>NC_084906.1:3251307-4564432 GCF_949316345.1 Pungitius pungitius
GCCCTCTCTGATGCCCCGCTGTATGTTTTGTAGTGAGTTTAACTTGGTGATAGAGACATAGAGATGCAAAAGGCAGGACAACATGCACTCTGTGGAATCGGTTGGATGGACCCAGCACTCAGAGCCACTCAAAGCCAATCAAAGCTTATGATAGCGCAGGCCTTTGCACAATCCATCCTCACACACCATGATCGCCGTCATTGTTACCAACATCCCTCACGTGAAGAGGGAAGGAAGAAGAGAGAAGGAGGGGATACAAAAAGGTGGAAATGTGGAAAAAATAAGCAACATGTGTGCCGGGCTCTGTAAAGTAACGTACTATATATTTGAGGAACATAGTGAAAGTTTAATTTAATAGATGTATACGGGGAATCATACACCTATTCTAATGAGAATAAATATGTTTGCATCGCTCGGCTCCTTCATCTGATGAAGCAGGCGAACCCAAACAAGCCTATAAAATTGTGAGATTTTAGGCTTCCTTTAGTTACCAGCTGAGCTTTACAGAGCGTCATCTTTTAGCTGTAAACAATCTTTTGGGCTTTAAAGAAGCACCCTGAATACAATCCCAGGGAGTGAATCAATACATTTCCCAGAATGCCTCACAAGAACATGCCTAAAATCTCTTGCATTCAGCAGTTAGACAAGGCAATGAGTCAGAACAATAACACCCTTATTGGAAGGAGAGGAAGTTTTTCACAAGATTCTGCATGGACGGAAGTGAGAGAATTTCATCACAGAGGTGAGCGGGTTTTTTGTTTTTTTGTTTCTGAGGTAAAGAAATAAGCAGAAGCAAGTTGCCGTAATAGTGAGCTTCGTCTCTCACAAACGCACTTGTACCAACGCATGCGCACAAACTCAGACAGATTTTCCCAACACTTGAAGACTTTTTAATAAACTTTTAATGACCACTCCACAAACGAGTAATACTGAGTACTTCCTCTCTCTCTCTCTCTCTCTCTCTCTCTTCTCTCTCTCTCTCTCTCTCTCTCTTCTCTCTCTCTCACTCTCTCTCTCTCTCTCTCTCTCTCTCTCTCTCTCTCCTCTCTCTCTCTCTCTCTCTCATCTCTCTCTCTTCTCTTCTCTCTCTCTCTCATCTCTCTCTCTCTCTCTCTCACACACACACACACACACACACACACACACACACACACACACACACACACACACACACCACACACACACACACACACACACACACACACACACACACACAACACCACACACACACACACACACACACACACACACAGGGTCCTGTCAGGGCTAACTAAGCGGAGTGGCGGGTAAGGCCCACATTTGGATTGGCTGGACAGGGGTTGCTGGGGGTTACGGTGGATTTGGTGACCACCTGCTGAGAATCAGCCGCCAACTGACTGAAAACATTTACATCAGAAACCACCCAGGATAGAGACACAGAGGGGGGAGAGGGAAGTTTGAGAAAATCAAACAGGAATCGTCTCTGCTGCAAAACCTACCGTGATAACCTGATAACTCTGATTTCCTCTTCCTGTTGTTAGAAACTAAAGGTCACATTAAACACAAGTGAGGCATCTTGTGGGGACGACCCAATGCCCACTTCATCCAAACTCCTCCAGATCTTTCTGATGTTGCTGTTTTTGTGGCACAGACGAAGCTTCTAGTGGCACCCCCGGGGGGGGGGGGGGTGGGGCTTTGGCATCATAACTTTAACGACCATCAGTATGGTTCCTATAGATCTAAATATATTTGGGATGGTTTGCACGATGGCACATAAGATGTGTATTCAATGTTTAGTTGTAATGTATTTCATAATTGTTGGTCGTGTACTGTTCGCATTTGCATATATATTTGCACATTCAATGTCATGTTACATTTGTAAGGCATCACCATTTGAGGAAATGTAAAACCACGCAACATTTATGCGTAGCATGTGTAGACTGTGCATGGTTACTCTTAAAATATGTTAACAGCATGAACAAAATAATGGTTTAATTCCGTAGGTTTAAAAAGTGGTAAATTAGCACCAAAATGTTGTCAATAATACGACTGAACCTTTACTTCAGTAAACTGCTACACTGTAAACTTTCACTTCTTTCAGTTCTTTTACAATGTGTGATTCTTTATTTTTGTGAAAGATCTCAACCCTTCAATTACATTTTGGGACAGTTAAATCCCCCAAAAATAAAAGCAAAGTAAGATTAATGAAAGTAACAACAAGTTACGCTAACTTGTGGCAGGGTATTTATTTGCTTTACTTCCTTAAGAATGATCCGGTTTACTTCATTGACCAAAGACGGATTAGATACCATATGAATATGAGCCTAAAGCATCAATGGAAATGAACATCAGGGTAACTGAACTGCAAAAATCCAATTACAACAAAGACCAATTCAGAGTCGGATATTCAAACACTCATAATCAGCTTAATTTCAGTCCCAGAGATTGAAAAAGTTCTGGTACCAGAACTGTTATGTGCAGAGCTTTGGCGTGGCCCCTGCCCTTTTAGAAACATCCATTCCCCCTCCTTACCCCCTCATTTATAAGGGCCAGGGCCCGCATGGGGGCCTGGGCCTACTGCCTCTCACGTCCTCTGAGTGTGTGTGTGTGTGTGTGTGTGTGTGTGTGACCCGCAAACTGACCTCCTCAAACTTCAAACTGAATACTTCTGGCAGTTACCACGACGACAGAGCTCTCCAAGCCTTATCCTACTTACTGAGACGAGACGGGGAGCGAGGAGGGGGAGGAGAGCAGGAGCGAGAAAGTAAAGAAAGAAGAGAACCGGAGAGTACGGTGTGGACAGAGAGAGAGAACACACGCACACACACACACACACAAACATTGGTAAAGAGTGAGAGAGCGGGGGGGGGGGGCAGGGGAGGCGAGGGAGGGGGCCGGGGGGGGTTGAGGGAGGACAGCCTGGCAGAAAGCGAGACTTGCTGCTGTTGCATCTCTGTGTTTTTCATGAGTAGACAGTTTACTGGGAGATTATTCACAGTCTGGTATTTAGCCTTATTAGGCCGCGGCTCCCGATACAAACGTTCCCTCCCATCATCCACCAGCCGAGGCTGTTTCCTTTTTTTCACATTTGATTTACGTTTTACCTACTGTATCGGCTGTAATCAGCTCAAGTCATAGCCTTTCTTCAGGGCCAACGGTGAAAGTCGTGGAAAGTGTTGTGTTGCACACGCCAAGTCAGTTGACGGCCATTGGAGCATTTAAAAAGGTTGGATGAAACCGATGAGCAAGTGTAAAATATCAGTTTCATTGATTAATGGTCAGTGGCACCACCTATCTATATATATCAATACGGAGGGATACATGTCAACCATCTACCCCCAAAAGCAGGTCAATAAGTACTCCCAAAGGGGAGGATGCTAACAGTTTATTTCTGGGTCTGTTTTTTAATGTTCCCCCATAGCATGGCACAGTAGTGTAACAGGTTTTTTTCATCCGACAGTGTAGATGTGTGTAGGTTTGTCTGTTTTAGGAAAAACTAAATAATCATGGTTGGAGAAAAGTTGTTGATTGGGTTGAATAACTTTTATAGATAATTCTCTTGTCAGTTTGGTATCCAAATAGCTCTAAATACTACAAGACCCGTAACGTGGTCGCTATGGAGGAGAGGCGAGAAAGAGAGGAGTAAAAATGATCGAAAACACACAAAAAAAAAAAACTACAACAAAGTCCTTCACAATGATGTGAATGAAAACATTTGTTTCAGCAAATAGCAAATTACTATAGGAAAGAAATGATCTATTAAAGGGACAAAGACCTTCAGCAAAGGAAGAAAAACTGTGTTAAATAGAAAAGATGCAGCAGGTCAAGGTGGTTGGAGGACCGCGGATGTCTGGTATGACCCCCCCCCCCACCACCACCATCTATCACCAGCGGCAACAACAAACTTTTGACAAAACGAAGCCTTGGGCAAAATTATTCATAGCCAACAGAGAATAATGATCACCTTGTATAAATGTGCAGTTTCATTCTGAAGGCTGTGGTTTCTGCCGATATCAATTGTAGACAACTTTCAAAAGTACGGATCCAGTCAAGCGTCATCTCACATTTCTCCTTGAACGCATGTTTCAACTTCGGTCATTAAATGAAAGCAACGTTTTATCTGATTCCTTTACAGCACCGCGTGACTTCTTATTCTCAGTTGGAACGAATAACTTTGATCTTCGTCGTCGGGGCCGCGCTTCCCAATGAGCCGTAAAAACCTCTCCGTATATGACGTTTTACTGCCAACGGCTTCCTTTGAGCGTCCCCTGCAGACCTCCCTCCGTGCTGCTGAATAACCCGCAGGCCCCGTTTACAAAACCAGGCCAGAGGGCCATTCCTGCCAGAGATTTACACACAGCAAGAGTCCCAGCGAGACGGAGACGCGGTCGGAGGAACGAGGGGAGACGGACGAGGGGCAAAAGAACCCGGGGGTGTCTCCTCGTTGTGTCCACGTGTGCAATTGCAAAAACGTTGGACCGCGTCCGTGCGCCTCGAGGAGAAAAGAGCTGATGGAAGGAGACTCAAAATCAATAGCGTCCGTGTTTGCGTCCCCCCCCGGGGGGCTAGCTGTCGCTCACCGGGCCCAGAGGCTGCAGTGATTGATCCGTCTCCGCTTTAATCTCGTCTCAGCGGCCTCACCTGGCTCGTTCCCGAGGCCACGCGTCCCACACGCACGCAGCGAGACAGGGACGCTCGGTGCCCGGGGACAGCCGGGCAGCAGCAAGTGTCCCGTTTGTCCCAGCGAGTGGTGCAAGACTTGCATCACACGCGGGGACATTGCACAAAAAGACTGACCGGGACGGTCTTTGAAGCCCTGTCCTCACTCTCTCCTGTCCAGCGATGTCATCGCCTTTCCTGTCCAATAGTTGGACTGTCCTGTCTTGTTCTATGACGCCCAGTCCTAATCCTCTTCTGTCTCTCTTCTGTCCTTTTCTGCCCCGTCCTCTCATTAGCAGCACTGCAATGCCTTGTCTTGTCCTGCTTCTCTTTTGGTGTCTCTTGTCTCGTCGTAACAATCCATCTTGTGTCTTGTCTTCTTGTCTGCTCCTGATTTACTGTCTTCTTCTATCACATGACATGGCTTTCCGTCCGTCTGTCTCTTCTGATGGGTCCAGTCTACTCTCGTCTCACCCTGTCCTGTTCTGTCTCGTGTGGCCCCGTCCCTCTACCACACTCTGTTTGGACGGACAAGGAGCAAAGCAATTTGCTTGCAATAGGATACATCCTGCATGTTAAGATCGAGGATTCCAGCAGTCTTTAAATCAAAATGAAGACGAAAAACCTCAAAAGGCGGCTGAAAAAGCTCCAAATCCAACCTCCTCTGCCACCTCTAAACTTCTCATGCCCTTTACTCAAGTTATTCACTCAGCTTGGGAGTGCCGCTCTGAAGGAGCTTCTCACTATTCTCACTCTGTCAATACTTCTTCCACACAATGTCTTTTTGGAGAATAATTAATGTTGAATGAATGTTCTACCATTTTTAATGTCTTTATCTATTTTTTTTTACTGTTCTGATCTTCCTGTTGTGATCTGTTTGGATGGAGATGTCTGCTGGTAACTGGTAACTTTTGTGCCTTTCAAACACTAGAAAGGTTAAGGCATAACCAGATTCTTTATTGTTTACCTTGATTTTTTTTAATATATTCTGAAGGAAAGTCCTGTTTCAAAAACCTATTGGCCATCATTCCTAGCGTAATAGTGTGTGTCACTGCGGAGCAGAACATAAACTGCAGGCTGTCCGGGCTAACGGCGCGCCTCGGGGGCCTCGGGGGCCGCGAGGGCCCGTTTGGGCTCCGTCAGTCGGTAAATCGGTAAATGATCCTGGCTGTCATTTAATCGATATGAACAGGCAGCGGCTGTCACACATCATCGCCTCCCCTGGGGGTCCTTGTCAAGACGCAGCATAAAAGTGTGTGTATGCGTGTGTGTGTGTGTGTGTGTGTCTTCTTGAGCTTTATTTGATCCCGTTTTCATCTGCCTTTATTATGACAAAAGGACTAAATGCTCTGGTTTAGCGTCGCGGCCAAAGCCCGCGGAGCCATTTGCTTATTAGAAGTGATGAATTAGTCAATCAACGAAAAATCAATCGTCAATTATTTGAAGGCACATGTCAGGCAAAGATGCCATAAAAGCCTGCTGATTAGATCTTCTCAAATGATAAAATGTGCAGAAGAATGGTTTGAGAAAAGACCAAACGTATTTAAATCTGGGCACCGAATGAACGTTTTATGGATGATTCAATTCATTTTAAATGAGTGGATGAATCAGGGGCTCGGGTCACTTTCTCGGCAGTGTAAAAGGTACAAGATAAGCTATGGAGCGCAACACATGCATGCATCATTTCAACACACATTGTTGCGCTACTTGTGACAGACTGCGGGGGGTATTCCTCTCCTCTTTCCTCCTCTTCCTTTCCTCACCTCTCCTAACGTGAGACAGTGAAATCTCATCCAGCCACTCTGCCTGCCCTTATAGCCAGCAGGGAGGGACATGTCATTCCACTTGTGTGTGTGTGTGTGTGTGTGTGTGTGTGTCCCTCACTGCGCAACACACAATGACAAGAGCAGAGGGGGGAGGCCGGCAGGGGGGTGACAGGGCTCTGATCTCTCAGATAGGGAGATAGCCACCTGATTCAAATGGCTCGCTTGTTCCCGGCAGTCACCTGATCGGCGTGTGAACTGACTCCTCTCTTATTTACAATCAAATGCTGCTGCATTGACCTGCCCAACCCAACCCAGGCCAGACCTCTCCCTCGCTCTGCGGCAAGACATTGTCCATGTCTCTCTCTCTCTCTCTCACTCACACACACACACACACACACACACACATGCACCTGTAATGAGAAACTGTGTAATGGAAACTTCCACAGATGAGGCCAGTTATGATCACGCGACCTTTGTAAAGTAAGCTCAAATTCAATTTGAAAAATTGTGTGAGAAAACAACAGTTCCTCTGGAAGCACTGTGTTTAATGTTGATGTGTTTTATGTTTAATGTTGAGAATGACAGCAACATAAACTACTTAAAAAGAGGGGGACCAACTGGGTGTTCTACGTGTTCTCATGAAAAACAAACTCAGCAGACTTCAACTGAAAGTTAAAGATCTCTGTTTATTACGTGTGTTACGGGACATTCATGAAATGTTTGATTGAAGTCTGCTGCGTGTGCACTTGCCCATTTATATATTATTGAAGGGATACAACCTCAACAATCTTAACTTCTCAGTTTTTGTGAACCGATGATGATAAAAAAAAAGAAGATATCTTACGAGTCCAGGTGGGCATGATACAACATTTGACATGACTAAAGAACCATAAAGGATGTAAAGCCATCCCTCCCAGCAAGACGGGTTCCAGAGGCACTGGTTTCTGTCAGAGTGCACACACGCTTCAAAGGATTCTGCTGCAACTTTCTAATGCAGAATTCTTCTAATCTAATGCAACCTAATCAGATGTGAATCTGTTTTAAGGCATCATGTGAGATGATGTCACGGTCTTACTCACCGTGTAAGGCTACACTGATTTACACAGTCCATTGATGGCTTCCAACTTGAAAGATGACACATTTTCAAAAATGACAGGTGAGTTCGTTAATCATGGAAAATAACTAATAACTACCAAAACAGCCTCCCGAATGTGCCTGGGTCTGACGAGAGAAACAACTTGTGTCAGTCTGCTGCGTCTGTCTGTCTGTCTGCCTGTAACTGCCCCGTCTGATTATCTCTCGCAGTTGGCCCCCGAGGGGACACCCACACTGAAAGAGGCCACTCTTCCATTCAACAACAGCTTCTGTCAGAGAGTTGGAGAGAGAGAGAGAGAGAGAGAGAGAGACCTCAGAGTCACCAGAATAGCCTGATAGTGACTGATGCAATCGATCGAAATCTACACTACAGTAGAAATGATCGACTGGGAACGAGGATCCTTTGCTCAATAACAGGAAATTGCTCATGCATGGGAGATCCAGCATTCTTTTTTTTTTTTCTTTTTTTTAGCAAAAACCAAGAGACGATTTTGATGAGCCACAACGACGTTGTAAACAGGTGCATTTTGTATTAACCCATTCCAATCACCACATGCTGAACAGAACTAAGTCATATCAGCCTAAGCAGCGTTTAACCCTGTCAAAATAAACTCTCGTATGGATATTTAGTGTGAGGTTTTGTGGGGACGACAAGATGTCTGATTGCATTAAAGCCCTAATTGACACCGTTGTCACCTTGAAGATCAACGTGTGCCACTAATCGATCGTGTGGCAGCTTGTAGCCGCAGTTACGTTTAATGGTTCATAATTAAGTGGATTTGTTCCTGACAACAACCCACAGTGGGCCCGCCTGGTGACAGCTTTTAGTGTGCCTGAGGAAAGTGTGTTATACGAGTATTTGTGGTGTGGAAAAGGTCACTAATGTTTATTTAGACATTTGA
Organism: Pungitius pungitius; assembly: GCF_949316345.1. NCBI lineage: Eukaryota > Metazoa > Chordata > Actinopteri > Perciformes > Gasterosteidae > Pungitius > Pungitius pungitius. Next base: position 3,259,709 of record NC_084906.1, read on the forward strand.
AGAAACTTCAATTATGTGGAGAAGTACACATTATTTCTAGAGTAACCTGTTAACACTACAAACTTCAAACCGATGGTCACAAATGGGGATTTATTTGGGCAAAGAGGATGAATATTTCACCCCTGGAATGTATGGGACATATAGGGGAATCTGGGGCGATGCTCTGAATGGGTGAACGTGATTTTGTGTAACAGTGTCACAGCCGTTAAGGGCATCCTCTGAGATGCTTCTATCTGATTCTGGAAGAGAGGAGGAAATAAGTGCAGACTGAGGGGAAACACCAGTGGGGAGTGTTGTCTGAAGGATGAGCTAAGCCTGTGGAAGGTGTGTGTGTGTGTGTGTGTGTGTGTGTGTGTTGCTGTCATGTTGATGTTGCTGACAAAGCCCTTGAACAACTCCAGTATCTCTGACACGTTGTAATGTAAGCCCACCCTTAACCCACATTAACACCTTGTCCTGTGGGTTAACCAACACTAACAGTGTCAACTGGTGAAACGTAATCTCCCCAGCAGCACTTTCAACACCAAACACATTTTCCTCGCTTTAATTTGTTTATTTAACATAATGTCCTGAGGCGTCAAGCAGTCAATGCGTCAAGTATTGTGAATGTATTTTTAATTTTGGCAACTGAAAAGATCAAATGTTTTATGTTGTATCTTCATCCTCCATTTACTGTATTCTTTGTTGCACATACGGTTTGTGAAATAAGGAGATGGTTCAGTGTTTTTATTAGTATGATTACACATAAAGCATTTGAGGGTGTGGGAGGGACCAAATGTCAACAATCAAAAAGGTTTCTTTAGTTGAAGAAATTCATTTTTTTTGCAATACCTCATTCTGCAGTGCCATTTGATTAGAACATGAATAAAAATGTATATATTCGTTTTCTATCAAAATAACCATTCACTTAAAGCAAAGTTAAATACATTAGACTAGATCAGTGTCATTGTAAAGCTGAAGCGACAGCGACCGGAGTGCATTTTATTTTGAATGGATAACAGATATATTGTTCGTTTCCTCCAGCATCTCAGAATGTGTGATATTCTAAAATAGGACCCCCCACTCCCCCCCCTCCCTCAGCGTTTAATGTGCGAGCGGAGTTGTTGGTCAACAGTTGGGTCGGGGGGCCAGGCGGTGGGGGTGGAGGCCCGAGAACAATGGACGGTGCTGTTGTGTGTCGGAGTCGGTGGAGAGAGAGAGAGAGAGAGAGAGAGAGAGAGAGAGAGAGTCGGGCTGATGACAGAGTGAAAGAGGTTAGTGTCTATGCTGGGAAATGAGACCAGAGGAGGGGAGGGGTGGGTTGGGGGGGGGGGGGGGGAGGGGGGGGCTTGTTAATGATGATTCAGTCCCATCAGCTCAACAGGCTTCTCCATCAAGGAATCCCTGAAAGCCCACAAAACAAGCGGGGCCTCTCCGGAAGTTTGGAGCGAAACATGTACAAATATATATTACATTTTTTTAAAGACCCCCCCCCCCCCCTTCCACCTCCAATACTATCCGCCATTCCGTTGTTGGACACAACGTCAAACAAAAACACAACAATAGTGAAGCCCTATATAGTGGCAGCAGGTTTTTCACCCCATTTATTATTATTTGTTTCACCCCAACAACGAAAAAAATCGCCCTGACATTTTTCTTCCTTCTGGCTTCCACTGAGTGTGCCCCCCCCCTCTCTCTAAACCCTAAGGAGAATCCGTAAACAGTCCTCCACATCGGGACAACAAAGGAGCAGCAGACCGTGCGCCACTTTCACTTGTAGCCCACGCGGCGGGCGGGTCCCACGCGGCCATCACCTGTTGCTATACGCGCGGAATACGCAGACGATGACTGCTTTTATTGTTTATTTCATGTATGTAAGACTTATTTGACCCCCCGCCCCCCTCGGGGCTTCGCCCTCGATCTGTTCAGATTTTTCTGCCTCTCCGTTTGTTTTTGTTTTTTTTTCCCCTTTGCTTTATTTCTTTTACATCGACCTTATAAGCTGGTGAGAGGATCTCCTGAATCCGAGCTGCAGCGTCCTCTCGGCCAGCAGCAGCCCGCAGCACCGCCAGCCAAGACGTTTGACGTTGTTAAATAATAAAGAGATGCCGATCCGGTAGCAACGTGAGGAAAATAAATGAAAGAAGAAGAAGAGGGTCAATTAGCGTGCCGTTTATACTGCCATTATGGCCGTATTAACTCGAATTAGTTCTGCGACTATGTGCACATTGACACGTTGCGTTTTTACGCTCGGGGTAATAAGGGTGCACATTGGAGTGCATGGGCAAATGAGTGGGACAATTGCAAAAGCACTGATGGCCTTTAGTCTCCATTTCTTTTTAAACCACTTTATAAAGTGGCACGCGCATTTCAAAACATAACAAAACAAAAAAAACACACGTTATAAGATACTCGATTGATTTAATACACTCTTTCGGAATATCATCTTGTAATCGATTTCCCCAAAACCACCAAGGACTTTAGACATGGGCTCAACAATTCAATAAGAAGTACATAAAACGCCCTCAAGGAGTAATACTATTACTTTAAAATTGTGGAGTTATAATAGCTTTTTTGTAATGACCGCCGTTGATTTATTAGCGAGAAATCGGATCGGTCAGATGGGTTTTTCGCGCACAGCTGAAGGGTTTCCCTGGCAGGCCACAACACAACAGGCCTTATATTGTTGCTGGTCGGCTCTTGTCTGAGGAAAACATCCCCCCCCCCCCCCCCCCCCCCATCCCCACCCTCCGGTCCCTCCGTCCCGCCCCTCCGCTGCACTTTCTCCAGACTATAATCTCTTTAAGAGGCAACAGGGGCACAAGACTTGATCGAAAATCTACACATCTTCAACACAGAGACCCTTTCCCGCTTTCTGCATTAAACTGTGTGAAAAGCGGCAAATGTTAAACGAGCTTAATAAAAAAAAAAACCCAGACAGCATTTGGAACTTTGACCAACCACGCTTGTGTTCTCCGTCTTGTGTTTAGACAATCACACACGAAGGGTTAGTAATGGTTGGTTTAAAGACGGAACAAAGGAGTGTATTGAAATGCTAAATAAAAGCTGAACATTTAGCCTAAAAAAGTTATAGACAGAAACGTGTGGCAGCAGATGCCGGTGGGTATGCTTCTTTCCCCTTTTATATAGACTACACATCATCATCATCATCATCATCATCACATTTAAACACATCCAATCGTAGGCCAAAGAAAAAGAAAATCAAAGAACACAATCACAAGAACAAAACAAGTAATTTAGTGGTATGTAACATTGTTTCTGATAGTTATAACTTTCTGTCAAGAATCAACGTGTATTTATTTAATAATGACGCTCTATTTAAAGCAGAGCATCAATGAGCAGAAATGATAAATGGAGCTCGAGTCGCTAGTGACGTAGTGGAAGGAAGGGGGAGATGAAGGGAGGGGGGGGGGGGGGGTCGCAGAGGCCTCGAGCTTCTGAGAATGCAGGCCGAGATCAGCGCGAGGCTGATGGCATGCTGGTCTGTGTCAGTGTGTGGTCCTATTCAATGGAAGTGACTGAATGTGTGTGTGTGTGTGTGTGTGAGAGAGAGCGAGATGGGGAGAGAGAGGGGGGGAGAGAGAGAGAGGGGGAGAGGGGGGGGAGAGAGAGCCCTCTCCACACACCGCCCGCTTCCCTTCCCTGCACCTGCGCTCGATCAGCAGGCTACTGGCTGCCATTCAGTCCCTCTAGGCTTCAAACACGCACGCACGCACGCACGCATGCGCATAGCCATAATGCGCTGTGCTCTGACAGTTTGGCTATTCACCCATTCTTACAGTCACTCTCGGTGACGAAGCAGAGATGTGGGGCAGCCTTTCAAAAAGTCTTGGTTGTCAGAGGAAAACATCGTTCCTTGTATTTTGTGTGATCTGAGTTGTGTTTCCTCGTCACTTGGGACGCCTGAAGTGACGAAAGTGGCCAAACTCTACTTTGCCCCCCCCCCCCCAAAATCGGACTTTTACTAAATCCGCGGAATCATTATCGAAAAATGTAGAACACATGAAACATTTATTTATCGAGTAAAAAAAACATTCCTGCTGTGAATTTAATTTATCCAGCTAAAAACATTCCTGCTTTTTCAACCTCAGGGAATGTAGATTTGTTTTATGTGTTTTATGATAAATGTAGACGTTAAAATTGTTAATACATTAACGAGATATATATATATATATATGGAACGGAAAAGCATTAAGACCAATGGGCCGCTTCACGGGTGGGTGACGTCACGTCCCCTCCTCTTTATGATCCACAACGTGGTAAAAAAGGAAAGTGGCTCTCGTGGCGTCGCAGGCCACTAAGCTTGTTTTGTTTTCGTGAGTCTGTGTGTGTGTGTCGGGGAGGGGGGTCATTTGACCTAATTTTAAGATGAATATATTTCAACAATAAACATAGAATTTGGACAGTGCAGACACAACTTTGGATTTGCATTGTGGATTGATAGTATCATGTTTTTCCTTTAAATTGTTTGTTTTTTTTATTTAATTTTTTTTTTATTATACCTCTACTGCCGAGCCTTGTTTTGTTCAAACTAATCATATCCGGATCCTCTACGTATTAATTAAAACATGTAGAATAATAACAGTTCCTTCTAAAATAACGGGGATATATCACACTTCAATGTTGTGATTAAGACCACGAGAAAGAGCCCTGAGGCCTACACGCGCACACACACGTCAGGTTATCATAGATAACATCTGGGAGTTTTTTTTTTTTTTTTTTTTTTTAAAGCGGGGGCAGAAAAAAAAGGAAAATAGCAGAGGCGCGCGCTTACCACCTGTTGCAGTCCAAATATCCCCGAGCTGCGACAGCCAGACTCCGCACGCGAGCAACAGACGGGGAGACGGATGGACGGATGAACGGACGGATGGGTGGGTAGATAGATAGATAGATAGATGGGTGGGTGTGTGGGTGGGTGTGTGGGTGGATAAAAGGACGTGTGCGAACACCTTCAGCGGGCCTCCGCGTGACGCTAAACACACCTGGTTGGAAATGTGACTTAGAACCATTTGTTCATATTTGAAACACGAATCTGAATGTGCCTTTTACACCATTTTCATTTAGAAAAAAAAAAAATAAGACCCGTATCGGGTGTCACGGTGGCATCAGTTCCACGCATCATCCCCGTATGAGGTGGAACATTTTAGACACTTGATTCCCTGTATCACTAGCGCCTTTATTTAAAGTTTGAAAAGGAGTGCCACTGAGATTAAATCACACGATGAAAGCTCCGGAGCCAAAGGCAGGCTAATATTTTTCTGAGATAGCGCGATATCAGTGTTTTCAGAGGGAACATTTACCGTGTCCTACTTTGCGACTCACTCACATTTGAATTGAATATTTTATGGAAGACTGTTTTTTTTAAACAGATTAATAGAAAACGATTTTCACAAAAAAATAAGAATGCAGAGTGAGCATGTATTTCACAGCCGACCCCGAAACACCCCCCCCCCTCCGCGTCAGCATCTTGTGGGCATCAGTGGGCCCAGCAAATACAACACGATACACTTGTGAAATACTATTTTACAAATACAACACGATTGGAAGTGTGAAATACTATTTCAAAATGAGCCGTGGCCTTCAGGTGTCTCAGCATGCAATCTGTACAGGCGTCACAAATAAGCTGCAGTGTTTGACGGCAGAAAACACAAGTTAACCATCAAACACATCAAATAGTCTCTCTCTCTTCAAAACGCTTTCCCACCACATCAAAAGGTGCAACGCTCAGTCGGGGAAAGAAATAATCATTTCACGGGGCCTGCGGGCCCGCTGGGGCCCGGTGAAGAAAAAAAAAAAAAAAAAAACGAGACACTTTGATGCATCTTCCAACCTTTTAAAAACAACTTGTTTATCCCCGGTGGTCTCAGCTATTACAACCAATTCGGATCAATAATTAATTGGACAACAAACGATTCCTTGACCTCTTCAGTGAGAGAGAGAGAGAGAGAGCGAGGGAAGGGAAAGAGAGGAGGAGGGGGGGGGGGGGGGGGTGGACCGATAAATACCGAGGGGCCTCTTCAAATATTCATCTGCCGGTTAATGTGAGCTCTGCTCCCCCGGGACCCAGCCTGCAAGAGACAACGGTCCTAATCTACCTCGTTGCACACACACACACACACACACACACACACACACACACACACACGCACACACACACACACACACACACACAGACACACACACGCCCGCGCGCACACGCACACACACACACGCGCGCATACACAAGATTTAAAACCGTTAGTTAAATTCAGAGTGAGCAGTTAGCTCATCATACGGATTATTATAGGAGGGGAGAGAGATTTTGGAGGGGTTGGGGCGGGGGTGAAGGGGGGGGGGGCAGTCTGGCTTGCATAGAGCTGCATGGGAACATTTTGGAACAGTTTCCATGTTTTTTTTATGTTTTTTTTTTTTCTAGGCAGAAGGGGCTGTGTGAAGGCGGTGGTGTGGAGGCACCGGAGAGCTTGAACCGTGAGAACCGGGGTTAACGGGAAACAGCAGGGCCCGTTTGATTAAACAGTGCGTCTGAAATGGCCACACTCGAGACTTTAGATATAGCCATTACATCGCGGGAGAAAAAGCCGCCCGGCCGGTCCCGCTCCTTTCTGGCTCCTTTCAAGAGGGCTCACATTCAATCTACACCTGTGATTGGACATTGAGGGCCGATCACATGTAGCTCGATCATTTAGACGAGAAAAGAAAAAAGAAAAAGAAACAGAAGGAAAAAAAAGAGTAGAAAAAAAATATCGCACTGTGTTGGTTAAAGCAAACAACAGGATGAGCTGTTACAACATGAGAACAGACCTGAGCCTGGTGGATTAGGTTGCTGCAGGCTAAATAGACTACTCATGAATATCCAGAGATGCTGTTGTCACAGTCAAGTGTCATTAGAAAATAGAAATCCACCAACGACCGAAATCCATCTGTCACTACACTAAAATCTATAATAACTGAATAAATCCAATTTATACCTATAGGTGTGTAATCATTCATCTCCCAGTCGCAATAAATGATTTCTGACAATTTAATTCTCAAGACAAGGACAAAATATTTTTTAAAGAAAATAGTTATTCTTAAATGTTGCTTGTAACTGCAGTGCTGTTTTTTTTTTTTTTTTTTAAAGAGGAGAAACGTCAATCGATACCTGGGGATGTCGAGCATTATGTTGTAGAAAACTCTTCCCCCCCTTTTTAGGAAACAGGCAAAAAACTTTGTCTGGATGGGGCCGTCCGCGGGCACTAGAAAATAGAAACCACGACGCACAAGCTGAGTTATTTGATCAGTGGAGTTTAAAAGCAAAGCACCCTCTTATTTATGTTAGCTGAAGTCAAATATTTTATATTCACGAAGACGTAAAAAAGTCAGTGTTACATTTACAGGGAATAATTAACATCAGAAGAAAGACATATGACCATTTAACACGTAACATTAAATAAAATCAAAACTCAAACAATATCAAGTATCCAAATTTCCAAAATTTATTCATTTCAAACTGCATATTGAAAAAAAATATATTCAGCTGAAATTGTAACTGTTATAAGGATGGTATTAGTTCCAGTAGGTATATACATAGAGTTGTTGGCTTCTGCGTACAGGCCACAGTTTTTAAAATACAACTACGGGAATGAATTTTTGAAATAAAAACTTAAAATATCACAGTAAATATACAGAAATTGTACAAATCAATTAGAAAATAAAGAACACCAGCGTCATACCTCTAACAGATGAAAAGTGGGAGACGGAAATATAAATTAACAACCTATATTTTAAGCTGTATGAAAGAAAAAAAGTGTCTTCTTTTTTTAAGAAATGTAAATGTTATGTAATATTGACCTTAAATGAAACAAAAACACAATATTACTTGTTTCGTTTTTACGTCCCTTTTCTTCCCAATATTTGCAATATTAAAGGAGCATAACTAATCGCTCCCATAATTCCAGTTCTGCCATCTTCATTTTTAATATTCTTGCAGAACTGGCGTTGCTTTATATATATATATAAAAAGAAAATAAAAATGCAACCTCTTGCAGTTTAACAAACAATTTCATCTGATTGTAATGTTTCTTTGATAAATACTGTACAAAAGGTGATTGCAATAATAAAACATTTGATTGCGACTCCCACTTTCTAGTCTTCCAAACTTCATCCATCTGTGAAGAGGGGATCTCCTACCGTTCCTCTAGAGCTCCCTTTGAATAAAATGAAAGAGAAAAAAAGAGTCGTGTTTCCTTTTTCTGGAGACTTCTATACAACTTTTCCCACCCCAAAATGTTTCTGTACAAAAATAGTCCAACGTTAATAGTCCACAGTTTATCTTATAAAAGTTCATTTTCTCTCTCTCTCTCTCTTTCTCGCACTCTCTCTCTCTCTCTCTCTCTCTCTCTCTCTCTTTCTCTCTGCTTTATGTCTCTTACATGTGTGTCAACGGCAGCGTGCCGTTGATCGTCGTCCCGGGCACGGCGCTCTGGTAGTGCCCGGACATGTGTAGCCTGGTCTGGGCGGACTGCTCGCTGACCTCCGCCCCGGGCAGATACATGCTGATCATGTCCCTCAGATCCCCGCTTTGGCAGCCCGGGCCGGCCCGGTGGGATGACGAGGTGACGACGGGCGGGCTGGAGCTGCTGGACTCGGACTTCACCACGGAGGAGGGCCCCATGGAGCCCAGGGCGGTCATCCCCGGCGTGCCCTGCTGGGAATAGGACATGGAGTATGTTGGGGAGCCGTTCATGTAGCTCTGGGAGCTGGCCATGGTGTTGTACTGCAGGGCGCTCATGTCGTAGCGGTGCATGGACTGCATCTGGCCCGGGTTGTGCGCGTTCAGCCCGGGGTGCTGGTAGCTCAGCTGGTCCTGCATCATGCCGTACCCGCCGTTGGTCCAGCCGTTCATGTGCGCCGCGTAGCTGTCCATCCGCTGGTTCACCCCGCCGCCCAGCCCGGCCCCGACCCCGACGCCGACGCCGGCTCCCATCCCGTTGCCTCCGGCGGACAGCAGCCCGCCGGGCAAGGTGTACTTGTCCTTCTTCATGAGCGTCTTGGTTTTCCGCCGGGGCCGGTATTTGTAATCCGGATGCTCCTTCATGTGCAGGGCCCGCAGCCTCTTGGCTTCGTCGATGAAAGGTCTCTTCTCGCTCTCCGACAGAAGTTTCCACTCCGCGCCCAGCCTCTTGCTTATCTCCGAGTTGTGCATTTTGGGGTTTTCTTGCGCCATCTTCCTCCTCTGGCCCCGGGACCACACCATGAACGCGTTCATGGGTCTCTTGACCCGCTCCGGGCTGTTTTTCTGGTTGGGGCCGGTGCCGGACGTGTTGGTGTTGCCCGGGCCCCCCGTGTTGGTCTGGGGAGCCGGGGGCTTCAGTTCAGTCTCCATCATGTTATACATCAGGAACAGCTTTCAGTTGGGGCTCCCGCGCAGAGGGGGAGAAAAGAAAAAAACAACAACAACAACACTCACACACACACACACACAGAGAGAGGGACAAACTCCACAAGCCAGAGGCGGGACAGCGAGGAGTGCACGGGCTGCTGCTACAAAAAAAAAAGTTACCTTTCGATTTTTTCTCTGCAACTTTTTCTCTGGACAAAAAACAACCAGCAGCCGAGCCGTGTCTCTCCGCTCTCTCTCTCTCTCTCGCTCTCTCTCCCTCTTCCGCTCGGTGAGTGCGTTTTCAGAGCGCGCGTGTGCGTGTGACGAAGAGCCTTCTCCCAAAAAGGTCCCTCACTAGGTTGCGTCCACAGAACTTCTCCGGTCGCTTCTCCGAAAACGAATCAACGCACTGTACTTTTCGCCCCGCGTCCGCCCGAGCCTTGACAACTCCAGATAGTTTTTGAACAAGTTAATAGACAACCATTCATGTGACGGGGCTGTCAGCGAATAAATGGCTGCGACCCGGCCAATCAGAGCCGGCCCGCTCCCGGTGACACGCCAATGGGAGAGACGAATTAGCATAAAGGGGCGGGGTCTGCTCTGCCCCAGCACACACACACACGCATGCTTGCGATATCAGACTGTCCATATGAGCCAATGTAAAGTGCAAATATACCATCCGCAGGCGTATGGGGATGTTTCTGTGAGAACGTATGCACACCGTTGCACTTTACGAACGTTTTCTTCGTTTTTATATATTTTATACGGGCAGTTTCAAAGTTTGCCGGAAATTTTGAAACGACAGTTTCGTTTTGCATACTCAAACGGGCAAATTACGATTACAAACTGTAATAATAAACGCAAAATAATAAACGTAAAATTGAAGATTAAAAGATTTCCGTCGCGTTCCGGGTTGTTTTCTATTTAAATCTGCAGTCTAATATAAATCCCAAAAGATCACAAATCAAAACGGTGACATGAAAAGCGATGAAGAGAGAATAAAATAGATCAAAAGTGTTCAACAGATTCCTTGAATGTTGACATGAATGGTGTCATTGTCAACTTGTGTTGAACAGCATTGTTCTCACATTAGGTCCCGGCCCGTGACCCTGCTGTTGTTCAAAATCAAAAAGTAACTAATGCCCCCACTTAAGGCCCCAATAACATAACAACACTTAAATAAACTTTGTTAGTTAACTCAAAGCATTGAATGGCGGTGTTAGAGTGTGAACGTGTGTGTGTGTGTGTTGGGGGGGGGGGGGGGTTGCCACGACTGGATTTTTAGCGTTGAAAAGAGGAAAGGTAATCCAAGATGTTTCCCCACCAGTCCTTTTGTTTAGTGAAGTTGAATGCCAACACACAGAAGGCAGACGGGGCTCATCTCAGCACAAATAAGCGGTTTTTGTTTGGGATGTTGTCGCTACATCTGTCCGGACAAAGACCCAACTCCACTCCACTTCCACCGCCACAGTGCTGCTGTTGTTGCCGGGGCTTTGTAGGAGGGGGGGGGGGGGGCTATACCAGGGACACGAGGGGGAGGAGAAATAAAAGGTGAGGAATATTTTAAGATAAAGTGTGTTTGAACAAAAGCCACGGCTCCTTCCTATGAGCCCGAACCGGCGTGTCGGCCAATTAGTGTGAACGAGAAAGGTGAGTCGACTCAAACCGACCGGTCTGCGAATATTATCAGTGGGGGGGGGCGGGGGGGGGCACATCCTCGTCTTTAAATCCCAAACAACTCCCTGGCAGGGTTTTAATGTCTAACAACTAAAGTTAGCAGCGTTGGGAGTTTTGGTGCCACTGGCTGTGCTTCGTTTCCTGAGTCCCCATCTAAAGACAGGGCGTCCTGCTGCGTGACACCAGCGCCGACTACTGGACAAACGCGGAACTACAGGCAGCCCCGAAAGCCCAGACAGGTTTATCTATTTTCAGGGAATGCAAGATGACTGTTTTTAGAAGTCCAGTTAAATGTATATTTATTTAATATGTTCAATGCAGCCAACAATAAATATACGTACTCAAATATATTCCACACACAACCACCCCAGTCAAAAATACAACAACCGACAAGCTCATCACACCCTGTCTGGCTCCGCAGGCCCGACAATCTCAATAATTAAAGATAGATCAAGTACATACACCTGGAATAATTTAATTTAAATGCTTGTCTCTAGATTAAATCGTAATTGGAAGTGAATTGATCAAGCCTTATTATTTTGTTTTAGTCATTTGATAATAAATGGAGGAGCGGAGCCCCCGTACTCTCATTATGCCGGCCCCGGCAACCTTACATAAGATTCATCTTGTGCTTAATAGGCTGCGAGAGGCGACACATGCAGCTCGGCCCATTATAATGCAAGGTTGAAATGGGCCGCTCGACTGCTATCTGCATCTGAGTGTGCTCCCCGCTACCTCTAATCTGCTTATGATAATAAAGGAACAGCGGGGCCCCCGCGGCTCCCTGAAAGCAGGCCCCATCCAGCCGGGAATGGCCTTGCATCCACAATCATCCTGAATTAAAGCCGTTGTTTGACAAAAACCCGGAGAAACTAGTGGGGCGGCTCCCTTGGACCACTTGTAAGCCCCCCCGCTACACCAGGTTGGGATGGATACAGCAAATATAACCAACAGCACGCTGTGATCTCAAAATACTGTTTTGTGGTGTGGACCAATTTACGTGATAGGACGCTGCAAAAACAAGCGAGAAAAAGTGGATAATAAAATAAGAAAAACAATATAAATTAAAAAAATAGTATATATATATATATATATATATATATATATAGGAAGGATGAGGCGTGTCTCAACTCAGTAACATCAACATATAAAATACAAAAAAGTCTGTCGTTCGGTGTGCAAATATAGACCCATGTAAAATGTTTTTGTATTTTGTATAGGAAAAATGAAATATATTGTAATAGTATAGCCCATAGCCCATACCATAAACTCTTGCCACTAGGGGCCGTACCAGCAGCTGGAGACGCAGCCGAGGAAATACTTTGTGACAATATTAAATAGAAATTATTTTAAAAAATCATGTATATTGGTATTTCTTTTCAAATAAATATAAACACATTTGACCTATATTTTTTAAAGTCTGCAAGGAGTCTTTAATCATGCGCGCAAGTATTGGTTTGTTCATATGTTAGAACTATCTTTTTTTCCGGAGAAGATTTGGCAAGATATTTATGTAATTTGGAACGATGATTAACTAAAATAAAACTAATTATAAAGCATAAACATCCATCAGGTTATACAGTTGACAAGATGCCAATCAAAATATTATAATTAATCATAACATGAAACGATAATTTAATTAAATATAAAGTGGAAATACAACATTCAATTCGGTAGAATAAAATACAATTAAATGTCGCTAAAAGTCTAATGTCTTCCAAGTGAAACACGAGTACTAATATAAGGCGCACTGCTTAAATTGAAATTCAAAACTATGATTCTTTCAAATTAAACACCGAAAGAGTTACATAAAATAAACATAATTCAATCAGGCTACATCAGGAAACACGTGGAATTTGATAACCATGTATCTGCACATATGATCCTTGTGTATGTTGAGTAGAAAACCGAACCGGCCAAAAACAACCGAGGCAGTCAGTCACGCTCATGATGCCATGCGGTGTCATTCCACAACACTGCGTGTTTGGCACGCACGCACGCAAACACACACACACCGGCTCAAACACACATTAACATAGGCTATACACACACACGCGCGCGCGCGCAAGCAAGTACACACACACACGCGGGCGCGCGCGCGCGGCTTCTCCTTCTCCGCCGCTCTCCAACTTACTTCCAGTTCGGGAGTCCTCTCGCCTTGGTTGACAGACACCTAAAGGGATGCCATCTCTCGCAGCCTCCTCCGTGTCCTCGCCTCGCCTCGCCCCGCCACGGACGCCTCGACTCGTCCGGGAGCGGCCGTTAAACGCCAAGCCGCGTGCGTCCTCCTCCTCCTCCTCTCCCCCAGCAAACCCGATCTCTCCCGGTAGTCCGTGCGCGGTTTCCGCCCGGCAGCCGGCTCGCTTCACCCGGCGTGCAGCCCGGCGGAGCCCCGCTGCCCGTCTGGAGCTCCGCTGCCTTCTTTCCCGCTCGCCCTGCGACAAGAAAAGCCGTTTATGGCGACACACAATGTGAAAAGGGGGCCGATTTAAAAAGGAGAAGAATGCAAGCAAGAACAACAAAAGTCAGTTATAGCAAAGTCTATGCCTCTCCTCTCCTATCTTCCACCCCCTAGCTTAGCCCACATAATGAGCAGGAAAAAAGCTTTATATTTTGTTCACTGGGTATTCACAGATAATTTGAAGCCATTGTTTCTGCCACAGATGGTTCTTTTTAATACAATAACGGTGCTCTTTGTGAATAGCGAACCCACAATAAAAATCTAAAGCGTCCTCCTGAATAACCATTTTGTTCTCTCTTGTATAGGCCGAACAAAAGCGCCAGTGAGGTAATGGCCTGCCTTATTGAAAGCCTCAGAATGGGGATTTGATAAAGATTTTTTCCGCTCCTTTTTCCTTTTGAACAAAGTACACGCCAATGTCAAAAAGAAACTGACACGGCACAAAGAGGAAAAAGGCCCCCTAAAAAAGCACGCTGTTGCAGGTTGCAACGATTATTACTATTACTATAATTACTTACATTTCTTAACTTTGTGCAAAAGTCAGAGGTGAAAGGTTGTTTTGCGGGGCTGCAGCGGAGCAGGTCAGGTGCAGGCGTCATGGTTCTCACAATGGAGCTTAAATTCAGAATACATTAGCTTCCAAAAGGTCTGCTGCGGATTTGGCACAGTCTCATAATTTTGCATCGGGGTGAGTCAACTTGTGCCTGATAGAATTAAGTATTCAGAGCGCAGACCGTTGGTGTCTTGCAGAAACCTCCCGATTCTAATTCTACCCTTATCCTTACAATGGCCCGGAAAATACTGCATGCCCTTAAAGCGGTGATAAGGTACTGTGAAATGTCATAAATGCTGTTACTAGGGCGGGTAACCTAATGTAACGCGCTGGTTGAGATGCTCGCCTGCAGGTGTGTATGCGTAGTCAACATGCATTTGATCCTGCGGCCACCTGAGCCACCTCAGTCTGCCCACGCTTGATGCAATTTGTAATTAACTCACGGCTAATCAATAAAGCGTTTAACAGAAAGCACAATGCACATGCAGGGGATGATCCTAAGCCAAACATATTGGATGTCAGTGATCGTTACGAGGTGAGGACACCCTGTCCATCACAGGGCGGGAGGGTGGGTGGGTGGGTGGGTGGGTGGGTGCAGCAGGAGAAGATAGGGGTGCTGGATGAGGGGATGAGTGGCGAGGAGGAGCGATAAATGAATGGAGGGAAAGGAGAGAAGGGCCGAGAGGGAATAATAGAGGACAGGAGAGGTGAGAAAGAATCCCATTTCAACTCGCCTGGCGTAGTTCATGGATGCACAGTTGGGGAAAAAAAAAAAACACACAGAATCAGTTTCCTGCAACAAGCACTATTCCTCAGTGTCAGCCATGTACCAATCACATGTATCAACACTCACACACAAGCAGTGGATTATGAACAAGGCCCCGCATCTAACAACAGCTTGCATTAAATAAAAAATGGAAAAAGTCAGTAACATGTATTTTGGAATGAGCAGGTCATAATATAAGAAAAGAAAGAAAGAGGGCTAAAAGAAATTAGCCTTTGCTCTTTATCTGATCAGTCTGTGCCATGCAGTCTAAATCACAGACATAGCACTCATAGCATTAGAGAGCTGGATAACCTTTAATTAGAAAACCATCCACAGTCTGAATGTGAAGTCCAGTAGCTCCATGTGAGCCTTTAGAAACCACAGCATCATCACCGAATGCTAAAGTGTTTTACTTTGAATCTGAACACACACACACACACACACACACACACACGCAAGCATTTCCATATGCATGAGAGTGGACACATTTGCCGCATCTGTTTTGTGTGTTTTCTCGCACATCGGCCTGATGGGAGATCCTCGGTGTATCCGCATAGCATTGTGTGTGTAGGTGTGTTTGTGATACGGACACATTGACACAGTAATCAAGTGGAAATGGGGCAGCGTATTGAGGGAGGCGTGGCCAGCCAACTGTCAATCAAGTCACACGCACCAAACACACACCCATTCATTACCCCGCGGTACAGGATTTCCCCTTGAGTATGGAGTAGTAATGTTATAGAATGGACGTTTCAAGGCTCATGCCGGGTCACTGGAAGTGTGTAATACCACAGAGTTGAAGTTTAACCCTTTTACGGGACATGCCCGGTAAAATAACAAACCGAGTTCAAACCGAAACATTAACAACAAGACTTGTGCATGGATGGCCATCTTTTCAAGGCAGACTTCAAAATGCTAGTGTGGAAATGTTTTTTATTGCATAGGTGAACAGCATTTTCCACTTCATCTGTCAACTCTGCGACATGCAGGACAGTCCCAGTCCAGCTGAGGATCAGAACCTTAAAAGATACAGTATAACGTTGACCACCAGAACGGAGTTTGCTGATCAGTCCTGCAGCTGTTTGCACAGGAACCCAAACACGCAGACACAGCTGTCAGATGTTTACGGAGCACCAGTCTTCTCTGGCATCTCGTTAACGAAGAATGCATCCGTAACTGCTTAAACAGAGCGGACAGGGACATTTCGTTGGAAAAGCGACCATGCTTTTCCGTTACGGTTCACGCGGTTTGTGTGTATCAAGTGTGGGCTTCTAGGTTGGATTTAACGGTTCATTACAAAAAAGTAAGTTCCCCAAAAACAAAGTTTTTGACTCAAAAAGCAGTACTTTTCAGCTATGCCAGCTGTGTGCCCGTGATAATGGATATTCATGGTCTGCAGAAGATAAATCCTTCCACTCGTGTGGTTCACTGACCTCTCGTCCTGTGCCACAAATATTACATTAATCATTTTGAGTGAAGGAAGGACTGTAGGGTGGATTGCCATCAAAATTGACATCCATTTAGGATCCGGTGTAATCCATTTGGTGCTCTATTCATTTTCAATAAGAAATGACCACGGTTTGTTTAGTCATTCGTGTTCGTCAAATGGTCTCAAATGGTCGCTGAGTGTGTAATTCTCAAATTAGAATAACCTATTCTATGAACTCCAGAAATATGTCCTCGGTGCATTTGCACTTCTGTGGGGATGGATTATCATGACAACTCTTTAACTTCCTCTTCGGCTGGGCACAAAGACGTGTGTGAGGGAGTCACTGACGTGTACACGATGACCACACACAGTCAACAGGCACATTTCAAGGTACTGGCACATTCCGCCATGAAAGCAAACACCACCGAGAACCAACACGAATACTTCTCTGTAGTGTTTTCTCTCATACAGAGATAAGAGATAAGACAGTCGGACTCTGCTGCAATAAAATGAGTACGTTTTCTGAAGGGAATCTGGCGCTAAAAAACGTCAAAGTCACCTTTTTCCCCAGAAACTGTTGAAGTCAACAGAAAAATGAAAGTTCCTTGCAGCATCTTTAAGATTAGATGTGAAATGAGACAGGACGTGAATGTAGTCACAGACTTAGTATTAGGGAAGATGAAAATCACATTTAAGTAGTAGTGAGTGAGTATTCATAATGTTTAAATACTCGATTACTTGCACAATTTAAGGACGACTTCATGACAACCCGAACCGTCATCACGTGACGGATGGATACTAATGGCTGCCTCAGATTATTTGACCAACAACATAATCGAGTTTATCCACCAACACATAACTATGACTATATGCTGTCTGTCACTTTGATGCCATCATCACGGATTACTTACAAGACTGACGAGCATCAGATACTTTGATTGATTGTTTGTATCCGATTTGAGTGTTTGGTGACATTTCAGTGCTTTAAGCCCAAAACATCAGAGCAGTCGTATGAAGACGGCTATGTTAATACAACTCACTCACTGATCCGATTGGTGATTATTCATGATCAAGTGAGATTAGAAGACCGCCTGAAAGCCATTTGAGTGACTTTCAAAAAGGAGCCCGTTACAGCGGCTGCATCGGGACACCGAACGGATCAGAAAACAAAAAACGTTTACGGCCATCTTTTGCGTGAGAAGAATTTCATGAGAATTTCACAAGCAGCCCACAGACCAGCTCCTAACATTTACAACAAACATTCACTGGAACTGAATCCCCGAAAAATATGTGGATTCAAATGAAAGTTGATGAGCCTCTATTTATCGGAGCAGATCTTTTGACGGCAACAATTGCCGCAACACAACAATCATTAAAGTTATTCGGCTCGGGCCTTTTCCTGCTTCGACAAGTCAAAACCTCTGCTGTGTAAAAAAAAAAAAAAATTAATTTGGAAACAACAATACTTAGAATTCAAAATCTATTTGCTGGACATATCTAGATTTATTTTTTCATCCCAATCGCAAAAGTAAGTAAGGAAATACTGCCGTGGAAGTTGTAAACATCTCTCTGGAGCTACCTCTCACGGAATAAATATTCCTGAATAAAACGGTTGACTGGGTGTTTTAGCTAAAAGCCAGAAGCTGCAGGAACAATTCAAAAGGGAAGACACCTCTCAAACACCGGACAGAAAACAGGACTTGAATATAATTGTTCCCAATGTAAATACACAGCATGCTCAGACTCTGTTCCTTTCCTGCACCTCTCTCTCTCACACACACACACACACACACACACACACACACACACAAACAGCAGCTACATTACACATGTACACATACAGACTGACATGTCCCACTCACTCCATCACATCCTCATCTCCTCTCATCTGTCTCCCGGCCACCGCTGGTTTTGTTTACCGGCCAATTTGAATGAGAATGAGCCGCTCCTGGATTTCTCTGGAAAGCGGTCTAATCCACGCAGGCTGCTGCGAGGCCCCCGGCCCCTTTGTTTGGGATTACTGCAGCTTAGCGCAGGCTAACAATGAGGAGATGAGCAGCTCACCTCATCGGCGCTAATGAAGTGTGGAGGCTCGTTTAGCCGCTAGCTAGCTGCTACCGAGCCGAGATGACACCTTCACGCACACGCCTGCGCGCACACACACACGCACACACACGTTTGCATCGTGGGAGGACACCGAGTGATGACGCTCATTTCTGAACTTCTAATCCCTCCATAGTTGCATGAGACGCTTCAACTCAAGTGTTGCTCTTGAAGCTCTTTCTCAGGGTGAGGGTTAGGTACATAAATGCAGACTTCGCCACCTCGTCCCATTCATGGCCTGTTAAAAGCTCAGTTGAAGCTACCTGGGTTGTGTCGAGTGAAAAAGACAAATTCAGTCATTGTAAAGTGCAGCGGCATTCCTTCACGTGGAAACTGGGGTGATTCTTCTGACTGGGTTTCTCTGACGTTGACTTTATCTCTACTTTTGCTTTACTTTGCAATCATTGGAAGAGAGGATGAAACGTCCCTGAGAAAACCTTCCACAGCTGGAAAATGTCTTTTCATTGTACAGGCAAAGCAGGGCTAATGTATTTGTGTAGCTCATTTCAGCAACATGGCATTTCAAAGTGCTTCACATGAAACCATGAAAACATCGGGCAAAAGAAAAGGACATTTAAAAAAAACAAACATTAAAACAACAAACCAGAATAATAAAAAAAAATCATCCACTTCACAGCAAACAGAGAAGTCTTCAGCTTTATTTGAAGCAGCTGATAAGACCACCACTTGTCAGTGTTTTGTGTCAAATACGAAATAAAATCATTTAAATATAATTGAAGGTGACATAATCAATTCACTGTTATTAGGAACCTGGTTTAAAGAGAGCACTTGCAAAAAGTGGCAGAAAGTAGATACTTTTGAAGTGTGGGAAAACAAGCAAAAGCAAAAAGGAGCACATGTTCATCGTGACCCATTTGAATCCGTGCGGGGGAAGGGAGGAGGGGGGGGGGTGATATGAGCCATGGTCACCGTGGGGTAAAGATGCACCAGGGCCACAGGAGAAACAGAAAGATTTAAGCTCTGCAGAAACACCCACAGATAGCAGCGGTCCACACAGAGTGCAATGGCTCGTCTTCTGACAAAGTGACACGCGGAGCCTGGCATCTGATTAGCAAAGCCTGAGGAGGAGGAGGAGGAGGCCATTGGTGCCCCTCCAGGTCTGGGGATCATCGTGGCAGGTTCAGACCTCTGGGGTGGGCCTGGGACGCTTAGCAAGGGAATGGCAGTGCTTTGGTTCACCGGCCCGGGACGTTCCACTGGCTTTCCCGCTGACACACTCGCGCAAATACACACAGACACACACACACACACAGAAACAAAAGGCCAAGCGAGGAGGAGCTGCAGGTCTGATGCTGGACAGTGTGATCAGGAGTTTATTTCATTCTGTCCCCCTGTAAAATCTCGCTGGCGGTCGCAAACCTTTCTGCTACCATCTTCATACTTTCAAGTAGCAGTAAATGGAAACAACAATAGCTTTTGGATGAACTATTACAGGAAAAAGAAAATGGAAAGGTAACCTGCACCCTGCACGCTCTGACATGCTAACTGAAGATACTGAAGCTTTATATTCACGGTCACACTTACTGCTGGACACCCCCTTGTGAAACACACGCTCCTTCAACCTGCTCCACCTTATCCTCGTCTAGTTAGGAGCCACTTTGCTGAACAAGTTAAACATCAAAGAGAGATTCTCTTTTTAATTTTAATGCTCCAGGAGTTTATGGTAGCAAAGCAGTGCAACAGCTTTCACAGTGACACTCTGAAAACCATATTTCTGCAGTGGAATAAGACAAGAAGTCATAATGACAATGGCATTATAGTCCATTATTACAATAACAACGCAGGGTTTGATGTTTTCATAAAACAAGTAAATCGGCTTCTTTACTGACAAAGTGGGAATTTGAATTTGCACACACACACACACACACACTCACTCAATTTGTGTGTGTTCAGGGTGTGTTAAGTCACGACTTGCTCTCACCACAGAGTTTGAGGCCTTCGTGAAACACACACACGCACACGCACGCACACGCACGCACACACACACAGTCTCCAGCAGGCCTACAAAATGTTTAACAGTCACAGTCAGTCAACACGCTGTGAAGTGAAGCATCACACATTTTCAGTGTTTATCTTATGGCCGAGAAACTTCGCACCTCACTGATAATGTGTGTGTGTGTGTGCGTACGTGTGTGTTCTTGTGTTTCAGGAAGGCCTCAAACTCTGTGGTGAGAGCAAGTCGTGACTTAACACTCCCTGAACACACACACGCACACGCACACACTCTCGTCTCCGTCCTATTTAAACAGCGCCTGTTGAATTTCACAAGCAGCTCATAAAGGATGCAGAGATGCGTTGAGGTCCACGGGAAAAGAAATCACGACTGTTTGCGTAAGCTGTGTGTGTGCGCGCGCGTGTGTGTGTGTGTGTGTGTGTGTGTGTGTGTGTGTGTGAGTAGGCATGTGTGCGAAAGGTAAAGAAAGAGGAACCTTACAGAGACACGTAAGAATATTAACTTGAAGATATGATATTATGGAGGCATGATAAAGCTGTGTGAGTAAGGGCCCTTTTGCCAGAGATACCATTACCAGGAACACGTTTACATCCACCTGCTAAATTTCAAATGTATGCATTCAAAACCTGTTTTTCTATTTCATTTTTTAATGGAGAACATGCTTTCATTAAAAAAAAACACCACCCAGAAAACACAAAACACAAAAAATCTCAAATAAATAAAAACTATTTCTAATTAAGAAAAAATATAGATTTGTTTATATATTTGTCTTATTTTGTTCCAGTTTCACCCTGTGCATTCACGGAAATATGCACACACGTTACATTCATCATTTACAATTTAGCATTTGATAACTATATAGAATACCTTTCAGAAATGAGCAGGTACAACTACTTGAATAGAGAAGAACTAACATTCGCTTCTCTTCTATCGGTCTGATACCTTTCTTTATACTACATCTCTAATACATCTGGCACTTTGAAATACTTTTCTTACCCACCTTCAGCTGCTTTCACTTAAACAAATGATTTGAGCGTTTCTTCCACCGCTGCACATGCAACAGATGGCGACATCTGTCTTTGCGGTGTGTGTGTGTGTGTGTGTGTGTGTGTTTGAGCGAGCTAGTCGACAACAGACGATACATGTTGCCAGTATGTGTTCTTCTGAACTGCTGCTCTGTTGGCTTGTATTATTTCACCGGTGTGCATTCCTATGATTATCACAATGTGTTAATGTGAACGTGTGTGTCTCTCTCTCTCTCCATCTGTGTGTGTGTGTGTGTGTGTGTGTTTGTTTGCCCTCTACCAAAGCGCTCCAAGCTGTCATGATTTAGCCTCCTATGGTTAACATCTGCTGCGTTTAGTGGTGCCACGGCGCTGCGTGATGCACACGCCGCCTCTGATAGAATCAAAAAGCACACGCTGCCACACGCCGCTCATCATTCTGTCAACCAGTGACTCCTGTGCTGAATACACAGTACTCAACACAATGCCGTAAACTATGTTGACATATTGAATATTTATACAATTTGTACAACTGGAGAGATGTTGTCCAGCGTGAACTGTAGGTTTTCACTTTAGGGTTAGAGTCAAACTCGGATCACTTCCACGTGATAACATCTTCTTGTACGACTTTGGCTTTTATCTCATGGACAGTTAGGAACATATAAATGTTTCAGGCCTCCATTATGTCTGGATTCTTTTGGACTGGGCACTTTCTCTCCCATAGACAACCCGTAAAAATCCAATCTTCATAACACCGATTAGCTCTGATGTGGAAAACTAGATGACTCCACTGATGTTCACATCATCAGCCCCCAATACCAAATATTTCTGGGCTCCCGAACCCAAACAATGCGAGCATCTGCTGGCGCACCACTTCTTTAATGGAAAACCCTCTCCCTCTCCCTCTCTCTCTCTCTCTCCTCTGTCCTTCGCTCGCCCATCCAGGCGCTAATGTAAATGAAAAGCAGAGGGACAGGGTGTGTTGTTAATGTGTGGACAGGGACAAAAAGCCGGGGTCTAGGGGTATTGTATTGGCCCCGTGACACACATCCCAACCTCACCTCACACAAACACATGCAAACAAAAAAACACACACACACACACACACACACACACACACACACACACGCGCTCTCTCTCCTCCATTGACGGCCCCTCAAAATCAATAAAAATGATCTTGAAGTCCATCCACCATTTGTCGACATCATCTTGGAAGTGCCTCCTTTAGGATGAAGCAGCCATACTGTACAATGGGCCTGGCGAGCGCATGTAATTTGCCATTGATTTCTCCCCCCCCCCCTCCCTCCTTCCTCCTGACTCCTTGCCGCCAGTCACTGCACACAACACAAAAAAAAAAGGAAAAAAAAAAACTAACTTCATCATACACCCTGTTAATGCACACGCACAATACCCCTCTTTTCTCCTGCCCTCTGGTAATTTCACTCTTTCTTTATCCGTTTCGCTTTCTCTCTCGGTTTCCTCCTTCATGTCTTTGTGCCGCGGCCCCTGAGCTCTCTTCACAGGTCACTGTTCTTCCTCTGCAGTAATGGACAACTTGTGCAAATGCTGTTTGTGGGCAACCCCTTTTTCTTTTCTTTTTTTTCCATTGCTTTGCCTCTTTTTCACGAGAGAATATCCCACAAATTGGCACTGCCATCAACCCATTTGTGAATATCTGATATCATATTTATTTTCATTTTAGACCATCAACTTTATCACGTTTCAAAGGGAATATATTTTCCCTCAAAGTTACCTCTCTTAATTAATCACTGTTTGAAATTTTATTGGCTTATTTATTTTTCACAGATTTTCTGATGCATAATGTGAACATTTGAACCATTAGGATGGCATGACTGATTACTTACACTCGGTTGGTAATGCTTCAACGACATATTATGATTTACACCTAACATCTCAACCATCAGTAAATTTTGGCATCATTAAAATAGGAAACTGGTCTCAATGAGGTTTTGTGTTTACGTTTGTGTCACCGCCAATGAGGTTCCCTCTCACGGCCATGGCGTTTTCACCTGGAGGGACGGTGATGAGGTCTCTCGGGGCCACGACTGAACCACAAGTGATTATTGCCACTGGTTAAGGTTTCTCTCTGCTGGGAGGTGATTGTGAAGCCCGGTGTCTGTCACAACAAAGACGTGCAAGAACACACATTCGACGTGGGCCCGAACCGCATTCCAACATCCATGTTCACACGTGGCCAGGCGTGTGGAGTGGGCGCACACACAAACAGACAACTGTCAGTCAGTCTTTGAGAGCAGTGTGTTGTGTGTTAAGTCTGACACTTTGCCTCAGCTGCTCTAAGCCTATTACTGTATTCTTTCACTGCTGTTCACAACACACACACACACACACACACACACACACACACAGGAGTGGTATCACTGAAACCTTATTCAATAAGTCGAGCATATCCTCCGGCCATATCACACATCATTCTACCTTTCAAACACACCCTCCATCACACACACACACACACAATATCGGAACCTTTTTTTTTCCGGGGTGGTGTTGTTGTCGCTGTTTGTCGAGAGTATCATTTACCTCCAAGGTGTTTGAAAAAAGACACCTCTCCCCTGGCGTGATGCGTGTGCGTGTGTGTGTGTGTGTCTCTTCAGAAAGGGGCTTTGCTGCTCCTGACACCGTTATCAGCTCCAGTCGAATGTATTTCTTATCGAGGTGGAGGTGTGGAGGGAGGTGGGGGGGGGGACGACCGACAATACAAGCTTATCAAACGTCCTCAGCCAGCGATTCAGGCTGCCACTCAAGACCCACGTGCACGCGCTCAGACACACACAGACACACACACACACACACACACGCACACACACAGACAGCCGGCCTTTTTTGATTGATAGATGGCTTTCCCAACAAATAGAAAGCTGGGATCAACATCCTCGTGGCCCCTTTTTACCTCACACACTCGTGCATTGGTTTTATGTATGTATGTGTGTGTGTGTGTGCGTGTCTGTGTGTGTGTGTGAGAGAGAGAGAGAGAGCGAGAGAGAGAGAACATTCCCGTGTAACAAAGGTGGGATTAGGGATGCATTAGTTGGCCGTGGAGCGAGAGGCCTGTCAATAACAGCAGCCAGAATAAACCCTGAGTCCTCGATAAGAAGACAAAGGACGGGCCAGATAGCAGCAAGCAGAGAGAGGGAGAGAGGGGGGGGATCAATAGAGGGAGAGAGGAGGGGTGTGAAACAGAGAGCGATGGATGGATGGAGAGACAGAATGGGAATCAATATCAAGAGAGGCAGGAGGAGAGAAAGTTTTCACAAAGACAAGTGGATGGGTGAGGTTGGGTGAGGATGAATGGGGGGGGGGGAGGGGGGGGGGGGGGGGTAATGGGCTGAGAGCCTGGATGCAGGTGAAAAGCACGGTTTGGTCGATAGTCACAGCCGTAATGTTGTTCTACAACCCAGCCAAAAGTTTGAGTTCTCATTTCTGTGAAATGCGAGTCCGACCTGGTCGGCAGTTGTTAAACAGTCGCAGACAGACTTGTGCTTTTGGGTGTGGGAGGCCTCACCACTGACCACCTGGATGTCTTCTACTCCTCACCCGTAGCTCGGGCCCCTCGCCGGATAACGAATAAAACATACCTAAGAATTCAATAATACCCATGAAAACTCAAACAACCTGCTCAGTAATGTGGCCTTCTGTGTCTTGCCCACATCACGATGGAGCCGCTGCCATCGAAACGCAGATCCTCTGACTGAAGGATGACCACCGAGTCGGCGTTCGCAGCGCGTGCTCTCCTTCCCTGATCGATGTAAATGGCGGATTGAGTTGTTACTGTAAAAGGCCTCGTGTCTTCATCAAGCCGGCAGAGACGGCCTTCGCTGCCTCGTGCCGAGCTTCTGCCTGAGACACTGAGGGTTTAATCCAAGGTTACCATCAGAGGATCCGCATACTCGTACACGTCTCTGGACATGAAATCCTAAACATGCGATCAGTGTGTCGACAGGCAGACCGTTCATCTCGGTGTCACCGACTTAAGAGTCAAAGTGGACAATATTGTCTTTATCAAAGAAATTATTTGATTAAAAAAGCCAAACCATCTAGCACTAACATTTCCCTCAAATTGTCTCGAGATCTTAATATTTTCCACCATTTGTTTTTCTCCATTATGTATTTGTCTCATGAATACGATGAAAAAAAGCCTTGTTTTCACAAATGTCAAAAGCAAAATTCAATCATTGGGTAATATAAAACCACATAATTAAAAACACTGTTTAGTTTAGACAAACGCAGTAGACCAGTTCTTTATTTTCTTGCATAAAGACTATACGACTCCTTCATGTGTGGCTGTAGCATTGGCTCAAGACACATCTGGTTTTTCAGGCATCTCTTGAAATCGGTTGATAAATAAAGTGCATCTTCATCGTTGAAGATCCAACTTACACGCAAATAAGATTTTTTTTTTTTGCCATTCAGCCCGACGAGTATTCATCATCCCGCCAAAGACATGCGTACATCTGGAATCGGGCTCTTGGTCACAACGACCCCACGGAGGCTTGAACCAATGACAGGCGGGCGGCGCGCGAGGGGAGGGGCGTCTAATTGTTTTACCGGGCTCTCATTAATTAATTTCCTTCTTTCATTTCTAGTGGAAACACTACACAGGTCTGGGAGGTATAGGGAATGATACAGAGGCAGAGACATGAATACCAAGGGGTGGGGTGGGGGGGGGGCATCCTGTTGCCGTCAGCGCGGTGGCGAGCAGCTAGCTGTCACGCAAAGACACAATGAGGCCCGGGCAACAAACAGCCACTTAAAAAAAAAAAAAAAAAAAAAAAAACAGCCTGGCAACAGAGAGCAAATTCAATTAGAGAAGTAATTAGCAGATACAGGGCCAGGCAGCGGGCTGCCGCGACGCCACCACACAGGAATTAATGGGCACGGATCGGAGGAGGACGCTGTCATAATTAAGAGGCAATCACCTATGTCAATGAATACCTAAAAAAAAAAAACACACACACACACACACACACACACACACACACACACACACACACACACACACACACACACACACACACACACACACACACACACACACACACACACACACACACACACACACACACACACACACACACACACACACACACACACACACACACACAGCCCCTCCAACGCAAAACTATTAATTCAGTGATCAAAAAATATTTCCGGAGATGATTAATACAGCAAATTCATTTTAAAGGACTAATTTCTGGAAAGATAGCAAGACAATTGCACATAATGTCCTCCGCTTGGCATTTATATTGCTAATTAATTTTTTTTTCCTTTCTGATGATTTGCGCATTGCTCTTCCCTGTACCCCACCCCACCCTCCTGTGAGTGTGTGTGTGCAGCTTCTCGTGGGGTCGTGAACCAATGGAGGCCGTGTTGCAGCAGCAGAACGTCGCCGTGTCTCCAGACGCCTCCCGACGAGGAAAACAACACCAGCACAAAAACAGCAGCAGAACTCACCGTTGCGTTTGCTTCTCCAACTCTGCGACATCCCCCCCCCCACCCCCCCCCACTTCCCCCACAACTCCACTGATACAAAAGAGCCAGCAATTAAATTAGACGATAAGGATGTGAAATAAATCAGCAGGTTATTGATTGATTTGTCTCTCTCTTGGGGTGGGGGGGGGGGGGGGGGGGGTGGAAGCTATCATTGCAAACCAACAGCTCCTCTATCGCTAACTAATTACTCGGTTTCTGAAATCCCTCCGATGAGACAAACACACACACACACACACACACCGGTTCCATACAACAGAAACGAGAGAGGCTTTGCGACCAAACACACCCACGCAAAGGCAGACGGAGGCATCTGAAGGATTCCAGAGTCATCAGAGTGTGAACAGCAAGAGGAAAACGTTTTCTTCTGGGAAGCCGTCCGACGCGCAACAAGCGATGGGACGGTGTGTCCCGCGGCCCCCCCCCCGATGTCGCCGTCCCGATGTGGTCGGGAAGCAGTTCATCTGAACAATTAAGCACCAGGCCGCGCGCAGAAGGTGTGACAGAAGGGAAGGTTGCGTCGGAGAGGAAACACAGCTCAACAACACAACACAAAACCAGGGGAAAACACATGCAGGTTGACAAACAACTGCAGCACAGCAACTTGACTTGACCACTGCAACTTTAAATATGAAATAAAAAAAGGTGTCACTTCGTTGTCCCTTTATGGGAAACCTGCCTCGCAATAGCTGTTAAAAAATACAAAGATGTAATACTCCAAATGAACTCAAAATGAATATGGAACAACATATTTGTCGTGTGTTAGATTCATATGACAGACAGCCATGTAGAATTGCAGTTTTTAAGCATTCTGCTTGTGACGCATCCCCACCGGTTCCATCTGTCCATGAGATGTGCGGATTGTTTCTCAAAGTCACATCGTCTCAGTGTGGTTCGAGCGAGACAGCATATCGGAAAAAGAGGAGGAGTCCTGACCTTAAAATTGAAAATACTACACCACGCAGACAACTTCATCCACCATCCAAGTGTTGATCTGACTATAAATCTACACATTAGGACCCAGGCCCATGTGCAGTGCAAACCATTTCAAAAGATTCTCTCAAGATTATCTCAAGGTTTCCAAAAACCACCGACACTTGGTCTTCCACCAACCCATAGCAGGTTCAAATGAGGTCAGAAATCACTCCGATTTCAGTCAGAATGAGATTGATCCTGGTCTATTTATTCTATTCATATTCGTTCAAATGAGCTCAATATAGACGTGAGCTTCCTGAAAGAACACCAAACCAATAAATATTTTCTGTTGACTCAACAGTCGGAATTGATTGACCCCTAACCCTTAACCAGAGAGAAATATCTTCACATTGTATTTCATCTTTTACGCGGAAATGAAAAGCAAGGCCCATCACAGGCTGTGATGGCGAGCAGAGTTTCCACATCTTTTAGAAACAGATTTAGTTTCTCGGACTCGGTTAAAAAAAAAATTGAGGGAGATCTCCATACGCCGAATTTACATATTCATCTCTGACAGTTGGGGGTTATTCGAAGCCCTATTTTGGAGTGATGTGAGAGAAAAAAATATCCATTTAGCCGTATCATCACCTACGATCGGGACCCATAAGCCTGGCAATGGGCTGAGAGGGGAGGATAACACTAATACGGCCTCCGATTTCTATGCGGGACTAGTTAATGCTGTTTACTGAAGAAGGTAGACGATCGACTGGGGGAGCAGAGAGGAGAAGAGACGGAAGGAGACGGACATTAAGTGGCCTTCGGGAGTCCGTTGTTGCTGCTTTGAGAGCCAATTACCAGGCTAATGGAGTTAATGCCAGAGATGAGATGGGCCCCGGGAGATGAGTGAGGAGAGGGGAAGGCGGGCGTGCCCCGACACGGAGACAGGCTGCAGCAGGGAGCGCGATTACTGTTTGGTAATCTGATGGGCAAATCATTTAGGCATCAAACGCACTGCAACACATTAGGAAAGACACCAGAAAGAGGGCTTGGAGGGGGGCAAGAAAAGCGCTCGACAAAACGCGCGGCGCGGCCCCGACGAGATCCGACTCGGTTTCATGATCCGTCATGTTAGGCCGCAGATTAAAAGTGTGATCTCCGGGCTTATAGACGATTTAGCCAATTACAAACGTTATCTAAAAACGCTTTAATTTGCCATTCAGAACTGCAACAGGGGCCCTCGGAGCCGTCAATGAGGGTGATTAGAGCCCAGATTGCTGCTTCGAAAAAGGGCCCCCAAACATCTGCTGTCGGAGTGACTTGGAGACGTCAACACGGTGGGGGGAAAAAAAAAAAAAAACTGTTCTTCAGATCCCGGCGTCTGATTGGAGAGGGGAGGAGACGAGAGGAGGAGACGGGGGAGGAGAGTCGAGGAGAGAGGAGGAAGAAGAAGAAGGGAAGAGAAGAAGAAAATGAGATTAGAAAAATAGAGGAAACAAGAAGTGGAAGGACCTGAGTTGGTCGGCTGCCAGCTCAGTGTGACAGGGAAGGCCCATCTGTGCTCCCCGACACTCAAGATGGCAGATGTAGAAGCAGATTGATTTTCATTCAGCTGTCATGATACACAAGTGGAAAAAGAAACACTTGCGCGCACACACACACACACACACACACTCGTGGCGTTGGAGAGCTCTGTCAAGTGCCCGTGCTGCTGTTGGCTGTCTGTCTGCCAAGCTGTTTCTCTCCTTCCTGTAATTTCCTCATTCTCTCTCCCTCCCTCCCTCCCTCTCTCTCTCTCCCGTCTCCCTTCCTCCCTCCGTCTCTCTCTCTCTCTCTCTCAACGAGCGCTAGCAGAATCTCAACGCCACATCTGCCGCTCAAATTAAATCATTTACAGTCCATAGAGAGAAGCGCGTTTAGCGACAATACAGCCGGTGGCGAATCAGCGTGTTTTCTCTGAGCTGTGACACCGCCGTCTCCTCCGGGCATCTGATTAGATGTCGTCGCGGCGCTGTTCGGATGTGCGAGGCGCCGTTTTTTTCTTGCTGCCCGTTATAAATCGGGAGGGTTGCAAATGTCGTGGAAGGAGGCGATCATCTGACACCTGCACCCCTTCCTCTTTGTGCTGCGGCTTGCATCTGCAGGGCTCTCATTGGGTTTTACATTTGTTCGAGGATGCCAAATTGTATGAGTGAGCGCGGATGACACCGTATACCTCCGCATCTATTCACTAGGCCGCACCTTAAGTGAGTCCCGCAGGAAGTCCTCTTCCTTGGAGGAGACGAACCTATGACGACACTGTTCAAACCCAAAGTGCAAACGAGGCCTGATCCGAAAAGGGGCCCGAGGACCGTCAGACCAAACCTTAGAGTTATTACAATCAACCCAACAGACCCCACAACATCTCCTACCTGAGGGTGGGAAATAAGAGGAACTACGAGCAACAAAGCTCCAACTGTCAAAGTCCAGGGTTTAACTGCTTATATTATTCTACTGTGTATCAAACAAGGCACGAAAAAAGGCCTGAACAAGTAGGATGATTTTAAATATCATACCACCCCATTAGCATCTTATTTTAACTGGTCTTACGAAAGCCAGGTTTCTGGATTCGATAACAGACTAAAATGATGTTAAGATAAAAAGGTGTGTCCCATTAAAAGCAAAAAACACACTTTCACGTGCTGACTGCGGGGCATAATCTGTCCACACCTCTAAAAGGGAAGAATAATGACCCCTGAAGTTCTGTCAATCAGCCAATAATGACACTAATAGAACATTCAACTCACTGCTGATCACATTCAGCTGCATTTTACTGCTGCTCTGTCAATGGCTGATTCTGGCCTAATACAATGATAAAATATTTCTCTAGATATTTTGGGAAGCGCCATAGAAGGCCATTGACTTGCAGCGCAGCCTGGGAACGGACTGACTCCTGTGAAAACCCCAGAAAATATGAGCCTGGTGGCCATTCATCATTAGAGCCGGACAGCACGGGCCTTTGTGTGTCCGACGCCGATAGCCAGAACTGGACTGTTCTGGCTATCGGCGAGACTGTAATGTTTGTGTGTGTGTGTGTGTGTGTGTGAGGTCGGGAAAGCGAGAGACAGTTGAAACAGTGCGAAACAGAAAGCAGGGTGTGTGTGTGTGTGTGTGAGTGAGAGAGAGAGAGAGAGACAGAGAGAGGGAGGCGGTTGACCTTGTGTCAATTAGGAGCCCATATCGTTCCATTCCCCAGGGGCGAAGCTGCCTCTGAAACATTAAATCATTTCATTCCCTTCAAACTGATCCCGCTGTTTCCCCCCCCCCCCTTTACGCTGAAAGCTCCCGCTGCCTGGCCCACATTCTCTCAGACTGCGGATGAAAGCAGTCCGAGCCTCAGAGGCTGCGGCGCTGCAGTAGTGCCTTGTTTAGGGGAAAGAGGTAAAAGAGCAATTACGCTTCAAACAGAAGGCCAAAATGTTTCATTTGATCGACTTACTGAGGCCTTTTTTGGGTCGTTTAGGACAGCAGGAATGCAATGGAAGGTTGAATTTCTATACAAAACTGTACTAGATACATACATACTGTATCTAACTAATTGTTTTTTTTTTTGTTGAAGCATTTTTTTTCTCCATTGTTAACATAGTTATGTTTGAAAAATATCTCCAAAACCTAGATTAAACAAATCTAGATAGTTTTTTTTTTTAAACATTTCTGCTTTTTTTCCCTTTTAGCTGCATCCCTTATTGGGGTTGTTTTGCAATGGCATATTTATCACCGCCACACGGCTCTCATCATTGAGACGGCCAAATCCGAGGCAACAATTAACTGTGCTACTGATACAAACCGTGCAGGCCACAGGAACAGCTGAAACACACCGCCACAAAGGACCTGGGGGGTGAGCTCTACACTTTCCGGGGATAGACGCAGCGGGTCGGGATGGCGTTTTTCGTGTTAGAGAAGGACACAACAGAGAGGCCGCATGCACTGAAAGGCAAGTCGAGCCGGGGAATCCTCACCATCCTCAAAGTGACAACAATTTACGCTGTGTGACTTGTTCCCCGTGGATCGGGAACAGTTCTCTAGACTCCAGATGCTGATGCTGAGTGTTAAGCTTGTGTGTATCATCGTGTGTATACAAACGGGAAAATATAATATGCAAAAACACAAATATCAGCAGATACCAAACATACAGAACAAACTAAAGCACTTTAAATGTACTTGATTTAGTTTGCATGAGCACACGCTCATTTGGAGTGCATCTCACACACTTAGGCCTTGTTCAACTTTATGCAAATTCTTGAGTGATTTAGTAATAAATCCCATATTTCCGATCGTTGTTTGTTGGTGGCAGACTCCAAATCAGCTTTTCCATAAAATCCTCTCTGACAAAATGTGACAAACTATTGTTGTTCTTTGTCTCCATATCACTCTAATCCTCTTTCTCTCTCTCTCTCTCTCTCTCTCTCTCTCGGCCGCTTCGTCCCGACATCCGCACTCCCCAACCGCAGGGAAATGCCTCAGTACTGACCGGCGTGAGCGCACGCACACACGCACACACACACACAGACACACACACACAGACACACACACAGTCGTCTCTGTAGGTCTTATTGGGGGGTGGGGGGTAAGCTGTGTGGTCACATTTTACATATGTGTGTGTTTTTGTGTTGAATGGGGAGTTGGCCTGGGTGTCACTGGGTTTTGGCTGTGTGTGTGTGTTTGTGTGTGTGTGTGCGGGGGTGTGGGGGCTACAGTAGATGGACTTGGCCGGACTTAGGAGCGGGCTAGCCGGATTTGGCTATTCTGATTGTGTGTGTAACTTGTTGGCATACGCTATGGTTGATTGGGGTCGCTGTATTCATACGTGTGTGTGTGTGTGTGTGTGTGTGTGTGTGTTTGGCCGTTGTCATAGGTATGCTACAGATCAGTTTAAGCCTTATAAACCCATTGTTGTGCAATAAAACCATCCTCTCTCTTCTTATAAGCTCTTTGTGTGTTGGCTACTACCAATATGCACCCACACCGATGTCTCAGTGCTGCGCCTGTGTTTCATTTTGTTAAATGTTATTCAGGTTTAATTGGTTTCAGGGTTGAGGTGTCATGGAATTGAATTCACAAATCCTAAAAAAAAAAAAAAAGATATGGGATATTTAAATGACCTGTGAGCATAAAGGTAAAAGGTGACTGAGTGAGCTGCTGATGCTGCTTCACAAATAAACCCAAAGACTCCAATGCAAATGTATTTTCAAAACAAAGCAGATCCACGAGTACATATTTTTTGGATAAAAAAAAAAAAAAAACTTGTTCAAGTGTTCAAGTACCTCAGTGGTGAATTGTCTGCTCCGTGTGCAGGGGCACAGCCGTGGAAGCAGCTAAACACACACAAAGTAACACGTGAAACAACTATGAATGTATGAATATGGCATTGGCTATAAACACATATTTTGGTTTACCATGAGATAAAATATAATTAGTAAAAAGGCACAAGAGAGGAGGCTTACAGCCTGTTTATACAGGGGTTTGCACGGAAGTAAGCGCGCTAAACGGTTGCAATGGTAACGGTACAAATGAACATTTCTGCCTCTCTGACCACGCTAATACATTCATTTGAACGGTATTTCTCCTCCTCTTCTGTTCCCATGCTCAGACTAGCATCACGATGTGTAACTGTGGTTTCAGTAAACTGATTATGAACCAACTAATATCTATCATTAAATAGACACAACGTGAACACCTTAGATGCAGGTCGCCCGAGTCCTCAGAGAACAGTGGACCTAACAATCACAAACTTTCTCATCCGTGGTTGCTACTAGCAACATCATGTTCAACTGAAACAAATTGATTGTTTCATTGAACAGTTCAGGAAAGTGACCCCTTTTCACAAAAGCGGGTCTTTTTTAATGTGATCTGTGGCAAATTTAAGTGACCAAATATGAAATTCCAATAGTTATTCAAACGATTTCACACATTTCACCATCTCCTTTTAGACAGCACCGGGTAAAGAGTTGCAATAATGAAACTGGATAAGCTGCAGCTGGGGCTCAATTAAAAGTTGATCTTTGGGTAAAGCGAAGCCTATAACACAAACAATAGCATAGCATCATAGATAAGAGAGTAGCAAACCAGTAGGGCCATCATTCACATTGTGACACGCTCCACAGCGGTGAGACTAATTATAATTCAGTGTGATCCACCCAACTTCCCACAGCTCTCGCACCATTGTCCTACAAACGCTCGTCTCCAGATAACAAAATTGATCTTTGGAATTGTTTTTCCCTGCAACTTTAGCTTCATTAAAACTGAATGGAGCAAATGCAAGAGTGTCAATAAATCTGTGATTATTTCCCCCCCGACCCCCCCCCGACTGCTCAGAAACGCCCCAGCGCTGCAGTTGCTGTGAAGTCTCCCCGTCGGTGAACTAACGCTGATCAAAGTCCAGCTGATATCAGAACCGCGCGGACCCGGCTAAGCTCTCGGGAGCCAAATCCATAATAATACTCTTACGCCACCCACAACAAAGACACAGCCAACACAAGTAAATAAACGTGCGCAGAGAAAATAATTTGAGGACCCCTCCCATCGGGGGTAAAATAATACGGCTGAATACAAACTGCCATAATTGGTGGGAGAATTAGGTTGACAAGAGATGAGAGTTTGACAGTAAATCCATTCAGCTCAACTTTTACAATTGAGGCTTTTGGATTAGCGCCACACAAGAGTTATGGATTTGTAAAATGATTTTACTTTAGTTTTTAATGATCGGTCCACCGCAAGAAAGCAGAAACGAAAAAAAAACAAAAAAAAACTTTCGGTTTTTGCCCAATCATATGATTACGATGGGGTTTTGCGTATCGGTGTCTTAGAGTGGGGGCTGAGCTGCAGAAAGTAGCACTTTGTTTCTCTTAATGTGTCCACAGCACGGATCTTCGTGCACAATAACAGCGATGCAGCCTCCAAAAGGACTCGCACGCGGCGTTCTGTCCCAATCCGCGGGTCGTCGCCCCCCCCCCCCCCCTCCCCCGACAGAGTGATGAAGTTTCTTAAGTGTCTGGCCTTCAGCTATATTACCTCCTTCCTCTCATCCCCCCCCCCCCCCCCCCCCCCCACCACATCTTAATGTGTTTGATGCAACATCAGGCATGGAGGGAAGGGCACAAGGCGGACAGCGTTCCTTTTTTCTTTTCAGCCAAAACGGGCATCAGCTGAAGCACGGGGATAAAGGGCCGAGTCCATCCGAGGCGCTCCGTCCGCACACTTAACGGATCGGCCGCCTTCTTTTCATAGCCGGCCACTCTCGCCGGACCGCTGAATCTCAGGGCTTTTGTGCATCCCCCCCCCCCCCCCCTCCAATCTCCCCATCCCACCACTGCAAACACCCACCCCCGCCTCTCCACCCGCTGCTGAGTGTCTGTAATGGCCCAGACGGGGAAGGGGTGTGTGTGTGTGTGTGTGTGTGTGGGGGGGGTTAAGAAAATGATGGAAATGGAGGAATGTAGCGAGAAAGGAGAGCGAGTGGAGGAACTAGAGGGTGATGGAAAGGTAGGGACAAAAGGAGGAGAGGAAAGAGGAAAGTGAAGGAGGGAGCTGTGGCAGAGGAGAGACAGGAGACATAAGGGAGCGATGAGCGCAGGCGGGGGAGGTGGGGTGAGGGGGAAGGGGGGGGTGGCAGGGGAAGGAGGCCGAGTCTTTAAGGAGAAGCCAGGCGGCACTAAGCGTCTCTGTCGCTGCGCAGTCAGGCCTGCCGTCCCTCTGGCCAGGACACCCCCCCCCCCCGCCACATCCCATCCTGCACTCCTCTTCTCCCTAGTCCGCTTCATCCTCTCATCATCACACACTCGCACACTTCTAAGGGCCCTCCGTTGCATTACTTTAAACCCATTGAACCCGAGGCTGTCTTTCACTGTCCGCCAGGCTGTTATAATGAGGACAAGTCGGGCTTACCTAATCTTACCTTATCATGAGAGGTACTCTGCAGGTTCAGAGTACTTTGTATTAACTGTATTAACTTTTTGTTTGCAAAGTTTGTTTTCATACAGTTTTCTCAGCATCCTTGAGGCCTGTTGAGGGAAAACTTCCGTTTTGTTTGCTGAATAAAAAAACAAACAAACCCTCGTGAAAAGAGTGCCAGCCTTTAGACATTATTTTTGGAATGCGTTACAGCACAAAACACTAAAGAGAGTGACACAGTCTTTTCAGGTTGAATGTAGTCTCTTTAATAAATTTGGACTCAGCGAGATGCATCATTGGTCCTTCACTAAATGATGGGCCATCAGAGGTGTATCTTCATTTAGATTCCCTTTGTACTCATTCCAGACAAATGAGTTTACAACAATTACAACATGTTGTTTTAAATCAGTCCTTTTACCTTGTTGTTGCTGAACTGGCTGATGAGTAGTCACATTAATTAAACGTTTCTATATATATATATATATATATATACATATATATGTATATATACATATACCCCAGATAGCTGCAGAACCATCATGTTTTTGATTTTGACAAATAATGTAACTGAGGTGAAGCTAAAAAGCATCTCAACTGTAAATAATTAGTTTACAAAATAACAAGATAAAATATATAAATTTCACAACGATATGACGAGATGACAATTTCCCTGCAACCAACTTCAGTCTTCCTGGTCCTCACAGAGATTGAAACACAAAGAGCCCCCCCCGACTCCCACCCCTCACACACACACACACACACACACAGGCAGTGGCCTCAGGACTAATTGCTAGATTGGAGCAGATTTTCTAGTTCAGTTCAGGGCTGTAATTGTGAGGAGAGCAGGGAGGAATGACAGGGCTTCAAGCTGAGAGGACAAATCACCAGGGGCGGCCGATTACACTGCGCTGACGTTCACGTGTCCATTGGTGTGTGCTTGTGTGCGGGGGGGGGGGGGGGGGGGGGGGTGAGGGGTTAAGCCAACCATCTCTCAATTCCGGGTTTCCGTGGCACTGACCCCAAACTGCCACGCACAGGCACACCCCTGTTGACCCCTGTAAAGACATTATCAGGAGCTACTTGTGTTGTCAGAGGGCCACCACTCAACTGGGAGTGCTTCTCTCTCTCTGAAAGGTAACGACAAATATGAAGACTCCATAAATACCCCGCAGTGTTTTAATATATTCACCCTGTTCAAATAATTAAAAAAAAACTATTTGCAGAATTATAGCATAAGGTTTGAAGTTGTTCTTGACTTTTTATGTTAGTAATTTAATAATGAATAATACATTTAACATAATTAAAAAAAAAAAAACTGCATCCAGGAGAGGCCATGGAGGTGCACGTACCAAACCAGGCACCAGTTTGGGTAGATGGGGACATCTGATCGCAGAGAGTAAATATCTAAATACGAAATACTCAGTCTGACCAGAGTCAGAGTATGCAGGGGATTCACACTGGAAAGGGAGGGGAAATAACATAACCAGCATCACTCCACACGGAGGTTTATGGGTCAAACAAGCACAGGACCTTGGTCCAGGAGAATGTAAAGCCAAGTTATAAGTCACCAGATGAGATCACTATTCATGTCGATGACAACCACGATCGCTTCCTCAGGCTGAATAAGGGGTTTGGCTCCCCCAAAAACTGACTTCCTCGGAGAAAAGTTTTTATTTAATGTGAAACGTGTACAATCTAAAAATGAAAGGATTCAAAGGAATGAAGATGTTTATTTGAGTAAGACCAAGCCGTGGTACACGACGCATTGCTCCGGAAATGTGTTTGGCATACCAACCTTGATTTGGAGAATGCCGTAAGCGCTCCCCCATTCTTCCCATAATGTGAAGGAAGGCAACCCAGACAGGGGCTGTTTAAGACTGCTAATATAACACTCACACACACACACACACACACACAGGTCCTCTGACAGCGGGATGAAAAGATGTCTCTCTCGCCTCCATCCCAGCTCCACCTCTCCTCCTCCATCTGCGGGAGCCTCATCAGACACAGCGGGACAGGAAGGAGACACGCGGAGGAAGACCACTGAGACGGCAACAGACACGTACGGACACACACACACACACAGAGACACACACTCTTACCCACAGAGACAGACAGACAGAAGCCTCCCTTTGAGCAGAACCACAGGCCTTTCGCTACCAGATAAATCTGCATGAAAACACCAGTCAGCAACGCCTGCGTGGAGACTCCTCGTGGCCTCTGACAGTTATTTCTCACATCCTCCACATGTGCACCACACCTGGAATTAATAGCTTGTTTTTTGAGAATGACCCCCCTAATTTCTTTTTTTCCCCCCCATCTCTCTCAGACACCCAATGAAACTGTGATGTGTCACACAATCTCAAAGCAAGTGAATCATTCATCCAATCTTTCAAGCTTACCTTGCAGTGATGTCACGGTTGTCGTTATGACAAGGCCTACGGTCCTGATGTCTGATTGGACGCTGGCCTACGTCCCAATCAGCATTACATCCATGGCAGCAGACGCAGATGACTCCTCTTGTCTCTTTTTTGGTTTGTGGTTGTCTTGCTACGTCTCTCGCCTACAACCATGTCCCTAGTTCTGTTACCTGAACTGGTGTCGTCTTTTTCAGCCTACTTTTGCACTTGGACAGAAAACTAATATATTTATGTCCATTTCAACGCCAGCCACCCTGGTCCAAGTTTACTACCAATTTCTTCCTCGTGATCACTTTGACTTCCCTTCCTCACCTCCTCCACCTGCTCCCGCAAGAGGCACTTCCTCCACCCCTCAACTCTCGTCTCAAACACGCCCCAACATTCCTCTCCCCCGCGGTGGTACCTTCATTCGCTGGCCTCTCCTCAGCCTCCCTGTCCCTCACCTATCTCACAGCTCGGACTGCTTTCCGTGTCCGGCCACACCCACCCACCCACCCACCTTCACACCTTTTCCCGCCCAGCCTCCCCCCCCGCCCCCAGTCATCTCCCCAGGCTCAGAGCTCCTACCCCGGCCCGGGCTCTGCCTGTCCCTGCCTCTCCTTCAGCGTGCCTTTGCCTCCACTCTGCCTCCCTCAGCCCCAGCCTTCTGCAGTGTTCAAGGGGAGAGCCAGCTAGGAATGCTGTGGCTCTAGACGTTTTGTCCAAGCCCTAGGTCTCTTTCACTGAGGCAAGATTAGTTCATACAAAAACTCAACAATACACCACTGAAAGCCATTGTTGATATTCAACATTTTTCACATAGCGGAGCAGAATAGACAATGCGGCAGCCGGGAAAGCCCGAAGCGGACTAGCAGGGTTGATGGCTGATGGTATCTCAGCTGAGGGCCTTAATCCCTTTGATACACACACACAAGTACGCACACACTCAACAACCCAGAGACAGCAAAATCAATACTGCGCTCACTTGCTACATCTGTGTGTGGATCAGTGGGTGGGTTTGAATGAGAAAAAAAAAAAGAATAGTACTGTTTGTACCTGTGTGTGTGTGTGTGTCTGGGTGGAGTGTTGGCACATAACCGTTCAACATCAATCAAATCATTTATATGTGTGTTTACATTGGAGCTAGTTGCTGGCGCATCACATGTATGATACACACACACCTTGCCTCAACTATTAGTTGTAGTAGTAGAAATTTTGACGTTAAAAAACTGGAATGAGCCGTAGAATGTAAATTGCATTCCCAGAAGCTTGATAGCCAAGAAGCAATAAAAGAAGAAGTGAATCATTGGGGGAGAAAAAAAAAAAAAAAAAGATAATTCTAAATAAACTGCCTCAAAAGTTGCGGTCCAAGGACACAGCAGGATTATTACTTTGGAAATGGGATCAGGCAGCAGCCAGCAGCCTTTATGATTACAGCGGGTTTATGTAATGAACGCCCTGTCATGTAAAACTCATAAATCATGTCATGCAGGCGGAAACATTTAATAAAACATGATTAAAAGTGTCGTGTAACATTGAGCGCGTCGCCGTCTGAGTGAGACATGTTAATTGTGCACTAATCATATGTAATGAATGTCATCAGTCCCAAGGCTTCGAGCTAACGAGCTAAATGAACTGGCACTAATGGGCATGTTAGCTTATTTTAGCGCTAACATTAGCAAGCGCGATAAAGAGGTTCACCCTCCGCTGACAGCGGCCGTTGGCTCTTAATGGAACCGCGAGTTTCCAGGGGCATATCACACTTAGATACTTCTTCTGACATGTTTTTGACAAAAACAACAAAACGAGGACTCCAAAGTGCTCTTTAACACGCAGACAGCTAACCGCGACGACACTTAAAACCGTTTGCAACGGACCTATTTGCATTTTCTTTGCTATCGATCCTCCTCCTCTTGCCCTCCACCTGGACTCTGGATCCAGATCTGGATCCAGCTGCCAGGCTTTCCCAGAACCCCCCAAGTCTGTTAGGTAGCAGAAGAAGAAGGAGAGGACGAGGAGGGAGGGAACTGGGTACCGGGACCGACTCTTTCCCTCTCTCTCTCTCTCTTTCTTTCTTATTTTCCAATGGCCATAATGACAGCTGATTGATGGCTATCTCCTCAGCCTGACAAAGCGCAGCATTAGCATGACTAAAGCTATGTACAGTAGAGTGGGGCAAACACTAAATTACATGTTACACCCCCCCTCCCCCCCCCCCCCGCCCAACTCTGTCTCTCCTCCACTCACTCACTCAGCTGAACAGCACGGCAGGCAGACAAAACATAACAAAGTGTGCTTTTTGTCCCTCCTGTGAGCCATTAAACAGTACAGCTTGACAGCTTCTTCAGAAGGAGACACACAAAAGGCCTGACAGAGAGAGAGAGAGAGAGAGAGAGGGGGGGGACTTCTTCACATGATTGTAATCTTATTAAAGCAACGAGTCTTCAAGAAATATGTTGTCGAGCAGTTCTGCACAAACTGGTTTGTTTCTTATACACCATTGCCTTCAGTTATGAAAACCCAAACTAACCATGATCTGGTTGTGGATGGGAAAGGATTGTTGTTATGGCGACACAGAAACAACATTGTTGGTTGGTAAAAAATTGGATGCAAGAAACTCTCCCTCGTTCATTTCAATCCTGCCACCGCCGCACGGACAAAACTTAATTTTACCAAAATTGTTCCTGCATCGTCATCTGGTAACTACAATTGTTGTGTTTACATTCTCCACTATTTGTGGTCTATTAAAGTACATTCAATCTACCTTGAATTTGCTTTTACTTCCCCTCAAAAAAGCTTCAGTTAAAGTAATGAATTTTCTTTGTTAAAATCTCAATGGTTTGGAGAGTGGGCACTTTACCATTGATCAATG
This sequence comes from Pungitius pungitius, assembly GCF_949316345.1. NCBI lineage: Eukaryota > Metazoa > Chordata > Actinopteri > Perciformes > Gasterosteidae > Pungitius > Pungitius pungitius. The sequence continues at coordinate 3,300,676 of NC_084906.1, forward strand.
ACCAACTATAGCAATACCCGGGGGGGGGGGGGGGGGGGGCATCCCTGGATGGATGGATGGGTAGAAGGATGACCACATACCAGCCTCATCCCCTCTCCCTCTGTCTTTTCCTGTCCCTTCTCCCACCACTTAGGCCAATCTGTTCTCTAATTGATCATTCATGGCATGAATCCTTAAATAGGAGGCCCTAGCCTGGCGCTAAGATAATGACTCGCTCTGTGTTGTTAGCAAGCGAGGCTAAATTACTGCTCGGTGCAGAGTTACCATGGAAATAGGCCACAATGAGAGTGATTAGTCTTGTGTCTTTTACCCACTGAGACACTTTGCAGTTCAGCAGGAAACACGGAAAGCCTCCTTCGTTTGCTCTCTCTGCCTCTGCATCGACGCCGTCAGTTGCAGCAATAGCATTTCATCTATACACCTGTATGAGAATTCATAGAAATGGTATAGCTGCTGTCTATTTGTCCGTATTTTATCTTTAGCTTATCAAATTAGTCAGGCAAGACTGTTGAATACACATCAACTAGGAATATATTTGTGGCCTTATATGTAACTATACGAGTTTAATCTTGAATTTCGTTTCATTTGCAGAGTTAACATAAACTTTCAGCCACTTCTTTCTCGCAATGAGTTCCTAGATTTGCATGTTTCTCTGAATATTTTTAGCAGCTAACCCTTTCAGATATATTCCCTGTAAACATGCCCAGTTTAAAGGGGATTTTGTCTATTTATGTTCACTCCCCCTCTTTGTTTACTGCTTTTTACCGTTTTTCACGCCTAATTGTCTATTTGTGTCTGTTTTCTTACGACGCATGTTTGCTCCTCTCCCTCACGTCTCTCCTGCTCTCTCCCCCCGCTGCTCAGCATACGACTCTATGTGCAGGTGTGTGTGTGTCTGCACATGGACTTGCTCATCCACGTTTGATGATCCTTGGGGTGAGTGTGAGTGGCACGCCGCTGATACTCAACATGAGAGCATTCTGCCCACTTCCGATCGGCCTCACCCCCAAACAGGAGAAAAAGCAGGAGAGGAGAGGAGATTATCCGTCTCAGTGTGAGGCTGCCTGTCAATGTGAACATCAGGAGTGGAAGAACTGAAATAGCCGTCATTACCTGGTCTGCTGCTGGCACCCACTGGGAGGTCCGTGTGTGTGTGTGTGTGTGTGTGTGCCAGTCAAACCAGCAGTCTCCAGAAGAATAACGATCATAACATTTCTCACCAGAGGATGAATGCTAATGTAACGAGTCGCCTCATGAACACATAGAGCACACAGTGCCAAGAGATATTTTAAAACTTATCACAGTGACTTCACCTGGAGATGAACAGATAACACACCGACGTGTTGTGTTGTTTTATAAGCAAACGTAAGTACGAGGTTTGCATTCAATCCTTACTTCACCAAAAGTATGTAAGGATTATTAAAAAAAAAAAGTGTTGTCGAAGTACCAGTGTTTGGGAATTAGAGCGATCTAGTGGTAAGGTGGCAGATTGCATGCAACTAAATACCTCCCTGCTCACCTTTAGCTTTTGTTGTGGTGAATCTTCACATAAGATGCTTTACTTTGACCAGAAGCATGGTGGTGGAACAAGGCATACCTCTTGAAGAGGACCCTCTCTTTAGAGACATAGATGAAGGGCTCTTAAGGTGCTAATGCAAGTACAACAATTCTTAGCTTCAGGGTATTCACTAAAAGAAACATAGTTTTAAGTAATATATCCCCCTACATTTTATTTTGCAGTTTACTGCAACAAAAGGCAAAAAGCAGGTTTTTAAAGGTTGGTGGGAGATAGTTACAATTTAATAACCATACACTTTGAGTATAAATAAATGTTATAAATGATTAAAGTACGCCAACACAAATTGTCATTAGGAAATTATTGTATAATCTTCTGTGGAAAACTTGATTTGCAATGTATTGCGTAATAGTAGTTCTTCTTACAGAAACGACACAGCACACAAAGTTAAAAAAGAGTATCATAAGTAAGCAGTACGCTGCATACATAAAGATGCTATATGTATAGTGAAACTACATTTTTGTAGTGTGACAATTAATCACACTCCAATTAATCTCAGAATAGTTTGGGTTTAAATCTAATCAGAATGTGGGACACTGTTTGTTACATTTGGACACAATAACCTTTTGGTTGAGAGATGAATGTGCCTGTGAAGAATCATGGGGACATACACCGTTTTCATTTAGTGTAAAGATGGCGCCGTGCCAGTTGATTATGTAGCTCACAGTTGCCTCGTATGGTCGAGCAAAGCAAACTCCTTTGAAAGAGAAACTACAGTCATCAAAACCGCAGCCGAGTCTGTTAATGACTTCCTGGATTTTGAATAAGCTGATAAAGTCCACTTTCCTCTGCCGTCTCCCCGTCTCACTAAACGTTAAAGCACAACACGAGTTCCTTTGACCAGCAAACTAAACCTGACCCTAGTCGAGGAGTTTTATTCACCAAAACCTTTCCAGCTTTCTGTTTGGCGCAATTAACTTTATTCCATTAAAAGTGGTTCCTGGTTATTGTCTGATGCGTTTTTCTTAACAATCTATAACCCACCGGGGCGCAAGCTAATGCTCTTAGCACACATTACGAGCAGTAATCCTCATCTCCAAGCTCAGGCCGTTGTGTCTGGACCGGCGAGTGGGGCTGCAGCAGTGACAGCAGGTGCTAAAGCCTCGGCTAACCCCGGCTAACGCTGCCTGAGCTCCATAAGACAGGAAATGCTGGGAGGGATACTTACCTACTTACTGACTTGCGCACAGATGCATCACGCACACGCCCTGACTCACCGTCTCTCACACACACACACACACACACACACACACACACACAAAGGGCGGAGTGGGGGGGGGGGACTCGAGACAAAAGGGCGGCGTGCTGAACTGGAGGAGATGATCGTTGGGTCACATCTACATGACAGTTCAGCACCGCAGGAAAACGACGGGGCTTCCTAAACCCCCGGAGGGACTACCGTTAGCCCTCGGGCCGGAGTTCTCACGGTGTGTGTGTGTGTGTGTGTACGTGCGTGTGTGTGTTGGCTAAAGACTAAAACATTTCAAATGCAAACTACCTTACAGTGAAGATTAACACCGCATAAATCATTGAAATGAACGCCTGGTGAAACTTTAACATCTGTTGAAACGATGATGGGAAATGCTTGCAGGGACTGATGTCTTGACCTGAAGGTGAAATGTGCTTTTTTTGGGATATGAGCAAAACAAATTTGACTTTGTACTGTATTTAACATTACAGTGATAACACAATTAAATACACATCTCCGTTTCAAATACCAATGGTAGTTTTGAAACATAGGGTTATTTTGAAAGAGGCCACTCACCGACATTAGTTTCTCTTAATTTCTTCCCATTTGAAAAATGAAATGAATAAGTCTGGATGACAAAAGCGGTTTACAAAAGTGTTTATACTAAAGAAAAGAGTAAAAGAGTAATAAATATGTCATCTCTGCAGCTCGATCCCTGCTGGTGGAAGGTTGGATATTCCACACGTTGAGCCGTCAGAAACATCAATATGTGCTTCTTCTGATGGATCCAACGAGAAGAAACACCAAGCCAAAGCAAATACCTGCTGTCCAGGTAGAACTATGACACCACAGCACAGGGAAACCCTCTGTTTGGTGTCATTATGCGTGCAGAGGGGAAAGAAACATGTTCACAAAACAAACCATTTCTGCCCCGAGAGATTACGGTGAGATACTGTCTCTTCATTGATGGAGAGGTGACAGGCTGTTTCACGGTACTCTGACTATCAGACCTGGGTTGAGAGTCAGGAGGGGAATGTCCTGACCTCTCTTTGTTGGAGGTCAGACCATTTCCTTGAGGCGAAAACTATCAACCAAGACATTGATTAGCACTAATTAGGATCAATCTTCCTGTGTTTAGCCTCAGCAGGTGAGGTCTGCGCTGTGGGTTTGAGCGGTCATGCATACGTGGCTCCATGTGTGTGTGTTTGCCTGTATACATTCCTCTGACTATGAGTGTGTGTGTGTCTTTGTCTCGGCTGTCACCCTGAAGGTTATCTCCGTGGTGGCAGCATCGTCAGGTGACAGCCGTCTCCCTTGATGCCAAGCGAGATGTCAAACTGTCCTTCCAACCACGGTTCCCTTGGCGACAAGAGTAACACGTACACACACGGGCGCATGCACACGCACAAAGACGCAGACACACCAAACTCATCCTCTTTTAGTAGTAGTTGAAAGGTGTGTGCGCACGTGTGTGTGTGCGTGTGTTTGCGGGTCCGGTAAGGCTGCTCAGACTTTGATAAGCTATCACATGTCCCAGGTGATAGTCTCTAAGAGCCCATCAGTCCAAAGGCACAGCCTGACAACCAAATCAAACGCACCCAGACCAGACATCCTGGCAACCCAAACCAAACAAGCCAAAACTGACAATATATATCATACATACATGCATTTCCCTGAAACAAACCTACGAGGAAGAGAACCTTTTATTTGGGACTGTTTACGCAAAAAGGAAACATCCCCGATAAGAAAGTGCATTGAAGGGCCACGTCGCTGGTTTGATTTACTAATGTGTGTTGACTGCTGCCCTGTAAGGCCATCAGGGGGGCCCGCAGGAGGCCCTCATGGACCACAGTGATGCCGATCCTTCACTGCCGCCATGTTCTTGTATTTTGTAGATATCACTAACCAATCGAACGACGTAACCACAACTTTTCTCAGAAGGATCTTTCCGCTGCAGATCCTGCTAACCCAGTTATATTTTTTAATATTTCAACCCTCACGGGACAATATGTTAATACAAGGAGCATAACGCTTTACTACACCTCAGTAACTTTAAAGCTTCACTTAACTTCACAGTGGAGGGTTTTTGTTTAAAACGCCTACAAAGAAACCGTGACGCAAGACAAACATTTGTTAATCATCCCGAAAACCCCTAGAGGGCAGCACTCAAAGGAAAACTAGCTCATCACAACTTCTTGTTTAATTATTACAGCTTGGGTTAAAGCTTCCATCAGTAATGAGGATTACTGAACTCACCAACGTGATAGGCAACACACAAAAGACCCAACGGGACCAAAGACTCAAGGTCGGACAATCAAATAAATTGAAAGTCAAATTTATCTGTTGGAGAAATTTCCCAAACTACACCCGGCACACTACCATGTTCTACTTTGACCGACCACACTTCCCATACTGATGCACACACATGGATTTGCTCGCCTTTGGCTTTCCAAACAAACAGTTTTAGTTGATTAAACAACATTTACATTGTTTTTACACGGAGGAGGGAAAAATTCACGCACACACGCACCCTCAACATGCATAGCACATTTACAGAATTATAGCATTGTGCAAATGAGACATGACAGAGAAAGCATGCTAGCACTGTAGAGGGTTGTTTCTTTCCACAGACTCGCCCAACTACACACACACACACACACACACACACACACACACACACACACACACACACACACACACACACACACACGCGCACACGCTCTCCCATAATAAAGTGTTTCTCGTGCATGTGATGTCAGTGACACAGGTTCCATTACCTGGCCTGTCACAACATTGCCCTGGTGATGGCCTGTCAGATACAGTTAGGTTGCCATGGCGAGAGACGTTGAAATCCGCTTGATTCAATGATGCAAAGCTTTGATTGGTTTAGCTGTTGAAAATAATTCAACATGATGTGGTCTGTGTCTGTGTGGGAGAGAGGGTGTGTGTGTTTCGTTGTACTTTCATCTATTTAGTATTCATTGCCAACAGTGATGTAAAAACCACAGCCATTTGATTAATATAGAAGTCTCACATCGGCCAGTGAATGCATGGGCAATTTCTATATTGAGATTTTTTTCCCCCATTTTTAGAAAATCTAAATCAACAGAATTTGAGGTTTACAGTGTGCAGTATGTACAAAACAAATGTGACAAGACAAGAAATGCCAATCACACACACACACACACACAGACACACACACACACACACGGTAAATGAGCTCTGCATAACAGAGGAGGAGGAGTTCTGGTTCCATTCAGTTGAGCTCCACAGTGGCTCTTGTGTGTTTTTTTTATCCCACCGGAGGCAGAAAGTAAGAATAATTGATTTCACTGATTTCATCTGGTGTCAGATCTGCTGACGTTTATCATCATCAATTCTACAGCTCTGTCCTCTCTCTCTCTCTCTCTCTCCTTGTTTGTTCTGCTAATTACCTTTATTACCCTGATAGCTCCCCACTGCCTCTGACGAAAACAATTACCAGCGCACTCTCTCACACTCACTCTCCACTCGACTAAAGTCCACCTCTCTGCATGGCTTCCTGCATTTTCACAACTTTGCAATGAAAAATATTCTCATATGAAAAAATGTGAATTATGTTTACTTGTCAAATAAACATTTCTTTCACAACCTCTAGATTTTACTGGTCAATACATTTTCTGAAAACACACTTGACAGACAAAGACAGCACGTTGATATCGGGTGAAAATGCGATTGAATTTCCATTGCACAATCCTACAGCATCTATTATAACTTTGAGAAACTCCTTTGAAATGTTGAGGAAATAACATTGCAAGCCAAAGCCCATTAAGGTTTCCATTAAGCTAAACCAATGCATCATAATTTACATGAAAATAATAATTTGCATGAAACAAAACTACTTTCTGAGCCCCTCGCTGTCTGTCACTCCCCCCTCTTGTTCTGTCTTCATGGTGTTCTCTCTCTCTCTCTCTCTCTCTCTAGTGGCAGACAGGACAGCATTACATTGTCAGTGGTAATTTACCTCTCATCAGTCTTCACTAATTATTGTCACATTCATAAGATTCATCAAGGCAAGAGGGGCTAGGCCCGAGAAGCTGTGTGTGTGTGTGTGTGTGTGTGTGATAAGAGGGACAACGCATATTCATCTCTAATTAGACCAAGCTGTGTGATTAATTATACAGTCCGCCTTTTCTTTACTCCAAGGGCTGAGGACGATGTTGTTGATGGGAGGTAAAATAAATATATAGAAGAGGAAGAAGGGGAAAATGGAGGGAAAGCAGACGAAAGAAGGAAAGATGTTCGGAGATGAGGCAGTGAAACTCGGAGTGGGAAACGGGACGTTGACATCAGGGGGAGGGGATGGGATGCTGAAAAGAGAGAAAGGAGAGAGTGCAAACTCCAGAGGGATGGAGGAGAAGTGAGTGAACGAAGCGGAGGTGAAGTGTTTTGTCATGTGCTCTCAGTGTAATTCCCACCTGACAAAAAAAGGCCTTGAATTAGGGGGGAAATTGCAACTTGTCACCCAGCAAATAAACTGCCCTGATAACTGATTAATAACGTACACCTGCGACAGCTGCACGCACGCACGCACACACCTAGACACACACACACACACACACACACACACACATGCAGACAGGCACATACTGAGACACACTATAATGTTTTGCAGCGTGATGTTTTCATGTAAAAAAGACTTATGAGCACAAACATGTGACATTGAATCGCAGCTATCTGGGAAAAGTAAATGACTGGTTACTATGTTTCTTAAAAAACATGCATTGATTTTTTTTTTTTTAATTGAAAATGAGTTTGTTGCACGTTCACATCCCTTTCAATAGTCCCTTTGAATAGCTATGATGCGTCAAGGCCCAGGTGTGTGAAGGCTTTTACACCGCAGCCATGACACGGAAGAAATGAGTGCGCCAACATGGAGCATTGGACTTCTTCAGTTCACTTGACTTGAAACCTCCTAGGGAAAAAAAAAGTAATGCCATTAAGTAGTTTAGATAATGGAGCTGTAAAGTTTTAATACCACCTGAGAAAACTAAAACTGAACATCCAGTCCCCGGAGACAGACAACAACAATGGGAGAGGGAATAAATTCAATCACAGACTGATAGACTGAGAGGATCCGATCTGTTCCTTCTTCTACCTTCCCTGTGATGAGGGCTCACACACACACACACACACACACACACACACACACACACACACACACACACACACACACACACACACACACACACACACACACACACACACACACACACACACACACACAGTATTGGCGCACGCTGACCCGCCACGGAAAAGTCATTTAGAGTGACATCAACTCTTAGTGTTTATTACAGCCTTACGTCTCCCTCTCTCTTCGTATGTTCCCGGCCTCTGATCCTCGCTGTGATTGGACAACAACCGTGGACCCGGGACGAGACCATGCAAGGCCACGCTCGGAGCCCCCAAACTCCTACACTTCCTCTAGCGCACAAACACACATACAGCAGGACCGGCCCCTCCAAACAAAACCTCTTCATCTGCCGAACAATGGAGGCTCTCCTGAAAGCCTATCATTTTCACTGGCACCGGGGGGGGGGGGGGCTGGTGGTGTGTGTGTGTGTGTGTGGGGGGGGGGGGGGGTGAAGATGGGAACAGTGTCGAAAATTGGATCAGAGCCGAGTGTTGTCGCTTGGAGTTTTATCAGTGGAGCCTGACGGCCCAAAAGGTCACCTGACATAATGGCTGATGAATTCAAAAACGCGCTGAGCAGGATTTTCATTTGCAATTTTCAATTTAGCGAAGCAGAGCCTCTCGCTGCGGCCCTCTCTGATAACCGTCTTAAGCCTGTCAGCGCTATCGCACCGCCTGTCACAAACATCAAGCAGCTGTTGCAACCAAAAAGGGACTTGGAGAGAGAGAGGGAGAGGGGGGGGGGGGGGGGGGGGAGAGAGAGCCAGCCGGAGAAAGACTATAGAGAGACATAACAAATTATTAATTGAAATAAAAAAATAAAAAGGCAGAAAAGTGATCAAAGCTTTTAGTTACTGATGGCTCTCCAGCTGTTATAACATTCTCATCAGTCTAATACAAAAGTAATGTCAAAAGTAGAAATAATATGAGCGCATGAGAAAAACTGAAATGGAAATAAATGTGTCACAGCATTTTCATTCCTTACATTTTTCTTAATTTGCTGTTTTATAGGTTGGTTTTTGGTCTTTTGGTGTCAAACATCAGCAGCTTAAGCCTGGTTTAGTGTTTGGCTTCATATGGAACAAAGCTGAAGCTTATGTATTTGATGAAGTGTTATATCGATAATATTCAAAGCTGCAGCAGAAGACTCTTCTTATACTCTTCTCATACTCCGGCAAACAGCGATAGAAATCATCCATACGTTAGTTATCCTAATAACCTTTTACTGATGTGTTTGCACAACTGACACAATGCGCCTGCTGCAGCCTTAATAATGATAATACATTGGTGTTTATATACCTAAAACAACAGCTGTGCGTTAAAACTGCTCTGAGGGTTGACACACATGACAATTTCCTCTCCGGATGTGTCGTACATTATGAGGCCCTATTGTGTTTTAATTATACACCGCTATATATATATATAGCTACTAAACTAAAACAAAACCGACTGCATTACATTCTTTTGTTGCGTGTAAGAATGGGTGTTGCTAAAAATAATAAAACTATTTTTTAAGTGCTTATCTCCAAATTTGTGTGAGAAAATACAAGTAGCCAAGGAGGACCGATGTCTTGTTGAATAAGGTGTGTGATGTGTGTCCAGTCAGGAGCTGCACTCACAGAACGAGGGCTCACCTTTAAAAAGAACAACGTAGCCTCACCTCTCAAGCTCCTCTTCTGTGGATATCGAATAGAAAATTGAATGAAAGGTGAAAATACAAATTTTTAATAAATCCTTAAGTCTATTCTTGCCTTTTTCTAAAGTCATTTTACACCACATTTTAAACTTTCAGTTGTATTGCAATATAGAAAGAGGAAAATTACCAGCGGCATGAACAGCGGCCACCACCTTGAGCGAGGGAATGGACAAAATTAAAAAAAAGTGTCACCTGCAGAAATGTAAAAAATCCTTATTTGGGCATTTGCGGAAAACCATAAACAGAAAAGTTAGTTTGATTGACAAGGGGGGGGGAGCTAAAATATCACTGCTGTGAGTGATCACAAGACAAAGTCCTGGCTGACAACCTACAATAAACAGATGTATTAGTGTTGTCCATTTTGCCCTCAACTTATTGTCACTTGTCGTTCTATGGAGGCCATTTTGGAGTCCTTGAGTTGACCATGATCCTCCGAGGCATCGAGTTTGTGTCCATTTAGACACAAAATTTAGAGCAAAAATGGCGGCTCTTTGCTCGGCTTGTTTTGCTCAGTACCGGGGCCGGGAGCCAAGATTTCAAGCGAAAAGCCGCCCATCGCTGCTCCCCATCGCTGCTCCCCATCACTGCTCCCCATCACTGCCTATTCACCTGACTAAAAGAGAGAGAGAGAAAGAGAGAGAGAGAGAGACGCTGGACAGAAGAGAGAGGAGGGCTCTTGGCAGTAAATGTAGGCCTCGTTGAGTTCAGTTGAACAGCTGTGTCTAATAAATTGTCTCGCCTCAAAAAAAAAAAATGGAAGTAGTGGGGGATGAATGATGTAGAGATTTTGTTGAAAGGCTTAAATGACAGGGGCCAATTGCTCCTAACTAGGAGGAAAAGGTACAATGAGTCTACTGATTGGTTGATACTCGGGTTTTAAAGCAGTCTGATTGGCTTGAAGACGATGCTCCTGTGTCTGTTCAGATATATGGCAAGTCCTTGAGTCAGTGTGGGACTGCAGGATGTGGGGGTGAGGATGGAACCTGCTGCATCTGGGAAAGATGACAATTAACAAAAGATGTCAAATCTGCTGCAAGGTACTGACCGAGATGGATGGATTGTTTTACATCACATACCTGTTGCTGAAAGGATCACATACACAAATGCAAGCATTTAAAACTAAGCTAAAGCAACAAAATGTACACCTGCTGTATGTAAAAATGATGACAAACATGCATGCAAACCAACCCTGTGTCCTTCAAAATCATGTTCCCACACAACTAAAATGCTTTCTCAACTGTGTTATGAGAGAAGTGTATTTTCTTCCAGATCGTGATCGAAATTTGGAAAAGTGGTAAATCTTGTTAAAAAAAATGATGTCATACTTTTGGCTACAAAACTATTTTAAGGTTATTGAAGCAATGGGCACACACTGCTATTAAGGAATAATTTAACATTTACGTCTGGGTTCAAATCTTGTGAAGGAGGAAAGTACCACCCTTTGAATCAAGCAATAGAACCGCGCTACATTTCATAATGAAACATAAACAATAATAGTTATGACAAACTTCATATGCATGTTTTCGAACATAAATCAAGCACAACTTAGCAAACATGTTACACGTTTAAGATACATAAACTGAAGAAATACCTGAAAGAGTTCATTTAAAAGCACAACGGGGGGGGGGGGGGGGGGGCAGGGGGCAGGAAAGAGCGAGAACGGGATGAAGGCCTTGAGAATGTGGATCTTTGCTTCCCAACACCTTTGTTTGTCTCAGTGCCTCGAGAGAGCCCTGCACGTGTGTGTGTGTGTGTGTGTGTGTGTGTGTGTGTGTGTTTGGAGGAAGGGGGTGAGGGACAGGGGGATGCTGGGCTGTGTGACAGAGTCTCTCTCTGCATTAATTGCTTAAATTGAAGCGCTGCCACGTCTGTGAGAGACTCTTTGATATGATAATGGCAGCCTTCTCAGCACAGGAGAGGCCTGCTTTGTGCGAGTGTGTGTGTGTGTGTGTGTGTGTGTGTGTGGATGGTAATTTGGTGGTATGCACCTGCCAGCACGCCACTGTCTCCTGTCGCCATCACCCAGGCCAGGGAGACAGGCAGAGACAGACTAAGAGACTCGGAGAGAGAGCGAAGGCTCAGCCGTGTGGATCTGGTCTGGGCGATCAAGAGGATGAATCAGGATGATGAGGCCACTCCCTGTGTGGTCCCGACTTACTTAGATAAACTACTTGTTGGTCGAGAGGGGATTTGATGACAAATGCAACTCAAATACACCGTAGACTACAAGTCAAGGTGTTTACCAACACCGAAGAAAATCTTGTCCCAGGACTCATGGACTCGCTTAGTACAGTTCCAGAGTTCAAAATGTTATCAATAATACCAATTGTATCTCCTGCCTCGACGGAACCAAAACGTTGATGGTGAGTTGATTCAGTGAAAAGCACAAAAAAGAACTTGCACATTAAAATTATTTCCACAGCAGCTGATCCTTTTTTCACGGATACAACCCAACAAATTGTTCAGAATTGTATGGACCCTCCCATGACATGATACAAACCTGTATACATGCTGCTTTATTTTACCAGTGCTATACTGCAGCTCCACTGAAGCAGGAGGATGCGTCATTTCATGAAAAGCCATGACTAGAAGAATTATGTAGACAATAAACAAAAACATTGAGCTAATGAAGATGTCGATTTGTGCCTGGAAATTGTCGAATTTAATTCATTGCATTAGACTACAAAACACATTCACTCGCATGTTCATTGGATAAAATCCTGTTCTCCTGAATGATGCTGCAATGACAGAAAACTATGAGCAATAATCAAAGATGTGAATGTACTGTCCATTCAAGCATCCGGACAGCCACTCAATGTCTGTGTCCTTTAGCGACCACTCTGTCCAGCTGCTGATCATCGACTGTGCAGCTCAGCATGTCAGGGTAACAATTCAAATAGAATAAACCGCTAAGCCTACCATTAACATGTCATTTTAGAGCCTGTCATGTTTTTATACATCTATCATGTTCTCCAGCCAACTGTTCCTAACTTTTTATTTTCTTCCCCACTGGCTCCTTTTCTACTTCTTTAATGTCCAGTCATTCCGGTTTACTTTGTCATTCCCACAGTTACTCCCCTAAAAAGTTAATGGCAGCCCTGCTTCACATCGTGCGTCATGGTTACCGTTGCACCAATCAACTGTCACTTCCCCGGATGATGTCATAGGTCAGCCGGGCTTCCATTAAAACACAGGGGAATTGCCATGGCAACACTGAATGTCCTGCCATGGTGGCTCCGGTAGTTGTGGGTGAAGGTTTTTACTGGAAGGGAAGTGTGTGTGTGTGTGTGTGTGTGTGCGCATGTCAATCAACGGTGTTTGGGACACAGAGTTGAGTCAGCCACTACCCAGAAGCTACTGCAGCTTTAGGGGGAGAAAGGAAGCACTGTATCCCATGAAAGTCTGACACATTCTCACACACACACACACACACACACACAGTTGTTGACCTTTGCTCAGGCCACCCACAGCTGACCCGTCCACCTCCATGTGACAAGGTGGGAGGCCCGAAGTACCACAATGTCCCATCCCATCCCTCCACACAAACACTCATCCAGGAACGCCTTCTCCACTCCTTATTGCTTGAGACCTATTTCAGATTGTGTGACGAGGCACCTATGAAAGGTGTATCAGGTACGTAAGTTGATTTGGAAGTGTGTGCTGATGCAGATGTTCTCCTGGGTCATGGCTATGGATCCGATTCAACACTTTACTAGCGAAACATCTGCGATGGCAATGTCCAAAAAAAAAAAAAAAACACACAAGTGATCGCTTATCATCGCACTTTCGCTGCAGTGGATCAAATCCTCTTCACCATGTCCTGTCGGGGAATTATTCTTCCTCCTATTTATCTTTCTGACCACTTGAAGGACTTGTCACTCAAAGGAGGAGAGGGGGTGTAAACTTGGGACCCGTCCAGGTGCTCTTGAGCAATAACATCTTTACAACTTTGCAGACTTTGCAGCAGAGGACGTGTGAGTCAGAAAATCTGTTTTTCTACCCGCGCTGATGCTGGCCGGCATGTCACCCTTTATAAATAGATGGTGCCGGATTGTGCCCCGATGAGCTGCCCCTCTAGTTCATACTGTATGTGTGTGTGTGTGTGTGTGTGTGTGTGTGTGTGTGTGTCAGTGTCCATCTTACCCCTGCGGCCAAAGGCCCCATTCCCATCCCTTGATCTGGAACAATGTGTTTCAGTCAGAGAGAGAGAGAGAGAGAGACAGACCCGCCTTAGAAACAGCGCCCCCCCCCCTCCCCTCCTCTCCCACCCCCTTCACCTCCTCAGCGCAACACACACACAACCAAATTTCGATCCACTCCCAAAACAGAGTTTCACGCCCAGATCCAGACATCATGAACCTTAAGGTGAATATACAAATATATAAAAGGATCCCAGATCACTAAATGCAGCCTTACAGCAAGAGCTTTAGAGCACAAGCGTTTTCTCCAGCAGGGTCCCGCCCCCCGTGAATAATAAGTGTCCAACCATGCCAGAGGTCACATCCACGCTCCGCTCCCCACGGCTTTCCCCAACCGACCCCCTCATTAGGGAAATGTTTGTCCTAGTTGGGAGGGTGGGACGGGTGAGAAACAGCGGAGGGAAAACAGGGAGGGGGGGGGGAGGCCGTTGGAGAAAGTTCGAATGTCTGAGATACTTCAGTGACTAATTGCAGGCAACTGCCTTTGTTGCCAAACTTTGTCACTAACGGCAGGAGACTTTTAAGCGGTGGGAGAAATTCTCATAAAAATGCAAATCGGCTCCGATTCAAAACAATTTATGCCATTAAAAGGTCCTTCTTTTCTGCGGAAGACCATGTTTGAACTCAGTCGTATACAATGTAAAACATACAATAAACACAGATGCTGACTGATTGAGCCGTTTCAAAAAAAACTTTTACCCTTTAGAAGAGGACAGAGCAGCCAACGCAGGAAATGAAAAGAGGCCCTTGAAAAGAGATCAGCTTGTGCGCATGTATTAAATATTTGTATTTAGCCATCACTGCATTGGGGACAGCACACGTTTCAGTGGTTTGTCAATGTTGTGAAGTAGAAATGTAGGTCAGCAGATGCTTTGCCCTTCTCAGAGCACGAAGAAAGGAAGAAATGAAAGAAAGTCACCGTCTACATTGTCCTGTTCAAATTTTATTCATATTTTGAATAACAATGACTATAAAGTATTAAATGCTGTCACTTCAAAAAACGAGGTCAGGAACTCAAAATGTCCCCCTGCTATATCAATCCATCTTTTCTTAGATCATAAATAATAAAGAGGCTAAAAGTTTTAGTTTGTGTTTGTCTTTCATGAAAACACTTAATGAAAATTATAGTAAATGTGAAATTTAGACATGGGTTAGATTCAACACATTCACTGCTTAGCGAACGTGTTGGCCTGTCTTCCCTTCTGTGAACTAAGTACGTGGGCTTTATTGGACTGATGAAAAGAGAAAAACAAGCAATCCAAACACTTCATTTGTGATGTGACATGGTTCACTATTGCAACCAATAAAAGAAATAATCCAATGTATCAATAACATGCAGGCGTTACAATGAATGATTTAATAACTGACTGACGCGAGTGATGAAGATATACAGGAAGATAGCTTTATCTCTAGTGGACACACACACACACACACACACCCACACACTCCTGTTACTGGCTGCAGCTTCCACTGAATGAATGGAGGCCTCTGTTCTCTCTGGCTCTCGGCCCTCTTCATGCCCTGCTGCTGACTGGCAGATTGGAAGTAACAAATTGCTGCGTCCTCAGAATGATAATTAGCAAAGCCATGAAGGCGGTTTTGTTTAAAGGGAGCGTGATGTGAGCCAAACTTTCTGGTCTTCCTGTTCACCTTTCCGACTTCCAATACCCCGAAACTTTACATGCAACAACAGGATTTTGACTTTTGGATTTTAGTTAGGATTCCAAATGCAGTTATTTTTACCAGAGGCTGCTAATAATAAAGCAAATTCAGAGCCGCAGTGCAAAGGTGCAGGATTGTTTTAAGTCCAGAAAAACCTTCAATTGGCGTCTCTGAGAAAAAAAAATCTCCATGGCACACAGAGATGGTATCTTAGGTGCCATGCAAACAGAAATTGGCGGCCTTTTAACCATCAAGTCTGCACAGCCGAGAGAGTCTCCTCCTCCCCTCGCTCTGCTGCTTTTAGCACAGCCCCAGCATCTCCATCAACAAGTCAATGGAGGCCCGGGCTCGCCGAGACATTAGCTAGGAAGCTATGGAGGTGAGCAGGGCTTATTATAAGCCTCTTAGTGATTCTGCAGGAGGTGAAGAAATGGTCTCTGTTAAGGGAATCAATCCCGGGGTAATTACCAAGCCGCACTGCAGTCTGCCGAGGAGGACTAGGGCCCGACGGAGGTTGGGAAAGGCTAGTGAGCTCCAGTTCAATAAGAGTCTTCCAGGAGAGCCCATTGTCTCAGACTTAAGAGAGGGGAGCAGAATGATAACTATAATGATAATGATGATGATGATAAATACACAGTACTAGTAATCAAGTAGTGTTTGACTGGCACAAGCGCACAGCGGGGCTCATCACAGTATAGCTGCACACGGACGGCCGATCTATAATCCATCCATCTCGGAGGCTTGAGTACCCAGGGTCACTATCCCAGCATGCACTGGGTTGCACTGGGAAAGTGGGAAGGGAAAACGTCTCGGACAGACCTCCGGGCAAACACAAGGACATCGACCGCGTCCTCCCCTCGTCAAGTAAAACATTATGGTGTCCCTAAGTATTACTTCTCTCTCCATAGGAAGAACCTCCTCAGCGTCACGTACAGTATACGATGACGCGGAGCAGAGAGCTCAAGAAAAATAATAACTAAATAGGGTATCTAACTGCACGATGATCGACGATTTAATGATCTTTATTGATTCATTCCACATAGTTATTTATTCACATAGTTATTGCTCTACTGCACCTTGTACTGTAAACTCTTTATGGAGTGAAATACAAAACTGAAAGTAACTCCGAAGTGAAGGGAAAACGTTCTTTTTGACTAATAGTTCGGCTGAAGAAAATAAACATGTGCTGAAATCTGTTTGGATGCTGATATTCTTCCTCTGTGGCTGGAGAAAGATGCTATAAGAAATAAGCTGTGGTTTTACATATTTGTATTAAATGTTTAATGTACTTTATTGGAGGTCATCAACATGGGATTTTTAAGTATTGATATTGATCATTACAAAGACAACTTTAAGTGTATTTTCCTCAGACTCCTAAAATGTTGATTCAAGTTTATTGTATCAAAGGATTGATTAGTCCCAGGTTGCATCCCTCTGATACGCTCTACGTGCGTTTGTGCTCCAGACTCCAGAAGGACTCAAAAAAAGAAACAAATGGAATTCCTGCACAGTACTTGACTCTATACAAAAAAAATAAAAAACTGTCAAAAAGCTCATTATTACCCTACAGTGTTATGCTCTTCTATTCTGCTGAATCCCAAAAAGAAGATCTCTGCTGGACGAGCTGCAGAATTTTCCATTTCCTACTCATTTTGCAGGGTACGCAATGCCATTTTACAGACGGAACCGTAACAAAGTCGGCTACGACCCTTCGGCTCTGCTGCTCCAGGTAGGGTTTTGGTAGGTAGAGTAGAGCAGAGAGTGAAAAATGCTGTATTAAAAATAAATCTCGTGAAATGTATAAAAGTTAGTGTGTTTTATGTATTAAATATCATCTACATCTACACATGGACGACAGCCGCCATTGGCATTCAAAGGCACCTATGTGGGACTGATGCAGGGATTAAAAGGTTGCTTTTGAAATGTAACTTAACTATTCACCAAACTAACAGCTCGTGTATCTTTCCTGGCCACCACGAAAAACTATTATTTTACTTCTCCGGGCTTTTGGAAGATCTCTCCAGCAAGCTCAGACTCTGCCCCCAAGAGGTAAAGCTACACAAGGACACCCTGCCAAGGAGATGTTTGGTACTGATGAGCAGATTAAAAGGCCGTTGGTCAGCATCCACCTGGAGGCTGGTTGACAACCAGCAACATATTCTGTTTTGCTGCTGCTGCTGCTGCTGTGTTTTTCATACAGTCAGTAGCATCACGGATACATAACAAATCGGTATCTTTAGGTCATAGCTTTGCTCTTTATAATTACGTGCATACACATTTCTATGTAATATCCCTGTTGACTAAATAGCCACGGCAGGGAGACGGATACAAAGAAAGTAACATGACGGACAGACGAGCACGTCGCTGAAGCCTTGCTACTCTGACACCTGGGAAGTTATTTGCCACAATGCACACAGGAGTATATGGGGGAGAGAAAAAAAAAGGTAAAAGACAGAAACCAGATAAAGTAAAGGCACTCTTTCATATGAAATCAAGAGTTTAGGGGGCAGAGTTCAGCCATAAGTGGCGCTGCTGCAACACGCCGCAGAGAAAAATTAATTTCACATTCTTTAATTTTCAGAATAAAATGGCCAGCCATTTCAGGTCGAATAATTGTTTGAACCAATGATTTTATCATTAATCCAACAGCGGCCCACGAGAGCTGGGGGTCACACCGGAGGTTGATTAGGTACGAGGCTGCACAAAGAGCCCTCCAGTCGATGCCATTGAAAAGGAGCAAGTCATTTAGATTGTGAATTGGTCCCGGGGCTGCGAAGCTCGCTCCATTACAGGCCATTTTCAATTTCAGCCTCACAATAAACATCAAGCCGGGCCAAGGAAATTACAGCATCTTGGAGATGTAGCCGAACAGATAGGTGGGGTATGGACAAGATGACATGACTGGGAGGGAGAGGAGGGGCGGGTAATGGTGGGGGCTGGAGAGAAAGAGCAGAGAATATCCAGAGTGCAAAACTGGAGGTGTGAAGGAGGAAGAAATTCCAACCTGACAGTTTTACATACAGCGTGTTCATGAACTCAAGATACCAATGTATAGAGTTATGCCACTAAGGAAAGAACCAACGCCAGAAAACGATGAATGATGGACACGCACAAAAAATGCATGATAAATCATTTTCTAGTTTCCTCATAGAAATCACCAAGTGTGGTAATCCAATTAAAATCGGACTTTAGAGAACACATGGAGAAAACAAAGAAATGCATTTACTTTGCGAGCGTTATTTTTAGTGTGGCACTTTTCGATTGCATGCAGGCAAAGTACGAACAAGTTACTATTTGTCCATCTTACCGTCAGACACACAAGAGTGCAGAGAACGCAGATGTTGGTCCTAAATCAGTTTCAGTGTCATCAATGGAACTGCAAATGCAGGTTGTTTACACTCAATATTTGTACGGCACTATTCATTCAGTGCAAGTCTAATTAAACTAGTTGTATTCATATCAACGGATATATTGTCTTTGCTTTTTGTAACAATGTTCTTATATATTTATGGCATATACAAATCAGCATGATCAAATGAATTGGAAAAAGCATAATTTACTTCACACTCACTGTGTTATAAAAGTTATATCAACATTTCTTTCACTAATCCTTTATTATTTTCTTTCCATACAGATGGGAAAGTTATGTATGTGAGCAGATTTCTTATTGTAAAGACATATTCTGTGAACGCCCATTGTGACACGGACAATTACTTCAACTGGTCGTTAATGATATGATTTCTGTTTATGGTCATATGGACTTTCTACTCAGAAAAGAGAACCAGAAGATCATGTTTAATGATTAAAACTAGGCCCATCCAAGACAGATCACATGATGTACCACCACATGTCACAAATAAAACCACAACCAGCATGTACCCTTGTGTACAAAATTCTGTGAAAATTCAGTCAATATTTGTCAATAGAAATTGGTTTGATGGTTGCGTATTCCAAGCAGTTTCTGGCCAAATACTTAGTGTGTCAAAACATTTTCTATTACGGAGCACAAGTAAACTTCAACTACGTGTCATGACAACAAAAAGAAAAAGGTTGATTTCAGAAGGCATTCATAAATATATCGGAATGTACCTAAAGAAACAATACCTGACATTGCACTTGGGTATCTTCAATATTTCTGAAAATAAAAAAGGGGCAATTGCAGTGGAGCTCCGCACAAGGCCAAAGGAACCCAAACGAGTAACAGCTAAACAAAAACCAAAGCAATAAAAAAAGAAAAAAAAAAGAAATCCTTCTCCCTGGTGGTATTAAGAACATTAAGCACCGACGTTTTCTCTCCATCTGTGGCAGAAAATCAATGGTCGCGGCCCGCAGGGACAGTCGGAGGCTAATTTTACCCTGCATTTTCTCTGGCGGCTAATCCCGCGGCCAAGAGCTAAACCAGGGAGAGCAAGATGAGGAAGAGGAGCAGAGAAGAAAAGGAAAAGACATCTCTCTCCCTAAATGAATATTATCAGCATGAAAACAAAGTGACTACCTGAACAAAGTCTATTTTACAGAACCACTTCAATAGATTTCACCCCTTTCTGACTGTGGGTATATATCTATATACACAGTAGAAATATCACCCCCACCTACCCCCCAATAAACTCATAAACACACTACATATAGGGGGAAGGTACATGCAGGGACCCAGATACACACATGCAGAGAGATGAAAAGGGAGAAAGTAGATCTGACAAAAGCCATTTTCAGACTAAAGAGAAAGTTCCAGATGTGTTTCTACATGATATATGTGTTTCCTAGAAGGTGGTGTAGAGGCTGCTTGCATCAGACCCAACGAGGTGTGTCCTCCATTTTCTTACCTTTAGGGCACTTTGTTGGGCAAAGACATGGCAAATTGTTAAAATACGCTGTGCATTCTAAAAAAACCAATTTAAACCCTTTTCAAATTCAAATTCCTTTTTTGTAAACACGGTCCAAAAATATTTCATGGAATCCCCACTGACCATATGTATATATTTTTCTGCAACTAGTCTGTGCACCTCTCTGGTCCTGAATCTGCAAGTGTTGTGCTAAGGAATGTGCTAACTAAATAAAAACTAATCAATTCTGTTTTTCAGGCTGTCATGCAAATTTAATATAGGAGTGACTTCCATAGTTCACTCCAAAAAACAGAAGCTTCCATGCTTCAAGCTTGCGTGTGTGTGTGTGTGTGTGTGTGTCTATTTTCATTTGTGTGTGTATGTTTGTGCCCACCAGCCCTGCCTCTCACACAAAGAAGAAGCGAAGAGGGGTGCTGTTTTAGTCATTAAGGAAATGAAGCGAGGGGTGAAATCTACTGAGGGACATTTCTATGGAGTCATGGTACATGCTCCATCGCAGCATGCGTAACAAACACACACAGGCGCGCACACACACACACACACCTTAATCAAATCTTTCTGCTCTGCTACTGATCCACTCTGCACCATTGCATGGGAACAACACACTCAGCAAGGTGTGTATATGCATGATGTAGATAAACATGTTTATGTAGAGTATTGTTAAGTGTGCGACTGTGTAGAGATACTAGAGAAAGACGCACAGCCTTTTATTTCCCTCGTCATTAAATAATATTTGCCAAATGATCACTTCATAGTGTGACGGGTGATGAAAGTGCCCAAAAAGCAATATAAAAATGACTCGAAATCTAATCACAAGTATCTGGTCTCAGTCACTTATAGAAATATCACACACACACACACACACACACACACACACACACACACACACACACACACACACACACACACACACACACACACACACACACACACACACACACACACACACACACACACACACACACACACAGTTACACAACATGACATCACAGTCATATGAATTCTGCTTAACTGCAGCCCAAAAACTCCTCACCAGAAGATGGAGACCAAAACATGCCATCTATGAATTACATGTGTGTATCTTTTATTCATAATACCTTCATCTTAGAAGGAGGCGGTGGGAGGTTGCATCAGCAATGTTCTTCTCTATTTACATGTAATATGTTTACATCTGTACATTCACTCCTGTAAGAATGACATTGAAAAGTTTACAAATAAACCAAACATGGATCAGAACTTTTAGCCTGTCCCACAGCTGTGAGGGCAGCCCAGATGTTGACTGTATTACAGCGGCCACCCAGATGTGCTCAACCTCAGCTGGCTTTACAGCAGATGTTTCTTTATTTCGCTGTCTGTTTCACACACTCTTTAATAGACGGATGATACCGAGGGGGAGTGAAGGGGAGCGGCAGAGGGTGCGGGGAAATGGGATGAGGGAAATGGACAAAAAGAGAGGAAGAGGGGAGGGTAGAGAGGAGGAGATGGGAAAGAGAAAAGGAGGGAACACACCTCTTCCACATCACTGCCTTCAATTTAACTCGGGTGGTAAAGTTAACGGATAACACTGATAGTTTCGCCAACGCTTCGCATGAGGAATGATACACAACAGACGCAGACAGATTTCTACCTCCGCCGATATGAAATGGGGCGGTGGGGGGTGGGGGGGCCTGAGATAGAGAGCGAAACGCTGGAACCCAAGGACACAAAAGAGAAAACGGATTAAAAAAAAAAAAAAGAAAAAAAAGAGGAGGGGCTGAGGAGAGAAAAACCATCACAGCTTGCCTATTTCTCTGTGTGTGCGCTTGTCAATTACACAGAGCTGGGATAGTTTATTAACCTCTCGGGCCTAGAGGTCATCCTAGTACCACAGGTTAGGACCTGCAGGTAATTGATGAAGTACACGGTGTCGCGCCGACCACATCCCGACACCACGGTGAGCACATGGGCATTTAAATACACCAGTGCAGCTTATCGAGGAGGCGTCCACCGACTCAAGTTGTACAACACGGAGACGACCGTAGCTCAGGAAAACCAGTCCGTTCTCCAGCAGCGCAACAGAAATGTG
Source organism: Pungitius pungitius (assembly GCF_949316345.1). NCBI lineage: Eukaryota > Metazoa > Chordata > Actinopteri > Perciformes > Gasterosteidae > Pungitius > Pungitius pungitius. The sequence goes on from NC_084906.1 coordinate 3,323,079, forward strand.
AGGGAAAGGCCCTCTGTCTCCATTTGTGTCTGATAAAAACTGTTGAAGGCAGAATCTGCACGATTGCATTTTGCATTTTTTTGTTGGCGAAAAATCTGCAAAAAATAGTGTAACCTGTAAAAAAGATTTGATATAACATGCAGTTCAGTTTAGCAATTCTGAAAGTACTTTGATGAGTTTATAGAAAACACACACAGTGTACACAGTACCTGTCGAGGTTAAGAAACACTTCAACTGTCATTGGGTGGAATGACGAAATGTGTCCAAACCTTTGACTGGTACTGTACGGCTTACTGATCAATTGTTTATAACATCTTGTTTATAGCAGTTTATAAAACTCTACTGTGCTAAGCTGAATATCTTTTTCTTTAAATGTGGGTCACTGATGATCACCTTCATTTGTTTGGAAATGGAGTAGTTATAGTCAGTTATAAGTCACAAGAATCGCTCGCATCAGCAGTGAAAGAGGTTCCACGTCATGAGGTGTTTGTAGGACTGATCAGTGCTTGAACGTACTTTTGTCATTCTTGATTGCAGCTGTGTGTTAAAATGACTTTGTAAGCGTACAAGTAGAGGTTGCCATTGTAAGCAGCCTTCCAAGTTTCTCCGTTTTAGTTGCTAAATGAATCTCCCGTCCTCGTGAGCCGAAGTTCTGAGTCACAAATATGTGGCAGAGCAGCACTTAAAAAAAAAAAAAAAAAATGGGAGTGATGGTGTCTGCCAGGTAAGACTGTCCTCCTCCAAAGCAATCAACCCTTCCCTCAGCCTCACTAGCACTACGTTAAGGACAAAACACGGTCACAATATCCCTGTTTTGTTTGAGGCCACTGCAATGTTTCGTTTAAGGTGCGATCAAAGCAGCTTAATGATGAGTAGAGGCAGATGGATGCGAGTGACAGGAAACAAAGAATAACGACTCTCTTATGGCTATATTCAGTACATTCATTTTTCCTGCCATTGTGTATCTGTGAGCAACAAACAGCGTGTGTGTGTGTGTGTGTGTGTGTGTGTGTGTGTGTGAGAGAGTGAAAGTGCGCTTGAGTGTGAATGGAGGTAATGGGCAGTACAGCTGGCCCGTGCTCAGCTTAAATGTTCCCTGATCGCTTCAGCTCATCCCGGAGTTTGATGACGGCAGACGGCGGTGTTGTTTGAACACATTTACGGCACAGCGAGCGCACATCTGTGGGGCGCCAACAGGTGTGGAAGAGACAAGGGGGGAGATGATGGGAGAGAGGCGGAGAGAGAGAGAGAGAGAGAGGGGCACAAGTATTGGAAACCTTATTGGAAATTGAAAAGGAAAATCCTTCACTTGAAGATTGAAGTGCTGTGAACATGAGAGAGAAGTGAGAACATCACAGCAACTGTATTTAGATCTGCAAAATATGGACAAATTCAGTTTTGACACAATCAGATCATTAAAGCTGGATGATCAGGTGACTGCAGGCGGGTAAACAACATATATGTCAGTCATGTTTATTGACATCACACACAGCTCATCCTAAAAGGTAACAGTGGACACCAACAATATACATATATCAATTTATGCTTGTCGAGCATCTTAATCCCAAACAACGGGCCATTCATTTGTTTCCCTAACAGCCTCCACTTGGATTCAGCCTTTCAAAAACACTTTTCTCTGGATCGGGACCAAAGACGCTTGCTGGGGAGGACGGGCAGCCGGCCAAAGCAACGCTAAATAGTAGCTCTGCATACATTACACACAAAGTAAGATCCCGCTCTGTGGACACTTACTTTAGGCACAGACAGTCCCTTTTTATCATGCATTTTTCGCCCCATTGTCATCAAAGTCATAGCATGTAGTGGTGCGGGTACAACTCCAGTGAAAAATATTCAGCCGCCCTTGAGACAGAGAAATCACCATATCTTGATGAAATATCTAATCACTTTGTTTTTGAGAAACCCAAAAATGACCAGAAGCTTTGAAAACACGTGTGTTATTTAGTGTTATTAGGAAAACAAAATATATGATTATTAAATTGCAAGGATGAGGAGTGTCGGCTCAGTTTTGGTTGACCCATTAATAGATCACAAATCTACCAGAACCAAAGTGGAGCCACCTTAAAAACCCTAAAATGGGCTCATTGTGGCTGTGTCAGAGACACTGAGCAGACACCCTGTTCATCGTGAACAACAACAACAACAAAGTCCTGGACATCAGTAAAACCGCAATAGATGTGTTGATTACCAAACAGTTGATGATTGTAATCCAGGTTTGTGTCAGCTGATTGATGACCACACAGCAGCCCTACACCAAAGATGACACTTTACATTTAACGTCTCCCACAAACTCCTTTTTTTTAAATTAATTTATTTATTTTTTTACTTGCAGCTCCTCCCCCCCCCCCCCCCCCCGGCAGGCCTCTCTCCCGGCGCAGAGCAGATTACTCGCGCAGTGGACAGCGGCGGGCTTAGGCCGTTTAAAAACTAAGACGTTTTAATTTCTTACTTTTTATCGTAGCCACACAGACCAAATTTCGAACTACTTCCCTTTCGCCTAGTTCCACTTCCAAGCCGCCCAAATCTGCGACTCTCCCGCCCCTCAAATCTTTGCTGGCCAACAGTCCCAGGATGACCTCCCCTCCCTGAAATCTGGCTAGAGCTCCAATCTTGGCTTGATGGCGTGCGTGGAATTAAAAACTAGGCAATTACAGTGAAAAATTGAAATCTGGCGTTTTGTATGGGAGCGGTGTGCCGAGGGGGGGGGGGGGGGGATTAGGCTAAAGCCGGACTGGCGGTTGAATGGTGAATGAGACGAAGGGTCCCTGAAAGACGCCACTTGTTATTAGAGTGTGTAAACACTGCCAAGCTGCTGAGAAGCTGGTAAAAACACATCGGACATAAAGACGCTGCCTGTGGACACGTCGTATTATCCCTCAGTACATTAACTGCCTGCTAAATACTAGAGGATTCCAACTCTTCCCCCCCCTCCTCCATCTCTCTCTCTCTCTCGAAGTATCTCCCCCCCCCCTCTGTAATCTGCTCTAGACAATGAGCAAGAGAAGCGAGAGACATGCAGAGTGGAGGCGAGAAGGCGCCACAGAGATCTACAGTAGGAGGCTGCTACGGATGTTGGGTTTATCTCCATCTAACACTGTGGGCCAGACACTGATCTTAACCCACTGGAGGGGTGGGGGGGGGGGGGGTTATTATAGGAAAGCAAGTACAGTGTCAACAAAACCAACCCATCCGCGTAAAAAAAAAGTGCCCCTTTCGGACACAATCATTATCGTAGCCACTAATCATCTGAAAGCAGGCGTCGAAGCGCCGAGATGGAGACCATCCACAGACCTCCATAGCCACTGAAAGCGGTTTACTTTGATCTAAAGCATCTCAAAAAACTGTCACAAATACTTTCACATTCATAATTTCTTCTAAAAACCAACCTCGGTGTTGTCTGTTTCCATAGCTTAGGGTGGTAACTTTCCCTTTTTTGGTTAGATTTGATGTTGATAATGTTTCATTTGTTCAAGCGCAGCGTCAGGCCTAACAACACCCCCGAACTGTTACATTATTGGACGATAATGTACTGCCTCAAACACCGTATTGGTTACCAGCAGAATTATAAATAGCTGCCTTTCATCACAAAATAGTTAGTAGTAGCCGCCATACGTTTTTTCCTTTCATCAGTCTAGAGGACAAATAGGCCCGGTACGTGCATGTAAACAGCATTGGGTCCCGCATCCCGTCTCGTTCATTCACATCGCTCATGACGTCCACCTCAATTGTCCGGTTACGAAAGCTCGCATGGCCTCAAAACGATCGTTTGTGTGATTTCCGGGGGGGGTTTCCGGCGATCGACACCGAGCTGAAAGCTAAAATGTCAATCTAACGCGTTACTTTGAGTGCGGAGTGATATGGACCGCTGGGGTCAACGTGAACAGCAACTCTACGTTATCGCTCAATAATGCACCAATGAGAACGCTGGATTTCATCTACACGTATTATGATATGTATTCTAAAGATATTTTGGTCTACTGGGTGTCCAGATTGTGACAAACATGCTGCAAAACAATTCAGATACAACATCAATACATCCTCATGCATTAAAAATCAAAGTGCTTGGACAAATCAACTGCGTTTCTGCATCTTTAATCACCAATTTCTTTCCATTGTGATGGTGACAAAATGGTCCAACGTCTACGGAGGGACCAGCGGGGAGGCGGTGTACTGGAGGAGCCGAGCCGCTGAATGACAGACCCTCGCTGGTGCTCCTCACCCTGCCGGAGCAGTGTGCCAGTGTGCCTGCTGAACTACCATTATTCCTCCACACTCACACGATACACTGTAATTTCACCTTTCTCAGTCCAGGCCATGTGTCAGAGGACGCCATTGCGACCGCACAAGCCACAGGCAAGCCTATATTATTCTTAATATATTGCAACCTATACTCTTTATGTCATTACATCTCTTCCCCCCCACTCCCCCGCTCCGGTGAATGAAACCATCTGCATAGTAAGATTAGGCTGTAATTATACAGCCACGAGCACACGCATTGTTTCTATACGTCTCAAACACACACACACACACACACACACACACACCGACACAGAGAGTCTGGCCCGGCAAGGCCATTATAGTAGACCACGTGAGCAGCCCCTATTCACAGCGCTCTATTGTTCACAACCAAGGTAAGTAGGGGAGCCTTCAGACTGTAATCACCTGCACGCACACAGGCGCACACACATTGATGTGGAAATGAGAGGCAGGAGAAAGTGAGAAAATAAATATTAGGATGGGAAACAGCTGCTTGTTAGAGGTGTGCATGTTTGTGTGTGTCTAAGCATTTCCCCATGAGCCAGGTTCGCTGCTTAATACGAACACGGATTTCGATTTGCTACCAAAAACATTAAGCCTGGCGCTTTCTTGCTGTGATCCATCGAGGGGAAACAATAACAGACCTAGAAGCGTTGGTATCTGCAGGAGAATGATTGTGTGTTTTTATTTTTCATGCACCAAAACAGAGAAAGAAGCACATTGACCTCAAAGATTTCTCTCCGTAGAAAGCCAAAACTTTTAAAACTTTCTAATTCCAGCTATGGAATTTGAAAAAATAAGATCATTTTAAAATATATGGGTGTAGGTGGATGGATAGGAGGTGTCATTAAGAATTCATACTGATGTGTTCAAAGTCACTGAGGAACAAGTGTTGCCATTAGGTAGTCATGCTTGTAGTATTGCGTTATTTTGAAAGATCATGAACTCAAAAATGGGTGTTGACCTCAAAATTCCAAGATATGTTTTACACTGGTAAAAAAAAAAAAAAAAGAAATGTGCAAAATTGATAATATTTGGTTGCAAAAAGAGATACTTAAGAGTACCCATAATCAATTGCAGCTGTTTTTCTTAAAATAGATTTGTCCGTGAGGAGGAGCAGTATATGACTCTGAGTCTGAAGAAGATGGAGATCCTTCTGCTTCCAGGCTGGAAACACAGTCAGTGTGCAACTAAAACCAACAAAGCTAATCATACTTCGTTGTATTAAAAATGAAAGGACAAAGACACCATAAAATGGAAAGGTGTGCAGCAATAGTTTGGTATAGTAGAGGAGATATAAAAAAACAAAAACATATTTGTTGTTATAATCTATTAGCATAATCCCTGAAAGGATGGACATTAATACCCGTTCATATCTGCCGAGATTCTTAGTACAGAGCGTGTGATCCTGCCTTGATGTTTGCCTTTGTGAGAGTAAACATGTCCGGCTTTCGAAAGAACGTCGCATGTCTCAGAAGAAAAGAGCCGCCCGACCAAAACTAATGCGCCAACATTAACAGGAACACACCTTCAGCGGCCTCGACCGTCGGCACCAACAATTCCAATTTCTAATTGGCAGCCGGGGGGGAGAGATGCTTTATCAGAACAAACACATGTCAGCGGACCGCAATGTAAACGCTGAGAAGGTGAGGCGTCCGCCTCAAAAGCAACACGCAGACGATGTGGGCCCAACGGTTGCCAGGAAATGAACAGATCAACAGAGCAAAACATTGTGGGAAAAACAGAGAAGAGACAAAGTTTACAGATGCGGAAAAGTGTGATCGTTTGGAACAACAAGGTGACAATAAAGAGGCTGTGGAAGACTTGACTGATTCTAAAATACTTTCGTTATTATACAACCCGTTTCGATCTTCTCCTTCAACTTGTTGTGTGGTTGACACGAGTGTCTCAAAAAAACTTTGTTTACAATGTTATCACAAGCAAGAAGGATTACGGACAAATGTATACACAAAGCGAGAGCCAAGTCATAAATAAACAGGGATCCCGTCAGTGTTGGCGGATTGATTTCATTAGGTTTCATTATGCAGCCCGGTAAGCCGCTCACAGCAGGGACCCTCCCCGGCTCATAAGTAATCACCTGTTTAAAACACCGGTTACTTGTTTGAATTAATTCCACTTTGTGGTATTTACATCCACCCCTTTACTTCAAGCCTCTCTCGCCGCCTGACATGTTTTTATTAGTTCAGTGTGTTGTTCATTAGAAAAAAAACACACAGGTAGCGTAACCTCCCCGCCCTCTCGCCGCCCTCTGCGGCTGTGGGAGGCAGCAGAGCGAGCTGGGCTGCTTCTTTTTTTTTTTTTTTTCCTTACAAAGAGAAAATTGTTTTGTGGTGTTTCACGGCTGACGGGTTATGCTAATGCAGGGGGGGAAGCATCGGTCTGGAAACTAATGAACTCAGGAAGAGAGCGAGTCAGGGGGAGATGAGGCGGCTGCGTATCACAGTATTTGGGAGCGGAGGTGTTCCTGTACTACTGGCGCTTTATTTGACTCGTTTCCCACAGATGGGAAGGACTGGCGTTGTGCTTAATTAAAGTGCATTCAGCTCTGGGGTGATGCGTTACTCCCAGTGATGGCTTGGCTGACTGACGGATCATGTGGGTTTGATGTCAGAAGTAATGCCAGCAGAGTGATTTGCACACATGGAACCGAATACCGAGATACTACAGGTAAACGGTCCCCTTCTTGTATCATGAAACACCCGAAGCCAAATGATGCTTAGAAATGAGTCAATTACACAATTCGGTGTATTTGGGATTACTTTCTTGGCTGCTCTATGATATTAAATGTCACTTTTCTTGTGCTTTTCTTATGATTTTATATGCAAGTCTTAAAAAGGCGATTGAAAAGGCTTGTAACTGCAGGTCAGTGAGAGGAGAGAGATGATCACAAACAGGCAAAAATATACTAATCAGAATCCATACACACATCGGAAAATGATCCTTTTGCCTTGTTTGCAAAGGTATCTACTTTAGTATTATCGAATGTACAAAAAAAACATCTAAATATGACTTATTATCAGTGGCAAAATGTTAACGCAAATGTCACAAGAACTCATTTAATAACGCTATTCTAGGACAGAAGCCTTTCAGCTTTTGATTGGGAACTTGGACAAAGTTAAGCAGATATTACAGCTCTAATGTCATAAAGATGAAGAAACTGAAAGGTGCGATAACATCAAGCGAAAGACGATGATTGTCCAAGAGCCATGATGGGTGCCAGATTTTTTTTTATTTAGTAGCGAGTAACGTAATGAGTTGCTCTCAGCCCCCTCCTTTCCTCCCGCCATCAGAGAAAACATATTTCCATTTTAAGCATGATCAAAGCTTAAGCTGAATTTAATCAGATCAAACCCCATTTATCTAGTCTTCCTCCATGCCTCCCTCCTCTTCCTCACCCACTGCTCCCAGTCTCCATCCTTCCTCAACTCTCTCTGCACCTTTTATTCTCCCCTCATCTGTCCATCCCTTCCTCTCCTCCCTGCCTCCCCCACTACCTCTCCATTACATCAGTTTGAATGTGTGTGTGTGTGTGTGTGTGTGTGTGTGTGTGTGTGTGTGTCCTCAGCTCTATCTAGCCCGAAACAGTTGCTATATAATAGTAAATTAATTAGACAGAGAAGATGCGCCTTGTTCACCGCAAAGCCCCTTGTGGCCTGCCTGGGTCTCTCACACACACATGCACGCAAGCACACACACACACACACACACACACACACGCACGCACACACACGCGCACACGCTAGAGCACACAGCCACCGGGAAAAAAGCCATCTGGGCAAAGCGAGATCCCATGGGAGGGTGTGTAAATATGTCTGTGTGTGTGTGAGTGTCGGAGAGAGATTTTGAGTGATTGGCCGTGAAGTTGACTGCAGTGATGGTTTTACATGACAATTAACCCTATTAGCTGCTCTGACTGAAAGTATGTGTGCATGTGTGTGTGTGTGTGTGTGTGTGTGTTTGCATTGGCCTGATACATAGAATCACTGCGTCTCACAAGCCCCATTTCTGCTTCAAGATACTGGTCCTGGAAGGTAACTTCAATGGCCATTTTACTATACGTGTTTCAATGATAATGATTATAGTTATAGTTATAGACGTATTGTGACGGCTGTGAATCCGAGCTGAATACAGCAGCTGTCGTCTGCAGATGAGGAGCAGTCAGTCCGTCAGTGAGGGTTCAGTATGGGATCCATACATCTGATGAATGACGGACGAGTGATATATCCTCTTAAATGGAGGAAGGCCTCGAGTGGACAACTAAATGAAAGAAAGACTCGTCAATCCTCCTTTGTACGGCCCACATATGGTGCAGACCTTCTCAGGTGATTCATCCAAACCAAAACGAGAGAGCAGAGGAGATTCTGGGTGGCTTAGTCGGAGTAAGTGGTTTTACCAACTCGATATCTCGCTGCGTGTAACATGGCTACTTGTTCAAAAAGGGATTTTAACGGCGCGGAAAGCTCCACGACTGGGGAGAAAATTTAACTCACGAGTCTGTCAACAAGCGCACGCACACCAATGCAGACACACACACAAAACCATTTCTAAATGCATTCAGAGCAGCCCTGCACTGCTCTGACAGCCCAGTCTGAAATGCTGCAGAGACAGAGACAGACAGAGATGTGAGAGACAAAGCGGGGAAAGTGACAGTTGAGTGTTTGATTGACAGGGCCGTCTTTTGACTTTGGATGTAATTACTGGAGGGGGAGGTTGAGGATGAGGGAATACGGGAACACAATAGAGACTTGAGGGAATAGGGGGGAGGAGCCTGGGGTTTAACAGATATGAGATTTAAAGGGCGATGCCAACTGTTTGGGGTTGAAACTGGCGAGCGTCCATATTTAATATTCTGGAATTTTAGCATTCTTTCAATAAAATATAGAAAAGATTGGAAAATGAAGAGATGATTTGATGTCTCCACTACAATGCAAACTCTCTTTTCCTTTTATAGGATGACCTTCAAAGTCTCATAAGAAACTTTGTGGTACTTCAGCAGGTGGAAAGCGGGTCGTTGACTGGTCGGTGCATGAATTTCATAAACAGAAGGCTTATGAGTAGAAGGGCCCCAAACACCATTTACTTTATTATTCACCGCGTGGTGCGTTTGGCAGGTCGTGGCGATGTTTGCCTGTATAATATTTACATTATCATACGCAGATATGCGCCGTAGGTTTTATTTTATTTTCCTCTTTAACGTATGGTGCATAGTTTCTTATATATAGAGAGCAACAAGAGTTAGAAAAGCAATTGTTTCAAAAGTGTTTCGAGAAGCGAGTGATTATCTCACTATTACAGTCGGTTACAAAAAAAATAGTACCAAGCTGAGATCAATTTAGAAATAACATTTGACAACCCTTCCATCAGTCCACAAGAAAACCATTTTGCGGCTGACTGTCCAGAATACAAGAGATGTGTAAAAATACTATGCATCTGTGTCCCAGAATAATTATGCTGAGATATATGGCATTTTAATTGTTGAAACATTCCTTTGAAGTTGGAGCATCCTTCGGCCGAGAGGTCATAAAGTCAACACGGGTGGGAGTGTCTGATAGAGATGATCACTGCCAGGGCCCTCCAGGGCCACTGTTACCACCTAAACACAACGCAACCGCTAACAGCTTGCTAAAGGGATTAGCTGTGCATTTCACTTTCTCACACACACGCACACACACACACGCGGCCCCCTGGCAGAGTCATAGAGCCTCATCCATGTGTCGCACAGATTTATAGATTAATCAAACAGAAAAGCGACAGAGGGAGAGAGGGAGGAAGAAAGGAGGGAGGGAGCGGGGCCAAGTGCGAGGCCCCCGGCCAGGCAGTTTGAGGGGCCCCGCGAGGACCCCGGCTCTCTGGGCCCCTCGAGGAGCCTTCTGAATCACACACACACTCCACCAATATTTGGATTGGAGCTCCAGCGAGGGTGTGTGTGTGTGTGCATGTGTGTGCGTGTGTGTGTGCAAACCCCTGAAGCAGATGGTCGGGGATGTTCGTTTAAGACGGACGATTGATTTTAGGAAACAGATATCCAGCCTCGTTAAGCAGAAAGCACCTCTGGGACCGGGTGAGGGGGAGGGGGAGGCGGGGGGGGGGGGGGGGTGTGGAGGGACAGAGTGTGCTTGTCTAACCTCTGCCACTGCCAACTGTAGAGAGATGGAGGGAGACCGAAAACGAGAAAAGAATAAGCGCATGATGGAGGAGAGGAAAACTGCAGCCATTGAACTGCATTACTGCAGCGGGGAAGAGAGGGAGGAGAGAGGAGGAGAGAAGAGGAGAGAGAGGAGAGAAGAGGAGAGAAGAGGAGAGAGAGGAGAGAGAGGAGAGAAGAGGAGAGAAGAGGAGAGAAGAGGAGAGAGAGAGGAGAGAGAGGAGAGAAGAGAAGAGGAGAGAAGAGGAGAGAAGAGGAGAGGAGAGCGGGAGGAGGGATAATGGGGTTAATGCCGGCAGACAAGCAGCAGTGGTGTTGGGGTTAATAACACACACTCAGTCTCTCTGGGGAGGGAGGTAGGTGGGAAGCCTGTATTTGATCTGCCGGTAATACATTAAATGTGTATGAGCACACACTTGTGTAGTCAGAGTGTGTGTGTGTGTGTGTGTACAGTCTCAGTTTGATGCTGGACTTTCTTACATAAGTAAATCACAGAGCAGATGGAAATCAGAAATCATTTAATACACTTTACCTAAATGTACTTCAGGCTAATCCAATTTTCGAACATTGACATAACGCCGTTATAAAATAGCTCTCCTGTTGCCAGGAATAATAAACCATGTCTCTTCTCACACAGGGAAGGCGAAGCGTTGCTCTAGATTTTGCGTATCGCTGGCAAAGATAGAGCCAAACCAACAATGTGTTCGTCCATTTCTCAACACTTAATCCCTGCGGCACTCAGCCTCAAACTCATTGGTTCCTGCCGAGAACGTTAATCTATAAAACTATGTCACCGTTATATGGTTTTTATTTAAATAAGGCCGGGCACTGTCGTGTTTTTTTTTTTTCATGAAACGTTACTTAGACACAAGGAAACAGCACTGGAGGAGACCTGGTTTGGTCAAGTTACAATAAACTACAGTTCCCATGTCCAGAGTAGTATAGAAGGGACTTGTCAGGTGACTTTTATTAGTTAACGGTGCTCTATGGGCAAGATGAATGAGATATATCAGGCTGGGGCTATACACACCGCGAGTCAGCATAACCAACAAGGAAAGAATGATAAGTCAAAGAGCAAGAAACCCCAAAACCTCAGGCTTCTCAAGGTGGATGGATTATAAAAAAATAAAGAAATGCAGAAATTGAAAAACACGACAGATCAGATACACTGAAGGAAGTGAGAGAACTTATTGTCTCAGAGCTCTTTTCATCATTTCCTTCCTTGTGTTCACTCAAACTGTATTTTGGAGGAGCACAATTAACAATTAACTGCTGCGTGAGCTCTGGAAACTCTTTGACATTTAAAAAATTTAAATTATAAAAAAAGACTATACACCGGATGATACCATTTTTGGACATGGTGTGACAATGAAAAGAGCCGCACGAGTCCTCCCAACTCAATCCATGCACATGGATCCTTAAACACAGACGGATGGAGAATATAAAATGCTGACAAGAATTTGAATATTTTTTTCTCCACCGAGTGAAGATAAACGAACGTTGCTTTATCTCCACGGTGACTACGTGTATATGGATGTCTGTATTCAGTCCCAGCAGCAGCGGCGGCCGTGCCTTAACCTTTAGGCCGATAGCTTCTCGCCTAAAGGTCTCCCTCCTCTCGTCGGGTTACGCTTTAGATTTCCTCATCTGTCCTAATCGGGGATGTCACACTTTTGTGGAGCATGTACAGAAACATTTGACCTGTTAGTGTAAAACAGGTCACAATAACAGCCCCCCCCCCCCCCTCATTCTTTTAATTGGCCAAACCAATAGCCTTTCATCAATACTACCTTAAAAATGCTCGTAACCGCCGCAATTTCTCGCAGTCTCTTTTTCTTCGCACTCCCCACCTCCCCTTTGCCTTTTATTTTTGTCCTTTATTCGATGAAATTGTGGTCAGCGAGGGTCTCCACCGAGGCCACTCTGCAGCCAAGCCTTTGTGCTTCGGCAGCGAGGAATTAGGATGGAGACTTCACCACAGAGAGGCATGGAGGAGAGGTCTCATTAGTCCGCGGATCACAAAGAGGGAGATTATCGGTCTGCACACAACAGTTAGAGATTTAAATGACATTAAAGGACATTAAATGGAGTGGCTGTCGTTTTGATATGATACCTCCATCTGAGGAGAAAGACGAAATCCAGCAAGGAGCTTTCCACCTTTTCAATAGCGGCGACAGGGCTGCTGTGTGACGCCAACATAAAGAGGCAAAGCACGGCAATGCAACGTCTTTTGTCAATCCCAAAGGAAATATTTTTTTGTATTCACGTTGGTGCTATATAACTAGTTTGAATATTTTTTTTTTTTTTTACAAATTTAACTAATATTTTAAAGACAACACAAATTGTTGGATCGAACAGGATGCTTTTATACTTGAAATGAGAGCAGCCATCTCACAGACATCCCACGTTCTTTGCAGGTATGTTTTTCTGTGGCTGTTTGAGTAAAAGAAAGAAAGAAAAAGAAGGGCTTGTTTTCCTCCTCGTGCATTCTCTCTATTTATGCAGCAAACACAAATTCACATCACGACATTCAGCCGCACTGAAAGGCGTCACGACGCTCCTTGCCATCCACGTGTAATTTCTAATGAATACATTTTTTTTTTTTTTTCTTCCTCCTCTTTCCGTGCCTGTTTTAGGCCACAATCATTTGTCATTTCGGAAGCCCTTTTCATACATTTGCTGTAGAGAAACGCTCCATTATCCGAGCTGACTATCTTTTTCTTCTGTCTGGAGTGTCTGCACGAAACAGACCAGCAGGGGATTCAGACACACAAAAACACATTACCGTCGACCGACACACGCGTCTTCAGCTGAAAGCCGAAGGCCGACAGATTTACGGATGGCTCCTCTGGAGCCAAACTGACAGAAGCGCTTTCATCACGTCGGCCAAAGAATATTATTTTATGCGAGCGCCGGAGGTGTTGCTGTTGATTTATTGCACGGGCCAATAAAAAACCTGTGTCAATTCCCTATAAAACTGTGCATTGTGGGAACAAATGAGGGCGGTATAATGGAGTGTGATTAATCACATTAGGGAGACTTGGTCTGGTGACACACGGGTTGGAATCCTGAGTCATAAGTGTCAAATGAATTGTGGATCACATTGAGTTACAGGCCACTTCATAATAAAATAATACTCACAATTGCAAGTAAATCAGGCAGCCTAATTTTTTGTGTAACTGTAATTGAATTATCAGTATCAATGAACAGGTTTATTTATTCAAAATATCCAATATTCTCATGAACATTTGTAAAAAAATAAATAAAATAAAAGGTCATTCACTATAAATGTACCAATCAAAAGTCTCATTTCCATCTAAAAATTTTCTTTGTACCAAAACACAGACAGTGCAGTTATTTTCTATCATCATAAGTAACAACATATAAATTCACAATCATTGCAGCTATATTTAGTACCCAAAATCAAATCACCCTCAACATTTTTTTAACTTTTCTGCAGCTTCAGCAATTATGAAAAAAATAAAAGAAAATATATATTTTTTTGTGATTTGAAATTAGAAGCTGATAATTGTTTCATTAATGCAATGCAGTCCACATCCACAGCTCGACTCACGCCATCTCACCAGAGCGAGCAGAGCTGAAGACTTAAGTCTAGTGCTGTGATGCCATCTATTGGAGCCTCGGCTCCGGAGAGGAGAGGCTGATCAAAGCGAAAGCGAGAGCTCTGAAGCCCTCGGTTTTGTTCAAAAGAGAAGGGAATTATGAAGGTATTATGGGTGGATTGCAGCCATACAAATGAATGGTAAGTATATTAAACGGATGGCAGAAATGGACAAATTTGACAGAACGCAGATTTTAAAATGTTGCAGCAAAGCGGAAATTCCAAATGTCAACGTTTCTTTTGAATTGACTCTTTGCACAATTCTTTGAAAATAAATTGTGTTGTTGAAGGAATATTACTATTGTGGCAGTGCGTTTATAGACTCAAATCACTCACAAAATGGTTTGAAAAGAACCAACAGCAGCAGCGATGGATTTAGTCTCAACTGTAACGGATGAAGTTACGCAAAAATTAAAAAGACAAAATCATATCACTGCAATTATTTTTTTCTCATACAAATGGCCGTAAATACAAAGTGTGCATATGTATGAAGCCAGGTCATACGACGCCACAGGAGTTACATACAGAAAAAGCAGCTTTTATATTTAGGATATAAAAAAAAAAGAAAATGAGGCATCGGCGGCGGCTTTGTGGAGTCCTCCTCTCAGCTATAAAGGACACATTGGAAATAAGCCTCTCCATCATGCACTTTTACACCTAACCCTGACAAGATACCAGATGTTCTTGGGTCTTCTAGGTATGACACATAAACCTGTACCATTCAAAACGTAGAACTGTAAACATTTTGGATTCAGGTTGCTTTGTCTTTTAAAAAAAAATCTCTAGCAAAATAATAATTCAATATCATTTCTTTTGTCGATTTCTGAAAATGTTAAATTATATTTAGTGTGGAAAATTTGGCAAAGGTTATGAAACAGCAAATAGGCCTTCATGGGACGACACTAAAGGTCTTAACTGACACCCAGACCAAGAACACCTGACGACATGAGACCTTAATGCTCAATTACTGAGCATTTACAATTAGCTGATGTATATTATTTAAAAAGGACATCACTGCCTGGTACTGCACTGACAAGTCCAATATTTAAAAAAAAGGATGAACCATATTTGCTTTAATTTTATTCTTTCACTAACCATCCACTGATGTGCTGCTGCTCATCTGGACCTTGTACATCAAAGCTTGTCTGCTGCAATGTGCATTAATGCTGCATATTTGCGTATTTTGTACTTGCATTTAACTGCATGTCCAGTGCATTTGCGGTTGCAAAAAAAAAAAAAAGAAAAAGATATCTGAGAATGGCCTGTTTTCTGTGTAGGCGGTGCACATTCTCAGAGTGGAGCTGGGTTTGTATATTACAGATCCTCAGCACACCGGATCCAGTCTGTGGCTATAAGACCTCTCGGTTGTACGAGTGTGATTAAGTTCCTCTGTGAGCTGTAGATAATGAAAAGGATCCTCTTGTTCTCTCTCCAGCCTTCCTCTGTGGGGTCTCTCTCTCTCGTCTCTGTATTCCTATTGGTTTTACTGCAGGGGGCACTGATAGCACACAGCACACACAACTTATGTGCACAAACAAACAAATGCATTCCAACCCAAAGAAGTAAGCGACGGATATGAAAATGATACGAAAGCTTGATTTGTTTGGTTTCCATCCGTATGCGTCCTCCACACTACAGTAATGCTGCTACTATTCCAGTTAAACGTGTCACAGATGGGTAACATTCTACATTTTTTGACAAATAATAAATGTGCAGTAGACACTGTGCATAATGGCTCCAATATTTAAAAAAACAATGATGGACTGTGAAAGATTGATCTGTGCAAATAAAATCAAAAACATTTAGATGAAGAGCAACATTCTTCTTCCAAGGAGAAGAAAGGGATTTTGAGAAGATGATCAGTTAAGAACCGTTCAAGGTTTGACGTGTCTGATTTGTCTTCACATGAACAAACATTATACCTGCAAAGCTGGGAGGGTAAAAATAGGCCTTTATCATCAGGTGTCTGATCTCATCTGGTCTCATTTCTAAATGCTGTTAATTGGATCTTCTTCTCAAAACAAGCTGCATTATAAATGTTTTATAAAGGCTTTTGTTTGCTGCTTTGTTTGATTAAATACCGAGTCAAGTCCAAATATTACATAATTGAGGCTCTGTATTCAAAATGCCGAGCCGGTACGGAATTTATTCTGTGGATGCAAAGCACAACGGCCACTCGCCACTGATTTCACATCAACATCTTAATTTTAAGTTAAAAAGATCAATTAGGGACCAAAAGATTAAACTTCTTAGTGCAAACTAAAACATTCCTTTATTTTGATTGGAGGTGTTGACTGTTATTTAAGTCATTGGAGTGCGGCCCGTGTTCGTCTGATAGCTGGCGTGTGTTCAGCACCATGGACAGAGGCCAACTTTGGATTTGTGTTGGGGATCTGCAAAATGTTGTGATTACTGCAATATAGAGGTGGCCACTACAGCAAAAGCAAATATTTACGTTTAAACATCATCATGAACCCAGTTTATGGCTTCCAACAACTACACAATGAAAGAGGAATTGAGGAATAAACTTCCTTGCAAAGTTTAACCGAGCAATTCCTCACAAAACCAGAGGCACTGGACGTGTTCGTGCCAAAACGCCAGATGTGTTGGCTGCTCACTGACTTTACTCAAGTCAATACAGTGTTTTACATGACAGATTCAAACTTAAAACAAAACACCAAAGCATGGAGAAGCCACATAGTAAACCTAGAGTGCATACCAATTAAAAAAGAAGCATTTATTCACCTGTACATTTTCTTACTTGGCCCTCAGGTGATGTTTATTATTGTTTCACATGTTTACGGCTTTGTTTTCTAACGTGTCTTTGATTCATTTGAAAGGTTTGTGTCTTGCGTGATCTGCATCTTCTTCAGAGAGATGTCTTCTTGTTCCAATGTTCGACGTCATCTACAGTAGTGAAAAGACTCACCATCCACTATCCAGTCAGTGGAACATAGCAATTTCTATACAATTCTCGCATCACGCTGTCCATACTTTGACAAAGGGACATAAAGGGGCCAGAGAGGGCACAACATGATACAGCGCGTCCCGACAAAAACACCGACCGAGGCCTCCAACAATTGGAACCACCCTTTTCCCTCGGAGGCCTTATTTAATCCTACAGATGTCCACCTCTGGGTGCCGAGGCTGCGTTTGAGACCCACTTACGTACTGTATGAGGGTGACGGCCGTGGACTGCGAGGCCACTGGGTCTATCTGATAATTGACTGTCAAATAAAGGGCTGTTCCTCTCTGGAGTCCTCTCTGACACCCACATCAATCGGTCTTCACTTAGAGGGGGCCGAGCCCGGGCCTCCCCGTGCCCCCCTCCCTCCACCCTGCCATTCAGCCATCCACCACTTCATCCCTCGCACCCCTCCCTCTTTCCTCTACACCCAATTATCCGTCCATCCATCCATCTATCTATTGGCCCTGACCATTTATCCCTCAGCCTCTCTCCCTCCTTCGCTCTATCCCATCAACAGCACTTCTCTTGACATGCTAACAGCTGTTTGACAGTAATGGCTCTAAAAGCAGAGCCGGGTGCCAATCGATGTATGCCTGTGTGTGTGTGTGTGTGTGTTGGCCGTTTGCAGCTCTGTGTGTCTCTGCATGTGTGCTTGTATAAGATGGCCTTGAGGCCTCGCGGGGCTTGCCCACACTGCCGTCAACAACAACTATTCCATAGGATTGATGGAAAAGTGCTCGTATATACGTTAAAAAAAAAAAAAAATCATATAAAGGCCTCTGATGAAGGACTGGAAAACTAAAATGTGTAGGCAGATTATTGGTCAGTAGAAGACATTTTTGTATATAAATCATATATCTCAGTAGTTATAAATCAAAGATGTGACACATCAAGGGATCAGAAGCCCTTCAGCAGCACAAAAATAAAACAACTTCCCGTTATTTATAATAAAACTGTACTGACATGCATGTGTGCGTGTGTACACATTTTTGCCTTTAAGTATGTGTGTACATGTTCACACAGTCATTTGTCCTTCCCCTCCACAGGTCGTGGATTGTTATGCTGTCAGCTTGCTGCTTGATGGATTGAAGACAATTACATGAACAGTCATCCACTGGCTCATCATCGCACCATTAGTTATAGATCCACACACACATGTGCGCGCGCACACACACACACACACACACACACACACACACACACACACACACACGCACACACACACACACACGCACACGCACACACGCACACGCGCACACACGCACACACGCACACACGCACGCACACACACACACACACACACACACACACGCACGTTATCCAGCCAGCATCTTTGAGGCAGCACACACACACACACACACACACACACGAATACTCTTCATTCACTATCTATTGGTCTTTTATGCTCTTCACACTATTTAATCAAATCACACACAGGTAATTGTGAGTCTATTAAAAACTACATAACTATATATATCAGGGACATCATGTACAAAATTAAAAAAATTACAAAGGGTAGAAAGCACCTTCCTCTATTTTCTGGCCACTTCACTATTCTGAGATGACGAGGGTGCCCATTATGGGTAATCCAGTGTCCAATGGTTGCTGGAGTGTCGAGTAATTCAGTTTTCCCCGGGCATTGGTTTCAATAACATTATTAAAACGCCAGCAGCACGTTTCTTACCTAAACAGATGAGTCACAAGCAATTGTAGCAAACCAGTAGCAGGATTTAAAAAAAAAAAAAAAAACTTCTTAATGGAATAATCTTTCAGTTATAGTTTTATATATAGTGTTGTGTTGACAAAGCATAACCTGAAGATTATCTCTTTCTAAAAGGGGATGAACCAGCAGCCCAATTATAATTGTTTTGTACAAGTCATACAAGAGAAGCCAGTTGCCCCTCAGCTTGTCAGGAGTGTTTCTATTACGCAACTCACATTTGTTTTGAATGACTGTGATTGCAGTGTTAAGTTAATGTTGAGAGCTGTAAAACCAACTTGGTTGTGGGATTCTTCTGTCTTTATTTGCTGTTGTAAAGCATGTTCTGTGTTGCATATCTCGAGAAGACGCGGTTAAGTTCTGGCTGAAACAAGTTAAATTTAGTATTAGATCGAGCAAGAGACCTCAGTGGAGACTCTTCACAATTCAAAGACCTAGCGGATTTCCTGGGGATCAAAAAAAATCGTATTGAAAATATCACACAGCCATTAGGAAATAAACCTTTTCCTCTTGTACCGATCTTCCACCCTGCCCTCTCCTCCTTATCAGCACAAGACAACGCCTGCTTTGTGACCACCTGGAGCCGAGAGTTGCCCTGCAGTGTCTAACCACGAGGTTCAACAGCTCCACTGTCCCCCTGTTCCTCCCGGGCCACTAATGCACCTCTTAACACTCTCATCAAGCCTCGCTATAACCCCCATTAGCTTATCGGGACAAGACAAAGGGGGAATATTACCACCGCCGAGCCCACTTGGGGCCAAGCTGTGGTGTCACATCTAGATAGCAGGTATTACTGTGCGAGTCTCCCCTTCCCCGTCCACCGATACAACTCTGTAAGCCTCTCATACGCCTTATCGCCTTAAGACAATACCTCTGTGAATCCCCGCCTTGCTACCTGAGAGCCGGTGTATTTACCGAGATATTCACTGGTCATCCATCACGCGTGGCACCTGAGGCTTAAATACGCGACCACCAAAACTTCAACTTAGCCCTACCGTATTCCTCATTACCGTATCTCAGGAGGACCACGAAGAGCAGGGGTGGCTTTAGTTAGCTTAAGGTCTGACTGATTGGCTCTGCGGTCTTTTGGATTAGATGTAAAGCTAACGCAGCTCCGGCGGGCCAAGGTGAGGGCTGTCTTAATGCAGCAGCTTTAGGGCAGAGAGCTGCCTAATTTCAGCTTCTTCCACTTCTCGCCGGGCTTCGGGAGGCTTCCCGGGAGCCAAAGTGAGCTGCGGCTGAGACAAAGTAGCGCGAGGTTAATCCCAGCCGTGGAGAAGCCAGGCGGCATTGGTGGGTGTCAAAAGTATGCAGTAAAGTGTGGAAAATGGCAGAAATGTAGCTTGATAGAGAGGCAACTTTAACATGGACAAGTCAAAGTGACAAGGACATTTCAATGTGATGCCCCTTGCATGCAGTTTGGGTTGTTACACAATGAAGGGGCTGTATGTAATGCATACCATAATCTCCCATTCTCACAGACACTTCATACAGTGCATTTTCATATGTATGACATGAGCGGTTGGTGTGTGCCTAAAATATAAATCTATTCTGATTGGCTGGTTCCCACATTGTTTTCATTAAGGGCCAAAATGTCCAATACAATAATAAGACCATGACTTTGATTCCAACAATTATAGAAAATGGAAAAGAAGAGAACAAAGAACAATCAGGAAAATAAATAAATATGCCGTTTATCTCTCTGGATGCATTTTGATTAATTGTTTAGTTTGAATTCACAGACATTTTTCTTAACTTATATAAACTATATTGTTAGTATGTACTTTACCATACTACATGTGTGCTGTCATACATTGATGGTATTACTGATCAAAATGTAGCTAGCCACACATTCTCATAACCACATGTATATCCTTTGCTTTTTTTTCATAACATGAGGCACTCTCAATATGGAAAAACTCTCCAAACACGCCCACAGGTTAAGTACAGAAGCTGTCCAAATCAGTGGGTCAGCTGGCAGACGGTGGAAATGACAGACTTAATGACTGGCTGCTGCTGCTGCTGTTAATGACGACGCCTACGCACCGCTATCTGAGTGGAAGAGCAGTCGGATTGACTGATGCACGCAAACAGACACGCATGTATGCAGGTGCAGCCTTAAACGCGCTCACTGATGAAATCTGTCCACGTCGTCTCATCTGGGCTGAGCTGTAAATCGGTGGCGAGTTATTAGAGGGTCCTCGGGGAGCGGTGCAGAGATCAATGACCCACGAAATTTGATAGAGAAGATGATGCTACGGTCAAATTTAAAATAGGCTAATGTGTGACACTAAGAGGTGTAAAAGGATGAAAAGGAGCAGCTAGAACATATACAGTTACCATGTTGGAGGTTATCTTGTGCAACAGCTGTGGACTGTGTTTTTCTAGTATCGTACATGCAAACAACATGTGTGGTGATTTATAAATGGGCTGGGAACTGTATGTGCATGAAGCAACAAGAACCTACAAAAGATTCCTGCCAGGTGGTTCTGCAACGACCACTGCCGTGCAGAATCAACGTATACAACCCATAACTGGCAAACCCCCGGCTGGGAGGTATTCAGACAATCTGCTAACACAACGTGCTAAATAATAAATGTGAGCCTCCATGCCGACACATCTACGATCAGATGACCCCTCTGGTGGATTTTTTATGTCCATCAAACATTACATTCAACTAGTTTTTCTTTTACAGACCTCTGACACAAGTCTGCAGGGGCTGAAACAGTAGTTTGATCTATTCATTTGACAAGGATACTTACGTTATTCCTTGAAATGCTCTTTAATGCTAAAATAAGAACATTCTTTGGTAATATCTAAAAACGAGTCAAAATATTGAAACACAGCAGGCGGCGACAGTATTGTGATTTAAAGACAGCGGGAAGTGAAAAGCCAATGTTTTCCTATCTTTCACACACACACACACACACACCTGGGCTGAGGAGAGGTGTTGGACGGTTTGTTGGTGACAATCTAAGCAGTGATGCATAGCGTGTGACTAAGTGACTGTGACCCCCCCCCCCCCCCAGACGGCCTGGCACCACGCCTGTCAGCGTGTGGCAACAACGAGATAGCTTATTAGCCGTTCTCTTCCAATTAAATTCAACCTGCGCATTTGTTCGAGTGCAAATTCTGACATTTCAATATGCCATCAGAGAAATGCGCTCGTGTGCACGTGGCTCGCTAGCTTGCTGCTCCCTGAAGAACACCAGAGGAAACTTTCCTCATCCACTTTGACAGGCTTTCTACAGTGTAGACTCCTGCAGTACTTTCCATCTGTACACAACCGCATCTCATACAAATATAATTAATCAGCTTCCGCAGTCAGAGAGATGGCAAAGTATTGATGGATTAACCGATTCAGTTCCTAAAGCTTAAGTAACGATGCGTTATTGCTGTGGAGACAGTGCTTGGGTCACATGGGGCGGACTGAAAAAGTATCAAACTGCTTCTTGCCATCAATGCACCAGTGATTTATGAAGTATTCCGACAAATCTCATGACATCAAGGTTGACCAACTAATTGGTGATGACCATGAGCTTATCAACTACATGCAAACATAGCAACAGTATTTCACGTTAAGTTAACAGTTAAGACGATGGTGGAACAAACTCAATGTGACTCATGAGAAATACATCTGTTGTTCAAATCTGATCCATCTTCAAAGTGTGTCTTATGGGTCGGTTTATATCATTATTAGGTACATTTTCCTTCCGCACCTGTGTAGAAAGATGGTTAACTCTAACTCTAAATTCTGCTGGGCAGCGTGTGAATATATCCCCAATCAATATAGTCGTCTCTTATATAAACAATGAATGACGATTTATCTGTTCATTTTATGTTGCATTACCACTCTGAATCTGCAAAATAACTTAACTGGTCAACTATAGTGATGTAGTGGTGGGGAAGGAAAAATAAGCGACAGTGGTGATTTTACTGAGACATTTTTCTTGTTTCACATTTTAAATCCTACATTTTACAAAAAGCTATTTGGATACACATTATATACAATCTTGAATAATAAACCCTCTACATTCCCTCGTGTCACAGCCGATGACGTCATGTATGAATGCTTTGCGTTCGATGGGTGGCACAATGTTTTAAGAACGTGTGTAGTTCAGTAGACACAACCAGAGATTTTGTGATTAAAAAAAAATGGTTAACATTTACTTTCTGGGTACCAGCCTGGCCTCAGCAGTCAGGTAACAAGTTAACAAGCACACTGCTTCTCGATTAACTGCTTTAGTGAGACATTGACTGCACATCCCAGAATGTTTTCAACATTAAAACGACTTGCTGAATTCCACCCGGATTGATTCGAGTTCCTGAGCACACAAACAATGGTTTCACCATCATAATCCACTGCAGCTTCAAAGACAACAAAGTGCCATCATATTGTCCATGTTTCAATGGTCCAATCAGATAAATTAACCCAAACTCTGAGAAAGATCTGCGCAGTATAAAAGGAAAAACATTTGGACTCTGAGCTACAATAGATTCTATTTACTGTATTCAATATTTTACTGTAACTCCATCTTACCAACATCACTTCAGTTTCAACTTGTATGAATATGTTTAAGATACAGATTTACATTTGGAATAGTTTGACAAATGTAAACTTCACAGGAGCCACAAGAATTTGTAAGAAAATACCTTAATAAAACAGTCAATCAATTCCACAGATATCATTGATTCCGCCATCAAACAAGCCACCATTTCTTTACTATTAAATGTATTTCTGTTACCACATGGTAGCATTTTCCAATATGAATCAAATGCATTGCCTTTGGGAGTAATGGCTGTGTTAAAATGATTCCCACATACAGACTCAAATGCCCAATCCTCCTGTTGCACATAGGTCTGTGAATTTAGGAAAACGAAAAACAACCAACAAAAAGAGGAAGAGGTTTTCTCACAATGCAGCAATATGTTCATAGTCAAACACTATGAAGCAAGGGAAGCATCAAAAGTACTTACACACATAGTCATGTAAGCATAGAGGACAACAAACTTGGAAATGCTTTCAGGCATATGAACAAGACTACGAGAGCCAGACGGATCGGTAAAGGGACAGAGATGAAAAAGGAAGAAAGAAACACACCTCTGATGTATAAATTGTCTTAACTCACCAGTCTGTGCAGAGGGTGGAAACGCACATCAGGAACGAGCCCGTCCACCGTAAACCAGGAACTCATCTGTAGGCCAGACACAGCGCATATTCAAATTAACTTTAATGACATGTGATTATGAGTAAATGAGGAATTTTAACTTCAGAGAGTGCTACCATTTTTCTAATCAGAATCAGTTCAGGCTGTCAAGCAGATGACCAATTATCACTGCTGTGACCACATCTCAGGTGACGTAGGCAGGTGACCTGCTCGTATCGTGTCCGTGGCATCGTGTTCAGCTAATCCTTGTCTCACTCAACAAGTCAAGTCCAAGTGGAGTTTGCATTTACAGAAATGTACATATTCCAAAAGGGGTCACACCTGTAATAATCCAGGACAGCAGGTGTCACTCAGGTAATAAATCCTCGCAGGTAAAGGCTGAGCGTCCTGCGGCAGTCAGGTGCTCCCATCGGCGACGTCCGCGAACAGTCAGCCGGAGAACCTCCCTCTGCCTCGCCGTGGCGCTCCAGCGCGGGGACGTTTCACCCCCCTCCCTCCGACATCCTCCGCTCTCCTCCAGGCTCCTCCGCGAAGGTGCGGCGCCCCTCTGGACGTGGGGGCCCGGGAGGACGCACCTGCAACGAGGCGACAGGTGAGCCCGAGGGAAGCGGCGCGGGGGGTGTGGGGGGGGGGGGAAGCCATTCTTTGATCCCTGCGCTCTCCTCGCCGACGACGTCGACAACTCGGTCCGCTCCTCGCTGTGCCTCTGCCAAGACGAGCCGGGCACCGCCGTCCTGTTTTTTTTTTTGCCGCTCTTTGCCAAACACACAAGCGCACATACAGGCACGCACATACACAGAGGAGAGTGTTGTGGGGGGGGGTTTTTTCTTTCTTTTTTTTTTTTCCCCAGCACCCGAGCTAACCCTGAGCCGGGGCCCGGTCTGCCTTTGAGATGCTCTCTAGCCCACAAACACAAGACGGCTTTCATTATCTTGCCCGTCGCAGCGCAAGGCCTAGCTTCTAAAAGCTACTGATTTCTTTCTTCCCTTAGCCCCCTGCACAAAGGGAGGGCATTTTGTAAATTACTTGCTCGTTTCAGACCAACAAAAGGTACTTTCATTGAACCCTCCTTCCTCCCTCCCACCCACCCACCCCCACGGCTCGCCCTCCTTTCCTCCCGCCATTTGATTTTGCTCAAATTTGATTACAAGGCTTGAAAAAGGAGAGGAAGAAAAGAGAAGAGGAAATAAGAAAGCCCCACAGATGGCGTGTTCATTCAGTGCAGTGAATGGCTTTATGTGGGCTGCCTTTATCCGTGTGGCAATCCAAAAGACGCTTCAGCCGCTCCGCTAAAAAAGAACTCGACAAAATTATTGGTTTGGCGCCTTTCTTACACGACTGACACGGGGGGGGGGGGGGGGGAGAAACTCGGCGAGAGAGAAAAGCTTGCCTTCTCCTTCCCTTTCTCCCGCGCTCCTTGTCCCTGCACTTCACACCGTCTCGCTCCGCGAGTCGTACAACTTCATCAAAACAAACTAAACGAGGTGTTTCAAGAGAGCGAACGAGGGCGTTTGCCCGCATGTGCGCGTGGTGTCATGCTAGTGAACCCGGCGGCGCCGCAGCTCGGCGCCAGGCCCGCGCCGCCTAGCCCACCGCCGCATTACAACGCGACAGAGTTGTGCGTTCAGCAGAATTGACGGGAAGGGAATTGTTAAGATGAGACCCACTTTGACGCTGGATTTATTAACACACACACACACACGCAGCAGTCAGCAGTCAAACACAGCTCAAATCTAACAGCTCAACTGGAACACATTAGCCAGCAGCGCAAAGCGAAGAAGCCGCGCTGTTCTCTCACAGGCTATAATCCCGTTTCCACAATGGACCACTCACTCTGCACTTGTTTTCCTCAGGAGGATAATTATAGGTCTGTAGTCTCTCACACACAAACACACACACAGTGTTTGAGCTCTCTGACTTACTCACAAACATATACACACACACACACACACACTCTTTTGCAACCGAAGGGCAGCCAGTTCAAAGTGAACTATGACTCGTTATCCCATTACCAGATCATCACCAGTTACGGAATGGTGGATGAGGTGCTGGTCTGATGGTTTGAGGCCTGGCGGGGCCAGTCCGGGTCACACACACACACACACACTAATAGACGGGAGTCAGTTTATTCCCGAATCCACTGAGCAGCCTTGCAGGTCGCAGGCTGTGTCATTCCATCAGTGATGAAACGGTGACCATCCCCGAGGGCAAGCTGCCAGATCCACGTCTTTCACAAAAAGAAAAATAACGCTTGTTAATCCGTAAATTGCACCGCAGCCTTTGCCACAGCTTTTTTTTATTTCTCATTTAGAATATCTGATCCACACACTGAGCAGCTGCTGAACTGTTTGAATCAAGAGTGAACAACTGAACAATGTATTTGGGGCTTTGAATGTGTGTCAACCTTGAAGCGGTAGTACTAGATGTAAAGTTAGAGTAATCCATCCAATACTCTGAGATATTTCAATCTGAACTAAAAACAGTGGGTATAAAAAAAATACCTTTGATATTGCTATGTGACCACCAGATTGTGTCCCAGCAGGGTGCATTATATTATATTATATATAATGGCTTATTCAGACCAGGGATTGTGACTAAATGACTAAGTTAGTCTACCAAAAAGTTTCTCAAGTCACGTTAAGGAGACCCACACATCTTGACATATTAAAAGCCTTCTCCTGCAATTGGTCAAAATCAAAAAGCAAAGATATTTTGACTATGGTCAAAATAAATGGTCCATGTAAAGGTTTAAGTTGCAAAAACACTGGATCCAATGATTCTTTGTAAATGTAGTGATTGAACAATTACCTTGGACGCAAACCTACACACACACACACACACACACACACACACACACACAAAGCTGTAAAGTGCTGACAGGCCAGAAAAGCAGCTCTCACAGCTTCCATATCCACCACCAGAGATATTCGTACTACAGCCGTCATCACCAGCTGACCCACATCACATCTTCCCTCCAGCTGGGAGCCGGGAGGAGGCTCCCCAAACCACAGTAAGTAAACACTTTTACAGAGATGCTTTTTACTTTCAGTAAACATTTGATTCATTCATTACAGATGAAGGCAGAGATGCCCTCAGTGGTGAGAAAACATTTGTAACCATCCGTTACAACCAAAACTGGAAGGAGAAAATAAACTGGAGATAGAAATGACCTTAATATTACTTCTCTGTGGGCATTTCCAATAAGAATATTCCATCGGAGGGTTTGATAAAAGGATTATGCGCCAAGCTTTATGGGGCTGGAGTCAAATCTGTATGCGGGAAGAGCGCCGTTTGATTGAATAATTCTTGTTTCCTTTCTGTCGAGCTAGCACTCCTCTTGGGGAGAAGTAGGAAATCAGCATTATTTCCGATTTAGACAGGTGCTCTGTAGAAGTCAGTCTGCCTCCATCTACTGCCACTCTGACTACCAGAACGGCTGTCTGTGAGCCTGCGTGTGTGTGTGTGTGTGTGTGTGTGTGTGTGTGTGTGTATCTGGGAGGATGCAAAATGACACGCTGGTGCCTAACAAAATGAACATGTCCATAGTGGTGGTTTCCAAACACAAGCGTTGTTAAATAACGCGGTACTCACAAATGAGAAAATAGCTGGGAGTCTTCCCTCACACGCACCAGTCGGCTTGAGTTTAAAAGGAGGAAGGCTCCGGGCCCAGATACTGTGGCCCCCACCAGCATGCTGATCTTCAACCTATCACCCGTCCTGCCTTAAACCCTCCACCATCATACTCACCATCAGATTACACGACGACAGGCCCGTGGCCCTGACGTCTGTGGTCACCAAGTCCCTTGAGAAGCTGGTGTTGACCCACCTGAAGAGCATCGCAGGGGTCCCCTGCTGGACCCCATGCAGTTTGCCTACCGGGCAAACAGGTGGGTGGAGGATGCCGTCCCCTCCCCCCCCCCCCCCCCCCGTGGGACCACATGCTGCAGCACCTCCACTCACCAGGGACGTACGCACGAGTTCCGTTTGTGGACTGGAGCATGGCGTCCTACGCCATCATCCCGGGGTCACAGCGCTCCCCGGCCTCATCAGTTGATGAGGGTGACGAGTCCGCCTGCAGACACGAGGTTGACCAGCTGATCATCTCAGGTGGTCAGAACAACCTGGAGCTGAACAAGCTCAAAACTAGTAATGATTGCCCAAAGAAAGAAATCGGCGCAACTAGTGAAATGAAATACAGAGCAGGGACAGAAACACAAATCTAAAAAAGTTTGAGTTTACTATAATTAAGAAAGTTTTCAAAATGTTAGACAACCTTACTAAGCCACTTTAAAACTACTAACTATCAGGTTATCATCATAACAGAAAAAATATTTCACACATTTATATAGTAATATATAGTTATTTAAATATATTTTAAATAATTCAAAATGTTCACATTAATTGTAACATAAAAGTAAAGAAATCCCCAAAATACATATTTTGGTGACTCTTTGTTGGGAGAGGTCGACTGGTGTGTGGCATTGAAAACTAAGCGAAAATGGAATTCCATTAAGTGATGAATTTTGATTTAAACATTAAAGTAACAAAGCAATGTTCATCTGCTGCTATCGGGCCCCATCAGCAGGCTGCGTGTAGGGGTTTGACCTCGGAGTTTAGTTATCATAACGCGGTGGGGACCTCACGACCTGCAGTCATTACTGCTGCCTCCTCCAATCAGCCCTCCACAGCTCTGATAAAGCCCTCTGGGGGGAAAACAGGCTGTTGGATAGAGGTGACATTAGATTTGAGTGAGTGAGTGATTGTGTGCGTGCTTGTGTGTGCGTGTGTGTGTCTGTGTGTGTGTGTGTTAGTGTTTAGGATTAACACTTGGGTTTAGGGTTGAGATTAGAATTAAGATGAAGTACAGGTGAGCAATGAGCTTTAGAAATGAGCATATTTGGGTGTTGGGTTAAACTGTTACAACACATGACAGACGGTAGGTGGAATGTCAGGTGATTGACAATATGAGGTTAAAGCAATACATATTTCATATTCTATTGGATTTGACATCAAAACAACATATATTTTGTCCCACTCTAAAAAGCTTAAAATCTTGATGTAATAAATTTGAATAAATCTAACGTGGGAACATAAATCACAGACGTTGGGACTTTCGTAGGACCAAACAAACCCTGAAGAGAAATCTCTTAAGTGAAGCAGTGAGTTATTCTTAAAGGACAGTAAAAGCCCAATGAATGCATAGTGTGATATTACATCGTGTTGCATAAAGTTTTGCAGCTGAATGCTGAATCTCAAACACTGGAAACTAAATGCTGAAAGTTTTCTACTTGAGTGATTTTAATTACTAAAAACTGAAATATGACATAAAATTCTGTTTTAAGTTGAATACCTTGAACATAGTTTAAGATGCAAAGGCTTTACGGGAATCCTGAGGCTGCTTAAGGTTCTGGTAAAATACACAGAGGAGTTTCAGAGATAAGTTTAAAGAGAAGTTGTCCTTTTGTGGTCTCTTATATGCACTGATGTAGAGCACAAGAAGGATCTCTCATCAAAATACTGCTTTTCATTTCTTACCTTCGCTCTCCCATCTTGATGTATAATCAGAATCAGAACGGCAACCCTACAATGATGTGAGGCCATTTATATAAAAATATATAACACATGTTAACGTAAATGATTTACTTACACAAGTTTAAATTCATCTTGTTGAAAAATGCCCTTTCAAAAAATCGATTTAAATAAAAAGACATTTCCGCTCAATTTATGCAACCAGATCAATCGTAATCGTCTATTGTAAGAGAGAAAAGATCTTGTAAACTAATCATAATATAAAAGATTACTTGATAATCTTCCTGGATGATCTTAGTTAACGTTAGATGGTGTAAATGTTAAAAAAGGTGGAAGATAAAGTATGTCGTGTATGAACGCATGGTGTGGAAAGGAGCTACTGGCAGACACAAGTCGTTCTCATGAAGTCACTCCACAAAGAGGATTGGTCAGGGAAATAATGAACGTACAAGAGGTCACAGCATTATCCATCGAAGCCTGACACAGCAAAGGAGCACCCAGTCCAAACGAAGCGTGCGGCAGGAGTTTAGTTCCTGTCTCACCAGCTCCTTTAGAGTGCTGTGAGAGTTACATAACAGAGGATGACATTTCTCCAAACCGCACGCAAAGACCAGCTCGGAAAGTTCCGATCAACTAATGACGCAACTTTAATCATGAGCTAAATCCTTCCGTAAGCAATGATGACAAAGCATGCAGATCACCTCTGCCCACATACATTTCAGCCTCCTCGGTGCCCGAGGGAAACAATTGCAACTCACAAAACACATCAAATGCAGCCCTGCATGATCAAAACTTCATTATCATCCCTCTTCATCGCCTTCCAGTCAGCCTCATAGTCGAAAATGAAGAAGAAAAAAAAAACCTGTTCGTCCCTAAAGCATCACATTGCCATTCCTAATCACTCCTCAGAATCATAAACAATCACACAACTTTTATTCCTATTCAGCCCCCTCCATTTATGCAGTTCCCAGAAGGCATTGCCTTATGGTCTCTCCCCCCCCTCCCCTCCGGTGGCAAAGATGTCGGGAAAACAACTAAAACGGCGGGGTGAAGCAAAACAAAACAAAGCCTCCAGAAATACCTTGTGGATGCCCAGAGGAAGGCGCCGGACGGACAGATGAGCAGATAGGTTCCCTCTGTCCTCCTCTCTCGGGCTGCCTCCTCTCTCGGCGTGCTGTG
Source organism: Pungitius pungitius (assembly GCF_949316345.1). Classification (NCBI taxonomy): domain Eukaryota; kingdom Metazoa; phylum Chordata; class Actinopteri; order Perciformes; family Gasterosteidae; genus Pungitius; species Pungitius pungitius. The sequence goes on from NC_084906.1 coordinate 3,353,706, forward strand.
GAGAGTGACTGCTCGCAGCCCGCCTGGCATATCTAATTAGAGCCAGGCTGTTGCCACTATCGGGCAGAGGATCTACCTCTCCAATCTCTCCTGACTCAATCTTCCCCATCTCTGATTTTCTTTTATATTTATGCTGGAATATTTAATTGTAGACAAAAGGTTACTCTGGGCTCTATTCATTGCACACAGGCAGAATAATCTCCTTTAAAAGGCTTGACATTTCAGGCTTTTCAAAAGGGGGCTGAAAAAATTATATCCCCGCTTTTGTTAATCAATGAAGTAGAACTCCCCCGAACAAAAGAATTAAATTGCTTGGTTGGGTTAATAAAACACACAGAAATAGCTGCTTCCTGTGGGCTTTTGTGCTTGCCGCTGGCTCCCCCCATATGCAACCAGCACTGTAATTCCATATGATTTGGGGGGCAAAACTCTCATTTCTCCACACAGTTGGCTTTTTTAAATCCCTTTGAATGAGCGGGTCTGCGAGGCTGGCTGATTGGGACCTCTTGCCTGCGCCTGGCTGCCTGGCTAGCAGAACAGGCTCTCTCCATTCAAATATGACTGCCAGTAAGGAGAGACATCGGGTCCAACACAATTTACAATTTCTGTACTGCCCCTGCCTCAGAAAAACATTGTAATTATGCAAATGATAGGGGCAATAATTAGGCCCTTTGCCGTCCCATTGTGTTAGCTGCTGTCGTGGTTCGGTCCAACCGTAGGAGAGATGCGGCGGGGGCCCGTTTGCGTGTAAATTGCTCCTTGCTGCCAGCCTGCAGATGTTCACCGCATCTTCTGTCCTAGAACTGGCCATCGCCTCACGCGTGACACAGTGGCAGCAGGCCGTGCTTGGGCTTTGGGAGAGCTGCATGTCACTGCGGCAGACAGGTGTTGTTCATCCACAGGCCTGCTGCTACGTGAAGCACGATTGGTAAAAAATGGTAAAAAAGAGAAGCTTCGGCCAGGTGCTTTTGCTTAACGACTTGAAAGAGTTAATCGATGACGATTGCAATGAACGTGCAGTACAGGCAGTAAGTACAGTTGGGCTGCTCGTATCGGTGTAACATACAGGTGATGCTCGCGGGTAAAATAGTGTAATTTCACACCCAGAGCTCCGTTGTCTCAAATTGAACCAAACATCTGCCAAGGTTGCTCATAAGAATTCACTTTGTGTTATATTACAAAACCCTTTGAGGTTGTTCTCCCACACTTTGTATGCTTCAGTGCTATTGTGAATTTAGTTTCAGCTTCAGGTTACCATTTACGTTTCAACTGTAAAAACAAGTGAAAGGCTGGTTTTGTAGCAGACAAATGAAATACTACCAGCATTCACACAAAAACCATTTCAATATGTAAAAGTCAAATCAAGACCCATTGGTGTGTTTTATGAAAATAAAAAAATGAAACCATTACCTTCACAACGCTTTGAACCTAGACATTGAGTGCACAGGCCTGGATTCTTCCTGTGTGCAGACACAACACCAATACAGTAAAGTTAGTTACAAATTCACTCACTTTTTATCATGTTAAGGCTCAAATGAAGAGCAAATCCGTCGCGCCATTTCCCAGCTAAATTTCAGCAAAGTGTATCCGACAAGAAAAGTTTTTTTTTTAAAACATTTTACACATTGCATCATGTAATAAAACACTTGAAAAAAACAAAAAGATTTTCCTTGGTAACTTGCCTGCTGGGATTCCTCATTCCTCCCTGTGGTCTGAGGTATTACTAGCTAATATAAGACAATGAATGGAAGAAGCATCAGCGCAACAGCACGCGCACGGTACCGTAACGTTACGGGTGATGAAGTGGTACAAACGTATTTCGCGCAAACTCATGAAAATGTTTGCACGGTCCACCACGTCGCAACTTGACACCGCAGAAGCTAACATGTGTCACTTTCATGCCAACAACACTGCGATGGGGGGGGGGGGCGCGCGCGCTTGAGGAGGACGACCAGCTGATGTCAACGCTTTACGACAGTTCTCCGCCATTTCCGGTACAAACGCGTGCACGCCCGAGCGAGGAAAACATGAGAGGTCAAAAGTTATGATCCAAATTGTTGACGGATACGGAACGTGACGAACAGACCATGGTAGGTCGGACGTGGTATTTACTGACCGCAGTGTCCATACTGTAGTTCGGTCGAAAGAGCGGCAGCGTGCCAAAAGCCTCCATATTGTGTTGATTCCAAACAGCTAAGCTAACGTTAGCTTCACTGGAATGTGCGCGACCCAGCACTACGCAGGCGAACCTAGACGACGCTTTCAGCCAGCTATGCCACGTTAGCGCGGGCAAAAGGGATCAGCGGTGCTGGTCTGAAGCAGAAGCAGCTAACGCGCCTCGCTAAGGCTTCACTTTAGGGGACGCTTGGGCCATGTGGTGCGTGTTTACGTTTCTGGTGCAGCTTGTTAGCTGGTGCAGGTGATGGTGTGTGTGTCTGTGTGTGTGTGTGTGTGTGTGTGTGTCTTAATCCTGTTGTGTTTGTGTCTTTCTGTCAAACTCCAGGCCAGTTCCATGGTGGCAGTGGGACTGGCTCTGGCAGCAGCTGGATTTGCAGGTAACTTGATGAAAAGTGAGCAATTCTGCTGTTAGTCAGGTGATCGATCTGATTAGCAGCACCTTTATGAGCACTGTTTAAAAAAAAAAAGTTACTGTTAATACATGACGGGAAATAATAGATCATTTATTAGGACTGTATTGCAGAATTATTATAGCCGTATTGCCTATTATTTACACTTTTCATAAAGTTATTTAATGCATATACATGCAAGACTGTTCACTCATCACTTCATATGTGGTTTTCCATACATTTGTCACGCAGTAATAAAAAATAAAATGGCTTTTGACATATCACAGCCCAGATAACGCTCAATATCACTGTGTACGTAAATATGATTTATGCATGAAGATAATTCCACAAATGTCCCTTTGATATAAAAAATACCTGCATGCGTCCCCTCATCTCGGTCTTGTCAGGTCGCTACGCCATGCAGACCATGAGGCAGATGGAGCCTCAGATGAAACAGGCCCTCCAGAGTTTCCCCAAGACGGTAAGAAGGAGCACATCAAGGTTATCTCCAAGTGAAGGTGTACTTCCTCGGCATCTCTTAATCCGTTTACATTTAGTCAGTATTTTGCTATTAAAGGGCAGAAGGCAGGCCCATCATGTTGAGCTGTGTACTTTACGTGCTGCAGGCTTTTGGAGCAGGGTACTATCGAGGTGGATTTGATCCAAAGATGTCCAAGAGAGAAGCTTCCCTGGTTTTAGGTGTCAGGTATGTGAACTCGTGTGATAGATTACTATTCACGGTAATTATTCTGACAATAATCCCCCCCCCCGTTGTACCACTGTTCTGTCGTGCAGTCCCACGGCCAACAGGATCAAGATCCAAGAGGCACACAGAAGGCTGATGATCTTGAATCATCCAGATAGAGGTAAGCAGTTCCCCATCAGTTCCTGTACGTTTCAACAAAGTGCTCCTCAGATGGGCGGACCAGGCCAACATTGGAGCTTCAGTTGCTTACTTACTCTGCTTTTTTCAAAGTGTTACTTCACAGGTTATTGATGACATGTCACTCAAACTACTTTATTTGCCAGGCTGTGTGTGTGTGTGTGTAAACCCCTGGGTGTAGTGTATTTTAGAACGAAATGTACGTAACGGCTACACTCATTAACAGGCTTTATGCTGCATAATTGCCAAAAGGATTGATTGAAAGGAGGTCTTTTTTTTCTAAAATGTGTGTGTGTGTGTGTGTGTCAGGTGGATCTCCCTACATAGCAGCAAAGATAAACGAAGCCAAGGATTTCTTGGATGCCCAGACAAAGAAGTGAAGATGCCGCCAATGACAAAAAACGTGATGGCTCCCATCCAAGCCGTTTGCACTGACCGACTTGAGCGATTAGTTGTTTTCTAACTGATTGTCAAATTAAATTCATGCTGTACAAATTGTCGCTGGCATTCCCACTCATTATTATGCCATATTTTACATGCGTGCATTTTTGTTCACTTTAAATATCTCTTGAAAACAAAATTGCACTATTGGAACACAGGAGTAGATTTACAACCAACCAGTGCCCTCTTGCTTGCTCTCACACACACACACACACACACACGATAGCTCATCGGTTCGCACATGGAAACGGCAGTTTAAATTTTTAGCAATACCTTGATTGTGTAGCTCTAACGCCATGTAAAAGAGCAATAAGCACGAAGCCAACGAATCATATTGGATTTCATCAATGCATTGTTTCTGTACTTCTCGGCCCTGCAACCACTAATAAAACTAATGCATTTACAGCGAACCGTATTTAAATTGGGGTTTAACGTTGTGAATATTAAACATCAATATTGTTCAAATGATTATCAGACACCTGTAAAAGCTATTATATATTTATATTGATATAAGAGATCCTGACAGTCGAGTTTTAGATCTACATAGATCAAGTTTATTTAAGAACTACCTGCATACAAAACATATTGCACATCAACCAACCAGAATGATCCTTTAAAAAAAACAAAACATACTGTAGTTGACCCAACAGAAACACTTGGATGTAACAACCCTCAGTAGTCCAAATTGTCATTTGTCTCAAAAGAAAGCCCTAGTAAACGCATATTTTAGTGTCAAGAAAAAGAACAGCTTCTCTTGTTTTAGCCTTTTTTTTTTTAAATACTGTACATTTCTTTAATAAATAAACCAAATAAATCTTCCTTACTGGAACAGTCGTGGCCAGTTTCCAGCCAGCCAGTCTGTTGAAGAACCATGAAAATGACATCGTCACCTGGGCTTGGTTTTCCAGAAACATCTCAACCAAAGATGGAATTTTATCTTCATTTAGCTCGAATTCTTGAAGAAAAACCTCTCAGTAGCCCCCTTTTCAACCATGCGAGTACCCGCTGTTCAGCAATGAGATGTTTCCAGGAAACCCGGGCGCTGAACGGCTACATCTCTTCCCAGAACTCAACACTAACAGCCCGTTTCCAGACTCAACTACAATCAACTTAACAGAAAAAAGGTTTTGTTTCAGTGCAAAGAAAACAGCTCTATGTTTAGTTTTTTTTTTTTTTTTTTTTGTCCCAGACACGCTGTAATAACATTTGTATGACCAAAGTGGTTGCATATTTAAAAAACAGAAAGCAGCTAATGTCAAACTCAGAGATATATATATCTATACAGAAATATATAGATATATATATATAGAATAACTGGACTCAGTCTCCCCACAAACATTACGAACAGACACACCTGATTTAAAAAAGATATGCCTCTGAAATCTTTTCAGGGTCTTTCAGTGTTTGTCTTCACCTGCGTACGCTGCCGTGAGGGTACATTAAGCGCACGGAGGCCGCTCGTCGGGGGGGGGCGACCGCCTAACACAGAAATAAGTGAAACATTTTCAGACGGTGTGCAGAGCCGGGCAACAACATGTTGAATCTACTCTCAAGGCACAACAGATGATCACATGTATGTCAAACATACTCGGGTTTCCAACAAACCTGTATCTGTACTGTGGTACTGCTTATGGAGAATATTTAATTTACAAACTACTTCAGATGCAAATGTGCATACTGAGAAAGGTTGTGGAAGCAGAGTCTACCTGGTAAAAGGCAGACATGCTTCTGGTCTAAAATCCTGCTGTGATATTATTTTTACTCATAAAAAATAACCAATGCATTCATAGCATGGTATGGGTTCATTTCCCTGTCTCAGTCCGACCTCTCCCTGAGCTCTCAATGAAGAGTGGACCGAAAAATAATGCAGACGTCTGTGGCTCTGTGTGTGTTTGACTATCTTTGGCAAGCTCGTACAGGAAGAACTATTGTAAAAAAAAAAAATTAAAAAATTAAAAAAAAACGTATAATCTGGAGTAAAATGAATAGTTGGACAGAACACTTGTGTAAAGGGGAAGTTACGGTGCCTGAAACGTGTGCACTGGAACAGGTTTCAAATATTTGTAGAGAAAAAGAAGAACAGTGCTTGTTGTGTTGAAACATCTCAATTTTCAGGCTGCTCCAGAGACCGGGAGATTAAACAAAGTGCAGCCAAAACATATCAAATATTTGAAACCATTTCCTTTGCTCAGGTCTGACTAGGACAGTCCGTTAGCGACAGGTAGGGGGTTAGCGTCCCCCTGGTAGGGGACTTTGGCGGGAGCTCCGGGGCCATTGCTGCCCTCGGTGTCGGCAGCATTGTCGGAACCGTTGGTGGTCGCCGGTGCTGATGGTGGGCTGTCCTCAGCGATGGCATCCACCTGACCCTGAACAAAAGATGCGGGTACGATCATGAAATGCACTTCTATTGTGTTTAAAATAATGATCCACTAAGAAGCAGTTTGCTTCGTCAAAAGATCCAGAAGGTTTACTGTGATATTTAGAAACTAACCACATCCATGTTCTTCTTGGTGTCCTTAGTGGTCGGCGTCTCTCTGCTCTGAGAATCCGCCCGTGAGATGTAGTCAGCCACCGTCACTGTGCACACAAGACAACAGAACAGTTACGTCACTGCTGTGCTGTGAAACTCAACATCTGTCAATCAATATTCATCTAACAATTTACTCGTTGTGTGGTCTAAGAGTTCAAATGGACGGTAGCGGAAAGCGAGCGTCTTGGAGATCCTCCCAATTGATCCGGTCTCACAGCCAGAAAGCAGCTTTACAGCATTTTTAGACTCTCTGATCAGTACTTCTTGCAGAACACAAAGCCCAACTGGAGGCCTCTTGCTTGCTCACTTACTTGACATCCCACACAACAGAAAAGTAAGTAAGAGGTTAAGCTTACTATGACACGGCACACAAAATGAAAGAAAAAGGAAGATGCATTCTTTCAAACTGCACAGCATTCCTTTGTGTCCTTCAATCATCGAGTAAAAGCAAGCAACAGTTAATTAATTTGTGGTTAAAGAGATCATAGCATTTGTTAACTTTTTGGTTTAGTTTTCTGTTTGTGTCACACAAAGACAAAACAAAAGAAATGTAGAAAACGGCCTGGTGAGCAACCTTTGAGCCGAGCCATTAGGAGAACTGCTCAGGGAGGGGACACTGGCAGTTGCCATGGTTACCTGGCTGCCTCTCCTCGGGCAGGCGGATGCGGCGGCGTCTACTACGATTGCGGCGCTGAGGTTTGACTTCTGAGTCGTCTAAGAACGTTTGGGCAGTAACAAAGAAAGAGATTTGGAGCTTAAATTGCCTTTGAACCAGAGACCTGTCTTTGAACAGCACTGGCTTCTTTAACAATGAAAACGGGAAGCCCGAAGAAATGTCAGAGAGTTTCTTACTGAGTGTTCGGGACTATTTTGTTTACACGTATCCAGTGCGGCTTGTGTGTGCATATGGAAGTCGTGATGTGACCGACCTACCTATTCCGTTCTCACTCGTTGAGGCGTTGTCGGACTCGCTTATGCCATCAATCAGTGTGGCTTCTTCGTCTGTTCTGCGCCGTCGAGATCTCCTGCGTCGGTTTGCAGGCAAGTTGGACTCACTAGCATCGGTGTCAGCCGCCTGGTCCGTCTCCGTCTCCGCAGCGCCAAAGGCGTTGTTGTCCTCGTGGTCCCGAGGACCTGCTGGAGTCACGTTTAGAGAAAATGGCTTGTATCAAGAGTCAAACTGCCAAATAAAGACCCTTTTACAAGGAAACTTGTATTTACTCAGCATCAACTATATCATGAGTAAAACACATATTTCAAAAAGATTGTTAAATCTAACTATGTTTTATGCATGTGTTATTGAAAACATATAGACATGACATTCTTTAGAAGAGATGTTTCCTCTCATTATTTAAATCGTGGTATCTAGAATTGATTTTATAAATAAACTGCAACTATCAAAACAAGAGCAACATTTAGGCTGCCTCACAAGGCTCAAAGTTAAATGTAGTATGAGGGACTATGGGAGAAATTGTGCTAGTTGAAAACCCCCCAAAATCCCCTGCGTCCCACCTGAGGGTCTGGCCCGCATCTCTCCTTACCAGAGGTGTTGTTGTATCCTCCTCTTCCTCCCCGCCCCCGCCCTCCGAACCCGCCCCGGCCCCTGGCGGGTCCGGGCCTCCTGCGGGCGTCTCTTTGGGGCCGTGAGCCTCTTTCTCTCTCCCTGCACGTCGGTGGGTCAATAGATCAGTCAATCAGCAGAATGTGCGCACCGTGCATGCTGCACCGACAACACAGCTATAAAAAAAAAAAAAGCTCACCGGTCCTGGTCTTCTCCAGCGAGGGACCAGTCACTGAGCTCTTCCTTGCGCTCTGAGTCGGTCTCTGAGGCGTTGGACTGCTCCGAGTTGGTGCCTGGAGGAATTAAACAAACACACAAGAGGGAATCGTTGACAGCCAAATATCAGGCAGCCCAATAATTGTTTTTTTTTTTTGTTGAATATTTGAATTTTAAAAAGGTGCCTACCATATCCAGTGCTGTAGCCGTGGCCTCTGCGCCCACGCCCTCGGCCATTGTAGGAGCGACTGCCATGTAAAGAAGAGGAAGAGGCATTGCCATCCGTATTATACCCTCCTCCTCCTCCTCCTCTTTCGCCTCTCTCTCTGTCACCCGGGCGATGAACCTGGGTGATCTGACGTAACTGTTCGTCAATCTGCATTCTCTCCAGACGAAGCTGCTCAACTTCCTAGAGAAGTGAGGGATGGGAGGAGAAAAAAGGGCAATTGTGAGAAAAAAAGGAAAAGAAAATAAGGCAAAAGAAAAATTCAACAAAAAGTTGAAATGAAGGAAATCATAGAAATATGTTATTTTTTGGTTTGTTATGTAGGGTCATCCCTGGATGGAACATTCATAATCATCATACAGTGTGCCTTTTGTTGCATATTCTCAATCTTGCTAGGCGGCTTTCCTGTGTATAATCCTCAATCTCCCTCAGCTCTTCCTCTAGCTGCTGGCCTTCTGCAAGAAGCTCCGCCATGTCCTACACGCACACACACCGTGCAAAACACACAAAGCATCAACACACACACACAAACACACACACGTGCAAAACGTACACACAGTGAAAACATACACAATTGCAAAGCATTTGAATGACACTCCCAAATACACTGCAGACGGAAAATATAGAAATAATGGCAATAATCAGAACTCCTGCCAGCACAGTGTTCTAGATATGCTATAAATCTAGAATATGTCCACATGGAGGATGTCTAATGTCTGTGAACCACAGCCTCCCTGCAGCTGCTCGTTTCCTTCAAACAGACTTCCGCTCTTTGCACTCCTCTGCTTTGCAATGGATGTTCCCCTCACACTTTCCACAATTTGTTGTTTTTTTCTGATGCTGCAACACCTGCAATTTAACTGTTTTATAAGACCGTCACAAAATACAATCCATCAGTCCCCAAAGTAAATACTGGCCATACTAGTTCTTGTATTCGAAGTCCATTTTTATTTGAGTCATGTGCAACACATTTCTCTTCTTTACTTACCACAAAACCTACTGACCACTCTGCCTGGCATCTCTAGTCAGAACATCGCCTTGACACATCCTTATGTTTTCCCTGTTGTGTTTCACTAATCGACCAGTCATCTATATAGCACATGTTTAATCCGCTCTTCTGCCACAAACTTATTTTGTAGTTAAGTGCGTGGTTGTTTTTACACTACAAAATATAACCACGAAGTGAACCTTGCTAATCATTGTATTCACTGCATAAAACATATAGCAAATTTATTTATAGTTTTCTGAGACACCCAGAGGTGTTTTGTAAAATAAATAACCATTTCCAGGTTCGATACCTGCTAATTACAAAATGAAAGCAGTGTTACTGTTAAGACTTTTGAAGCTCATGCCAGTAAGGGTATGAAAATGATCCCAACATGTGCTCATCCCGCCACCTCATGCTACCAGCGCCAAGCCATTAAAACACTGGTTGGCAAGGAACTGGAATAATAGTTTGTTGAAGCTGTGGCTTTGAGCAAAAAACATATAATGTGCACACAAAGACAGCTCTTATACACACAGACAGGTATCCTTACATTAAGGTAAGAGATGTGATACTCCAGCAAGACCTGAACATTTCCAATACTCTCCTTAGTACCGACAAAGGTGAATGGGACCATTCCCTGTGTCAACAAAACAAAAAAAGACACAACACATGTTAGTATGGGACTGTGGGACTGAGTGAACCAAGTGGAAAAACAGTGTCTCCGTTATTTGCTGACAAATAAGTAAAGACAAAAATGTGACACACAACAGTATTCTACAAGCAGCTCTATCGGTGGCAGAAAGGATTCGGCAGTAGCAGGCTTACTTCCTGTCGAGGCTGCTTGTTGTCATTGTCCCCTTCTATCCTGACCCTCACGACACCGGACTTGTCCACAATCTCCTGGATGACCTTACCGTTCTTACCAATCACTTTGCCTGCGGACACAGAGCGAGAAAAGATGCAAGTCGGAACTGACTAAAAGGAACTAACAAAAGTGACATCATTGGCCAAATAGCTGTGGTACATGAAAGCGCTGCACAGATGTGAATCGCGGATGACCGTCACACAGCTTGTACGGAATGTTTGATTATAATAACGACAACATATCGAGCACCTCACCTCACGACTGCCCCAATTAAAAACACAAGAATTGAAGAATTCCAGTTCCGGGAGTAAATTTGTGTCTACGTACCAACGAGGGCCCTGGGCACCTGCACGGAGTCCTCCAAAAACTCCAGGTAGTTCCTGGCCTTCTTCACGGCCTCCGCTGTCTGAAAGAAATCACATCCTCACTCTGCTGTACGTCCAAAACACGCGTACAGTCAACAGTCCACACCTACATGTTCTACAAAGAAAAAACAGTCACCTTAAAATCAGTTAAAAACAGGGCCTCTTGTCCTAACTTTTTTTGGGCCCACTTCAGGCGTATTTGTTTCACAATGTGCACGTAAAAGCACGGCGAGGTCCGTACAAACCAGCCACACTGAGGTGAAAGCACAGACTGCCTTACAGTTAATATTACGGTTACTGGAAGATGTTCAAAGATGACATTGCATCTCGGACTCAGCGTTCATATTCCATTCCAGCAGTTGTTAAACTTCTCGCTATATTACAACTATTGCCATCAGAATCATTTTAAAAACAGTCATAGCATCAGCAGTGGGAACATCGCAGTCTGCACTCAGCTGTATCACAGCACAGGGACTTAACGCTTTGCTACAGCGCACTAGGCAATACACACATTTCCCCACCACTAATGCCCAAATAACAACTTTCTTGTCGGTGAATTTTTGTTATCGCTGTTTTGACTTTGGCTATTCCATGATAGAAAGAGAGAAAGGGGTCCATTCAAGTACACATTTAAATAATTTAATATGCGGTATATTGGATGAAAAGGCACGTCCACGAGGACCTCAGAGTTCAAATATGTCCACAGTTTCTCTTTAAATTTGTTATTGTAAAGGTTTACATTAATTCATACCTTTTACCCATCATTGCATCATTCATCGTTCCTCCAACTCGAAAGCACAAATCACAAAACCACTTACCTCGCCATAAATCCTGAATGTGCCGGTCTCCTCATCAAGGTCAATGGCACTGACCCCTGGAACTTTCCGTGCCTGCTGGATGTTACTGCCGTGGCTGCCGATGGCCAGGCCCATCAGATCCGTTCTCACCATGAACTCCTCCTGGAAGGAGGACACCAGCTGCCTGGAGCTCTACACAAACACAAGAGAAAAGTTCGATAAGGAGTTGGTCCTTTCCTTTTCATTCATGTACAATACGTGAACTACATTTTTACCACCAAAACTGGCATATATAACGTTATCAAAATAATTAAGGTGTTAAATATATTGATAGGAATTTTGTTCAAATGCAGCAGATTTCTTTTCTCTATATTGTACATGCATTACCCCAACAATCCCAACTAGTGAAATCAATAAATAATAATAACACATTACTGATTATGCATCCACTAAAATTATTATTTGTCCTTCTCAGACAGACGGACGTAGTGGGACCGCAGAGCGGAGGACAGAGAGAGGCCAGTGCAGTGTTTGCCCTATCATTACAACATGGTGGCACCCCTCCCTGCCCCCCCGCCAAAGAAATGACCTCCCCCTCCTGAAAAACTCTGAAAATAAAAATAAAATAAAAAAAAGGAAAATGAAATGAAAATTTTAAAAAAAATTACCATGCACACATGGTCTTTGTATACGCGTAAATGGCGCTTGCACCTTTGGACAGAGAGCACCAGCAGGCAAAGTTTTCCTTCATAACTTCCTGTGATATGTGTCATATAGTCATTACCTGCAGTTCATGTCCCCATTGGGACCACGCAACTTTTACTCGGTTTGCCTTTACTAGGTTTAGAGTTGCTCCGGGTGTGCTCAGCTGTCTATGTGACCTGCAGGTTAACTTACCTCCAGGTGCTTTGTGGCCTCATGGTTGCGTGACATTAGCAGCAGCTTGGTCCTGATGCTGCGCAGGTGCATGTCACTCAGCAAAGAAACACGCTTCACGGTTGTCTCATTGGTGGACTACACACACACACAAATAAAAAGAAGAATTAACATATATATTAAGCTGCTTTCTTTATGATGACAACTAGAAAGAAAGGAAGCTGAGTCAGCAAGTGTACAAATGTGAGGAAATTTGACAAATATTTTGATGCTATTCTGAAAGGATCCAAATGGCATCATAAGATCACAGTGAACCCAGTTACCACAATCAGTAGCTGGCTGGTCTCAGGGCAGTACGAGATGCGACAGGCTCCCACAGCTTTCTTAAAATCTTTATGGGCATTCTCACTCTGGCACCTGCAATAAGAAGAGAATTACTCTAAACTCTTAATTTAACCAAATGGTTGAACCATGTCAAACAGTTGAAAGGAGACTGTAATTGGATAAATCTTAAGAGAAAAGCAAAGCTCTGAAAGGTACAGACATAGGCAACACCTACAATAAACAATGCACTGCTTCTATGCTAGTCATTAATTGTGACGAGAACGAGCGTGTGTATCTAAGATGTATCTGTCTCTACGGTTGTCCGTGTGAAGCTGCTCTACGTACGCTTCTTGCAGATCTTGAGGAATGGAGACCGTGCACTTATGAAAGGAGTTCTTGGTGATGGCCTTGTTAGTGTTGACTGGACGCAGACGCTCAAAGGTCACTATCTCATTGTAGGTGGCATCGCACGCGGCATACTCGATCACATAGAACTGTAAAGACAGACAGGCATATAAATCTCGTTTAGGTGTGTGGAAAAAGACAGATATAAGATGATATCTAAAATATTATGACAATTTAATGTACATAAGTTTATCTAGTAAACTAGTTTTTATGAGTTTTGAAGATAAAGCTGCTAACAACAAGGCCCAGGTGTTATGTTGGAGCTTTGGCTAAAAGAATAAAGGACCTACATGATACCGCTCAAAACAAATCATGAGAATGAGTAACCAGATTAGGATTTCTTTAGGGAGACTTTCTGGTTCAAATGCATTTATAATCGACACTGAATTCAATAATATCCAATTACATAAAAGAGTGTTAATCAGGTTGGGAAAATCTGAAATTGTTAACAAAAACTGCATTTTAATTAAATTGTTCACCTAACGCTCGGCCAGTTACAAAGTATAATATATAGGGATGCACGATGATATCGGCACGACATCGGTATCGATTGATAAAAGCTTAAAATGTCCATAATCGGCAGATGGATATTTGCTGATAAGATACCTCTGGTATTTAAAAAAATAGCTCAACGGTCAGCTGGAGTTGTTAGTTAGTTGGACTGAAAAGGTTTGCACGACTCAAGTTCAAGTGAAGGATAACATGTCCTTGTATTTTTTTTGCAATACAGAGCACAGTGTTTGTCACGGAGTTGTTACAGGACTATGTGTGTGGCTCACAAGACAATATATGGAAGTTTGATTATACTTTAAAGTGGGTCCTAAGGACTGAAGTGTAGGTCTGGACTACAGCTGCGTAAGTTTCAGTACAATGTCAACTATGTCAGGGAAGCATTTGTCAGATCTGTTCAAGTAGGAGATGGATGTTTTTTATCTATTTTACTTGTAAGGACTGAAGTTTGGAAAAAACAAAATCGTGCAACCCTAATAATATATTTAATGAATGATATGATAGTACCGCAACAATAGAGTATTGGTAAAATATATTACTGCTGGTCTTCATCTTTATAGAATTTATTTTTTTAAGTGTATAGTATAGCAATGTGTCTTGATGAGGAGCAGTACTTACAGCTCCCTTCATCATGCGGACTTTAGCGAGCCACCAACCACAAGGCTCCTGATCATTGGCTTTGGAGAGGATCTGACAGAAGAGGAAGGACCAGACACAGTGAGACACAAACACAAGAAAGTGACCATGGAAAAAAAAGTAGACAATATGCGTGTCCTCCTCACCTCCACCTCCTCGCCCTCCCCGATCTCCTTCTTGGCGTCAGCGGGAGGTGGCATCCGGATATCATTGAAGGGCACCTGCCGCTCTGGCTGCCAACTAGAAAACAAGACGGTGATTTATTTTCCTGTTAACAAACGGTCCTACAGTTGTCCTAAAATACTTGGTTGTCAAAGTCAGCTTAAAAAAACGGGAGGAAGAGAGACTCACTTGTTCTCAAAGGCAATGGTGAGAGAGTCATCGTGGATATCTTTGATGACGCCCTGCAGGAAAGACACAGACTGGGTTAACACATAGGAACATGACAGCTGAGTGATATTAAGTGCCACCTAATCAAGACACTGACAGCACAAGACAAAAAGAGTTGACTTTGATTCTTGGAGTAAGTTGTCTCATTTGTGAATGGAATGGAAAAATATATTAAAGGGCATGAATTTAAGGTTCACAGAAGGTAAATAACAAGCTTGAGTAAAGTGCACAATTATTTCTGGCTATTCGCATGAATCTTCGTAGCAGATATCTAGATAGCAAAAACCACCAATATAATCTACATGAGAAGAAGCTGCAAGGAGGATGTGTAAATTATATTTAATTTGAAATTAATATTGAGTGTAGAGCTGAAATGATTCCTTATTGTGGTTTTCAGTTACTAGTAAAAATATAAAACTATTGCCAAATATTCTTAGTATTTAGTAGTTTCTTCTCAAATGTGAGGACATGTGTTAAGTTTTCAGGAGCTTAAGACTTGTAAGCAACCTACTCAGCTCTTTCTAAAGGTGGGAAATCAATTGCATGTTAATAAAAAAAAGAGAATCATAAACTCAGGGAGTAGGGAGTGGAGCCAGTGAGTCATGAAGAAAGGGTTGGGTACGCAGGGAAACAGCAGTGGGCGGTGGGAAAGTCACACAACAGTGCAGGAGTCACAAGGAAAAGAGGCGAGGCGAGGAGAAAGGAAAGGAAAAGAGCACGATCAGAAGAGGAGGCGATAGGAGATAGGAAGAAGGAGAAGGAGATAGGAAACACACAAAAGAAGCGCTAGAAGGAAAGGAAACGGGACAGTTGCACACAGCAGGTCCAGAAATAGTTTTAAGTCTACGGTGTCAGTGATCCTCTCCTGGCATGCCAGCTGGTCAGGATTGACAACAACAGCTGGCTCAAACACACACACACACACACACGCGAAAAATAACTTCGGCGTGATGAAGTATCAAATAATAGACATCCGTCGAGGAGGTGCAGTTCAACGACAACTGAAATCCAGCATAACTAGCCACGGTGCCTCCTAAACATGACATATATTTTAATAAGATGTATATGCGGTAGCAACCAAATGAATCACACCACAGTTAACTGCAATCGCCGGAGGACATTTTACAGCTCAGCGTCTAACAACAATCTAACGTTACTTAACGTTAAGCCACACCATTTGACGTCAACAGTTTGGCAATTAGCAAGTTGGCTAGCGTGTAGCTCGGTAAAGACTGCAACAGAACGTCTATCACAATAAATGAAACCCTTTATAGGTAATGAACCTCAATTATCCAAGCAAGATCTTGTTTTGTCACGTATGAGTACAAAGAAGGCTCGCTAAAAACTGACAATTGGCCGAAACTTGCGAGCGGCGCTAGCTCAGCCCGCTAATGTTGTAGCTAGCATTGCTAGTACCCACGTTAGCTAACGACCAGCGGCTCGAGGGTTCACAGCAACTCCGAAACTGACGCAGGGGTCTGTGAGACGTCAACGAAAATGTTGCATGGTATAACGTGGCTATAGTGCTAGCAGCTAAATCGATAGGCCGGTATTTACCTTGTAATAAGCCCCATTGGAGCCCCGGACCTCCACCACCAGTTCCTCCATAGTGGGCACGCAAAGGGTGTCGGGACGACAGGTGTTGCTGGAGGCATCGGGACACAAGTTTGGAGGCTGGAGAGGTACCTGCTCCATGATAGTGGTGTGCTAGTTGCTTATCTCGATACCAACATACAACCCGAAAGAGGCTTGATTGTGTTTCCTTGCACCGATAATTCAACAAACTGAAGCCCCACGTGACATGGTCATCTTCCTGCTGTGTTTTGGTAGTCCTGTCCCTTTAAGAGACTGTGATGAAGGCAGTGCATTTACTGAAGTGGCCTTCTGCACATTCTGGTTTGTTTTGTGGTGTTTTCCATTTGCACATCACATCACAATACACATTTTACATTTTTACTCCACTACATTCATTTGACAACATTAGTTACTTCTTTCAATTATGAATGCAACAATCAATTGATGAGTTATCATGGAATAAGCAGTATCTATTTGTTGAAAATAGGCTCCACCTTTCCGAGCTTGTTATCTACATCCAAGTAGGATGAATGCATCAATAAATATAATCCAGTCAAATTAGGTCCTTCTCTATACCAGCTGCAACAATAAAATGCAGTTGCATGTTGCATTAATAATATCCAGGTACTAAAGTTTTGCATTTCTCCACACAATGAGTATAGTTTCCCAAGCTTTAAGTAAGATTTTTGAGTGAAGGAACACCTGCATTCAATACTTTTCACAGTATATATTACAGCAGAAAAAGTGCTGAAATACTTATTCTCCCACTCCCTAGCTCGGTAACATATTTTTTAACTATGTTAAACTGTTATATATTTTTTATTTACATTATGGAGATTTTAAGTTTGCTCAACTGTCAATATACTTGCTTTGACTTCCTTTAAATTACATAGTTTATGTTAAAGTGTTCTACAGTGTCCATTAGATAATGTCCCAGTGAGCATACATTCATTTCCAAAAATGTAATTCCTAAAATGAACGTCTTCTTTTAAACACATTTTGTCCCAATCCTTGGTTTCTTCACCTATGTATTACTTATTTGATATTTCTCTGGATTACTATGCAGGGTTCGGTTCTTTTTAGAAAGGATAAGTGGTTCATTTCCAGTCTTAAACCTTTTATCATAACTGTAAATGAAATGTTACTGGTTGTATCGCACAGTAAATAGCAGAAAAAATATATAAATAGGAATCATCCTTCATTCGGTTCTGATGAAGCAAATTTCATGTTCATCATCAAGAGGGGAAAAGAAGATTGAGATCACGCCTGAAGAACATACCTCACTTACGTGAAGAGTGATTGTTCCCTTCCTGTTTTTTACACGATTGGATTGAATGTACAATTTAATTTATTTTGATGTTTCTGTTACACAAGACCGACATAAATGTCAATCTGGATGTATAATTAAATAGAGTGAAAAGACAACCTTTTCCGCATGCTGATGACTTCTGATTCCAACATCATTTAAGGCTTCATTCATACACAGATGCAGCCAATAATTAAATAGTTGGAGATAATTGAAGGTGTTTTTTTAAGCCAGGTTTAGTTTATATTTACCTTTCTGATTATTGGACTGGGCTGCTTTGATACAAACATTGTGTGTAGAAATGAGTCAAACAGTGAGCAGTCGTCTTTTAGGAACAACCACTGTGACACCTAGTGGCCAACAGATAACCTCCTGGGGACTGTTGCTCCAGTGCATCACACAGCCATCCTGATTTGGCACCAGCACCACACTGCACCAGAGACACCCTGCAAAGAGTAATCTATGCAATAAACTGTTATGAGCAAAATAACTGCGGGAAGTCATTTGAGCCATTCGGGGTGTGGTCACGTTTGGTCATTTGAATGTTTTCACCAGAAAAGCCATAAGAATGATGACTCATTTGAGAGCGGTTTTCAACAACAAAATTGAGGCTGCTATAACTCACAGGTTAAACCCAAACGCACACATTAATGCAGGACATATATCTGCAGTCAAACTCTAGTGATGTGAGTGAAAATAGCAGAACCTTATACACTGGTGAATGAGTGGTTCAGGAAGTTGACTAAATTCACTGAATATTTTATAATCAACAGGTGTAGAAGTATGTGCTGTTTTGTCTTACACTTGTTGACCTTTTTGTCAATATGAAGACAAACAAATTAATAATTTACTACAAAAAAGGTGCATGATCTCCCCAACAAATGA
Organism: Pungitius pungitius; assembly: GCF_949316345.1. Lineage (NCBI taxonomy): Eukaryota > Metazoa > Chordata > Actinopteri > Perciformes > Gasterosteidae > Pungitius > Pungitius pungitius. Next base: position 3,372,052 of record NC_084906.1, read on the forward strand.
CATTTTGTTATGCATGGTCATGCTTTCATTTACAACCTGAATAGCAAACATTTACAAATGCATGATTGTACTAATACGAGACTTTGCTTTATTCCACAACGACCCCGTGAGGAGATACTTGGTTATACAGTGGTTACACATGTTGGAAGACAAAATAAAGTGAAATAAAGTGATTACATATTGACAACTTTTTTTATCGCCAGAATAAAACTCTGGGCATTACAACAAAATTAAAATATTATAATTAATATTTGAAAGAAAAAAAAACATGCAAGCGAACAGAAAAGAAGGTTTTCCAAAGAAGCCATTTACATATGTTACGGTATCCAAAGAAAATGACATGTGATCCTGTGTGACATTTATTATATGTTGTGATTCACATCTGAAAATAAATTGTTCATATGTATGTTGTAATGACGGCGGCTGCAGATCAGCTGCCTTTAAAGAACAACTTCAATTCAGTGTCAAGTCAATGCATCTAGAAGCCTTGAGGAGGCAGAGAAAACTGGTATACAAATGAAGATAATGAAGAAGATTATATAAAACAAATAATATTATGTACAAATAATATATATTTATGTTTTTAGGGATGTTTTAAGGTATCTTTTGATGTAACCCACCAATGTGTTGAGGCAGTGATGATGGCAGCGTGTTCCTGTAGTGTTTGTGTGATTCAGTGTGTATGTGCAGCTCTGTGGTGAAAATATTCTGCTTGGTCTGAAGACATTACTACAAGACCCTCACAGTCTGCCTGATAGTCTGTTCTCACGTTCTGATTTAAACCAATTTACCAATTCCATTATGCTAAGCCTGAACACTGGTTGGAAAATGATGAACGATTATGTGAAACACATAATCTCCCTGCTGCACCATCATTGCAATATGACAGCCAAATTTCATTCATCCTATCCAATTTCTTCCTTATTTAAGGAAAGAAAATTACTGGTCCCAGTAATCAGATATGTAGGAGTCTGTGTGCAAGAGTTAAGCCCACTCCCATTAGGCTTTCTGCCTTGCTCCTGCTGTAGTCCAAACACACACACACATGAAGAGAGATATACATGTTCCACATGTCTGACCCTCCTCAGGTCTCACATCCCCTTTTACCCGTTTCGAGGACTATTATTTGGCCTTGATATATTCTCCACAACATCATCCGTTAGCAATGCCAGTTTGAAACACAGTGTCCTTTAAGTGGTTTAGAGAGCTGCAGGCAGGCGGTTTGCCCACACACACACACACAAACACACACACACACACACACACACACACACACACACACAGGGACACTCTCATCTCTTCTGAAAAGGCTGTACAGATGTTTTTTTTTTTTCCAAACAAAAACATAATGTAATGAAATTAGGCTAAATTAGATAAGAATGCAATTCTGTCTTTTTGGCTGTGATTATCCTCAGACAAAAAGCATGTCAATGTAATGGGGAGACACCATTTGGCACAAATATTCATTCCCCTTTCTCTGTCTCTCTCTCTCCTCCATCTCTGTGGACTTAAAGCACCAGCAAACTGCTGCTATATTAAACACCATGTAATGTATCGCTAATATACTCTAGATGGGGGTGTTTTGAGCCTTCGACTGTTTGTTCTCCCCCACGCATGTCCAATCCGTCTCTCCAATTGGGAATGCGATATAGGTGTAATTGAAAATTAATAGAACATCTTTTTCTGTTTTGTTTTTTCTCTTTTTTTTGGTAGAGGGGGTGGAGGAGGGAGTTGGGGGGGTGGTGGTGGGGGGTAATTGATCGGGTTTCATTGTTCCTGTGTGACACCACCACCACCAGGGCCTGTTTCTAACCCAGGAGCCTGAAAGCACCGAGGGGCTTTCTGCGTGCCCAGGCCCCGCAGCGCCTTCTCCGCTTTGTCACTAATTGTGGCCCCCTCTCCACTGAATTGGGATTCGGGTAAAAGAGCTTGTTGGCTCGATGCAACGAAGCTGCCGATGACGCTCTCACCATTATCAAAGATACTCTTGATCTATTCAAAAGCAGGAAAGAGATTTTTTTTTTTTCTCGCCAGCCCCACTGTGTGCAATCACACAGGGGGGGGCGGTGGAGGGGGGGGGGGGCGTAGAGAGTAATTTGCAATGCGTCCATTAGTTCTTCATTAAAGCAAGATTAAATTGCACCTCAAATCACATCTGCCTTTTCTAGAGTAAAGGGTGACAGTTTTAGGGCCAAAACTAATTACTAGTGCCAATGAATGAGAGAGGAAAACAGGGCTGTTTTTACATGAGATAGTGTGGCCTGTCATTATATTCTGACTAATTCCACTCTGCCTGCTCTCTTAATGAGACCAGACCGTCCTCACATCTCTCTCTCTCTCCGTATCTGTATCTGCGCTCGCTCCAAATGTATAATTTTGATAGCACTCGGAGTTTGCATTAATTAATTTTTCTGCGGAGACCTGCTACAAGTGCCAATTTGGGTGATGTTCTGAATTATCATTTAGAGAGAAAGAAAAGACTGACTGGCAGACAGGCAGGGAGACAGATAGTTGCTGAAACTGTGACTGAAGAGAATACATTTGAGGCAAACTGCATGAACCAACTTTAACTCTCCTTCAACTCCTCTTCATCTTCGTCTTGGTCTTGGTCTTCGTCATTGTCTGTTATGTTATGCTTGTGCTTGTCATGTCAAGGTTAATCCCTTTTCTTTAACAATAATTTCATGTCTGAATAAAAACAAAAATGGTGCCAACTACAGAACAATTGAAATCAATCAAGGAAATTCCTCATACCATACTTAACAAATAACATTAAGCTGCTCTACATGGACACCTTTTTTTAAATGTACAAACAAATTTCTATTTTGAATCTATCCATCTTCCTTGGGAATAAGAAAATGTTCGGTGGACTACTCACCACAACATGTATTGTGCTGTTTTGGTCCGTTACTTATTGCTTGACAGCATCATCTAATAATCTTATTTGCAAAAATAGATCAAATTCAGAGATGTTTTACGTTGACATGCTCCTGAATGCATTAAGTAGCAGTCTTTTGCGTTTTTGCACAGCAAAACTAATAATAACATGTTGTCCAAAGGCTTGTTAATTCAATGAATAGTCATTTTTATTAAATCTTAGGTAAATGATTTGGTTTCCTCATCATTTGCCATTTTAATTTCAATAAAATATTGCAAACTTTCTGGCCTATTAATAGTCAGCTCAAAGTTCACTTCAATAGTAACTTTTTGTCACTTTTTTCCTCGTCTCGTGTTTTTTTTTTGTCCGTGTAATGAAACTGAAGTCAGCTTTTGCCAGAATGACCTGAGTTACAAAAATGTTAAATATGTAATTTAGGTCGTTGCAGTTTATCAATTCAAGTATGTTGCCTTGACCGATGGAAACACGAAAAGCAAACTACCGTTGCACTTTATCATTTCCCACCAACCCTGTTTATTGACCGGGACGGGAATTTACCGTCACGGATACGACCCAGCGGCCTCCCCCCCCCCGTCCCCCATCTGCTCGGATTGACAGACGCTGCTCTCCTGTACTCGAGGTGGAGGGCGGTTAGATTAGAGCTAAGAGCTGAGAGCAGCCGAGTCGCACAAACAGGATTTATCATGTTGTCTCACAGTGGCAGCCCTGCCTGGGATCACATGGTGCTGATGAGCCCTGGGGCATAACATGCTTATGGCAGATACACCGCGATTTACGGAGACAGGAGAAGTGCAGAGTACGCCAACTTAACATGTGTGCATTTGTTAACAGTGCACAGAGTTGAGGTGTTGCCACCTTCCAATGAGTCAACAATGTAACGAGGCTTTACCTCTGCACTGTGTATAAATCTCTTAATGCACATTACAGGCTTTTCAGAGTTGCCAGCTGATTAGCCCTCTCAAGACGATTTTTGCTATCCTTAAAATACATATTTTTTTTTTTACATGCAGTGCATTTTTCTCCTCGCAAGGTACCAAACCTCCTTTCCTTGCAGAAAAATATATATGCACTAGCACTAATTTTTTAAGCAGAGGAATCACCCCACTGGTTTCTGCTGAAGTGAGATTTGGCTGCAGAGACCGCGCTGGTTCCAGAAATTCAAACCTCATACCATTCCAGGCTGGGCTTATGCTAAGCTTGTTAGTATGTGTGATGCCGGGACCGATAGGACCTCTACATTACCATAACGCTGCTGAATTAACTATGATCTTCCCCTGCACCGGGAGAAAAACTGGCCCACAGAAGTTTTGCAATATGCTGTGCAGGATATTATGATAACATGCTATAATAAATGTTTATAATCTACTTAGTGGAGGACCAGGGTTCAAATATGTTTCTCTATTAGGCTTATTAATGCTCCCACAGATTTTCTGTTTCGCCGTCGTGGTTGGCAAGTGAAATGTGCACAGTTAACCACAAATGGGAAAATAAAAGGTCTAAAAGTGATGATTTATTTAGGTGGAGATTGCGCACTGATATCACCCAACAGGGAGAAACGCTGCAGCTAAAATCCAGTGGATGCTGCAGCAATCCCAACCAGTGAGGACACATCCGGTAGTGTCTCATATCATGGGGGGGGGACTATATGGGGAGGTTACATTCTACTATTTTACATAAATTACACATGATGAGTTTTTTTTAAAGCTTGTACTTCAAGTCAATAATATTCATACTTTTGCCGGCTTTTGGGTAAAAATAAAGATTTCTACGCCACCTTTGAAATAACATCACGCAGAGTTTTACATTCAAATTATTATGATATATTCTAAGGGTTTAGTTGACAATGTCTCAGAAGCTAAAGAGCTGATCAAACGTAGTTTTTATCAACACGGTGTTGAATTTCTGAACATAAATTAAATATAGGTCCATATTTAATCTGTCTTTGGTCACGACTTGTGAAAGTGACATTTATTTGATCGATATGCTGCTTGGATTCAGAGTAGTAATCCAACCTGTGTGTTCATAATTTGAACAAAGTTCTGTGGGATTGAACACTATTGGGCTGCACTGCAGGAGTTATAACCTTATTTCCTTCTTGTCAGGTTAGATGAGAAGAGCGATCCACTCTCATGTCAAAAGTCGCTGGCAGGACAATTTCTTGGCCAGAGGGCCCTCGGGATGCTGGAGGGCAGCTTTCTTCAGAAATGTTACCTGTTCTCCCGTCATCGTGTTAAGCTTCGCTAACTGGCTAACTCCATCTTCACTATACAACCGTGAGAGTGGCATCCATCCTTTCGAGCATGAAAAAGAGTTAGCTGAGAAAATGTCAACGCACAATAAACAATATATTCGCGAAATAATATTGCGTTGCCTGTAGATCACTCGAGAGTGTTTATTGATGAGTGTTCAGTCAGTGCAGCAGCTCCACGGTGTCCTCTGACCTGCTCTCCGTTAATCTGACTCCCGAGTGAATGTTTCCGTGGAAATACCACAAGGCGGCCCGCACACGTTCAAGACGCATTGGATGACACACTCCTAAAGTATCCTTATTATACTGCTCGTCTTATTTTGATAAACAGTAATTTGGTGTCACGGAGGACAGTGTGGAGTGAATGGGACGTGTCTGTCTATCTGCCTCAGCCATTCCCCCCCCCCCCCCCCCCCCATTTGTCTGTCGGGTTAAGACTCCCCTCTCTCCGTGTTGACACATATACATATCACACACCAGGATTAGCATGACGGTAACTGTAACAAACCTCTCTTTGAAAAAAAAAAAAAAAGAAGAAAGAAAGAAAGGGGGGGGGGGGGGGATTCTATAGTGGAGGTGCCCAGCCAGAAAATAGCATACTTAGACAACAATGGCGTGGTAAGTACCTTAGCAAGGATCAGCGCTGGCAGAGTGAAACACATTACAAAACAATGGCTGACTGCCTGCCTGCTCGGCGGCTTGGACGGCTGACAGGAGCTGTGCTGCCATGCTGTTATTTGTCAGGGGGAGAGAAAGGGACACAGAGACACACATCATCATCATTTCGCTCCTCATCGCCTGTAACGGCGAGTCTAATCCGGCCCGCAGACGGATCTCCTGTGATCCCCCCCCCCCCCCCCTGCAAAGTGTGCTGTGTGATGTTGTTCCACAACATGGATGTGGACGGAGGGATGATATGACCAAAAGCAGCGTGGCGGTTAAAAGTGGTTTCATGTTTGTTTTTTAAAGGTCAAAAGGTGACTCTTTGGAGAGAAGTGCCATGTTAGAAGCTGCAGCAATTAGTCAGCTACTCTGAAACACGTTCGGACATTTGTATTGGTTTTGGGGCCAATTAAACTGAGTATATCTTTGGATTTTGGAATATTGATCATACGAAACAATAGATTTGTTAAACGTCACTTTGGACTCTGGAAACAAGTGCCGGTAAATTTACATGTGAAAATAATTGTTGGTTACGGCCCTTGCATTAGCTTAATGTATTTTCTCTTTAATGAGAGCAACAGTAAGACTAATAATACATTTTAGTGGGTTTTGAGGACAGAATTGGCTTCTCCCATCATGCAGTAACTAAAAAGATTAACAGTCCAAAACAAATTAAAAAGCATAATTCTTACTTTGATAAATGACAAATAATCTGTCTGCTAAAATAAGGCAAGTGATATCCAGCAATTATTAACCTACATATCATGCTTTTAAAATTACACATTTACATTGCAATATTTTGATAGGATCTAAATCAGAAAGTCAAATATATTCCGGTTTTATTATTGGTCCGAATAATGAGCAAAGATTGTTTAATGCCAGTTAAAAGAGGAAAGGGGCTGCTGTAAGTAGAGGGGGGTGAGGGGCATTACTAATGATATAAAAGCGAATGTTGGAGCATCTCCTGGAAATCTGGCAGAAATCCTAATGTTGCTCCTGTCCCTCTTTTAATGCAAACCAAATGAGCCGGCACTGTAATAAGAAGCTTCCCAGAATTAGTTTCCGTTTGCAGAAAATTGCGAGAAAAAAAAAAACCCCTGGTACTTTTATCTATGAATTTCACTCTAGCATAAGCAAAAAAAAAAAAAAAAGGTAGACCCTCCTCCGACATTATTTGGAGGACGTTCCATCAGTGGCAGCAGCAAGAAATAACATTGTGCAAATTCTATGCATGTTAATGATAAATAGGAATCCACCTGCTCACAGATAAAATGAGTTTAATTTCCACCCCCCACACCCACGCCCATGTGCCTGCCTGGCCTTTTAGAAATTACTTATGCACAGCTATTATTAAAATAGGGCCAGAGCAAATGAGAAAGAAGCGCTATCTCTGGAAAGAGTGGCTGGGTTTAGACTGCTGCTGCTGCTGCTGCTGCTGCTGCTGCCAGGCCTGTCTGATCACACAGTCAGCGTTTCTCCCTCACACACACACACACACACACACACACACTCACACGTGCACCTATGCAATCCCACGCACACACGTCTGATGCTTGCAGACACACACACACACCTCACCTCATCTCAGTTTTTATGGCAGCTCTGACCCTGTGTTTACTAAATTAACCCAAATCCTTTTTTGAGAAGTGGGGGGTGATTTTTTTTTGAAGTGTAATAGAATTTGACAGCTTTGTGTAAAAATATCTATTTGTATTTGGGTCTTTCTTGCATGTATGCTTATGCAAATCTGCACTTGTGTACCGGTGAGTGTGTGTGTGTGTGTGTGTTCCAGTGTACGCATGCATGCTTGTTTTGCATGAATGTCATTTTGTTGTTGGAAGGAAATTTCCTTTGGGCGTACAATGTGCTTGTCCCTGCATCTTCGACTAGCTGAGGATGTGACAATTCAATGCTGAAGGCTAGGAAAACATCAGCCATAAGTGGTCACTAGAATATTTATCTATATGCATGGACAGAAAAGGGAGAGTGTGGGCGGGAGGGGGGTGGGGGGGGTTCGGGAAAGGAGTGGGAGAGAACGTAGGCCAGGTATAGAAAAGGGTAAAGGGTGTTTTTATGCACAGTGTGCTGTATATTCTCCAGCACCTCTGCTCCATTAGCAAATCAACAGATTCCTCTCTTCTCTCACTTTGGCCTTGAACACTTCCAGAACATTCATCCTTTTTATCCCGCATGCTGAAGGATGTCTCCTCAACCTGAACTCCTTCACCTTCGGCGCTGGGATTCAACAATGAGTGGTGGAAAAAACATGAATACAACCACATCCAAACTGGAACTCATTAGGCGAAAGAAATTCTAAACGGGAACTGAATGAAACCCTTGATTATGACATTCTGACATTGTGGGGATTTAAAAAACCGCCTGGTAGCTACGTGTTCACCTGCTCACAATTACGCTGTCAACACTGTGAGCCAAAAACAATGCTTTTTTGCTTTGCGCCTTTTATATTTGAAAACCTGTATGGTAGACACATAGCAAGACGTGTTGAGCACTCAGTGCCCCCGAATGAATGAATGAAATAAAGGAAGCATTATGCCATTAGGCTGTGAGTAATAATTCAGAGGACACACTGAGCAGTGTTCTCGTGTGGACTTGTTTGCATATTGTCTTGGGGCTCCCTGCTGTGTCTGTGCTTTCTAATGACTACTCGCTGGGGGGTAAAACGACCTCTGGGGGATGTTAAGACTGTAATAAATGAGGTTCTCTCCCCACTTCATGCACAGAGCAGCAATTATGTCAAAATAGTGTTCATAGTTGAAATAGTAAAGGATTCTACTCCCCTGTGCTTGACAGTTTTTCTTCACGCCCAAGAGTTGAAGTTGAAATTACTATGGCGCTTTGTGATGATGTCACTACGTAATGTGTCTAAATGTTATATTGCACTTTACAAATACTATGGAATTTATTATTAATGAGTCTGAGGAGTGAAGAAAAACCCAATGCAATTGTGTCGGAACACTTCACCATTTGATTCCTGCAGCATAGAGTTTAAGAGGGAATAATATATGTATATAAATACATGCACATACAGCAGTATTGACTTTGTACAGCAGTAATTTCATCACAATATGAATATAAGAAAGATCAAACTAATCACATCAAAGAAAAAGCAGATTCAGTACCTGAATTGATAAACTGCTGTTAAACTCCAACCTTCAATTCAGTGTCCATTGATGCAATAATGTCCGGCTATCTTGTTTCTCTTCTAGCATTTAACTGTTTTATTAATGTTTGTAAATCATTTGGGTGACATTGTTCATGGAAGTGGGATACAAGAAGACATGTTGCTATGATAATTGCCATAACCGATATACATTTAAACATTATGTTGAAAGGTATTTACCAGAAATCATATTATTTGATACAACAGCCAATATGTTAATTGCAGCTTCTTTGGCTGCCCTTGATGGTCAACCTGAGCCTGGTTGTAATTGTGCCCTTATTGTACTGTACAATTTGAAATACTTTGGTTGAGTGCGTTAACAGGATATTAAAAGGGTACATTTTGTTTGATCGGCTAATGCCCCAAACCTCTTTAGGACCGGTTCTGGACGACTACAGAGGAAGAAGGAGTTTAAATCTCTGTGCAGTATTGTGACAGCGCGGAGACAAGGGCCAGCGACGGGGTGAGAGTCTGATTGAATGGCGGCAGAGGGCCGTACATCTATAAATTCCTCATTATCCACTAACACACGGACGCCACGTCTGCTCCTATTCCATTACTTACTCCACCGTATTGTCATGCTCCGAGAATTCAATGTAGTACCTTTTATTGTAGAAAATGAAAAATGTAATTTTCCCCTTCTCCCGCTCTCCCCTTTCTCGTAACACTAATTTAAAATGTCTCATCTCCTTCTGCGTCTTCAACAGTCTGATTGCCTCACTGCTCAAGAAAGAGGCCTAAGAGGAGGAATCCCCTCTCTTTGTGAAAAGGAGTCCATGTGGGAGCACGGGAGGAGAATGGAGTGGGATGATTCAACCAAGGCGAGAATCTGCAGCTTCATCAGAGTCGGTCAAGCAGGACTGCTGCTGCTGCTGCTGCTGCTGCGGACCTCCCGAACCAGTGGAGAGACCCACGCCTTCAAGGACTCAAGGTCTTCTTATTCTCCTTCTCCCTCCCTCCCTCCCTCGCTCTGTCTTTTCTTTCTCTACCTCGTTTTTTCACTCTCAGCTTATTGCAACAGAGCAGGGTCAAGACTTAACCCGCCAGAGAAATAAAGTCCTTCAGGCCTTCGGGAAAGGACAATGAAGAGGTGTCTCTCCGCCTGAAACAAAGTGTACGTGAACGTGCAACCTGCATCGGAAGTGTCAGGCACGGCGGGTCACTTCCCGCTCGTTACATACATGGTGACATTTAAAAAAAACCTTCTATTTTCTTCGGAAGTAAGGTTACTTTGCTGTGAATTCAGGAATCTCCGACTGCAGGCTTTGTGTGACCATTTAATCTGGTTCTAGCCTCTGAAATGTCATGATTTTACAACACGACAAAAACAAAAAAACAGCGAATTAGTAGTGTTTTCTAAAAAGTGATATTGAATACTACATTTTAATCACTTTTAACGATTAGCTGATCAAGCAAGGCCAAACAATAGGTGCAGCCTGAGTGGATTTCCTTCTTTTTTATTTCTCTCTTACTGTGACTATGTTCTTTCCAGCTTATACTTTGTCTGTATTGCACATTATTTGTACAATCCTCAATATTTCTGTTGTTGTCTAATTTATACCATACATAAAAATCACAAACCCCAAAGCCGGAATCTTCATTAAAACCAGTATAATGAAACATAACTTCTGTTCCCCCCACAGATGGACCAACCTATGAGTTTGTGTAAAATGCACTTTCTTACTAAAAGTAAGTATTTATGTGGAAAAGACTCTTTTCCATTTCTCAAAATTCGTTTGCTATCAGCTGGCACAGTGTGCCACTGACCTCCAGTGGACAGTTGCAGAACTGCAGAACTGATCCCTCTGCATTTGTTTCTTGTATCATGCCAATTGGAATTAGAGAAAACACTGAAATTCTCAAGGGTGGGAGGGGTTTGATTTATCCAGGAGCAGGTGAGTCAGTGTCTCTAAAGGAAAAGTTTGCTATGGAAAGCTCAGATTATAACTACTATTATGTTGACATAAATCTCCAGTTGTATGTTATTAAAGACACTAATGTATAATGACATTAAAAGTGGTTTAAGAGGCCTCTAAATGCAATGACATTGCACTGGATTTATTTCACCATAAATCTTCACCAGATATAAAATTTACATTTTTGTTTGTCTATTTAAAACATGATTTTGTTTGTAACATCAGACTTGGATTTCTGTCAGGCCTTAAATACAAATGTCTTTGTAGTTAAACCGACATAGAATATTTAAATTCATTCGTTGAGATTTGCAGGTGAGGGAGAGCAGATTTTGAAAGTTTGAAGGAAAACAAAAATGTTATTGCCATTGTGAGAAGTCATCGGATTTTTTTTTATTCAGTGTCTGACAACTTCAATGTGTGAGTGAGGCACAAACTCACACTGCAACCCTTATACCGGTCACGTGTAGGACTCATAACAGCATCGGAATAATCCCTGTGCTCAGTGATGCGTCTTGCTCGGAAACCAAAAACTCCCACAGTGGCTCTTTCACAGGACTAACGATGACCCACGGAGCGAGCCCTCGGTGGGGCCAGAGGAACAACTCCAGGATCTCCTGTAGCCAGTGTTTGTAACGATTAAGATGTCACCCGTCGGAGACAGAAAGCCCGGGATCAGGAGCCTGTGTGTACAGTATTGGATGAAGGGGGGTTTCTTTACTGCCTGTATATTAGTGCCTAATCTGCCCTGACAAGATAGACTGTAGCCCCTCGGCTGTATCGCTGATGATGGGACGGGTAATGATGGAGGAGGAAAACGAAAGGGTTGGCGGCTAAGCCTGGAGTAAGCTACTTTAGCACGTGGCGACGCTGGTAGCACAACCGCTGGGGTGAGAGTGTGTGTCTGTGTGTCCGGTTATTTAATCAAAGTGTGACACCAAGAAGCTTAAATCGCTAATAAGACATAATGCCACTTTGGGTTTAATTTGCTAAATTGAAGGATAAAAGGCAACCAGATGTGTTTGGGCGATCCCATGTTAGGAAAATGTTGCATCTTAGCAACAAGAATGTTATTATGAGTACAGATAAATAATGGAAATATGCACTGTCAGAAACTCAAGTGTATATTTGTTGTTAGTAGTTGCATTTTAATTGTCAATTAACAAGTACTCAGTGCTTCAAGATGGTCTTTATAACTTTCAGAATCTGTGCTATATTACTTTATTCTACAATGTTTTATGGCAACACAGTTCCTCTGGTAATCAAAGGATAAGACATATTACACAATATTCCTAATGTTTGGCATCATATCTATTTATCAGCTTTATTCCGTTTAAAATAACTGCTGCCTCTTCCTGGTGGTGAAGTGAAAAGTGTATGGAAGGCACATTAGATCATGGAGAGAAAGCTACATGAGAAAGCTACATTAAGTGTCACTTATTTTTCCACACAGGAAGCAACAGACGAAATGATGAGGAGCTGAGGATAGTGATGGTGGGGAAGACCGGGTCCGGGAAGAGTGCCACTGGAAACACCATCCTGGGACAGCATTGCTTTGAGTCAAAGTTCAGTGCAATTTCCATGACGGTGGACTGTTCCAAGGGCAAAACCACGGTGGATGGGCAACAGGTCGCTGTTATCGACACCCCGGGCCTGTTTGACACCAGGTTCGGCCTGGATAAAACAACACAAGGTGTCTGCCAGTGCATCGCCTATGCTGCTCCTGGACCTCATGTGTTCCTGGTGGTCATCAGTCTGGGCAGATACACTGAAGAGGAAAAGCGGACGGTGCAGAAAATTCAAGAAATCTTTGGCCAGGCTGCAGACAAATACAGCATGGTCCTCTTTACTCATGGTGACCAGCTTGAAGGCACCATTGAAGACTTCTTGGGGGAGAGCCCAGACCTGCAGGAACTTGTGCACAGATGTAACGGCCAGTACCACGTCTTCAACAATAAGCTGAAGGATCGCTCTCAGGTCACTGACCTGCTCCAGAAGATCCGAAATATAGCCCAGGAGAACGGAGGAAGCCACTACACCAACGAGATGTTCCAAGAGGCTGAGAGAGTAGTTGAAGAGAAGAAACAACGTATCCTGAAAGAGAAAGAAGAGCAAATACGCAAAGAGAAAGAGAAACTGGAGAAGAAACTACAGAAGAAATATGAAGAAGAGAGGAAGAAATTGAGTGAACATCTCCAGGCTGACAGAGAGAGGAGGAGATTAAGAGAGAGAAGCAGCAGATGATTGAGGAGAGAAAGAGGGAGAAGGAAGAAATATATATTGTTTAAGAACGTTCTGTCTTGCAGCCCTGCACTATGCGTTAACAGCATATAACTAATTAGTTCATAGATCAATGAACAACACAGTTCAATTCCAAATTGTCAGTCCAAATTAAATAAGTTATTGACTGTGAGATCAAAAGGACAGAATCAGTGGAAAGGCTTAGAGACAACTAGTTTAAAGTTCTTAAGTAACTCTTCAACAGTGCACCCGAGTGCAGTCACTACTTTATCATGTTATCAACTAACACAAGTTGAAAACTTATTTGCTATATCAAAGTTATCATCATGTGGATAATGCAATCTTTCCCTAACAGGAACATGCCATGTGCATAATTAAAACAAATATGTAATTACAATACTTGCAGTATTATTTATTTCTGGGTGTTTTACAAACACAGAGTTATTACTCGCGTTTCTATCCCTGACATTTCACTGCCGTCCCAAATGTACAACATATCAAAGAGGACATTTGAAGAGATGCTACCCTTAAATACAGTGCAGGGACAGCTTAACTACCAATTGTGTTTACCTTTGTTATTCATTGTTTTTCCTTTGCTGTGTTACACAATCATAAGAGTCAGTATTTTAAAATACTTTGGCAAACTACTTTTTTTTAAGAGAACGGCTGCCTTCTCCTTTAAACCCTGAAGGGGAGGGAGCTTTGTGCTGCTTAGGAGAACCGCTGCACTTCTTGTAAACGGTGAGGGAGGCGACATGTAAAATGGGTATCTGTTACACAGGGACTTTCCAGAAACTACAGATCTTAAAACAGAAGACAAACATGGGACAAACATTGATACAGAAAAAGTATTTTTTGAAGCACTGCATGTGGTGGGAGTCAAATATGTCTTTTTCTGTTTATTTCCATGCAAGGCAAGAAAGATCACAGCAGCCACATGGTCAGTAGATTGCCAAGAACCTTCCCCCTTCCCATCAGGGCCAGACTCTTCTTATACTTCAGTTCAGTTACAAGTGGCATCAACAGAAAACTTGCTTACATTCAACACATGTGAACCAACTTGTTGAGTCTCGACAGCCAGGACACTTGGGACATCTTATCAGTGTGAGACACTTCAGCTCTTTACATAAGGCCTCGCCATCCCACCACTTGCAATTAATAAACTGGTTATACAATGAAGCGTTTAAGAAGAGTTACATATATTTTTGCCATTACAATTCAAACAGAAAACACAACCACAGAAAGCATGTGATAACCGAGGAACTTTTCTGCCTTCAGAACTGCCGCTCACTGGATGTTTTTTCTTTTTTGGACAATTCTCTGTAAACCCTAGAGATGGTTGTGCGTGAAAATCCCAGTAGATTAGCAGTGTCGGAAATACTCAGACCAGCCCTTCTGGCACCAACAATCATGCCACGTTCAAAGTCACTCAAATCACCTTTCTTCCCCATACTGATGCTCGGTTTGAACTGCAGGAGATTGTCTTGACAATGTCTACATGCCTAAATGCACTGAGTTGCCGCCATGTGATTGGCTGCTTAGAAATTAAGTGTTAACGAGCAGTTGGACAGGTGTACCTAATAAAGTCGCCGGTGAGTGTATATATATATATATTTATATTCTCACTTACACCATCCAAAAACCTTGTGTAACCGAGACCTCGTTTTCACTTTCGATTGTGGGCGTGCGTCAGTAGATAAAGAGCCGTTCTGCCAGAGCTGCAGGAGTCACTTTCTGAACCAGTACTTCATCTGCAGCGTCTCTTCCACTCTTTAACCCAAACATGGCCAGAAGCTTCGGTAAGTCAGAAGCTAATCCTTGTTTTAAAGTCGTTTTTGAAGGGTTACGTGGTGGCAGAGCTCACCGCTGAGCTCTTATTTTGTAAAATGTTCTTGTAATTCACATAAACTAGAAGGCTGCTATCGACACGTCCAAAAATGGTTTAAAGGACAATTTATGAGGAGTCAGGAAAAGAGGAACTTGCGTTCACAGAATGAAGATTTCTAATCGTTGTATGTCTAACACCTACAGGAAAGTCACTTATATGCAAGGGCGTAACCATGGTTTAGACATGGGGGGGGGTCCAAATGAATACCCTTCCCCCTCTTTTTTTTAGCGGGAATTGGGCTGGTGTTGTGTAACAGTGATTCAGCGTGTTCTCCTCTCTGGGCGGGCATTTAATAAACTGTTTGTACTCAGGAAGTTCATGGCTGAGGTTTCCTCTGTTAAAGTCCCCGAGGACACTAACCGTGGAGCCCGGGTTGGTCCGCTCCACACGCCGCGTCTGGTCGGCGAGTGTCCGCTGTGCACGTTGCCCGCCGGCGGCACGTTAACATCGAGCAGGTTGAATGACTGGAGTAAAAGGGTCTACAGTTAATGATGAAGGATTCCGCATCAGGAGAACAGTGTTGTTGTTGTTGTTGGATCACGGTTACGTCGTTGCACCAGCTGCTGATGGAGTAGAAGCAGATTCCTCCACCCTTCGTCTTGCCGCAGAGCTCCGTGTCGCGGTCCGCCCTGAGCAGCTTGAAGCCCGCCAGCTGGAGCGCGGAGTCCGGTATCGATCCACAGAGCCACCGTGGAGCACAAAACGGAGGCTGTAGAAACGTCTCTGTATTTTACATATTTTCTGCTGTATATCGGGGGGGAGGGGATTGGTGTTTTCTCAAATCTCACATGCAACCTGAATAAAAGCTGTGCTGTCCTCGCTAAAAGTTGCTTGTTTTATAGCTATACAGCCAGCTTAACAATATATTCTCCAGCACCTCATTCTCCAATGAACAGACGGGGTGTTGTGCTTGGCAGGATTTAATGCAGGAAAATAGTCTTTGTAAAACTGAAAAGAGCACAATACAAAAGGTAAGTGCGTGGCAAGTAGAATCACATCAGTCACAAACTAAAGGTTGTTGGTGTAAACCAAAACTAACAACAGATAACAAGCACTGTACGTTTGGTTTATGTTAGCGCCAAGACGTTATTACCATGTGATAACACACTCACATGTAATTTACAGAAAATCATCATCATGACTATGTAAGGAGAACTTAACAAATATTGACCCAAACATCTTAATATAACTATAAATGATTGTCAACTTACAGATGATGCCGGTTTGTGGACTTTAAGGCATAGGATTGTGAAGATGGTAAGCTGAGATGCTACACTGAGGGCACTATCACTTCCTGAATCA
Source organism: Pungitius pungitius (assembly GCF_949316345.1). Taxonomy (NCBI): domain Eukaryota; kingdom Metazoa; phylum Chordata; class Actinopteri; order Perciformes; family Gasterosteidae; genus Pungitius; species Pungitius pungitius. The sequence continues at coordinate 3,388,387 of NC_084906.1, forward strand.
CACTTCTGTATGTCACATCCTGTATGTCACTTCCTGTTATTTTAGTCGCTAGCTATCCACATTCAACATCGACATTCGCCACTAGGTGTCAGTATAGAACATACACACAACAATACAGTGGTTCCAATACAAAAGCTATTAATCAACAATCACAGACAATAACTGAGTTATGTACGTTCAGGACCTCTATGAATACTCTTGTATAAAAAATTAAATGTTTTTACTGTAGCCTACATCCTTTGAGAATTCTCCAAGATAAAAGTTGTGTTTTATATGTTCAATATTTGAGGTCTTATAAAAGCACAAACAGATCACATGAAAACATTCCACAATCAATAGTTTTACTATAATGATTGCTAAAAGCCCACCGGTTTAATCCCAGTGCTGTAGGTCTGCTGGATAAACTACATCAAAGAAGCACTACAAAAAGTCCAAATAGACCATGACCCTGTGGATTTGCATGGGTGCATGAAGGCCATGTAGAAACTTATTTTGTGAGATTCTTTGTCAATCGTGGCGAAGGAGAAGAATCGGAATGACGGGCACTTCATCAGCACAGCTTCAGTAGAAAACAATTCACTTGTAAGTAATATCTAACAAACTGTTCAATATGAATATATCCTTTGTGCAATAATGAAGAATCACATTTAGTCATTTGCCGGTGTATTTTTATTTTAGCAAGCAGATTTATTTAGCTCTTATCTGGAGGTCCCATAATGGACCGTAATTTTATTCAGTTGGGGAACCTTCTTCAGCAATAAGGACTTCTTGACCGCAGCCTTGTACTTCATTAGTTCTACCCCGTACACAGTGGGTATGCTGCCAACACATTCCAGGGAGGTTCAATACTGTAGTCCACAGAGGGGAGGTTCTACTTTGACAGAGTACAACAGCTGACACAGGGGGCAGTTTAAAATAACTGCTGCCTCTTCCTGTAAGTGGTGAAGTGAAAAGTGTATGGAAGCCACATTAGATCGTGGAGAGAAAGCTACATGAGAACATTTATTTCTCACAAACAAAAGTCTGAAAGAAGATGTGTAAATAAGATCCTTAACAATTCCTGTATTTTAGAATAGATGCTTATTTTTTCCAATATATGTACCAGTCCCATTGAGTACATCATGTGCACAACATGATGTCAATTCTTATTAAGTGTCACTTATTCTTCCACACAGGAAGCAACAGACGAAATGATGAGGAGCTGAGGATAGTGATGGTGGGGAAGACCGGGTCCGGGAAGAGTGCCACTGGAAACACCATCCTGGGACGGCATTGCTTTGAGTCAAAGTTCAGTGCAATTTCCATGACTGTGGACTGTTCCAAGGGCAAAACCACGGTGGATGGGCAACAGGTCGCTGTTATCGACACCCCGGGCCTGTTTGACACCAGGTTCGGCCTGGATAAAACAACACAAGATGTCTGCCAGTGCATCGCTTACGCTGCTCCTGGACCTCACGTGTTCCTGGTGGTCATCAGTCTGGGAAGATACACTGAAGAGGAAAAGCAGACGGTGCAGAAAATTCAAGAAATCTTTGGCCAGGCTGCAGACAGGTACAGCATGGTCCTCTTTACTTGCGGGGACCAGCTTGAAGGCACCATTGAAGACTTCTTGGGGGAGAGCCCAGACCTGCAGGAACTTGTGCACAGATGTAACGGCCAGTACCACGTCTTCAACAATAAGCTGAAGGATCGCTCTCAGGTCACTGACCTGCTCCAGAAGATCCGAAATATAGCCCAGGAGAACGGAGGAAGCCACTACACCAACGAGATGTTCCAAGAGGCTGAGAGAGTAGTTGAAGAGAAGAAACAACGTATCCTGAAAGAGAAAGAAGAGCAAATACGCAAAGAGAAAGAGAAACTGGAGAAGAAACTACAGAAAAAATATGAAGAAGAGATGAAGAAATTGAGTGAACAACTCCAGGCTGACAGAGAGAGGGAGAAGAAAGAGAGAGAGGAGGAGATTAAGAGAGAGAAGCAGCAGATGATTGAGGAGAGAAAGAGGGAGATGAAAGAGAAAGAGGAGGAGATGAAGAGAGAAAGAGAGATGATGGAGAGGGTGAGACAGATTGAGACAATGGAAAGAGAAGCAGAGAGGAAAAGAGAGGAAGAGAAGAGACAGAGGGAGATTGAAAATCTGAAGAACGTTTTCCAGGAACAGCGTGAGAGAGAAGGGAAAAATGAACAAGAAAGGTTGAGACTGCAAACACTGAATTCCATGAAGGAAATGCATGAACAACTCCAGGCTGACAGAGAAAGGGAGAGGAAAGAGAGAGAGGAGGAGAGGAAGAGAGACAAGGAGCAGATGAATGAGGAGAAAAAGAGGGAGAAGGAAGAGAAAGAAGCGGAGAAAAAGAGAGACAGGGAGGAGAGAGAAAAGGAAATGGCGAAAATTAAAGAACAGCATGACAGAGAACTGAGAGAAGAAGTAAAACGGATGCAGTCAGAGCATGAAAGAAAAGCCAGAGAGGAAGCGGAGGAGTCCAATCCACTCTATTATCTGGTAAAAGCTGGAGAATGTGTAGTTGAGGGAGTCAAAAAGGTGGGCGAAGGAATCAGTAACGTGGGAAAGTGGATAAAGGCCTGTTTCAAGAGTTCCTGAAACAACAAAACATATCATCCACAGAATTACAGCAAATGTCAGAGAGTTACATTGACTTTGAGATTCATTTTAACTCTAAACTGGTGTTTATGTTGTTCCCAATCTTGTCAGTGTTACATAAACACTCAACAAAGTGTTAACAATTTAACTCGGAAGTGTAAAAAATGAATCTGCTCAGTGTTAAATACAGTAGAGTTAAAAGTCCTTGACACTGGAAAATTAACTTTAAGAATTTTTCTGTGTACAATCATATTATACACGCACATTGAAATCTTTGTTCATTATTCTTTTGTTAAGGCCTAAGGAGGTATTCAGTGTGTAAAATGTTTAAATATCACACATATCACACTAACAAATTGCAGCACTTAAATTGTACTTATGGCACTAATAACAAGGTGTTAAACCGCTCGTTTGATGAAATTACACTTTCTTGTTTAGTTAGTAATTAGTATCTTTATGGTTGAAATGCACTTATTGTCAGTCACTTTGGATAAAAGCTTTAGTTAAATGAGATATAATGCAATGCCATTTTTTAGCAACAGCATGGTTTGTCATGAAAGCATAATTTTAGAAAGTTATGTGAGATTGTATAACATGCTAAACTGAAGGGCTATTAAACATATACTCTGACCAAACATTTTTCTGAGAATTCATTAACCGTTGAAAGGACTCAAGTCTTTATTGAAAATTAAAAAGACAAAGATGAGCTCCATTGAAAATCAGCAAAAGACCAGAATCTCATGTTTGCCTCTGCTCATAACTAGTGACAGCTCATCTACTGTGAACATGATGTAACTTTAAAAATGGGATATTATCATCTCCTCAGCTAAGTCCATATTTTAAGATATGACTTGTGAACTTTTCAACCCAAATTCACTGCTCTGCAGTCACATGTAATGTAGAAGCACCAGATACCACAAAGACCTTTTTCTTCTTGTGCTGCAACTCTAACAAAATGTCGAAAATAAGCAAGCCCTGCCCTCCGTTGACCTCAGTTTTTAAGATGAGACCCACTTGGGTGAAAGCCCAGTCATGACACGTCATCATCACATGACATCGGCCAAGGTTGGTCACACTCAGCAGCTCTGAGTCGGGACACAACACTGAACAGTATATTCTGTTTATTTCCATTCTCTAAGCTGGTGGTCCAGGAAACTTGCCTGGCTTTGTTCACTACTGTGACTCCTGTTGTCTGACATGGTTCCACAGGTAACTGCACAAGGCCGAGCCATCAGTCGCGTCAGTTAGTGGCAGCTTTCTTCTATTGGAGTTTGCAGTTTCAATATTTATGTCAGGTTAATTATCAGGGGCATAGCAACAGCTCGCACAAATAGGACTACTCTGCTTTAATTCATTACGGTATGATTACAGCACCAAAGGGAGGCTGCATAAAAAAGTAATTTGTTTTGTTTTCAGTACAGAATCGGGAGGTAGCTTCTCTCCATCTATGTTCTGCCCTTCCAGCTGAGTACTGGACCGTGCACAGCGTCTGATCCCAACTCCATCTTTCCATTGTTCTCTTTTATTGTCCAATTGAGCTCCCTTCATTCCCACACTCCTCCCTCAGCTTCTCACACACGTTTAAATCTAACAGGTTATACTTCCCTCTGCGGTCAATGGTGCAGTGTGTCTGTCTCGGAGACCGAGAGCCATGCAACAACACTCTTTTTAACCCAACCATCTGAACCGTCACTTTCAAGTGAACACACCTGATATCATCACCATCTTTCCCATACTTTCTGCAGCTTCTTCTGGGATCTATATAGGTGTATGTATATACACCTAGGAATGTATTGCCAATATTGCACATCAAATTGGTGCCATGAAGTGACAGCAGTGGTCAGTTACAAACCAGAATGTGTATGTCTGTGTGTGTGTGTGTGTGTGTGTTTGTGTGTAGTGGTGCTGTTGTTAGTTACGGCCGACAGGGGGAACCAACGGATGCTAGTTAGTACAAAAACACTACTGTTTGATACTATGATACTATAAGTACAAGCACGGGTGATAAAACACGCGTCTGAGCGCAACTGGTCACTGCTAGGGAAGATGCTAGGGAAGTGGACAGTAAGGAGGACATTGATGAGGTCCAGGAAGAAAACATTTAGAGAAATGAAATGATTAAAAAAAGGATGAATAAAAGAATAAAGTTCTACTCACAAAATATCCAAAAAGTAAAAAGTGACATTTTTAAAAGTTGTATTAGAAAGGTTTGCTTATGATAAGGTAAATGCCACTGGGGTCGGATTCTCCTGATGTACTAGAGCGTAGACCTACAGGATTGTGGTATTACTGTGATGTTGGAAGTCAGGGAGAGTTGGGAGTCGAGTCTCACGTCGAGGTTCATAGCCGTCAGAGCGGGCGTTAACGGGAAGTTGCCAAAGTTAACAGTCAGGTCCTGGGTGGGAGAGTCTTTTCCGGGGAAGAGAAGTAGTTCGGTCTCGTCAGGGTTGATCTTCAGGTGGTGAGCGGACATCCACTGAGAGACGTCAGTCAGACAAGCAGAGATCAGTGGCGCCACCTGAGTGTCCGAGTGAGGGAAGGAGAAAATGAGTTGCGTGTCATCGGCATAGCTGTGGTAGGAGAAACCATGGACGGAGCCCTGAGGAACTCCACTAGTAAGATAGAGGTGAAGTCTGTGGGATACAGGTGGAAGGAGGTGGATTTGAGAAAGAGGAGCGTATGTCAGCTATTTATTTTTTTAAGTAGCAGACAAAGTCTCCCGGAAGAAGGATAGAGGAGAACTGGGGGGTTCCAGGAGGTTGGTGAAGATGGAAAAGAGTTTTTTGGGCCTAGAGAATGAGGATTCAATTCTGGATTGGTAGAAAGAGCTTTTTGCAGCAGAGATAGAGGCAGAAAAAGAGGAGAGAAGAGACTGAAACGCATGCAGGTCGTCAGGTTGTTTGTATTTACGCCATTTCCTTTCCGATGACCGCAGAGTGGCTCTCACGGTATTAAATGTATAGTTCCCCAAATTACTGCTAAAATAATATTTGTATTATAATACTTATTTTTTAAATTGTATCACACTTACACTCATGGTGTAATCTTTATAGAATGAAGTTCACAGCTTCGCTGTCTCTAGGCTGTGATCAACAGGTTCCCCTCCACAAGGCTGTAGTTAGGGTGTGTCTGTGTTTATCCATTTTCTGTCTGTAGAGAAATAAAGAAATGGGACAACTATTATTTCTCAGAAAGCAGGCAGCCATATTTTAATTATACAACAAATTATTGCTGGGAGAACTTGCATTGCATGAGGATGATGTACTACACCTCACAAAGGCTTATAAATATATGTAGAACAAGCCTCCCTATTGTAATGTAATTTATTCTTCTACACAGAACAAAATGAGGAGCTGAGGATAGTGATGATGGGGAAGACCGGGTCCGGGAAGAGTGCCACTGGAAACACCATCCTGGGACAGCATTGCTTTGAGTCAAAGTTCAGTGCAATTTCCATGACTGTGGACTGTTCCAAGGGCACAACCACGGTGGATGGGCAACAGGTCGCTGTTATCGACACCCCGGGCCTGTTTGACACCAGGTTCGGCGTGGATAAAACAACACAAGATGTCTGCCAGTGCATCGCCTACGCTGCTCCTGGACCTCACGTGTTCCTGGTGGTCATCAGTCTGGGCAGATACACTGAAGAGGAAAAGCGGACGGTGCAGAAAATTCAAGAAATCTTTGGCCAGGCTGCAGACAAATACAGCATGGTCCTCTTTACTCATGGTGACCAGCTTGAAGGCACCATTGAAGACTTCTTGGGGGAGAGCCCAGACCTGCAGGAACTTGTGCACAGATGTAACGGCCAGTACCACGTCTTCAACAATAAGCTGAAGGATCGCTCTCAGGTCACTGACCTGCTCCAGAAGATCCGAAATATAGCCCAGGAGAACGGAGGAAGCCACTACACCAACGAGATGTTCCAAGAGGCTGAGAGGGTAGCTGAAGAGAAGGAACGACATATCCAGAAAGAGAAAGAAGAGCAAATACGCAAAGAGAAAGAGAAACTGGAGAAGAACCTACAGAAGAAATATGAAGAAGAGAGGATGAAATTGAGTGAAAAACTCCAGGCTGACAGAGAGAGGGAGAAGAAAGAGAGAGAGGAGGAGATGAAGAGAGAGAAGCAGCAGATGATTGAGGAGAGAAAGAGGGAGATGGAAGCAAGACAGGAGGAGATGAAGAGAGAAAGAGAGATGATGGAGAGGGCGAGACAGATTGAGAGAATGAAAAGAGAAGCAGAGAGGAAAAGAGAGGAAGAGAAGAGACAGAGGGAGATGGAAAATCTGAGGAAAGTTCTCCAGGAACAGCATGAGAGAGAAATGCAAATGCAACAAGAAAGGTTGAGACTGCAAACAGTGCTCTTCATGAAGCAAAGAAGTGAACAACTCCAGGCTGAAAGAGAGAGGGAGAGGCAAGAGAGAGAGGAGGAGAGGAGGAGAGAACTGGAGAGGATGGAGAGGGTGAGACGGATGGAGAGAATGGAAAGAGAAGCAGAGAGCAAGAGAGAGGAAGAGGAGAGAGAGAGGGAGATGGAAAATCTGAGGAGAGTTCTCCAGGAACAGCGGAAGAGAGAAATGGAAAGGGAAAGGTTAACACAGCAAACAAGGTCCATCCCTGTGAGTAATGCTAGTTGTACAATTTTATGATGTTTTCCTGTTTGTCTTTGAATCTGCACACAATCTCAACTTCAAACTTCATGAAAGCATTGTTTTAGAAAGTTATGTAAAACTGTGTTCACATGCTAAACTGAAGTAGTAATAAACATGTACTATTAAGACCAAACCTTCTCCAGAGTAATGTTTAACTGTTCAACCAAGAGTTCAAAGGACTCAAGGCTCTATGGAAAATTGACTAGAGGAGAAACGGAAAAGAGACAAAGTGTCTAAAGGCACTGAATATTCTTTTCACATAGTATATACGTTTTTGAATATACTTGCCTCGCTTTGTCTTAAAGCCCTGCAAAACACCGCACACCAGTTGTGAATTGTTGAATTATCAGCATGAAAAAGTCCAAAGATGTCAGATATTAAAGAAATAATTCAAACTTATAATGAATTACAAATAAAAAGTAAAAGTGAACCGTGAATCATAACGCAAGCTGTTTAAACATAACTCACGATGGCACTTTTGTTTAAATCATTGTTAATGAAATACTTTTTCCTTCCACCGGTAAACATTGGTGACTACATGAGTGGCATATGGAGCTAATTTTGACTGACTTATTGGATAAATATCACCGAACGTTGCTCTTATTTTGTAATCGGTTCTTACCTTAACGCCAAGTACATACGCTCACCACAAAACAACTTGCGGGCTGACTTGACAGCGCCCAAAGACGGCAACCGTCAGATCAGCCAAGAGTATTTTAATCTGCTGCCGTTTTGCAGAGGCCCGGAGAAAGCGACACGGCACGCACACCGCGGTATCTTAAATGTCTTATTGATTCAACAGAGGTTGCCGTATTACACATGTGATGGGTAGAGCTCTCCCTCCCCCCTGCCTGTTTGGCCACACCACCTTAATTGGCGATGCCTAACAGGTGGGACCAGGTGCTCTTTAAATGGAAGCTTTTGCCCCAGTCGAGCTAGAGGGGGGGGGGCTTGCTGTAGGGCTCCCGCGGCATGGGCACAGCACTCGCCATGTGCGGATGGGTTTGAGCAAAATCTAAAGGAAGTGATCAGGTGGTGCAACGCTGAGCCTGGTCACTGCTGTTTTTGCCCTTTGTTTAAAATAGATTATATATGGTTACCTGGTTCATATAGTATTTTTGATCATGAATTGTTCATTTGTTTTCTTTTCCATAAACAACTATTACTGTGCCCTATACTGGGGGTCCTTTTAATGCCAGTACAGGTGGGCATATAGTAGGCTTACAGGGGGTGGCTCACGAGGTGGAAGGCCCTCTCAGTTTATTTTGCTTGTTTGCTGTGTTTTAATTCCTTTTTGATTTGCTGTGTTTTCTTCCCTTTGACCTGGTGGTGGCCCCCTTGTCCCTTTCACTCCCCCACCCCTGTGGGCCTCTCAGGTAGTCACCTCGTACTGTTAGGGTACCCCAGTATAGTAATCTTTTTTTTTAAAGCATAGATTATATTTTGGCATAAAACCATCCAATGTTTTTGGATTGACCATTCTTTTTTAAAATATTAAACCTACTTGTAAATAAAAAGCATTGTTACAAAACTGGAACTTATCTCTCCCTCACGTTCCAATGCATTCTTATGTAAAAACATTTTGGCTTTATGCCTCAAAGAGTGAATATAACATCGTATACATAGTTTGTCTTCATCTTATAACTAGTACACTTCAATTACAACACAACAAATAAGATCACAGTATTTAATGGTTTATCACAGTTTATTCGGTGCAACACATTGCCTCATTCGGCTGTCTTGCATCCAATTGCTTATCTAATACCTGACAGGAGAAAAAACTCCCAACAAAAACCCTCTTTTGGGGAAAGATGGGAGAAATCCATAAAGGACGGCAATTAGCTTCCGTCCCCAGGTTTTAACATTACATCATGACAGGATGTTAATGTGTACAGTATTTATATGATTTACATGACTATAAATTGTTATTGACTATAATACATTCACTTCATTTAACATACAAATGTAATATCTACTATCTAACATCACACAAACTATAATTCTACACTAAACATTGATACATAAATTCCTAACAATAATCAACTCTAATCAAGCAATTAGTAATTCAGTAATGATGTTTCAAGGAGACACTAGTTAATCCTAAAATCATTTTGGTGATACGAAACACCTGGCGGGGGTTCTGGCGACGAGAGACTGGCCCCTGGTCTCAGGGGTTCTGCCGACGGGAGACAAGGAGCAGGAATCGCTGCCTGGGGGACAGGAAACATGGAGGCGGATTTGGGGCCACCGGCGACAGGAGACTGGTTGCCGGACTCGGGGGCACCGGCTGGACTCGTGCTGGGATCGGCAGTTCCGGTGTCAGGCGCCGAAGGGGCCCAGATCTTCGGTTCCGGGGTCACGAGTCGAGTCGAGTCGTTCAATGTACCTACGATGTCTCTACATTTCCCTTTTACTTATGTAATATAATCTCTTTTATAATCAACTCTAATCAAGCAATTAGTAATTCAGTAATGATGTTTCAAGGAGACACTAGTTAATCCTAAAATCATTTTTGTGATACCAAACACCTTGAGCCAAATTAGGATAAGTGATAGCAGCAAAAGTCTATTCTGGATCCAAAGTTACAGGCCAGAAATGCTGCTGCTTTAAGACGACAGGAGTTTGGTATGAGTATCTTAAACCAGCATCTTACATCGGACACACAAGAAGCCTGAAGTGAGCTCTGGGGCAGACTGGCACGCAGACTTCCTGCCCCCTGGTAGCACTAAAGACCGGCCGATCATCTTTGCTGCCCGCTTTCCGCAGCCCCTCAAGCTCCAGACGGAAACGGTCCGCCAGAGGAATGGGACTGAGTCTTTCCCACAGTCCAAACGCACACTATAAGCATCGGCTTAGACCAGCCAGGGCTACTACCTGGGTAACCCATGTCGTCCCAGAATGCAGATCTAAATTTGCTGCAGGAGACTCCCCAAACTGCTCATGCAAGGGTACCACCTGACTGAAATAGGTCAATGAATTCAACTTTTCAGATGTCTCCCAGTAAGCACTGTTTGTGACTTGAAGGCGTCTAGGCAGGTCAAAGCTATGTTTGGTAGAAAAAACAAAGACTTCTGGACATCTAACGTCACTGTTTCCTGACCAGGCAGGTTTTTAGCTAACTTTCCGGAAAAACTATTAATAAAAATGATGTTTTTAGGTTATTTACAATACTTGAAGTATATGCACTCAGTTCCAAACTATTCCACCACTGAACCTAGACACCTATACACAAATCCCCAGTACTCACCGGTTTGATTACATACAGTTTAAGAATTGTTCCGTCATTTCAGTGAAACGCTGTAGAAACAAAGTTAAAATATACAACCTGTTGTAGACATCTGAAAAGCCTGGAACTTCATCAGCTACTTTGCACGGTGATAGACCTTCACGCGACCAGAAATACACCATCCCAGTGTCACTAAGATGGGTGGGGAGCCCCCCAGGAAGCCTGACCACAGTCAAAAGAATAAAGAAAATACCACCGAAATAGCGTCGAGCCATGCCGTCAGAGTGATATCTGACAGTCTTCCAACGCTACGTCACATAACACGACCGGTGGTTTTGCCGCGGCCGGCCTCAGAGCCTCAGAGCTGTCCAGGTGTCCTCTGCAGAGATGTTGAAGATACTGAGGTTCTTTTCTGCAGGAGCCTGGCTTTATACCCGTCAACATTCTAATTCATTCCATTCCCGGAACATACGTGTAATAGAGTTCCATCCAGCATTCTGTTCCATCCACAGGGGCAGACAATGTCTTTCTGATTCACTGATTGAATGGCACAATTTTTTACAAAACACATTATGACATTATGACCTGGGGCCTGTTTCAGAAAGGAGGTTAAGTGAAAACTCTGAGTATGTTAACCCTGAAATGAGGGAAACTCTGAGTTTTCTGTTTCAGAATGGGAGGTATGTTAAACCTGAGAAAGCAGAGTAAGTCAAGCCTGTTTCAGAAAGAGAGGTAACTTATACTCAGAGTCAGTTACCATGGCAACTTACTCTGTGAACCTAACCTGGTCGGGAGCAGGTTTTCTTCGGGAAACCCAGAGTTTATTTCGTCTCCTCCCCTTTTTTAAAGAGGAAGTGGTATTTAATCACCTCATTCATTCTTTCGGTATTCATTCATTGCGCACATTTCAGTCACGCAGAGCGCATCAAATCAAGTGAATGAAATGGCATGTCCTTTTATGGACGATCCTGTGGATGAAGAGGCTGCATTAATCCGTAGGGAGTTGCATTTACGTCGGGAGAGGATTTTGAGACCCAGAGTGGATTTTTTGTCATATCCATATTCATTTTTATTTGAGCGGTACCGTTTTTCTTTACAGTCAATAAGATACATCCATAATCTCATCCATCCTTACATCAGAAACATCAGCCATCGCGGCCGTGCTCTAACATCCGAGCAGATGCTTTGCGTTGCATTACGTTTCTTTGCAAATGGTAGTTTTCTGTATAACATTGGGGATGCAGAACATATCAGTAAGGCTACTGTTTGCAGAGTTGTATGGAAAGTGTGCCTCGCTCTTAAGCGCTTTCTCCAAATTTTTGTGCTGTTTCCTGGGCACAAACCCGTGAAAGCCATCAAAGAGGAGTTTCACAGGATTGCAGGTCAGTGATGTATAAATCGGTTTAAATGAGGCTAACCTGATAAATGACGTTCAGTTAAGAGCATATTGCTGCGACCCCTGGAAGTAAACTAATAATAGAATTCCTTTTAGGATTTCCGAATGTGGTTGGATGCATTGATGGCACACATATTCCCATCATTGCACCTTCCGAAAATGAAGCGGACTATGTCAACAGGAGGTCCATCCACAGTAATAATGTGCAAGATTGCACCTACATGAAAATTAAAATTAGGTTGAATAACACACTCTTCTTCCAGTTTCACTTCTGATATTATAACAGTTGGGCAAGTCACTTATATTACTAACTACAACTGGCTTCTTCAACAGTGTAATTAGATTAATGTAATAATGACTATCTCTAGAAAGTATTGGTCTACTTATTACTAATTACTTTCTAAATCCCATATCAACTTCAACCACTTGAACAATACAAGGAGAGACAAGAAACTGCACTTTTAATGCTTTCAAATAAACATTATACAATTGCATGAATTATTCTTGAAAAAATATATCTTTTAAAATTTGATGTTAAATCCACTATTGTTTTATACAGAATTGCTTTATAGTTTATGCAGCATTTAATGCAATTACATCAGATTTTACTTTAAATTACGGAATTAAATTACAGTTTTTAGATTACATAGAAATTAATTACACACAACACTGTATAACAGTAATTCAAATGTAAACTTACGCATTGACTCGAGCAGCTATTTTCTCCCAAGCTAACTCTCTGTCCTTCGCCGCTGCAGCCGTGTTGCTTTTTTTTAAAATATATGTTCGTACTCTCCATATGCTTGCATAAGCACATCCAGTTCTGCTGGTGAAAAATATGAAGACCTCTTTTTGTCTGGCGCTGTTGCCATGGTGACTCGTAATATCTGCGCTCCATTGATAATGGCTTTTTATAGTTGTGGTGCACGCGCTTAACTCAGAGTAGGTCAACTCAGAGTTGATTGAACTAACTCATTTCAGCTGTTCTGTAACCGAAAACTCAGAGTTTCCCATCTCAGGGTAAGTCAACTCAGAGTTCAAGTTTTAACTCAGAGTTGGTTGAACCTCCTTATTGAAACAGGCCCCTGGAGTCAAAATACATTTGGCATAGCGGCAACAAGTCAACACAGTTAAAGCTGTTGCAGTAAACTTCAGAAATTGATTCTTTTGACGTTGTCGAGGCGTCTATGTTTACACATTCACATTCAAATGCTCATATATTGCATCCCATATACTTTTACTAACTCTATATTAGACATCAGTTGATCAGTATCAGACGGGATATTTTTATGTATATTAAACAGGGTGCATTTTCAGTGAAATACAAGATTTAAAATGGATAAAGTCATCCTTTAATATTCTGTGCAGTTTTCTGTACAGTGTTGCCGGCCTCTTGTGTGTGCATTCATGAGCCAAAGATTATAAGAAGGAATGAGTCAACATATTTGATAAGAATGTACAGTAGCTTTCCAACTAATGACACACACATTGTCAACAATACCTTCCCTTGTGATGGTAAACAAAAGGGCTGGCATTCCTAAGGGTCATACCCTTGTATTGAATGACTGAAAAAGCTGGTTTTATTTGCTGGTTTCCTTCTTGCCTATTGGTCAAAGAAAGGAAACGCAGCTCCGGAACTACGCCCCTTTCCACACCCCATTGGTCTAGTTTCCCTCTGCCCCTTCATCTACAGGCTTGTGCTCGTTGAAAAAAAGGGAAAAGCAATTCAGGGCTGTTGCTGGCTGCCTTCTCCGACCCCCAACAGTCTGATTTCTTCCTTCCAAAAAAGTGTTCTGCTCTGCGGCTCCGGCAGCGTGGGGCGCAACCCCTAACCCCACCCCCCCCCTCAAGGGGATTCCAGACGGCCCCCCAAGGGACGGGAGTGAGGGGGCACAATCAGGCGTCATGGTACCAGAACGGGCGTCGGGACGGGCTGAGACGAGGCCGGGGACGTGCCCCGGGGGGGGCTGGAGACGGGGGCCGGGCGCCGGGGGGGCCGGAGACGTGGCCGGCCAGCCGGGGGGGGCGGAGACGGGGCCAAGCGGCCCTTGCGGGGCTGACTTGACAGCACCCAAAGACGGCAACCGTCAGATCAGCGAAGCTGCCGTTTTGCAGAGGCACAGCGGCCCGGAGAAAGCGACACGGCACGCACACTGCGGTATCTTAAAATGTTTTATTGATTCAACAGAGGTCGCTGTACTACACAGAAAAGAGTCTCAAGATGCAACTGGAACATCTGCATTGAGTGCCGCTTAAAAAAAGTACCACAGTACCAACAGTCGGGTCGTTTGGTTTTCATCGAGCCAGAGAGAGAATGCACAAAATGGCACAAGGCAGTAAACATCAGGCGGAGTCTTGTCTAACGGATGAAAAGGTCTCAACTTAAGATGAACACTAAAAACGATATGAAAGCCTGTGATAAAAGATATCAGACGTGTTGAATGATGGCACAGCTTCAACTGGGAAATGAGCACAGCCGTAATGAAAATAATATTTGCAGTGGAAAATGTTCTGTGGGATTGCACCGATGATCCCCACTTTAAATCACAGGCCTTTAATCAACACAACGGTTCAAAGTCAAATGAAAACATTATTCTACAACAAATGGGAACATTCAATCAGCTTGATACACAGTCCAGAATTCAGGTGGTCATAGTGCAACAACCTCATTTCAACCACCCAGTTCCTGGTTTCACTAATCTTTCGTCACCTTTTGAACCGTTGCTTTCCTGTTTTTATTTCGGCCCGGCTCCTTTCTCCTTTTTAAACTGAGCGATTTGATTGAAAATATCCAGCAGGTTTGATGGGAGCTCTTTGTTAGCCCTCCCTTCTGGCACCGAGGTCAAACTACTGGGTTTGGTGTGATTTCCAGCATCTGACCGGTTGCTGCCGTCCACCACGTTCCCCTTCCTATCGTCCCCCTCGGCCTTCCCCTCTATTAACTCTTGAAGCTCCTCCCGCCCTCTGCTCTCCCGCCTTCTGCAATCCAAGGAGCTCCTCCTGGACGAGTCGCATCTCGTCCCTCCCTCGGCGCGTTTCGACGCGGAGCCCGAGTTGCCCAAATGTTCCGATTTGAAACTGGATTTGCGCGAATACTCGGACTCCGCGGACGAGCAGGACACCTTCCGCTTTCGGTCCTCGCCCGAGCTGCTCCTCTTGGAGTCACTGTCCCCGCGGTCTTTCCTGTTACCCTCGCTGCCTCTCTCCCTGCTGCCATCCCTGCTGCCTTTGCCCTCCTCTCTTTCCCGGCTTCTGCTCAGACCGCGTTTCCCCTTCTTTACCCTGCTCTCCGCTCTGCCCCTTCCCTTCCTCTCCCTGCGCGAGGAGTCAGACTCTTCGTCCTCCGAGGCCGCAGACAAGGAGTACAGCCGAGAGATACGCCGCTCGTCCCCCTCGTCCCTCGCGCCGAAACCCGGGCCTCCCTTCTGGTTGAGAAAGGTGGCGGAGGTGTTGGGGGGAGCGGGATACCACTCCACCTCGTCCTCCTCCTCTCTCTGCGCCCTGTCCTTCTCGCTCTTACCCTCTTTACTCCTCCTGCCACGGCGCTTACTGCCCCTCTCAGACCTCCTCTTCTTTTTCTTCTTCTTTTTGGACCTCGCGCGAGAGGAGGAGGAAGACGATGACGGCGGAGAGGAGTTCCTGGAGGAAGTGGTGGAGGTGGAGGCGGAGGAAGTGCGCGACCTCTTCCGTTTTCTCTTCATTCTGTAAAAAAAAGACGTTGACTGAACATTTTATTCTTGTGAAAACAAACGCTTTTAAGCTTCAATCTGCGGTATATTCACCTGCCGCACTTACAAAAGTCAACTCACTCAACTCACCTCTTTTCCTCTTTTAAGATCTTGCGCAATTTCTCAGCACTGATCTGGCTGCTCGTAGCTTTCTCCTGCTCCTTGGCCAGCGCTTCTTCACGCAGGCGAATTGATTTCTTTATGGTCACCGGGTCGAGACAATGATATGACAGTGGCAGGCAAAAAGTCCACAAAGACCCGATCCAACACGCCGTGCCCCAGGACATGCAACGGACACCCCCAAATTCATCGACATTCAGCCATTCATTCATTTTGTTGGAGTGAAAAGTATTGGGGGGGTGGGGAGGGGGGGGCAAGAACGATAGTCGGCAGAGAAGCAGATGGATGGACAGAGAAAACAAACAGCATGTGTTCCCCCATTGAGACAGAGAAGGTTTCAACGTTACCGTATTTGGATCCGGGACACAAGCGTCCAGTAGAGGAGCCGGTGTCATTGTGCCGTCGTTTTTTTTTTTTTTTTTTTTCACGGCCCGCAAGGCAGGTGACAAGACCACGGCAGTTGGAGGGTCAAATGGCGGAGCCCCAGGGTCGCAGACACACACACACATACACCAAAACACTTCATCAGTATTACAAACCAAACGGTGTCGGACACGCAAGCCTTTATACACAGATCTCGGTTTACTGGATATTTCAGTAACTCT
The DNA here is from genome assembly GCF_949316345.1 of Pungitius pungitius. Classification (NCBI taxonomy): domain Eukaryota; kingdom Metazoa; phylum Chordata; class Actinopteri; order Perciformes; family Gasterosteidae; genus Pungitius; species Pungitius pungitius. Next base: position 3,404,713 of record NC_084906.1, read on the forward strand.
TGTCAACACGCCCCTGTAGGTGCTTTCAGATGAGTGTGTAAGCCTTTAAAGACTACAGGTGTTTCTCCACATTGAGAATGTCTTGAATTTAAAACAATACAATGTCACTAAATCCCACCGAAGGGCTGTTCCAATGTTGAGGATCCTTTAAATCTTTTGTCCACGGGGCTGTCAAAGATGATGACACTGTGGTTATCTGTATTGGCTGTATTGAACTTCTAAAATGTGGTAACAGGTATACCCAGCAGCAGACTTGTGATTATCTTAAAGGATTGTAGAAAATCTGTCCGAAATGTTAAAAAAATAAACTACAAGCTGAGATTTGTTTTTCCAATAGTTCTTTTCTAATAGTTAAGTGATCCATTGTTAATATACAAATATTGATTAGATTGTGTAGAACATCTGTATATGTATATACACACATATCTATTATATGCTTCAATCATTTGTTTTTTGTTGGTGTGTGTGTGTGTGTCACCTGTATGGTGTCTGTGATCTTGTGCAAGGCCTCCTGCGCCTCAGGGCTTGAGCCATCGAGGAAAAGGGCTCTCCTGTACAATCCTTCTGCTGTTACTAGTTTCTCTTGTTCCTCCAGCCTACAGACACACACACACACAGACACACAGACACACACACACACACACACACACACAGAAGAAACCTTTGAAACAACAATCCTCTTGATGCTCATTCAGTTGTTCCTAATCATCAACCTCATCCTGTATAGTCAGTGTTCAAATAGGTTTTTGGATTGCACCGTCTCCTCAATATACTTTGTCAAAAATGAAATACTGCCAGGAAGAAAAGCCACATGAAAAAAAAAATGCATATAGAGTCAGCAGAGTGTGCTGTGGGACTGCTGCGGACGCCTCTTCAACCCCACATGAGGGTGGAATGAGAAGCATGCGGACAATTACATGGTCAATACATACAAACAGTGATGTGATCCAGTTACAGGTTCTTAAACTAGAAGATCTTGAAACAAAGGCCTGACAACGAGGGTGAACTTAACCAAGTGATTCATTGCTGGAGCTTGTTGCACGCAGTGACGCTCACTTCAAGACAAGACAACAGTTTATTGGTTTAAACGCTAACATTCTAAATTAAAATAAACTTCTACTAATGAAAACAATACTTCGGGGGGGGGGGGCAGGGGGGGGGGTTACGTGGGCAGTCGGCCATCTAAAATAGAGCAATTTGGTGGGAGATGATTGTAAAGCATCTTTACCAAACTATCTTCACTTTAATAGACACGTGACGGCTTTAACAGACAGAGTGCAGCACAAAGGCAAAGAACAGCAGGAGCACCAACGCAACCTTCATTCTGGAGACTACATGGGTAAAGTCTGCGTGTTTCACTATTCAGCAAGCAGGACAGAAGAATGCACGTGAATACAGGAATACGGCTGCTACTACTTACTGCTTTCCTCTCTCCACCAGCGTCTGGCACAGGTACTTCTTGGCGTTGCGGTGATCTGGGCAGCTCTTCAGGGCCAGTTCAAAGTCTGTTATCGCCTTCACGATGCTGCCTTTGTTAGCATACCTGAGCACATCCAATGAAGGAGACACGGTAAGAAAAGAAGTAAAACCATTACATATCACAACTGATCCACTCACAAGGTAACCAATGCATGAAGATCTAATCAATTCAAAACTTCCACAGGAAGCCGTGTAACACACTAAAAAAAATGATTGTGTCAACGTAGGTTCCAGGAGATCAAAAACGAAATCAACTCACAGAGCTCCACGAGCCACCAGGGCTTCTACGTTATTGGTGTCAATATCCAAGGCCTTGTTGTATTCATTCATGGCTTCGACATGGTGGCCATGTTTGAAGTAGCCCACACCTGCACGGACACTGGAACAAACAAAGACAGGCGTGGGACAGGAAAGGAGGATACCAAGTGAGACAAAGCCAGAGAAGACAACATAAAAGAGGATGTTTGTACAGCGATGAATAGAATGGGCCACTAAAATATTTCATCATTACCACTTCAAAGCCCAAGATGCGGACTGTTTCTTCCGGATTGCCGAAGCAAAATCTTCCTCTTGAAAAAGTTTGCTGTGGAGAAAAGCGGCACAGGTGAGAACTTCTCAAAGGTCACCAGTCTACCTAATGGCTAATCCTTTAAATGCCACAATATGAAATTACTGACTAGTTTCGGATAGGAAATTCCTTCTAAAAAAACCAAACAAATGGGTTCGAAGTAACCCAATATCCTCTTTTGTGCGCCGTCTCAAGGACAGCGTGTCCTCTGGCTGCTGGTCAAACAGCTTTACAATGAACTCTTGTCAGAAGTCCCGTATCTATTGATTCCTGTAACCCGCTCTGACGATTTTAGTAGAAATGAAGAGTTATGTTTACCATACTTCCTCATTTAACCAAAACAAAAAAACTAAAATTACACTGTACCAACTTTCTGGTGGAAGATCACCAGCAAGTCGAAAAAACATCCTCCTTGCTGTAATATATGTCATTTCCAGTACATATATATATTTATGTAAATATATTGCTACATATATGTATAATGTAACTGTTCTCTGCTCATATAGTTGTTATAGTTATTCCTCATTCGGCATGAAGTCCTGAAGTTATGTTGTGTGACTTCCTGTGTGGTGCGCTTGAGGCAAACAGCCTTTGTGTGTCTTTTTTTCCATCTTTGAATATTTTTATTTGATAGGCTGATTTGTTAAACAATTTCAACACATTCAATTTTGGAATATTAATTGAAACCCCTACCTAATAACATTTTTGATATTTAATTTGTATTGCACTACTATTACAGGACAACTACTTACTATTCTCCAAGTTGAAAAGCAACACTAAAGTGAGACACAGGTGACTAAAGCGAAGTATGCCCACAATCCTCAAAATGAGTAACAACGCTCCAAACTCTAATAAAGTATGAGGGTCCTTAATAAATCAGTCAGCCTGTTGCCATGGTTATTACCTCTGCAGTCCCCTCATCATTGACGGAGGGTGGGAGTCACTGACTCCCACCTTTTCGAGCAGGTAGGCCACCACAGAGGGGTTGTGGTAGCCATGGCAGCTCTTCAGTATACATTCGTAGGTCTCACTGGAGTCAGCGGCTGCATCGACGCCACGACTAAGAAAAGGTGAGAGGTAATTGGTGTCGCGTGCTCAAAAATACACAAGAACACATCAGCCTTTTGGATTCGCAATACAGACTGAAAATAGCATGAACATCTCTAAACAGATTATTTCATGCCACAATTGGATGTTCCCAAAGGGCGGAAGTTGTCTCCTCTGGTGGATGAGAAAATGTTTTTGATTGAATCTTTCATGAGCTTTTAAACTGATAAACATTGTGTGTTAAATAATCAAACAAGTTATTTTTGCAGGTTTATGAAGGTACCAGTAGGAAATATTTTTGATTAATCTACATCCTCCATCTCTTCATCCTGAAAGTGTTTGAATGTAAATGTTTGTAAACTAGTGTTCAGTAAAAGTAGTTTTAGTATTACACACACATCTATTTTAGGCGTATTGTAATCATTTAAATTCATTCGAGTTGTGTTCAGTGTATTATGCAGTGTCGTTTTTTCATGTGGTGTGTTTACCGGTAGTGTATGGGCAGCTCCTCCCGAGGAACGACGCCCAGTTTAATGTGCTCCAAGTTGGTAGAAAGAGAGGCCGGAAGGAGGGAGACTGTGATTTTCTCCTGGTAGCGGTCGATATCTTTGACTGCAGCTACAGAACGAGAAGGTTGAGAAGATTTGAAAAATATTTTCCTGGCTTCCACAAATTAGGTAACACTTTCTATGACTCCCTTGTCTACAATGAATCATAAACATAATCATAACGTGTTGTATTCTGCTCATAATGCTGCACAGTGATATTAATAAACCCTCACATATAGAATATTCATGATTTCTCATAAGATTCATAAGAAAACAACACATTTCATGTTGAACTATCAATTAAATGATACAATTTGAATAACTTTTTTAGGATCACTGTGTATACTATTACCATCATTGTAATATTTGTATGTAACATTATTGTATACGTAGATAAAATATTTTGCAGGGGAGTAATGAGTTACTCTTGTATTCCTAAAGTAATGATTCCCAAAAAAGAACGAAAGATACAATTGCCTCAAAATGCAAATAGATATTTGAAACAATCTGTCCCCAAACCTGTATGATTCAATAATCAATTTGGTGAGAATAACAACGACTTAAAAGGAAATTGGAGTTAAAGTCTGGCAGAGAAAACAACTAAAACACTAACCTCTGATGAAGTCCCCGATCTGGAAGTAAGACAGAGGATCGTCGTGGCTGCCAGTCGAGGGGATTTCTCTGATGTGGCAAAGAGCCTTTGGGTGGAAAGAAAGTGTAGTTGCGCAATTGACTACAGTAACTCCAGTTACACAAATTAAATGGGTCATGGCAGAAGACCTTTGAGGAACACATGGTTTACTCGCACTAGCTATTGTTCCAGGGGGCCGGAGCACCGGCACAGCTGGACAAGACAATCAAAATCTGCAGCCTCCTTAATGAATGACTGATTGGATTTAGCTTGTTGACATACCGACAGCTCTAGGTCCTCTATGTCTCTCTTCAGTCCTCCTGCCGTGCACAGCAGAGTGAGAAAGAAGCCGTATTCTCTGATGTTGTTGATCCTCCCCACCAAAATGTCTCCTTTCTCCAAGTCCCTGTACATCATGGCTCGTCTTTCTTCAAAAGACACCTCCATGAATAACTCCAGAGGCGGCATGATGGCGTATGGCTCTGGGAAAGTGAAAGACAACTGCATCACACACGGTGCATAAGAAGATAGATCATAGATTTGTTACACACCTCAGAGGAACGGATCAGCAATGTAATTCAACAATTACGAGCACGAAGCCGCTGCTCAGTTTGGACATTTTCAAACAAAAACCACAGTTTTTCTGGCACAGAAACAGAAAATCCTGGGCAACATGCGAAGTGCTACGTTTTTTTCCAAGTGATTCGGTGGGTTTTTGAGTGTTTTAGCAGAGAGAGATATTTTCAACATCAAAAGATATTTTAAAAGACGACTTTGTGCGTGGACCGAGACCAACGCGCACCTGCAGCGTCGTCGTCCTCCTCGTGTTCCTCTTCTTGATGCGCGGTGGTCTTCCACGCCGGACTGAACAGGATGTCGGCCTTTCGGGCGATGAACTGCTCCACAAGCGGGCTGTCCTGCTCATCGCTCTTGCTGATGAGTTTATTGGAGAAACAACTTTTCGGTAATGGAACCTTATCATGCATGGAATTCACAATGTGAAGAACAGACAACATCGTCATCATTTCTCTGGACCTCCAGGCAACCATAAAATGGAGGTCCAATGTCAAACACCTGATACTTATTTACTAAAATAAAGAAATCCTGAAAACCGGGTCGAGAGCGGACACAATAGATCAGTTGTTGATTTAAATACGTTTTTCTAGCAAAAAGGCCAGATCAATTTATTCTAGCCAGTTTGAAGGTTTTTATTTTCTTTGATGTATGTAATATTAAGCCTAATTGCTGAATTGGGCTTTAAAGGTTTGAAGAAGTCACCATGGACCTGTGGAAACTGTGACTATATTAAATTGCACGTTTCCCCAATGTTGAGATATTGACCACAGTAAAAATAATTGTTAATATTATTTTAATTGTTAATCGGACATTTATTAAGATCCATATAAAAACTATATGAAAAAGATTAGATGACAAGTGATCGTCAAAACTAAACAATACATACAATAGAAAATAATACACCTCCTTAAATACCTTTCACACGAGACCTTGCACAGGTCAGACAGCACAGCTTGGAAGTCTGGGTTTTCTGTTTGTTCACATTTGAGCTTGTTGAAAAACGATTCTCCGTGATAGGTCAGACACTGCCTCAAAAGGTCCCTGTCCATTCTGTCTGCGCAGGGCTGCGGTCACATCATTCCACGAGTCCAAAAAGAGAGCTAACGTTAGCTGTTGAGTGCAGTGGGCTACGGTTCAAACGTAGTATCGGAATCGAGCAAACGTGTCATTTGTATTTGGATGCAGACATTTTTTTTCCACCATCAGCGGGGACGTCTATTCCGCAGATTTGTGCACTAACTCGGATTGTAAAATGTTAAAGGTCTATTAAAAGCACAATAAACCTTATGGATGGTAACTTTTAGGTTAAGTTAGCTGGACGTTGCTCTTCGTCGTTTAGCTAGCCACCAAAACAGACGCCACTTGGTTACGCTAAAACACCAGCAGGTTGAAATCAGCACAACAACAGTCTTACACGTTCAAAGTAGCTCTGTTTCCTCAACCACAAACACGCGATTATCGCATAAATTCCACTAAATCTCGAGTACTCTTTTCTCCTGCGTCAATTGCTATCGCACATGGACAATTGCGCATGCGCAAACGGTGTTACACTGAAACCGTCGGAGGAAACAAGTCCCACCTAGGAACTAAATATTAATAGAAATTATTTTGTTATGGGTTTAATTTGGATTAAGCTATTTAAAAATGTGATACATATTGTTTTTCAAAATTAGTCCTCTTATAGCAATTATGTTAAAAGTGAAAGTGAAAAATGTAGTCCTACAAAAACTTAATAAACTAATGGAGGAAGAAGTACTCCGGTATTTTACTCACATAAAACTAGAAACACGTACAGTACAATAATACCCAAGACACATATTTACTCAAATACAAATTCTAAGTATTGGTGCACAAAAGTGTTGTAAGACTGTTCAACTACAACCTCCACAATACTTACAAACATCACGGTTGCAGCTACCAGAAGTGTACCCCAAAAACTACAGGAACCACAACTACAACTGCGGCCCCCACAACTCCAAACCCGTGTAAACTGCAGCCCGCAAACCGCCAGGCCACATAAATACAGCTAGGTCAATATCACCAAAAGGTGCCTTTGAGACTTGCCCATTTCCACTCAAAAAAAGCTGAGATATTCCATTGAACTTAATATTTACTATATATTTACGTCAAATTTTTCAGTAAGGGATATATGGAAAAGAAGAGTTTTTTTGATTTTAGTTTCCTCTTCGAACTACTTCGAATGCTTTCCCCTTGTCACTGTTGCCTAAAACACAAAATATTTGTAAGAGTTTTTAGTATGATTTTAGTAATCTAAACTTCCTAATAAATCATCAGCTAAACTTAATGATCTAACCTGGAGGGCCCTGAATGAGGCTGATCTTCAGAGTCTCTCTGTCTTTATTCCATTTGTCCCTCTCTTTCTAAAGGTAATTTTTCTTCTGTCTGGGTCAGCATCACAATGTTCCTGATATCTCCTTGCTATCTCAGCTCCTTTTGAGCTCATTCCTTTCTAAAAGACAATTCAAAATGTTCCTTTACACAATTTAATTGGCTGTTGATGTTTACACACAATTATCAGCATGTGTCATAAACTATGCCCATGTCCTTCCTGTCCAACCTGTCATGCGAGGCTTGGTAACAGGGTGGACATTTTTGGCTAATGTGATCATTTAATCACATTTAAGCACATGGGGGACTTTCAGTTAGCAACGTGATTCAGCTAACAAGGTGACAATGTACTGTTATACAAATATATTTCAAAATTCTGAAAAGTTTTTATATTAATTAATATTTCACTATGACAGAGGGGACATGTTAAGCATGACAACATTCTACACACATATTATGATGACAATTAAGAAATACAAGTCTAAAAACTTACTCTGCAACAAGCCATGGTTTCAGCCTTCTTTAAAGGAAGACAAAATGATGGCAGTGATGTCACTTAAAATGTTTTTTAAAGGGGCAGTTACCCCAAAATGACAGGGTGGACAGCAATTTTGCTACTTCAATATTGTTCAATTTATCAAACAACTTGTTGTGGAAAATGTCTTTTTTTGTCTCATTTAACCACATATTACACATACTGTAGTAAGCAGAGCAGTGTGTGGAACATGCCAAAATCACGTACGTCCATTGAAAAGAAACGGTATGAAATGAAGGAAACACATTTCAAGAGACTAATAATTGTACTGATATGTGTGTATATGTTTGGTCTCTTATAATAAGACCTCCGAGATTCATTATTCTTCTACATTTCCATGATAACCGAGTGATTCTGATGAGGACACCAATAAAAAAACTATACTTGCCACCATCAAAACTGATATCGAAACTGAAATGAATTGCCTCATGTGAACAAGAAACCTGTTTGAAACCTGATGAGGGTTTCCTTTGATAAGGGCCCATTATAAAGTGCAATGGTATTTTAATAGTTGACTCGTGTTTATGGCAATCATTTTTCCTCCAATAAGTTACTTGATAGTTACTTTAAAATGTAACGGTTCTCTGTAAGACTCGGATTCAGATTAAAATCCAAAAGTCAGGAAAGCAGAGGGAGCACGGGATTATAAATGTCTGGGGTTGGCGGGATGAGAAACCATGGAGCAGTGATTGCGTGAAGGGATATACGCCTCAGTTGAATACTTCCTGTTTCTCAGGGTACACGTTATGTGACAAACACTCATTTACAAATTACTTGTCTGCATCTGTAAGTCATCATGGAAACAAAAATCCAAAGTTTAACATTTTTGCTTGAATATTTACGTGCATCCTCTGGACAAGGTAACTATTTGAGTGATACTATTATACATTTCTCTGGTTTGGATTTCTGTATTTTCCTGACAAAAATTGCTCAAACAACTTTGTTGTATTTGCTGAAATAAATAGCGAAGGTAATGCACAAAACTACTAATCTGTGGAGAATGCATTGTGTTCTCTGGCATGTCCAAAAAACAACCAGCTGGCAATAGCATATCTTTAGGACGGTATCTAAACTTCTCCTCCTCAGCATCAACGGGGAACTCACAAAATGAAACAGTAACATCTTAAATATGAATGAAGATGTTACTGGTTTGTCTCGCCTCAAATGTTTTTTTAATATAAGTTTCAGTGCCTTCCAACCACTGCATGCTGCCTCCGTTGCTCTACCGCAAAGCGTTTAATTGAAACAATTGGAAATGCTTTTGATACGAACATATTTACCTCTTGGCAAAAGACTGCATGTGAATGCAGATATCTATTTATCTGGGGTTGAGTCACAGGGGCAGGAGTTCCAGCAGTGTACCCCAAACGTCCCTTTCCCAGCCCCCATTTACAAGCTGGGGGACCTCAAGGCAAGTATTGAGATATAATCTATGCACCTGCTCCTGGGTCTTCCCGGGGCCTCCTGCCAGCTGGCCGTGCCTGGAGAACCTCCCTAGGGAGGCACCCACTGGGTATCCCTACCAGAAGTCCAAACCACCTCAACTATCTATTTTCCATGCAATCATCCTACTGCATTGCTTCTATCAGCTTTCCCTCTCCCCCGCCACTGTATTTCACTCAGAAAATACATTTATTCAGTGCACCTACTGGTCACATCCACCTCATCAGCTCAATCACACTCACCTATCTGCCTATTCACTCTCACCTTTCCATTCTACTGAACATACTCCCTTCAGTATTCAAACCCCAGGCATTAACTCACTCGCTGCCATATAAATCTATATGCCGACTTTCACCCACTTATTCTTGTATGTTTTGTCCGTTGCTAACCCTGGCGGCCTGAACTTCTCCGCCAGCCTCTGCCCGGAAAACTCTGAGAGAAAAGCACGCGGGCGAGATCGCGACTCTTTGCTGTCCTGGCTCCCTAAGTACACATTTCTTTTCACAACATTGCAAAAAAATTGCCAAAAAATGCTGGTTGAGGGGCGTGAGAGTGTTGACAAATGATGTCAACTTTGATGTCAAGTTTGAATAAAACGGCATTCCATATTCCCCGGCATGGAGAGACTGCGACGGACGTAGAGAACGAACAAATATTTACAATATGTTCAATTGGTACAGAAATTATTCTCATAAACATATTATTTCATCATACGCGTTCATGATTTCATCTCCTGCTCGTCAGGGGAGAAAAAAAGACGCCCTTCTTAAAAGTTTATTGGCCGTTGTACTGTTTAAAAGCCCTGGTTTCGGTGATCTCCCGCCTTCTGAAGTATGACGCCCAATTATCCCGATGACATCTGGTTCAAACTAACGAGACGGTTTGGGCGCGGAGCCGAGATGGCCTGACGCCAATCAACTCATTAATTTAAGCCTGGATAATGCGACAGACGAGGTACAGGGCCCAGTTTTTCAGGTAATATGCAAGTAGCCGCGCCCTGGCAGCGCATTTATAGTTGAGGGAGGAGTCATTCACAAACTAAATGCGATTCTGAGTCACAGACTAAAGAGTTCTCTACATCTTGAGTAGTAAGGAGTATCTTCAGTCATCATGGAAAGACACGTTCTTTGTTGTATATTTTTGTTTGGATTTTTACATGCATCCGCTGCGCAAGGTAACCATTTAAATCTGGGCTCTCATACTCGCGGCCCGCGGGTCAATTGCGGCCCTCGGGACGATATTTTGTGGCCCCCACCCAATATGAAAATGTAATGTTAGTGCGGCCCGCGAGTTTTATATTGTGGCAACCCCGCTGTTAGCTGCTGTGTGGGACAATGTTATGACGTTCTGGTTTCCTACTGGGTGCCTGTCCATTGAATCCGGCACGCGTGAGTGACATTCCCGCAGGCCTCGATGTATCCAGTGCTTTATTTGTAAATCACAAGGTGCCGGAATGTTAAGTACAAATGACAGCGCAGGTATGACGAGCATGGTTCCGCAAAGCACATAAAACGACGCTTAAAACGGCACATACACATGCACTTACAATGCAGTGGGACTTATTTAGGCTATACTGCAGTGACGGTATCAGTCGTTGTGTCGGTGATTATTAAAGTGGCATCTTGCGCAAAGGCGACTTCTGTCCAGCAAGCTACAACACGCCGGCACAAAGTAAGTACAGAAATGTATAGAAAAATCTAATGATATGACTAAAGGCACCGAAAGCCCCGACAGTGGCCAGCAGCATTTGACTCCATGGTCACACAATGCCTCATATAGTCCTCTCCTCTCCCTCTGTGGGCTCTCCACTGTGCGCCGGAGCGCGTCAAAGCGCAGATCCACAGCTCATCCCGACTCAGATCCCCGTGCTTTGAACAGAGAAGCGTGTATAGTAGCAGCCGCTACAGCTGTCTGCCTGTGACTGCGGGTGTGGGGACGAAATCTGATGGGAACGGTTTCACCACCCCCATAATCTACAGAACCGTTTATGTTCTTCAATATTCTAGTTATGTTTCGGTGAACCCAAGTTAAATAACTGTTCCCAGTGAGCATTTTTTGGTTGAAAAGAAGTTGAATAGACATCTATGGCCGATGTTCAACGTCAGGCCATAGACGTGTTTTAAACGTCTCTTCAACCTATAAATTTGCTCGTATGAAACGTACAAGTTACACACTTAGTCACAGTTGTCATGTCACCAACCCTAATTTGTATTTATTTATAGCAGTATAACATTATACATATAGCACTTTTCCTATAAAAAAACGAAATACAAAAAAACATTTGTGAAAATAAACTATGAAATTAGAAGTGCGGCAACAACATGGACAAGTTAGTTTAGAATTATATTTGTAGCCCATTTTTCGGAACAACTTAAAGATGTACAGTACGTTCAATTCCTACACCAAAAATCATTCAAATAATCATAGTACGCCAGGTGTAAGGCAGGGCAACTGCAGGGACAACCTCCATCAGATGTAACCACCATCCACAAGAACCTGTGAGGAGGGAAAGAACAAAGACTTCAGGGAAAAGGTAAAATTTGGGTTTATGATGACAGTAATAATAAAGTGACTAATAATAATAATGATAACAGCAGAAGGTGTTTTAGAACCCTTATTTATAGATTGTTTACGTATACTATTATAAACAAGATACCAATTAATCTGCAACTTACATTACATTTTTGGAGTAACATTCCCAGGTGTATTACACAGTATTATACTTTATAATGTTGCTTTAAGCACGCAGTAATTTACAATGTTTTGGTCCGCTTTTTTACAGGCCACAAGTTGTTGAATTCAGCACATACAATCTGTATTTAGGCCGCATTGCTTTAAAAACGTGTATTTTCAACATGAAATGGGAAAGGCAATAATTACAGCAACAACCTAACGAATTAGACACACACCTGCGGTGATTAGTTTTGGTCCAGTTCCTATTGAACACTAGCATGCTCCAACCTAGCATGCTCTAAGCTAGCATGCTAACTGGCAAACTATGGGGCGCTAACGCTCACTAGCTTACCAAAAAATGGCCGGTTGAAAAGACGTTGAAATGAGGTCTTAGAAGTTCAGACCTCATTTCAACCTCATTTCAACCATATTTTTATTTTGAAATTACGTCTTGTGCTCTCTGGGTTAGTAATGACATTTGAGGAGTATGAATTTTTTTAGCAAAGTTTTCTTTGTGGAATACCTCATTCCAGATACTGCCTGCAGCGGCCCCCAGGTCATTTGAGTTTGAGACCCCTGATTTAAATGATCTTTTCATGGCTTTGATTGTTTTACTTTCATATACGACTCACCTCGTCAGAGAAGACTTGAAAAAAAAGTGAAAAGAGTTTCTTCCTGTGTGTTCTATTTGGCATTCTATGAAATATTGTCTACATGTTATGCTGCCATTGTTTTCACCATGTTACATTTATTTAATCCTTTACTTGTGTTATATTTAGGGCTGTCAAAAATAGCGCGTTAACGCCGTTAATTAGCTGTTTGTTGTTAATTACGTCAATTTTTTTGACGCATTTCACGCATGCGCAGCGTGACAAATGATTCAGGTCTTTAGTAGATCTTTAGTATGCATTTCAGAAAGAAAAAATGGTTAGGATTCAGGTGTGATTAATCATGATTAATCCACTGAAAATTCTTATTAATTTGATTAAAATTTTTAATCATTTGACAGCCCAAGTAATATTTCATTCTCACAAAGACCCCTAGGAATTGTGTATTGCTATTATTATTATTTGTATCATTTTCAACATAATTATTGTTTATATAATAAAAATCTTCATTCTCTCTCCCTATTATTGTTAAGTTGATTTTGGAAATGATATCAGGTCCTGACGTCTCGTTTAAAACAATTTGGGATTGGTTGAATAGCAATGCTCAATTGGAATTTATTGCGAAACATGTGTGATTGCGATTGATGTCAATCCCGAAAAATATTAATTCAAAATAAAAGCTGCATGAACCAAAGAAAGAAAATGACATACACTGAATCAATCTTTCTCTATATCAATGTTAAACCATTTCCAATACCATATTAAAATTAAAATAAAAACCTGAATTAAATCCAAACTGGTCTTTGTACAAGAAAGAATAGTAGTTCAACTTAAAAACGTGGGTGGTCTTGTTAGGATTACGCAGTACCTGTATTTGTCAAATAAAAAACCTGGCACACAAAATATGACCTTTTGCATTCCCTTCTACTTGGACATGACATTATTCTGACATAATTGTTCTGACTTATAAAACACAGTTCCAGTCTCGACGACTGCGCTGGGAAGTACTCCTTCAACAACTGCTACACCATCCACAACTACAACTGATGCACCAACAACAACTGTTTCCCCAACAACAACTGCTACCACAACCACATCCGCTGCTCCAACAACTGCTGCACCAACTACAACTGCTGCCCCAACAACTTCTGCACCAACTACAACTGCTGCCCCAACAACTGCTGCACAAACTACAACTGCTACCCCAACAACAACTGCTACCACAACCACATCCGCTGCACCAACTACAACTGCAGCCCCAACAACAACTGCTGCACCAACAACAACTGTTGCACCAACTACAACAGCAGCCACAACAACTGCAGCCCCAACTACACCTGCAGCCCCAACGACAACTGCTGCACCAACAACAACTGCAGCCCCAACAACAACTGCTTCCCTAATAACCGCTTCACCAACTACAACTGCAGCCCCAACAATAGCTTTTTTACCAATTACACCTGTAGCCCCAACAACCACTGCTGCACCAACTACAACTGCAGCTCCAACAACAACTCCTGCACCAACTACAACTGCAGCCCCAACAACAACTGCTGCACCAACTACAACTGCTGCACCAACTACAACTGCAGCCCCAACAATAGCTTTTTTACCAATTACACCTGTAGCGCCAACAACCACTGCTGCACCAACTACAACTGCAGCTCCAACAACAACTCCTGCACCAACTACAACTGCAGCCCCAACAACAACTGCAGCCCCAACAACAACTGCTGCACCAACTACAACTGCAGCTCCAACAACAACTCCTGCACCAACTACAAATGCAGCCCCAACAACAACTGCTGCACCAACTACAACTGCAGCTCCAACAATAGCTTTTTCACCAATTACAACTGTAGCCCCAACAACAACTGCTGCACCAACTACAACAGCAGCCTCAACAACTGCAGCCCCAACTACACCTGCAGCCCCAACGACAACTGCTGCACCAACTACAACAGTAGCCCCAACAACAACTGCTGCACCAACTACAACAGCAGCCCCAACCACAACTGCTGCACCAACTACAACTGCAGCCCCAACAACAACTGCTGCACCAACTACAACTGCAGCCCCAACAACAACTGCTGCTGCACCAACAACAACTGCAGCTCCAACAACAACTCCTCCACCAACTACAACTGCAGCCCCAACAACAACTGCTGCACCAACTACAACTGCAGCCACAACAATAGCTTTTTCACCAATTACAACTGTAGCCCCAACAACCACTGCTGCACCAACTACAACTGCAGCTCCAACAACAACTCCTGCACCAACTACAACTGCAGCCCCAACAACAACTGCATTCCCAACAACCACTGCTGCACCAACTACAACTGCAGCTCCAGCAACAACTCCTGCACCAACTACAACTGTAGCCCCAACAACAACTCCTGCACCAACTACAACTGCAGCCCCAACTACAACAGTAGCTCCAACTACAACTGCAACCCCAACAACTGCTGCACCAACTACAACTGCAGCTCTAACAACAACTCCTGCACCAACTACAACTGCAGCCCCAACTACAACTGTAGCCCCAACAACAACTGTTGCACCAACTACAACAGCAGCCCCAACTACAACTGCAGCCCCAACAACAACTGCTGCACCAACTACAACTGCAGCCCCAACAACACCTGCTTCACCAACTACAACTGTAGCCCCAACAACAACTGCTGCACCAACTACAACTGCAGCTCCAACAACAACTTCTGCACCAACTACAACTGCAGCCCCAACAACAACTGCAACCCCAACTACAACAGTAGCTCCAACAACATCTACTGCACCAACTACAACAGCAGCCCCAACTACAACTGCTGCTCCAACTACAACTGCAGCCCCAACAACAACTGCTGCACCAACTACAACTGCAGCCCCAACAACAACTGCTGCTGCACCAACAACAACTGCAGCTCCAACAACAACTCCTGCACCAACTACAACTGCAGCCCCAACAACAACTGCTGCACCAACTACAACTGCAGCCACAACAATAGCTTTTTCACCAATTACAACTGTAGCCCCAACAACCACTGCTGCACCAACTACAACTGCAGCTCCAACAACAACTCCTGCACCAACTACAACTGCAGCCCCAACAACAACTGCATTCCCAACAACCACTGCTGCACCAACTACAACTGCAGCTCCAGCAACAACTCCTGCACCAACTACAACTGCAGCCCCAACAACAACTGCAGCCCCAATAACAACTCCTGCACCAACTACAACTGCAGCCCCAACAACAACTGCAGCCCCAACAACAACTGCTGCACCAACTACAACTGCAGCTCCAACAACAACTCCTGCACCAACTACAACTGCAGCCCCAACAACAACTGCAGCCCCAACAACAACTGCTGCTCCAACAACAACTCCTGCACCAACTACAACTGCAGCCCCAACAACAACTGCAGCCCCAACAACAACTGCTGCACCAACTACAACTGCAGCCACAACAATAGCTTTTTCACCAATTACAACTGTAGCCCCAACAACCACTGCTGCACCAACTACAACTGCAGCTCCAACAAGTCCTGCACCAACTACAACTGCAGCCCCAACAACAACTGCAGCCCCAACAACAACTGCTGCACCAACTACAACTGCAGCTCCAACAACAACTCCTGCACCAACTACAACTGCAGCCCCAACAACAACTGCAGCCCCAACAACAACTGCTGCACCAACTACAACTGCAGCTCCAACAACAACTCCTGCACCAACTACAACTGCAGCCCCAACAACAACTGCTGCACCAACTACAACTGCAGCCCCAACAACAACTGCAGCCCCAACAACAACTGCTGCACCATTTACAACTGCAGCTCCAACAACAACTCCTGCACCAACTACAACTGCAGCCCCAACAACAACTGCTGCACCAACTACAACTGCAGCCCCAACTACACCTGCAGCCCCAACGACAATTGCTGCACCAACTACAACAGTAGCCCCAACAACAACTGCTGCACCAACTACAACAGCAGCCCCAACCACAACTGCTTCACCAACTACAACTGTAGCCCCAACAACAACTGCTGCACCAACTACAACTGCATCTCCTACAACAACTCCTGCACCAACTACAACTGCAGCCCCAACTACAACAGTAGCTCCAACTACAACTGCAACCCCAACAACTGCTGCACCAACTACAACTGCAGCTCTAACAACAACTCCTGCACCAACTACAACTGCAGCCCCAACTACAACTGTAGCCCCAACAACAACTGTTGCACCAACTACAACAGCAGCCCCAACTACAACTGCAGCCCCAACAACAACTGCTGCACCAACTACAACTGCAGCCCCAACAACACCTGCTTCACCAACTACAACTGTAGCCCCAACAACAACTGCTGCACCAACTACAACTGCAGCTCCAACAACAACTTCTGCACCAACTACAACTGCAGCCCCAACAACAACTGCAACCCCAACTACAACAGTAGCTCCAACAACAACTACTGCACCAACTACAACAGCAGCCCCAACTACAACTGCAGCCCCAACAACTGCTGCACCAACTACAACTGCAGCTCCAACAACAACTCCTGCACCAACTACAACTGCAGCCCCAACTACAACTGCAGCCCCAACGACAACTGCTGCACCAACTACAACAGTAGCCCCAACAACAACTGCTGCACCAACTACAACAGCAGCCCCAACCACAACTGCTGCACCAACTACAACTGCAGCCCCAACAACAACTGCTCCACCAACTACAACTGCAGCCCCAACAACAACTGTAGCCCCAACAACAACTGCTGCACCAACTACAACAGCAGCCCCAACTACAACTGCAGCCCCAACAACAACTCCTGCACCAACTACAACTGCAGCCCCAACTACAACTGCAGCCCCAACGACAACTGCTGCACCAACTACAACAGTAGCCCCAACAACAACTGCTGCACCAACTACAACAGCAGCCCCAACCACAACTGCTGCACCAACTACAACTGCAGCCCCAACAACAACTGCTCCACCAACTACAACTGCAGCCCCAACAACAACTGCTGCACCAACTACAACTGCAGCTCCAACAACAACTTCTGCACCAACTACAACTGCAGCCCCAACAACAACTGCAACCCCAACTACAACAGTAGCTCCAACAACAACTACTGCACCAACTACAACAGCAGCCCCAACTACAACTGCAGCCCCAACAACTGCTGCACCAACTACAACTGCAGCTCCAACAACAACTCCTGCACCAACTACAACTGCAGCCCCAACTACAACTGCAGCCCCAACGACAACTGCTGCACCAACTACAACAGTAGCCCCAACAACAACTGCTGCACCAACTACAGCAGCAGCCCCAACCACAACTGCTGCACCAACTACAACTGCAGCCCCAACAACAACTGCTCCACCAACTACAACTGCAGCCCCAACAACAACTGTAGCCCCAACAACAACTGCTGCACCAACTACAACAGCAGCCCCAACTACAACTGCTGCACTAACTACAACTGCAGCCCCAACTACAACTGCACTAACTACAACTGCTGCCCCAACAGCTGCACCAACTACAACTGCTGCCACAACTGCTGCTCCAACAACAACTGCTGCTCCAACTTCAACTTCTGCCCCAACTACAACTGCTGCACTACCCACAACTACAACTGCTGCACCAACAACTGCTGCAACAACCACAACTGCAACTGCATCACCAACAACTGCTATTCCAAACAGAAATACTGCTGCCCGAACCGTTGACCAAACAACATCCACTTCCCCAACCACAACCGCTGCGCCCCCGACAATTGTGGCAACCACTGCGACTCCAAACCAAGGCAAGTGACACTGGGATTTTTCCCTTTTCATCTTTACTTTATTATCCTGCCAATAAAACAGGAATGTTCTCTATTTCATATGAATTAAATAGTTGATGATTTGATGTTACATAAAAAACAATTGAATGCTATTTGACTTTAAATGAGTTTAATTCAAACTAAAGATCATTTAAATTAATATAAGTAGTTAATTTAGAATGTGTTATGGATATTGTGGTCAACACAGAAATGATTATGCTGCATAAGTCCCCAATACCTAATTACTAATCTTCAGATTTCTTGATGTATTTTCTATTCAAAGTGAGATTACATTTCATTAAGTTCCCTCCCTACCACAGTGCACCAATGCATATACAATACACCAAGGTCACTGACTTTTCTATCTTCCCAAATTGTGTAGTAAAATGTCTTGCAACTGTAATTAATCATGCAATTTGTAAAAGGTTACGGGGTTGACAGAATAGTACTCGTTTTCCAAGTGAAAAAACTAACCTCCACATATACTGTTTTTTAATACCTACAGGCTTTGTATTACTGGCCCTACAAATGAGGATAACTGCCTTTAGAGAGCATAGCGATTTTGCCGTCATTGAATATGTTAAAGAGGTATGTAAATCAGAAGTGGTAAATTAACTGTTTTGAAAATGCTCTATACCTAAAATATTTAATCTAATCCTCTGTGTTTTTTCTCAATTTAGTTTTTTGAAAAGCAGCTCCCGAAAGGAACACGTCACACAATCAATGTGGCAATTATTCAAGGGGGAAACAATGCGAAAAACCTTCCACGCAAGTGATCTACAGCCAACACTTACCAGAACTTTGCTGATTTTCCTGTAGGTTTTTAATCAATCAATCATGTTTTCCTTCCCTGAACAATATCAAATTGGTGATGATTATTATGAATATGCACAGAAGAATGTGAGCTCAAACCAAGGAATATGATCTCTCAAAGAGGTAATACATAGGCATTAATAATTCCTTAAACTGGAAGAGAAGCAGCCAGAAAACACTACACTCATTTATCATGAATAAGGGAAAGCTCTCACATCACAACACTGGCAACAATAAACTCAGTGAGTGCAAAGCTTATTGAATGTGTCTTACAGTGAGAAAGTGAGAGCACTGCTCGTTTGTTGTTCGCTACCCCTTCAGAATTCATTGTGTTGGAGGCACTAATTAACATTGAAGTTACACCACTGTGTATCAGTCATTTATTATTCCCTAGCTGTAATTGTAAGAGCAACAACCCCAAACTATACAGCGGGTGAATTAAGTATTGAACGCGTCACCATTTTTCTCAGTAAATATATTGCCAAAGGAGCTATTGACATGACGTTTTCACCAGATGTTGGTAACAACCCAAGTAATACATACAAAGAAACCAAAACAAAGAAGTTCAGAAATAAAGTTATGTGAAATGACACAGGGAAAAAGTTTACACGCTTACTGATATTTATTCAATACTTTGTACAAAAGCCTTCATTGGTAATGACAGCCCCAAGACGCCTCCTGTCTGGAGAAACTAGTCGCATGCATTGCTCTGGTGTGATTTTGGCCCATTCTTCCACACAAACAGTCTTCAAATCTTGAAGGTTCCGTGGGCCTCGTCTATGAATCTTGATCTTCAGTTCTTTCCATAGATTTTCAATGGGATACAAGTCAGGTGATTGGCTGGGTCATTCTAGCAGCTTTATTTTCTTTCTTTGAAACATTTGAGTGTTTCTTGAGTTGTGTGCTTGGGATCATTGTCTTGCCGAAATGTCCAACCTTGTTTTATCTTCATCATCCTGGAAGATGGCAACAGATTTCTGTCAAGAATGTCACTGTAAATTTGCCCATTCATCCTTCCTTCAATTATGTGAAGTTTTCCAGTACCATTTGCTGAAAAGCAGCCCCACAGTCACACAGTCGCTCTAAGCTAAGAAAACTAAGAAGTTATTAATTGATCGGCCTCATCAAACATTACAGTAAGAATTCCCTCCATGGGGGGTTGAAATACTAGCAGTACTACTAAAAGTACTAGTAATATTCGTAGTAGTAAAAGTCATTTTAGTAATAATACCAGTTGAAATACTAGAAGTACTACTAGAAGTACTGGAAATATTAGTGGTGGTTGTAGTACTATTTGAAAGATTTGCAAGTATTCAACGAAACAGCTTTATCTTAAGCTTCATGGTTAAATTATAGATATTGCAGCTTTTATTTTGAAATGATGGTATTGGGTGAGGGCGTAGGGGGGTTGAGAGACATATTTGTTATTCAAACTAAGAAGATATTAATTGATAGGCCTCATCAAACACTACAGTAAGAATTCCCTTCATGGGGGGTTGTTTTGAAATGATGAGAGAAGGTGGAGAGAAGGATACAGGATGTCAGGCTACACTAATCAACTAATATGAATCAGCTGTGAGTCACAGACAGACCGCAAGCGAGTTGCCATGAAAACGAACTAGCTGCGGTCACTAACGAGTTCACAAGGGCAGACAGTGATTTACTCAGAACCCACAACTCAAACAAATGCCCCTTGGAGCAAAACTAGCCGGGTGATCCAAAAAATAATGTGATTGTGAGAGAGACACAAGACTCTACCGAACGCATGAGTGTAGTTTTCATGTCTCTATGTGTTTTAAAACTGCTCAACTAGCAGTTTACAAAACATGTACCTTCTGTTTTTTCTTTTTTTGAAATATGTCGGGAGATTTGTATTAAAACCTATGGGGCTTGGGACACTCACTCACTCTCAGGCTCCTTCACACAAAAAATAAATAACTGTGGGATTCCATACTCATATGAGTCCGACCAGCACAAGCATGGCATCGTTTTAATCTAGAAATGAAGCCTGAAAAGTGAATATTGTGCCTGTGAGTGCAAAAGTGCCATTTGTTTTTTACTGAACTCTGACACGGCTTCCACTCTGCTCCACTGTAAGAAATGCAATACACACTAATCTAAAACTCAGAAACGGACCAAAAAACTAATGAAACATATAGTCATTATGAAAAACGTATTATATATATATCAACAAGCTGTTTTTTAAATAAAATTGTTAAGACTTGTGTCAACATTTTAAAGTTTAAATCAGTGTTTCTCAACTGGTGGGTCGCGGACCCGTTTGTAGTGGTTTGCTGGGCTTTGCATGGAAAAATAAAAAAATTCATCCTGTGTGTTTATTTTGAAGGGACTTGCAGCTGAGTTTCGTCTTTTTTTTTCCGGCTCGTCGGCTCGTTTGTTTTCCTTCAGCGCGGCAATTAGAACGCGGAAGCACCCCGCTACTGCAACAAAAGACAGAGAAACGTGGGAGAAAACTGCGGCTCGGGTCAACGCGTACGTTCCAATATAGTGTTGTCAGATAATATTTAATGTACACACTAATAATAATCCATACGTTATACTAATTTCCAGTGGGAAAATTACATTTTTTACACTCTGTTAGAATCCACTGCAGACAGGCTTGAAATACACACCATGCTCATATTTAATAACAGGAATAATATCGCTGGTAAAAACTGGTAAAATGGTATTGAACCAGTGCAACCAGTGCATCCTGTGGAACTCTTTAATGACTCTCACTGGTTTGTGTCCAGTAACAACAAGGCGTAAGTTGTCAGCAGGATGTCAACAGCAGAATGAAACAGGCGGCATCCTGATAATACTGCACCAGACAAAGATTTTTTTATGTGAATACTCAGCAAACCCTGAAACATCTTTTCACTCTGATCCTGCGGGCATCCCTGTGTTCTTACCGCTGACCAAAGTAAGGACCGCTTCCCAGTGTCCAACTGTTGCCTCTTCAGCTTCCTTCAGCTGGCTGTCTGGGCGGCTGTAGCAGACGATGAAAAGCTGTTTGAACTCCTCCAGGGTCAGAGGCGGCTGCTGTGAGCTCCTCATCACAGGCACAAATTCCTCCCAGACTTTTACTAATTAACTCACTACCACTAATGTCAGCAGGTAAGCAGACAAGCAAGACCATGACTGAAATTAAAGACAAGATAAATGTTGATTGATTGAATCAGTGAAAACAAATTGTTTGGTTTCACGTTGACTTTCTGCGCTCAGGGTTAATGCGCAACAGCCGTCTTTTTCTGTTGGAGGGGAGAAAACACCTGAATGAAGGAAAGAAAAGAGAAAGCAGATGATCTGGTTGGGAAATTAAAAAAAACTGACACGCTAAAGGAAGCTGCTCACAGAGATCCTGAAAAGCCGTTCATTCTCAAGCTGTAAGTTCAACTCCTTTTACACGGTACTACATAAGGAGTCAGCAGTTTCTTAAGAGTCACACGTTGGCCGCTTGTTGATCTCTGAGCTTTTAAATAGTTTAAGTTCTCCATAACAAGTCAATGTGTTAAAATGAGTTCCGAATGGCACATGAAGGTCAGTTAGAAAGAGATCATTAACAAGATTGAAAATACAAATACACAACTGCAGTTATAAAGCAACCCTTTTTACTCATTATTTGTAGCCTGCTTCATCATTCATCATAGCCACACTAATTCATGAATTACTCATTACTGCATGCCGCTAAAGCTAAAGGAACAAAATAGTAAGGGGTCAAATTAAAACCCATGTTATCTGAACACAGTTTAAAATTTCTCTAGTGTCTTTGGTTGAAATGTCCAATTTAATTATTAAGTCAAAAAACATTAGAATCCTACAAATTTCCTTAGGTTTGCAAACTTCAGCAGAAGCAGTGTCCTACTGGCTCACTTTCAAAATATTGCTTAAAAGCACACCTCATTCCTGTGGTGTCAAAAACACACAGTGAATCAATGTCAGTCAAATGAGTCCTTTCACAGACGTAACGAAATATTATATATTTATGATACGTAACACCTAATAGTTCAAGTTACACCATGAGAATTGAAAAAGTAGTAAATTGACCCTTAGTGTTTAGATTTGTTTCTTGTGAGGAAAATAAATAAATAAATCAAGTTAAAGGAAAATGTGAGCAAAAACCCCGCAAAAATATTTTCATGGTCTAGTAGTTTTGTTGACATTGGCATCACATTTGGATAAAGTCCAAAGACTTGCTGATTGAGTAAGCAGGCAACACACATTTCAAAGGTTATATGAGAGTGGTTAAAAAGAGTTAAAAAATAACCATATTGAATGTATAGGTTAATATTCCTGATTTCATTCTGATGCACTTTTTAGATTTGAACACTATTTCTGTCCTCAGTGAAAAGAGAAAAATTGTCCCTGTTCAATGTCAAGTCAAAAAAGATTCCGGGTAAATGAAAGAAATCATTTAAACCATGTCAAGTGGCCTGAAGTGGTACTTTTGACAGATTGACGGTCCTTCTGAGGAATGCGGCACCTCACGTCCTGTTACAGAGCTCTGGGAGCAGCTTCTGCCCCCATAACACCTGCAGATATTAGACAAGACGGACAGCGTAATCCTTGGATACCTGCTGCCCCAACCAGAACTGAAGCCCCAAGCCACAGGAGAATTGCTATCCTTTGATTAAAGAATAATTCCTCTGATGAAAATGTCATTTTTAGTGTGTGAACTGTTGTGCAAAACTTGTTTATCTTTCAGTGGCGGTGATACCTGTTTTTCCAGTAATTGGCCAGAACCGTCGTCCCATCACCGCATTCATAGTTGAGGGAGGAGTCATCCACAAACTCTCAGTACCAAACAAAAGATTTCTCTACACTTTGAGTAGTAAGGATCGTCAGTCATCATGATAAAACACAGCCTCTCTTGTATATTTTTGTATGGATTTTTACATGCATTCTCTACACAAGGTAACAGTTTACATTATGTTTTGTCTGAGAAACGTGTATTGCTATTATTATTATTTACTATCCCTATTATCTGTTAAATTGTTGTATCCGCGGAGGTAGTAGTGGGGGCATTGTCCCCACTGGTTGTTTCAGAGAAGTGAACCCTAGGGGTTATGCAGAAACACAAGGCGCGTTCACTTGAGTTATGATGGCATTGTCAAGAATGATGAAGAATCTTTTGAATGATGAATTGCATTGTTAATTGCTTTAGCTTTTAGCACTTATTAGCCATGCTACGTAGCCTATAGGGTTCCACCTTTTTGACGGGAGAGAAGGCCGGATGAGTCAGTAAAGATGAGCAGATGTGTCTCATTCAGTGGTCACACTGACATGAAACTTATTACAGCCTCTGAGGGCATTTTTCAAGACAATCACATGTTTGTCTACTTCAGGGCATCCTGTGCAACCTTAAACTGACAGTCTGGCACAGGGTGTAGATTTGTTTACCCTCCAATTCTCTGTTACATTCAAATTCAACTCACTTGTGCCTTTACCAATGCAGGAAGGATGAATAGCATGGTTGATCCTCCAAGATGCACCAATCCGTCTCTGGGGCAATATCCCATTATGATTTTTTCTACATGTCAGTTACCCAAAACTAAAAAAGGATTTAGGAAGAGCCACCATGTCCCTTGAGGGTTGAACCCAGATAAGGTTTAAAGTACAGAAATTTGGGGCATTTGGCATTAGTGACAGGGACGTGTAGGTTGCTCCATCTAAGATCATTCCAGTAATGTCATGGGAAAAAATATATTGTGAAAAAAGTCAAATTATGTAGGGTCAAAAAAATGTCACAGAAAAGATTTTTTTAATAATAGGTAAAAAATTATTATAAAAAAATATATGTAAGGTCAATATATATATATATATATATATATATATATATATATATATATATATATATTATTAGGGCCGGGACTCGATTAAAAATATTAATCTAATTAGAGGCTTTGTAATTAATTAATCAAAATGAATCGCATTTTAATTGCATAAATATTTGACCTGAGAACAGTGAAAAGTAATTTTTTTCACATGGATTGTTATTTTAGAAATAGCATATTTAGAAATATAGTACTTTCAGAAATTCAGGTAGCCTATAGCTAAGTAGACCTTCTGTAAACTAGGTTTTAGTAGACCAATACTTTCAAGTACATTCAGAACATTGGTTATTTTTTCAGACGTGGACTTAGTTACCCTGGTCCTTAAACCAGTCATCTGGTGCAGTGTGGGTTGGGTGTGGGTCCTTGTACTCGTAGTCGGGCTAACGTCCACGCTAGCTGCTAATTGTTTTGCGTTGAGGTGATACTTGAGGCTCGATGCGAATTCCTTGTTGCACAGCTTGCACACAACCACGCTCTTATCGACGCTTCCATCCGTGTGTTTATTAAAATAAGATTTCCTATTCACGGGGCCACCCGACACGGTCTCGTCAGCTTCTTCGTTCATGTTCACTGTGGTTTGTTGTTGTCTGAAGTCATGAAGGCTAGTTGGTGCTGCAGTATAATCGGTCCTCCGAAACTCATCCAGTGAGAAACGTTCCGCGGTGCAAAAAATAAGTGTAAAAATGCGTAAAAAATGTTTAATGTGTTATTTTTTGTGTAATTAATTAATCTTAATTCACATTGTAATTAATTAATCGTAATTAACGCTAATACTTACTTGTACTAACTGATGAAACACACCCTGCAGTCTTAACTGAGACTGGAAGTGTTGCTAATCTGAGAATACTTGCTACGACAACAACAGACCCAACAGCAGTCACCACAACAACAGCTGCACCCACAACTGCGGCACCCACTACTGCAGCTCCCAATACTACTGCTCCAACAACACTGGCCCCAACAACAACAGACCCGACAATTGTCGCCCAAACAACAGCTGCACTAACAGCCAATGCCTCGACAACTGAGCCACCCACTACTGCGGTTACCACTACCGTGGCCACAACAACTGTCGCCCAAACAACAGCTGCACCGACAGCCAATGCCTCGACAACTTTGCCACCCACTACTGCAGCTCCCAATACTGCTGCTCCAACAATACTGGCTACAACAACAGTCCCTACAACTGTCGCCGCAACAGCTGCACCAACAGCCAATGCCTCGACAACTGAGCCACCCACTACTGCGGCTTCCACTACCGTGGCCACAACTACTGTCACCTCAACATCAGCTGCACTTACAACCCCAGCAACAACAACTGCGGCATCAACTACTGCGGCACCCACTACTGCAGCTCCCACAACTCTCACCCCAACAACAGCTGCACCCACAGCAAATGCCTCGACAACTGAGCCACCCACTACTGCAGCTACCACTACTGCGGCTACCACTACCGCGGCCACAACAACTGTCGCCCAAACAACAGCTGCACCGACAACCACTGCCCCGACAACTCCGGCACCCACTACTGCAGCTCCGAATACTACTGCTAAAACAATACTGGCTACAACAACAGTCCCGACAACTGTCGCCGCAACAGCTGCACCAACAGCCAATGCCTCCACAACTGAGCCACCCACTACTGCGGCTTCCACTACCGTGGCCACAACTACTGTCACCTCAACATCAGCTGCACTTACAACCCAAGCAACAACAACTGCGGCATCAACTACTGCGGCACCCACTACTGCAGCTCCCACAACTCTCACCCCAACAACAGCTGCACCAACAGCCAATGCCTCAACAACTGAGCCACCCACTGTGGCAGCTACCACTACTGCGGCTACCACTACCGCGGACACAACAACTGTCGCCCAAACAACAGCTGCACCGACAACCACGGCCCCGACAACTCCGGCACCCAATACTGCAGCTCCCAATACTACTGCTCAAACAATACTGGCTACAACAACAGACCCGACAACTGTCACCGCAACAACAGCTGCACCAACAGCCAATGACTCGACAACTGAGCAACCCACTGCTGCCGCTACCACTACTGCGGCTAGCACTACCGCGGCCACAACAACTGTCGCCCAAACAACAGCTGCACCAACAACTGTGGCCCCGACAGCTCCGGCATCCACTACTGCAGCTCCCACAACTGTCACCCCAACAACAGCTGTACCAACAGCCAATGCCTCGACAACTGGGCCACCCACTACTGCAGCAACCACTACTGCGGCTACCACAACCGCGGCCCCGACAACTCTGGCTACCACTACTGCAACTCCCACAACTGTTACCCCAACAACAGCTGCACCAACAGCCAATGCCTCGACAACTGAGCCACCCACTACTGCGGTTACCACTACCGTGGCCACAACAACTGTCGCCCAAACAACAGCTGCACCGACAACCACGGCCCCGACAACTCTGGCACCCACTACTGCAGCTCCCAATACTACTGCTCAAACAATACTGGCTACAACAACAGACCCGACAACTGTCGCCGCAACAACAGCTGCACCAACAGCCAATGCCTCGACAACTGAGCCACCCACTACTGCAGCAACCACTACTGCGGCTACCACAACAGCGGCCCCGACAACTCCGGCTACCACTACTGCAACTCCCACAACTGTCACCCAAACAACAGCTGCACCAACAGCCAATGCCTCGACAACTGAGCCACCCACTACTGCGGTTACCACTACCGTGGCCACAACAACTGTCGCCCAAACAACAGCTGCACCGACAACCACGGCCCCGACAACTCCGGCACCCACTACTGCAGCTCCCAATACTACTTCTCCAACAATACTGGCTACAACAACAACAGACCCGACAACTGTCGCCCCAACAACAGCTGCACCAACAGCCAATGCCTCGACAACTGAGCCACCCACTACTGCAGCAACCACAACAGCTGCACCGACAACCATGGCCCCAACAGCTCCGGCATCCACTACTGCAGCTCCCACAACTGTCACCCCAACAACAGCTGCACCAACAGCCAATTCCTCGACAACTGAGCCACCCACTACTGCAGCAACCACTACTGCGGCTACCACTACCTTGGCCACAACAACTGTCGCCCAAACAACAGCTGCACCGACAACCACGGCCCCGACAACTCCGGCACCCACTACTGCAGCTCCCAATACTACTTCTCCAACAATACTGGCTACAACAACAACAGACCCGACAACTGTCGCCCCAACAACAGCTGCACCAACAGCCAATGCCTCGACAACTGAGCCACCCACTACTGCAGCAACCACAACAGCTGCACCGACAACCATGGCCCCAACAGCTCCGGCATCCACTACTGCAGCTCCCACAACTGTCACCCCAACAACAGCTGCACCAACAGCCAATTCCTCGACAACTGAGCCACCCACTACTGCAGCAACCACTACTGCGGCTACCACAACCGCGGCCCCAACAACTGCGGCTACCACTACTGCAACTCCCACAACTGTCACCCCAACAACAGCTGCACCAACAGCCAATGCCTCGACAACTGAGCCACCCACTACTGCAGCTACCACTACTGCGGCTACCACTACCTTGGCCACAACAACTGTCGCCCAAACAACAGCTGCACCGACAACCACGGCCCCGACAACTCCGGCACCCACTACTGCAGCTCCCAATACTACTGCTCCAACAATACTGGCTACAACAACAGACCCGACAACTGTCGCCGCAACAACAGCTGCACCAACAGCCAATGCCTCGACAACTGAGCAACCCACTACTGCCGCTACCACTACTGCGGCTAGCACTACCGCGGCCACAACATCTGTCGCCCAAACAACAGCTGCACCGACAACCACGGCCCCGACAACTCCGGCACCCACTACTGCAGCTCCCAATACTACTTCTCCAACAATACTGGCTACAACAACAACAGACCCGACAACTGTCGCCCCAACAACAGCTGCACCAACAGCCAATGCCTCGACAACTGAGCCACCCACTACTGCAGCAACCACAACAGCTGCACCGACAACCATGGCCCCAACAGCTCCGGCATCCACTACTGCAGCTCCCACAACTGTCACCCCAACAACAGCTGCACCAACAGCCAATTCCTCGACAACTGAGCCACCCACTACTGCAGCAACCACTACTGCGGCTACCACAACCGCGGCCCCAACAACTGCGGCTACCACTACTGCAACTCCCACAACTGTCACCCCAACAACAGCTGCACCAACAGCCAATGCCTCGACAACTGAGCCACCCACTACTGCAGCTACCACTACTGCGGCTACCACTACCTTGGCCACAACAACTGTCGCCCAAACAACAGCTGCACCGACAACCACGGCCCCGACAACTCCGGCACCCACTACTGCAGCTCCCAATACTACTGCTCCAACAATACTGGCTACAACAACAGACCCGACAACTGTCGCCGCAACAACAGCTGCACCAACAGCCAATGCCTCGACAACTGAGCAACCCACTACTGCCGCTACCACTACTGCGGCTAGCACTACCGCGGCCACAACATCTGTCGCCCAAACAACAGCTGCACCGACAACCATGGCCCCAACAGCTCCGGCATCCACTACTGCAGCTCCCACAACTGTCACCCCAACAACAGCTGCACCAACAGCCAATTCCTCGACAACTGAGCCACCCACTACTGCAGCAACCACTACTGCGGCTACCACTACCTTGGCCACAACAACTGTCGCCCAAACAACAGCTGCACCGACAACCACGGCCCCGACAACTCTGGCACCCACTACTGCAGCTCCCAATACTACTGCTCCAACAATACTGGCTACACCAACAACAGACCCGACAACTGTCGCCGCAACAACAGCTGCACCAACAGCCAATGCCTCGACAACTGAGCAACCCACTACTGCCGCTACCACTACTGCGGCTAGCACTACCGCGGCCACAACAACTGTCGCCCAAACAACAGCTGCACCGACAACCATGGCCCCAACAGCTCCGGCATCCACTACTGCAGCTCCCACAACTGTCACCCCAACAACAGCTGCACCAACAGCCAATTCCTCGACAACTGAGCCACCCACTACTGCAGCAACCACTACTGCGGCTACCACAACCGCGGCCCCGACAACTGCGGCTACCACTACTGCAACTCCCACAACTGTCACCCCAACAACAGCTGCACCAACAGCCAATGCCTCAACAACTGAGCCACCCACTACTGCAGCTACCACTACTGCGGCTACCACTACCTTGGCCACAACAACTGTCGCCCAAACAACAGCTGCACCGAGAACCACTGCCCCGACAACTCCGGCACCCACTACTGCAGCTCCCAATACTTCTTCTCCAACAATACTGGCTACAACAACAACAGACCCGACAACTGTCGCCCCAACAACAGCTGCACCAACAGCCAATGCCTCGACAACTGAGCCACCCACTACTGCAGCTACCACTACTGCGGCTACCACTACCTTGGCCACAACAACTGTCGCCCAAACAACAGCTGCACCGACAACCACGGCCCCGACAACTCCGGCACCCACTACTGCAGCTCCCAATACTACTGCTCCAACAATACTGGCTACAACAACAGACCCGACAACTGTCGCCGCAACAACAGCTGCACCAACAGCCAATGCCTCGACAACTGAGCAACCCACTACTGCCGCTACCACTACTGCGGCTAGCACTACCGCGGCCACAACATCTGTCGCCCAAACAACAGCTGCACCAACAACCATGGCCCCAACAGCTCCGGCATCCACTACTGCAGCTCCCACAACTGTCACCCCAACAACAGCTGCACCAACAGCCAATTCCTCGACAACTGAGCCACCCACTACTGCAGCAACCACTACTGCGGCTACCACTACCTTGGCCACAACAACTGTCGCCCAAACAACAGCTGCACCGACAACCACGGCCCCGACAACTCCGGCACCCACTACTGCAGCTCCCAATATTACTTCTCCAACAATACTGGCTACAACAACAACAGACCCGACAACTGTCGCCCCAACAACAGCTGCACCAACAGCCAATGCCTCGACAACTGAGCCACCCACTACTGCAGCAACCACTACTGCGGCTACCACAACCGCGGCCCCGACAACTCTGGCTACCACTACTGCAACTCCCACAACTGTTACCCCAACAACAGCTGCACCAACAGCCAATGCCTCGACAACTGAGCCACCCACTACTGCGGTTACCACTACCGCGGCCACAACAACTGTCGCCCAAACAACAGCTGCACCGACAACCATGGCCCCAACAGCTCCGGCATCCACTACTGCAGCTCCCACAACTGTCACCCCAACAACAGCTGCACCAACAGCCAATTCCTCGACAACTGAGCCACCCACTACTGCAGCAACCACTACTGCGGCTACCACAACCGCGGCCCCGACAACTGCGGCTACCACTACTGCAACTCCCACAACTGTCACCCCAATAACAGCTGCACCAACAGCCAATGCCTCGACAACTGAGCCACCCAGTACTGCAGCTACCACTACTGCGGCTACCACTACCTTGGCCACAACAACTGTCGCCCAAACAACAGCTGCACCGACAACCACTGCCCCGACAACTCCGGCACCCACTACTGCAGCTCCCAATACTACTTCTCCAACAATACTGGCTACAACAACAACAGACCCGACAACTGTCGCCCCAACAACAGCTGCACCAACAGCCAATGCCTCGACAACTGAGCCACCCACTACTGCAGCAACCACTACTGCGGCTACCACAACCGCGGCCCCGACAACTCCGGCTACCACTACTGCAACTCCCACAACTGTCACCCCAACAACAGCTGCACCAACAGCCAATGCCTCGACAACTGAGCCACCCACTACTGCAGCTACCACTACTGCTGCTACCACTACCGCGGCCACAACAACTGTCGCCCAAACAACAGCTGCTCCAACAACCACCGCCCCGACAACTCCGGCACTTACTACTGCGGCTACCACTACTGCAGCTCCCACAACTGTCATCCCAATAACAGCTGCACCAACAACTATGGGCCAGACAACAGCGACACCTACTACATTTGATCCCACTACTGTATCTCCAACTACTGTCACCCCAACAACAGCTGCACCAACATCTGCTGCCTCGATTACTGCCGCACCCACAACAGTAGCTCCTACTACTGCGGCTCCAACAACTATCGCCTCAACAACAGCTTCGCCAACAACCGATACGGACACTACTGTGGCTCCGAATACTACAGCTTTTACTACCGCGGCTCCAACAACTTTGGCTCCGACAACAACCGCCCTAACAACATTTACAGCAAACACCACTGCCCGAACATCTGCCGCATCCACTATGGCGGATCCCACTACTGAGGCAATGACTGTCGCCCCAACAACAGCTCCACTAACAACAGCTAAGGCCACTACTGTGGCACCGACTACAGAGGTTCCAACTATAACAGTCCCAAAAGCTGCACCAACAACCGCGGTCCTGACTACTGCAAAGCCCAATTCTTCGACTCCAAACCAAGGCTAGTGACACTGGGATTTTTTTTCATCTTTCTTATCCATATAGTCAATAATACAGGAATGTTCTTTATTTTGTATTTATAAAAACAGTCCTAAATCATTGATAGTTTGAGCTCACACTGACAAAGAAATTGAAGAAATTAGAATTTTTACTGACCCCAAATATAGCCTTACCCCTTTGATTGGGTACTGTGTTAAGTTTAATGTATAGATAATTTAAATTAATATAACTTAATTTATTGAGAATGTGTTATGGATAATGTCTTCAACACAGAAAATAATGTTTTGCATACGTCCTCACTACCTATTACAAATCTTCAGATTTCTAGATGTTTTTTACAAAAAAAATAATGTATTGCACTGATTGTAGGACGGTTAAGGAGGTCGGCAGGGCTAACCCAAATGTGTTAAATTTCCTTATCTATTTGTTAAAAGCCAAATCCTTTCATGTGATGATTTTTCACATGTCATTTATATTAGCTCACACAAGCACTTCATCCATTTGTTCCTGGCCCCTCTGTCAAATTTTAGAACCCATTAGAACCCTTCGGAGGGATATCTAATGGACAACTTAAGTACTATAACCAAGACTATTATGTAGTTGTAGACACAATTTAGGGGGTCCCTGGGCCTGAGAAGGGAAGAAAAGGAGTTTAATATGGCTATTAAATGTCACTAAAACTAGACTAAAATGTAATTTGTTTTCGTCGACTAAAACTAAGGATTAAAATGACTAAATGTGACTAAAACTAACATCCATTTTCGTCTAAAGACTAAATCAAAAATGGCTGCCAAATAATGCCAAAACACTATTACATTCAATGTGTAATTACATTACAAAGTTCCCTATCATTAAAACAATAATACCACAGTACACCAATGCATAAACAATTCACCAAGGTCACTGACTTTTTAATCTTCCTAATACTGTGTTAAGTTTTAATTTTACTTTTCCTAAACCTTTATAGTAACCTTTATGTATTTCTTACATCTGTAATTAATCATGTTTCAGTTCGTAAAGAGTTACAGGGTTGACAGAATCGCATTAAAGAAAAATTAATCCCCCTAATCAATGTTTTTTCATACCTACAGGCTTTGTATTAACGGCCCTTCAGATGAGGATGACTTCCTTTGGAGAGCTTAGCAATGCAACCATCATTGAACGTGTTAAAGAGGTACGTAAAACAGAAATTGTAAATTGGTTTAAAAATGCTCTTTACCAACATTATCAATCTAATCTTCTGTGTTTTCTTTTAATTTAGTTTTTTGAAAAGCAGCTCCCGAATGGAACATTTTACACAATCAACGTAGCAAACAGTCAAAGGGTTAAAGATGATGTTAATTGAAGACAGCACTTCAGGGTTATGCTGGCAGATTTGTTTCAACATTATGTCAAGTGGTAGTTGACCTTATTACTTTATATCTGGAAAGACTCCTTTGACAATTTAGCAGAACGTATCAAATGTTGTTCCACTTAAGTGTAACAACTTAAGTTTTTCAATCAAAAAGGTTTTCGCTCAACAACCCCTGAACAATTTCCTAAGGAATTGGAGAGGTTTATTGGATGTTCACAGAAGAATTTAAGGCTCAAGCTCAAGGAATATACTCTATCAAACAGTAATGGGCATTAATAATTCCCATGCTCTTTAACTGGCAAAGAAGCTGCCAGAAAACACTACACCCATTCATCATGAAGGAGGAAAGTTCTCACATAAACACAGGTTACAATAAAGTCATTGAGTGCAGAGCTTACAGAATGTGTCTTCCAGACAGAAAGTGAGAGCACTGCTCGTTTGTTGTTTGCTATGCCTTCATGGCCTTCGGTGCCGAGAGGGATGTCTCAAAGATATTCTGTGTGCCAATTCACTTTTAAAGTAACTTTAAAACTTTCCAACTTTTCATTGGGTTGGAGGCACGAATTAACATTGAATTTACACCACTGTTTATCAGTCATTTATTATTCCCTCGCTGTAATTGTTGAGCATCAACCCCAAATTTATATATATATATATATGCGCACTTTTATTTCCTTCGTTTACTTTCACTTGCATCAAAAGTTATTTGTATTTTTCGATACTTTGGTCTGTCAAAACCTGTTTAACCTTTGACCATGTCAAATGTATATAAAAAAATATCACAAAAAGTATTGTATCTTTTAACGAATTTACATTTTTAATTAATTCCCATAATTATTGTAAAACATTTCCTCAATATGCCATCAGCAGAAACACACAGGTAATAAAAAAGATGTCAAAAAGACTTGGGTGCAATCTTTATCACAGTTAAGTATATTAAATTAACTATTAAAATATTAAAAACATGGATGAAAATCTTCAGTTGAAGAATTCATCCTTGGAATTTCCTTCACCTGCATCAATGACCGAGTACAATACGTTGACGCCTTTCCCCATCTTTGATCTACAACAGCCAAAAGCCCCACTGACCCCAAAACTATACTTTATCTTTGAAAAGACAATTTTTCCATTGAAACAAACAAATTAAAGTATGTGAAGAGCTGCTATAGTCCACTTAACTCTGAATCAATCAAGCATTGGACAATGCAAACATAAAACTTGGCTCGTTAATCAGGTCAGAAGAGTTAATGTGACAAACTGTTCACAGACCAGCACGTTGCTTTCTTTACCCTCACATTGTCTGCATATCACAGAAACCTTTGAGATCGACAAAGTCACTGTCAGCAGGCGCTCAATAATCCATCAACCTCATAAACTCGTCACCACTCCAATGCTGCCTCTCTCCCCCCGCCCCCCCCCCTCCCCATCTCCCTCTGTTGGGAAATGTGTAGAGCCAAGGGCTTCATGCAAAGCTCTGCTTAGCAGCGCCAACAGGTCAACAGGCCCCGCCGCTGACCTGGGCAGGAAGAGCTCCAGAGCGCAAGTGGAGGCGTAAGGAAGCCGCGCCCCCGACATCCTTGCATCCTGGAGAGTTAATTCAATGAGATGTTAATATGACATCAAGGTTTATCTCGCATCTTCTTAAACGGTGAAATGCAAACCACGAAGAAAATACTGATGATTTTCTTTTTAAATTCAATAATATCAAAGAATATTCAATTTCATAAAAAAGGCTATTACCAAAATGTTGAGTATCCTGTAAACAATGAGTAGACTAGTAGAGTAAAAATGAATTGAAAATGAAAATGAAATGGAGTTTTTGTCAAATTCTCTGTTACATCTTAATAGTGATTTGAACTGGTTTAAAAATTGATGTAAAAACACTGCTTGTTTGTTGTTCGCTATGCCTTCAGAATTGTTCAGTGCCGAGAAGGAAGTCTCTAAGATATTCTGTGTGCCAATTAACTTTAGCTGAGGTCTCAGCAGGATGTCAACAGCAGAATCATGTCGTAGCATTTTAGTAATTGAACAATGTCGCCTTGTGAGATAGATACCGACCTGGGAGTAAAAACGTAGGGAGATCATTGTGGAGAAACCGAGAGGAGGCAGATGATCAGCTCCACTGATGAAGGCGAGGAGGTCCTCAAAGGAAAAATTTGCCTTACCATCTGCTTGTGGACACGGACATTTTTTTGTAAAAACTCCTAGCGAACCCTGAAACATCTTTTCACTCTGATCCTGCGGGCATCCCTGTGTTCTTACCGCTGACCAAAGTAAGGGCCGCTTCCCAGTGTCCAACTGTTGCCTCTTCAGCTGCCTTCAGCTGGCTGTCTGGGCGGCTGTAGCAGACGATGAAAAGCTGTTTGAACTCCTCCAGGGTCAGAGGCGGCTGCTGTGAGCTTCTCATCACAGGCACACCTTCCTCCCAGTTGGACTGTATCGTTTAATAAAAGGAGTTTAAATTGATGTATTACTGAAAACTAAAATAAAGGGAACTCACACACTCTGACAACCTGAAATGAATCGATATCTGTTTGAGCCACCACGTGATATCCCAAAAGACATGTCAATAATTTTGGATTTTTTTAAGAGAAACAGAGCACTTGTGGTTTACCTGCGGGTAGTCCTGTTGGCTGAGGATGTACAAAGCACCATGTCCAGAGATCCTGAGTACCTGCTCACCAGTCCAGCCCTCTGCAGGAGGGTCTGGGACAAATAGCAGCCCAGAGCCCACGACACACTACAAAGCACACATACCATCAGAACACAAGATGTGGAAGAGTAGCAGGGAAACTGTAAATGTGCAAAAAACGTTAAGTCAAACAGGCTCCCACAGGGACAGAAATACACACCTGTAGAAATGTGAAGGAGAACCTTTGTCCCGCTCGTTTTACAAAACGCCCTCGGAAGAGCATTGCCAGCCGACTCTCCATCTGACTGGTCGACCATTCGTAATCAATGGAGATGCGAGCAGTCAATCCCACGGCGGCTAGAGCTGCTTTTTCCCTGCCCCGAGGAACAGTGTGTCTGAAAGAACAGATGCAAACACGTCCTTTATTTTTTAAACAATATCTTTACTAGATATTAGAATATGTACATCAACAATTTTGAAATATGTCACTAACTATTTCTACTACCATGGTCACAAAATTACGTTTTGTAAATGTGTTTCTGAAAGGACACTCATGTTCAAAAGAACAGTCAGGTATAAACCTGATTTGAAAGGCAGTCTACATTGCTTAGTGTCAGGGTTTCACGCTCTGAGGAAAATTAAGCTTAAATTAATTCTGACCATGGGTGTTGATGGCAAAAGAAAATATGTAGTTGTACAAAAACAAGTATGTAATTGCACAAGAAAGGTCAATAGAGTCAAAGCAAACATTAGGATATCAGTTAAAATTGGCCTTTTACTCAATAAAACATCATGGAATAAGAGTGGTGCTAGAAACACTTAATCCCCACTGGCACTGATGGAAAACATGTTCTTGCAGCACAATAACAAGTCTCACCTCTCCTGCTGTGCCAGGTAGTGTCCTCTGGGGAGACAGACCACATCTTTGACCACCAGTCCCGTCTTCCATGGAGTCAGTCTTCTCCACTTGAGACATCTGGCCTTGTTTGGAAATGGCTGCAGCACACACATATTGTTAATTCCCATTTACTGTGCACACAGTTTCTCAAAATAATAATGTTTCTTATATCTCTGATGCTTTTTCAATTTAAAAACATCAAGGAAAAAAGGACAATATGTCTTCAATTATTCAACGGAAAAGAAATCAAAGTAAATTTACCGTAAGAACTCAATAAAGTGAAACCCTAGGGTCACATGAAATAACATCTTGCTAGGAAGGAAAAACATTGCGCATTTGTCCTTATTTTCTAAAATGTCTTACACTAAACATGTGGGTATGAGCCAATACACCGTGTAGATAAGCAGACAAGTAGGACCATGACTGAAATTAAAGATAAGCGATTTATTGATTGAATCAGTAAAAACGCTTTGTTTGGTTTCACGTTGCCTTTCTGGGCTCAGGGTTCATTTACAACAGCTCTCTAGTTCCGCCAATACACTAAACCCCACACAAGTCCATTTTTACATTATTGCCATGGAAGAGGGCCAAACAGCAGGAGAAACTGTTTGCACACTCCACCAAGCTGAACTGTTGAACTGTCACAAAGATCGGGATCAGCTGATGAAAAAATAAAACCTCAAGTGACATACCAGGGCCATGATGGAAGTATCACCTGGTTTAATAGCCATTCGCTCAGTAGCACGGTGTTGGAGGGGAGAAAGCACCTGAATGAAGGAGAGAAAAGAGAAAGCAGATGATCTGGTTGGGAAATGAAAAAACCTAAAACGCTAAAGGAAGCTGCTCAGAGATCCCGAAAAGCCGTTCATTCTCAATCTGTAGGTTCAACTCCTTTCACACGGTACTACATGAAGAGGGGTTGTTTGAATTGTTGCTCTATACATTTGTTCATTTATATTATTACGTTCTTCACGAATACTTACTGACCTCCATTTCTATCTGAATATCCTCCACGAAAGGAGAGCAGGGCTCTGTTTTGGGCTCTGCCTGGTCCCCTGGGGGTGCAGTCTGGACCGCCGGCTCTGGTTCCTTCCCACATTTGGGAACGAGAGGATTGTCCAGGTGTTTCTGGGCTCAAGAACAGGAAAATAATGATTTGACATAACAATGGATCGAAGATGTTGGTTTTGGTTTAATGCAAAAAGAAGGCATAAACAGCTGTATTTTCTGTTTGAGTCCTTGTCAACAAGTTTTTATAAGGAACCACTATCCAACAAAAAAATAATTTGAAAAATATGTTGGTTGATTTAGACCTTTAATCTAAGTAGTAGTACTATATATTCTCACTGTTATCAAAAGTAATTGGTATTGCTCAGTAATATCAAATTGGATCCGTGATTTACAGTGATTGGTTTGTAAAGGAATCAACTAATCTAACTCCTTTTAACTACAGTTCCAACTAGATTCTTATCAGGTTAAAACTAAAAACAGATAACATTTACATACCGAAATTGGCTGGAAAAGACTTGTTTATATCTCTTTAGTCTGAAGTTATGAGGTCACATTTAGCAGAGAATACCATTTGTACTTCAAATAGAACAAGCCATTGTGAAGTACACGAATAGCAGTTTGAGGATCACCACAGTCTTGTTCTAGTTCAAATGTCTTATTCAACCCGAATGCTCTGTGGTTTTTAGAACAAAAGACACACCTGGTCATAGCTCTGTTCTTCCTTAGTCTCCTTTGTTGATGTCTCCATGCAGGGCTCCCCTGAAGAAAACAGCTCCATCTCAATGTTTTCTGTGAGGATCAGTGAAGCCACGTTCCTTTCACCCAGCTTCATCTTCTCTGGTGGAACCTTTTATCTCAGTCTTTATATCTTTTCCAATATATGCTCCACTTTTTGTCAGAGCCAACTTCTCTTCACTCTTCCTTTAGTCTTCTCAGACCATTTGCTTTGTCCTTGCTTCAGCTTTCTCTTGCTCTCCATTTGTTTATCTACTTGATCTTTTGTCCACTTGTGTTGTTTTCATGCTTGTACTGCTTTCTAATGCCAAATATACCTTTCCACTTAAAACAGTTTAAACTTCAAACAATTGCAGACCTCCAAACATCTCAACAGCAGAGATCTCATTACCTCAAGGTGTGATCTATCACATGTTGACAATGATTGGCTCAGAGCGGTGCTCTCCAGATGTGATTAGATCAGTGGACTGTGCAGAAGTTGTCATTGGTTGAGAGGTTTGTGATGAAGCTCCTAGTTGGTTCAGCCGTTTCTTAAGAGTCACATGTTGGCCGCTTGTTGATCTCTGAGCTTTAAAATAGTTTTAATGAGCAGCAAATTTGATGAGCTGCAAATTTTCATCAATATCTCATAACTGCATGTCCTTGAAGCTGCAGGGAAGAAATACTAAGGGGTTAAATTAAAACCCATATTATGTTGATAAAGTTTTCTCTAAATTTCTGTGTCTTTGTTAATTAAAATCGAATTTCAACCAGTCAAAAAATGTTAGAATGCCAAGAAGTTACTTAGGTTTCAGCAGAAGCATTGTTCTACTGGCTCAAAATATTTCTTAAAACCACACCTCATTCCTGTGGTTTCAAAGCACACAGTGAACAAGCTGTAATCAATGTCAGCCCACTGAGTCAGCAAGACAAATGAATCTATTCAAAACCAACAATCCCAAGAAATGTGACAACCACTTGTTTACCCGAGGTCAAGCTACACCATGGGACTTGAAAAGAAATAAAATAACCCAATTATTATAATCCCAATTATTTTTATAGGCTAGTGTTGTTGACATGGGCATTCGATTTGGATGATGTCCAAAAACCTGCTGATCAAGGAAGCAACAAAACAGTTTTCCGCATTTCTGAGATGTCACATGCCATGCAATGTTTTCACCCAACAGTGAGACTAAGTTTCAACAGAAAAAGAGTGCTTGAAATGTGTGGCTGAAAACATCCGAGGTTTTCATATTCCACAGCTGTGAAATATAATAATCTGTGGCAAATTTCACGGTTACATGAGTTTGAGGACACAAGTTTTTGTTTGAAAACCACTGTTTAGTTTGCCCTCTTTTTTTAACAAAAGTTTTAAAAAAGCACATTGGTAATACGTTTGAGGACAGATTATAATATGGATTTATTGTCTTGTTTTGACATTGAATCAAATGAAGGTTTAGGGAAGGAAATACTGTGGTGGACACTGAAGCTTTCTAGCACTATACACTTAGAAAGCCCCTGGTTTCAGTAATCGCAGCCCTCGTTTAAGTATTATAATAAATAACGTTTAACAGTACGGTCCACAAGAAGACACCAAGACAACAAATGTTAGGAAAGTGACAGACTAAAAAGTCACACTCTTTTTCCATATTGGATGAATATGTTAACATGCCGCCGCCCCCCCCCCCAAAGATATGGACATTTTCATATCTGCTGCGGAATGACTTGCTCGTTATAGTGGATTCTGTTGTTGTGTATCCTAGATATTCTATTATCTTCTTTACCTACATTGTCAGTTATAAATAAAGAGAATACATCAGTGAATGACTAATGACTAAAAACTGTTTATGATTGTCTAAGAACAAAGTGCTGACAAAACAAAAGAAAGAGATGGCATGAAGGGTGGCACATCAGCCCATGTGCCAGTTTCTGTCTTGTAGGGGGTGGCAGTGTGTGTGTGTGTGTTTCATGCAAGCAGGTGTCTCTGGCTACATGTCAAAAGGTGAGGCAGGAAATTCGAGACGGCTCCATCATCGGGCATCAATTCCAGGAACTCTGTGGGGCTTGTCTCCATGGCAACCACGACCAGCGTCTCTGTTGAATGAGATACGGCAACATTAAATACTCAGTACAGTACGAACCATGTGATTATCTTGTAAGTGGTGGTTGGCATAGGCTATGATGGCTTGAGGACATCGGTCCAGCATCTTCTCGATGCTGCTGTCGTACTGCCCCCTCCTGGTGGCGCAGAGGAGGTGCAGGCTGAAGCCCCATAAGGTTTGGTCTGAAAGACGCTCCATCAGAGGCATGACGGAGGCCACTGACAGCGAAGGGCCACAGAGGAGAGACTGCAGAGGGACATAGGAATAAAATCACTGTGCAAATGTGAGAGGAGGAACAGCGGCTTAAAGTGGCTGGTGTTACAAGACAAACAATTAATGCATATTAATCCTAGTGGGAGCATGAGTGAATCGGAGATACACAGGTAGGCAGGACCCTCAGTGAATGAGAGTGAAGTTCACACAAACTCCTTTCTGAACATCCCGCAGGTCAATGCTGTGAGACGGATGGGTGCCTGCTGGCCTCCATCTCAGCCTAGGCTCCTCAATGAAAAGTGAGTAGATCAATTAATGCAGGGTAAAATGCAACAGTACATTGGCTATTATGAGGACCTCTTTGAAAAACCAAACCATGATTAAGAGCAGTAAACGAGTTTGTAAACTTACGTTATAGCAAAAAAATGGTTTTTAATAGAAGCCCTAGCCGAAAAGGTGGAATGTAGCATTGGGTCAGACATAGCGCAAGACATGGGGGCGCAACTGAAAGGGTTAAGTGTCACAAAGGTCACAACGGCGGGGTGGCGTAGCAGGAAGGAGGAGCCAAACGCAGAGTTGCACACAACAAAATACTTTCAAAACTCCAAAAGCCAAAAATGTTGAGGGGAAAAGTGCAAACACGACGAGGAACAGGAACTTCCAGAACACGCAAGACTTCCAATGACGCGACAAGGGACCAAAGACACACGTTCCTTAAATACACTGGGAAGGTGCAGGTGATTGGACACAGGTGGAAACAATCAGGGACACTGAAGAAAATCACAGGGGATGACAGGAGAAGGCAGGAAGTGAAGCTAACCCAGGGATACAAGAGGCAGGAAACTACTAAATAAAACAGGAAACAAACCCAAACCGTGACAGAGAGACACTCTCCTCGGTCCTATTTTTGCACACTTTCTAAAATCCCTGGATGAGAAACTTTGATCAACTGTGACTGAAGTTTTTCACCTTCAGTAGGTGTTGGGGATTGTCCACAGTAGTCCACCTGAGCCCGTCAGACCCAGCTAATTAGATATGTCATTTGCTATTGATCCACTTTATCGTCTGAGCTGATGATGTCATGTCAAAGGAAAGACCTGTCACAAAACGGTGGCACCATCATGTGTTGTGTTAAGCCGCTACTTCTAGTGAAATAATAAACTTCATTTGAAGGAGACGGTTGATTCACAGAAGTAAGGTATTGGGCATCTCAGTTCTTCTCATATTGGAGTTGTTCGACCAATTGGGACAGGAACCCTTTAAGTCCGTAGCGGACGTTGGAAGTAACAAACATCTCATCTCTGTCTCATCACAGTATTGATCACAGTTATTGTTCTCCTACCTTACTAAAATGGTAGTTGCAGTTGAATCATTTATTATAGAAATGGAGATGTATTTCTAGATGTTTATTCAACCTTTTTAATCTGTGCCAGCTATTTTGTCCCTGGGTCCAATCTGCCGTGTCCCTTCCTGAACTATATGGGCAGGAAGTGAGTAAGACAGACAAAAAAACCCCTTCTAAACACGGATGGACACAAGTTTCACATTGTTCTTGTGAGAAACAGAGAGAGAGAGACAGCAGGTGTCCATGCAGACACTTTGTTTGCCTGCTTGTTTGTTTCCCTTGTGGACAGTGGTGTTGCCATAGCGACAGAATATTTTTACAGCACTCATTGCAGAGTGATATTGAAACTTAAACACAGGCATAGCTGTACTGTAAACATGTTCTCCTGTCTGTCTGCACGTGTTAGTAACACCAACGTTATCTCTCGTATGTCGAAACCGGGAAGATCCAGTTCCCAGAATTAGGCCGATCTAAGATAGGAACATCCAAAAAACAGAAATACTTAAAAAAACAAACATTTCCCAACTTTTCTTATTTTATTTTTTTTAAGTCTTCATATATTTGTCTAAAATGTGGTTAACGGCAGGTGATGTAATCATTGACTGCGTGTTAATGTATTTTTGTTCTGTATCTGTGTAATTGGTATGAAATACAAACAGAGTTGCCAGTTTATTTGGATACACTTCGCTCAAACTAATTTAGTGTAAAAAAGTTCTGCAATTAATTCTAACTTTGTGAAGGTTATTGTTTTCAGAAGTTGTTTTAGAGATGTGTTGATTTATCTTTACGATCATTTTGGAGGATCTTGTTGTGTTAAACAATGAGGTGCTCCTGTTCAGCCCACCTTCATTAAAGAAATGGAGTTAGTCTGCGTTAGGTTTAGCTGCACCTAATAAACAATAAACAAGTGTGTACCTGCAGGAAATTAAGTTACTTTCAGTAACTTTCATTCGGTCATGCAGGCCTACGTATGTATGTGCAGGAGGCTGCATATACATTTTCAGATTGCCGCCAGATGTGCAGACGTTAAGACTCCGTGGTCTGGCAACGCGGACAAGAC
Source organism: Pungitius pungitius (assembly GCF_949316345.1). Classification (NCBI taxonomy): domain Eukaryota; kingdom Metazoa; phylum Chordata; class Actinopteri; order Perciformes; family Gasterosteidae; genus Pungitius; species Pungitius pungitius. The sequence continues at coordinate 3,448,489 of NC_084906.1, forward strand.
ATCTAACTTTATATATACATATCTATCTATCTATATATCTATCTATATATATAGATAGATATATAGATAGATATGTATATATAAAGTTAGAGTCTATATATATATAGATAGATATATAACTAGGCCTGAAACGGTGTCTGGATGAATCAGAAAATGTATTGTTTGACGCTAAATGCGGCATTTTTTTGTCACTGGTATGCTTATAAATGATTGTTGAAAATGTCCATGTGAATAAGATGTACCATGCTAAATTATTTAATGTAAAAGCTTCATAAAATTATATTATGGAGTCTATAATTAGTACTACATTTTATTATCATTAGCAAAAATGTATGATGTCAACAATAATGAGGATAAGGATTCTATTAAGGGACTCAGCATTCTTAGAATGAGAATTGCTATTCTTTAAGGAGCAATGAAATAAATGGATGAAATACTGTTGAATCAAACACGCAAATATTCAAATTATAAGCAAATGAATTAATGCAGCAGTTAAGTTAATCCATAATTATTATGATATAATATTGTGTAGTAAGGCCCTTTTATGCCATAATTAGTGATTTATTCTGTAGTGTGTAAAGTGTAATCTGTTTAGAATGAAAGGCACCTAGCTGGTTTTTCAGGTAATATGCAAGTAGCCTCGTCCCGGCAGTGCATTCATAGTTGAGGGAGGAGTGATCCACAAACCAAATGCAAGGTAAGGAGTAAGGAGTATCCTCAGTCATCATGGAAAGACACATACTTTTTTGTATATTTTTGTATGGATTTTTACATGCATCCTCTGCGCAAGGTAACCATTCAGTTTATCTTTTCATGACTTTGATTGTTTTACTTTCTGATACGACTCACTGCCTCAGAGTAGACCTGAAACAAAAATGAAAGATTTTCTTCCGTGTCTTCTATTTGACATTCTATGAAATATTGTCTACATGTTATGCTGCCATTGTTTTAACCATTTTACGTTTATTTAATCCTTTACTTGTGTTATATTTTATTCTCACAAAGACCCCTAAGAATTGTGAATTGCATTTTCAACATAATTATTATTTATCATCGTCATTATCTTTCCCTATTATCTGTTTAGTTGTTTTTGAAAATGAAATTATCTCCCACTGTCTCATTTTAAATGTGAGTAAAATGCAAAACAATTGTGGCGCCAACAACATCCGCTCCCACTAATGCTCCCACTAATGCCCCCACTACTAATATTGCCCCAGCCACAATTGCCCCAGCCCCAGCTTCTGCAGCTCCAACAATCGCGTTCCCAACAACCGAGGCAACCTCAACTGTTGCCCCAACAGCTGCACCAAATACTGAGGCTCCAACAACTGCAGCACTCACTACAACGACTCTGACAACAGCAATACCCACTACTGGAAATACCAGTACTGCGGCTCCAACAACTTTCTTCCCAACAACGGCTGCACCAACAACTAGGGCCCAAATAACTGCGGCTCAAACAACCATGGCTCTGACAACTGTCGTACCAAATACCAGTACTACGGAGCCAACAGCCGCTGCACCAACAACTGCGGCCCAAATAACTGCGGCTCCAACAACCATGGCTCTGTCACCTGTGGTACCCACTACTGCAAATACCAGTACTACGGATCCAACCGTCGCTGCCCCAACAACTGGGGCCCAAATAACTGCGGCTCCAACAACCATGGCTCTGTCAACTGTGGTACCCACTACTGCAAATACCAGTACTACGGCTCCAACAACGGCTGCACCAACAACTGGGGCCCAAATAACTGCGGCTCCAACAACCATGGCTCTGACAAGTGCGGCACCAACTACTGCAAATACAAGTACTACAGCTCCAACAACGGCTGCACCAACAACTGCGGCCCAAATAACTGCGGCTCCAACAACCATGGCTCTGACAACTGTGGCACCCACTACTGCAAATACCAGTACTACGGATCCAACCGCCGCTGCACCAACAACTGGGGCCCAAATTACTGCGGCTCCAACAACCATGGCTCTGACAACTGTTGTACCAAATACCAGTACTACGGATCCAACAACCGCTGCACCAACAACTGCGGCCCATTTAACTGCGGCCCCAACAACCATGGCTCTGTCAACTGTGGTACCCACTACTGCAAATACCAGTACTACGGCTCCAACAACTGTCTTCCCAACAACGGCTGCACCAACAACTGGGGCCCAAATAACTGCGGCTCCAACAACCATGGCTCTGACAAGTGCGGCACCCACTACTGCAAATACCAGTATTACAGCTCCAACAACGGCTGCACCAACAACTGCGGCCCAAATAACTGCGGCTCCAACAACCATGGCTCTGGCAACTGTGGCACCTACTACTGCAAATACCAGTACTACGGATCCAACAACCGCTGCACCAACAACTGCGGCCCAAATAACTGCGGCTCCAACAACCATGGCTCTGTCAACTGTGGTACCCACTACTGCAAATACCAGTACTACGGCTCCAACAACGGCTGCACCAACAACTGGGGCCCAAATAACTGCGGCTTCAACAACCATGGCTCTGACAACTGTCGTACCAAATACCAGTACTACGGATCCAACAACCGCTGCACCAACAACTGGGGCCCAAATAACTGCGGCTCCAACAACCATGGCTCTGTCAACTGTGGTACCCACTACTGCAAATACCAGTACTACGAATCCAACAACGGCTGCACCAACAACTGCGGCCCAAATAACTGCGGCTCCAACAACCATGGCTCTGTCACCTGTGGTACCCACTACTGCAAATACCAGTACTACGGATCCAACCGTCGCTGCCCCAACAACTGGGGCCCAAATAACTGCGGCTCCAACAACCATGGCTCTGACAACTGTTGTACCAAATACCAGTACTACGGATCCAACAACCGCTGCACCAACAACTGGGGCCCAAATAACTGCGGCTCCAACAACCATGGCTCTGTCAACTGTGGTACCCACTACTGCAAATACTAGTAATACGGATCCAACCGTCGCTGCCCCAACAACTGGGGCCCAAATAACTGCGGCTCCAACAACCATGGCTCTGACAACTGTTGTACCAAATACCAGTACTACGGATCCAACAACCGCTGCACCAACAACTGCGGCCCAAATAACTGCGGCCCCAACAACCATGGCTCTGACAAGTGCGGCACCAACTACTGCAAATGCCAGTACTACAGCTGCACCGAATGCCAGTACTACAGCTGCACCAACAACTGCGGCCCAAATAACTGCGGCTCCTACAACTGTCTTCCCAACAACGGCTGCACCAACAACTGGGGCCCAAATAACTGCGGCTCCAACAACCATGGCTCTGTCAACGGTGGTACCCACTACTGCAAATACCAGTATTACGGCTCCAACAACGGCTGCACCAACAACTGGGGCCCAAATAACTGCGGCTCCAACAACCATGGCTCTGACAAGTGCGGCACCAACTACTGCAAATGCCAGTACTACAGCTCCAACAACAGCTGCACCAACAACTGCGGCCCAAATAACTACGGCTCCAACAACTGTCTTCCCAACAACGGCTGCACCAACAACTGGGGCCCAAATAACTGCGGCTCCAACAACCATGGCTCTGACAAGTGTGGCACCCGCTACTGCAAATACCAGTATTACAGCTCCAACAACGGCTGCACCAACAACTGCGGCCCAAATAACTGCGGCTCCTACAACCATGGCTCTGTCACTTGTGGTACCCACTACTGCAAATACCAGTACTACGGATCCAACCGTCGCTGCCCCAACAACTGGGGCCCAAATAACTGCGGCTCCAACAACCATGGCTCTGGCAACTGTGGCACCTACTACTGCAAATACCAGTACTACGGATCCAACAACCGCTGCACCAACAACTGCGGCCCAAATAACTGCGGCTCCTACAACCATGGCTCTGTCACTTGTGGTACCCACTACTGCAAATACCAGTACTACGGATCCAACCGTCGCTGCCCCAACAACTGGGGCCCAAATAACTGCGGCTCCAACAACCATGGCTCTGACAACTGTTGTACCAAATACCAGTACTACGGATCCAACAACCGCTGCACCAACAACTGCGGCCCAAATAACTGCGGCCCCAACAACCATGGCTCTGACAAGTGCGGCACCAACTACTGCAAATGCCAGTACTACAGCTGCACCGAATGCCAGTACTACAGCTGCACCAACAACTGCGGCCCAAATAACTGCGGCTCCTACAACTGTCTTCCCAACAACGGCTGCACCAACAACTGGGGCCCAAATAACTGCGGCTCCAACAACCATGGCTCTGTCAACGGTGGTACCCACTACTGCAAATACCAGTATTACGGCTCCAACAACGGCTGCACCAACAACTGGGGCCCAAATAACTCCGGCTCCAACAACCATGGCTATGACAAGTGCGGCACCAACTACTGCAAATGTCAGTACTACAGCTCCAACAACAGCTGCACCAACAACTGCGGCCCAAATAACTGCGGCTCCTACAACTGTCTTCCCAACAACGGCTGCACCAACAACTGGGGCCCAAATAACTGCGGCTCCAACAACCATGGCTCTGACAAGTGTGGCACCCACTACTGCAAATACCAGTATTACAGCTCCAACAACGGCTGCACCAACAACTGCGGCCCAAATAACTGCGGCTCCAACAACCATGGCTCTGGCAACTGTGGCACCTACTACTGCAAATACCAGTACTACGGATCCAACAACCGCTGCACCAACAACTGCGGCCCAAATAACTGCGGCTCCTACAACCATGGCTCTGTCACTTGTGGTACCCACTACTGCAAATACCAGTACTACGGATCCAACAACCGCTGCACCAACAACTGCGGCCCAAATAACTGCGGCTCCTACAACTGTCTTCCCAACAACGGCTGCACCAACAACTGGGGCCCAAATAACTGCGGCTCCAACAACCATGGCTCTGTCAACAGTGGTACCCACTACTGCAAATACCAGTACTACGGCTCCAACAACGGCTGCACCAACAACTGGGGCCCAAATAACTGCGGCTCCAACAACCATGGCTCTGACAACTGTGGCACCCACTACTGCAAATACCAGTACTACGGCTCCAACAACTGTCTTCCCAACAACGGCTGCACCAACAACTCCAAACCAAGGCTAGTGACACTGGGATATTTATCCTTTTTCAGCTTTACTTTCTCATCCATACTGTCAATATAACAGGAATGTTCTCTAATTCGTATTCATTAAATAAGCCTTAAAAACTGCTGGTTTGAGTTCACATTAACAAAATATAATTGAATCCCTATTGACCCAAAGCAGCTCCCACTACCGCGGCCCCAAAAACCGCTGCCCCAACAATTGCAATGCCCACTAGTGTGGCTCAGAATGTGTTTTTGATCATATCAACACAGAAACTAATATACTGCATAAATCCCCAATACCTATTACTAATCTTCAGATTTCTAGATGTATTTTACATTAATTACAAATTACATTACAAAGTTCGCCATCATTAAAACAATAATACCACAGTACACCAATGCATATACAATACACCAAGGTCACTGACTGGTCAATCTTCCTAGAATTGTGTTAAGTACAATGTTTTTTAATACCTACAGGTTTTGTATTGATGGCCCTTCAGATGAGGATAACTTCCTTTGGAGAGCTTAGCAATGCAACCATTATTGAATATGTTAAAGAGGTACGTAAAAAACAGAAGTGGTAAATTAACTGGTTTAAAAATGCTCTTTACCTAAAATCATCAGTCTAATCTTCTCTGTGTTTTCTCTCAATTTAGTTTTTTGAAAAGCAGCTCCCGAACGGAACATCTCACACAATCAACGTGGCAAACATTCAAAGTGTTATTTCTTAAAGACAGCCGTTCAAAGGTATGCTGCCAGAATTGTTTCAACACGATGTCAAGTGGTAATTAACAGTGATCTAAAGCCAACACCTAGAAATTTCCAGAACCATCTCAATTTCCCTCTGGGTTTTTAATCAAAAAGGTTTTCACTCTACAATCCCTGAACAGTATCCCAAAGATTTGGAGATGTTTATTGGATGTTCAAAGAAGAAATTAAGGCTCAAGCCAAGGAATATGCTCAAACAGTAATGGGCATTAATAATTCCCATCCTCTTTAACTGGAAGAGAATCTGCCAGAAAACACAAAGTAAGAAAAAGTTATCACATAAACACATGTTACAATAAACTTGGTGCCTACAATGAGTAGGCTGGAGGAAATAGATTTTCAGACCCGTTTCTTTAGCATTTAAAATGAATTGGCCGTTTTTGTCCAACCCTCTGACATGTTAATAGTGATTTAAACACAATCATGGTTTAAAAATTGTTTTAAAAATATACGTAGGAGCCTCGTTGCAAAAATTCAGAGGTGCGTGACAAAGCGCCTCCAACAATGTGAAGACTTTGCTCTCTTTCTTCCGATGAACTGGAATCTAGTTTGTCTGCATACATAGCTGTGGATAAGGGTTGAAGATGTGTTATCACTGATGACACATAGGAGAAGGGGACAGTTACGTAACATAAGACGGGTAGATAAAATCCAGCGATCTGATTGGTTGAGAGCGAGTCACAGGGGGTGCATTATTTGAGCAATAAGGTACAAGAGGCAATATGGTACGAGACAAAGTACTGCCTCAAGTACCTTCTTGCTTTTATAATACTATTTAAAATGTTGTTGGTAACCGTATGTAAAGCACAAAACAGCCACCAAACGTTTTGCATCACATGTCATCAGTCTAGAGGAGAAATAGTCCCCCGTACGTGCATGTAAACAGCATTGGGCCCCGCACCATCTCATTAATTCACATCGCTCACGGCTGGATTTCATCTACCAGTATTATAATAATGCATTAAGGTACAAGAGGCTGTATTTCATCATCCAATAATGTAACTGTTCAAGGGCAATGTCTCTGGTGGAAACTTTTATCTCAGTATTTATATCTTTTCCACTATATACTCCACTTTTTGCCTCAACCAACTCTTCCTTTACTCTTCTCAGACCATTTGTTTTGTCCTTACTTCAGATTTCTCTTGCTCTCCATTTGTTTATCTACTTCATCTTTTGTCCACTTGTATCGTTTTCATGCTTGTACTGCTTTTTCATTGCCGATAGTCCTTTCCACTCAAAACAGTTGAAATTTCAAACAATGGTAGACCTCCAAACATCTCAACAGCTGTAGAAAATGTATAGGTCATAAGAGTTTGAGGACAGATTATAATATGGATTTATTGTCTTGTTTTGACATTGAATCAAATGAAGGTTTAGGGAAGGAAATACTGTGGTGGACACTGAAGCTTTCTAGTACTATACACTTAGAAAGCCCCTGGTTTCAGTAATCGCAGCCCTCGTTTAAGTATTATAATAAATAACGTTTAACAGTACGGTCCACAAGAAGACACCAAGACAACAAATGTTAGGAAAGTGACAGACTTAAAAGTCACTCTTTTTCCATATTGGATGAATAGGTTAACTTGCCGCCGCCCCCCCCCCCCCCCCCCAAAGATATGGACATTTTCATATCTGCTGCGGAGTGACTTGCTCGTTATAGTGGATTCTGTTGTTGTGTATCCTAGATATTCTATTATCTTCTTTACCTACATTGTCAGTTATAAATAAAGAGAATACATCAGTGAATGACTAATGACTAAAAACTGTTTATGATTGTCTAAGAACAAAGTGCTGACAAAACAAAAGAAAGAGAGATGGCATGAAGGGTGGCACATCGGCCGGTGTGCCAGTTTCTGTCTTGTAGGGGGTGGGTGTGTGTGTGTGTGTGTTTCATGCAAGCAGGTGTCTCTGGCTACATGTCAAAAGGTGAGGCAGGAAATACGAGACGGCTCCATCATCAGGAATCAGTTCCAGGAACTCTGTGGGGCTTGTCTCCATGGCAACCACGACCAGCGTCTCTGTTGAATGAGATACGGCAACATTAAATACTCATCAGAGCAGATATTAACTTCCTGGACATATTGTCTATCGGTGCCTGCATTGTTTACAGTGCTACGTAACTCGATTCACTCTGTTGAACAAACTATGGCAGTTTAAACATTTCTTTGCCGGTAATAAAAGTGAGTTGAGGCAAAAGTATAAATACTTCACTCATCCCCATCCTTTGTACATGTGTAACACCCTGTGACCACAGTTGGCCTGATGGAAACCACCGTCATTTACAATCCTGATACTATTCAGATGCCCTTTTGAGATGCTGTCTAACTTGAACACTATTTCTGTCCTTAGTGAAAAGAGAAAAATTGTCACTGTTCAATGGTAAAAAGGTATTCTGAGGGAAGCTTCCACCTTTGAGAGCAGCTAATAGGATGCCGTTGTCTGCGGCAACTCTCGTCCTGTTACAAAGCTCTGGGAGCAGCTTCTGCCACCATAACACCTGCAGATATTAAACAAGACAGACAGCGTGACACCTTGGATAAACACACTGCTGTGGGAATGCAGAACTAAGCATTTATACATAAAACAGTATAAATGTAACATGTACTTTTCAGGCTACTGCTCAGTACGAACCATGTGATTATCTTGTAAGTGGTGGTTGGCATAGGCTATGATGGCCTGAGGACATCGGTCCAGCATCTTCTCGATGCTGCTGTCGTACTGCCCCCTCCTGGTGGCGCAGAGGAGGTGCAGGCTGAAGCCCCATAAGGTTTGGTCTGAAAGACGCTCCATCAGAGGCATGACGGAGGCCACTGACAGCGACGGGCCACAGAGGAGAGACTGCAGAGGGACATAGGAATAAAATCACTGTACAAATGTGATAGGAGGAACAGCGGCTTAAAGTGGCTGGTGTTACAAGACAAACAATTAATGCATATTAGACCTAGGGTTTTAGATCTGAGTCGTTGAGTCTACATAGTCTATTCATGTATTGTTAAGTGTATAATTTGATGTTGGAGACATGTGTTCACAGACAAATTACCTGCAATTTGTACAGCGCCTCCTGGTGTTGTGAGCTGGTTGTGTGCGCTGGATTGAGAACGATGAGCCACGGGTACAGAGCACCGTAATGGGAGCACGAGTTAATCTACACAGGTACACAGGTAGGCAGGACCCTCAGTGAATGAGAGTGAAGTTCACACAAACTCCTTTCTGAACATCTCGCAGGTCAAACACTACAACGGCTGTTAATTAAGGTGGTGGTCAAACATCACGGGGCCTTTTACCAGAGTCAAACCCAGCATTAACTGTGATATTGGAAACTAAGAAAACAACAGTCATCAGCTACTGTACCAGATCGTCGGCGCTCTTCAGTGGCCTGCGTTTCACAGGCGTGTGTGGTCCGTTGGTGTGTGTTTCCAAGGGTGTGTTGGTCAGTCGGTCGATGTAGACGGACGCCACTCGGAACAGAAGTTCCTGGATGATGGTTTCCTGTGAGGACGCCATGAGCATTGCCTCCCAGAAATCCACCTGTAAGCAGTTCTCGCAGTCCAGCTCCTACACATACAAATAGAATGGATCAAGATGGACATTTGTTGAATTGTTGTTAGCTTGAAAACAACATGGGGTCCAAATGAATACCCTTCACCATGTTTTTGTTAAGTTCATTTCCTTCAATGCTATGTTTAAATAGGAAAATCTGCACATTTAGAACATAGTTTTGAGATCTACCTTGACCATTCGAATTCACATCTAAAAAGGAATAATGTAATTTCACAGAGACAGTGACTGCCCCTCCTTTTTGTTTTGGGGTTGCTTAGTATTAACTGACCTTAAACACACCTACCAATTGCAAGCATGCTTTTCCAGTAGTACTGTAGCGAATAGGAAAGCTTCCAATGGAAAAAGACCTCGGCTTTCTAGGTAACCCCCGTAACGTCACTTTCTTTGCCCTCAACTGATTGACAAAAAAGTGATAGTTCTTTACCTCCAAACTTCAGTACGTATAACTAGGAGAGGGGATTCACACACTTATATTTTTCTTAATTAATGGAAATGAATAAGACATAACAAGAGACCGATCCATATATTTTACATATTTTCTTAATATTGGGGGGGGGAGATGACCCCACCAAAGAATGCATGGTTATGACCATGACAAACCAAATCTCTTGACCGTTTGCATCTAGTCTCTTAACCTTGAATCACCAGGCGCTAACCACATACAAACACACCTTGAATATGTGATCAGCGTGTTCCAGCTGGACTTTGTTGTTTTCATGCAAAGCCACCACAGCAGCCACCAGCAGTCCTGGTTGGGACTTTGCCAGTTGGCGGGTCAATGCTGTGGGACGGATGTGTGCGTGCTGGCCTCCATCTCCGCCGTGCAGCAGCATCCTAGGCTCCTCGATGAACCCGTACACCAGCACCATCTGAACATGAACACAAAGTGCTTTGGAACAAGTCTTAACTGTTGGTCAACTATCGACTGATCCTGTGCGGTGGAACGCTTTTAGGACAAGCAAAAAAAGAAGCGTCTTAAAATCAGCTAATGCTCAATGCCTGGGACTTGGAGGAATATTTGCAGCCAGAAGGTTTACATGTCATGCTTTTCCTCTAAACTTCAACAGTATGTTATCAAAAACAAACAAGATAAACTGCGCAAATAGAAACACACTAGTGTGACATAAAAGTGCATTTAATCGAATGCTGTGAGGAGCTTTGCATTCTATTTTTATGTTTTAAGTGATAGCAATAAAATTCATGTTTCTATGGAAGCTACGAAGTAGTTCATCAGGTTGGATGTAATTAGTTATGAATGTGTTTTCATATATAACAGTTGTGATTTTTTAGATCCATGTTTCACTAGGAAGCATCCCTTTACACATCAAACACACCGCTATAACACCCCGTACCATCTCCTAACCTCTGCGTGTCTTTCCATCAGACGCGTGTACTCTGGCAGGTCGTCCAAACGCAACATCATGGTTGCCATGGTGGTTGTCAAAGGAACAGACACGCCAGCTGTGTCTTCCAGATGTTGTAAGATTTGCAACGTCTTGGCTGGACTGATGTTTATCAGAGACGGGCTGGCACAAACACTGACAAGCTGCGAGGGCTCTGATTGGCTGAAAATGTCTATGACCTCATCAGCAGCCTCCTGCGGAATATGAAATCTACAATTATTATTTCCTTTAGTCTCCGTGTGATTTCTTCATCTCGTTTTGGAGAAAATAAATGTAGTGCGGATCTATTCCATACGATACCACATCTCTATCAGCCTTACATGACACAAGCAGCATGTGAGGGCTTTAAGTGTTTTTTTATGTGCTTACCTGACTGAGAATCTGCTCGGTTTCTTCAAACAGGTAATGTTTCAGGTAGAAGAGGAAGCCGGGGCCGTAGGCGTGAGGGCTGCCAGGAAGTGGCCGGTTCCGGGCCATGAGCTCTGTGACCGACAAACCAGACATCCTGTAGTAGGGCAGAGCCAGGTGGCACTCCCTCTGACTCCCCCTTACCAAACACAAAAGCATAGAATAATTGCTAAAATATCTACAAACAGCAACACACTGATCATCAATCATTGATTTAGAAAAGTAACACCAAACATTTAAGCTATTTGAATGCGTCACATTGGGGCTTTTGATAAATAATAATGACTTAATTATATTGAATCACAATTAGAAAACAATTTTTTACCAAAAATAAGTGTTCATTGTTACCTCAAACAAAAGGGACCATATATAAAGTACATATGTGCACATGCCATAATGATAGCAATGCAATAATTATCTAATCCGATGAAGACAAAATCATTTCTAAAGCTGTTTGAAGTGATGCTTGTCTTGCAAATTGTGTGTGTGTGTGTGTGTTACCTGCTGAAACAGTCTCCCAGCTGTGCACAGTTCTGCTTGAAGGCCTCCTCTAGTTCTCTACAGTCTGTGCGCACAGCGGCCGGTTCCTCAGCCGGCCCGCCTGTACCGGCCTGCGGAGACAGAGAGGAGTCTCCCTCCGTGATTCGCTGCTGCTCTGAAGTTTGGAGTAAGGAGGTTCGCAGGAGGAGGTGAGCTTCACTCAAGAGGTGCCGAAGACTTTGAGCCTGCGGGTTGGTCTCCGCGTACCGCTGGCTGTATTCGACCTGAACAACAGGGAGACAAACATGCAGTATGTACATATTCAATAACCTGCACATCTTCAGAATAAACCTTTTGTATTTTTCCTTTGGTTTTCAACCCCGAAAACATTTTAAAGTGGCTTTAAAAAATACCAAAACAGTGAGAAAAGTCTTTAAATATATATATATATATATATATATATATATATATATATATATATATATAAATAAATGAAATATATTTGAAATACTTTCCAAAAGAAAAGTTTAAATTATCTTGTTACCCTGTAAATGTCTGAATGAAGGTCTGTAAAAAATACGCAAATACAACAATTGACATGCAGATAAAGTCATTTGTTGTGTGTTTGTGTTTACCATCTCCTGGTAAAGAGTGAGGGGGGAGACGGTGTCGACCACGTAAAGATTCCATCCGTGTCCTGCAGTGCTGGCTGGTTTGGGGGAAGAGATTGTCCACTTCCTGCTCCTGAGGTCAGAGGTCAAAAAACAAATAAGCAAACAGAGCGAAGTGCTTACCGTTTTATTTCTCTACAGCCAATCTCAAAATGTGTAAACTGTTCATCGTAAATATCCAATGAATTGTTAAAAACAAGAAAGGACAATAAGGAAAACTGTAAACATCGGCATTGAGGGAATCTACCGTTTGGCCAAACTATTTCCTAATAAAGTTACTTTAAGCAGGTGAATTACATAACTTAACAAATATCAATAGTTATCTACAGTATGTTTACCTGTCAGAGTTTACAGGAGCTAAAGCAAATGTTGATCCACCTTGATTACACTGCTGTTGTCATGTAATGCAACACCATATTTGAAACATCTGTATCAAATAAAAGCATTCTATAAAACCAATGTTGGTAAAATATATTTAACTAATGCAGAATATGGGAGTGTGTGAGTATTTTTTTAAGTTTGTGTATATAGCTTAATACATATAACTGTATATATATAAGTGTGTTTATGGAAAAATCTGCATCATTTGATGTGTTACATGGAGCCAGTAGTTTAGTTACAAACCACTGTTTGCATCACAAACAAACTCCCAATGAAGAACAACCTTTGGGGTACAACTACGTAATACATCAACTGCCTCCCACTAAGACATATCATACAAACCGTACCAGACAAACCGTTAGTCAAATGTTAGTGAGCATGTTAGCAGGTCGTCTGAGGAGTCCGTTTGTGTGTGCGTTTGTGTGTGTCATGCTGGTCATACGTCATGTCCTCAAACCCTTAGATCTTCCAATCACACACCTTTTTTTTAACTTTCACTGAAACAGTGCGGGAACAATGATGATCGTTGGAATCACTATTCATGAACTTCCAACAAAACAAGCCCTGCTCAGCCAGGTGACTTTATGAATCATCTTTGCAAGTTAACATCTAAAACGAGAGCACCCGAGAGGCAGACTGACACCAGATGTGAACTTTTGGGTGTCCCGACGTTGCCTGTGAAGGACTGGTGTGTGTGTGTGTGTCCAGAATCACTCGTGAGGAGGGTCACCGATAACAGCAATGGCCAACCCTGAAACACTTATATAAATGGTTTTGTACTAGCAATTATTTGGCCGTAGCACTTTTGGAGCAGGCGCCATTATCTAAATACTAGAAGTAATTGTGTGTTACTTTGTAAAAGACTTGTAGTCATATCCAGTTTCCTATAAATACAAGTACACATCTGTGTATGAGTGGTAAGGTTAGCCAAGTAAAATCCAAAGATCTTACTTCAATTAAAAACACTTAGTTTGTGAGCAAAGCGTCACACACTTAGGATAGTTAGGTAGGTTATGGTTGGACTGGTTTAGGAACTAAAACAGGAAGTGTCGTCACTTTTGGACCAAACTGCAAACATTTTTTATCATCAATTAAACACGGGGTTAAAGTCATTGGCTGTTTTAGAGTTTTAGTAGATAGCCAAATGGAAATACTTGATTGAAGAAGATAATTGACCAAACATTTTTTTAGCACTTTTTTTTTTTTTTTTTTTTTTACTAAAGGATTTTAGTATCTGGAATGAAATACTGAGTCTGTACATGTGGTCTCTCGGTCCAACTCGAGTCCCTTGTTCCCAGTAGCTAATGGTCATTACTGGGGGCATCAACGCTAAGCTATGATAAACTTCTGGAATAAAGGTCTGAAAAAGAGCAGGACCCTTTTTTAGAGACTTAAAGAAAATTGGATGAAAAAAGTTAAGCCTTAAAGGTGTTACATGAGGGCATACAATATATTTTTGTCATGATGTACCGAAAAGAAACCTGACCGTTCAGGTTTTCCCTTTAAATAAGGGCAGATATAAAGTGGGGATTCCATGGGATTGCTGGCACTGCAGCTTGGCCTAGAAGTGACAACTGAGGCGGTTGGTGGGTTTTGGGGATTGTCTTACACGAAGGGGCGCGAAAGAAGGCTCTCCAGAGCTGGCGTGGTTGCGGGATCGATTCCCACCGCCAGGAAAATACCAGTCAGCATGGTGTGCTCTTTCAACTCACTAAAATAACAGCATACACACGTGAATGAATGTTTACCTGCATGCACCTGACACGCACACACAGTGTAATCATGTGATCTGCATTCTAGAGTCAAGTGTGGTGGTGTCTGTTGAACCCTGTTGTGCGTTGTACGCGTGTGTCAGAGACTCACAGGCCTCTGCGCTGTGTGGTGCGTTCGGGTTCCTCGGTTGTCTCCGCGTCAGCGGCGGATAGAAGGATCACATGGTGGCCGTAGACGCACATGGAACGCAGACCAATAAACAGCTGTATCCGGAGGGCACACACCTCCATGCTGCAGGGTGGACAGGCCTTCCAGACGCACGCAGAGTGAAGTGTGAGGAGACTAAAATCAGTGAGTAAATTAATCTAGAGGCCACATAGCGAGGTTTCAAGGGGAGGCTCATACCTTCATGGTGCTGTCAATGTATGGGTCTTCAATCCTGGCTGCTACTGCTGCACAGCGCACTGTGAAACACTGCAAAGCACTCCTACCACACACACACACACACACACACACACACACACACACACACACACACAGGACTCAAGCTTAGTGGTATGCAAAACTAAAACATTATCCAGTCAAATTAGCACTGTAATTATGCTAATGTGCAACTATCTGCTATCAGCTCAGTGTCAGTGTTTGACATGCCAACCAGAGAAAGTTGAGATGAGAATATGTTCCTGCACGAGGTTCAAAAGTTGAATACATGGATGTTTTTTTTTACCAGCTGTGATTCAGATGATCTGATTTCCATTTCAAATCTGACTTTGGACGTACTTTGTAATGACGTGCAACAGGTAGTCTGTCAGCACCGCCTTCAGGACCTTCTCTGGATACTGATAGGCCGAGAGAAGCTCGACTCCACCCTTCAGACTGTACAGGTAGCCGGCGGAGGGGAGGGAGAAGAAGCAGAATACGCAGGATGGTTCCTGCAGAGACACCGACTGGTTCCCTGGAGCAAAGAAACAGTGTGGTGATGTTATATTATCCAATGCGTGTACTCAGTTATTGTACTAGAGTGTTGTTTGTTGTTTGTTGTTTCAACTGTGTCGAAAAAAAAAAGTATCTGCGATGGCCGGAAAAGTCTATTAATATGGTTCTAACAAACACAGAAGTTGAGAAGTAACCCCAATTCCTGTTACAACATTTGCTTTTTCTGTCCCGAACACCCATATCTGCAGGTCATGCTGGATTGGTGTACTGACCGGTGAACAGCGGGTAGAGTTGTAGGGAGTGAAGTTGGGTCTCCTCCACACTGCAGCCCTGGAAGAAGTCCGGAGTAAAACGCCTGCAAAAGAGATGAGGCAGAAGGTAAATACAACTCTGTAGAGATCGGAGGGTCAAAATGGTCATCAGAGATGCACATACACACCTGAAGAGAACATACGACAGTGTGTATTGTCCTTTACTGTCCTCCAGGCCGGTCTTCTCCACGCTGACAGCAATGTCGCACTCTTTAGCTCGATCACCAAGCAACTCTTGGTGTATCGGAAGGACCTGAAAGTCAACCGGGTCTTCCAGGTGGTCTGCTGCACATAAAGACACATTGAGCCACACTAAAGTCTGACTGTCTCAATAGCTAATTTCACTTCTTTAAAATATATTTGATTTTCTGGATCCACAACAGACAAAATCAGAAGTTCTTTCAGTAGTTTGCTTTCTTACAGTCAACTAAACCACATAGAGAGAGAGAGCTTCACACACTTTTCTTCGTGTCTGATGATTCTTCCAGGGTTTTAGGTTCAGAGGATGTCTCCAGTTTTACGACAAGCACTTCCAGCTCCCCCTGCACTGCAACATACTCTCCACACAGCGCCACCTAGGGGCCAGAGGAGATTGATTTTGATCGTTTTTGAGAGTTTGAACTTCTGAAATACCAGAACAATTGTTAAAATAATTTCATCAAAATAAATGAGTACCTGTTTAGGGTTCATTTGTGAAAGATGCAGGATTACTGAGCGTTCAAAATCCAGGAAATTCGGGTTTGAATCCATGATCTGACCTAAAAACAAGGAGAGGACAGCTAACTTCTAAGGTCTCAGGAGATAGCAGCTCATTGGCACACGCCACATAGAGGTGTCAAATTCAAGTCATGAACCAGAAATACAGATTGATGAACTAAAATAATCTGTGAGAATGTTTAAGGCCTGAGAACATTATTATGAGGCATTTGAGATTGTCTGATTGAGTTACCTTGACTGGATCTCTGCTGAGAGTTTGTCCAGGTGCTCTGAACCATCTGCTGACTTTGATTCTGTTGGGTTTTTCAGAGAAAGCATGCTGCATCAATATAATTGACTTTCAAATAATGTATTTATAGGGGATTAAACCTGGTGATGAAATTAGACTAAATTTAATTTTAACATTGTGGAAAATGTTCAACTCCCTGCACTGGTAGGTCTGAACAAATACAAAACCAGTAGAACCTTTAAGATAATGGACTCAAACAGCCCACTCTTTTTATAACATTGGTTGCCTCTACAGAAGGTTCCCTCTGTTTGTTATATCCCACTCCTGCAGCGTGTCTCAGGAATAACATCACAAGGAAGTTAAAATGCCACCTTATCTCAGTGTTGGGATTAACATAATCTAAAGGTTCATAGAGGTGATGAACTCCCAGATTAACAGGTGGACTCTCACCTGGCTCTGCTGGTTCTGTCTCCTCAAAGTAAACAGAACCAAAGTGTTCTCGCAGCCGACCAGAAGGTCTCCTGTTACCGGGCAACACGCCACGGCGACAGGGCGCTCTGACAGGGGGATCTCAATGATCTCCATCTGCACTCCGCCCCGCACAGACGCCCCACGCAGCAGGTGGCCCAACAAACGCACCCCGACACGGGCCTTCCCCTCCGCCTGGATACAAAGCCAGTAGATTAAAAGTACATTCAGCATGGAAATGTATATTGCACTAGATATACAGACCGTTACACCTCTTATCCAGAGAAGGATGATCTGCTCAGGCTAAAAAGTGCTTGTGGACCAGGACCAATCCAAACCAAGGTTAAAGTTAACGCCATCATGGGTATTTTGGAGAAAAAGTTGTTTTGTAGTTTATTTATATGTGTTGGGATAGGTTTCATAGTTTGGATAATACGGTTTAAGTGAAGGTAGCATATCACACCAAAGAAAAAGAAAAAGAAGATGGTGTTGTTCCACTTCATAGCACTGCAACATCAAGGGCCCACCTGGTAGCGCCAGTTGGTGTATGCTCTCAAATAGGTGGCGCAGTTCTTTTCTTCAATGGTCACCAGGTAATCTCCTAGATATCACAAGGGAATTAGAAAGGCAAGGAACCGGGTAAGATTTCTTTCTCACTAGAAATGTAATGCAACAACAAATGAACCGATTATTGTTCAGCTGCTGCTGCAGAGAGGGAGGTTGACTGAAGAGGAGGGGGTCATGTTTTTTACCCATCCGGCTGTGCTGGATGCTCTTCACTGTGCCCATGGTGGCAAAGCGACAAATGAGAGGGCAGCCCTCCTTTTCCAAATCATAGGCCTCCACCTTAATTCAAAGCACAGCGTAGTCAGTACCCTGCAGGAAACATGTTTTCTCTTGTGTGTCTCAAAATGATTCGCACAACCATTCGCATCACTTTATGAGTTCACTCTGATCCTGTAGAGATGGTTAAATACTAGTTTTTTAAATAATTATTGAATAACCATGTCATAATGTATTCATGGTTCTATTAATGAAGTATAGTTTTCATGTTCATATAAGTAAATAAAAGCAGGACAGTGGATATAAAAATATACACATTTGGTAAGGTGACCTTGCATCCTCCAGTAGCCACCACGAACAGGGCCCCACCTCCGCAGCAGATGAGTCCAGGCTCCTGCTCCACCTGAGACTCAGAGCGGGAAGTTTATGAGTTAAGATGATTTAGGACCTGATACAAACCGCTTACTTTTATCAACAAGTATAACGCATCATCAACCTACCTGTACTATCTGCTGTGAGGAGAAAGGATGGCAGTTGTAAACATGCACCATGTTTGGTCTGTGTCTTGGAGCAAGGCTTTATTAAAAGTTGAAAAATGTAAGTGATTGCTGCATCCTCTTCTGTTTGGGTTTCCCCGTCTAGCAGGACACCTACAATCATTCAAAAAGGCCTATTGGAACAAGATGTCAGGAGAAATGACATAACAAGAATAAAAACGCGTTAAGAAAAAAAAAAAGTAGGTGGGTAAATTTCTGAAATTTTACATGGGATGCGTTAAATAAAACGACCAAAACATAATCCCGGGCGGTCCGGCTGAACCGATGCTCTCTAATCGGTATCACATGCCGCGGTCTTGTGAGCTGAGGGTGTGCGCTGTGCACTTTAAATTCACATGGACATATTTCCTCTTCGGTTTACTCACACTGTCACAGACAGGATCAACTTAGACAGTCTTTAGAAAGTGAAGGAATAAAGTGGCAGACTATTTGTTCCGTACCTTCCAGATCTTTAGCTTCTCTTTCTCTTCCAGTGAAGAGTAACGACGGTTCCTGCAGTTTTATTGATCTCACGCTGTCAAGCAGGAAGTGAAAGTTCAGGCGCAACAACAAGCGCCCGCCCCCTTTCGAATTTCATTGGCTTAGATTCCTGCTTGATTTGCGTTTGACGTTGACGTTGCTTTGACAATCGAAAGGGGGTTTCGCATCATCTGTTATGTATTCTTTTTTTTTAACACTATTTTATTTGACTGTATTCTCTCATCCATGTATGGCTGTGAGAATATTATAAGTCGCAGTGCTATTGGCAATTTTAAAATATTGTTGTATTTGATCAAAAGATCAAAATAAAGATGATATCAAATGTATATTTGGTAATATTATAACAATATAGTGCATACTTCCTCTATACAAGAAAATCAATAAGGAAGTGTGCCTCCTTCCTAAATGGGCTACAAACTGTGTTTTGCAAATAAATAAATAAAATACAAATGAAACAGACATCTAAGTTAAGTGTAGTAATTAAATAGAGAAAAACCTCATAGAATAATACATGAAGAAGATGCACTGGGTAATGTGACGAGATGAAATAACAACCCCAAACAATATTTTGAAGTTGAACTCCGTTATTAAGCAGTTACAGTGGGGTCACACATTCTGACAACTTAGCCAATGTGCTGGTCCATATGATGTTTTCATCCGTGGACGTAATGTATTAACGTTTACGTTTGCGTAGGCGCTCTTCTTCGCCCTCCATTGTCTAGCACGCACGAGCAGACGATGTGAAACAGCGCCCTCTGCGGTCACAGTTTCTGATGGGTCACAGATTTCGGTGTAACACCGGCCGGGACAAATAAAAAATTGCCCATAATTCGGGATGTCACGAGTAATACGGGACGGTTGGCAAACCTAGCTCGCAGGCAGCAGAGGAGAAGGTGCAGCAGGTGTCTGAGTCTGACAGTGAAGTCCAGGAGGCACAGAGTGAGCAGGAGAGTGTCATTGAAATGGTAAGCAAGCAGGTAGCTACATGAACAGGGAGGGGGTGTTAATCAGGGCGGGTGCATGAGGATAGTGTGTGTGGGCCTGGCTGGGCCACAACCAAGATGATTACGATTTAACAGTTACCTCAATTAATGAATATTATAATAAGGCAACAAACATTATCGTTGTCGGTTGTTGCTATTATAAAGTCTGAGTGTCAGGTTGTCGTTTGTCAAATTGTTACTTAAAAGTTACTGCAATGGCCACTCAGTTAGCTAAAGTAAAATAACACAGCATAAGCTGTTTTTGTAGCTAGCAGAGTTGAGAGTTCACTTATTCAATTGCAACTTGGGATATTCTAATGTAACCATTTAAAACTCATAATGTCGACGGCCCTTCTTCTCTAGAAAAAAACTGAAATGATGCCATTTGATTACTTTAATTATTACTCGCCCACAACCAGTTACACGTTAGAAGAGGTGGCTAACGTGTGTTATTTGGGGGTTAAAAACCCGCTTTGCATTTTGAAAGCTGTATATTCAACTAACTAGATATTTTCTAATGTTTCATCCAATATCATCAATATGCAATATTACGGCAAGTGAATACTCTAAATTGTGTGTATATATAATATATATATATAATTATCAGGACGTTTTGTGTGAGTAATTTGTTTGTATAGGTTTTTTATGGGAAGTGTCTTAACAATTAGAGGTACATTTTGTTTGGTGTCATATTAAAGAGGGGTTTGTACTCTTTAAAGGGATAGTTCACCCAAAAATGAAAATTGTGTCATCATTTACTCACCCCCAAGTTGTTTCAAACCTGTATGAATTTCTTTATTCTGCTAAACAAAAATATATATTTTGAAGAATGTCGCTAATCAGACAGTTGATGGACCCCATTGACTTCCATAGTATTTTTTTTTTCTACTATGGAAGTCTATGAGGTCCATCAACTGTCTGATTACCGACATTACTGTCCATGGCACTTACAGTAGTTCTCAGCTTTGTATGGGTTTTTGGGAACGGAACAGTAGATATGCATATCTACAGGGACCGCAAGGATAGTGTACTGGTTGGTGGTTGTGTCCGACCGATTGTGGGGGGCCGGTCTGAGCAAAAATGCCAGGGCCCTTTTTTTGTCCCAGTCCAGCCCTGATGATTAATGTTTGGTAAAGAAATAGTGATCATAGATGATCTTCGTGCACACTGGTTTAACATCTCAGAAAACAAGATGCTTTTCATCTTTAACGGATTTAATATTTTTGCCTTTTTGCCCTGTGTTTGATGATTTGATTAAATGATCAGTCATCAGAATCTTTACATGGCATGAATTTTACCTCTTTTCTTTTCTTGTAACATGCAGATGCCCAATATCCGCGAAGTGGGGATGAATGGGCCTAAAAGGGTCAAATGGACCAAGGAAGCCATGGTTCATGCCGTCCAGGAGGTGAAGGAAGCCAGGACGTTTGGAGTCCCAAAGTCCAGCCTGTGTGACGGAGTCTCTGGACGTGTCGCTGTCGACTGTGTGCACGGCCAAAAAAACGCTTCTCACCTCTGAAGATGAAGTTGGAGTATTGTTTGCACTGCGCCAGTCAAGGCTACCCTCAAAGAAAGCATCAGGTCATAACCAAAGCTCTGGCAATTTAGAATTATCGCAATCCGCGCCAACCCAGGACTGTTCTAGGCCAAACCTGGTGGATTCACTTTAGGGAGCGGCACCGATATCGCTTTACCTCCCAGAACATCGATATTTTTGAAATACAACACAATACACTCACTTTTTCAGTTTATTCCTCGTCCACAAATCATTTTGGAGTCCTTATACACATACTGAAATATTATGGTGAAACACAGTACGCTCCTGGTTACGGTAGCCGTAATGCTGTGTAGTTTACCAAAGTCGTACTAAAACATAAAAAAATTCTAAACAATTAAAGGCTTTTAAGTGTGCCCTATAGTGCAAAAAATACAGTACTTAATCAAATGTGTAAAAACTATGTAAAGCACTTTCAACAACACTCTAAAGGTGGTACTAACACCTCCATGTCTATAGCTACCTGGTCTCCTGGCTCCTTTTCCTCAACTCCTGAACCCACAACATCCACCGGTGTGTGCGCCTCACACTCTTAACTCGTAAACCCTGTAAAAACTCCGAAATTTTCTCACACCTGTCCCATTTTCTATTTCTCCAAGCAGCTTACCAAGCTGCTGAGAAGGAAAGATTGGAAAAGAAGCTTTTGCAATGTGGGCGGTGCAGACAGCCTCGCCCTCCAAAGGATCCAGAAGGATTGGTGTTGTGGGTTCAATGTGACAAACTGCCACAAAATGTTTCACACAATTTGTGTGAGGTCAGAGATGGACTTGGATGATGATGAATTTTGGTGTTTTTGGTGCCTCGATGTAAGTTATGTAATTGCTCCTGATAGATCCAATTTCAGTTCACTTAATTTTTCAATTCAACGTTTTGAAACACCGCTCACTGCTCAGCCTGCTGCAAATTATTATTTTTGTCTGACCTTAATTGTACAGTTTATAGTGTGTAATGTGGGACCAGTTTAAAATGAGGGGAGCATTAACACAGGCACAGTTATGCACTAAAACCTTTTTTTTATAATCTGCGAATGTATATCTGATCAGCACAATTTTACATCCAATTGAATTGAGTTTCTTAAAAATACCACATGATGGCAGTAGATTCCAACCACAGGAGTCGGTCATGGATGAGAGACATAGCTACATGTATCTGCAGATGTTAAGCTCAGAAATAGACTTGGAGAAACATGCATTGTTGTTTGCCAGTATATTGAAATGTTGTAGAGGCAGGTTCCTTTTTCAGGACAGCATGCAGCAGCATGGACCCATCGCCTCATCAATATGCAAATCCCATGTAATTAATATATTTGATGTCAACTTATGATATGTTGTCAAAGGTAGTATGAGTCGTATCCAAAACACACGTTTTCTCGAGATAAAGCTATGAATCCTATTTATGTTTGTGGAAAATTGGGGAGGCATTGAAGCCCACTGCCATACACTGCATGTCCATCATATGATTGAAACATGTGATTCAGAGCAGCGTGGCAACGCTGAAACAACTGCATGCTGAAGTCAATAAACAGAGAACCCATTTTGCAGTGGCGGCTTAATGAAATGAGTCCCACACACACGTTGTTCCTTTGGTTAGTCGAAGGGTAAACAAAACATTGGCCAGAGGATCAGTTTCAGACTATATGAGCAAATGTGGAATCTTCATTTCTAAAGGCTCACATTAAGACAAAGTGAGAAGATAAAAAAGATACATCACAATATTTAAGACGCTGTGTTACTTTCAAGTCGCTGTTTTGTGCTGAATTCTAAATAAAGTTAGAAAAGCCCCTTCATGGGATTCGCATATGGATGAGGAGGCGGGTCCATGCCGCTTCATGCTGGTCTCAGATCGGTTCAGGATCTTCTGACAAAGGATCCGGCAACTTTACCATCTCGGCGTCACTCGTTAATGCCTTAATGTTTGGTTTTGTTGTAATTTATGATGAATACAACTTTGATGTGATTTTTTACTATTTCAATTCTGCAACATTGACAGTACAAACGGTAAGATTTACAGATAATGTAAGTACAAGTCAAACAGCAGTGCATTATGTTTAGTACGTATATATGCATTAGTACTATTAGCAGGAGGACACATTTGATTTCTAATTTGGGCCTTGAAGTGACAAATACCAAAGGACACATTCTTTTTCAAACAAGATCTGCGAGAAACCATCTGCAGCCCGACCCAGCCGTCATGACATTGGGAATAGATAAATGTACCGATTAAACTGCCCCCCCCTCCCTCCCCCTCTCTCTCTCTCTCTCTCTCTCTCTCTCTCTCTCTCTCTCTCTCTCTCTCTCTCTCTCTCTCCCCCCGTCTCGCTCCCCTCCCTCTGCCTCTGCTGACAGGTAATTCAAGGTTGTGTCTTCCTCTCGCAGATACCAGCCGAGGTGTCGACGGACAATGAGGTCGCGGTCCTCCGTGGACTGAACACTTGCGGTCATCAGCGCAGACGGAGCTCCACCGTCTCAGCGAGCGGAGTCCACGATGCATGCAGGAGTCCGCTGCGAGGTAGGACACACCTTTCAACTTCGGTGATTGGCGTCTTTAGATTTGAGGACATGTGACGACGCCTCCTGCCTTTCACCCTGCAGGACGCACTTTTTTTTACGCGATGCATTTGATTTGCAACTGGGAATTAATTTGGTGGTGCAATTCAAATCAGGGGAAGAAAAAAAAAAGGGTTGTAAGGTAGTCAGTTTTGCAAGAGTACCCCTTTTGAGCTTGGGGGACCCTTTGTTACTACGTTAGACCCCCATAGTTCCTTCAGATAAACTGATGCTGAGCTGTTTGCAGAAAGCAGGCAGTGTCCTGAAGGAATGCCCTTAACTCAGAGCTGAGTCATGCAAATTATTCCCCCCTTCTCCTCCTGCCATCTCTGAGCCACCATCATTTCATTTGGGGCTATTTCATGATGAACTGTGAATTGTCTTTGCACATGTTCCCGTGAATGTGTTTAGAATAGGAGGAAAGGTGATGAGTAGTTGCATCAGTTTCTCTGCATTTCCAACAAGTTCTGCTTTATAGGCCGACAGGAAGACAAGTGATGTGGAAACATGTTGGCTCACAGCTCCTAAAATATTTTGGAGATCCAACCAGTGATTAAGATGAAACACACCAAGGCAGATCGCTGAGGCAGATCGTTCGCAGACTCAATGATACAAATTAGTGTTTGACTGGTGATTTGAGTGCTATGAGGGTTCATTCCCTCAAGGACACAGTAAAGCTAGTAAAACTGGAAAATTAATTTTATAGGGGTTAAATTACACTGCCTGAAGTGTTTCCCCCTATTCTGCTGTACCCTCCGGACATGTAACAGAAATACAGAGACATGTATTAACACCCAATAAAGCAGCAGGGAAGCCTCTGAGAGAACATTTGAATCAGGTTGAATCAACGTTGTGCAGGCACAAGTGAACACTGCTGGTGTTGCGTGATGATGTGACGATGTGACGATGTGACGATGTGACTGTAGGGCACGTACGGGGAAAGTCATCCAGCATTTCCCACAAATAAGATGTTTTCTTCTGTGCTCTCAGAGTGTTTAATCAGCCCTGAGATTACTGCCTCCTTGTTACTCCTCGTCTAACCCGATCCTCACTGACATGTAATCCCGTGTCTGCGTTCCAGCTGCTTTTTTTTGCCACTGAAACCCAGAGGTGCAAACATTCACACAGCTTCAGACATGTTCTCAAGGCAAGCACCACCACGGGGAAAAAGAGGGACTTGAGATGTGGATGTCGGCGCGTTGGGATGCGTCTTAAAACTCTTGATGATCATGTGTCCTTTAAAAGATCCACACTGATCAAGGATGAACTTATGTGCAACATTGAAGTCATTTAATTGTGTTTTTTTTACTTTTTGGCATCTGTTGAAGGGGCAGTGCTTTTCCTTATATATATTTTGTATAATGAAGTTCTAGTGGTTTTGGGGATTTTTGAATAGCCATAAATGTGATTATAATGATATTGAGCTCAAAACTTGCCTTCTCCAACAGCTACATCGTACTATTTGTTGTTGGTGCTATTTGGTGCAATGTTGTCATCTGTGTGCTTTCTGTAGTGTACGTACATGGCTGATATTGAAAGAGAAATACTTAGTTTGTTTTACTGACTGTGGTTGTACTCCAGCTGGGGTGAGTTTGCATGTATTGTCCTGTGTCCATTCAAGCTAAAGGACACATAGGAAGCCAACATACTGTACATGCAAACTAGATTATTAGCACAGTGGCCCGAAACCGTACCGCAGTGAGAATTGTCTCATCTTCTGTGCGTGGCGTCCTTCATTTGAAATGATCAATCAGTGTGCTCCCTGGCTGGAATTGCCTCGGTGGGGATGCTGATTTTATTTTTGCAGCTTAATTCAATTTGTTGGATTGTGTCAGTCTAATGTGATTGGCCAAGCGCATGCCCTTGGACTATAGAAGGAAGCCAATACACACATGGGGAGTGACTGGCAAAATGACAAATGATCCTCCAATGCTGTCGCCGCTGCTCCGGACTTTGATGATCGCCAGAGTTGCTTTGTTATTTGTTGAGTGTTTGTGAAATAGCCGGGCCTGTTTAGATCGTTTAGTGATCCCGGGATCGTTCATTTTGTTTAGCACAATGGGCACAGTGACCGTGCTCCAGGGAAAATGTGGCCATGGGAAAAAGCTGAGGTCAAACTACAGAGGAAGTTGGATTGGACCGGACAGGAAGAAGAACCCCCCGAGGGACCAGAGTCTGGGTTCATTTCTCCGTGTGGGGACCCGTGTTCACCGGATCAACTGGGAGAACGTTTACTCAGTGCTCACGTCTTTGGTGCTCATCAGAGCCGACCTCCTCTCTTCTCTCGGCCTTCCGTCGTAGACAAAAGAAAACATTGCTGTAAAAAGCAAGCTTAAAAAGCTTTGGCCTAATTCCATTTTAGGTCAACCAGTGTTTGTTTTTAATCCAGAAAAAATAGCCTTTAGGCATTTCTAGCATGTGTCCCAAGCTTCCCAACTCCTTTAAACTGCTTTCCCTCCTTCTAGTCTTCAAATTGATTTGTTTGTCTGGAAAAAGGTTCTGTGATATTGGAGCCCTTTTTGGACGTTTTACAAGGGAAGCCGCTCACAAAAGCAGGATAAAGCTTTATCACTTTAAAATGACATCCAGCTGTTCAATAGACTGTAATAGCCTGCTGAGTAGCGACATGGATCATCTGGCTGAAAGATGCCGTTGAAGGGCCCTGATATCCGCGTGCAGTAGATTGGGAGCCGGAGGCAGACAGGGTGGGGCCAACGCATCGCTTGCTGCACAAGCTTCTCAATGAACCCAGTTCTCAGAGTGTAAAAACTTCTTTTTTTCTTTTTTTTTTTTTACAGAAATTCAGTTCAGGCATGAGATTAGTGATTTCCCTCTATGAAGCTCAGGAGCTGCTGTCGGTGTTAAATCAATTACCCGTTTGAGATCCACATAAGTTTTAACAATTGTCCGTCTCTCAAAAGACAGTCGTTAACAGAAAAATGTGGAATAAATATATATATATATATATAAAGGTCTTCACTAATTTGACAGAAGAATCATTTGTAAGATCCTTTTATCCTAATTGTACTATTTAGTATTGTAAGTATGGTTCATTAGTTCACAGTAGTTTATTGCATTGCTGGTTAAAGTATTAAACAATCAAAATGACCTCCAGCAGCTTTTAGGAGGAACATTTCAGAGGATGGAGGAGGCATTAAGAGATGAAGAGGAGGTACGTTAGTGCGCATATTTGCAACATCAGCATAATTTGTATCTGACATAGCATGATGCCACTATATAATGCCAACGATTCTCCATCCATGCATATGTATAAGTGTTTGCGTAATTGTGTGTGGCAACTAGTTGACTAAAATCAAACAACCAGTTCAGAGTGTAGGCAGGAGGTAAAACATTTAAGGTCTAGTCCTGGGGGAGTATTTTGTGACACAATCGTGAAGAATTTGATTTACTACCATCAACACATAATGTAAGAGTGCAGACATGAATTAGGAAATTCTGCTCTTCAGTATGTCACTGTGAGTAAGCTCATTGCTGTCAGGACTTAGAGGTCGTTCATTCTCCTGAACAACCTCAAGGTCTCCGTTAGGTTAAACTTGAAATAGTGCTAAACGCTGGCAGGAGTCCATATACGGAATGAACAACTCCGCTAATCCATATGATGCCACACATTGATATGGGTGTGTGCGTGTGCGTGTGTGTGTGTGTCTGGAGATCCTCGGGTCTAAACACGCTTTAGTCAGTGAAATCATGTATATCTCTGTGACATCACTTAATCTGATTGGTGGGGGGGAAGGAGGGGGGAGGGGGGGTGTCCTTAGTGAACGCCTCTTTGCCTGACAAGGTCTTTGTTGTTCTGTCTTTACCAGAACGTGTCACCACACACACAAATACAAACACACACGTGCGTAAGACGTCATGGCACACACACACAATGATGCTAATATATAGATACTCAAATTCAGCAGACAAAGTCATTATGGTTTTTCTCAATATAAATTAATTTTCTATTGATCCAGAATAATGTTATCTACATACATTTAATATCCTGAAGGGTTGCAGGTTATCAGAAGAATATACTATTTTATTTTTTAAATGAGTAAATTAGCTGCTCTTCACTTCTTTGTATTGCAGAAACAGTCTTTCAAACAGAATTCCAATTATATTTTGTAGTAGAATATTCATTTGTGTTCTGTTTGCAGTATTGTGGCAGTCATCACTTCAACATCTCTCGTTGTACTCGCCCATCAGGGCCAATGTTTAAAATCCAAGTGCAGAAGTGAGAGCAATAATTAGCTAACGTTGCTAAATTTACTTGGATTTTGACTAGAAAATTGATTATATCACCATTTATGGATCAAAAAACCTTCTCTCCTCTGTCAGCAAATATACTGAAGATTCCCTGCCAATTCAAAACACTAACAGGATTTTCCCAAGTGGAGCCAGTTTAAACTCAGCAGATTTTGTTCACAAACTCCATACACAAGATGTGTTCCATCCTTTTTATTTTCTCACTTTTTTATTACGCATGTTGCTGTAGTTACCGTATAAAGTATAAAGTTTGTGGGCTTGCAATCAGCAGCAGTGTGAGAGGCTGATAGCAGCTCTTATTTTCCAGTGTCCAACTGCTGTGTTGTTTCTGTAGATTCTGTTCAATGTCTTGTGGCCGTATCGTGATGACAGCAGACCCAGACAGAGCTCGGCGCAGCCTTCCGTTGAGACAGAGACATCGTCACCCTTGGGTGTCGTCTGTGGTCGTTCTGCTAATCGACTCTCAGCCTGATAGGGAGCAAGACTTGGCCAGAAAGGGGAAAAGAGATCCCATGTATTTCTGTTGCTTGTTTCTGGGGTTCTAATTCAGAGCAAAAATTGTAAAAAGCAACTACCAAACAA
The DNA here is from genome assembly GCF_949316345.1 of Pungitius pungitius. Taxonomy (NCBI): domain Eukaryota; kingdom Metazoa; phylum Chordata; class Actinopteri; order Perciformes; family Gasterosteidae; genus Pungitius; species Pungitius pungitius. The sequence goes on from NC_084906.1 coordinate 3,477,386, forward strand.
TGTTTTTTGCGGTCTGGTACCGTAGGAGGAAACCGTATTCCTTCTCCCAGACCGCCACAAACGACTGTGAACATGTATCATTCATGTCTGGCTGTACTTTCCAATTGCCAGCTAGAGGTAAACGGAAAGATTTCAGAACCATTACAAGTGAACAGGACACATAGCACAGAGGAGACGAGTAATTGTATTTTATCCGACTCTCACTTTTCTAATAAGATTACATCCAATTATTGCACAAACCGTTAAATCTACCTTGTGTGAGAGTAAATAATCAAAATTTGTATCTTTGGCATTCATTTCTAAATGTGTTTAACTGTTTGGGTTTGACGAGCATCTAAATAAAATTGTTCTTCTCTTCCATCTGTATGTTTCAGGTGGCATCTGCAAGTTGTGCGAGTGGAGGGTTGTGTGTGCGTCCCTTTCCGTGCCCGTGAGTGCGCCCGTGTGTCACAATGAAGCATCAGTCTATCTCTCGATGGCTGAGCCAGCTGGGATTGCCAGAATACTGCCAAGCACTGGAGCAGGAATATGACGGTGTGGAGGTAATACACAAAGACAAATCATGTAAAACCTTAAAGAGACATTTACACAAGTAGTTATTCCTTATGATGACTTGCACAAAAATACAAAGATTGATGACAAAAGAGCAGGTCTAATAGAGGTAGATAATAGACAGGAGATTTAAAGCAGCAACCATCATCCTAGACCCGATCACAAGTGATCCGTCTCTGCCTCAACCATTTAATTGATGCGTCATACTAGAGATGTTACCTAAATTATTTATGTTGAGTTATTTACTTTAAACATTTCCATTTAAAGTAGCCTTTCAATGTATGTTGTTATAGGACTGCAAACTGTTTCCCACAGCCGCTTGATACTGCAGCCTAATAAAACTTAATCCCCAGGCCTATTAGACTGGATGCACAATGATATAGGGGCTATTTTAACATCCAACCATTAGCCAACTTCTGAACGTCTGAACGCTACACAGCCGTTGGCCGGGAGATGAGATTAATTAGCCAATAACATGAATTATTCAATTACCTCGCGCTAATGCGTACCCACAATGCATTGGTGTGATTAGTGAAGGCTTCATGGGAAAGGGGGAAGAAGGTGAAAGGGGCAATGAGGGAGATACATAGGAAACAAGGACAAGAAAGTGTTGTTTTAGTGTTATTTCACCATAATGAAGTTTTGATGGACGTTTCTGTGTGAAATATTCTCCCTTAAAGTTAGATGACTTTCTGAGTTTTAATTTCCCTCATCAGTAAATGTTACTGTGCACGGAAATAAATTACTTTTAAGTAAAGTCTCGTCCATGGTAATAGGTTTGCATGGCGATGAAAGGGACATATCCTTACCAATACATTGATTACACTTAGTAAGGTAGCATTTACTCAATATGTGTTAAAGATCTTAATAGGTGTCATTATTGATCCCTTACCTGCCACAGTTGGCATCCTCCAGTTATTTCAGAGTAATGTTTATACAATACAATTGCAATTGTAGGATGGAGACCAATATTCCTACTCTGCTCGAGCATCGTCCATGCAGGTTGAGGTCGGCTCAGCGTTGCTCAGCTATCTCTCTCTGACTTGTATAATAACAAACTCCAGCTCAGTGCCTCCCAGACATCCAGGCGGGAGATCCAGAACTCAGCCAGCATCATCGACTCTGGTATCAGCTAATGTTTCAATACCTTTTTGGAATGATGGATGGTTTGAGCTCATCTCCAGAACAACAACATTGGTTGTGAACATGGATTGAATGTGATCAAAGGTCCTTCTGGCATAGTTACTTCACTAAAATACACAATACACAATTTCTTTTTAAAAAGCTCTGTAGAGATGTTAAAAAGAATTCACAGATTCATTTCCACATCTTCACTGGCCAGTGGTGTCTGTACCACACCGCTCTGCCGGTTCCCTCACCAGCACCATCATGGCTGCAATAACATTCACGAGGGCAAAACCAACATTCACAACCGCTACATCAACTCCCTGCGAGGACTCGCATGGGAGGCCGTGCTGTTGTTCTGGAGAAGAAAGAAAAAAGGAAAACATGTCAAGTTGCTGTTGCACACAGAGGGAGACGAGAATAACAGAGGAGAGATTAGGCTTGTGATATGCCCATGTCTCACGCACAAACACACACACAATCAGCATCGTGTGTGTGTGTGTGTGTGTGTGTGTGTGTGTGTCACTAGTGTTTAAATCCGCAGAACTAAGTGTCTTCTTCTTTAAGCTATTAACATAATAATAATTCCTGATCTGTCTCGGGGGCCGTTGAGCGCATTGGCCCGGCGCGTGTATGTGTGTGTGTGTGTTCACAAATGTGTGCGAGTGGATGCGCCTGGTATGCAGGTATGAGCATGAGTGTGTAACTATTAACTTTGCGTTCATGACTAAGAGTGACTGTGTTTTGACTTCACACTGTTGCCGGGTGTTTGTGTGTGTGTTTCTCTTCATGTTTCACCCTGCGCAGTCCTATTTGAGCTATTGTTTGGTGTAGAGAATGTGCGTATTGTTGAGAAACCAAAACAACAAGGTTTTGAGCTAGGAGAGTCCTGTGATGTGACGGGGTATGTGTGTGTGTGTGTGTGTGTGTGTGTGTTCCAATAATGTACAAGGTTCTGGATCAAAGCCTTTGTGAGGGGTCGTTTACATTAATACCATAGTGAGCGTCAAAGTGAGGCAGGGTGTGTGTTTTGTGTGTGCGTGTGTCTAAGATAATGCTATAATGACAGGCGCAGGATGAGGGGAGGAGATGACACACTTCTGGGAGACAGGAGGTCACCAGCGGTCTCTCGAGCCACCAACCTGTCCAGACAAACTGTTTGTGACTTTCAATGCTTTTCATTATTATTTTTTAATGTTTATTAATTGTTAACGTTGTCAGATTGAACTTGTACTTCTCTGCACAACAGTAAGGGAACGAAATTCGGTGCTTTTTCTAGCAACACATGTTGATTTCGGCTCTTCAGATGTATGCAATTTTTTCAAAATAAACGTATTACTGAGGCTCTCTCATGTGGCTGAAAAGTGTACTGCATATACAGATGCAAACGCAAATAAAACCTCCTGTGGTCCCAGACTTGGTCTGTGTATTTAACTTTGAGTTTGTGTCTTTGTGTTTTCCAGGACCTGCTCCACCTCTCGGAGTATGACCTCTTGGAGCTTGGAGTCCACAATCACCTTCACCGCCTGCACCTTCTCACTTCTCTACGCCTCCTCCAGGAGCGGGAGAGGAGGAGAGGTAGCCACACACACACACACACATAGTTGACCTTATCCGTTCCATTAATATAGTCGACTGTGGCTCCATGTTCGCGTCTCCATGGAGACTCGAAGTCGTTATGCCAATGAAGCCTCAGTATATTGGGCACCTGTCCTGCGGGTGAGCTGCAGGGAGCACCTGTGTTGCACCCTTATTTTGAGGGATTTATTTTGGTTTGTACAAGCCGTTTCAAAACTGCACTGAGTTAACCCCAAAAAATCCAATTAAGTGAAGTGGGCATAGCACATCTAATGCCACTGAATAGAATAAGTGAGTACATCAATTGATCCAGAGCAAAATGCAATGCTACATTGGCTATTATGAGGCCTTTGAGAAGCCAAACCATGATTAAGGGCACTAGATGAATTTGTAAACAATATACGTAGTTGCAGCAACTGCTTTCGAATGGATGTTCCAGCTGCAACGATGGAATGCAGCATTAGGTCAAACATAGCGGCAGACGTGGGGGGGGGCGACTAAAAGTGTTGAGAGACACTCTCCTCGGTCCCGTTTTTGCACACTTGCCAAAATCTGCGACTGAAGTTGTTCACCTTCAGTAGGTGTTGGGGATTGTCCACAGTAGTCCACCTGAGCCCGTCAGACCCAGCTAATTAGATATGTCATTAGCTATTGATCCACTTTATCGTCTGAGCTGATGACGTCATGTCAAAGGAAAGACCTGTCAAGAAACGGTGGCATCATTTGTGGGATCACAGATGGGTGATACATTCAACACTGTGTCATCATAAGTGAGAAGGAAGAAAAAAAAGATAAGAAAAAGGACTTTGATGCTGAAGCACAGCCAGAGGTACACAGGAAAAGGGGAAAGAGAGGCACTAAAGGTCCTGTCTTTTGTCTCTATCTGAGTACACAAGGAGAGGAACGGAGACGGGTAGCATTAGTGTCATGTAAAGACATGCTTATGCCTGGGGGGGTGCAGTTGTAGGGAGGGTATAGTCTGCTTGAGGTCAATGCTTTGTTGGGCACACATTCACACGCACGCACACACACACACACACACACACACACAGGTGAACACTTCCAAAGCTGTCCGTAAATTAAGGAGGAGAGTGCTGAGGCCTGCAGTCCTGCTGGGTTTAATCACTTCTAGAAGTGTGTGCGGTGACGCAACAGCAATGTGCTCAGGTCTGTGCGACACGGCCTGCTTTGTTTGCCCTGTTTTCCCACACATTGTGCTGGGAAATCTAGCTGTTGTCTTGGTGACTGAGTCCTTGTGAAGTGCAGTTTACGCCCAGTGGAGGCATCATCTTTGGGAATCTTCTGAAGCTAATATGTAGCATTTTGACTTGTTGACCCCTGGCGGCAGCGGTTTTTCTCGCATCAAATTGCAGGAATAAATATGCACAAGGAACACAATCACAAGACGGGTGTTTGTGGTTTGTGACCAAAACAATGCATCACATTTGCCGCGATCCGCAGTGTGGACGGGTTCTCTTGTTTAGCTAAACTGTTCAAACTTGCCAAAGTAAGCGGGAGCTATAAAGACAGCCTGTTGCATAGTAAACCCGGGAGTTTGCTAGCCCATCTGGAAATGAGTGGCGTCTAAAAGAGAACACAAACCTCAACACATGGAAAGCATGAAACCACTTCATTTACAGCAAAAGATGTTAAGTTTTGTGTTAATTAAAGTTTGTTGCTTTCCATTTCCTTTGTAGGGCTATAAGAGTGTTAAGGGGCAATAAAAGTGCAGAAAGTCTCTGAAATCAGAAACAAAGGAATAAAGTGGTAAGAAACCGTTTGAAGGTTTGCTTGCAAGAGTAACGACAGGAGAATGTGACGTCAACACAATGGCATGTTTTACTGTACCGCTTAATTTAATAAAGGAATCAAAAGTATTCTGATGTGATGTATTTTCACACAAGCCATATTTGTTTATTGTAATTAAATGGCCCATAGGAGTTAATAATAAATAATGTGAAAATAGAACCTTTTATATAATATAATACGTAATATGAATACCTTAACTAAACTTTTTATAGCTACTGTATATGTTTTTTAATTAGAGTCTAGGTGGTCATTTGGATCCATCCGCTGATAACCCCGAATGTATTCACTAAATATCCAGGTGGCCAATGTGATAGTTTGTATATTTTATTTAACATAAAATACCTTGCAATGGACTGACATTGCAGCTAAAGCGTTAAGACATACAGAGAGCGAGAGAGGACTCACCTTGGCCATTGAAAGTCAAATAAAGATTAAAAAAAGAAAACAAGATGCTCAGTAAGTCCTGTCCACCAAATACTAATAAAACACATGAGATGATGAATTCACAGAGAGGCGTACATGTTCACATTCCTGAGATCTCTGTGTGACCGCTCGTGTCGCTCCAACCTCAGGTTGAAATCCCTCAGTCACCAACTACTGCGGTATTATCTGTCTCCCTGGCAGCCTGCCGCCCCTGTCATTACCACAAAGGCCAGATTTGTTCAGCTAATGGTACCCTTTGCACACACACACACACACAAAATATCCAAAAATGCCAAGTCAACAATTGACCCAGATAAGAGCATTCCAATGAGAGCACCTTCAGGATTAAACACACGTGCACACTCACGCACAGCACCCTGCCACATATTAGTTTCATCATATTTATGTTTGTTGGCCACAGTATGTGATTACGTGGCTTGAATACGAACCTGTGTGTGTGTGTGGGGGGGGCGGTGCGCGAGGTACTTTCCCTGTTGGCATAACTTCTTAGCGGAGAAGAAGAGATGCTCCAATTAGAGCAATTACATGGTTGGATGGGAGGCCTCAGTAGAACACATGCTGATGCTCATATTTCACATCAGGCACATCCAGCAAGGAGTTTGATCTCGTCAGGAAAGGTTGTCTTTTTCTATCTTCAGATTGAGCAGTGTGCAAAAATGTGTTGTGTTAAGCCAAACCCGATCCCCTTCACGACCCCTACTTCTAGTGAAATTGATTCACAGAAGTAAGGTATTGGGCATCTCAGTTCTTCTCATATTGGAGTTGTTCGACCAATTGGGACAGGAACCCTTTAAGTCCGCAGCGGACGTTGGAAGTAACAAACATCTCATCTCTGTCTCATCACAGTATTGATCACAGTTATTGTTCTACTACCTTACTAAAATGGTAGTTGCAGTTGAATCATTTATTATAGAAATGGAGATGTATTTCTAGATGTTTATTCAACCTTTTTAATCTGTGCCAGCTATTTTGTCCCTGGGTCCGATCTGCCGTGTCCCTTCCTGAACTATATGGGCAGGAAGTGAGTAAGCCACACAAAAAAACCCGTCTAAACACGGATTGACACAAGTTTCACATTGTTCTTGTGAGAAACAGAGAGAGAGAGACAGCAGGTGTCCATGCAGACACTTTGTTTGCCTGCTTGTTTGTTTCCCTTGTGGACAGTGGTGTTGCCATAGCGACAGAATATTTTACGGCACTCATTGCAGAGTGATATTGACACCTAAACACAGGCATAGCTGTCAGCTTATTAGAACTGCTTGTGAGCTGTTGGGCTTTCAGTGTTTTTCTCTTATCATACATTGCTGAACACAGCAGCTTTGTGCAAACGGCTCACTATTCAAACCACACTGACAATATCCATTAATACAGACAACACCTCTAATTGAGAATGCAGAGATCTTTAAGTCCACAACCTTTGCACATTAGATAACTTGTGTTAAATCCCACCGAGGAGTAGAGGCTGAACCGGGATAATCTGCCTCGTGAAGGTGATTAAGTCATCAACATGACCGAGAGTTAATACCAAGTGTACTGTAAACATGTTCTCCTGTCTGTCTGCACGTGTTAGTAACACCAACGTTATCTCTCGTATGTCAAAACAGGGAAGATCCAGTTCCCAGAATTAGGCCGATCCAAGATAGGAACATCCAAAAAACAGAAATACTTTTAAAAAGTTGGGAAATGGGTTGGTAGTTGTTGTTTTTTTAAGTCTTCATATATTGTGTGGTTAACGGCAGGTGATGTAATTATTTTAATGTATTTTTGCTCTGTATCTGTCACTGGTATGAAATACAAACAGAGTTGTTTTTTGTCGGTGTTTTCGGAAAACACTTAACCACAACTACAGTCTGTTGCCAGTTTGTTTGGATACACTTCGCTCAAATGAATGTAGTGTAATACAGTGCTGCAATTAATTCTAACTTTGTGAAGGTTATTGTTTTCAGAAGTTGTTTTAGAGATGTGTTGATTTATCTTTGAGGTGCTCCAGTTCAGCCCACCTTCATTAAAGAAATGGAGTTAGTCTGCGTTAGGTTTAGCTGCACCTAATAAACAATAAACAAGCATGTACCTGCAGGAAATTAAGTTACTTTTAGTAACTGTCAGGCCTATTCCTTCCTTATTCTTAATATTTAACTACGCAAACCTTGCAATTAGGTACAAACAGTCTCTAAAGTAACCAAATGACAACAAATACCCCCAGAAGGCAAATGACTGTTCCAAAAATCATTCATTTCTGATCGCTACGATCAACGTTTGGTCAGAGTTGTTTCAAACGAGACGTGAACAGCTGTCACCGTGCCACTTTGGTTTTCACCAGGAAACCATGGTTGTGTGAGTCTGAAAACGGTGCAGATGTCATTCCGCACTCAACAGATTTGGGCCCATCGTTTTTTTTTTTTAATCTTCAGACCCTGAGGCTGCAGGCAGAAGAATGGAGTTGTGGCAGAAATATTAAGCTATTTACACATCACACTTTTCTGATCAGAAACACCCACATGGACACACACGCACGGAACCAAGATGGAAGGCAAACGACAAACGCTCGCCAATTACGCAAGTAATAATAAACCAGTTCTGCTCAAATCCAATTATATGAGGTGAGATCTGAAGAAGGTGGGGAAGCCAAACCCATCTCTTTAATGGTGTGAGGAACGCTGATGGCCTGAGGTGGAGCCGTGGTCACTGTTTGGAAACATGTGACTCAGCGGGGCGTTGTGCCAGCGCGATGTGCTGCCTGACTGCCAATGTGCCGAAACAGGGCCGGGCCCGAGGACTCACATTAGCAGGAAGTGCAGGAAATGGTTGTAATGACGATACATCCAGCCGACTGTGTTTTTTGACATAATGTCGAAGTAAACATTTTCATCTGTCAACTTTTTTTTTGAAGATCAAGCCTTGATATTGTAGACTTCCCTCGCAGCGCAATTCATTTGTACACTGCATGAAATGTCTAAAAATACTGTGTTAAGTGGAGGAAATGACAATGGGACATCCTGTTCTGGCATTTTACACAAAATCACACACGTCTAATGGGTACAGCACGGTTAGGGTTAGCTAAATAACTCTCAAACAGAGAAGAAAAAACTGGCAATCTACACATTTTTATTCCAGTTTAAGCTGCATCCTAATAAGAGCACAACCAGAACAAATGGGTAACCCACTGTGAGAACAAAGTGCTTTGTCCACAGAGCACTACAGTCTATGGTGGAAAGCTACTTGAATCAGATTGATTAGAAGTGAGGATGAGCATGTGCCGGTTTCATAAAAGAAAAACATCTTTTATATCACAAGGAGACATATCACATATATCAGTCAAGGAATGTTGTGCTCATCTGCCCCCCCCCCCCCCCCCACTACAGATCATCCTCCCTGACTCACTGTACACCTTCCTGGAAACACCACCCTCGCTCACACAAAGATTCCAATATTGTTCACAGGCTCATGGGAAATAGTACTGACAGTTTCTCAACAGTACGTCCATCTCTTTTCGAGTAGTTAGGAGTAGGTTTGTTACGAGTATGACTTTAAGATTTAGTATTCATTTTATATCCACTTCAACTCCATATATAGATTTTTTTGTTGTTTTTGCTTATGACATTTGACTGGGCATGTTTTAATTACTGCAAACAGTGACATGATGTTACTCACAATTGTACTAATGCAAAGTCCAATGGGCACGTCAGAAACCAAAATATTCCATCTTAAGGAAAGTGTCGGCACTTCAACAGCTTTTTCAATAATTACCAATGTTGCGTAAAGAGTAAAGATCAAAATACATTTAAAAAAACGTTTTTGTGGCCGCATCCCTCTTTGTGTGTCTAAGTGTGTGTGTGTGTGTGTGTGTGTGTGTGTTTCGACGTGTCCCCCCTATGGGGGCCATCCAATCATCTCAGCTTTCATAGCAGCAGGATGGGCTCCTTGTATTGTCTCAAAGGAAACACAACAACGTGCACACACATGCACGTGTCTGCGTGTTATCAACTCTAGACAATACAGAGGAACAGGAGGACAAAGACAGGAGAGAGTGTTTTCTTGAGGATCTTGTCAGCACACACACACACACACACACACACACTCAACATGACCTCATACCTGATGAAACTAGTTGAGCTTTTCTGATGTTTTGTCCAATTCACCAGATGAAATTTAATTTCTTCTACCCGTATTCCCTCCGGATTGAAAGCTTTGTTATAATAACCCTGAAAGTGCGATGCTGAGCTGATTTATGTTTGACGCTGAGACCAGAGCAGTTAAACTCCACCGAGTGCACCTCGTTCCTTTCCCTCTCTGCATGTAGCGACATTCAGTCACATGTTCATCTCATCCAAGCACCACAGCGGTTGCTGGAGTTGGTGGAAGAGGTTCCAAACAACAAGATTTGCAGCATTAATTATGAGGCTGTGCAGGGAACACTGAAAGGAGGAGAAGGAGGAGGAGGAGGAGGGGTAATGGAGGGCAGAGAGAGAGTTTTGTTGGGGGCAAGGGACAACTCTGCTAAAACAAGAAAGAACGAAAACTCCTCCCAAACGCTGTGGGGAAGGAGGAGGGGCCGGGACCTCGCAAATCACTCCCCAGAGAGAGAAAGAGGAAGGCAGAGCTTGTGGCTGTGCAGCCTACTTGTTGTTGCCCGTCTGAAGGAGCGTGAGTGTCGCTCAGCTAGCCAGCAACTCAAGTCATTCAAACTAACTCACACATGGAATCCTTCTGATACAAGTTTTTACGCCTGGAAGATAACGAAGAGCAAATATCGAGGAGCAGCAGGTCACACTGACAGGTAGGAGGGAATATATGTCTTTATGTGAGTGTGCATCAATCTACTACTAGTTGTGTAGGGGACATTTATCTTAACCGTTTACCTTTTGATGTTTTTTTTATTCGTTGACGTTTTTCAGACTTTCCCTTTTAAGCTTACGAGTTAAAAATAGAAAGCAGTCTTTTTTGTTTCTGTGTTTCTGTGCACGTTTCCCCACATTCCCGCGGCTCGTCTCCGTCTCTCAGCGCTCTCTCCATCCCCTTTGGTCCGACTTGTTTACAGATAGCAAGTGAACTAGTTGCCTTCCCAAGACACTGGGTGCGACTGTGGTGGGTTTGATTGGTGGTGCCAACTGTGGCAACTTCAGAAGGAAATAATTACATGAAATATTGACAGATAAGATCAAGAGCATTCAGCAAGGTTTCTTTCTTCTTTATTTCTTTTAAGTTTGGGATCTGGCCTTTAAGGAATAGGTTAAGGGCCCAGCTTTAACATGTCATAGAAGTTTATTTCAGTCAGACATTGGTTTGATACATCAATGTTTTTGATATGGCCTAAAACCACGCAGTGAATGTGAGGCTCTTAAGAATCACTGGTTGAATGACAGCTGCTCAGATTGAAACTTTGACCTTTCAGTGATGAGAACACATCTTTAAACAGGGAGCCACCCATGGGATGATGACAGAGACGGACATATGTGTGCATCCCTGTGTGTGTGTGTGTGTGTGTGTGTGTGTGTGTGTGTGTGTGGTGTTGATGTTTTGTGCAGATAAGTACACACATGTACCAGGTTGTTGCAAACGTGTCGGGTCTCAATCGGAGGTCAGTTTCAACTTTGTGATGTTGCGTACTTGCAGTGTGTGTGTGTGGTGTTGTGTTTCTTGTCTTCTGGCTGGTACGCCAGCCTGCCGTCAACATGAAGTGACTTGCAGTCTTCACAAAGCAAACTGCACGGATTGAAAGTAAAATGCAAATGTTTTATGTATGCATTACTTGACTCATTTTATATACAAGCTTCAAACTGTGCTTTTAACTTGCATTTCAGAGGACAATGTTGTACTTGGAAGGAACAATATGTGATAAACAAGCCAGATAAAAGCATCCAGCACTATACTGAATGAAGTAATCTCACTTTTGTGGCACTAGTTGACCAACTACAACTTTCCTTTTAAAGGAAATGTGCTCTTGTGCTTTCTTGTCAATACATATGGAGACCGTTCTCATATCTTTACCTTAGATATGAAGCAAGATTTAGGAGATGACTTAGCTTAGAATAAACATGTGGTACCAGCTAACTGCTAGTAAGGCAATATATGGAGTCTGATCCACCCATGAACAAAATGTCTCCATGACATTAGCCTTCACATGGAGTTAAGTGCTGGAACCATTTCTTGGCCAGTTCATTGACTTCCTGGAGTCCTGTCATCCCCTGCTGGTCCTAGCTTCATATTTAGCATACGGACAAAAGAGCGGTGTCGATTGTCTCATCTAACTGTCTCCAACCAACCAAATGTGCAGTTAGTCATAGATTAAAGATATCTAGTCAAAAGTGTGAAATGGCTACCTTCTAACTTCATTATGGAACTAAACAGTTCTTCCTCCGCTGACTGTTTCAGCTGACTGTGTCTTCTCTGTGTGACTCACGGTGTGATGATCAGCAGCTGTACATAGACGCGGTCACTCTGTCCATCTCTGTACACGTATGAAATAAACACGTGCTGAGGGTCAGGTGACGTGTGTTTGTTTGTGGGAGAACGATTCAGAAGTAACAAATGGCAGCTATGGCTGTGGGATTTAATGAGAGCCTCATTATATGCACACACACACACACACACACACTGGTGGGCCTACGCACAGAAGATCGCAGTAGGACACCTCTCTCTCGCTTCCTAACAAAGGCTTGCTCTAAACAGTGGTCATGTGACAGTTGTTCTCATTGTTCACTGTTGGCCAGGGGTGGTTTTGCTAATGCACTGGTGTGTGTGTGTGTGTGTGTTCATGCTTGTTCATGTGTGTGTGTGTGTGTCTGTTTGTGTGCCACAGCAGGAAGACCCTTTAAGTCCACTAGAGGAAACCTCTTATTTCCTCACATGTTGGTTTTGGCCTCTCTATGTGAACATTCAACAAGTAAACAGTATTCCAACAGTTGAAGGTTGCATTTTTTACTCCATTTCATTTATAAATTACATTGTTTAGAGTTTGTTTGTGTTGTATGTTAAACAAAGGACCTTTAAGATTCCCTTGGTCCAACAAGAATCCACAGGATGGCAGTTTGTGTAGTGGATTGACAACTTGTCTCCTGGCTCACATGTGTAGTTGGCTGGAGAAAGTGAGACAACATTTATTGCAACTTTAAATTACATTAAATTTAATTTATTAGTAAACTGTGTGACCTCCAACATTGTAAGACAGAGTTGGAGATATCATTAGGATCATTGTGAAACAGTAGAAGGGAAGCTAGAGAGATATATTTGTTTTATTGGCAGTAATCCCTTATAATGATCTGTCTAAATGTTTATTCTGCCACTTCCTCTTCCTGCTAATCTTCCCTTGTTTCCCACCCAAAGCCTTTGTGTACATTTGAGAGTGTGTGCTGGCCTTCACGACCCAAGGTCTTCACCGCTGTTGGTGACAGTGCACACGGTACAATACTCAAGGAAAATACTTCTATGTCAGGTGTCCATTAGCGGGAAACAAATGTTGAGCTGAAGGCCGCTGTCGGTGCTTCGGATTTGACCAACGATGACGGCGGTGCAGCATCAGTATCACAGGTTAGCCAAACAGAAATGAAACCAACGTCCGTGTGGTTATCAGGTTCACTTCCATCTCCTGCAGCATACAATCAAGGAGCTCTGTGGAGTCCTTTAATGATGTGCTCTTTGTTTCTGAATATTTCCTGTCCGTTTTTTGTTAACAAAACCAACTGTAGTTGCTGAATTCTTCTGATAATGACACAGAATCAGCTCACAATTAACGTTGCAGGCAACATGTTTTTAAGCTCTTTAACTGGTTGCATTTTTCCAGTTTCACGCTGATCTAAATCTTGAAAGTGCTTCAAATAAGATATCTAACACGGTGAAGCGTACGTTTTGCTTCCCTAACCCTGACACTGAAATAGTTCTCCTGTATCAGTTGTTCTCCAACATGATTCCAGTCAACAGTTCAACTGCAACCTTAAATCATGCCGGAAGGCTGTTTACGTCAAACTATATGTAACCATAGCAACAATAGTGTGCTTCACGCCAGGTTACCTGTGAACTCACTCTAGGAACTAACCCTAAACATTGTCAAACACACATGGTGAACTTTGTTGAAGGAAATGCCAACGCTCCCTCTTCCCCTTTGTCTGTGTGTGTGTGTGTGTGTGTGTGTGGGATGTAGTGCACTGCAGCCACCGAACAGCTGTAGCGAGGAGAGGATGATGCAGGCCGAGAGAAAGAGGAGAATAAAAAGAGCGGAGTCTATTATTACGAGAGGTGCACGGACAAAGGATAGAATGAAGGTGACAAAGTGTGGAGGCACAAGAAGAGCTGACATCTTGATCTACGGACAGAAGGAGGGAGGCGATGTCAAAGAGAGTAGAAGACAAAGAGAGTCGAGGTTAGAGGAGAAGAGTGGGTACAACTTTCACACCTTCACTCGAAGTGGAGATTACTTCCCATGGCTCTTAGCGTGAATAATTTATTTATGAGATTAATTGACAAAGTATTCATGTGCTTAAGTGCTGTCTGTCTGTGGGAGACAGTCCTTTCTCCTCTGTGCATGAGGGTGTGTGTCTGGCAGATGGTCCGGGCCACACACACACACACACACACACACTAACACAGGGCTGACCGTCCCTGAGGGTCTTATAATAGGTCCTCCTCCTGTAGTAGTTCTGCCCCTCAGAGGAATCCACATTCTGACCCAGCATGCCTTAGCAGGACTTTTACAGTGTGTGTGTGTGTGTGTGTGGGGGGGGGGGGGGGGGGGGGGGGGGTTATTACCTTTCCTCGTCACGCTGAAAAGTCTTGAGCTGGACAGCTGTTCCTTTCCCTAAACCTCTATTTGCATTTTAATTGACATTCATCATCCCAAGCTGGTGACTCTGTGACCTCCTGCTGGAGTTGGGTTTAGCTCCACTTTATGTGGCAGACTTTCCAAAGCTCATGGATCTTTAGTTAAATATTTGATTTCTCCATGATGTTTTTTACGAAATCAAACCTTATATAAAACATTGAGTTTAAATTCATACCATTACCGTTTCGATCGATTAACATATTGTAAGCACCTTGCCCGAGGGAAGCTTCATTGGGTGATGTGCTCTCTGTCTCGGACAAAGGTCGCTTGTAGGAGAAAGAAACACAATCAAAGGGTGCTTCACTTGTGAAACAATATCAAACAATTGAGTTGGCTGATTTGATAAATCTGCTATCAAACCCCAACCCTGACCCCAATACAGAGGGCGTCAGCGTCTTATCGAGATAGTTTTCTACATATCTTATTTATGATGTACTGTATGTGTATTAGTTTTTATCTTCCCTTTATGCAGTACTGTACGGAGAAATACTCCCAAAATATACACGTGTCTGTTCACTTTAACAGGGAGTGAGAGGCTCAACATCATCCACGCGTTTGTAGTGCAGAGCTACATGACACATTCACTTCAGTTTAGCACAATGGAAGCCGGCAAAACAACGAGGCGGGCTTTCCGAAAGGGGACCTCTTATGCAAAGTGGTCCACATTGAAAGTTTGCAATGAAACAGGAGGGGAAAAAAGACTTTGATCTTTGATCAATTCCAAGACCACAAAAAAAAAAGTTTTCCCGTTTTGGTAATTTGTTCTAATTAAAGTCTAAATGTTAAACTACGCTCAACAGGTCCTGGACAACCTCTAATCTATTTAGATTGACTTTAAGCATTGATGCAGACACGCGTAATGTCATAAACCAACATGTCATGCATATTCCTTTACACTCACTTGGTTTCTCAAATCATTTGATTCTTGGCACGTTACCCACGTACATACGTATGCACCATGCCTGTGGTTGTACAAAATTCCTACAGCCGCAGGTCCAATAATAATCTAAACCAGCCTGAAAAGAGGATTTCATCATGGCCCTCAGTCTTGAATATTCTGAAGGTTAGACTAATCCAAGGACCCCGCTATGCTTGTCAGTTTAAAAAAAAAAAGTTATCAACCACAAAGTGTTCTTACCACAACGTGTAACGGCCATGTGTCTCTCCTTCGCTTATTGTTTTGACTTGGATGTAGAAAGGAACTTGCACTCAACGTGTGGCTTTGCTGCTCTCTTGGCCCCGGCTCAACAACACAAAATCAACTTTATCCGAGGGTCAAAACATGGCCGTCATCTGACCCCCCCCACACACACACACACACAGCCGAGCCCCCACAGTTTCCTCTGCAGCCCACTTCATCCCACCGTATGAGGGTTGTGCAAAAAGAGGCGAAATAACAAACACCAGCGTAGCTGTTGATGTCAGATTCTTATGTAAAATAAGATTAGAAACAGGGAGGGTTGTGGAATCTCGTACCACCCAGTGTATCAACATGTCTGTCAGCTGATGGTATTTGAGTTTGTGAAGTATGATTAACTGCTGCATGCAGATGGCGTGCTGTACAGTCATCATCACAGGGCAGGGGAATTCGTCAAGGAGCTGTCTGCTGTTTCCAATCACTGCTGACCCATCTGTTTGTTCATCTCTATATGCAGAGCTGTAATTACTATCTATCTATACATTGTATCTGCTTTTCTGTCTGTCTGACAAGATCAGGAGCAAAGACGGTTGTGTGCAGTAAGTGCTGCTTCTTGGAGCTAGTTTGTGCCTTGCTGGGACATAAGGAACATGAATCATTCCCGAATGGCAAAGCAGTCACAGCCTGTTGAAACTGAAGCAGAAGGTCAGACGTCTGTTCTCTTCACACCTTTTCTGGGGAAATTGGCTTTGAACTGAGCGGCAGGTCAAAATTACAACTGCTGGACGGTCTGAAACATCCGTTTAACTGTAGTCTTTATTCCAGTCGGGAGAATGACAAGTCATCCGTCTTGTGCAGTGTCATGTTTATATACAGTATATATATATATATATATATGTGTTTACCTGGAACTGGGGAATCGTTGAAAACATTTTTGTCACTGACATATTGTGACAAAATTTAGTCTTAAAAATAATGTAGCACTGGGTGTCTTTTACTAACTATAGTAAAATGGGTATATAATAGTAGTTTATTAAAAAAAAAAGCCCTCATCAGTTAAACCAGATGAGATGATGTCCCCTGCAGTGTCCCTCCATGATGGCAGATTCAGTGTGCGTTTGCCTCCGTGCACACAGGCAGAGTTAGAATCACATTACTGAACTGAAACTACTGGTATCATGTTATCTAGTAGCTTTATTTCCCCCGAGGCAATGTGTTAGTGCCTACGTGGTAGGCATTGTGAAGTGAAGTATGTCAGCCATGTGAGTGCCATGTGGTGGTGATGGGGGGGGGGCACATGTACTAGATCGTGTAACATAATATTCATATGAGTGAGAACATCAGTGTGTGTTTGTGTGTTTCAGATCATGTGTCTTTACAGAAATGCATCACCTTTCTGTCTTGTGTTATCATTGTTACATAACTGTGTTCCCTGGCTTATTGTACTGCATGTGATGTTCATTCCCTTCTCCTTTATGCATGCATTAACGTACATATTTCTCAGTGGAAGGAACTAGATCAACTGAAGTGCTGGTTGATAGGAGTCAAGTCCAAACAGTTCTGACTTTGCATTTGTACGCGCTCCTTTTTTCCAGACTTGAGGATGATGGCCGAGGGGCGTTTCGCCAGTCTTCCCAGGTCCCTCCATGCACACCACTCCCTGGCAGGAGGCCCTGCACACCCTGGGATCCCCTCCAATTCCCTCAGTGTCCCCAGCGGCAACGCCTGCTCCTCCAGGGGGCTCCAGGCCTCCCTTTCCTCCTCCATGGACCTCCTCAGCTCCAGACCTGGGTGAGTTGGCTGACCAGCACAATCAAAACTTAATTTACATCAATGCTTCAGTCTTATTCTTCTCTCCCTTCGTGTCATTTTCTTCGCTCCAGTCTCCCTCCAGGGCAGGGCAGCAGCCAATCACAGCTGTCCACTTCTACCTACCAGCCAGTGTCCATTCACGGAACTCTGCCTCGACGCAAGAGGGGTGGGGCCAACCTCAACCAAGACAACTCTACGTGGGACCCCAGAGCCAATCACATGCAACAGACACCTTGGGGGAAAGCATCACTGGTCCCTGGACACACCCATCAACCCCTGACCTCTCCGCTGGTCCAAAATATCATCGATGACTGTCATGGTTACAGGTAAACACATGACACACTCATTCTGTTGTCTCTGATGGTGAACATAACTGCTAATAATTTCAAATATTATCAATAAATATAATAATTATAATTCATTGCTTTAATTATCGAATGAAGAGGGACACAATTCAAGTAACATTCCTCCAAAAATATAAATATCAAATAACAAAACTTAAATACTGAATCGCCTGAGTGGGCAGCTCTGAAAAGCAGCGCTTATTCAAAAAGCGACACTTGAATCTTGTTTTAACCAAAAGTTTTGTTCAAAAGATTCTTGTAAATAAGTGAAAATTGACAAATCGTGTAGAAATCCTCTTTGACAAAAACCACCGTAAAGATGTCATAGCTTGCACCTTCAGACAGACTCCGAGGGTTTGGAGTCGCACGGAGAAAGTGTAGTCCGTAAAGAGCCCGGGGCGCCGTGTGGCAGTTAGCTCAACTTCAGAGGCAACACGCACACCTCATTCTTCATCACGTCCTCCCCATCTATCCATCTTCAGTGTAGAGTTACGACAGACAGTATCTGATGTAGCCAGCTGTGTGTGTGATGGTGTGTGTGTGCGCCTGTGGGAGCGTGCATAGCCCCCAGTGGTTGGGTTACCTTTGTAGGTCAGGGTGTGGCAGGACCGATCCCAGATCACTGTGAACCCTTTGTCTACCCTCTCCATCTTTCTGCCTCTTTCTGCTGGATATATTTCATACAGTGCTGACGTACAGCGGGACAATTTATCCGGGTCGAATTCAACCCGTGCAGGAGGCAAAATAATGAAGAGCATCATTCTCTCCCTGTGGTTCATTCTTAATGCAGTTAGTGCAATTATATGAGTAATGTGTCCTTTGAATGCTTAATTTACATCAAAAATAAGAGAGTCGAGCTTGTTTCTAACCCTCACTTTATGTTCCTAAATGACATCCCAAGGCAACACTGGAAAAGAGACAGCTAACTGTTGCCAATCTTTGACTAGTGGCTTTTCTTTATAACTCAGCGACTATTGGCCTTACCTCAAGCAGTCTGAAGATCAAAGGACAGCGCTTGTATTCTAATTAACATACGCTTATATGCAAGTAACAGCAGGCATGCAAGTTTAATCCCACTGTGGTCATACTGAAAAAAACCTTTTTGATCCTAAGAGAATGGTTTGGCATCAATAATCTAAAAAATATTGTTGTCATTTCACAAGGTAGTTAGTCACTGACATAGAAATATGTGCTACTGGGATGGTAACATCTCAGCTCATCCTGTGAAATTTTTCCACAGCTTTTTAAGTCAGGATGATCTAACATGTGCTATTTTCTTAAAGGAATGCCTATATACACATTTAATGTAATAATAATAATGCATTCTCTGATGTGATTAACGTAACAAAAACCATCAAAACGTCTCTCCCAGCTGGCTCTAAACGACACATATTTCTATAAAAAGATAAGCCAGTGTGCCAGTCGCTCTTGACTTTCCATTGCTCCTGCTGTCAGCTGACCTATGACCCCTGACCTTATGTTGCACTAGCCTCCCATTGGTCAGCCCGTCTCTCTGTTGACCTCCATGGGCAGCTCAGCAGACCACCGGGAATGGAGAAGGAGGGGGGGAGGGGGGGAGGGGGGTGCAAAAGTGGAAAAGAGAGAGGAGAAGGGAAAAGATAGTAACAGAAGCTTTTCATTTCCATCAACCTAATATGCTAAAGAAATGTACCTGTTTATCTGTTGATTCAAATTCAAAGTTTATTCATATTTTAAAAAAGTAAATATGTTCATATCTGATGATTTAGTGCCTCCATGACACCCCAGACAGAAAAACAGGTTGCTCTGGAGCCGCAACTAAAAGGAGGATGTGAAATGAAGAAGCGTGAGGTCAACAGGGACTCACCTCCCGATGTATAAAAAGACTAAATGTAAAGGTGCCGTGTGTAGGTTTGGGGGATCTATTGCAACCAAATGAAACTTCTCCCATGGGCCGAGGGTGCAGGAGCACAACTGATCTTATTTTCAGATGATTGTAGACTAAAGGCAACATTCCTTCCTATTACGGTATATTCCCTTTCTGCAATGCACCCAATGTCAAACTACATACTAACTTCATAGTGTCATGTCATGTATGGTCATCTTTACAGTATACAGGTTTTGCACTATATAAACAAACAGGGAAAAGGAAGCACATGTATCACAGGACACAATTCATCATAACGAAGCTTCACATTTGTTTCATAATGTGCTGAAGCGTTCAATGGGCCGTCAACCAATTAGTTTTTAGACTTTTCTTTTTTTTCATTTCATTACTTTCATGTTTTTCACATATTCAAAAACTTTGGTGATGGTATTTATGTGAGAATTTGGACACGAAAGCGGTGTGACAAACCTTAGAAAACTACAAAAATCGGGTTCACTTCCCTTCTTCTCGTGAATTGTACGTTGTGGTGTGAGAGGACACCGGTTGGCAGTCTGTGGATCTCTATTATGGAACCACGCTGACCTCTGTAGGCAGCCTGCAGACACTGCATGTTGCTCCTGAGCTCTGCTCATCCCTCTCTCTCTCTCTCTCTCTCTCTCTCTTCGCTGTGGTCGTGCTGAGTATTGTGTGGTGAAGCACAAAGAACAACAGTGGCCAGAAAAAGACTGCGGCCAGTGCTGCCTGCTTCTGCCCTCCCTACCGATGTTATTTTTTTTTTTTCCTCCCTTCTCACTCTTTCTGTCCTCGGAGCGCTCTCTCTGTCTGTGTTGCAGATTAGTTTTGTGGTCATAGAAGCAGAAATATGTCAGCGTCTGATGCTGTTTCAGCCTTATGGTCAGAAAGGGGCAAATTTGGCTGTGGTCAGCTTGTGAAACTCAGTCTCACTGTACTTTGTTTCAGTTATTTTACTACTGCAGTCAAGCTTAACAAATGTGATCAGGGAGAATAAAGATGTTACAAGAGTCTAAGAGTCAAGGCTTCTTTGATGGCTTGGGTTCAAACAATTAATCTCCATCAGCTGCAGGGTGGCTGCTGTTTGTGAGCCTGACCTTTGACCTCCCCGGAGGAGAGGAGGGAATTTCCCTCAGTCGTAGCACATTCAGCTACTGTAGCGTTCATATGGGTGTTGTCTGGTATGCGGGCATTCTCGTCTCGCCCACTTCAGACAGGGTCACGAGGAGCAGGTGGTTGGGCTGCTGAAGGTTTTGGGGCGAATCAAAAGAAAACCGCTGCGTCCAACATACGCAGCGACATTAGGTGTGGTTAATGTTAAACGTAAGGATGCTTTATTTCCTCCTCCACTGAGTTGATTGGAATCATCACTGAGGGCCTGGGATATCAAATATTTTACAGTCCAACCCATCAAAAAAGCTGAAGACAGATGGGTTTCCGCTCTAATAATGAACGGATCACACTGTATTTGCTACATACTCTTTTTTTTGCACTTCTGGTTGGATGTTAAACTGCATTTTGTTGCCTCAGTACTTGTACCTTGTGCAATCACAATAAATCTAATCTAATCTAATCAGACAGTTTCTCTGCCAAAAACAACTGCGGTGCCCTCAGGTTGAGAGTGAAACTTGTGTTGGCTCGCTGTTGGGGTGGGAGGAGGGTCGGGATACGTTGGATTAGGGATTTTTACCCCTGGAACAGGATCCGGTGCCATATTGTGAGTTTCCTCAGCTTCTCTGTCGTATGAATAACGACTACAAGTTGTTTTGAAAGGAGTCTTGTGTTTAGTTATAGAACTTAATCCCACTCGTTATTTGGGGCCACATTAAAGTGAGAGGGCTGAGAGCTAAACATATTTGGTTTGGTAAATAATGAACTGTGCTTATATTCCCGTGGGAACACCGGGGTCGGCTTGAGGGGATTTAAACTACCAACCTTGTTCACGTAGTCAGGGATTTGAGCTAATTACCTCTTTCACTGTAAGCCTCCTTGGGAGAGAGACTCGCAGCTCCATTTTTATGCTCAAGTACCAAATATTTAAAGGCAACAAACACACACATTCTTTAAAGAAAACAATGTGAGGATCTTATGTTGCTCGAAACAATAAATGCCAAAATACACTCCCACAAAAGGCTTTTTCACAGCGAAATATAATGGGATTATTCAAAGAATCAAAGAAATCACAAAAATTTAAAGAGGTTTTTACGTGTGTGCTCTAACCTCTTTGTGAAATTGTCAGTGGACTCTGAAGGGCAGGCGTGTGGCTGTGATGTGTGTTATGGTGGGGGAGGAGAGAGAGAGAGAGGGAGAGGGAGAGAGAGAGAGAGAGGCCAAGGCAAGCAGGCAGTGAGGGAACATGTTTACCAGTCATTGAGAGAACGAAAAGAGTGGAAGACGACTCCGAACGGGACGCAGAAAGAGAGGCACCGGGATCTAAGGCAGCTCAGTGTGAGGTTCGGTTCTGGTCGACTTGGGTCAGCACAGCTGTGCCACTGCAGCTCCACAGCGCAGCTGCCCCCTCCAGGTCCAGCATCTGTCGAGCATGGACACTTGTCATGACCTGTGACATCCGTTTGGACCTTTACAACCTAGAAGCAGCACACCTCCAACAACCCGTATCATCTCCCAAAAAACAAGACGCCGGGCAGAGTTCGGATGTCTGAAGAAGCTGCGTCAGCACCAGCTGGAGACCCAGCGAGACGTAACAACACCGGCTCAGTAGTTCATTCGTTACAAACAAAAAAAGAGGAAGCAGAGAACGACAGCGAGCGCTTTGGGTCCAGGAGCGAGATGTGTTCACTAAACAGGGCCATGTCTTTGTCTGTGTTCCCCAGGGAGCCTGTTGCCGGCCTGGACGCCACGGTGGACTATGTGAAGGTAGGAACAATAAAAGTGCTTGTTTGTTGTTTACAAAGGAGATGCTGTTGCTGCTATTACACACAGGACCTGGATTGTGGTGGTTTTAAATCCTACAGACTCCCTTGTAGACTAAATACAGCTTTTTTGACAGTTTTTCTTATGACAAAACACGTTATGATCACTTTCATTTGACTTGTTGCACACAGCTGTTGGGTTTTTACAGTATCTTGACTGGTTGAACTGTAAAAGCGATAAAAGAAAGCCAAGTCTCCTCGTTAAGTAGGAGGAGTAATGTTGTTACCAATAGCTGTTGTGTGAGTATTAAATGAGTGAGACATTTAACCCATGACGGGGTTAAATGGACTGAAACCAGATGTGAAATGACATTCAGCGGCTTCTGCAGGCTTCGATGTAAACATCCCTCACAGGAGACGTTCATCTGATCCCCCCCCCCCCCCCCCCCCCCCCGCGGCTACGAGGATAATTCACCTGTTAAATCATAGGTCTGCCACTGCGCTCAGGCTGTCACGCTGTTGTTAATCCTCAAGACACACTGTCACACACACTCAGACACACACCACCTGAGCCCCTTCTATTAGAGGTGATCACGTTATATATTATATTTATTGTTATACCACTCTCTGTATGTCTCTTCCTTTCTTATCATACTCACACCATACCAACTTGGGATTCAACTTAAAAAGTGAAACTAATATATTATATAGATTCATTACGTGCAAAGTGAGATATTTCAAACTTTTTTTTGATATAATTTGATGATTATGGCTATATAATATATATCTGTATATACTAATATATTAGTTTCACCTTTTAAGTTGAATTACTGTAATGAGCTTTTGCACAATATTCTAATTTTTTTAGTTTCCCCTGAAGATGATGCTTCCCCATTTCTTCTCCTCTTGACTCTTGATCTCCTCTCTTCTCCACCACCCCCTACGTCCATCCCTCCCTCTTTCCCATCCATCACTCCTTTCCATTTATTAGCTCATACGTTTGGATGCTAACACCTCCGTCTGAAAAGCAAACTTAGTCCTTCCCACGACAACATGTAGGAGCTAACCACACACACACACACACACACACACAGACCCAAACCTGCACTCCTACACACTCAACTCTGCACACAAACATGCACAAACAGTACTTGTGTGTATTTCTTTGGTCAGGTTAGGGTTGTCAACAGAGTGAGTGAGTGTGTGTGTCTATCCCAGATATTATATAATATGTGTGGAAGTGTTGCTGTCAGCTTTGGCACCCCAGGTGTGTTTGCATTTCCACTGTGAATTAAAACAAACACAGATGTCCATGCATGCACACACACACACACTCACTCACACACACACACACACACACACACACCACAGACAATACAATGTGTCATATCCTGTGGAAAGGTCAAAAGTGCGGGAGCTGTGCAGTGAGCCTTGGACTGTTTGGTGTGATCAGGCCATTGATTAGGTTCAGTAGGATGGATGGATGCAGGGAAGGAAGTGCCAGTGGAGAACAATCGTATAAAGTTACCCCTTCATTGTTCGACTGTAGGACAGTTTCTCTCCTCGTGGAAAGTCTCATATCAAGAGCAGTCTAAATTGAGTTCATTGTCCGATTAACTGGTTTTCCTCCAGTAAAAGGACGTAGAAACAATATCGACAATCTAAATTCAGTGCTTTACTTTAGGTGACAAAACAGTGGGTTGAATATGAAGGCTGTTCTAAGAATACTCACATGTATGTAGCCGTTCATAAACTATACATACATAAAAATGCAGAAGATTTGCATGCAGACTAATGTGTCAGCAGAAGTAGGTTGTTCCAGAGCAGTTGTACCGGTCAGTTGGGCTAAAGTAGCCGTGTGTGCATTCTGTGAGGCGAATTAGGAACCAGGATTGGTACAAAGTTCCCACAGGCTAAATCAGAGAAATGTCACAAAGAGGAGGTTGTTGCATGCTGCAGCAGTACGGTGAGCACACGTCTTAAGAGTAAGTCTTAATGGTGCTGAAATGTCAGCTTTTTACTAAGAGCCATGAGAGGCATGTTTCTATAATTCTGCTTATTTACCATCACAATTACAGTTATTAGTAGTTTTGTCTTTTTCCACTGGTTTGTGCAGCAGTTATAAAATGTGACTCATCAAATCCGATCTAACCACACAATAGTACCTGTGAAAAGAGACCCACAGACAGAAAGAAGGAAGTCTATGATGCGGTTGATCGTCTGTAGTTTGAATGAACACACCTCTCCTTTCACTCAGACTTTCTCTCAAACACTGTCCCTCTCTTGCTCTTTTCTTCAATTCCCTCACGAGAGAGCCTTAAGAAACAATAACGCTCTGTCTGCGTGTGGTCGAGCAACTCTCAAAGTGACGACATTTAAAAGCTTACGGTAATCACACAAACACACACATTAATAGTTTAAAACATCAATTCAAGTATTTACCTGCCTCGGTTAACTATAAATGAATTCATCAACAACAAAATGCCTTGATGTGCCGCCTTGTGGTCAGATGAAGGTACTACAACCTTGTTGAGCCCCCTGCCCCCCCCCCCCCCCCCCCACGGCTGCAAATGGATCAGGAGTCATCCAGCCAGCCAGAGGTCTGAATAGCAGTGTGACATTCATCAGGATCATCATACCAATCAGTCAGCAAGCCAGCGGGACTTCAAATAGCAGCAAGCGCCGGTCCCGCTGCGGCGGCGCGTTCAGCTCTGCTAACAGGCCTGCGGGGGCTCAGTCCGCCATCAATGCGCCGCACAGCCAATCGATGATCGTTTGTCAGCCCATAAGCAGAGCAGGCAGCTGGCCAGCGAGCCAGAGAAGTTTGGGGGAGATTTAGGAAGACTGTCCACGCATCAGATATAATGGCCACGTGCAAAATAAAAAGATAGTTTCTTCGATTTGAAATCAGAGCTTTATTCCCCTGAAATTAGTGTGAGTACGAGAATAGTGTTTTGTGAGTAAAACATGCACTTCTACTTTTACAGTCTTTAACCTTATTTATTAATGTATTATTAGTATTGATATTTTTATTGAATGACCATTGGATAATTTCATTAAACATAGTTCAAATTACTTTCAAAACCTGAAAGTGTGCATTATATAAATATGCTTTGGGGAGTTTGAGTGCAAGCTATATTATATTGATTTTTTTTTCAAGTTTGGCTTAAAGAGGAAGAACATAAAGGCTTATTTTTAGCATTTGAGTGGCCAAGCGTACAAAACCACGCAAAGAATTGATTTACTTTGTGAAAATTGAAAAAGTTTAATCTTTTTGAACAAAATGTTTCAGTTTGCGGAAATGAAGTTTCCCACAGTGCAATACAGCAGAATGTGTGATAAACAATTCTGTGCTGGAAACCATTTTTCAGATGCACTGCATCAATGTTCTCCATAACATCAGTTCCATTACTACACTGTAACGTACTTTGAGGCTGAATACTAACAACCTATGGATTTGCGTTCTCTTTTCACCCACCAATGGCACACATTTGTATCGACGCCATGACGGCGTCACACACCGGAGGCGTCACGTTGCACAAATCAACATGACTGTCACCAAGATCACAGTCCATTACTGATCGATGACCCATCTCAAACGTATACTCACTCTGGAGGCCGACCAGCAGTGTCACTGACATTAATTATCTGGTATTCAAAATGCTGTTCCAGTAGGACACCGATGCAGACACTGTGACATAAAACCTATTGATTGATTATAAAATGTGTCAGGAAATGAGAGATGAATGTGGATGTGTTTTGCTCTTACGTGTCACCAGATATCATCCCTCATATAAATACACTGCCTTCCTTAGTTTAATTGACCAGAAAAAAGACTAAATAAATGAAGTATTATCAAAAGATAAAACTATGTACGGACACTGCAGAAAAGAATGCGCCTGTGTTTAAATGTGCTTTGTAAAATACCATCAAACACATTTAACACTATTTTAAGATACAAAAAGAAAAGATGATCACATCCTCATGTCGTGTAACTTTCTGGAGTCTCTAAAGCGGTTCTTTAGTTCATTTGAAAGAAACGACAAACAGAAATAAAATAGAATAGTAATAGAAATACTAACAGAAAACACTGGACCCCAACAAGCCGATTCCCGTCCCTCGTTGTTTTTCCAGTGCATTCCTGGAGCGACGGGCTTGTGTATTTTAAGGTGGACATTTATCCTAGCTGGTGATTTGGGGCTGCTGTGGTTGGCAGAACTTTGTATCTGTGTGTGTGTGTGTGTGTGTGTGTTGCCCAAGGGAATATTCTACATGTATTTCCCCCGTGGATCCTCAGAGAATTCCCACTGTAATTAGTGGCTCCGTTTCCTGCGACAGAATCGAGAGAATATTCATTTAACTGGTTGCTTAGTTTATTTGTGAATGTGTGTCTTTGTTGATGTAACTTGGTGCTTTTGCATTGAGGACATATCCCATAGACTGTGAGCGTACATGTGGGTACGGTCTCGTCTGTGTATGTGGGTGAAATGGTGGGCACTTGACTCGACGGTGTGGGGGGGGGGGGTAAATGCTCATTAGTCTTTAAGTAACAAAAACAGCCAGCTATTTATCATTGTTCCTCTATAGGACACACACACACACACACACACCAGCAAAGAGGAGTTTATTTTTAGTACAGGGACTGAGCGTAATGACCTAATTGCCATTAAATGCTTTCATGTGGTTGTTGTCAGAGTCTGGCAGTTCTTTTCTGCAGTAAAATGCAGGACATGACGTATTTTCTGTTTTGTGTTTGTTATTTTATAAATAGAAGAAGAGCCAAGTTGTTTGGGGCGAAAGAATCGGTCCACAGTGTGTGAAATAGCAGTTGCCAATTAAGTGGGTTCCTTCTGCCTTTTATCTCCTGCAGTCCCGATTCATACTTGTGAATGTATGTTTTGCATTATAAACTTAATTTTAGTCACAAGTATTTGTCTTTGTGAATGCAAAGAGCCCCCTGATATCGGACCACTGAATCAACAACATTAAGACAGATTTATGAATGAAGAAATTCCTCATTAGTTTCAGCCGGAGATGCAACTTATCTTGAGCCTGAGGGAATCTAAATGATATGTTCGGGTGAGGTATTATAAAAAGGTCCCTATGGTCAATGCGAAATGAGCACTATAATCTATGTGGCTTTTAAAAAAAATATTATTCCATCCATCATTCAAATCATTTAAAGAGCGAGAGACAGATTCTGAGCCACTCCCGGTCCATCACCAGACCATTTGCTTACGCCGGATCACATGGATCCTTCTCTCTCCCATTTATGGAGCTTGTGGGGGCGGGGCCACTAGGGAGGGACCGGAGGGGGAGGGGGGGGGGGGGGTGTAGTGTCAGAGAGGAGCTCCAGAGCTGAGTAAACAGTGGAGGGTTCACTCTGCGGGGCGCTGGGCAGGACGGGGATGGGGATGTCGGGACCTGGGGCTCAGCAACCTGTTCCTCCTGCGGATTCTGACTCGTTTATTCACACCACATCTGACCACACTGCTCGGTCCGGCTCGTGTAACTCTCTGATGGAAGTTTTCACCGGGAGAGGCAAATGAAAATTGTAAATGGACTTGGCAGTTTTTGGGCTGGTGGTCACAGCTGGTGGTTACTGCTGAAGTGAGCTCGCTACCGGCAGCACTAAGTACTCGGTCCAGAGGGCAAGGAAAGTTCACAAGAATGTCGGAGGGATGCAGCCTCAAGACCCTGACGGCCGCTCTGTGCTGCTTCTACCACAGGAACTCTGTCATCACTGCAAAGGTGAGAGAGACGGGAGTGTGTGTGTGTGTGTGTGAGAGAGAGAACTTCCTCTCAGTGTCTTCTTATTATTATCTCTGGTTATACTTTTTTTAAAATCCTATATAGGAAAGCGATTCTGCAAAGCGCTCATGTGCATGTTTGTATGCTGCAGCCTTTGCTCGTTCCTTAAAGTCAGTGTGTGTGTGTGTGTGTGTGTGCGCGTGCGTGCGTGTTACACTGTAAGTTGTGTGTTTTTCGGTGCATGAATTATTTTGGAGATATTTTGTGAGCTCCCATTACCTGTTTTTGTCCCTTTAAAGGGACGTTAGAAAAATACATTAATAGAAAGACACATGCTCGCCATTGCCGGGAAAAAACAATCTAAAAAAGTGCACGGCAGCATTTCCATTCTAATCCCACTGAATAGTCCTCCTCTTTCCTTCACACTCTCTGTGAGTTGAACACTGGGCTTTTATTACTCGAACCAGACGCTCTCATAAATGACCAACTGTGTGACTCTCTGACTGTGTGTGTGTGTGTGTGTGTGTGTGTGAGAGATATTATAGCCGCCAGCATCCATAACCAGGGCCGGCAGACAGACAGGGCAGTGTGTGTGATGGCAAGGGAGGGACACAGATGGTTATGGACGCGGAGGTAGCGGGACGAGGTCACGGTCCTTGCGAGGATGACAAACGACTCGGCTCGGGATGGTGCGTCCTCTTTATGACGTCAGTGAAGCGCATGGTGCCATTAAGTTGATTGGATTGAGCGAGCTCAGGTGACAGGCTTCGTCCCTCTGGAGATGAGCCAGTGGAGCGCGTCCACATCAGGGAAAGGAATGCTAATGTCAGTCAATGGTAAACAGACCGTACGCTTTTCCAGTCTCCCAATCCACTCCCTGACACACTGTTGACAGGAGCCACCGTGCACGGAGCCACCTTTCCATCGGTCACACTCACGCCAGCCACACGGCGCAGTCACAGCCGCTGGAGCAACGTCCGGGTTGAACGTCTCGCCCGAGGACCTCTAATTCCTCTGATTGAATGACGGCCGTGCCGTGCACTCGGTGTGGCCAACCAGACAATCGGCACGTGACGGGGTCTATGAGAGAAATCTGTACAGATTATAGATCTGTGGTGTTGGTTTTGTTTAGATTTCTCTGCAGCTTCCACTGCAGCTGTTGCTTTTCCTCATTCACAGTAAATCATTATCATTTTGACATCTCAGATTAAACTCTGGACTAACTAAATGGATTTAATCCACAACAAGTGACTTTACATTCAAAACTTTTATTCTTGAACAATGTCTGAACTTCTTCTTTTCATTTCACCGGTGAGTCGCAAAAACGCATTCAGAGTCAGAGAAACACACCAATGAGCCTGAAACGGTAATAATTGCACAACCGTCCTGTGCAGGAAAATGTGTATTTTATAATGATATTGATCCTGAAGAATTGTCTCAGTGTTTTTACTCTCTGATTGGACGATAAACATGTCTCCTGCGTGTGTCATGTCTTGTTCTCTTATCGTCGGATCCTCTCTGGCTCAACAGTGTCCCTCCAGCGCTGCTTTTTCCTCCATCTTCCCCCCCAGCACGCTCACGTCTCTGTTTGTCTTCATCTCTCTATCGGTGTCTTCACGTTTGATTCCAAAGAGCTCGGGGTTTTCTTCCATTCTCGTTTTCCTGCTCCATCTGTCTCTTTGGTGGGCTGCCATTTCTCCGCTTCTTGTATCTGTGACTCAAAACAAACTTGTTCTCATGAGAGACCCCAACGACACATTTGAATACCTAATGAGCATATCATCTTATATCATGTGAGCGTCCCTGTGTTTTAGCTCTCAGCAAATAATGACTCTTTTTTAAACATCGTTAACGAATATGCCTCGTAAATATATATTTTTTTAAATTGTGGTTTGCTCCTAAAAAAGTGATTTTTACTGGATTGTTTTGTTGACATATGCACTGGGAATCAAAAATCATAAATCAAAAAACCTGCTTGAAATTAAAACCTTCTTCTCACATTTAGGGAATGAAAATAAGAAAAAATGAAAAAACACAAATTTGAAGAGAAAACGTGTCTTAGTGCTTAATGTAATACATGAAAGCAACCCTGGACGCATTATGAAGCACACTCAGTAGCTGTCCCAGTCCAACCGGTCGATGCCTCCCGTCCAAAACACAGGAAGAAGTGTCCATCTAGTTGTGAGTAAACAGGAAAGGTTGGGACCTTGTGATCATGGAGCCAAGATGTTGAGATCTTAAAATCAAAAGATTCAAGGCTTATTATTTTTCATCACCCTTCCTGTGCTTTGAGAATGTCCATCCAGTCAAATGTACAAATACAACTACATTGAATTTACGCAATATTTCAATGCCTCTCATTTGTGGCAAAAGGATGAGCTGTGCAGGTTTCAGCTGAGTAATCAAAAGTTTACTTTTAATTTCCCCCTGGATTCATTATCCAGCTGCACTGCTGACGGTTTTCTAAAATAGCAAGTGCCACTAGGAGGGCAGAGGACAGAACATGAAAAGGAAGAAAGATAACAAGCAGAGGAAATACCAGATAGACAGCACACCACACTTGATGAGGGTGATGGTAACACTAGGGAAAAAAATCCTTCACACCTGTAGAAACGCATTATTGATCTACCTGGTTTTCTGTATTTTTATTTTTATTTTTTTATTTTATAGCTTTAGGGACCTTTTTTTTATTTGTTATCCGCTCTAGGACTTTCTCTCATCATAATGCAGTGCATGAAGGATTTGAGCGAAAACAGGGATTATGGCAGGGATTATAGCGATTATAGCGTGTACACGTGTGCTCGAGATGACGAGGAAGCAAAAAGGTTACTCGTCCTCACCTCGCTGAACTCAGAGAACAAGCTGCTTAGAGACTTGTCCGCCGCTTCTGATTGATTCACCCCCAGCTCAGACAGGATTGTCACAGCAGACAAAAAGCCATGAGTTTAAAACCAATGGGTTCACTGTCGAATCATTACTACGGACCAGCTTTAGGAATTAATATATACATGTGAGCATATCAGCGCCGAATGTAAAATGAATTAAAAATATCTACAGCCAACTGATGTATGTAGTAGTTAACATAGCCTTGAACACCATGTATTTGGCGTTCCTTATTGACATGTATACATTGTCCCAGTCAGCGGGGCATTTGCAAGTGTTTATTAATGTGCATTAATGTACACGTCAACCGCAGTGTTTGATTCGTCATCTGTTTGTTCAGCAGCCCTCCACCAGAGTCATTCATACGCACAAACAGCTGTTCTGCTTATCATTGCGTTATAGTTTGTTTGTAGATGAGGGGGACAGAACGTGTTGCCGTGCTGGGAAGTATTACAGTAGTAAAGGTGACTTGATGGCTCGATTTAGGGAGCGAACACTGAGCGAAGAAGAGGAGGAGAATCGGCAGTGAAGAGTAAATGAGCACGTTGGAAAGACGGGCCGATCAGTACTGTCCACTGTACTGTACTGCACTGCTGTGGTTTGGACAGTATAAATGCAGCTGTTCCATGAGGATGACATCATATTGCAGGCTTCTATTAAAGGCCAGCCTATAAAAAAACATTCCCATCCATCATATCCGTTTGTCCTCCTCGACCTCACCGCTTTAATGTCTCC
Source organism: Pungitius pungitius (assembly GCF_949316345.1). Classification (NCBI taxonomy): domain Eukaryota; kingdom Metazoa; phylum Chordata; class Actinopteri; order Perciformes; family Gasterosteidae; genus Pungitius; species Pungitius pungitius. The sequence continues at coordinate 3,509,124 of NC_084906.1, forward strand.
CCTTGACTCATTTACTCTCTCCGTCTGTCTTCATTTATATATATATATATATTCACTCATTTATTTATTTTCTCAGTTCTTCCTTCCTTTGCTATATTATTCATTCCCTCCCTCACTTTACGCCTCCAGTCACCCCTCCTTCCATACATCCTTGTCTCCTTCCTGCCATGCATCCTTGTTCTCTACAGCACTCACGGCCACCGGCAGCATGTGTAAAAGCATTTTAGTGAATGTAATTGCAGATGTTACTGTGATCCATGAAAAAGAAAGTCTGATTCATTAGAGCTCTTGCACAAGCCAAGTAAACGGGTGCCAGCTCCTTGAGTTCTTTTAGAATGAGTTAGCCTCTGTGTGTCTAAACGTGTTGTGTAACGCTGGTGCAACAGGAAAAGCGTGCTGCGGCGTCACTGTCCGTGACGAACTGCCGTTAACTGGCCTGCAACAGAGAAGCAAAAGTGAAAGAAGAAAAAAAAAAAGAACCATGGAAGCCTGTGACCCGGGTGTCACAGTGGCGAGGAATGTCTGCCGCACCGACAGATGCGTTAAACACCAGTCAGGCTGCACTGACATGTCGCCTCTGTGTGTCAGCGCGTGAGCATTACGTGGAGCTGTAATCGAACACGCTCACTTCCCATCACAGAGGCGGCCACTGACGGCACGGGGGTCTGTTTTAATGACTTTAGAGAGAGAGGAATGTTATGAGAGAGATGAAAGGATGCAAAGGGTCTCAGTCCTGTACATGGTTCGATAATTCTCTTTGTGTGTGTGTGTGTGTGTGTGTGTGTGTGTGTGTGTGTGTGTGTGTGTGTGTGTGTGTGCGTTTGTGATTCAGTGGCACAGTCTGCCTTCAACCTCTCCAGCCATGCAGGTTTGGATCAAAGTCTACTACGGAGAGCTTTAGGAGTCACTGAAGGTGGCCACCATGCAGCACGCTGGCGTCATGCGGCTGTGCTCCTGCAGTGGAACCAGGGTCGGGTCTAGGCAGGGGCAAGAGGGGGCCTGGCCCCCTCAAATAAATGTTGTGCCCCCTCAAACTAAATCAATCAATTAGACATGGTAAAAGGTGCTGGAGCACAATGCCCCCTCAAGATTTGTGGCTGCCCCCCCCCCCCCCCCCCCCCCATACATGCCTGTCTAGACCCGGCCCTGCAGTGGAACCCCTGCCGAGCACGCTCAGCCCCCGGAGCGCACGCAGCTAACTCGTTTTACCGGTCAGCTTTCAGGGAGAGTTCAGGGAAGTGATTGCGTCATGTGATGTGCGTGTAAGTCAGGTGAAGGTGCGTACGGAGGCCCGCTCTGAGGGGCTGGGTGTGGCCTGGATGGAAACCAGGAGAGGGAAATCACGGAGGACACACACACACACACACACAGAGAGAGAGAGCGTGAGAGCATGTTATGTGTGAAAAGGACTTGTGTGTGTCTGAGTTGTTCCATGTGTTTTATGTTGAGTGTGTTTTTTAATAATGGAGAAAGAGGGATCGATGGAGCGACCCAGCAGCTGTCATGTAAGTGTCTGTGTGTGTTGTGGTGCAGGTGGTTGTGCTGTCTCTGCGTCCTGTCGGGTTGGTAACGGGGTCATTTTGTCCTTCACTTCTCAATCTTTGGACTTTTGGAACCCGCCGGCGGGACTAATCAGTCATTTAATCATCTGTTAGGTGTCTGAATGAGATGAAACGATTCTCTTCCCCCGTCACTTGTACCCTGTGGTTATTTTCCATCAATTCGGTGTGAAGGGCCTTTGCGTGTTGTTCGCTGCACAGATTGTTAAATCCTTTGAGGCAAATTATACATTTTCTTCAGCAGAAAAAAACTGTAAAGCTTTTTTTTTGGACTGCCTCAATTTCTGTTTTTACGGCTCTTAAAATCGTCTTTGAGTCTTCATGTCATACAAAATAAGTCTAGTTGGGGCTTCATGACATGGCTTTTCCCTTCTCTTTGTGTTTGTGTAGACTGTATTACTGGTAAAAGTAGCAGCAGCAGTTGTAGTAGTACTGAAAGTGTCAATAGTAATACAAGCAGTTACAAAGGATATACTGCTATCCTAAAATACAATAATTAGCTTTAGCCTCAGCTTTGGCTTCAGCTGTGGCACTGAGGTCTGTTGTTGTTTAGTTGTTGCTGCTGGACCACAGATTCCTTACCTGGGGAGTTGTGGGATAAAGCTGTGATAGTAAATAATGAATAGGAAACGTTGAGCATCAGCTCCCTTCAAACCTGTGGATGTATGAACGAAGACACGTGTCACTTCATTAGTCCCGAAACACTTTGCTCAGCTCTGCTTTGGTTTCTTGTTTCGATCGCAGTTCTCCAGAGATCAGTTCATCGTGGACTGCCCCTCCGAGAAACTACGTAAAGAGCTGGAGGAAGAACTGAAGATGAACTGCGAGGAGCCGAAAAGCCACGCATGGTACCACGGAGCAATTCCCAGACAGGTAACACACACACACACACACACACACACACACGTGATCATGGTCATGAGTCCCTCCCTTCACAAGCCTCGGTAAAAACTTGTTGAACCAGATCACCTGTTATTAGTCCGCCACACTGCACACACAGTGCTTACAGAGAGATTACAACTTAAATAGTGCCCTGGGTTAAAACATAAGGTCAGTGCATAGGAAGCTCTTTATATATGGTGTGTGTGTGTTAGAGAGAGAGAGAGAGAGAGAGAGAGAGAGAGAGAGAGATTGTATGTTCCCTCTGAAAGCTTCTCTGAGATGTAATCAGTTTTAATAAGCTGCTTCCTTTCGCTAGACTAAACTACCATTATATATAATACAAACACGCGCTTAATTAAAGTGTAACTGAGTGTAATGGGCTTTATTGTGTGTGGGTGTGCGTGTCCATGTGCGTGCACGAGTGAGAACGAGTAACAGATGACGCAGTGCGTTGTGAAAAACACGCGCAGCTCCGTCACCTGTCAAACCCAAATTATATTTTTAATGAAAAAAGGTAATTGATCTTGATGTTCCTCATTCTCAATTCATTGTAAATCAATTCAATCAAAGTTATAATATTTATGATCTATTTTTTGTTTGACAATAGCTATTGAGTTATTTTGGACACAAAGAGTCATGTTTCCATTGAGTGCTGCCACTTCAGCTGACTTCCATTACGGATGGATTTTTGCTAATGAGATTATGAGAATTGCCTGTATGTGATGCTCAGATTTCTTGTTTTATACATCCAAGACTAAAAGACATGTTTATCTGACGGCATTAGTATACATGTAGTATATAAAATAAATCCTTTAAAAGGAACCATTTCACATATGAACATAAATGTGAAAATCTGATGAGTTTCTAAATTCTGCATGCGGTTGCGGCTTCAAATATCTTCATGTCTCTTGTAGCACTGAACTCATAAGGAACCTAACAGCATAACAGCCATCCATCATTAGATTTAATGAAATGTTTGGGCAGTAAACAAACCCGCTGTCCCTCCGTGTGTGTGTGTGTGTGTGTGTTTGTTTGTTCCCTGATGTAATCCGGTGTGTTGCTCCAGGTTGCAGAATACTTGGTTCAACGTGACGGAGACTTTCTGATCCGTGATTCGCTCTCCAGTCCAGGGAGTTATGTTCTGACCTGCCAGTGGCGAAATGCTGCCCAGCACTTTAAAATCAACAAGAAGGTAAAACGACCTGTTGCTGTACAATACAAAAAAAGGTGCAGTCCATTCTCACACCTGGGAAAAGTCCTGTGAGTTAAAAGTGCCAGAAGTGGCGGAGGTCCTGAATACGTTTTTACTTTGCGTCCCTCCTCCTCCAGGTCGTGATGCTGAATGAAGCCTACTCCAGAGTCGAGTACCGACTGGAGAGGGAAGGGTTTGACAACGTCCCTGCACTTATACGATACTACGTCGGCAACAGAAAGTCCGTCTCCCAGGTGGGTTTGGTCAAATGTTTCACACGATAACCATCATTTGATAGGCTCCTTGACACAGTGGATTTGTGAGTAATATGTGGAAGTTACTGTGTGTGAGACACACAAAGAAAAGCTTCGTACACCACCTTCCTCTGCTGACATTAGACGTCAAAGAGACAACTTCTGCTGGAGACAACGTTGTCTTATGCCGCTTTTTTCTGTGCGTTTGAGGTGGTGGGGGCCATCATCTTCCAGCCAATCAACAGGGGGCTGCCGCTACGCTGCTTGGAAGAAAAGTACGGCCTGTCCAGCCACCACCGGGACTCGCTCATGGCGCAGGAGAGGCGCAGTCGGAAGCGCCTCAGCCTCAACATTCCCAACGGACACACACAGGACAACACCCAGGCCGCGCCAAACGGCACCCACTGCCGGGACAACGGCGCGAGCCAAGGCAGCCAGCTCAGGTCGGTGCCCAAACACGAGAGTTTGTTGTTTCTAGACAATCACATGTGGAGCGCGTGGAACTGATTGGATTTAACAAAACAAACCCAACGCGCTGTCTGCTGAATCGGAAATCTGAACAACGGAAACCCGCCTTCACTCAGTCGCTCTCTCTCTCGATGTTTCTCATTCTCTCGCACTCTCTGAAAGACTTAAATCATTCCTTTAAAACCCCTTCCTTGCTTTTAACACGTAGCCTCAAGCCGTTGCCATTCATCACCATGGCATCTAAATCCCGGTATAAATACAGACATGATGTATGTCTGACAATGATGTGTAACTTCCAGGTAAGTCCAGGTAAATGTGTGGTCCGGAGTAAAAACAGAAAAAAATCAATTTCTTTGTTTCTTTGTTTCTTTTCTCATTATTAATGTTTTTTATAGGGCCGGGATTTTAGCGTGTTAATTACGATTAATTAATTACAATGTGAATTAAGATTAATTAATTACACAAAAAATAACACATTAAACATTTTTTACGCATTTTTACACTTATTTTTTGCACCGCGGAACGTTTCTCACTGGATGAGTTTCGGGGGGACCGATTATACTGGAGCACCAACTAGCGTTCATGACTTCAGACAACAACAAACCACAGTGAACATGAACGAAGAAGCTGACGAGACCGTGTCGGGTGGCCCCGTGAATGGGAAATATTATAATAAACACACGGATGGAAGCGTCGATAAGAGCACGGTTGTGTGCAAGCTGTGCAACAAGGAATTCACATCGAGCCTCAAGTATCACCTCAACGCAAAACAATTAGCAGCTAGCGTGGACGTTAGCCCGACTCCAAGTACAAGGACCCACACCCAACCCACACTGCACCAGATGACTGGTTTAAGGACCAGGGTAACTATGTCCACGTCTGAAAAAATAACCAATGTTCTGAATGTACTTGAAAGTATTGGTCTACTAAAACCTAGTTTCCAGAAGGTCTACTTAGCTATAGGCTACCTGAATTTCTGAAAGTACTATATTTCTAAATATGCTATTTCTACATTTGTCAGCTGGAATTGGTTGAACAAAAATAAAAATCCATGTGAAAAAAATTACTTCTCACTGTTCTCAGGTCAAATATTTATGCAATTAAAATGCGATTAATTTTGATTAATTCATTACAAAGCCTCTAATTAGATTAATATTTTTAATCGAGTCCCGGCCCTAATAATACATATATTATGTTATATATATATATATATATATATATATATATATATATATAATTTATATATATATATATATATATATATATATATATATATATATATAATATATATATATATATATATATATATATATATATATATATATATATATATTATATATATATATATATATATATATAATATATATATATATATATATATATATATATATATATTATATATATATATATATATATATATATAATATATATATATATATATATATATATATATATATATATATATATATATAAACATAATATATGTATTATTAGGGATGTTGTACTGTGACAAAAAGTGAAAAAAGTCAAAATATGTAGGGTCATAATATATATATATATATTATATTTTGACCCTACATATTTTGACTTTTTTAACAATATTTTTTTCCCATGACATGACTGGAATGATCTTAGATGGAGCAACCTACACGTCCCTGTCACTAATGCCTGGGTTCAACCCTCAAGGGACATGGTGGCTCTTCCTAAATCCTTTTTTAGTTTTGGGTAACTGACATTTAGAAAAAATCATAATGGGAAATTGCCCCAGAGACGGATTGGTGCATCTTGGAGGATCAACCATGCTATTCATCCTTCCTGCATTGGTAAAGGCACAAGTGAGTTGAATTTGAATGTAACAGAGAATTGGAGGGTAAACAAATCTACACCCTGTGCCAGACTGTCAGTTTAAGGTTGTCCACAGGATGCCCTGAAGTAGACAAACATGTGATTGTCTTGAAAAATGCCCTCAGAGGCTGTAATAAGTTTCATGTCAGTGTGACCACTGAATGAGACACATCTGCTCATCTTTACTGACTCATCCGGCCTTCTCTCCCGTCAAAAAGGTGGAACCCTATAGGCTACGTAGCATGGCTAATAAGTGCTAAAAGGCTAAAGCAAAGCAATTAACATCAAATTCAATTCATCAGCAAAAGATTCTTCATCATTCTTGACCATGCCATCATAACTCAAGTGAACGCGCCTTGTGTTTCTGCATAACCCCTAGGGTTCACTTCTCCGAAACAACCGTGGGGACAATGCCCCCACTACTACCTCCGCGGTAGTGTGCTCAAGACTTGGCACGAGCGGGATTTGAACCCACTGGCGGTGCGCACAGAGGCTTCTGGGCTCTAGCTTGCACCCCTACACTACCAGTCCTGGTCACATTTTGGCAACTTTGATTCTCCTATTTAACCTTGAGCATGTGAGTTAAACTTTAAAACTCATTTAAATACTATTTCCACATCTGGGCTTGAACCCACAACCTTCAAGTGCAGTGCAGGAGCTTATGTCAGCAGCTCTTCCAATGTGCTACTTCACCACACACTAGTCAGCCCTTTGTTTGTTGTATTTAACCTTGAGCTTGCTACTCAAACCTGAAGTAAAGCCAAAGGCTCAAACCCAAGACTGGGCTCGAACCCACAACCTTCAAGTGCAGTGCAGGGGTTTATGTCAGCAGCTCTTCCGACGTGCTACTTTACCACACACTAATCAGCCCTTTGTTTCTCATATTTAACCTTGAGACTGCTACTCAAACCTCAAAACTCTTTCAAAGCAGAAGTGATGTCTGCATGAAGGGGCATGAACCCACAACCTCAGACAGCAGGTTGGAGCCTGCAGCCCTTCAGTTGGTCCCTTGTGCTATTCAAGCACATGCCTCAATGTGTCCGTTTCTCATATTAGACCTTGGGATTGTTTACTAAACCTCAAAACTGTTTCAAAGTTTACAGTTTGAAGCCCTGACTGCAACCAAACCCTCCTTCTGAGAGAGCAGGTTTGAACTGAGGATCCTCCACACTTCAGCCTTCCTGCTATCTCCCTGCACTGTTCCACCACACACCTGTTGACGCTTTTGAATCCAACCTCAATTCTCATTCTCAGATTCTCATAGATTCTACCTACCTGAATTTCTGAAAGTACTATATTTCTAAATATGCTATTTCTACACTTGTCTGCTGGAATTGGTTGAACAAAAATAAAAATCCATGTGAAAAAAATTACTTCTCACTGTTCTCAGGTCAAATATTTATGCAATTAAAATGCGATTCATTTCGATTCATTAATTACAAAGCCTCTAATTAATTGGATTAATATTTTTAATCGAGTCCCGGCCCTAGTTTTTTATTCTCACTGTGTCGATGTATTTGATTCATATTTGAACGGGTGAGAGTTACCCTCTTTCCCCCTTTTTTCACTCAGGTTTAAGGATCGCTGTGGCAGCCAACCAGCAAGTCTCAATCAGGCCCCAGAGAGGCGACGGCCGCTGCAGGCGCACCAGTCAGAAAGCTACCTGCCTCTCGGTAAGTGAAAGAGAGTCTCTGAATACCTGCGGACACACATGGAAGGTTATTGCAGGCAGACGACCGTCTTTTCAGGAAAAATTCTATTAGACAGGACAGAAGAGTGCTGTTCACTTTTTATAGTGCAGACTTTTACGAACAATTCATTTCAAGGGTCAAGTTAAAAAAGTGGTTGGTGGGATAAACTCGCCTCATTTATTATTGTTTTTCTTTTCCCTTTTTCGGTTTTACATATCCTGCTGATTGCCATGCCTTTTTCCCCTTCATTCTAATCGCGTCTTTCTTCAACAACTTCTTCTTGTGCTCTTCTGTTTCGGGCTGCTCCGAAACGCCAGGATCCAAACCACAGCGCTCTCCCGATCCTCTCCTCCCGAGCCCGAGCCCCAAGTCGCCGGTGTTTCGGACGGGCAGCGAGCCCATGCTGAGCCCCTCTGTCCCACGGAGGTCCGCAGAGCTTCTGGCAGGTGAGTGGATCTGGACACAATCCAGCTTCATGCAAATCTGATTGCAACAGCCTCAGAAATACTGCAAAAGCTGAAGATCATCTGAGAACCTTGTATTTACATGCGGCTCAGTGCATGTTTGTAGCCAAAGATGGTTGAATGTAAAGCTCACTGACACATCATTGAGTCTATGCAAGTCAGTTTGTCTTCATTATCAGATGAAACACAAAGATGTTGTACTGTGTGCCTCGCAAAAGGTGCAAAATAATCACAGTAAAGTAAAAATAATAAGTAATAGTGACGCTAATGGTAATAATAATGATGATGACCACATATTAATGTCAGTAAGGAAAGATCAACAGCTTGGTTTTAAAAGGTGTGAAGCAACAGTACTTTTATTTTCTTATACGTTGTGAAATCCAAAACACACACAACCCTGTAGGTTGAGACACTTTCCGTATTTGCTCCTCCCAATGTTTGCATGCGGAAATTCAATTGAAAGTAAAGTAAATGAAAGACAAACTGTGGTCTTACTTGGTTCACAAGACAGACACAAAGGGAATTACAACATTTAATGATTCAATTGGGTTCCAAGAGTAAGCAACACATTGCGGTGTGTTCACAGGCCAGGCCCTCCGGGGCTCTGACAGCCAGCTGTGTCCCAAACCGCCCCCCAAACCCAGCAAGGTGCCGCTGGCTCGGCTGCGTCGCTCCCCCTGCCTCCAGCCTCCGGTTCCCCCCTCCAGCGCCCCAACCCTCCCCTCCCCATGTGTGGAGACTCTCGCGTCGCAATGGAGCAGTGAAGGTACATTGATTCATCATGGAAAGCACAGTAGCGCTTTGCTCTCTAATTACAGCATTTCAATAATTAAATATTGCTATACGTATTTTCAATAGTGCTTATAAATCCATTTTTAAGAAATCTGCTTTCAGGCCAATTTAAGTTCTCTTAAATGTTCTACTTTGATGACTTTATTATGAATGTAGGGACGATTCACCAGACTAAAGATCTAATGTGCTGTTTCCCTGATGGAATTAACACTGAGATGTTTATTCAGCCACCGCAGGCCCTCCTGTCCCTCCAGTCAAACCCCTGAAGTTCCTCCATCAGCTCCGCCCTGAACCCTCTCGCGGATTCTCCGCTTCTGCACCTTCACCTGCTGAACTTGTCCGGGGTTCTGAATCAGAAGAAGCCGCAGGACGGACTGATCGGCTGCAGCCGAGCCCGGCGGACCTGAGGCCCCGCAGCCCGCTCGAGTGGCAGGGGTCGAATCCCCTTCATCCCATCACAGATGTGGAAACCCTGCCCCCGCTCTGCAGCTACGTGGAGCGACTGAGGAGAGAAGGGGAGGCGGTGAGAGAGGAGGAGGAGGAGGAGGAGGAGGAGGCTGGAGGGAGAAAAGGACTGGACAGGAGCTCCTACCATCACGCCATCACCGCCTTAGAAAACACCAGCGAGGAGGAGGAGGAGGAGGAGGAAGACAAGAGGAGGCGTTTCCAGCGGCCGGTGGAAGAGACGGAGTCGGCGTTCCAGCCGGCCCGGTTCGGATCTCGACTTCTGCCGCCGGAGAACAAGCCGCTGGAGATGGTGGTCCTGAAGAGAGCCAAGGAGCTGCTGCTCAGCCACGATCACCACAGCATCGCCCGGCACCTGCTGATGGCCGACTGCCAGGTACTCGCACAGGATGAAGCCTCCTGACACTGAGAAACTGAAAGGAGGTTTTTTGGAAAACTGTGATACACATTTCTATTCTTAATGGGGTATCCAAACCATCAAGAAAAAAAATAACCATTAATGAAGCTTATTCACAATATCAAGGAGTAACTCAATAAAACACAGACATTCACACACGTGCGAGTGTGTGTGTGTGTCTGTGTGTCCAAGGAGAATAAAACTGAAAAAATATATAAATATAATAAATAAATGATATAAATAAATATAATTTGTAAATCTTTGTCTTCCAGGTTGCAAGGACAGTCGGAGTGACTCCCGAGGTCAAAGGTCAGATGGGCGTGTCATCTGGTCTGGAGCTGGTGACGCTTCCGCACGGTCGGCAGCTGAGGCTGGACCTGATGGAAAGGTACACATCACACACACACACACACACACACACACACACACACACAGTAACACCTTTCCAAGTAGTTTTAGTTCTTAAAAAGTTGTTCAGACTGCTGAAAGTAAGATATTTCGATATATATAGATATACTTCTGTATATAGTTCTTTTAGACATTTAAATTGTCTTATTTTTGTAAACAAATTAAATTATCCTTATTTAGATTTCACCAAATCTCACACACCAATCCTCACAAACATGGATGACAGTAATGGTTTTGCCACCGAAGGCAGACCTTGTATTTCGGGTGTTGTAGTCATTGTCCCCTCCGTCTCCAAGGCACCACACCATGGCGATAGGCGTTGCCGTGGACATTCTGGGTTGCACGGGCAGCGTGGACGAGCGGGCGTCCACCTTAAACCGCATTATTCTGGTGGCGTTGGAGCTGAAGGACGCGGTGGGCGACCTGTTCGCTTTCACAGCCTTGATGAAAGCTCTGGACCTGCCGCAGGTGACACACACACAAACAGAAATGCACACTTGTTTCAACCACTTATACAAAATAAAACTGTAGAAATAAACATATTTCCTCCATAACTTGTCACAAATGTTTTCTTAATAAAATAATAATCAGCCTTTCAACTATCTTCATTCTGGTTGCATGAAGGCAGCTGAAATGAAGAATCGGATTGTTTGATGGTAGTTTAACAGCGTTTGCGTTTGTGTTGTTCTCTGCAGATCAGCCGCTTGGAGGAAACATGGACGACTCTACGAAGGACCTACACACAGACCGCCATCAGCTACGAGAAGACTCTCAAACCCTTCTACAAGAACCTGTATGAGGGCACAGGTATTGAACACAAACCAGTTTTGAGGACACAGTCTACAAACCCTCGGGGCCTTTGGGATCCACACGACACTGACGGTCCTCCTCTTCCTCCCCCCGCAGCTCCCTCCCCTGCGGTGGTCTGCGTCCCGCTCCTGCTGCCCCTCCTCACTTTGATGGAGCGTTCGTCGATCACGCCCGAGGGGGCGGAGCTCTGGGAGACCAGCGACCAGGGCTGCGACATCATGCTGCGCCACCTGGAGGACGCGCGCGACGTGGCCCACAACGCACAGCGCTACACCATCAGCTCCCAGAAGATCTTGGAAGGTAAGAACCGGAAAATGTCATTCAGAGGGACATTGGCCGCCCGCGTCATTGTGATTTATCAGACGTAAGAGTCGGGTTCTGTGTCCTCAGGGTTCCTGTGTGATGAGGACCTGTTGGAGGTGTTCAAAACGGACTTTCAGCTGCGGCTGCTTTGGGGAAGCCGTGGAGCCTCAGTCAACCAATCGGATCGCTACAACAAATTCAACCTCATCCTGACCGCGTTGTCACGGAAACTGGAGCCCCCGCCCAACACACAGATGGTAATCTGACTTCACCCCCCGAGCTGCAGCTCCCGTTCAGGTGGAACATCAGACGGATCAGAAACAACCCGCGACAAGGGAGAGAAGGACAAGCGGCAAGGGAGGGGCGGCGTTTAGCGAACAGAACGACCTGCTTTAAAATCAAACGTCTCAGCAACCAGCTCCCCACAATCCCTCCCTTTTCTCCAAATGCCTGTTTGGTTCCAGACTTTATAACTATTTCATTTTAAGACAAGTGGGTCACGCTCCTCTCCAGTCGAACGTCTTTCCGGGGGCTCAAAGGCATCAGTGTCCAGTGGAACTTAACACAATGACAGTTTAGTTAGAATGCACATTAACCACATTGTGTGCACAATTAACAGATTATTTATAACATCAGACTCGCAACAATGAGACGTCACACACACGCGCACACAGGCAAATGTGAATGAAACAAGATTGAGACGCTTTACTCAAGTATGCAGTACCTACAGTTCAATAAATTATGAAATGTTTTTGGTGGCAGAAATCCTCAGAGTAAATGGTGACCAGTGCTTTTCTGTCACAGCTAAACGAACATTTTGAAGGAGGTGAAGTATTCGTGTGAGAACAGAGCAGACGAGAGGCTTAAAGGGAGACAATTCAAAATGTTGCTTTTCCTTAAAGAGCACGTGATTTTGATTTTGATTTTTAACTGACATTCCAGTTTATGGAGAACATAGTTCTACGTTTGGAGTAATGATGGAGAACATTAAAAACAAAATGTAAGGATATACCATGAAAGATGTTAATGTACTTTGTATTTATTCTGGCTAATTAAGCATTATGATACAAACCAAGAGATTAGTTTTGTAAACTGAAATCCACCTTCAATGCCGTGATATGTATTAATATGTACAATGTCCACAAGGTGTTTTTTTTTCCAAAGACAAAGACAAACTCAAGTAAACCTTTTTATTTTAACAGGATGTACATACAGTAGGTTCAGGAAAGCTGATCTGTAGCGGCAATAAAACGTGTGTAAATGTGATGAGGATGATAAGATTTTGGTTTATGCATAAACCTGAATGAAATGACAAAAAGTTGGTTAACATGTGTCAGACGTTGCACATATTTATAATATTAGCATGTTAATACTGGACTGTACATATTTTCTGTAGATGGCTGACTGAAAAAAATAGAATTTAATGATTTTATTATTTTTAACAACTGTGGTGAGAATGAATAAATATGGTGCAGTCTGACACGGTCCAATGACTAAGTTTCAAGGCTTTGCGCTTAGTTATATTTAATGCAGTACAGATCAACTTTAATTTCAGGTAATGATCCCTCACAATTAGAAAACAAATCCACCTCTTTTCTAAATTTTTATTAAGACAGTATCTTGAAAGGGAAAAAAAAAATGCTCAAAGTGACAACATTTAAGTAAAAGATGTGCACAGAATAGAAGAAAGTACTGCCATTGGTTATTACAACATATACACATAATAAAAACACATTTACATGGATGTCAGTATGCTGCAGAGTCACCCTGCTGCTGTGGGACAGCAGTTAATCAGTACATGATGGGAGATTCCACGCAAAATAAAAATCGGAGTCTGAAATGAGAGGAACGGAAGAGAGGAAGAGGGGCATATTTTTCTGGAGGGTTAACGGCACCACGCTCAATTTAGCTCGGCAGGTTTCAGTAAAGAACAGTTATAATTCTACAAGAACTACATCTTATTCAACATGTGAAAGCTGCTTTGTTATTGGTTGTTACATAGCATTGAAAAAACGCAGCACAATGGCTGTTATTATAGTTAGCTAACAGTTGTTTATACATGTAAATTAAATGGTACATTGTAACCAATGATGGGACGTTTGGAACGTTTTTTGTTCATTCCCAAGATGCTATTTTTTGATTATAGGGACAGTACACATATAGGGACATGAACCATTAGAAGTGGAGTCTGATTACGAGTTAGTGAAACATGTTGTATGAGAGGATCCACATCTCTAAATGCACATTTATAGTTATAGGCAACGTTTATAGTGCAAACTGTTGCAAACTCTTTTCTTCTATTAGCAAAAACTAAAAATCTCAAAGCCACTGCCTTTCTCCCGTCAATATAAACTAAATGTGTGTGTTTTGGACTTTTTGTTGAACCAAACCAACACTGGAAGACATCGGCTGACTTTTGAATAGGCATTAATTACTATTTCACTCAAAATATTTTAGACTAAACGAATACAAATGATTAAAAAAAAAGTCACAGCTGAACCAGTCAAACAAAAACATTGAATATGCAAACGTCGTATATTCTAGTTAAACCTTCAAAAAAAAGTTGGATTTTAGGAATCATGCATGCTAGCAGCTGCAGTTTGTATCCTTGTGGTTGAAATTCACTTCTTGTTAGTCGCTTTGGATAAAAGCCTCAACTAAATGACATGTCATTTGTGTAGAAAAAAGACAAAGCACCGATGGATCTGGTCTGCAAAGGCATCATCACAAAAAGAAAGAAAAAAAACTGACAGAATAGACAGGGATCACTTTCACTTTTGCAAATATGCCCTTCCTTGCAGAGCTACAGTAGATCAGAAGATTGACGCCACTCTCATTTCTGTGCTGCAACTCAGAAGTCACATCCAGCAGCAGGTTAGCGTAGCTTAGCACAACAACTGGACACGGGGGGGCAAAGAGCTGTCCTGGGTTCTTCATTTTAATCCGTACAATATGCAAAAAATGTCAAGTTTGCCTCAACTTTTGACCATTTGGCCGACGAACAATCATCACAGATCCATGAGCAGAATGTGGAGAAAGCGCAACCAGAGTTCAAGTAACAACACCGACAGCATCACCCTGTACAATTCACAGTTCACACACTGACTACAGCGGAGCTGCTGAAGAGGTCCACAAGCAGCCAGCCGGTCGTCTTAAATAGCTTCAAAAGGGAGTCAAACCTCACTTCAGGTGTGCAGTTGTGTTGGTCTCTTGAAAACAATTCAGTAAAATGGTTAAGAAACGCTCAGCAGAGGGAAAAAATGAATTCAAAGAATTTAGAAAATGATGCAAAACAGAATGTTGGTCATTGTCTGCAGAGTTACAAAAAGAGTATAAAAGTCAAGAAAAAGGGGCTGGACTCGTTTTGGGGTCTCGCCGCTGCACAGTGGTCATTTAGAGAGTTCACAACGCAGAACCTCATTCATTTATTTACTCTTCACCTCGGCCATTTAATCAGTTTCTAATGCTGAAGTACTTCAGGGCAAAGTGCATCAGTTCAATTCAAACCTAAAAACAATCACCATGGAAACACATTCAGCATGACATTAAAGATGTTATTATGTAAAAATCATTCAACGTTAAAAACAACCGTCACACGTGTAACAGACCACACATGTTTGCGAATTAAGCGGAGGGCCAAACAGGCTTCCGTAACCATGCCTACGTGTGTGGATACATGTCTACTGTGTCATCACATTCACAAAAACAACCGATTTTTTTTTTAATGGAGATGCACTCGAGAGTCACCAGGGGGGTTGAGGCTGAGCCCAGGTGGCTGATGGGAGATGTCGTCAGGCTTAAGGACAGACGTCCAGATATGTGGGCAAAAATCCCTCTAGTCAAACAACACTGGGTTGAAGGCAGAGTCTGACTCCAAAGACACCGGAGCTCCTCCTCATGTTTTGGTGTCATTAAAACGCTGCTCAGTCCGGCCTGAGCCGCTTTGAGGCGAGGGAAGGCTCCCACCTGCTGGTCACCTGGTGGTATTACAACCCGGGAACAACCGGGACACGTGGAAAGAGAAAGAAAGAGGAAGAGAGGGGCCCTGTGTGCACCTGATCGTAGGTGTATCTGTTTAATGAGTCAATCCGAGTAGCATTGAACGCACAGACCATAGATCATACTCATGCCCATTCAAATATGACAGCATCCAACACGCAGCCCGGCCACGGCGCACACGCACATTTGTGAACTTGCAGTTAAAAAGGCACAGTTTAAAAAAGGCCCACTCATGGACATGCAACTGTATGAGGGTGAAGGCAGGCATGAGGAGCAGAGTGGCTCAGGCAGGCAGGCAGGCAGACATCACCAACAGAGCACAGATGATGATGATGATGATGACGACGACGATGAAACGAGTGCAGCAATGACGTCATTAATAATGTAAGCACAGGTGACCCTAAAAAAACAGTGAAATCAATTAATTTACTCTAACCTGGACCTAGAGTGACCCGTTTGCTGTCTGATACAGAGAATATTCATGTTCGAAAAATGATTTTATCTTAAATTTGAGGGTCCATTCTTGACGTTTGACAAAAAAAGATTTGACCACGTTGAGCTTTTAACAGCTTGAAGAAATGTGTGCAGGTCCTGGTGAAACTCCCCTAATGGCGACCCGTTTGAAACAATAACAGCGTCTTTTCTTTGGCTTTAAGGCCATCTACTCTTCTACTTATGACTCTTCTGACCTTCCTCTAACACACAATGCTTGGCCGATTATGGATAAGTGAGCATGCACACATGCAAACCTGCCTCTACTTTCTCTCTCTCTCTCTCTCTCTCGCCCCATATTACTCTCTTTATAGCGTCACCCCCACCAACACCACCACCACAAACACCAAAAATCAGCAATCAGCGTGAGCCCTCCACCAGCCAATCAAATCGCCCGGCCACCCTGCAGCCCTCAGGAACCTGCAGTCACATAGAGAAGAGAGGGAGTTACTACGAGACACACGGGGGGGCTGCAGCTGTCACTCACACACGGACACACAAACTAAAGTCAGTTTTAAGAAAGAGGTTTGAATGGGTTTCAACAGAATAAACTTGATGGGGTTTTAAAATAATAGTCTTCTGTTTTGCCATCAGGGGAGGATCAATTCCCAGGACACGGAATGAAAAGAAAGGAGTAAATAGAGAGGGGAGGGGAAAAAAGAAAGAAAAAAAGATAAAGAATTTGTGAGAAAGAAGATAATTAAGAGTGAAAGAAGAGGAAAAGACGAGGTAAGAGAATACATGAGAGAAAATAAAGGAGGTCAGCAAGGAAAGAGTAAAAAAAAATGAGATAGGGAAGAAGAGAAAGATGCAGTAGAAAAGTACAAGGTGAAGGACGGGAAGGATAGATGGAAAGAAACCAATCCAATTACTTATTATTATTTGTCAGCCTCCCCATCGAACGTAAATGCCAGCAGCACGTTCCAGTACACAGTCGCACACCTTTTTTTGTACTACGAGGTGTTTGCTTTAGTAATACCAGTTCAAACATCACTATGTTGGCATATTGTTATTACGCCACCAGTGACTCAAAGCGATGACTAAGAACATCAAACGCATGATGAGTCAGAGACAATGAAAGGAACCAGTAGTGCAGCCTTTATAAGTGAAGCGAAACCATTAGTGCACTGCACCCCTCCCTAATCTTTCAACTGGAGGTTTCAACATTAATTGATCTCTTATAAGTGTCTGTGTGAGTAGGAGAGAGAGAGAATCCGGGGTTTGAATATAATTGCAAAATCAGTTACAAAAAAAAAAGTTTTATTTTCCATATTTTCGCATTGCACTTTACAGTAAAGAGTTCAGTAGTCGTTAATGAAGTTTTCTTGTGAAAACGATGCATTTTGTGCGATTTGCGTCTGCAGTAGGAACCGACCGGTTTGGATTGTTTGGCAATAATTAAAAATAAAGAACAACGGCCCTGGTCCTTTAAAACTACCAGCTGTGCTCTGAAAGTACAACCAGCATCACGAAGACTAAATGACGTTTAGGGTGATGGCACAGATGAACAAATAAAAACAATTGTGCATGTACACACACACACACACACACACACACACACACATGAAAACACAGCAATGAGAGCGAAATAACAGATAAAATAAGAACATCTTTCAATGATATCGACACAAGAATTTAAAGATCTTGAAATCAGTTTAAAATGTTTCCAAATTAAAAAAAAGAAACATAGAAAATAATTAAAAAATAAACTTTCTAATATATTACATAGAACTTAAACACTTTGATCAATAAGAAGTGGCGTAGCCTTGACAAGAGGCTTAAAACAGCAGTGGAGACATTGTTAACACACACACAGACACACACACACACGCACGCAAATACCTCATGTACAGCATACAAAATCACTCAAACACAATCAAAGAGGTTTTGCACATGTGTCTCACCTCAGGAACATGAGTGCCACAGATACCAGAGGACGAATGATCGCAGGGTTAGACGGAGACAAAAGGAGGACAGAGAGACGGGATGGAAATCACAAAACAGATGAATGTCCATGCGGGTGTAGAGATGCTGCCTTTTTTTTTTTTTTTTCCTCTTTGTAGTGTTACTTTGTGGGGGCGAAAGCAGGGAAAAAGAGGACGAGGAGGGGGGGGTGGGGGGGGGACACAGACGGGATGAGAGGACAGACCACAGTGGTAGCTTCAGATGTAGGTGACAGCACCTTTGCTGTTCCTCTCCATGGTGATCTCCACGTAGGACGTGGGCACGTAGCCCTCCCCGCCGCTCTGCTTCCTCGCCCTGGTCCAGCCGTCCCCTTTGTCCTCCTCGATGATGTACAGCACCTGCGGCGGAACAGCGGCTTCGGGTTATAAAAAAAAAAAAAAAAAAAAAAAAAAAAAACGGGGCCCGACGGCGTTTGTGGGCGGCGCAGCCGTTGACCTTATTACCTCGTCTTCTGCCATCACCAGGGTGCCCTCGTTCTGACCTGAGGGTCAAACAAAGCACAGCGCCGTCACTCGCGGGTCGCTGTCTGTCTAACAACAACAACAGCTCTTGATACGGCTCGGCGGGGGGAGGGGGGGTGTTTGTCCTCACCGTCGAAGGAGTAGAGCGCTTTGCAGTGCCCGATGACGGGCAGCGGGTCGTCGTCGTCGAACTCGTCGTCGAACTCGTGCGTGTCGGGGTGCGGTTGCCCGGGCTTCGGGGGGCTGGGCCGCTGTTGAGGCGCTTGATGCTCCTGGCTGGTGTCGTCGGTGTAACTGCCCTCGGGGCTGATGGGAGACACGCAGGTTTACGCGCTTCAGATTAAAAGATTAAATATCTAGTAAACCGTAGCACTGGATTAAAAAAAAAAAAAGAAAAATACAAAAGTGCCAAAACATTCAACAATGGAATTGCAAGAATTGCTTGCAATACTTTATTTCAATAGGTCTGTCAATTGAAAATAATGTAATTTAAAGCAAAGCAAAATGATTTCCCTGTGATACATTAATCATTGGAAACTTGATTCATCGTATAAACAAATTTCTAATTCATAAACGTTTAGAAGAACGACTAAAAAAAATGCATTTTTACATTTTGGAATAATTTCCAAAAAGAAGTAATTAGTGTTTGAATAAGCTGCTCAACGGTGTTCTTTACAAACACCCAAACGCATCGAAAGCCAGCGAGGCCGTTTTTTGTGTTTTGTACTAATTACTGAATCGATGGACTTGGAATCTCAGCGCGTCGTTCAGAAATACTGAATATCTAAAAGGTTTGCCCTGAGCACGCGTTCAGCTTGCCTCTCTCTGCCCTGGGGAGTGTGATGGTGGCTGTCGGCGCTGTGTCTTCGGTCTCCTCTGGAGCTCTGCTTTCCCTCCACCTCCGAAAGCCAAGTCTGTCAACCAAGAGGAAGAGAGGAAAGTTCTGTTGGTACCGCGACGAAGTTCCCCCAGGATCCACAACCGGAGGCTCCTCTTTAGCATGTTTTTACAACCAGGTGACCTCGTTTTTGTGGATTTCCGAGCGCAGCTTCTCCATGGTACACATGGTCTCCGATATCTTGGGCTGCAGGCTGGTGGGATCTCCCATCTGTGGGTTCTTCTCATACACATCCTTCATCTTGTTCAGGGCATCTCTGAAAGACGAAAGGACACAGTTTTATGGGATAGTAAGCAGTCCCTGGGTCAAAGTGAGGAAACGACACCCACGTTGGGTTCACACTCTCTGAAGTGATTTTTCCGGTTATGCGTGGATTAGTGTGAAGGGATGAAGGCTGAGGCCCGACCTTTGATCGATCTCTTTCTGGAGCTCTTTGGCGAGTTCGTCGATCCTCTGCTGCAGCCTCTTCCTCCTCTGCTCGGGGGGTAAGTGGCTGAAATCCTCCAGAGATGGGGCCTGGTGGTAAAAATAAATAAATAAAATAAACATCTTCATACTAAAACATAATGAAGGGAGAGAGGTGGCGACGGGACCCCGAGAACAACAGAATGAAGGTTAATCCATAGGTTTCCTTAGCTGCGTCCACAGAACAAGCCATTAAATAAGCACCCTACAGCTGCACGCAGTTGTCAGAATTCACCCCAAGGAATAGTTAATAAAAAGAAAATTGACTGAAATGTATCTTCAAATGTACCGAGCATGTAAACAGTACAGTAGGCAACATTAAACGAAATCAACTAAATCTATATTCAGAATTATGTTTAGTTTCTTATTTTTTTAAAGATACGGTACTTATTTTAACCAAGTACGCCCTGACTATGACTAGAGGGTTTATTTATGGACCTTATTTTAAGTGAGGATGCATGTATGACCACCTACACGGCTGGGGCTCCTTATCACTACTCTATACTTACACAGCCACACACACACTTACCATCTTGACTGACCACTGACGCATCAACCGTTACAACAAAAAGAGACAAACAACACGGGATGCTGGTTAGTCATCAGAGTCACAGCCACCAACAAGCCAGTTGCTCGGCATGGAAACCAGTCAGATGTCCCAGAGGATGAATCTCCATGACGACATCAGAAGTAACCACCAGGGGGGGCTAGTAGGAATATTCTTCAATAGTTCATGTTTACAAAATAACAATTTAGTGTGCATGAACTGTTCAATATATTCATACTAGCCTTCTGGTGTACAGTAATAATCACAGGGGAGGTTTTCTTTTGCAGGAAGGCAGCATTTAGTCAATTATCTTCATAAATTTGATGTAAAATAAATAAAAATTTCAATAGTATCAATGATTTGCAGAATGAGAAGAATCATTCCTACGTGTATTATCATTCCCTTTAAATAAGTTCAAAGACATGGACGAAATTCTCTTCCTGTCTGGAAAACCTCCCCCTTAATGAGGTGATATCCAATAAGAGTTAAAGTCGTCACTGCAAACTCCAGCCAACAGCAGAGCAACGCACCTGATGTGAAACACATTATTCATCCCCCATTTCCCCTGGAAACACTGCAACCAGAACGTTTAAAAACATCTCCAAATGCCGCAGGCGCGCACAAAAACGCACACACACACACACACACACACACACACACACACACACACACACACAATCAACAAGGATCCTCCATCTTGTGATTGGAGCAGACATCTGTTCAGGAATGAAAGGAGAGAATCACACAAAAACCAAAGGCAGGTAAATAAAAACTGGAAGGTTGAAAAAAAAAAAAAACAACCCAAGAGGGGAAAGGACAGGAATGGATGATAGAAAAGCTACATGGGGTCTGCAAGTTCCATCGATTTAAAATTTAAGATACGTTTCAAAAATACCAATGAAATCAGACCTCTGACCAGAACACAAACTGGCTTTGAGATACGTTTTTTTACAACATATTTTCCTGAAATTGAAGACCATGTAGAAGAAATAAAAAAACGAAAAAACCATATCAACCTGTCAATCAGACACACTGCAACGCTACTTCCTGCCTCACCCCTTTCCTCAGGCCCCTCACATTCTGGGGTTTTCTGGGTACTGTAGTCTTTTTCTCAGCAAGATAGTGGCTCACTAAATCAGTGCTGAACCGGGGTGGAGGGAAAATGTGGGAGGCGGACCGGGAGCGGGAGGTGGAGGAGGAGGAAGGTGGTGGAGGAGGAAGGGAGGAAGGGGACTGGTGGGGAGCAAGAAGAGAGGACAAAGCCACAGGTCAGGACGACATCACGTACACGGCGGTTATTCACAGGATTACGATGGAGGCATCAACGCGTCCCAAGCAGGACTCGTGTGGGACTCTTCCTCATTTGATGTGCGTGTGTGTGTGTGTGTGTGTGTGTGTGTGTGTGTGTGTGTGTGTGTGTGTGTGTGTGCATCCGACAGGAAGTCAGCAACTGAGAATTCATTAAAGGCCATTAAAAGTATTTTCTCAAACAGCATCAGAATGCGTGACGAGGTTTCACATGAACACAGTATTTCCCAACAGTTTAAGTCATTTTACTTGTCATTGGTTGGAAAGAGGGGGGGGGGGGTCTGCTGGCTAGAAAAGGTCATGGCACAAAATAAATACATAATTGACATACAAATTGAAACACAGTAATATTTTCATCCACAAAAATAAATAGTTGATGACTAAACATGGATATATGACTTCATTTTTTAAAAACTTTTTGACACTTCTTAGGGGCTTCAAAAAAAAAAACAAAAAAACCTCACTTGTTGAAAAATGTAACCGACCCGAACACACAAACGCACACCGTGTGCATCACATGAGCTCCCTGGCAGACCGAGGCAGCTGATGACGCCATCATAAACCAACAGCGGCGATAATGATTAACCAACATGGGCTTTATGGAGGGGCAAAAGTCCAACAAGTGCATCGGAGGAGCGAATTGAGGGCATTGTTGCAAACTCTGGAAAGGTGACAAAAATCCATCCGACTCCCGATGACAAAACCACAGAGGAGCCGACGGAGTAATAAAAGCACGTGCTTGGCATGTGACCTACGGCACGAAGCTCCTATTCAGCTGCAGGGTGGCGAACTGCTACTGAAGCATTGACTGACCCGTGAGGAAGTGACCACGGGGCCGTTTCTCAAATGACACGAATAAATCGTGAATCATCAAGCAGCAACATCTGAAAGAAGACTGTCCTTGTTCCAAAAAAAAAAAGAGGCCCGGTGCATGACATCTATATCTGTAGGCCATGTTTTTAAAGGGTCTACTGGTCATTTGCCGTTTCAACACAAATGAAAACGATTATTGTGTTTATTAATAGCTTTATAGAAGAGGTTGCAGCTTATAGTGTTTTTTTCAGTGTCTCTTCAGTTTAGAAAAGATTTCTGAGAGAACGGTTATAATGATTCTGCCAGAGAACAACCCCCGACTAGTGCGCCCGAGTTGACGATTCGATTCATTTCTTCATAAAGTCGTATTTTCGCGGCGCCTCGGTGAGATAAAAATGAAAGCGTCGTACCTTGGGCTTCTTGCCAAACAGCCACAGCTTGTTCTTGGTTCTGCTCATGGGGTGTTTCGGGTCGGTTCGTGAGGCGGGGGGGCCCTCCCTGTCCCTGTCCTTGTCTCCTTTGGGCGTGTTGCTGATTGTCCCGTCGGATCCGGTTCGGCTCAGATTCTGACTGAAGTCCTCAAAGGGGAAGTCGCCCGGAGGTTCGAAACCCGACTTGAAGGACTCCACGACGATGGCTGAATCCTGAGGAGGTGGATGACGGGGGGGGGGGGGGGGGGGGGGGGGCGGATGAGCGGTCGGAGGCGGGAAGAAAAAAAAAAAAAAGGATGATTGTGACGGGTTTGGTCCCGCCTCTCTTACATCCACCTCGACTCCGGCGTGCCACCTACCCGTCGCATGTCCACCGCCTTGGCAGCGGACACCATCCCCTCCAGGCATTTGGAGACGATGGGGATGACTCTCCGCTCGGCCTCGGCGAAGCTCCGGTACGTCTCTCCGAGCTTCACCGTCCGCCGGTCGTCCATGTCCTGCAAATTCTGTAGCGGGGCGCAGAGGGATGGGAATGAACAGCAGTGACAAAGCGCCCCCTGTCTTTAAAACGCAACGTTTCGGTGGGACAAGCGGATATGAATTACGACGAGACTAACAACCCCCCCCCCCCCCAATCAAACATGGACGTGAGGCAAAAGTTGAACACGTCTGCTCTACCTTGAAGATGTGTGGTATGGCGTTGTTGAAATGTTTCCACTGCTCGCCGTTGAAGTTCTGCAGCTGGGCGGCGTACTCGTTCTTGCTCTCGTCGGCCATGTGAGTGCGCAGGTAGAACTGGGCCTTGGCCTGAGCGAACACAAGCCACAGAAGCGTGAGCGGGACCACACCAGGGCCAGGGGAGCTGCACGGACGGTGCGCTTCTCCCCTCTTGGTGGAGTGTGGTGTTTTAAGTAGACGTGGCATAAAGAATACAAAGTTCTGCTACCCTGGAGCCTCTCAATCGGGTTTTACAAGCTTTAAAAGGGGCATTTCTTATCGGACTACATCCGAGATTACGTTTTCGCTGTGTTGTTTTCAGGCTAAGAGTTTCTTGGAACTTGGTGAAAGGACGTGTTGTGGGCCAAGGAGGGACCCATTGCATTTTGGAGAAGATCAGAATCACATATTATTTTTCCCTTTTGTTAACATTGGCAGAGGTCTACGCGCTCTGTGTGCCCTTCTGGTTTCCATAGTTTACACTTAAAAACCGTTTCTCAGTACTCATCTAAAAACAAGGCTTAGCGGGCTGTACTTTTACCCTCAATTAGGAAAGGCTTATTTTCCTTCAACTTTTACTCAATCCACCTCGTCTAATTATACAGTGAGTGTTAAGGGAAAAGGGAGCGGCAGTGTAATTTCATAGGCATCAATTATACACTACTAACTTTAAGGAAAACAAAATATGAAATAAATGCATTTCTCATCCCAAAATGTTGGTCATGTGCCCACTGCAGACGCAAAGTGAATATGCCATAGACTGACTAATAATTGACAGCAGAACTTCCTACCTTCTCCACCTCCGATTTGGTGGCATTGATGTCATTATCTAACCGGTCGTAGGTAATCTGGGATTTCTCTGCTTCTTTACACTCTCTCTCAAACTTCCTTTTACTCTGAAAGAAAGACAGAAAAAGAGAGAAAGTCATTTTAGACACACCAAGAAAGACAAATAATACAGCATATCCTCTTGATTATGATGCATTGTCTCTCTTTCTTTTCATTCATCCCTCAGTAAATTAAACTAAAAGAGTGGTTTTTTTTTTTTAAAAAGCCAAAAGGAGATGAATCAGGGCAGAGGGAAACATTGTTTGCTTCCTTCCAGCCCATCTGGGTCACATTAGTTGTGAAGGAAACAGAGTGAATAGCTGAGACATTACAGTCCAGTCACCGAGCAGTCACTGTTAAAGTCACGCCGAGCACACGAGGAAACAATCTCCATCACATGTGCCGGAGCAAAAAACTCCTCCAATGGGCCACAGGCCAAACAATGCGTGTTCCATTAAAATACTCATTAAACATGCCGTAATTAGCCTTTCAGCTCTTATGGAATTGTGGTTCATAACAACAATGAGCAGATTTATATGAAATAACTGAGCAAATGCAGTTATTCGCCCTCCGCACTGAACAAATGGGATCCCTCTCTTTTTAGGAGCCAAGCAGAAGGTTGCAGAGGGCTAAATGCGGCACATGGGCCTCTGCTTGGTATTGATTTGGGAGGCTGGTGGACACCCTACCGCCTGTGTGTGTGTGTGTGTGTGTGTGTGTGTGTGTGTGTGTGTTTCCTGGTCCTGGCCCCTGTCTTTTGTCCTCATTGACTGGGAAGTTTGCCAAGAAAGAAGAGAAGCTCCATTTCCATGTTATACTTTCTATTAATTTTAGCCCAACAGTGGAGAGGAAAGGAATACACAACCATACAAAAGCGTATCCAAGGATCACGCATTCACATTTTCAACAGCCTGCGTTGGATCGGCAGAGGTATTGGTGCCGAGCCCCAGTTTCCCCACAGCTACCCTTGTTAGCATTATTTGAGGAGGGTACATCCGCCTGTCCCCAAAAACAAACACTTTTTCTATTCCTCACTTACATTGTCCATCAGTTTCCAGCAATGATCCAAATGCTGCTGGGCCTTCCTGGCCTCCTGTAGATGCTGCTCAAATATACACACACACACACACACACACACGCACACGCATCAGACATTTACACAAAGTGTATATAAAAACACACAAAGAGGAGTGCTGTGGCCAGTGACTAAAGCGGTAAAGTTACAAAGTGAGACTTGACGGCACTGAAAACTAGTTACTTATTACATAATTCTGAAAGTGTCATTATCAAAAAAGCAGGTGAGTCGACCCTCAGTTTGTGTAGTTTTGACAAAATATTATTTCCACGGTCAAGAAAAGAAAAAAAACATTCATACCTAAAAATGATACACTTCTTGTGTAAGCCTGTAGAGGCTTCACAGTGTGTCACTGCGTGGAACGGAATGGGATGTTTAATTCTTCACAATAAGAGGGCGCTGTTCTTCTAAAGCTCGTTGATCTCACATATTCAGAGCTCATAGCTCATCATGGCTCAGCAGATGGTGGGAGTAAAAAAAAACAAAAAACAGATGGTGCACATCCCATCCAAACAATATTTATCCTCTTGAGTGAAGCCAAACTGAAAATAAATGCACACGAGGCGACACACAGGATACTAAAAGGCAAACAGCAACATCCTCTCCTCGACAGGAAGCGGCAGGATTCCTGGGAGACTTGGTTTAGATGATCAATAGGCGCATTGTGAATTGCACTGATGGACCCTCCCGGGGTCCCTCGCGTTGGCCCCGTGCGCAGGGGGCCGAGCCGCCGTACTCACGTGCTTGCGCTCAGCTTTCAGGTCCTGGCTGTACCGCATGAGCTCGCCGTACACCTTGTGGGTCATCTCCTCCGCCACCACCTCCCTCTGACCCGCGTAGTCGTTGAGCTCGTTCAGCACAGCGTAGAAGGACAGACATGATGTGAACCTACGCAGCAGACACACACACACACACACAGACGTGTGTGCGATTAGCACAGCGCGTTTCTTCCAATTGAAACGTGTTCTTTCTACTCATTCAATTCACTTTTGTGTGTGTGTGTGTGTGTGTGCGTGTTTGTCACAACAATTCAATTATTGTGCAAGACATAGGATCAATAAATGAGTAGACAGCTCTATAGATTTTAAATTTCTTTGTGGAATCGGTGATAAATGAGACTTGAAATAAATTAATTACAAAGAGGGAGGACCTTCCATTAGCTCTAATGGCCACTCAGACCACACATCATCTTGACAAAGTTGTCTCAACGTTTCCCACGCGCCTAAAACACAGGTAACCTGAGGAAGCGTTTTCGTGTGCAGGACATTTAGAGCCGTGTATCAAGTTTGAAAGAGTGGTTGTCAGCAATCACATGACCAGGTGTTTGCAGCGAGGAGGATTGTGTGTGTACCCGTGTGCATTATGCACTGCACCAATGTCAAATGATCATTTGAACCATCTCCACATTCACTGTCAGTCAAAATTAATTAAATCAAACAAAAGCAGACTGGGTGGCAAATAGAAACTATGGTCCACATTTACTCACCTCGGCTCCTCGTCTTTAGAGCGCTTTGGGCAGTATTTCTTCACCAAGGTCCTGATAGGAGAGAAAGACGGAAGCAGACAGAGGTTAGAAATACTGTCTGATATTCTAAGCCTGGCGGTAAGTTACAACACACACACACACACACACACACACACACACACACAGGATCTCTGTGTTTTATTAAAGATGAAGCAAAGATTTAAATATCAAAGCTTGTGCCTGTCTGCTCCGTCGGGCTCTGACAATAGAGACTCCAGCACAGCAGTGGGTTCATGGTTGAACAGAGGCTTGTATGAGTGTGTGTGTTTTCAACAACAGAAAGAGTGTGTCTCTTTTTGTATTGTACAAACATGCACACGTCCATCTTCAGACCTGCAGCACAGTGTGTGTGTGTGTGTGTGTTTGTGTGTGTCTCTCACACACACATTCTGAAGGGATTTCCCCTTTGAAATAAACCACTGGGACTCGACTGCTTTTAAATGAGGTGTTTTCAAACCAGTGATTAAACACACATCACCCCCTGGTGAAAACGAAAATGAAAGAGCAGTTCAGAAATCAGTACCGAGAGGTCGTCAGCATGAAATCACTTGGATTGAATGATCCCGACATCATTGTCAAATGACAAAGAGCCCAAATGGAGTGTCTCCGTAGCTGCTACAAAGGCCCTGTACGGTATATCTGCCTGTGTGTGTGTGTGTACCGTAGCTGCTTGGCGTAGTTTTGCTCTATGTCCAGCCTCTCCTTGACAAACTTTGCGTAGCGCTCAAGGAAGTCGATCCCCCACTGAGTGTGTTTGTCCAGATTATCAAACTGGTCCTGGAGAAGAGAGGGGAAGGAGATGCCATGGAGGGGAGGGCAGATGAGAGAGAGAGAGAGAGAGAGAGAGAGAGGTTCAGCCGTTTTAATTTAAGCCTGTTTTTATTTCACACAAATGAAATACACGTACACATACATTAAGAGAATAACACATCTGCTAATTCAGTGCATGCATTATAATGAGCCAAAATGATAATCAGTATGAAGCTTCCATGAGCAAATGTTACATGACAGCTGGAAGATAAAGAAAAAGCACATAGTATGAGCCTGCTGACCCTCTTGGTTGTTAACTTATCACCTTTACAAAGGGTCTTATTTCCACTGTGAGCAAAACCCCTGCAGCCACACCAACGAGCCGCCGGGCCAAAACGATAATCTGGCAGAACAAAAACAACGAACAAAAGGGGACCCCCCTGCGTGTTAAAACACATTTTTAAAAACAGGGACGGGTGAAGCATGGACCGGCAGAGCAAACGGCGTCCGCGGCCCTCGGGCCAGCTTTCATCAGCGGGAAAGGAGCTGAAAAAAAGATCAGAGTGGTGCAAACGAGCGGCGAGAGCATCGCAGCCAATTTCAAGCCTACTTTGTGGTTCCATCACAACGATTTCAACCTTTTTGCAGCAGAGACGCCAAACTCTGACCGAGGTGAGCTGGGTGCAGCAAAGAAACCCTCTGGCCATCGTTCAGGTGCACCCTGCCGGTCCCCGCTGCCTCCTTTTAGCCGGTGCGTGCGTGCGTGTGTGTGCGTGTGTGTGTGTGGCGGCGCCTATGAATAAGTAATAGAGTATGAGCTCATCATGAAGCTTGTGGCAAAGCGGAGAACGCAGACCGGCTGGGGAAATGAAAACATCTTTGTGCCTCTGGGTGTCTCGGCTCGCAGGAACAGCAGGAGGAGGACGGAGAAGAGGGATGAGGATGAGGAGGAGGAGGGTTTTAGCACAGTCGACTAAATGTGAGAACAAGGAAGTGGCCCACGGGGCTGTAGCACCTGCGCCTGCCATTTCCTGTGCCACTCTAGCCTGTAATCATAAGACCGGCAGGTGCCAACTTGCTAATGACACAATGACTGTCCGAGGTATTTACAGTCACATGACGCGTTCCTCCTCAGCACGTCATGCCACTTGGTACTGGGCCCGGAAGCAACTTTGGCTTCAAATAAGCCTTTGTTTCCTTTTAGTATCATTACTACAAGACCTGCTGCCGAGTATCAGACAGGCTTTTATTTTGGTCTGATTTGATTTTTTCAAACGTAAAAAATGTAATGCAGGCACAAAACGGACACGTTTGTCCTTCCCAGAATCAAACCTCCCAAAAATGGGTCACAGCTCTCTGTCTGCCTCCCTCTCCGCTTTAATGAGCTCCGATCGCAGGCTGGGAGAATAAATTAGTCATTTTAGGTCCCAGACGGGGGAGAGCTTAAGACGCCCTGTGCGTCGATCCCACGCAGGCCGGTCCAGCCAATCAGAGAGCCGGGCTGCCTGTGTGCATTCCACGGGGAGAGGGCAGGTTAATTAGCATAGAAAACGCTGCTAGGACAAAAGGCTAATTACGATCTGTGGCATTCCTGAGCAGTAACACACACACACACACACAAGGAAATGTCAACTTGTCTGAAACACTGGCATCACCGGTGACCCCCCCGGGCTCTGACTGAGCTTTGTGTGTGTTTGTGTGTGTACATTCTGTGTATCCGTGTTCATCTTCCTCAAAAACAAGCTGAAAAAGGAGAGAAAGGCTCTTCCAGGAATGAGATGGGAGGGGAGAGACAATGTTTGTGAGTGTGTGTGTGTGTGTGTGTATGAGGGAGGAGCAGAGCGGCATTTTGAAAGGGTAGGTAAGAAAAACAAGAGGAGCGTAGGAAGAAAAGTGTACAGCAGCAGTGTGCATCTGTGTGTGATAAACACACAGATGCATTTTGGCACTTAAAATCGATCAAATAATCATCCTAAACTTTTACAATGTTTAAGTAATTAGGCTAAGTTTTTAATGTTTTGTTTAGCTGCTATTAAGTGGAGGTGGATTATATGAATAAACAGTTCACATTCATCGAAATCACATTATAGGATGAATATTCTGTAATCAATTAAGAAATTGCTAATATATAAATGATTGATTAATAAATGATGGAATCTTTTTTTTTCTTGCTTGTCCTGCAATTTCAATACCTAAAGTAGAGCACCATTCATTTGCAACGTGGCCCACAGTAAGGGGGATAATCTTAAATTTATATGTGGCAATCACATGCACTGCCTTCCCATTGTTCTATTAACATCCATCAAAGCATGTATTGGAGCTTTGGAATGTTGTTTCGACAAAACAAAAGAGGCGACCTGCATCTACTGAGTAGAAACAAAGCTCCAGGAGGGAAGCACACACACACACACACACACACACACACACACACACACAGAGCACATTCCTCTGTAAATATTCTATATTAAGGACACAGGGGACATAGCATAACGCTCAGGATATAAATACATACGTTTGTGAGATTATTTATGTAGAAAAACACACACACTTTGCCGTTTTATTGTCGAGATCATCTGGATTGGAATAGACTTTTTGCTATATATAAAAAAAAAAATTAAAAAAAAAACGTTGCCAAAAAGTGTCCAGCCTCCATCTATGGGCAAAACAGACAGGAGCTCTGGCCCACTGATGACTCCGACTGGCCCTCTGCGCCGCAAGCTGCAGAAGCTTCAACTGCTCCTCAAACTCTGCGCTCAATGCTCGCTGCTTTCAGCCCGAAGGCTCCTGTGTTTTTCTTGTGTCTTCCTCAGAAGGCTTCTAGCAGAGACGCTTCTAGCAGAGACGCTTCTAGCAGAGACGCTTCTAGCAGAGACTCTTCTAGCGGAGACGCTTCCCTCTACGGTTCCCTGGTGCGAAACCAACAAAACCGCAGCTCACACCTTCTTCTAACCACCTTGCATCCCTTCACATTTCTTGCGGATAGTTCAGAATAAGAGCCACCAAACGCTCGATTTGCAGGGAGGCTTTTGCTGTGAAAAGCACCAGCAGGAAGTGTTGAGCTCGCAGTACCACCCAATTGACAGTTTGCTTCACTGCTCACAGTGTTGCTTAATAATGTAAAATAGAAAAAGAAACAACAACAACGCGATGGAGTTATTGACTCATACTTCATCACGTTTGTGCTTTGGTTGGGCTTTCTTGACCCTGACATGCCACATCTGTAGCACGAGCATCAACCCACCGCAGATGTTCTCAAGTCGTTGTTATTAAGAGAATTCCAAAGCGAAGTCTGGTGGGTCTCAGTCGGCTGGGATTCAGACCGTCGCTCACGTCGATCGGCGGGGTCAAACTACACCAAGCTGGTTTTCAGGTTACGCCCGCGTCCCAAAGTTCACCGATGGGGTCAAATAGGTGCGACGTCGACAAAGGGCCGTTTCTTCGTCTTAATAGCTAACAATAGATGGAGCTTTTGTTTGGTAGAGATGGACAATGATCCCAAACTGAGGGCATTGACTTACACCTCGCTACCAGCTGTGCACATGTTACAGAGGAAGGGGAGCGGGGGGGAAAACACTGAGAAAGACCAACTCTTTCCTAGAAACCCAAACAGAGCGCAGAAGGAGAAGCTTTGCAACTTAAACGCAGACATTTCATGAATTAAAGTACATTTAAAGTCTTTATCAAGTCTACCGAGCAAACATGTTGGTCAAACAGAGCCAGACATTTTAAGACATGAAGCCTTTAGGAAAACGTGATACGTGTTACCACGGCAACTTAGCGGCCAAACCATAACTGGGAAACAAAACAATCTCAGCAGTTTTCCTTTGACTAATCACCAGCTACACTAATTTCTATCCAAGTTTCAACCCAAAACTATGTCTGTATGTGGCAGCTAACGGCCATCTTTGAGCAGGCGCAGACTAAACTCATCAGGAGACGTCCAGCGTTAACCCTGACCCCTGCCCCCCCCCCCACACACACACACACTACAGAAGCACTACAGGGGGCCTGCTACCTCGCAAAGTCATACAGCAAATGGAGCCCGGCAGTGTTTCTGTACAAAATGCTCATATTTATTAAACAAAAGTACGGTGATGGTTTACAGTGAAAATCATAAATCCAGCGATAGGAGGCAAAAAAAAGAAGCATTTCCTCTCTAGAGTCCGACCTCAATTCAGTCAAGAGTCCCACTCAGAAGTCAGTCAGTACATAACAAATCTTTTTGCTGAGTGGGCGGCGCGGCGCCTGGTTACCGAGCAGAGTCTGAGAGAGAGACGCTGTGCACATGGGTGTCATGTGCTCATAATAAACATGAGATGACACTGATCTCCTCTTACCACAATAAACGCTCTGTTGCTGCATCACAGCCGTGCATACACATCCTCTCCGTTTGTCTTACGTACAACTGTATATCTATATATGTCCTAAACATTGAAGCCAGTGTGCTTCATAATGGTCAAGGACAACCATAATAACGGATATTATTTTAGCTTCAGCTGCAGTCCAATATTTCTGCTTAGCCATTAACCTGCTTTATATTCTTTCCATGTGGGATATTCAGTCCCAGAAAGTGTTTTTGCTTGAACTTGTGACAAGTTATTGCAGTGTTAAAGTTAAGCCGTATTGCCACATTAATGTGTGCACCTGTGACTTTCACAATGAGGTCCCAACTTTTCACTTTTTGTGTCCATTTTTGACGAACACACTTAAATTCACCATCCCAGAACATTGTAAACCCTGCAGCCTACTGAATGTTATGATTTTCCTTTCTTATCATCATATATAGAAGTATGTTGCATACACACACACAATTCAAACTACGCATTATTGTATTTTTGTCCCTGCTTTGATTGAAACAAATATTATAGGCAATGTAGATAATCAGGAAGAAACTACCATGGGACGTACAAACAAGGTGGTTCCTTCACAGCCTCGTTCCGCCAAGCAGTGAGCTTCACGTGGCGTTTTTTTACATCCAACTGTCGCATTTACACATCAACATTAGATAATAGCCAATCAGCTATTAAACTATCCGTTTAATTGGTTTACCTGATCAATAGGCCGCATCTCTGGTCACTAAAAGGGGATGAGGAAGAGCGGGGAGGGGGCACAGAGTGCGTGGACCACGCAAAAAAAAAAAAAATACACTGCTTGCTCAGAGCGTGTAATAAAAAGGGACACAAAACACTGAGGACATTGTTGCAACTGTTACATATAATGTGTTTGATGGCATTTTCTCCGCAGTGAACCGCCAGAATACCTTCAGTCCAGCCGTTGTCTTCCAAACAAAAACAGAACGGCACGAACGGCAACGTGCAGCATCATGAAGTGCAACGGTCGATAGGAGCAGGCATCCGCTGCATGGCGTCAGGCCCACGGCGCTGAAGACATTATGGACTTTAGTCGTGGTCGTTATGCATGGATATCACATTAAGGCTTACGAGGATTTGCAGACCGCATAAATAATCCTTATCCATTGACACGGGTTTTACATTCAAGGCCATTCCCACTGTGCTGTGTTTACTACTGGCATGTTGAAAACACACACACACACACACACACACACACACACACACGTTTGCGGCGAACACGGCAGGTTTCATGGCAACCTGATCCCCTCTATTGTCTCGCTCTGCTTCAAACCCACACACCTTGATGGACTGGTTAGGCAGGCGAAGGGGGAGAGAAAGACGGGCGAACACAACTGGAGGATAGAGAGAGAAACAGAGCTAATCCACGCATGATCTTGTCCAACCGAGCGCTGGAAACAGCCTCCTTTACACACCAACCCGCGCTCGCTCCTCCCCCCCCCCCGTCCAACATAACACGCCTTCTCCTGTCAGCTGGAATGTGGGGGGAGCTTGGTAGGGGAAGTCAGGCGGGGACGCTGGCGTCTGATCACATTTCGCCGCTACACGGAAGGACCCCCCCCGCCCACCGACCCACAAATCCCCCAACCTGAAGTGCAAAGACTAGACTTCAACAAAAATAAAATATTTCCAGACCACCAACTTTGTCAAACCGTGATACGCAAGTCAGTGAAATCTTTCCATCTCTTTATAGCAGTCATAACATTCTGCTGTTGTGTCGTTTATGGAAGACGATTGAGCTAAAATCTTAAAGTTCACATGGTGCCAAAGCTGAGCCGCAATAAAGAAACGCATTACAAGCAAAATACAATTAGCTAACACGGTGGTAGGCTGAAGTGTACTAATGTTAACCAGTCATGTCTGAATGGAAAACAAAAGCTGTTTGATTTGTTAAATAAATATATGTTTCTCTGCTTCGTTTGTAAATGCCAGTGACTTGGATCAGTCTGACCCTCCTCGTCGCAAGCCCTGAACTTGAAGCCCTCGGACTCAAGCAGATTTTATCGGTCACTATCTAATGGGGAAAAAAGGTGAAAGAGAGACGAACGCCGTTCTTTTAACTTTATTATTTGACGTTTTCAGGACGTGGGTCTTTTTGCATTAGCTGGGTATGTTGTATGTTGATCAGACAAGAAGACAGAGGTGATGAGATTTATTTGGTTGTTTGTTCTGTACACATGACATTTACTGTCCGTCTGGGAAGAGGAATTCCTCCTCTGTCGCTTTCCCTGAGGGTTCTTCTCATTTATCGACAAAAAGGGGGGATATTGGGCTGAATAAATACATGGAACTTAAAGTTGCTGCAGTTGCCAGAGTGCAACATAAAGACTTCAGAGGCCGTCTTTCTAGAGACACCATCGTACGACACAATAAAAAGCATCAATACTACATTTTTATTTATTGCATTATGGAGGTTTAGTTTAATGTGTAAAGAATGGGGGTGACTAAGCTCTGTGAGACTTTATTGTTCCACTTCAAAACAAATAATGGCAACAGCATCCAACAGAAGAGTCTCACACACACACACACACACACACACACACACACACACACACACACGCGGTTGACTGTGGGCTTTGACACTTGGTTTTTGGGGGCTGGCGGCTGCTCCTATTTTTAGGCGATGAACACATCACATGAGCTTTAGTCCCGCCGGCGCCGTCAATCACTAAACTAGAACTTGAATCCGATCCTTGCATCCTTATTTGCGACTGACCATCAGGTTCGGCAGGACGAACGAATCACTTTGTCACAAGGCAGGCCGTTGGTTAAAAGGATACAACTTCCACCCACTAAATATGAAGGTCACCCAGCAGTCTGTCAGCTTAGCGGGAGAACGGGGAACTGCTAAACACAAAAGTGGTGAAATACACAAGTTGTGTGATATATAGAGAGTAGATGTGATGTGTTAGTGAGCATTAGGCCGTTTCAGTTAGAGCCAGAGTTCTCTGAACTTATATGACAGTGGTATTCATCTTCAAACTGTTCATTTAACATTGGATTTAAAAGACTTGAAGATAAGATTCCCATTGACCGCAGCAGAAAAATGACTATTTGGAATGTCAAATTAGTTTAAAATTGCTTCATCTACTGGGATCCAAATAGTCTCTGTATCCCTACAGATATAAGTGAAATATTCCGCCCAATGTTCCCTTACAGCCAGCTGATTCCTATTTAATAGGTCGCATTGACTCCAAACCCTCCGTGCACTGAGAAAAGTCTTTGCCACGGTACGAACAAGCAAGCGCTCTCTTACTTCCTGCAGGGAGTAGCTGAACATCATGTGACATGCTGACAGAGGATCCTGTGCAGCCGGCATGCCCGAGTTCATTTTTTCCACCGCTGTCTGCGTGTTTAACAGCAAAGAACAACACAAACTGGCCTCCGTGGTGCATTTTGCTGTTAATGTGTATCATGTGTTAACCATTAACTCCATATCCTATGACTAATGTCCGATGTGCAGTCAGACCGTGCCTGAAGTACAAGTATTGCGGTCCTCAGCTAAACCAATTTTGAAAAAATAAAATAAAAACCCTGTTGTTTTTCAAGAGGAACAGTTGTGGAGAGTACCTTGGACGGCTAGGTCTTATTCCAAAGCCCTTACTCAGCATTAGAAAAAGAGAAAAAAAGGGCCAAGCAAAGTAAACATATTGGATTAAAAGGGGCCTCAGTAGTGAGCGGCATTTACACCGGGGCCCGCCGAGATCAATCCACTAAATCATCAGATGGTAACTGAGGTTGTTCAGTCCGGCCTCATCGAGCTGATCTTTGGTCCCGACTTGTTGTTACACTGCTGAGCTTTCTCATTCGTACTAGAACCAAAAATCGGAAAATATGATACTATATTTTCACTGTATACTAATATATATATATATATATATATATATATACACACACACACACGCTACATAATACCTGCCTATAGCTCACGGCACAAGAGTAAACGCGTTGGACTGGTCCACCCTTTTGAGAAGTGTAACAACTATTTTGTTTAAATATGAAACTGCGGCTGGATAGATTGGACTATGGCGGGCCAACCTAGTCCACACATCTACTGGATATGAATATATAACAGTTTTTCTACCTTAACTAGCATTAATATCAGCTACTGCTGCTGCTCTCAAGCAGTCCTCCCCTCCCGACACTAGCGGGCCCCCATCATGTCTCTGACATTTACAGTTGGCCGATTGAAGCATTGGAGGCATCAGATTGTCAGGAAATACACCCTAAATATTTTAACACCATTCCTAAAATAACAATAAAAAATCCTTTACGCTTGCATCTTCTTCCATCTGTCATATATATTTTTTGGAAGACTTAAGAAAAAAAAAAACAGAGTGAACATCCTTTATCCTACACCACCTGACATATTCTGGTTGAGGCTCCCTGTGGAAACCTGTGGGCCCAATGTGTACCTCACAAACAGGTTACCTAGGTAACCAGAAACCTTGCACGCAAAGCAGCTAGTGTGCGTGTGTGTGTGTGTGTGTGTGTGTGTGTGTGTGTGTGTGCGAGTGCGCAAATGAGCAGCACAGAGCTGTTTTATTGGGCTCTGCAACAGCGTGGGACAAATAAAGCGCGTGGGAAACCTCCCCCCCCCCCCCCCCCCCTCGCTCACATTACTTTGTTTCGTCGTATGCAAACGGGCCGGGTGTCAGACGGAGAGAGGAAAGAGAAAGGGAGAAGGGGCGGGGCTGTCCTAGTTACTGTATCCTTTCGGCACAGGACGGCGTGGTATGTGAAGTGTGGTGCCAAAGCCCGTGTTTCCCATACACATCAACCACAACAGCAGATGAAATGCACCAGCAATAGGTCCTGCGGGCTGATAGG
The DNA here is from genome assembly GCF_949316345.1 of Pungitius pungitius. Taxonomy (NCBI): domain Eukaryota; kingdom Metazoa; phylum Chordata; class Actinopteri; order Perciformes; family Gasterosteidae; genus Pungitius; species Pungitius pungitius. The sequence goes on from NC_084906.1 coordinate 3,546,128, forward strand.
GCCGTATCGTAAAACTGATTTTGTACACAATGCCAACTGTCGGCAGGAGGGGCGGAGACCAGCAAGAACCCTTGTGGGGGCTCCTGGAGGTCAGCATCCATCAGTGGTTGATATGCAGGGTTCCATCAATGGAAACGTTAGGGATTATAGCTTTTATTTGGATGCTCTTGATGAAGAGTAACTCAGAGGGGAAAAACGTGTAAAGTGCTCCATACTTTTTGAAAATAAGTTCATGAAGGTACCGCTTGGTTTATTTGACCAGAGTTTTTAGTCATTGAAATAACCTACTTAGATCATCTTAACAGCAATTCCACATTACTTAAGTTTATTAAGAAGTCTGTGACATAAATAACATTTAAATACACTTCTATTGTAGCTTGTGGGAAAAGCTTTCTGATCCGAGGGAGAAGAGGCAGGGTTTGTTGAGGAGGCGGAGGAGGAGGAGGAGGATGAAGAGCGTGGGCCTTAAGGATGGAGGAGCTCACACACACACACACACACATGGAACAAAAAGGTGCTTGATTTATTGCACATTGGTAGCTACGGGAAGTGATGGTACTGTAGAGACCGAGAAGCACATCACTAAACATGGAACCGACCCAACGATCAGTGGGCACTGCGACGCACAGCACTTCACCGTCAACCCGTATCCACCACAACATACTGTGTCACTGTGTCACATGGTAGGAGCTAGATTGAAGAACTGATAAAAGGAAAACCGTTGAATAAATGAATGGCCCAGTTTACTTATTTGTGGACATTGCAAAAAATATTTTTTTTTTCTTGTTAATATGAATTATGTCAATCTCTGTGCTCAAGTGTATTGATGAGACTGTGGAAACACGGCATTGATTGCCAAAAAGTATGCTCATTGACGTGTAAAATGACCCGCAATGAAGTAATGAGATTAGAGGATATAAAGACCATGGTGTAAGCAATATGGCAATAATCAATATAATGGCTACTCCCCAGCCCTACACTCTCCTATATACATCCGTTCAATCAATTGGGTGTCACAGCTAATAATCAGGGCTGAAAACTCAACACCACGTGCAGCACAAGTAGACTTTGGAGTGACAGCAGAGAGCCATCCAGCAGAGGCTTAGTGTAATGACTGGGTTGAAAAAAAGTTGGGAAAGTTCAACAGAAAAATTCCCATCATATTCTAATTTTCCCCCGTGTCCAAAATAATAATAATAATAATAATAAAGCAACGGACTAATAAACAGCTGACAGACAGACTGACTCCTCCTAACTCAACGGCTCATGTATCTTATCCTGATTCGATTTTCACTTCCTGTGAGGAATACATAATGTGTGTGTGTGTATAAAACCGGTTCATCCCGGGTCACTGCATCGGTCCGTCGGGCGCACAGATGTGATGGCGACCTAGTCCGAGAAGGGCTCGAGTGCAAAACAGCTGGCTCGGTGGACGCAGCTGTGAATGCATGCGCAGGGAGCACAGGGAGCGATGGAGGGAGGGATGGAGCGATGGAGGGATGGAAGGAGCACAGGGAGCGGTGGAGGGAGCAGAGGGAGGGAGAGCGGAGGAGCCGAGGGGACGAGGAAGAAGGCAGCTGTGGTTGCGAGTGTGTCAGCATCACTTCCCACGGAACCAGATGACGGATTCGGAGAAGTATTCGTACAAGTTCATTTCCCACTTTTAGTCGGCGGCCTTTCACTTTGACGCTGCCTTTCTTTTGGGATGGTTTGAATAAAGAAAAGAAAAAAATGACTGTATATGCTAAATGGCTTGGCAAAAGAAAAGGTTTAGATGGAGTACTAATTAAACTATATAATATTATGGCGGAGGAAAGTTAGCATGGCAGCTATGAGCAGTGAAAGAGTTCAAACACAGTGTTCATGTTACAAAGTAGCCTACCAGGAAAGTGTAACCTCATTTTGCTTCGCTCTGACCTGCAGCCCCACGTGTCCGGGTGTATCCTGTTACGGCTGCAGCAGCCAATCGTCATTAATGTTTAATTCAATCCATTATGTCGGTCTACTCCCCTCGCAGTGCATGAAAACCTTCATCAGTTCACCTCCTCCCCCACGTATGAAAATATCTGCCTCCATTCCCCTCTGGGGGCTGTCTCCTCCTCCGCTCTGTCACACCTCCTCCCTCACTCTCCATCCTCATCTCCCCCCCCCCCCGGTCTCCTGGAGACATGTGTTTGCACTATTTTGGTAATTAAGAAAGACACCCCCCCCCCCTCTCTCACTCACTCACTCTTCCATATCCAAAGTATGAAGAGCTTTGATCATTAGAAACAACCCTCCTACCCCCCCCCCACCTCCCCCCCGCAGCCTTCGCTTACACATAAAGTGTTGACAAGCTCGACTAGACTGGAGCGACGGGGCACGGCCCTCGGCTTCGACGTGACTTCGTCCTCGCCGGCTGTGACAGAATCTCGCCAATACTGAAGAACAAACTCTAATAACCTGAGTATTTAAATGCATGAAAAAAAAGTTTAAAAAAAAAAAAAACATTTTAATTTAACAACGCTGACAATTTGCATATTTGATCATATGAAATCAGCAGCGTTTCATCCTCAGCTGAGATGATAGTTTGATGCAAGACAACACTAGTTGACAGCAGCAGAGATGTACTCTATAAACACCCCCAAACAGGAGTGGGGAAATCAAACGGCCACCTGATGCCAAGAACGCAAACAATCCTCGTGCTCCTTCAAAAGAGTCCCGCATAGCCGCGGTAGCCCACTCTCCAAAACCACCCAGAGGACACCTGAGGGAACGCAGTAAGAGGGCTTTCAAAAATCCACACAAAGCAAAGAAAAGCAAACACTTGTGACTCCTTAATCTCCACAACAAAAAAAAAACATGCTGACTGCTCTGAATCGGAGTTTCCACGATTGGTCGAAGGTCTCCACTGCATTTAACAGCTGACAGACTTTAAAAGTAGGGTGGGGGGGTAGAGTCTAGCCAGCCGTTTACAAGCCCGTCCCTGTCCCTCCGCCCGCGCGTCCCTTTGTCCCCCGTCTTTCAGCTCGGCCGACCGGTGGAGACGGCTGCCCGTCGGCCCCTTGTGCTTCGGTCAGACTTGGCTGCTCCAACCTGGCGGCCTCCGGCTCACCTCGCCGAGCGCAGCGGGGCTGCATCCTGGCACTGGACGCGCACACACAGCTTTAATTCAGACCAACACGTCTTACTTTGTGTGTGTGTGTGTGTGTGTGCGTGTGTGCGTCTCGGAGGGCAGGAAGCCAGCGCGGTAATAGGATGTTCCTCGCTCGCTTTGGAGATGTCTCACAGGAGCTGGGATTGAGTATAATAAATGACGCTTTGAGAGCTGCCGTTCATAGAAATGCTACGGATGTGTTCGTCCGGCGGTTCACAGCCTCGGGGGTTTGTCACAAGGAAAATCCAGAGGATCACAAGACGATTAAAATGAAGAAAAGAAGGGGAAAAGCGCATGTTCCAGAGGCTCGGTCTCCAGGCCACTTAAACAAATTAAATGCAGAAAAACAACAGGTTTAAATGTGTTCACAGCGCGTAGAAACAAAGTAGAGTGAGTAATCATTTCATTCATTTCTCAAGCAGAAAAAGGGCAAATTGTAATCTCCGTTATTGGAAGGCAGATTACATGTAGCCACGCCCCCACTATTTATGGAACATGTAGCGTGTCTGACCTTAGACATTCGGTCATCTGTAAAACACAACATCAAAAGCAACAGCTTTAACCCCATCGCCCGGACAATAATCTGTAATCTCACATCATCAGCCAATCATGTGTAATCTGACATCATTAATCCCATCAGTGGATTGAGGGGATTGTGACGGCCCGTCAGCAAGCGCCCTTATTTGACAGATCGCAATCGCACTGACGTTAAGGACGAGGCAGAAAGGGACTGAAACACGTTTGAGAGATTAGAGGAATATTTTTAGATTACAGAATTTAAATTGAGTGCCATTCAAGTTGTTCTGTAAATGTTCTTAGAATTTGATTTAATCGCTGTTTTGGGGAAGCTTTTAAGAAACTGAATGTAATCAGATAACATGAAGAACAACCTTTGAAACACCAAAATGGTGAAAAGATTTTGTTTTACAATTTTTGGAAATTAAAGATGTAAATGATTGATAACTGGGAAGATTAATTAACAATGTAGAAATGTAAGCAGCAGCCCAATAAACCCAATAGTTTTCTTGTTATCCCCATGATTATACTTGTGTATATATATATATATATATACACACATTTGTCTGCCTAAATCAAATGGTAGTAACAGCCAGAAACATAAAACTTTCATCTATTTCTGATCAATAAATTGTCTGGAACCACATTCACACCTTGAGAAACAGGCTAACAGATTTACATTTTCTTTACAGTCCAAAACCCTCCAACACCAGCACAAACTGACACAGCTGATCAGGGTACATCTTCTCAAGCACACTGCCAGAAGGTAAAATCTAAAAAAGATCTCACGTGTTCGAATCTGAGCAAATCAAAAAAATGTGCTTATATTAAACGGAGGTCATGGAGGAGTATCATCTCAAAGAGGGGGTTGAGTTCCCCCTCCCTCACACTCACACACACACACACACACACAGAGGATGCTGCTGGTTTCCTCTCTGGTTACAGCAGCCGGTGATGGGCAACACCCCATAATACACTGCATGTCAGCTATGACTCATATTCTAAATATTTAAAATTATTAACAATTAAAAAAACACGTCCCAATATCTCATTGTTTACATCGGCTGACGCACGTGCTCCTTCCGATGAATCAGGTAGAAGTTGAGACAATAGATCGGATACCCGGCCACAAAGAGACGTGCTCCACCAGTCAGTGAACCCACTGAGCTCCGAGCCGTACGCTTCTTTTCAAAGAGCCCCGCCGGGAGCGCAGCGTCTGACCGGATCCCCGATCCCCGACCCCCCCGCTGCCGGGCGTCTCTTTCCAACAGGGTGTGACACTCCAAAAACACTCAAGGTGCAACTTCTTAACTTGCCCAGTCCAACCAAAAACGAAAAAACAAAAAACACCAGTTCAGCAGCCGGTAATTATTGAAGTTGATAAGTAGCCAGGCCGAGCAGCCCTCCCCCCCCCAGCAGCTCCCGTCCCTCGGCCCCCGCTGTCGTGCCCGTCTGTCTGCGGTCCTGCCTTTTGTTCCGCCGCTGTCAGCGCCTTTAAGGTGCACCGCGGATTAGCTTTAGCTTTAGCTTCGGGCTAGCAGCCAGCCAGCTAGCGCCCTCGTTAGCCGCTCGCCTCCTCAACACAAAGCTAAAAAGGTAACACGGCACCTTTACCCCACTCGGTTTCCGCAGCAATCGGTGGGTGGACCGGGGGCCGATAGAGGTAAATAAGTCGAACAGTGTGTCGGTAAACACAGTTTAATGACTTTAAACATACCCAGAGCTCCGTTCCCCAACTCATGGCGGATTCCCCCTTTGACTTCTCCCGTATTGGACGCAGACTTCCCCGCTGAGGCGCTCCCAAACTGCCGCTGGTACTCCGGAGCTTTGACTGAGGATCCGCCGACCAACACTCCTCCTCCTCCTCCTCCTGCTCCCTATCCGCCTGAACCAGCAGGGCCGCCCAGACCAGGGCGCCTATGGTCATTGGTCAGGCCCGGCCAAGTGCTTATTGCCCTGGAAAGATAATCATAAAACCAACAAATAGAGAAGGAGAATTCAATAGTCAAGTGATTTTAGACTACCGGGAAAACAACAAATATATATTGGAACTTAAACCTCATAGCAGATTAAAAGACATAAATAACATGTTCACTCAATCCCATTCAACTCAATACCATTCAGAGAATTCATTAATTTGTTATCAATCAGTAGGTCATTGTTAATACAATGCCAACACGAATGCAAGTTAAGCAGATGCCAAAGTGGTAGTTCTTGATCTGAACTGATTTTATTTACTTTTAACAAGTTTAGTCAATTTGATTTGACTCAGTTCTACATCCTTTTAATCAGGGTGTTTTCTCTAGGCCCAGTTTCATGAGATTTATTTCAGCTGTAATTGAGATGAAGTGAGATAGATATTTGAGATGGATTCTACATTGAGATAGCGCTGTTTTATGTTTATGTCTACTCTTACTTTAGCTCAGTAGCATGAAAGTGTCCTATTTTAAAATGTCTGGTGAATTTACAAAAAATACTTTACAGTAGATGGGATACCATTTTGCTTTATTTCAGATAGTGATACTGAGTTGATGAAGTGACTCTTGGTAATATTACCACTATGACCTGCAGCACGTTACTTCACTGGAATATTAGGCTGCTTAGTTTTCATGTTAACAATATTTTACATTCCGAGGTGACAAGAGTAGATCTTGGCCAGAACCCCGACTTGGTCATTGTTGAATAAACAGTTCCCTCTAGTGGCTTGAATCTATCATTACAGCAGTAGTCAGAAGAACACATTTATTAGAATGTTCACACAGGCTTCATTTGGTGCATCAGTCACGATAAACATATTAACAAGACGTACACATCGTGGGCAAGGAGAAAGGGGTCGGCCACAAGCGTTGCTGCCTGCTTAGGGGTCCTCAAGGCCTACAGGTCCTGCGGGGATGGCAGATTGCAGCAGATCACCCTCCAGGCAGCGCAGATAATACGCCGCCGTGTGTCCTTTCCATTGGCAGAGGCAGAAGCAAACCAGATGGTGATGGAAGAGGGGAGTATGGAGGGGGGGATTATCAAAGAGGGGAGTATGGAGGAGGCGATCGCAGTGTAGATGAACCATCTTTGGCGGCTTAAATTTCTTGGGGTGCCGCAATGAAAGGTCCTTTAAAGCTGTTCCATCCCCCTGTTGACCTGTCAACCAAATCAAGATCAGAGAGATATAATAAGCAGATGAAGGAGTAATTCCTTGATTTGATCATGGCACAGAGCTTGGTTGAGAAATCAACCAAGGTCTTATAAATTAGATAAAAGATGGCTCCTTGCACTTGAGCATAGACCATAGAGAACACAAGAAGACTCACTTTAAAAGTCATCTCCTCACGGTTTGTATATAACATTTAACTTTTATATATAACATTTACATTTGGATTTAACATGTATATATAACATTTACATTTATATTTAACATTTATATTATTTAACAACTTTGTGTTACTGCCAAATATTATCCTTGGAAAAGTTATTGCATGTATTTACATGAATTTCTCTCTAAATGTCTGAAAAAGTGGCATTTGAATATTGTGCTGCTGATAATGCTAAATGTACCAATGGGTCTACAGGTTATTCTGATTCTGACAGGATGTCTTGATGTTAAGGACAAAATCCTTTTTGAGCAGAATTAAGTAACTTTTATAGATGAAAGTGAGACAAAGACTAATATATGTACACAATATGCTTTTGAAATTAAACAGATTTTCTTTTATTCGGGTTTCAATGACATTTTCATTCGGTCAGTAATGCCTGGTTCATTTCTGCTGAGATCGATTAGTAACGTCTAGTCCCTTTCTCCTGACATCGATAAGTAATGCCTTGGACTTTACTGAAATAAACAACAATTACAGCACCCACAGACAAACAATGTTTCGCTGCGTTTTAAGGTGAGATACGTTGCATCATTTCAGTTCTTATGTCTGGAGTTACACGTGTTACGCACGACTTGAAGTGCACTCAGAGGCTCGCACGACCTTTGGCATACATTTATTTCTGTTCAGTTAACGCTACGCAGCGTCATCATGGTTAAGATCGGGTGTCAAATGATCGAATTAATGATTGCAGTAAAAGGTAAACCTAAGGCTGCATCTAGTGAACAAAGAACAGTCCACAAAAGCAACATGATAAGTTTCCTTTTTCCATGTAAAGAAGCAGCTACAAGGGACTGTTGCCCAGTTCCTTGGGGAAGCCTTCTCCAGTGAAGGGCATTCATGTAGCATTGAGTTTTATTAAATATTGTTACTAATAAGAGCAGCAGCTGTGCTGTTAGAAGCTATGTGAGAGTAGCCCCACACAACACACATATTTACCCTCAACTCCAAATATATTCCTCCCAATAGGAATATTTCCTAACCAAATAACCCAAATGAATGAGTGTCGATAAGGAACCGAAACGATCCATAATGGCACTATTACCTAAGAATACACATCGCTAACTTCTCTATTTTTGCCTCTGTCGTTAAAAGGAGTGTGTGTCGGGCAGGAAGAGTGTGTCCGGCCTTTCTGCCTCCTTACACCCTGCGGAGCACACTGCGGGGGACACATCCCAGGTGACTGCACCACCATGACTCCTTTGGGTCCCCCCCCCCCCACTACAGGCTCAACAATGATCAAATCTGCTTTGTTTTTTGTAAGGGATAAAACCAAAATGAAATCGACAAATAACATGCATGCACTCATTTAGTGACTAATGCTATTTTCTTATATGATTGTGGCAAGCATACGCACAATTACAACTTCTTTCTTCAGTTTTTATTGGTTAATTGGGTGTAGGTTCAACCCCCCCAAGTAAACATGTGGTAAAATTGACATTCCAAAATAATATTACGGATGGCTATTTTGAGAGGTGTTGGGTATTCTTTCTATCTCTGTTCTCATCCATTCATATTTTTTATGTATAAAGCTGATGGCAACGTAACAACTTACTGGCCATAACCCTTCAGCTGCTTCAGCAGCTAGTTTACTTAGTTTACTTATATTCCTGTGCTTCTCAGGCCGGCTGAGCATCACTGGCAATGTTCAGTCCGCAGCGTGAGCTGTGCAGGCAGGAAGAGGAAAGCCCTGCGCAGCGCCTTCATGGTGCTGGAGCAGCCTCTCCAGCCCATCCAGCATCACGTGTATGAAGCTAACCTCCGAAACAGCAACGCCTGCCTCAACAGGTCGGTTCTACTCTCTTCAGTCTCAGTTTGTATCCTGTTGATTTCCTCCACTGAGGTGTGTATATTTTGAAGACCATTTGTAAACACATGCCATTCATTGTCTCTTCTGTCTCTGTAAGGTACAACGAGTGTAGGGAAAAGATAAAGAAAGGTGGAGGGGAGAAAGCCATGGAGAGACACACTCTGAGAAACAGGAAGTTGCTGGTAAGGGATCGGTTGCGCCTCCTGCTGGACGATGAGGACTTCCTGGAGCTGTCGCCGTTCGCTGGTCTCGGCCTGCCGTACGGGGACATCCCTTCTGCCGGCTGCCTCACTGGTCAGAACCCGCTAGCTGCAAACCTGCATATTTAACCCGTCACTATAACTACAGAACAATGAACATGTATGACGTATTCGTTCAGGCGTTGGCAGGATCAATGGCCTGTGGTGTGTGTTTATTGCCAACGATGCCACAGTTAAAGGTGGCACAGCGTATCCCATCACCGTGAAGAAGCAGCTCCGAGCACAGAAAATAGCCATTCAAAACCGCCTGCCATGTGTCTACCTGGTTGACTCTGGAGGAGCTTTTCTACCACTGCAGGTAAACACACACACATTGCTATAATACGATCGTATCGTCATGATAGTGTCTTTTTTAGGAGATCTGAATGTGAGCTAAATTATAGTGACTGCTCTCTTCATTTCTGTGTGTAATTGTCCAGTCAGAGATCTTCCCCGATAAGAACCAGGGAGGAAGGACGTTCTATAACGAAGCCATCATGTCTGCCATGAAGATCCCACAGGTAAAGAAATATAAAGTAGCGTAAGTTTCCTTTAATCCGAACAACTAAATAGAAAAAGCAATGTAATAAAAATCAAACAGATCTGACTTGTTTCTATTCCTTGGGTCCTTGCAAAACAACAATAAAAGAAGACTAAACGGTTTACAATGCGCCAAGAATATTAAAACAATAGATTATAAGTATATCCAGGTAGTGTATGACACGGTTTCCAGAATTTTTGATATTGATTTCCATCTATTCAGCAATTTTAGTGGCGTTGGATGTACAAAAAATAAAGTTAGGGTTTAATGAGTGGTTCTTTGGGCCATAGAAATCATCTATGACATGTTATGTTCGGCAAGAATTGTCTAATGCCAATGACCTGACAGAAAAGAGACAAATGCATCCATTTGATAAAATCCCAGTTTCAGACTTCACTCTCCTAAATTGCTTTTTAAAATGGAACAAAACTGCACATTGAAAAGGTGTCGGTGGTGTGCGGCTCATGCACGGCAGGCGGAGCTTACGTCCCTACTATGGCAGAAGAGGCAGTGATGGTGCACCGGATAGGTACCATATTCCTCGGAGGGCCGCCGCTCGTCAAGGCCGCCACGGGAGAGGAAGTCACACCAGAGGACCTGGGAGGAGCCAGGCTCCATGCCGAGTAGGTCCACAAATCAAACCAGCCCCAAATGTACAACTATCACAGCGGTAACTAAGTATACCTCCACTTTATTACGTCTGTTAATCCGTAATGTGCTTTCAGAGTGAGTGGCTGTGTGGACCATTTTGCATGGGAAGAAAAGGAGGCGTACGATTACACCAGAAACATTGTGTCTACCCTCAACTTCCAACTGCCCGAGGAAGAGGAGGAGGATGAGGAGAGGAGGAGGAGGAGGAAAGCTGAGGAGGAGCCGCTGTATGAATCAATGGAGCTTTTGGGCCTCGCTCCTAAAAGTTATAACTACAGCCTGGATGTTAAAATGGTACACAAAAAATAAATGTTAGTTAAAGACTTTCTGACCAATCAGAGTCAAACAGTCTTCCACAGAAAGACTTAAACCCAAACGCAGCGCAACATTATTTGTTTTATTTTGTATTATCACTGTTTTTTTTTTTTTTTAAGTGATATTATTGTCTCCCGTCTGTCTGTCCAGGTGGTCAGTCGGCTGGTAGACGGGGGCCGCTTCCAGGAGTTTAAAGCTCGCTATGGAACCACACTGGTCACTGGCTTTGCAAACATACATGGGTAAAAAAAAAACACACACACACACACACAGATTGAGATAGTAAGAGCAGGAACAACATACGCTGTACTTGCATCAACTGCAAGGTAGCTCTTGTGATGTTAAAATAAGTTATAATATCTTAATAACTTGAGAAATTCAACCATATGAGGCATGATATAATTCGACGATGCTGAAGAATCTGATGAAGGTTCGATGGAGGTGGGGGAAGTGGAGGGATGCGTAACGGATGCATGAACGTCCTGAAGGTAGAGAGACAACCATCTTTAAAAAGAGCCACCAGCAAGATTTTAGGCTAACAAAGTCATTGTTTCAGTGTGCTCGTTGAATAAAGATCTAACAGCTTCCTGACCCAACTTAGCCTGGAACCCGATTTCCTGTATCTTTGGGTGCTGAAATGAATTTGAAATGATCTCTGATTGCTTCTTTACTATACGAATGGTTTTGAGACAGTTGAGTACTGACAAACTCAGTGACCACAGTGGGCTGATGCCCTCTGCAACCCTTACTGATCAATCAGATCAGTGGATGCCAAAAGACAGAAGACCAAAACATCGCATCCATCGCTGTACACTCCACTGAGTCATGAGCTTGGCTTGTTACTGTTGGTGTGGTTTCCGAGGACGCTTAACCGAGCTAAGCCTCCACAGCGGCAGGGTAGCTCCGACCCTTTTATTGTTCATCATTATGTGTGTCTGTGTGCGGTGTTGCAGCCATCTGGTGGGAATAGTGGCCAACAACGGAGAGCTGTCACACCAGGCCTCACTGAAAGGGAGCCACTTTGTCCAGCTGTGTGACCAGAGAGACATCCCCCTCCTCTTCCTCCAGAACACAGCACCCACAGCGGCTCTAACGCTCTCCACGATGCAGGTATTAACCCCCACCAAAACACACACACACACACACACACACACACACACACACACGGCTGGTTTTCATTCAAATTGCATCGTACAACTGAAAATCTTTAGCAATTCGTTTTGCGATCATTTGTTTTGTATTATTTCATTTTTTAAAGATAATTTTGTAATTTGTAAAGCTTGTCTTGAAAGACTGGAATAGGATTTTAGTTTTTTTTGTTTTCTTCCCTGTTCTTCTCTCTCTTCTAGGCAGAGGTGAACAGCAATCGACTGAAGGCTCAGGGTTCAATGATGTCAGCAGTAGCATGTGCCTCTGTGCCTAAAATCACGGTTGTGATTGGTGGTTGCCATGGCGCTGACAGCTATGCCATGGTGAGAGCCACCAGAACCAAGCCGTCTGATAATGATCTGTACCCTGCCTCGATCTTTAAACACTTGCAATTCCATTTTACAAAGCGTATTGCTGCATTTCCCCTGGTGTGGAGGTGACCCATGAAGAGCTGATCAAGTCAACGAGGTGTTCCATCTCCTTCAATCATGAACAACATCTCTCTCTCGCTCTCTCTCTCTCTCTCTAATGTTGACCATTGGAAGCTGGGGGCACAGATTGTGACACCTAAGACTTTATAAATCTAAGCCAAAGGAAGAATCCTTTGAGTAGCCTTGAATCATCTCTTGCATGTGTTTCAACTCTGCTCCATGCTTGCAAGCATTTAATAAATGTCCTGCTCAATGATTACACACTCGTGTCGAGTAAAAACACCAATTCTACTAAACTGATTCGAACTTTGTTTTCCCTTTTGTTGTCTCTAGTGCGGCCGCTCGTTTGATCCCAACTTCCTGTTCCTGTGGCCCAACGCCAGAGTGTCGATGGCGGCCCCGGGTCACGCTGGCTCCCTGCTGCCTCCCGACAGTGAGCAGGAGGACGAGCTAAATAGGACCCTGGAGGAGGAGAGCTCAGCGTTCTTCTCCACCGGGAGGCTCTGGGACGATGGAGTCATTCTGCCTCAGGACACCAGGAAGGTAAAAAAAAAAAGAAAAAAAAACTCACATTTTGTTAAAAAACGGACTTTGGGGCATTTAAGAGCTTTCGGAGTAGACTCAAACACACAATTGGAGCGTTTCCTGGTGGCACAGACGGCGACACGTCTTCCCTTTGCCCGCCCTCTGTCCGCTGGTGGGCGTGGCTTCTGTTGATGTTCAAAGGGGAGCGGGGGCGGAGCGCTGCTTGGGAGGTCGGGGCACCCCCCTCCCTGATATGACGGCGGGGGGGAAACCCTGGTTTGAATCTGTTAATGTCTGCAGGTTGTCAGAACCTGCCTGGATATCATCCAGCAGCAGCGGTATCAGCTGTCCACGGAGAAACTACGATCACCACTTCTGCGTATCTAGAGGCCGCCGTCTCTCTCCTCGCGTCCTCTGGACGAAGCGTCCGCCCGGGAAGCTGCTGATTATAATTCTGTCGGGTTGCTCGGTGCAAATCCAAAGGATCCAAAATGGTGTGTTCCTGAATTTTGTTAGAGCTAAATATTTAAATGTGGGCCCACAATATACATCTACTCTTTTAATTGAGTCCAGTTATTAGGAAGTTAATTGTTATGTTGTTCAATTAACCTGGAAATATTTCTTTGTAATGGACATATAAAGAAATGAAATGTAAAAACTAACTTGTTTTCCAAAATGTCCATTAAACGATATCACTGATGATCTGACAATTGACACACCTGCTCCGAGATGACAAATATTCAGCCAGGAGGGGGCGGCATTTTTCAGACAAAGACGCCAAAGCTAAACATAGTGGAAACAAATTAGAAAAGACTTCAAGGAGTTTAAATGCTATGGCAAATTAAATTATAACATTTCTTCTACTTTTGTCCTTTTACAAACAACCACATTACCGTTATATTTGTTTGTTTTTATCTCCACTACTGAAGTACTAAGGTCTTCCTGCATTCACACTGGCCATGCCCTTATTAGGATGCCTCTAAGTAATACTGCGTCATGATGGAAATGTATTTCCACAAAGTTAGTTACTCCGCTAGTTCCTAGGAACTGGTTCATCCTGCAAAAGTGCCTCATTGTGTTTTGGGTTGTGTTTCTTTGACATCTTGTCTGTTGACCAGCAGTGAAGTCACCCAATGCTACAACACACATGAGCGATCGTTAATATGTCACCATTACATTTCTTCAGATGGCAAATTCTATCTGCTTTTTAAATATTTTGTTCAACTGTGAATGTAAATGAACCATGCGCTGTCCTTATGTTATTTGTAAAATAAGATTATCAAAAATGTAAATACATTTTCTATTTGCAAAACTTTGTGTTTGTGAATTATTTTGTCTAGGAGGATTTTGGGGACATTAACGATTGAAAAAAACTAGGGCCGGGACTCGATTAAAAATATTAATCTAATTAATTAGAGGCTTTGTAATTAATTAATTGAAATTAATCGCATTTTAATTGCATAAATATTTGACCTGAGAACAGTGAGAAGTAATTTTTTTTTTTTTTCACATGTATTTTTATTTTTGTTCTACCAATTCCAGCAGACAAGTGTAGAAATAGCATATTTAGAAATATAGTACTTTCAGAAATTTAGGTAGGTAGAATCTATGAGAACCTATGAGAATTGAGGTTGGATTCAAAAGCGTCAACAGGTGTGTGGTGGAACAGTGCAGGGAGATAGCAGGAAGGCTGAAGTGTGGAAGATCCTCAGTTCAAACCTGCTCTCTCAGAAGGAGGGTTTGGTTGCAGTCAGGGCTTCAAACTGTAAACTTTGAAACAGTTTTGAGGTTTAGTAAACAATCCCAAGGTCTAATAGGAGAAACAGACACAATGAGGCATGTACTTGAATAGCACAAGGGACAAACTGAAGGGCTGCAGGCTCCAACCTGCTGTCTGAGGTTGTGGGTTCATGCCCCCTTCATGCAGACATCACTTTGCAAGAGTTTTGAGGTTTGAGTAGCAGTCTCAAGGTTAAATACGAGAAACAAAAAATTGATTTCTGCATGGTGAGGTAGTACAGCGGAAGAGCTGCTGCCACAAGCCTGCACTGCATTTCAAGGTTGTGGGTTCAAGCCCAGTCTTGGGTTTGAGCCTTTGGCTTTACATCAGGTTTGAGTAGCAAGCTCAAGGTTAAATACACCAAACAAAGGGCTGATTTGTGTGTGGTGAAGTAGCACATTGGAAGAGCTGCTGACATAAGCCCCTGCACTGCACTTGAAGGTTGTGGGTTCAAGCCCAGATGTGGAAATAGCATATAAAAGAGTTTTAAAGTTTAACTCACATGCTCAAGGTTAAATAGGAGAGTCAAAGTTGCCAAAATGTGACCAAGACTGGTAGTGTAGGGGTGCCAGCTAGAGCCCAGAAGCCTCTGTACGCGCCGCCAGTGGGTTCAAATCCCGCTCCTGCCAAGTCTTGAGCACACTACCGTGGAGGTAGTAGTGGGGGCATTGTCCCCACTGGTTGTTTCAGAGAAGTGAACCCTAGGGGTTATGCAGAAACACAAGGCGTGTTCACTTGAGTTATGATGGCATTGTCAAGAATGATGAAGAATCTTTTGAATGATGATGAATGTTAATTGCTTTAGCTTTTAGCACTTATTAGCCATGCTACGTAGCCTATAGGGTTCCACCTTTTTGACGGGAGAGAAGGCCGGATGAGTCAGTAAAGATGAGCAGTGTGTCTCATTCAGTGGTCACACTGACATGAAACTTATTACAGCCTCTGAGGGCATTTTTCAAGACAATCACATGTTTGTCTACTTCAGGGCATCCTGTGGACAACCTTAAACTGACAGTCTGGCACAGGGTGTAGATTTGTTCACCCTTTTTAGTGCATCCACCCTCCAATTCTCTGTTACATTCAAATTCAACTCACTTGTGCCTTTACCAATGCAGGAAGAATGAATCCGTCTCTGGGGCAATATCCCATTATGATTTTTTCTAAATGTCAGTTACCCAAAACTAAAAAAGGATTTAGGAAGAGCCACCATGTCCCTTGAGGGTTGAACCCAGATAAGGTTTAAAGTACAGAAATTTGGGGCATTTGGCATTAGTGACAGGGACGTGTAGGTTGCTCCATCTAAGATCATTCCAGTCCTGTCATGGGAAAAAAATATTGTGAAAAAAGTCAAAATATGTAGGGACAAAAAAAGATTTTTTTTAAATAATAGGTAAAAAATTATTATAAAAAAATTTATGTAAGGGCAATATATATATATATAATAATATATATTAAAACATTTTCAGAGCAGTAAATAAAGCACTTTTTCCATAGTGTACAACCTCTAGTTACTAAAGGTCACCTCTCCCTCTATTGACGCACAGGATTTTACAGATACACCTAAAAATAACTTATTCATACAAGTTATTTTTAGGTGTATTTGTTAAGGAAGTATCCCTAAATCCCTTCGCAGATTGTCTGTGCTTTTTCTCCACATGTTTTGTTTTTTACATCAGCTCCTTATAGTTCTTTCAACATACCACCAATCCGCCACCCAGCAGTACTCAGCCCAGCCTGGTGGAGGCAGTCATCACACAGCTGTCAGAGGGAAAATCTCAGGACGCTGAGTGATAGTTGCTCACAATATGAGGGCTGCAGCCCGATTTTATTACAAAGTTCCACAATCACCTTTACAATGCACAGGGGTAAAAATACAGATATCTTAGTAGTATATGTGGTGGATTTCAGGACGTCCAGTTATTCAGAGTTCCCTTGAGCTTCAGTGGTTCACGGTCTTCTCCCAAAGGGTTGAAGTGTCTGGTTGGGTTCAGACCCGTAAGAAACCACTGAAGCTCTGCTGAGGGTCATCCTCCACCACCTAGGGGTTCTGAGTGCAGCTGCTGGATGTGTATCAACATATTTGGGATTACAACTCTTTCTTCAGTTTGTGGAGATGTGTGTCATCTATAGCTGTAAGACTATAGCGGTAAGGTAATACGTACTAGCACTAACATTAAAATAAAACTAATAAAAAACTGTAGCTTTACAAACACTTTCTTTATTGTCATTTCTGATTGTCATTGACCGTTTCTGAGAAAGTATTTTTTTAAATCAATGATCTTAATTGTTTTAAATGTATCTCTATTTTTCCTTAAGTTGAAGGTTTTAATAGTTTTATGTGAATTACTTGAAATGATATGTTGTTTATTGTGCTATACCAATAAACATGCCTAAAGAACAACAAGAATGTGAATAGCTGTAAATATTGTTTGCATTTAATTGTACCTCTTGGATGAAGGATGTCACGGTAATTAACTACAGTATATGGTACATTATGAAATTAAACATTGTAAACGGAGTAAATACAGCGATTGCATTTGTACATTCCAGATAAAAGGCACCGTTAGCTGCAAGCACTCTCAGTCAGCTCGAGCCCAACGGCAGAGGGAATTAACACTGATCACATAAAAATAGAAACGAGAACCTTCTATATATATATATATATATATATATATATATATATATATATATATATTGGCTGTTTCTTGGCTGCGCGGGGGTGACGGTAAGGGTCATGGCTTGTAAGTGCCGTGTAGGGTCACAGGGATGATGGTGCTGACCTCGGCCCTGGCCAGCTCCGTCAGCTTCGCGGCATCCAGCACCAGCAGGAAGCTCGGCCTCTCGGCCCCCGGCTTCACCACAATGCTCAGCAGCACACCTGCAGCAGGCAAGAAATGAATAATTACTTAATGAACTAGTGGGCAAAAGTTAATTTAGCACCTTAAAATTAGGGCCTCAAGGCTGTACATTGACACCAGTGACACATTAAAGCACATGTAATCTATCTTTAAATTGAACATTTTGAGGTGCAGAGAGCATTATGAAACTAATTAATCTACCTGATCAAATTATCACCTCAGGCCTTTATGCCCCTCGAAGCTCAGGGGTACAAACCTAGTTCCCCAGTTGGTAATCCTGCTCTGTACACATGCATTAGAGTTGAATTGTTATTTTTTGACACACATTTAGTAACAGCGGAATTTTTAAAGTGTGCAGTCATATCAATAAAATACACTGGGAAAAGTCCAGTCTTGGCAATAGTACAATATAATTGACATTCAAATAGATGTCATGACCATCCAAGTGGACTCGTGTATCTCTGGTCTTTTAGAAATTCTCTTAAAAGGGAGAGAGTCAAGGTGTGTTCGTGTTCTACCGTCATCCTCCTCTGTGGCTGCGGGTGTTGGTACAAACAGCGGCTCCGACGGGTAACATTCTTCCTCCTGCCACACCCACGTCTCTTTGGTCTGCACGTTCAGCTTGACTATCTACAAGCACACAGTAAGCAAACAATCTGAGATCAGGTCACTTGTTTTTCGGCTGGGGAAGGAAGCAACAGAACGTTGGGAGTAATGAAAAGGACTCATACCCTGTCAGGGATGAAGTGGTTGAGACCCAAACCGTAGGCGAAGGAATACTTCTTCCCACGGCATAGAGAGTAGTTTATCTGTGGAAACTCAAAGGCTGAAAGAGAAACACAATACAATACAATACAACTGGGATTTTACAACATACAGATCAGTTTAATGGGAATATTAGAATCGATTGCATGCTGTCAATGCATGTGCATGTGTGTGTTACCCTGTCTGGGTCCAGAAAAGAGAACTTCAGGTTCAAGCCAGATGGTTCCGTCACTGCGAAGAGCAGCCGTTGCTGTGGTGTAGGACAGAGACACCAGATTCTTTCCCTGCTCTTCCTGAAAACACACACAAACATACACACGGATGCACACACACTCAGTCTAAAGGGGTATTTAGTACCTGAGTGTAAACAATTTGAATTCATTAAAACACATTGTTATGATGTTGTGTTTTGCTTTTTACATTAACTTGGGGTTTAGTTTGTGTTATGTGAATCTCACGCTGTTGCATTAGTACTAAAATCTGTTAAATGTTTGGCCATTTCATCATTTTAAAGTATTCAAACGTAGAAACTATAATAACCTTTTATGGCTACACTGAAATTTGTTATTTTAATAAATCTTCATTTTAATTATATTCATATGATTTTAAGACATAAAAACGTACTGTGTTTTTGATCATATTTACATACAGACGCAGATTTATTATGATTTGACACAAAAAAAAAATAATAGCCAAAAAGCAACCAAAGAAATTTTAAAATGTAAATGTTAATTATTTTTTCATGCATTTAAATGCGTTATCATTAGTTGAAAAAGACCTCCAGCGCCCACATTTCATATTTCAGCATTCAATAATGCAGTAGTAACACAAGCAGTGAATGCAGAAGTGAACACATCTAACTTGCAGAGTGTGTGTGTGTGTGTGTGTGTGTGTGTGTGTGTGTGTGTGTGTGTGTGTGTGTGTGTGTGTGTGTGTGTGTGTGTGTGTGTGTGTGCGTGCGTGTGCTCTCACCCTGTGGATGTCCAGCGGCAGCACGTATCGTCTGACCTCGGGCTGAGGCGCTCTCATCGCTGCCTTCTTCACCTCCTCCCACTCCTCCTTTATGTTGGCCAGGTACAGGTAGTTGTACACAAAGTCATGCCTGTGCACAAACGCAGAGCGATGTGAGGGTGACACACTGCATCGCTCGCACACACACACACGGGGGTCACGCTCACCCTTTCCACGTGCAGAGGTCGACCACGATGAATCCCTGCTCCTCATAGGCGTTGATGTGGTGGAAGATGTTGAAAGCGGACGTTCTGAACTTGTGGCTGCTCAGATAATCTGCTGGGTCCTTAGTGGCCAGGTGGAACCATGTCTGCAAGGTCCACACACACACACACACACACACACACAATATATATCAACAAACCCAGGTTTGGGAACATATTAAAATTTAGCAAAGACCTCTGAAGAATCAAATTTGAAAAGTCCCATGGCAATGCTAATGAGAGTATAGAGATAGAACATGGAGGCCAAGTAGACAACGTGAAACATTGTACCCCCATGCTGTCGTTGGATTCAAAGCAGTCCATGTACGTGGCCCCTCTGACGCTCCAAGCCGACAGGAACTTGAGCAGGTTGATCTTCACCGGCTGCTCCACAAACACAAAATGGTCGTCTGTCATACCGAAACTACAGAGAGACGAGCAGAGAGAGACGGTCAGGGGCAACAGAACAAACACATGGACACGGTGCCTTTAGTCTCTGTTGACTTATTTGGATGGTCCTTCCAGTACCTGTGTAGGTAGGAGGGTTTCAACCTCTCACTGCTGGGCAGTTGAACGACCACCTGGGATCGCTCCAGGGGATCGGACTTGTCTGGAAAGCCACAGCGACAGTGGGAAATGTGGGTGTTGTCTCGTGATTGTGTGCATGAGCTCAGTTGAGTCCGTTTCACTCACTTTTCTCATCTTCCTGGGCAGGCGGGATCTTGACGATGTTGTAAGCCAGACTCAAGTTCTTACCGAAGCAATTGCCCATGTTATAGACCGTACCATCTGCATCGGTGTGGGGGTGAGCAGTCACCCCATTCACTGAGACGTACTTACACAGGTCCACCTGATAGAAATACATGCATACAGGACAGAGATTTAATAGATATGAAGATTAAATGAGAATAGAGGAATGAGGATTCAAAGGCATAGGTCTACCTGATCAATCATCTATCCTACAGATATATAAATGATTGTTAAATCATCATGATTGTACACCAACAACATTGATGAGTACTGCAGACAGTGATACAACATGGCTGGAGCACAAAACACTTATAGTTTCTAAACTGAAATCATTGACTCAAGTTTAAATAAAAAAGTAACCATGGTGATTGAAAAAAAACAACACATTTAAAGGAATGTCGTTATTCATCAGTGTAATCTTGTAGATGCATTGTGGGTACCAGTCGGCACTCGCCTTCTCTAGAGTCTCCAGCGAATCAGGATCCACCTTGGTGATGTAATTGGTCTCTGTGACGGCATAGAAGTCCTCACCGATTGGACAGATGTTCACGAGGCAGTTATCGGTCACCTCAATTCCTTTAAAGTAAGTAAAGAATCTAGACAGAAAGGAGGAAAGCTGATGATCAGTCGACCAAGCAGACATGTGTTCATGTGAGGAACGCAGGTAATAATAATACGAGAGAATGTTAACCCTGTGGGGCAAATATTATACAATCACATCCGAAATAATAACCACGCTGAAAGCCTAAATGCATCAATCAACGGACCTTTGTTTAAGTGTTTAGTATATAATGAAGATTTAAGGTTGGTATTTATTTGCACTATTGATACATTTTTCAACTATTTGTAGGATTAAACAATACACTTTTCTTTTATTTGATGCATAAAAGGTCAGGAATGAGTCAAAAGAAATGTGCAATCTGCAGACAGGTGTTTTGTCATGTTTTCCCATTGCATGTTTTATCCAACCAAACGTCTAAAACCCCAAATATATTTAGTTTTATAGCTACTCCCCAATTATCAAAGTAGCGGACAAATGGCAACGCACAACTGTTTACATTCGGCACAGCACCTGCACGACTTGGGTTTGTGGTTCACCTGGAGAAGATGTTTTTGCAGGGGTCTGGGTACGCTGCTGTTCCAAACTCTGTGATGACAACTCGGTTCTCCGTCATGGCGCGGACATACGCATCCGTCCTGATGAACCTCAGCAGAAATCATCACACGCATCATGTGCCAATTCATGTTTGTGGTCTGGGGCAACAATTTACTGTTATCACTTTTTTTTTTCTTCAGCTGAGCAAAGCTGCTCACATCTCTGCACTAACAAAACTCTGATGTCTTGCAACATCTGCAATGGCATACATGTGATATGGTCAATAGCAGACACTGTTAAGAAGTCCAAGACATTCCTGAACCCATTGCCTTCGATCCAGAACCTGAAACTACAGGAGGAGACATCGGAGGAGGGATGAAGAACACACAAGACAAGAAACGAGTTTGTCTTCTTACTTCCTGTAGTAGGTCACCTGACCGTTCTTCAGGTCAAACTTGTGTATGAGAGCCTGTCCATCGAACAGGTGGTTGAAAGGTTCACCTCCCACCTCGAAGAGACCCGGCCCCATCCTGAGAAGACTTCCCCCAAGCCATGAAGGTATAACACCTGAGAACACACACACACACACACACACACACACGTTGATTCTAACTATTATAGAAATATAATGTATTTATGGTAGCACATATATCCTCTTAAAACTACGCAGAAAACACTTTTCAATGTTTGGAAGGATTTAGTTGTGCAATTATCTATTCTACCATTTGTGAGTTTTGTGATACTTCCAGCGCCTCAAGTCTTATCAGTCATTGCTTTGATCCCAGAAAGAAACCTCTTTTTTGTCATTGAATTGATTTTGTGGTGCCACAGAATCTTGCGGTGCGCTAAAAGCAAAGTAACGGCAACAAAGTACGAGGACAACACAAGCAAAAGCAGTTTCACTTAACGTTTGACAAAACAACCACGTCCGTCTTGGTCAGAAAGGTGTGTTTAATTTCAAACTATTCCTCCAAGAGTCATACCATCTGAGTATGTGGAAGGTATCCTGCACAATGACTGTAAAGGTTTTTGTGTCTTATTGTTGCCGTTGACAGCTCTCTCTCCTACCAATGATTTGGGCCGGTATGGGTTCATTCAGCTCCTCCACCGTCTCAAAGATCTTCTTGTAGCCCGCAGCAGGATGCTCCACACTGGAGAGAAAAATAAAGCCGAGAATTTAAGGAGAAATCCCACAACATGATAGAGTACAAAAAAACTTGTATATTTCAAATGTCTGTTATGACTGCGGTTCAGGTTATGCAGATAAGTACCCGAGATGTATCAAAGACAACCACGTAAATAATAATAAGTCACTCTTATACATTCTCCCTGACACTTCAGTGAAACATTTTCAGGGTTTTTTTGGGTCGCTCTCTACCGCATGCTTTTTTTTTCGTCTCCCAATTAGAGCAAAAGAGTGGAAAACTAGTAAAGTAAAAATCTCTCATACAAGGAAAACAACAACGTTCACAGCGCGTTGTCTACAAGCTGCGTTCCTTGAAAACTTCATACATGCAAAAGCAGGAGAAAAGAAGAGTTGACTCACCGGCTGGCCATGCTGCTCTATGTTCCTCCCGCAGACTGTTTTTCTGCAGGAGACGCTCGTACTTAAACCAAACACAGATTTCCTGCGGTGTGGGATGGAAGCTTGCCGCCGCCCCCCCCCCCTCCCCTTTTTTCCTCTCACCTACCCCCTTCTCTCCTTTTCGCCTCCCCTTGTCCATCCTTCCCAATCCATCCTCTTTTGCTTCTCCCCCTTCCTCCTTTACTCCCCCCCCCCCCCTCCTCCTCCTTCTACCAAGAGCTGAACAGGCTAGCTTTGTCTGCTCCCCTTTCAGCCTCCCGGCCGCCGGCTCCGTGCAGAATGTTCCCTGGGCCCCCGAATCGAGGCCTTTGTCGACCTGGGAACACGAACACTCACAAACGGGCAGAGGATGTTGGTCAATAAAGTCGGCTTTAAAAAAGGCAGTGTGCTGGGCTCGCGGTTTACACGTGGATTTACATGCAGAGGAATCTGCTATAATTTGTTCCAGACGGCTTTGAAAAAACACTATAACTATTTTAAGTGGCTCTCTAAAAGAGGAGAAATGGCGCCAGTTTCCGTGAATGATTAGCCCTGGTGTTCCTTTGGTCCTCAGTCACTGCGGGTAAATGGAGGTTGAATAGAAGGATGAATTGGGTAATATTTGACAGGATCCACAATCAGCGTGTTGCTGAATGAGTAATCTGATGATTGAACAAAGTAAAACCATTGGATAGATTGCCATTACATTTTGGACACATTCATGGTGCCGAGAGGATTGGAAAGGAAAACCAATGGCAATCACCCCCCCCCCCCCCCCTTTTGGGTGAATCAGCCTATAACTTTAAAACCCTCCAGGTTTGTGTCCTTATGCACACATACATCAAAAATTAAGCTAGTAAATGAAAAGACATACCAAACACAAGTCAAGTGCCCAACGTGCTATGTGTACAGTATCTATGGCGAGCTCATCTCAAACCGTTCTGAATAGAAACAGGACAAAGGTATATAAATAAAACAACTTTACAGATTTATTTCCCGGGGCTTTGCATAGTAAACAATGTAGAGGCAGAGTATACCTGTGTGACAGAACAACATAACACGGCTCTGTAAAAGGTTAAAAGAAACACTGCAGAGTGCTGCCATGGTTACACTCAAACACCATGTGGTCTGAGGTATAGACAAACAGTTCAGGCAAGAACATAATACTTCATATAAGTTGCACACAAAGCTGTGAAATCTGAGCCAAACCTGTTACTTCTGACACTTGAAATAGTATGTGTTGTGTATTGCACTTCTGTTAACCGAATACCTGCCAGCACCCATCAGGGAAATGAATGGATGCTTCTTTCATTAGAGGCAAAAGGTGCAGCAAATAGCCACTTCATTGCTTTCAAATGATTCAACCTGGAGCTGTTGACAAAACAAATTTATGGAGTTTGTAGTTATGAGCATGAGCCAACGTTTACCCAAAATATGACGGCTATCTGGTGAAACCTTCTGTAGGAAGGCTGAGAAGCATCAAAAACATATAAATTAACTACTTTGAAAGGCTAACTGGCAATTTAAAATGCTTACATCCAGTACAAATATATTTCTTTATCCAATAAACTTAGCAGAGACGCGTTCAATTAGACACACACTGGGAATAAAAAGAAAAGGTGGAGAATAAGCTGTTGGAAAATAATTTAGTTGTATGGATCAGAGGTCCTGAAAAGAAATGACACCTTCTGTGCACAACCCACACAAAAAAGAAAAGAAAAAAAATGACATTTTTGAAGAAGAAGGATCAGCGCTGAGATTTTATGATATAAAACGTTCATAAAAATGAAGTGTACAAGAAATACCTCAAGAAACTACCCATCTAACTGCTCCCAATGCTGTCAGTAATATAAATCAAAAAATCTAAATAACTCCCGTAATGACCAGTGACTAAAAAAGGGCTCATAAATTCTTCTCCCAAAATGCAGTCTATGCACAATAGGCAATGCGTAAACAAAACGGATCTTCATTCAAAGTTATCAATGCAAACCTCCCCTCCAAGCAAGTGGGTGTACCTGCCTTTGTCGGACACACACACGGACGGACACACACACACACACACACACACACACACACACACACAGCAGAATTTCCAATGTAACAAGAAAAGGTCGATGGGTGCAAAGATGAGTGAATTCTCCAAATCTCCTCGTACCAGTGGAGTGCTGAACAGTGGCAGCCTGTAGGCTCAGTCTAGTTCCTGATGCTGAACGCTTTGGTCTTCCTGATGTTGAAGAGGGGAGGTTTAATCTTTGGCTTGTCTGACATCTTTTCCCCGTCCGTGGAGGGGAACCGACGGCTGTAGATGTCTGGGTACTGTTTCTGAAACTGCAGACGAGAACACTCATGACGTACCCTTTCCAAGATCCCAGCATGCTTCAAGAGAACCGCTTGTTTGGACGGTTGAATTGCGTTTAGCCTGCTTCTTGTTACCTGCTTCAGTTTCTTGCGTCGGTCCTTCTCACCCATCTTTTGGTTCGTCAGCAGCATTTCCAGCAACTCCTCCATGGCCTTCTGGGAAGACTCCAGCTTTTGCTGTTCAAACTCGGCGCCGCTGATCTGCCGGCAGAACGCGTACATGGGCATTGGAGCGCAAACCGGATCGCCGCCATCGATCGGGACCTGGGGGAGAAGGAACAGACACATCTGGATATTTCATGATGCACTGCATTCAAAGCAGACATGCGACTTCCCTCGTAGCTTTTCATTCTCCCAATCAAGCTCCCTGATTGCTGGCATTCTCCATAGCGTTGACAAATGACATGCTCGGCTATACTTTGGACATTTTGAGGTAGTTTTATCAACTTAATCATAGACTAAACATTGCATTGCCATCAAGTTAAAAAGATACAACACTTGTTTTCACTATGTGGTTTCCATCAGGATGCATGTGCTGGGACAGTTGATGCGTGTACCTGTACAGCGCGCAGGTACCGGATGTGGTCATTGATCGCACTCAGCAGGTACTCCGGGACAGAGAGGATGCTTTGTTGATGGTCCATAAGAAAAGAAACCAGTCTGGTCGCCAACAGCTCGTCCAAATCACACTCCACCGCGCTGCCCAGGACACAGCCGGAAAACGTGTGAATCATCTGGAAGGAAAATGCATATAAACATTGATGTCACTGACCTGCAGGAAGGAAATTGGTGTTTTATTGGGAGAAATTGGGATCATCAGTTTTGTCCCTCACCAGCGTTCTCGTGCCGATGGCCGGGTGGAGGCGGGGCATGTCCACGTTTTGGCTGATGCGAGACATCATCCTCATGAGGAGCTGCAACTTCCTGCGGGAGCTGGGGGGGAGGAGTAGGGTGCAAAGCTGGAGGGCCTCGATAGCCACGCGCTCGCAGTGAGACTGAAGAAGGCCTACACGTGTGCGCGCACACACACACACACACAATGAGAGACAGAGGAAGTCAGTTGTGTAGTCAATACCGATACAAATGGCTGCAGAACTTTGTGGCCACATTCATCAATCACATCCAATGCATAGGGGGGGATGAATGGATGGATGGATGACTAAATGAATCATCTACAGCTACAGTGCAAGATGAGTACGGTAAGATGTAGAAACATTAGTCCTGTATACATAAGCATCATGTTCCCGCATGGTCATCCCATTCTCAGGCCCACCAACACAGATGTGGCTTACAAGGCCGGCCCTTCTTTGCCTGCTTAGGCTTAGTGCTGCTACTTGTTGTGCTTAGAATGGAATTTATACATACATTACACATTTAATATGCATTAAATCTCTCACAACACTCGTGCTTATGCTCAGATATCTGCTAATTTTGTCTGGGTGCAGAAGGACATCCTGGTACTTTTGGTGACAGCATTTGAAATACTATGCATTTTAACATACTAAAACATTTTTTCTGGGATATCAAGTTGTATGTTATCATTCAAACCAACAGCAAATATCAACTTCACGGAAAAATGATTGTAACAAACATTATGGATCCAGGAGATATTGATGCAGGAACATGAAGTCGATAAGTTGATTTCACAAATCAATTTATACACAACAGACCCCCCCCCCCCCCAAATGAAATCAGAGTCCGCACCTATTTTAACTCAGATCTCAACAGGAGTTGTATATAGGAGTTAAATCCCTTGCATACCAGCAGTGGTTAGGTGTTACATGGAGTTAGTTTGATTAGACAACAACAGACGGGCAGACAGGTAGAGGCGAGAAGGTCTTACTGTGCTCGGGTTTGGGTGGGGGGTGCAGGGAGATGCTGCCGGGCACACACACAGGCGGTTTGAACAGTGAGACGGGTCGAGGCGGCTTCGACACGTCCAGCGAGCTGAGGCAGCGCCGGCCGACGGTGGCTGGGGGGAGCGTCCATAGATCGCAGGTGCTGGAGGCGGCTCCGGGCCCGCTGGGGCCGGCAGCGGCTTGAGAGCCTTGCGCTTTGTCCAAGGCGGACGAAGAGGAGGAGGGGAAAAGGTGATGGGAGGAGAAGTAGGGAAGATGGCGGGACAGCGAGGGAGCATGCCAAGCGGCGGAGGGAAGCTGGTCCGCGGGAGAACTCACGTTGAGGCAGCTGGTTGCTCGGCACGGCAACTTGAACTCCTTGGCGTCGTCCTCCTCCCTCGTTTCCATGACAATGTCCAGGCAGCTGCCGAGGCTGCGCGGCTGGGAGGAGCGCGATCGGTCCGACGCGCCGCCTACAGGAAGTCTGCTCCTGGTTGTACCTGCTGGACCATTTGCCCACGTAGAGGCGGTTGCTTTGGAGACAGATGACCCGCGGGGCGTCGCGATGGCAGGGCCGTCACTGCGGCTCCCGTTGCCATAGGCACAGGAGGCCAGGCTGTCATTGGACAGGAACAGCTGCTGCCTGGTGAGGGGGGCCGAGTCGTCGAGGATCGTTTCCAGGGAGCAGCTCTTGGCTCGAGGCCTCGTGAGCCCGACTGCGCTCAGGCTCGCGCTGCTGCCTCCGAGCTGCTCGCCGCCTTTCAGCGCCGCCAGCCGGGACTGGAGCTTCCCACCAAGCACCTCCCCCATCGGCGACTCGGCCTCGTCACACGTCCCCTGCCTGAGCAGCGACAGGAGCAGACACTCTGTGGAGCGGAAGGAGGTCTTGGCTGGCGGAGGGGCCGAGGGGAGCTCAGCCTTCTTGCGTTTCCCGCGCGGATGTGTGGCGGGCGCCGCAACGTAGCCGCAAAACACTGAGAGCGAATGCACAGAAAGAGAAAGAGATAGGAGGGGGGTGCGGGCGGAGTGTCAATGCAAGCAGACAGGAAAGGGGGGAGGGAGAGGGTTTAGTTATTGCAAAGGTTTACTGTACATAGAGAACCATCAGCTGATCAGAGGCAACACGCAACAGGCATGGGCGCAGAGTACGGCTGTTAGGACACAACAAACAGAAGGGGCATCAACCCGAAACCGGTTAGCAGTCAGAAGAGGTCAGAGGTCAGATCCTGCGGACAGTCCGGTCAGTTTGAGCAGGACTTCCCTGTAACACAGCGGCCTGCACTGGAGCAAAGACCCTTACAAAGCCGCCGCCTTTCAACTTGCTGATCCGTGATCAGGGAGAAGGCGACAGAAAGTACCCACCCAGGACGTTGATGAACAGTTCATACAGCTCGTAGGTGAGCACGGGCTGCGGGAGGCTGTAGAAGTAATCGGACACCGTTTTGAAGACGTCCCTCTCAAAGCCCGGATAGGAGGGCTGAGCGCTGTCGTACTTCGGCCCTACCAATGGACAGCAGGTAAATGAGGCCATTATGACAGGACACTGTAATATTAGACTTTTAAAATCCAACCACAACCCTCGGTGGACGTGTTTTGTTTTTTTAATTTTTTACATCTAGACAAAAAGCCAGTGTTTGTTTTGCTGAATGTTAGCAGAGATTCTTAAGAAAATGTCGTCCATAAAGTGATGTCGTGGACTCCAATGTCCAAATGTAGGTTCTGAAAATGGATTCAATCAAAGATAGATATAAAACTCACAGTTAGCCAGGCTCTTCATGGCAGACAAAACCCAGTGTGGAAGGTCATCTAGGGGAATGATTGACAGGTCAGACGGGTCAGACCGCGGTTCAAAAGTGAGCAGTACGCGCAGTAAAGAGAATAAGGGTCCAGCTAAAGATGTGTTCAGTTAGAAGGACTGAGCAGAAAACACAAGCCATGAATGTGAGGATTTGTCCGCTTTGTGATGGAAACAATTATATTTTGATTTTTAAACCTACTGGTTTTGTCGTCCAGTGTCACCACTCCGTGCTTGTTGACATTGGTCATATTATGGATAATGTTCTGTGGGTTTATACGACGATGGTCTAAAACCTCATCCAGAGATGCAACGCCCAGAATCCTCTGCAAGCTGAAACACAACACACAAGGTTACAAAAATAACAATCACTTTATGAATACTAGACTCCAACCTTTGCTTAGGTCTCGTGGATCAAATTATTTCTTCCAATATATTCTACGTGTTATTCAAATAAAAAGGAATAATTTGCTGGCGCTTTCTGACAAACTTGTGATGTCTGTGTATTTTAAAAGTAAATGTTTTTTACTGCGTCACTGTGATGTCTCTCCAGATTTCCTGTTCATCCTCCACTGTTAGCTCTCTCCTTGGCACCTGCTGCTCTTCTACTGGATGATTCTCTCCTCCTTCTTGGGGGGCAGGGTCTACATTTTCCTGCAAGACACATACAGAGCATTAATTAATTAATGGACTGTTATCTTTTACATTTCTGACTTGAAAGCATGGGCATTTGGAGATGATGTCTGATTCAAGATTAAATTGTACATAATTTAGCTGGGATTGACATTAAAGGTTGTCAGGTTGGCATCGGCAAGCATTTTGAGAAACTTTAGCACTCCTCAAAACATTAAATTCTTTAAATTGTTGTTGCAAATAATATAAAATGTGTTCTACTTCTATAGTGATTTCATTGGTGAAATTTAAATACCACTAACTCTGTTAAACAAAAGGTCAATTTAATATTCCTCTCAAATTCAGATGATGAACAGAGGAACAAGCAACCAGTGACTGGCTGGATTAGTTTGAAGGGTCTGTGAAGAACAACAACAAACAGTAGAAACATCAACTGATAACACTTCAGGATGTGATTTTTAATCAGCTTTGATGTTACATTTTCATTAATATGCTGACGTACAACTGAAAAGTATCTAAATTACGTAAAATGCCATGTGACGCCACTTTTGAAGGTCAGTTTTGAGCCCTGCGTGAATGCAATGATCGATGTTCAGTCCAACTCACCCGAGTCTCTTCTTCATGCTGCTTCTTCAGGCTTTTAAACCTGAAGAAACTGTCCTTGTCCCTGAATGAAGGCCTTTTCTTAATTGAGCCTGAAGATGGACACGGGATGGGCTTCAGAGGAGAGGTGGAGGGGAATCTGAGGGGACAACAGAGAAGACACAGTTTTGTAGTTTGTGACTTTTAAAAAGATTATAAAGCAGGTTTTCTCCAAGACGCCGCCTACCTGTAGAGCACGTTGTTGTCCTCCAGATCCTCAGAGCCCCAGCGGCCCTTCACGTCTTCGATCACGTGGTTCTTCAGAAACTTCTTCAGGAGCTGCACCGTCTGCTGCCTGGTGACATCCGGGCCAAAGTTGCTGTTGCTACGCAGCAGCTGGTGCAGCCACTCCACGGCGGCGGAGGCGGCGAAGCAGGAGGCGTAGTGGCGGAAGTTCTGCCGGTGTTTCCTCAGGGGCATGCCGGCCCGAAACAACCGAGTCACCTCATTCCACTGAAATGGCGAAGGGGGGGGGGGGTGGGGTTTAGTGCAGACCGACTGGTTTGTGTACAGCAGAGGTTTTCAACGGACACACATTTCTGACAGGATCCACCTAAGGGCCCCTGGAATGAGGATGGGGGCCTTTGGTTCAGCCTTTGGTTTTAGAGCAACCATGTCCTGTCAGAGGATTTTACTCGGACAGAGTTCTCCTTACACAAGATAAAATAGGTAGGGCTGAGACTAGTGATTCTCCCGTAGTCCTAAAGGAGCACAACTCTTAAAGAATGCATTCATTCCGGGACCAAACACTGTGGCTTGTGGCCCAGGGTCATAGGTCAAAGTGTAAATTCTTCCTCTGACAGACTTTGCACCACTCAAGATTATTTAATACCCTGCTGGAAGCCT
Source organism: Pungitius pungitius (assembly GCF_949316345.1). NCBI lineage: Eukaryota > Metazoa > Chordata > Actinopteri > Perciformes > Gasterosteidae > Pungitius > Pungitius pungitius. The sequence continues at coordinate 3,576,945 of NC_084906.1, forward strand.
GTGAAGTTGAATTTATCTTTGTCAACTTTTGGTCGGATTAAAACGATCGATTTGAAGAGAAAAACTTGTTTTTAACCTTGAGACTAAAGATGACGAGTTTTCAATTATCTTTTGAAATGTTTGTAAATGAGTAAAAGATTGATGAAGAAATGTTTTTCAGTTCCAGCGTGGAACGGAGCACATATCTCAGCTGTCGGATCATTTCTGCTCACGTTGTGACTCACTGTTCAGGATCTGTCTCACTTTTATTGTTTGAGGGTGTGTCGAACAAAGACCACATCTTAAAAGTTTCTTACTTAAAGAGGGTAAACTGAAAGGCACTGTTCTATACTGCCGGAACACTCAAAGCTGACATAATAGCTCCGTTTTTAATAAAGTAATATATAAGGTTAAAACTTTTTTTTAAACAGACAATAAATAACTATTTATTGTTATTATTCTTCCTGATAACAATTGATAATGGTTAATGCGGTTATTTTGACACCTTTTCAGAAGGTGAATATTTAATACAGTTTCCAGTATTTTATTATATCGCCAGTTAAACTGTTATAGCTTTGGCTAAAACATGCCTCGTTAACTTAGTTATGGTTAACTGTAGTTTCGTGGAAACTACCTCGTATTGGAGATTAAACTACACTAACTTCACTGGTAGTTTGCCGGACGTATGGATGAAAAAAAATCCAATAAACGTATTGTATCATATCATGAACAATTTCATGAAAAACCCGGGGCAAAGTCTGACTTCAACTTAAAAAGCAGCCAGCGTCATAGCGATGCTGTTGAAGATCATTGTTTCGCATGAGTTAGCAATTAGCCCAAGTTAGCTAACGCTAGTCACCCTGCCAACCTAACGCTGCGTTAACTTACCAGCTTCGTGGCCCGGTAGGGTCCAGGGGTGATAACACGAGAGCTCATATTCGGCGCAGAAAAAGTACAGCGCTGAAGTTCTCCCTTTAGCCGAAATGACAAGACTTAAATATATCCATTACTCGGGGAAGGATTAATTCAACCGATGTTTTGAACCGCAGCTTCGGCTGTTTGGCTGCTCCGGGTCTGTTCAAAATTACGAGCCGTGCTCTTCAGGAACCGGGATTGGACGACGCGAGGGTCACGTGATCCATTTCGTAGCGAAGCATTTTTACAGTGCGAGTGATTACAGTGAAGTCAAGCGGCACAAGGGAGCTTTTTGTCGTCAGCGCGTGACAGAAATCTATTCCACGGTGTGAAGTCGTCAAACGTGCACGCGGTTAACGGTTGAGACAACTTTTCTGTCTTCATGAATACCTCAGTTTACCCAAATGATCAGCTGCAGTGTGCAGTTTTGACTTTGCTGATGACATCAATTCACATTAGCATATTTTAAAAGGCCCTATTGTAGGGATTGTACTCATCATTTATATGCAGAAAGGGTGGGCGGTCAGAGAAGGACTCTTCCAGATGGATAGATACTGGGAGGTTAGGCATGAGTGAAGCCACTGCTACAGTCATGCTAATGCCAATAGGATGTAAACAGGCTCACATAAATAATACATCCAGCTTGCTGCTATAAAATTCGCCTAAACATGTTTTTAAAAATTGGAAAACACCTTGGGTTACACAAAAAAAAATTGATTGGATATGTTTCCATATAGAGGATTACCTTTTGAAATGTTGAAACTACTCCTTACTCATTAACCCTTTCATGCATAGAGGTCACTACAGTGGAAATCTTTTCAAACGTTGTTTTCTTGTGTTTGCATGGGTTTTTATGGCATAGTTACACATATGCCACTAGAGTGGAAGCTATTACATCATCCCATACACAGCCACCCAATGGCAAGCAGTTGTAAGTGCAAGATGCATTTCTCAAAATGTAAAGACACGTTTACTCACTCATCAATATCTTGCCAATCCTTCTATTCAAAGAGATCCTTGCAGGTATACAAATGTTGATGACATCTAATAACATCTAATGAATCATTTAAGTCATACATTTTCCAAGTATTGAATTTATATTGGGAGGAAATTTTGATTAATTATCTGTCTGAAAGGAATACAGGACGAGGAGGTTGTTGTCAGCAATGCTCAAAACATCACTGTCACATGCTGCTTGGACAGTTCAGTGATCCACATGGCATATGGGAGGAGTAGATCCTCACAGATGCAAAAACCAAAGGTGGTGCATCAGAGTGTTCTTCTACTTCTTGGATGTGACCACTGTGGATGCGTAGCACATCTACAAATGTCTGGTCTGAATCAGATGGATCTCCTGCACTTCAAGGCATCTGTAGCTTGTGTGCTCCTAAATGCAGGATCCATCCAGACACGTGCAAGAGGAAGACCAAGTGCCAGCCCTCCTCCTTCGAGATTTAAAAAACTGAAGTCCAAATCATGTTTTTCATGCAAAAAAACAATGAAAACTCTTGGTTTTGACAATCCCAAACGTGAGAGAGATAGACTTGCTTCCACTGACAGGGAGAGTCTGCAAACGCGTAATCTGATGAGCAACTAGTCCAGTTTAAAAAAGTTGAGATGGCAGATACTGCTTCATGCTGCTGTGGTGTTTGTGTTTTCTTGAAGAGATTTGTGCTCTCAAAAACCTGCATTTTTCACCAACTGGATGGCTAGAATTAGTGCAGTTTGAAGTGCAAATTTGAGGTTATAATGCATACATTATTTCCATTTTATGCATACATTATACTTCTGGTGCCCTACATCTTGGAGGTTAATACTGTATTTTTTTACCGTCACATGCAAAGTAACTGTGAGGCTACTTTAGTTGTGAACGCATTAATGCATCAATACTGCTCATACTTTTTTACTTTTACAATGATTTTGAATGTGGATATTTCACTTTCTTTTTGAGCTGTGGATTAGTAAAGAATTGAATCAATAAACATACAAATGTCACACTCATAAAAGCCATTTACTCCTTAACCATTTCTGGTGCATATCACCAAGAATTCTTTAAAATATCTCATGGAAGACATAGGTGCAAATCCTCAGTGACGTGTGTTTTTTTATGTAAAACATTTATTCATCTTTTCTAACTTCTGAAGTGACTCATATCAGAGCTGCAGAGGTGTTTATGCCGTGAGCTGCTAATGGATGTTCCACTGATGATTACAGTAAAGTTAATCAAAGTTCTTTTGAGCAGAAGGCGCAATGACCTTTATTCAGCAATACATTGAGCCGAAAGGCCGGGATATGATTTTATCATCTTAAAAGAAACCATACACATAATCTGTAAATAATTATGCATTGCAGTTTCTCCTCTGGAAGGGATCCCTAACGGGTACTTGATCAGATGGTTGTGCTTATGGGTTCATCCTTTTATCCTATTTAATCTACCATGTGGACATCCAATAGGCCACCTTTGGAGCAGATTTGTTTTTGTTTTGTTGGTAACAGCAATATGATTTCCACTCTTTATAACAGACAGGGGAGAATCATTTACAAACTTCAAAATATTAGTCTGTTCATCTATATATCTACAGTGTATACCATTTCAGGATAGTTCATATTGCTTAAATATTTTCAAGTACCTAAAAAAAATGGGTTAGATAACCACATATTTGAAACGCTTGATACTTATTAACATAATATTTGAACGTTACTACAAACAGGCCTTTGAATTATTTTCTTAGAAAGAACTTCCTCCAACAAGGACATCCATTAGGTATCAATCCAAAATATGCCGTGACCCGGATTCGAACCGGGGTTGCTGCGGCCACAACGCAGAGTACTAACCACTATACGATCACGGCGAGCTACCCGTCAGGTGGAGAATTGAGGCATGGATACGGGATTAGTGGCTATAATGACTCCTTTTTTAAAACATTGTCGGACATAAATATAAATATAGACATATCATTATTATTTAAATAATGAATCTTTGTGAAGTATAATAAGTCTTTAGCATTGCTTTGGGTTTAGGTGGCGTATGGTCATTGGTGTGTGAAAAAACAGTTAGCGGGGTTTCAGCACACACCCTTGTATTTCGCTTTCCCGAGGAGGGTGTGGCTTAAGGCAGTTTAAACACGTAGTCGTAAAGTGATTGGTCAAAAACGATGTATTCGTACGGATTGGATCTATCCTCTTCACCCATTGGCCAGAAGGCAGCCACCCTTGCATGTAATTGGCTGACTAAACAACGCGACTAAATTTCAAAACAGAGCGTTTGTCTTTCCGTGTGTTGATGACGGCGGCGTGTTGGAAACGTTTGCCCGGCTGGTAGCGAGGCGCAGCTTGTAGTCGACATTAACTTCATACGTTTAAAAAAACAAAACGCGTAACATGCAACTTAGCTAGCGAACTATTAGCTACTGCTCTCCTTTTCTTTCCGTTGAAATGGCCGAAACGGAAAGTTCAACACGGAGAGGATTCCTGGACTTCAGTCCGGTAAAGAGAGACAACGCTAACAAGGAAAACGAGGTTCCAGTTTTGATCTTGACCCTGTTTTCCAAGGCTCCCTTTGTGTCGTTCGGGACGGTAAAGCTCGGCACCTCCAAGTCCGTCGTTCTGCGCATCGAGAACCCGACGGAGGACGCAGACGCGGAGGTCACCGTCGAAAGGATCCCCTCGAGCAAAGGCTTCTCCGTGGACCGCGACACGATCACGATCCAGGTAGGTTCACGGCTACCGTTACGCCTCCCTCGGGCACCGAGCTGCTGCTTGTACCCCGTGGGATCCCGTGCGCTTATTCATCATCCCCGCGTTTTGTGTCTGCAGCCCGAGGACTCGTTCGGTTTGACGGTAACATGGACTCCGTCAGAAGAAGGCGCGATCAGAGAGCTCATCCACTTCAGCGCCAACGGGGTCCTCAAACACCAGGCCGTGCTGCTGGGCAGAGCAGAGGCCCCCAAGAAGAAAAAGGTACACAGAGGCTGCTATGGGTGACATGGATGCTTTGGTTATTAATCGATCGATCGATTGATTGAAAGAAAACGTGTAGGCAACTAGTTTGAAAATCGATTAATGGTTGAAGAAATGTTCTCAGTGTGAAAAAGTTGCTGGCTTTTTTACCCTTTACTATTATAGAAATGTTTATTTGTGATGTCACCAACTTTCCTACTTGGAAGTTATGATTTTACAGAGACGCCAATTAATGCTAATATATTAGATTATGAAATTAGTTAATAAATCAGTTTTAGCCCAAAATTCAAACATAATTTAGTTATGTGGTATTTGGTTAAAACGGGCACAAGTTCCCATTCAAACAGAATCAAGGAACCTCATCAACCACATTTAGTACCGTTTTTTTTTTCATGGCATCTTTCGTTTTTGTGTTTCAGAAAAGCTTATGGGACACAATCAAAAACAAAAGGGATGGTGAAAAAGTAACTGCACCAAGGAGAAAGAAAACCGAACAACCGTTGAAAATGTCTGCCAATAAGACCTTCCAAGTGTCCAGAAAGCCACAGTACAAACGGGAAAAGCCACGCAGCCCGCTGGCTTCTCTCAACGAGGGCAAAGTGGTCCGAGAGAGATCCTTCCCCAAGCTCGGCCCCGATGTCGATTACTCTCCGAAATCGCATTCCACCGAGAGGCAACGGCCTGGGGGCTTGTTGGACCAGGAGAATGTCTATCGCGTTCAGAGGAGCTCTCCTCTCGTCCTGCTCGTACCGGCCGGAGACCCGGTGGCCTCCGGCAGCGTGTCCGCCTGCGCCGATGCCTTCGTCGGCAAACCCGAAAGCAAAGATCTCACCAAAATGCTCAACAGGACGCTGTCGCCCGTCGGGACCCCCGAACGGTTTAAGAAGCTCATGCCGCACATTCGGTCCGACGGCCCGCTCGCTCCCCCTGTGAATGCTGGCGCTGACCGCGCGCCACCTGGAACCCCGGTTCTGTCTTTGAAGGATGCCCTGGCCCTCATCGACTCCGATCTGAGCCTCGTTAGCACCAGCCCCAGAGACACCAGTCTGAGCTGTAGTTTTTCCGATTCACTTGAATCCACCAGTGGGAGTCGTGGCTGGGGAGCCGACGGGAAGGTTCCCGCAGCGCCGCCCGATAGCCCGCGGGGCCCCGAGTCCGGGGAGGCCAGACTGACTTTCTTTGTCAGCGACACGGCCGTCGTTCCGGAGAGTGGCGGTGCGGCGGGGGGGCTCAAAAAGGCCCCCTTTACCTCCGCCACAGTGACGAAGAGCCGCGCGCCAGTCGAGGCCGTCCATTCGAGCGGAAGGAAAACGAAGCGGTCCAGGCGGAGGCTTTTGGAGAGGACGCTCGAGCTGTCTGACGGCCAGGGCGAGTCCGGACCGCCCCCCCCCGGACTCCCCGTCATAGACCTGCACGCAGAAACCACGCCGCAGGGCCGGGCGGTCGCGTCCCCCTGGTGCTCGCCCGCACCAGTCACCTTCCCCGTCACCTCGCCCCCACCCGTAGCCCCCGGCCGCTTCTCTTTCTCGGCCCCACCCGCGGCCCTCGGGGTGACCTCTCCGTCGCCCCTGGGCTCCTCGTCCCCGCTGCACCGAGCGTCCGGGTCTCCTCCGGCGCCGCCGCGTGCCCACGACGACTCGTTCCCGGTCCACGTGGCGGCGACGAGCAAGAAGAGGAAGAGCGAGGAGTATTTGAGGAGTGACGCGAAGGCCGTGCCCGGCGGGAAATCTGAGCGCTTCAAGAGGAGCAGGGTGGTGGTGGTGGCGGCGGCGGCGGGGAAAGCTGAGCCGCCTCCGCGGTGGCCTGCGCAGGAGAAGAGGAGTGCATCTCGGAGGCAACCGCCGAATGCAGCAGGTGAGCAGAGGTCAAGAGGTCAAGGACCCATTGTGGGGTTTTATAGGGGAGTCAAACGTTCATGGACTCTTGGCGTTATTTACAATGCTTTCTTTCTTCAGGCTCTGTGCGCTCAACGTCTTCATCGTCTCAGAAGACGGCGAAGTCTGTGCTTCCTTTCCGGGCCAAGCAGTCCGGCTCCAATGTCTCCTCGCGAGGTACAACGCACGCTCCCGTGAGGAAGAAGCGGCTTCCCAAATTAACGCGACGCAAACGCAGCCTCACGTTTTAACTCTGATGTTCACAGGCGCCCGGCCGTGTGGCGTTTCATCGGTGAAGGCCGCAAAGGTGGTGGCCGTTGCCCAGTCCAAGCTGACCTTCATTAAGCCGGCGCAGACGGGTTCGTGAAAGTTCGCTCGCGCTCTCGTTGATCCCAAACCGCATGTCTGCTTTATCCGCGTCTCCTCGCTTTCGCCTCAGGCATACCGAGACACCCGATGCCATTCGCTGCCAAGAACATGTTCTACGACGAGCGGTGGATCGAGAAGCAGGAGAGGGGCTTCACGTGGTGGATCAACTACGTCCTCACTCCGGACGACTTCCGGGTCAACACCGAGGTCGCCAAAGGTAACGATCGGCGCCGCGTTCGCCTCATCGCGTGGCGTCTGGTGTGACGCAATATCTGCCCCTCGGGGGCGCCTTGAGCAGCTCGAAGCTCATTTGTGGACACTCTGTCTCAACGTCAGCGTGAGGGACTTTAACCCCCCCCCCCCTCTCCGTTTGCTCCCTGGTCGCAGTGAACGCCGTGACCCTTGTCGTCGTCGGCGGCGGCGATGACGACAAGTACAGCGTGCCCAAGGCTCCCACCAAAGAAGAGATGTCCTTCAGCACCTACACGGCCCGGCGGAAGCTGAACCGCCTGCGTCGCTCGGCCTGCCAGCTGTTTGCTTCGGAGGCCCTGGTCAAGGCCATTCAGAGGCTGGAGCTGGAGGTGGAGGCCAAGAGGCTGCTCGTCCGAAAAGACCGCCATCTTTGGAAGGACATTGGTACGGAGCGACGCTGACGGGGGGGGGGGGGGGGGGGGGGGGACTTAAAATGCTCTCGAGTCCCGCTCTTTACCCGCTTTCTGTCATCCCATCAGGTGAACGCCGCAAACTCCTCCACTGGCTTCTGTCATACAACCCGCTGTGGTTAAGGATTGGACTCGAGGTATTCTGATTAAAACCATTTTTTATTTTTTTTTGTTCTTCTTTGTCTGTTCTAAACCGTTCAAATTGTGAGTATCTTCTACAATGTGGCTCCTTCTCAGACCATCTTCGGGGAGCTGATCTCGCTGGAGAGCAACAGCGACGCTCTGGGTCTGGCTCTGTTCATCCTCCAGCGGCTGCTGTGGAACCCGGACATCGCTGCGCAGTTCAGACACGCCAAAGTGCCTCACCTTTACAGAGACGGTACTCGAAGAGTGTTGTTTGTGCGACTCGGGTAGAAGTTGATTTTTTAATTGAACAACTTCTTTTACTAATAAAAACATTACTTTTTCAGCAAATACGAGATATGCCAAATGAGAGCTTGTGCAACTGTAAATTCTTTCATCAAATTATACTGCAGGTTTTACTAATGCAATAATAACAGCAAAATGGAAACGTCTGCTAATGTTATTGGCCATTAAGTGATCATTTGTATAGTATGTCAAATGTGTTGGCCTGTTAGATCAAACTCAGTTAATCATTTTGCAGTTTTATAAAAAAGCAATTCAGACATTTAATGATGTTTAGGTATCGATGAATCCATTAACCTTTGTGGCTTTGGTGTAATTTGATATTTTCTTAAGGGGGAAAACGATAAATAAAAATCAGGTCGATCACGGGATGTTAGTAACAACGGTAATTTGATTGGAGTTCTAACATTGGGGATTTGATTTAAGTATTTTTTTTTTCTGTTAACCTAAAAGGTTGTCATCCTGAGAGATGTCCATGTTGTGTGCCCTTTGTCTGACTTAACTAAAGCAACGGTGTTTCTCTGGACTGGTGCTAAGCTCTCTGTATCTCGGTTAGGCCATGAGGAGGCGCTGTCTCGCTTCACTCTGAAGAAGCTTCTTCTGCTGGTTTGTTTCCTGGACAAAGCCAAAGAGGCCCGCCTGATTGAGCATGACCCCTGTCTGTTCTGCCTGGATGCAGAGTTCAAGGTAGGCCAAAGTCCTCCCATGTACACACTTACACACACACACACACACACACAACATTTAAGACTCATTATAGCATTTAGATCCTGTTTAAAATCCGTCAGATCTGTCTTTTATTACAGATCTGAGGGCAGTTACTCTTGATACCATTATTAAGAAGACATCTGGGCCTTTTTTAAAATCCTGGTTATTAAGTCAGTCAGGTAACTGGGGATGCTGAGTTCATTCTTGGTTCCGTCGGGTGCTGAACTGTTTCCCTGCTGTCTGCTTCTGGTGTAAGAAGAGCGCACCGATTGAAATGGTGCGTTAAGCGTTAATGGCCATCATACTGCCCCCGAACTGAATCCTGTCTGATGTAGGAGCTCATACCAACACTTAACAATTCACTCGCATACAGATCATTTCTAAAATTGCTTCGCCAAGAGTTTGGGATCAGCGGATGGATTTAGTGACTCTAAAATGAAATGAAATGAAAGATTGAATTGTTTTGTACCAAATCGCACCGTGACCGTAGTGTGGCGTCATCCATGAATGGCTTCGGGGCAGATGATTGCAGGTTTCAAATGAGACCATGTGATGCACTTTACAGTCTATCCGAGAGGGAGGAATACATATGGGCAGCACAGGCCTGACCAGCCAGCCATAAGTGACCCTCGCATTCCCCGCTCACGTTTTCTAAATTTTTAAACTCTCAGTCGACCGTATTTATAACTCTTTTTTTTTCACACGGCTTGATAAATGTTTCATCTGGTTTTTGGTTGGCATAACCGTCTTCAAGGTTTATTTTTTTTATATATTTCTTCTCCTCCACAGACCAGTAAAGACCTGCTCTTGGCCTTCTCCAGGGACTTCCTGAGCGGGGAAGGCATCCTCCCCCGGCATCTGGGCTACATGGGGCTGCCCGTCTCCCACGTTCAGAGGCCCCTGGACGAGTTCGACTTCGCTGTGAAGAACTTGGCGGTCGACCTGAAATGCGGCATTCGCCTAGTGTGAGTGCGCTCTGATCCCCGTTGGGATGTTTGCTTTTCTCAGGGGTCCAGGCCCAGAAACACAGGGGAGTATTCCTGCAGCTGGGGGGGGGAAGAGAGATTCGGCTCCGCACAGCTGTCTGGGACTGGAGAGTTGCAAGCTTCTCTCTCCCTCTCTCCAACTGGCCTGCTGACATAACAGTATTGCACTCAGATCATGGTTCAATCTTGTTTTTGTGCATCTCGTCGAGCCGTTATTGCAGAATAAATCTCCTCTCCAATATTTACGCTAGTATTCGATGACCTATTTCTTGGTGTTTAGGAATGTTTGGGCTGTACGCTACCAAGTACATGATCTGTGGAAGAAGTCTTTAATCTTCTGATTCAATCTGTGTTGGGAATCAAGTTCTGGATTATAAGCGCAAATACTTAAAGGTGCCTCTAATTATTATTATTTATTTTACAGTCAGGGCGATTTATTAATAAACTGCGTGGGAATCCTGACGTCTACCAACCACATGAAATGTATTTCAATCCTCATGCATTTGGCAAGCAGATTAACTTATTTTAAACCCTGCGTGGTTTGTTTCTCCCCCCCCCCCCCCCCCCCCCCCCCAGGTCAGTGGAGCAGTTGAACGATGGGTATTGTGCATGTTAGTGTGGTCACGCATTAAAAAGCCTCTCATAGGGGTTGGGAACTCGATATTGGACCCTCTTCATAAATTATGGAGCTACTGAGTAACCGTTGTGTTGTTACCTGTGGCTGAATAAAAACAATGTTGGCGACCAATTGATTAGGATGAGCTTAGAGGAAGGGTTTTCACCTGATTGCCATAGAAACACAGTAGTGCAAGATGCAGCCATAAGACTTTGTTGCTGGCATCAAGATGAAGGTGGAGTTTGAAGATGGGTGTTGTCGAAGCAAAGGTTCTGGAAGTAGTCGTAGTAGGAAGTGGGTGCTGGGGCTTATACCATCCTTTTTCATTTATAATCAATTCTGCTATTTCCGTACAACCAAAGTCCAGGAACCAACAAGACATGAAACATGTTGGAATGAAATGAGGCTTAAGATTGTCTGCATCAAATTGTAATCAACGTAATGCTTCTCTGTGGGAGAAGATAATATATATATATATACATTTTAATCAAATACTGCATTGAATTATAAATTGTCGAGCAGCTGATTAAGAGTAAACTTTCTTCAGATTCTGCACCGTCAGTATCAAGTCTTGATGATGTGGGGTCTGCTTTCAGGCGTGTGATGGAGCTCCTCATCCAGGACTGGAGTTTGTCAGCCAAGCTCCGCGTGCCAGCCATCAGCCGCCTGCAGAAGGTCCACAACGTCGACGTGTCTCTGCAAGTGCTCAAAAGCAGAGGGGTGGACCTCAAGGATGAACACGGTAAATAGGAACTTTTTTTCAGACCCAAAAGATGAATGCGTGGGTCCACCAGATGCTGTTGAAGTGTTATCTGTAGTAATGTACTACAGATGGAGCTGTGTGATGGAGCAGATGAAAATACCTAAAGCTTTTAAAGTGATTAAATTGCTTCAGCAACAGTAGCGTTTAATGCCAAAAAGCTTTGAAAATAAGTTATGAACAGGCTTAGAATTGTTTTCCCATTAATGTGTTCATCTCGCTATTATTGTAAGGGTCTAAAGCCCCCTTCACTAGTTCCCCCAAACTGCAAGGAAGGGTCTTCAAACGATTTCTTCTGATGGTTAAAGAAATCACTCTGATGTCTAAGAACCAACCGGAGAGCATTTGTCATCTTTTCCTAATACGTGAATAATGCAAAACGGATTTGGTTCAGATTTAACAAAAATAGATCACCGTGGATGAAAATGTGTCCTTAAGCTCCTTACATAATGGGGATGATTAAATATCATGTGTAGCAGAGTGAAAATAAGCTGTATTGTGTGGTCCACTGAAGATCCTTTCTGTTTTTAAGTACTTCTCATGTCCTACAGAGAGAAGCAGGTGCTTTGGATCCCATTGTCTCTGCTCTCATCTACAACTTGTCGGCCTGCTTCTCTTCCCCGGGGTCCGCCACGAGACCATTATCATGAAAATAAATATTTCTCAAGTTCATACTATGTACTCTAATTCAATGAGTACGAAGGACGTTCTACCTCAGCCTTCAACGGGCGAATGTTGGTGCTCATCTATAATCGCTGCTGTTATGAGTTTGCTGACGAGCTGTCCCTTGTTAGGGTATTACACTGTGGTTATAGTGCACTCCTTGCTGTAATTATGATAAAAGCTCACAAGGCGCCGTTGCTAAATGTTCGACAGGGTTTAACAGTCTCGGGCCACAACACAGTATGATAATGTTCATGCTTTTCCTTTTTTTAACTTCCTTCAACTAATCCCGGACTTCTCGTGTCTCTGTTTCAGGGTCCAACATTGATTCCAGAGACATTGTGGATGGACACAGAGAGAAGACCCTGAGCCTTCTGTGGAAGATCATCTTTGCGTTTCACGTGTGTACCAGACGGTGTTTCCATGCAGCCAGTAGAGCACAACAGTGTCTTTTTTTTCTTTTCTTTTTTTCTTTAAAAAAAAAAATACTGAAATAGTCAAATGATCTGTTAAGGTGGAGAGAATTTTGGACGAGGATCAGCTGAGGGATGAAATCGGCTTCCTGACGAGAACCTTGAGGACCAAGCGGCGGCTGGCGTCTCTTCGGGCTGATCGAGGCCTTCGGGCCAGTCCTTCGAAGACCAGGACGCCGTACGAACACAGCAGCACCAAGGTCACCCTGCTGATGGACTGGGTCCGCGCCGTGTGTGACTTCTACAACCTGAAGGCGAGTTTGACCTTTCATTTTTTTTAGCTCACAGGCCAAACGAAGTGCGATTGTGGTTGAATTGATAATGATTTCAATTTGTCTGCTTAGTCAATAAACTTTGTGCACCTGCTGCAGTCTGTCTTTGGATGTGTTGAGCAGTTTTTCCCGTTGAAAGGCTGAATGCTGCCAACTTCACCTAAAAAACACACCGAGGGCGGAACAGAGTCCACAGTCCAACAGCTGTTTGACTAAGTTGCTAAACTGTTGTGTTGCGTCATTGTACTGCTGGGAAATGATGCACCCCAACTGTGTTTGTATCAACATCATCCGCAAAATACATGTCATGTGACTCACAACAACTGCTGGCTGCTCTTTCCTCTACGTCAGCGCGGCTCTTTCTTTTGTTTTTGCTCCACGCTCGTCTCCACAACTCATTGAGTGACGCAAAAACACTCTTAATAATCAATTTTTATAGATTTCATCGATTTGTTGTTGCAGCCCAACAGGACCCAAAATCATCTCCCACTCAAAAGTACTAAAAAAAAAAAAAAAAACGTTTTCCCTTTGTGCAGGTGGAAAACTTCACCGTGACGTTCTCGGATGGCCGCGTCCTCTGCTACCTCATCCACCACTACCACCCGGGTCTCCTGCCAGAAAGGGCCGTCAGTCACAGCACCACCCAGACTGTGGAGTGCTCGCAGAGGGGCCGCCTGGAGCTCGACTGCTCTGCCAGCGACTCCGACAGCTCCTTTGACTCCCTGCCGGCGGGCCCCACCGGTACGCGTCAGCTGTCAGGCTGGGTCTTCTGTGCCGTTCTCTGCTTGGAGGCACTTTAACGAAAAGATGAATCCAATTTGATGCATATGACATTTTGGTTTCATTGGTGTGAAAATGAGAGGAATTTGAATCGTAGGGGGGGCTCAATAATGGCTACTGTTGTCAAACATGACACACATTTGGATGTGTGTCTAACTGGTCATAAGGTATTTATTTGAGAAAACAATGTATATGAAGTTATTAATATTTCAATTAATTGAAAAAGTACTTTTTCAAATTAGCTTTAGGTATTAAATGTTTTGTGCCTTAATGGAATTGTGCCTTAATTTGATTGTTTCAAAGGATATAAAAATACCATAGCTTTAGAACAGGGGATTAGTGCATGCCATGGCTCAAAAGTGAAATGAATGCTTTTAATCTCATATTAAGGACATTAAAAAGGAGATTATGAAGAAATTAGAGAGACATTAATAATTCTGATGACAGTTTCTTTTGTTTATTTGTGAAAAAAGGCCCAGATTCTCCATCAGTGGAGTTCAAAGAGCTACTGGAGAATGAAAAAAACAACTTTGGGCTGGTCAACGCTGCCGTGTCTTTCCTCGGTGGCATTCCTGCCATGATCAACCCAGCTGACATGTCCAACACCATCCCCAATGACAAGGTGAGTGTAGAAGTGTAAAAGTTTACAGTAAAATCTCTTTCAACATTTTAAATATTCAGTGTGGTTTTTTTTTCTTCTTCTTCATCTATAAGGATAAAGCAATCAGGCTTTCAAGAATAACTTTTAAATCTATCGGCAAATATTTTCCTACTAAAATGTTGGTGCCACATCGCTGCCTTCATCCACCACTGTTTATTCACAGGTTGTGATGTCTTACCTGTCCTTCCTCTGTGCTCGTCTTCTGGATCTGCGGAATGAAAGCAGAGCCGCGCGCGTCATACAAGGCGCCTGGAGGAAGTACAGATTGGAGAAGCATCTACAGCTGTACAAGGTTGGCTCAATGTTTGGCACGACGGCATCAATTCTATTCCTCTGATGACTTAATGTTTTTATTAGCTTTATATTCAATGAAAATTTGGTTTTATTTTTTGTTGTGGTCGTCTTAATGTTTTTTTTTTTTTTTTAATTTGCTTGTTTCTTGATTGTTGTTTGGACACAGGAAAGAAACGCTGCTGCCATGAAAATCCAGTCCGTTGCGAGGAGTTTTCTCCAGAAGCGCAGAGCTAAGCGGCAGAAACGAGCTGCCGCTGTCATCCAAGCGGCCTGGAGGGGATTCTTGGCCCGCAACCGGCTCCGGCTACGAAAGCAGGCTCGGCTTCGGGCTCTGCAGCATGAAGCAGCCACTCTCATCCAGGTAAGTGACCCATTACGGGACGTCGGGGGTGAGAACTGTTAACAGCTTTGGCCTCCACCTGCATGCCGTCGTCAAACATTTGCGGTTGTCCATTATTTTTGCATAACCGAATCTTCTTCTTGTCTCATTCGCGCAGACTCAATGGAGGATGTTTTCGGCCTGGAGGGCTTACCGCCGCCTCAGCTACTACGCCATTGTTGTCCAAGCGCAATGGCGAATGAGGCGGGCGGCCGCCGTGTACGGAAGGATTCGCTGGGCAGTAACTGTCATTCAGAAGCGCTCGCGAGCGTGGGCACTGGCCAAAAGACATCGGGAACAGTATCTCTCCCTTAGAGCCGCGGTGGTGGAAATACAGCAAGGGTACAGGAGATGGAAAACGGAAAAGGAAAACCGCGCCGCCGAAGTGATACAATCCGCGTTCAAGAAGTGGTACCAGCGAAGAATGTCTGCCAGAACTGCCGCTGCTGTAAAGATCCAGTCTTGGTATAGAATGCAGACGAGTCTCCATCAGTACAGAAAGATCAAGCGGAGCGCGGCGCTCATTCAGGCGCTTTGCAGAGGTCGCGCACAGAGGCGCCGCTTCCGGGCGCTGAGGCGCCGGCACCGCTCGGCCCTCGTCCTTCAGAGCGCCTTCAGAGGGATGGCCGCCAGGAAGCGGGTGGCGGAGATGAGGCGCGCCGCCGTCACCATCCAGCGGCGCTTCAGGGCCCGCGCGCAGGGGGCCGCGGCGAGGCGGGTGTTTGCCAGGCTGAGACGGGCCGCCGTCACCGTGCAGGCGGCCTACCGCGGCAAAGTGGCCCGGGAGCGGCTGAGGAAACGCCACGCGGCGGCCACGGCGATCCAGGCGGCGTTCAGGATGTGCGCCGCCCGCCGGCGCTACCGCGACGCCAGAGAGGCCGCGGCGGTGATTCAGCGAAAATACAGAGCCACGGTTTTGGCTCTCGAGGCCAGGAGGGAATACGCCGCCCTGAGGAACGCCGCGCTGGTCATACAAGCCAACTGGAGAGGCCGAGCGGAGCGCAAGGCGGCGGAGAGGCGGCATCGGTGTGCCACGCTGATCCAGGCCCACTACCGGCGCCACCTGGCGCAAGCGGAGTACCGATCCAAGGTGGCCGGTGTCGTGGTCGTGCAGCGGCGCTACAGGGCTCACGTGGCCGCGAAGGAGGCGAGGGACGCGTACCTGCGCACCAGAGCGGCCTGCGTCACTCTGCAAGCTGCTTTCAGAGGCGCGAGAGTCAGGGCCGAGCTGACGAAACGCCACCGGGCGGCGACGGTCATTCAGTCTTCAGCGAGGATGTTTTCATGCAGGAAACGATATCTCCTCCTACAGAGTGCAGCCGTTGTCATCCAGTGCCGATACAGGGCTCGTCTGGTCTGCAGGGCACAGCAGAAAGAATACGATGCGCTCAAGCGGGCCGCCGTAAAAATACAGGCCGCGTACCGCGGCTTTAGAGACCGCCGCGTTCTAAGGAGGAGGCACCAAGCTGCCAGCGCAATCCAAGCTCAGTTCAGGATGCACCGCACGCACGTGGCCTACCTCGCCACCAAGCGCGCCGCCGTTATCGTTCAGGAGCGCTACAGGGCCACCATGCTCAGGAACCGGCAGATGCAGACGTACAGGACAATGAAGTCCGCGGTTGTAGTGATCCAGGCAGCATATCGTGGCCACAGGGCGAGGAGCCACATTGCAGAGATGCACCGAGCAGCCACAGTCATTCAGAGGAACTTTCTCACCATCAGGGATAGAAACCAGTTCCTGGCTCTCAAGGCGGCCGCTTCGGTCGCCCAGCGGCGGCGCAGGGCAGCGACGCTGGCCAGGAAAGATCGCCTGGACTACCTGTCCAAGCGAACGGCAGTCATTCGTCTGCAGGCCGCTCACAGAGGATGTAGGGTGAGGAAGCAGCTGCGCATGATGCGTTCAGCAGCTGTGACCATTCAGTCTCACTTCCGGATGCACCAACGTAGAACCCACTACAGGACTCTCCAGTGGGCTGCCACAGTTTTGCAAGCGAGTTACAGAGCCAATAAGGAAATGAGAGCGGAGATGCAATCCCTGAGGGTTAAGAGAAATGCTGCTGTTGTCTTACAAGCTGCCCTTCGAGGAATGAAATCCAGACGACTCTTGAAACGCAGGCATCAGGCTGCCAGTGTCATCCAGAGAGCCTTTAGAGCCCACTGTCAGCGCCAGCAGTATCTGACCTTGAAATCCTCCGTCCTCACCGTTCAGCAGAGGTATCGGGCCACTGCTGCAGCAAGAGTACAAATGCACAAATACCAAACAATGCGCCGTGCTGCCGCCGTCCTCCAGGCAGCTTTCAGAGGTCAGCAGGTCAGAAAGCAGGTTGCCGGTCGGCATCACGCTGCCACTGTGATCCAGTCCGCCTTCAGAAAGCACAGGGAGCAAGTCAAATTCCGAGCCATGCGTCTGTGCGCCATCATCATCCAGAGGTTCTACCGCGCCTGCATTCTTCAGAGGCAACAGAGGGAGACGTTCCTGAGAACGAAGCGATCCGCCATCACCCTTCAGGCAGCTTTCAGAGGTCATCGCGTGCGAGCCAACGTGGCCCTGATGCATAAGGCCGCTGCTGTTATTCAAGCGAACTTCAAGAGGCATAAGCAGCAGTCCGCCTACAGGAAACAGCAGTGGGCAGCCTGCGTCTTACAGCAGAGGTTTAGAGCTCAAAGACTGAGAAACGCTGAGGTGAAACATTATCAACGGTGCAGAAGAGCAGCCGTTGTGTTTCAGGCTGCATATCATGCAATGAAATCAAGGCAGGAGATCAAACGCAGGCATCAGGCTGCCAGTGTCATCCAGAGAGCATTTAGAGCCCACTCTCAGCGCCAGCAGTATCTGACCTTGAAATCCTCCGTCCTCACCGTTCAGCAGAGGTATCGGGCCACTGCGGCAGCAAGAGTACAAATGCACAAATACCAAACAATGCGCCGTGCTGCCGTCGTCCTCCAGGCAGCATTCAGAGGTCAGCAGGTCAGAAAGCAGGTTGCCGGTCGGCATCACGCTGCCACTGTGATCCAGTCTGCCTTCAGAAAGCACAGGGAGGAAGTCAAATTCCGAGCCATGCGTCTGTGCGCCATCATCATCCAGAGGTTCTACCGCGCCTGCATTCTTCAGAGGCAACAGAGGGAGAAGTTCCTGAGAACGAAGCAATCTGCCATCACCCTTCAGGCAGCTTTCAGAGGTCATCGCGTGCGAGCCAACGTGGTCCTGATGCATAAGGCCGCTGCTGTTATTCAAGCGAACTTCAAGAGGCATAAGCAGCAGTCCGCCTACAGGAAACAGCAGTGGGCAGCCTGCGTCTTACAGCAGAGGTTTAGAGCTCAAAGACTGAGAAACGCTGAGCTGAAACATTATCAGGAGGTCAAGAAAGCTGTCACTAAGCTACAAGCTGCCTTTCGTGGAATGAAATCCAGAAGAGTGATCAAACAGAGGCATCATGCTGCTTGTGCTATCCAGCGAGCTTACAGAGCCTCCTGTAAACGCAAGCACTATCTGCAGCTGAAATTGTCCGTCATTACTATTCAGAGAAGATATCGAGCTGCTGTTGGAGCTAAAGCCCAAAGAACACATTACCTGGAAATGCTTCGTGCTGCCGTCGTCCTCCAGGCAGCATTCAGAGGTCAGCAGGTCAGAAAGCAGGTTGCCGGTTGGCATCACGCTGCCACTGTGATCCAGTCTGCCTTCAGAAAGCACAGGGAGGAAGTCAAATTCCGAGCCATGCGTCAGTGCGCCATCATCATCCAGAGGTTCTACCGCGCCTGCATTCTTCAGAGGCAACAAAGGGAGACGTTCCTGAGAACGAAGCGATCCGCCATCACCCTTCAGGCCGCTTTCAGAGGCTGGTTTGTCAGGATGGACGTGAGCCGACAAAATCAAGCCGCAACTGTGATCCAGTCGTGGTGGAAATGCTCCGTGCAAAGGCGCGCTTTCCAAAGGGCGCGTGCGACCGCTGTGAAACTCCAGCGGAGGGTCCGCGCTGTGCGGGAGAGGAACCGCTACGCCCGGATGAGGGAAGCCGCCATGACGCTTCAGAAACACTGGCGAGCCTGGATTGAAAGGCGAAAGGTAATTGGCCCCGTGTAAAGGAGTGGTGATCTTATATGGTAGATTGATGAAAATGTATAATGCATATACCAGAATAAAAGGAACAACAACGTCCAGGCGTAAATGTGATTACGTAGATGTAGGCCGAATAACGAGTGAGCACGGGCTCACGGTCCTTTTGCTCGCTGTTGTCTTTCCAGGAACAAGAGCGAGCCCGGGCGAAGAGGAGGCTCCGCTTCACGTCGGCGGTCTTCCACCACCTCAAGGCCATAAAGATCCAACGAGCTCTGAGGGCCCACTGGGCTTTGGAGTCGGCCAAAAGACAAATCCACTGCGTCGTCACCATACAGGTACACGGGGCCCGCCGTCCACAATCTCCTTTCCTTCAGACGAAAATCTGTGAGGGGAAAAGCACTCCCGATGTCTTCAACTCTGGTGAAGACATCTGGTGACTCTTCAACAAATCCCTGAAAAGCACAACATTCCCCTTTTTGAACGGTGTCCCTGCTTCCCCCCCCCCCCCCTTCAGAGGTGGGTGAGATGCAGGCAGCAGAGGCGGCGCTATCTGGAGGACAGGAGGAAAGTGCTCACAGCCCAGAGAGCGGCGAAGCGCTGGCTGAGCCGTCGCCACGCGGCGGCCGCAGTCATCCAGCAGGCCGTCCGCAGGTTCCTCGTCGGAAGGCGCCAGCAGAGGGTCCAGCAGGGCATCGTGAAGGCTCAGGTACAACCGTCAGGGGGAGAATTTGGTACAAATGACTTGTGCACACTTAACGGATAGCTTCACATTTTCAACAGTTTTTTTTATTTTCTCCCCCCCAAAAGTTCTGTTGTCATCTTTTAAAAAAAAAAAAAAAGTTATTCTTATGCTATCACAGATGTTTTGAGGAAATTTCGAGTGTTGGTCAAAAGAAAAGTCCTATAATACGTGTGGTGAAATTTGCGAAGATGGTGTAACGTTCAAGGCCTTGAAATGAGTTGTAATGTTGAAAGTGAATAACATTTAATTTAATTCATGCGCCATTTCAATCCTCTCTGTTTCCGCCCTTTGACGTGGAATTGGGAAAATCCTCTTGTGCACCCAGGATTAGCAACTCATTGTTTTTTTTTGTTTGTTTTTTTTCTCTCTTTCCCTCCAGGCTCTGTGGAGAGGACACCGCTCCCGCCGACTGAATGTCAACGGCAAGTTGTCGAAAATAATGCGCCGCTTACGCGAAGTCTCCGCCAGCGTCCAAGAGGAGGACAAACTGTGCAACAAGACGTCGTCTGCCCTGGATTACCTCCTTCGATACAAGCACTTTTCCTATATCCTCGAGGCCCTTAGAAAGCTCGGTAAGGCTTCCCGTCTCTGGTTACTCGCCCATCGATTTTTGGGGCCTTTCCGTTTACACTTTTGTAAGGGTGCTGGTGTTACTCTGTTCAGATTTATTTTAAGCAATGAAACCCTTCAACTTTCACGGTGAACATGCATCGCTAAGCTTGCGCTTCCTGGCAATTCGTACTGCATGATTACAGTTTACCTGTTTCGACAGATCCGTTTCAACCACACAATGAAGGGTTGTATTTTCACTCTCTATCAAAATAACTAATCAATTCACCAGTAAAGTTGATTCCAGCCAAGTCTGGGATTACACAGTATTTTAATAATTTGTAACAGCTTTGATTGGTATTTAACAGACATCAGTCAGATTTTTTATTCTATTTTACTGAACTATGTGTCTTAAAGTTCTTTTAAGTGTCTTTGGCTCATACTTGATTTAGGCCAGTGTGATCTACTGGGAGAGTACTAACAGGTGTGTGTGTGTGTGTGTGCAGAGACCGCCACCAGACTTTCCCCAGAGTGCTGTGAGCGGCTTGCTGAGAGCGGCGCCACCAATGTCATCTTCACACTCATCCGCTGCTGCAACAGGAGCGTCCCTTGCATGGAAGTCATTACCTACTCCATCCAGATCCTTCTCAACCTCTCAAAGGTACAAACCCCGACCTGCTCTGTTTATCTTCACGTTTCACACCCTCAGCACGACAACCCGATGCTTACTTTTCTACCCTGGCAGCGATGCATCATGGGAACTGGCATTTCCGGTGTGCTTGACGTATTCAAAGTCGCGTTGGCTGCATTAAAATATTTTAGCGCATAATCTCTGTCACATTAATTGCATAGCTTAACGCGTTCAATTTGACAGCCCAAATTTTTAGAATTTATTTGGATGGCATTTATCTTTGTCCTGTTGTACCAGATTCATTCCGTCTGATTTGCATGCTTCTCTTTTCTCTGAGCAAGTGGTTGAACGAATGACTAATTCCATTTTTGCACTTCTCGCCATCTTCCTTCGCTCTGCGCCGCTCGACTTCAGTACCACAAGACCATCGAGGCGGTGTATCGGGTGGACAACTTTGTGGAGACGCTGCTGGACTTGCTGCAGAGATACAGGGAGAAGGCGGGGGATAAAGTAGCAGAGAAGGGCGGCAGCATCTTCACCAAGGCCTGCTTCCTCCTCGCTCTGCACCTTCAAGACGAGAGCCGCGCAGCGGTTCGTAGACTTTTAACATCAAATGCAACGAGACCGACCGCTATTGCAGCTTTGTAAACAATAATAACTTTCTTTTTTTCCAATAGGAGGTCACGAAGCTACCCAAGGCGTTGGATCGATTACGCAGTATTTACCGCCTCACTGCTCGCAAACACGTGATGGACGCTGAAAGAAGTATTATGAAACAAAAAATGAACGCATCCGTCAATGGAAGCTTCTTTGTTCAAGCAACGCCTCGTAAATCCCGCCCCGTGCCAAAGTACGTATGCGTGTGCTTTATAAACAGTACTGTATCCATCCGTGATGTACAGCTTGTATGCGTTTTGCAGCGGTAATTGACGTTCCATCTTTGTTTTTCAGATTCGCACCGGATTGGGTTCTGAGAAGAGACAAGCTCAAAGATGTAGTCGACCCTCTCAGGGCCATTGAGATGGTGGCAAACACACTCGGCATTGTGTTGTAAATAGATACGCTTTTTAATCTAGATTCATTTTCTCATTACTCTACTTCAAAAAAATATTTTTTACAGTTTTAGCCATTTCCTTGATTTGCATGTATATATTAAAAAGGATTTGTTTCTAATGTCATGGTGACACTTTTTCTGACAAGTTTGCATTGTTTTCCTTTACTCGTGGTCTGTGTGCGTGGTAAACATTTGTGTGCATAAGTATATGTGAGAAATATCAAAAGCACTCAGTTAGGTGTGTTCACCAAAAGGAATAATATATTATTTGGTAAAGAGGTATAGAATAGTCAGTATATTTACAAAAAAAGATTACAAAGTATAAGAATACTATTTGGAAAAAAAATGGAATGAGCATATATGTTAGAAAAAGTCATAGGATATTTTTTAAAGTAAAACAATCAGCTTTGTGCTTTAAGTATAACTAAAAGTGTGTAATGGGACAGAATGTTCAAAAACTGAAAAAATAAGTTTCAGCTGTTGAACGGGGAGAAGAGCAGAAGGAGTTCAGAGGCTGGAGGATGAAGTGATGCAAAAGTTAGTTTCTACAGTAGGCAGTTGATTTCCACCAAACAGTTGACCGATGAATTCGATACTGCACCTTGTAAAGAGACCTATTGTGCAGTACGTTACGTGCAGTACTTCTGTCACTGCTCAGGACTCACTCAACGCCTGACAAGTGCACCATGAATCAAGCTCGTGTAAACTACAGGTTTCCATGGATGGTGGTTGTATCTCGACTGGTTCTTCATGCCGTTGTCCTGCCTGCTACGATCATTGTTGGTATTCACGTCACTGCGGCTGACACCTCTACTGCTTTCTGTTATCCATTGCTATTCTACTGTTATCCATTGCCAATTGTTATTTGTCCAACTACTCTAAATACATATGACTCATTTATGTAAAGTACATTGAAGCTATTGTAAAGCTTTTACATTGTTCATTCCGTGCACACAGCATCCTGTCAGAGGGAACCTCTCCTTCCTTATTTCTCCCCCATTGAAGTTCTTTTTTTTCCTGTGCTAAAATGAGGGTCCTGGGACAGAGCATGTGAACAGGTCATAAAGCCCCCTGAAGCCAATTTGCGATTTTGGGGTTAAACAAAATAACTGAATTGATTTGAAATGACGCAATTAAATAATAAATAATATATACAAAATGCACCCGTGACAAAAACGAACATGAGAAGAAAAGTACATTTTTTGATTCAAGTGTTCAAGTTTTAAACAATGTAGATGGACTGAATAATTAAGTACAATATTTACAATTAAATATGTCTATGTACTGTATCATTTCATACAAAAGACTTAATGACCTAATATTGCTTTTGTATGTGATGTTATAAACACGTTTAAACACACTTTAAGCCGAACACTTTTACTGAACATTGGGATTTTGTTTTCATGATTGACAAAGTATAAAACTGTTCTCTGCAGTGTTACTGTGACAGAGTTACTCCTCTGTGGCCTTTATTGGGCTTGCCAACTTAAACTTAAATTAAAATAAACAGACAGCGTGTTTGGTGAACATTGATTTCACTCATGTCAGAGCACACAAGCTAATAAATGGAGACAAATCACCTCTAAATGACAAAGTAGTGGAAGCATACACTTCTGTGCCATGTATCCATATTCATTTAGTTACATGTTGTACAACACACAGAAGAATAGACAGCAGAAAGGTTGACTTTGGTTGTCATTCAGTTCACGTTTGCATCTCTTTCATTTAACTTTAACTTTCACTGGCAAGTGGGCAGCTGCATCACCCCATCCTCACACCTCTGACGCATGTTGATTGTGCCGTCATGACTTCTTCCATAGGTACATGCAAATTCGATCCATTGATGATGGAATGAATATAGCTTAGCATCCGATACATATGCGAATCTGATATTACGTGAGCTCATGGCTTCTTCATCAGCAGTGCAGGGCTCTGTAAAAGATAACAGATGAACAGAATTGTTTAAAGGGGAAGCAGAATATGACTTTTACATCCAGTACTGGATGTTAAATGTCTGAGAGTGTAAATTACTTACTGAGACACTTCATCTCTCCAATCCATTTGCCATTGATGCAGGTTTTGTAGGACTCCCCCTCCATGATATGATGAGCCTGACAGACATATTCAACCCTTTCGTTGTGACTGTGGTGGCTGCGAGAAGTTTCTTTAGTGTCTCCATTGGTGAGAAAAGGCGACCTGCCACAACCCTGATTAGCTAAAAGAATGTAAAGAAACATCCCACAGAAAGGAAAACAGATGAATCAGTGTTTTTCTTATAAAGTTTATGAAAGTCTCACACAGCCAGCTCATTACCCTCAACCGGCTAAATTAAAATACAGTGTAATACACATTTTCCTTTTATAGTTTCCTTTCCTTTTATAGGGCGTTTTATTCTTTTCTTTTAGTGATGTTAATTAAACTTCTTTCAATGTAACATTGTAACACAATTCCTAATAAAAATGTTCAATTTTTTATATGAAACACTAAGACTAAGAATCACTTCTATCTATTTGAAAATAGCACCACAGAGATAAAATGTTTCAGGGAAGGAGAAAGAGAATCAAGAATTTTTAAGATTTGATCATATTTTCCTTTCCAAGAAAATGATTTCTTTCAACTACTGTCTTCCTTTGAAGAGTGTCTCCACGTCTGATGCATTTAAGCCTCACTGCTTTTCCTGGTCATAACTGATGCAATGTGGCATTTTTCTGTTTAGGAAGAAAATAATCTGTTTGGTCAAGAGGTTAAAGCTGCAGCATTTTAGACTTCAGATCAGACTTTCGGAATTCCATGAACCCGAATGCAGTATAGTTACTTTTGCTGAACCATTATTCAGTAAAAGTAATTAATCACCACTTTTCCCAGAGAACTTTCTCATATTACCTCATAAGTCAGTATTGTAACACAGTTGGTTTTGGTCAATAGGATTAACATACCGCCGCAGGTTGGGAAGGCGTCACTCCACTCCCCAGTTGGTAGACATTCAATCTCTTGAGACCCCTGTATTGTTAATCGATTGTCGCAGTGAAAGCGTAACTTGTGGCCGTTCTTAATTGTTTCATTTTGGGCTGGCAGTCCGGTCGCTGTGACATGAGGCTGCAGCGGACCAACTTCACAAGTGGTGTCTGGAGAAAGTAAAAGAGAAATGACTCTATGACATCGGGACATGGAATATTTGGAGCCCCGTTCGTTGTTGTTGGGGAATAATCTGCTCTTCCTGGAGGTTTATGTCCCACGGGGTCAGGGCAGTCACTTTTGTTGCCTAGTAACATGAATCGCAGTAATAAACGATTGCACAAATATTCTTTACAGAATAATTGTTTTGTGAGTCTACCTTCACACGAAGGGAACGGCTGATTCCACTGTCCATCCTCACCACACACCAGCCTGGAACTGCCGTTCAGAACTTGCCCGGGATTATCGCAGCTGAACGCGAGGGAGCGGCCAGGAACTATGGCGCCGTCGTTCTCGGGCAAACCTTGTACTCTGACCCCTCGGCCCCAGGTCGGGGGCTCGCAGCTCAAACCTGGGTTCACGCAAACAGCCGCTCGGATCAATGAAGGGAGCACAGCGCAGCATTCAGTGTTTATCACATCCTCGGGGGTTATTTAGCACAGGACTCGTGTAGATCAATGTAGCGGCCCTAGACCGTTATGGCATGACCAACGGTTTGAATGATTTTAGCTTTAAAAAAAAAAAAAAAAAAAAGAAGAAAATCATGTTTTTGGGATACATTTGTTTAAATACAGTACTCAAAGTTGCCTTGTACAATCCAACGGGAGGAGCAAACATACAACATTACATGAACATAAAACAACTTCATGGTTGACAAATTCATCAAAGATTTATCCAAAAAACAAACATCTTGGGAGATGTAATGAAGCGACACCCCAGGTTAATATTCACATGCTATTGACAAAGAACCGGACATGTGAAAATAGAATTATCAATCTATTGTAGGAAAGATTCAGCTGGGAGGGTTTCATGGCAACAAACGCCAGAGAAGTGCCATAAATAAATTAAATAAAAGTCACGTGACTATTTTGTCTGAATAAAAGGTTCCTTTAAAACAAAATCTCCTCTGTGTTGTTCCCAAGACTTACGATCACATATCGGCACGTGATTGGTCCATCTGTCCAGCAAACAAGTCCTGGTGTCCTCCCTGCTCACCATTTGATACCTAAAAAGAACCGTTTGTGGTTGTTCATCAGAGAAATGATCACGCAGAGAAAAAACACAGTATGCCAGGTGGATAGTTATATTTCTGCTGTTTTATAATTATATTATATAAATGGTTTATTTGAAACTACAGTGTATTTTCAAGCACATGTGGAGACTTTTCTTTTGTGAATACATTTATCACAATATCATGTGAAACCTGTGACTGCTGCTGACAACACATCACAATAATATATATAATAACACATATTTGTGATCAAATGAAAGACCATTTGTAATTGTAAAATGGAAAGTCATATAAAACATATAACATATCTTTATATCTGCTTACTTCTACATTATATTGTGCGTTAAATAACAAAGTGTATAAATACTGCTCTTAGTCTGTGTGTCCATTAAGTCGAGTTTTAATGCACCATTCCAAATGCACTTACCCTTCATTACAAAAGTATTTGATTGTGGTACCAAATACAAAGTCTTCACCCTTGATAATTTGATAATAGCCATTGTCAGTGTCTTCCGGAAGTTCACATGGCTTTACTGGAAGAATAAAGAAAAAAAGACATCTTTTCTAACGCAATTTTTCAAATATTGTTATTAACTTCAAACAGTCAACGCTTTTTAACGCTTATTTTATTCCTTTCATTGAAAAGTAACTGACAGCAATGTGGTTTCATTTTAACCATTTCTTGTTTAATAAAAGCACTTCATTGCAAAGCAGAAATGTTATCAGTTTTTTGCTTTGTAGTTTCTCGCAGTTGTTGGCCAAGACACAATGAAGCAGATGAATCATCAAAAGTTACTTTTGGAAAATAAAGTTATTAAGACATTTTCCAAATAATAGCATGCAGACCTGTGATTATCTTAATTAAGACAATTAACCGCATACAATAATCAATCAAACAAGACATTAGGAGAAAAGATAATTCATTTGAGCACATGAAATGAATCACGCTAGTTGTAACCGGATTACAGCGGGCCTCTCAAAAACAAAAACAAAGAAAGGAGTGGAGTAGAAAGCCATTTAACTCACAGTAGCAGCTTCCTCTACGGACTGCAGCCCAGCCTCCGAACTCAGGGCTACATATATAAGTGATGGCCGGACCTGATATGTAGCCAGTGTCACAAGTAAAACGCAGCACATCTCCTTTTTGGTACTCAGCTTTTTTGGAGTTTTCCGACACCTGAGAGTGAGGAACATTCGGGATGCCGGAACATCCTAACAAACAGCAACATGTGGATGAAAAGTAAATTGGACCTGTGCGCTTGACAATTGTATTTGACAGACTTCAGTCAAGACATTTGAATCAGGAGCTCTTTAAGTATGTGGTTGGAAAGGAGCTTAACTCTGACACTACCGTCACTGAGACACACACACCACACACTAACAGCAGATCTGGGTTCCATTTAACATTCACACTTACCAGTCTGTGATGAAGAGACTTTCACGCTCATCCACAGGTGGAGTAACAGAAAGATGGAAGACACTTGCATTTTGGCACAGTCGGAGGCTGACAGCCTGACAAAGTCTGTTTTTCTGGTGCTTGTCCCCGGGCTGTTGTCCTCGGGGGGGATCAAAGGAAGTAACATGGACTGACCCGTGGGATGGCAGGGGTGTAATATTACAACGTGACGCATGGGGACACACAGCACGCACTTTGCATGGGTAACACTAAACGTTGCAGAAAGTCCTCTGTGCCATGATGGATCAATTCTTAGACATCTTTGGTATCCCATCACATTTATAAAAGAATCCCTCTGAGCAATTCTGCTTTTCAACCAGAAAGTAAAAACATACTTTGTGATAACTTGATAAGGAAACATTTATGATCCCATTCGATTTGACCTGACAGCATCAACAACAAAGCCAAAAAACAAATATGAGTAAAAAAAGGCAAACGAGGGGGAATATATGAGTAGTTTTGTTTAAAATGGATTACTTGCTGTTTGTGACTATTTGCTGATGATGAAATAGTTTCTGTCCAGTTTGATTACCACACGCTCTGCTTCATGGACAGCGTGGACACTTGAGCAAAGTCCACGGTGAAAACCGTTAGGTGGATCGATCAGTCAATAAAGTAATTGGGTCACATGGGAGAGGATCACTGCTTGTATTGTACTACAAAGATTCTTACTTCAAAGTCCGTTAAATGATTAATGCTGGGGAAACATCTTCAGCATTTCATTCCTCAAAATGCTCAAAACATCGTGTAGAGCAACATTGAGTAAGTCGAACCCCGATTCTTAGGTTCACGTTGTCTCCTGACTGGATGTCAGCAGGTAGATGATCAACAGAGAGCGTGTTCAAAGGATCTCTATTGATAATGTTCTGTTGTTTTACTGAATAGTTCCTCTAAAGCACTTTTATTTCCTTTGTTGCATCCGACAAATTTACAACTTGTTACGACGCTGTAACTGTACTCTGACTCCATTTCTGGTATTTTTTCTGTATATTTTAGTCCCTCTAATATTTCTAAACGATTTTAATACTTCTTGTTTTGAATGTCCTTAATAAAACGTTTTTCTCTATTCAAAGCTCTTTAGATTATTGCTTTAGTTTTTTCATGTTAACTATAGCTGTAGTGTCATGGTACCCTGACGGGGCGAACCCAGGTGCTGGAACCCAGAGAAAAGACAGGTAAGTCGTGGTAGAGTGTACAGGTTTATTGTGTCGGTGCGGCAGACAGGGACTTGGCTTGGACGAGGTCCGGGCTTGAGGATGGGTGATACCGCTTGGCTGGAGGTCCCCCCTGGCGTGCTCCTGAAGCAGTTTCCTGAGGCACGAGAACAAGGGTTAGTTTAAATAGAAAAGGCAAGGCAGGACAAGACAAAGCTTGGCTGGGGCCTGGCGAGTCGACGTTGAATGGCAACGAACTGACGACGGCACGGGGTTTTGCAGCTCCTTAAGAGGAGGTGAGGTGACGAGGGTGATTGACTGCAGCTGGTGGGAAGAGTGGAGCAGAGCTGGCGGGGGAGGAGTCCGACAGGGGCAACATGACATGTAGTTTCCTTTTCATATTTGGTAATTTGGTCATCGTTTAACCAAAATTACAATGTAAACAAAACAAACTGAATCAATTTGAAAATATGTCATTAAATATAAATAAAATGCACCCATGACCAAAACTAAGAGGAGACATTTTTGACATTTTTCAATTCAAGTGTTCTGCAAGTTTTAAACAAAGTAGATGGACTGAATAATTAAGTACAATATTTACAATTAAATATGTCTATGTATTGCATCATTATGTACATAACTTCTTAATATGATGTTATAAACACAAATAAACACGTTTAAACACACTTTAAGCCGAACACTCATCTCATCATCATCTCATCTTCAGCCGCTTATCCGGGGTCGGGTCGTGGGGCCAACAGCTCCAGCAGGGGACCCCAAACGTCCCTTTCCCGGGGCCACATCTACCAGCTCTGACTGGGGGATCCCAAGGCGTTCCCAGGCCAGTGCAGAGATCTATACCACCTGGTCCTGGCTCTTCCCCGGGGCGTCTTCCCAGCTGGATGTGCCTAGAACACCTCCCAAGGGAGGCATCCAGGGGGCATCCTTGACCAGATGCCCAAACCACCTGAACGCAAAGGAGCAGCGGCTCTACTCCGAGCTCCTCACGAATGGCTGAGCTTCTCACCCTTCTATCTCTAAGGGAAACACCAGCCACTCTCCTGAGGAAACCCATTTTGGCCGCTTGTACCCGTGAGCTAGTTCTTTCGGTCATGACCCATCCTTGTTTAAACACACTTTAAGCCGAACACTTTTACTGAACATTGTGATTTTGTTTTCATGATTGACAAAGTATAAAACTGTTCTCTGCAGTGTTACTGTGACAGAGTTACTCCTCTGTGGCCTTTATTGGGCTTGCCAACTTAAACTTAAATTAAAACTCTTATAAATAAACAGACAGCGTGTTTCCGTTGGATAGCTTTAATATGCAGAGGTCTGAAACTTAAACAGGTGAAAGATATACAAACAAATATAGTCTCACCAAACTGTGTTGGGATTTAGAACATTGATTTTACTCATGTCAGAGCACACAAGCTAATAAATGGAGACAAATCACCTCTAAATGACAAAGTAGTGGAAGCATACACTTCTGTGCCATGTATCCATATTCATTTAGTTACATGTTGTACAACACACAGAAGAATAGACAGCAGAAAGGTTTACTTTGGTTGTCATTCAGCTCATGTTTGCATCTCTTTCATTTAACTTTAACTTTCACTGGCAAGTGGGCAGCTGCATCACCCCATCCTCACACCTCTGACGCATGTTGATTGTGCCGTCATGACTTCTTCCTTTGGTACATGCAAAACTGATCCATTGATGATGGAATGAATATAGCTTAGCATCCGATCCATATCTGGATCTGATATTACGTGAGCTCATGGCTTCTTCATCAGTAGTGCAGGGTTCTGTAAAAGATAACAGATAAACAGGTTTAAAGGGGAATCAGAATATGACTTTTACATCCAGTACTGGATGTTAAATGTCTGAGAGTGTAAATGACTTACTGAGACACTTCATCTCTCCAACCCAACTGCCATTGATGCAGGTTTTGTAGGGCTCCCCCTCCATGGTATGATAAGCCTGACAGACATATTCAACCCTTTCGTTGTGTCTGTGGTGGCTGCGAGAAGTTTCTTTAGTGTCTCCATTGGTGAGAAAAGGCGACCTGCCACAATCCAGAGGAACTACAAGAATGTAGAAAAGCATCCCACAGAAATGAAAACAGAATTATCAGTGTTTGTTCTTATGAAAGTCTGTCAAAGTCTCACACTGCCAGCTTGTTACCCTCAACCTGGAAAATTAAAATACAGTATAATACACATTTTCCTTCATAGTTTCAAATTTCAGGGCTTTTTAGATTCAACTTCTTTTTAATGTTATGTTATGTTATTCTAGTTTATGCCTATGCCTTTTTTAAATCCTAAAGATTTTAAACATAAAGTTTTCATTTTCTTTGTTACAACACCTTAACTGTACTCGGACTTTAATCCTGGTAATTCCTTTGTATATTTTAGTCCCTAAAATTTTATAAAAATGTGAATTACTTTTTGTATTTTATATACTATTCCTTCCTTTTGGGGAAATGGAGCAAATTATCTGTTAGAACCAATCTTCACAATCTGTGAAGTAACTGTTTACCGTCCAACCAGAACTCTACGCTCCTCTGAACACACCACTTTGGTTACTCCCAAGTTTAAGTACAAAAAGTATGGAGGCCGGTCTTTTGCCATCCAGGGACCTAAACTGTGGAACGCACTTCCAGCTCATCTGCAAAGCATCACGGTGTTAAGTGTTTTTAAATCACAGTTGAAAACACTTAACACCGTGATGTGTACACTAACTGTAGTGTTAAAGCGCTTTGAGTGGTCAGAAGACTAGAAAAGCGCTGTACAAGTCCATTTACCAAGTTCATTTAGTTTGAATGAAAAACATTCTCTCTCCCAACCCCCCCTCAATCAATTCCATTATTTCAAAATAAAAGCCTCAATGATTATCTGTACCTCAACCATAGGTACACCACAATTGCTTTCAAATACTAATAAAACTAGTACTTACTTCTTCTACTGCTAGTACCACTAGTACCAAAATTACAACTATAACTAGTACTAAAACTTATATTACTACAATTTTTTTTTGCTTTTATTAGTTCTGTATTTTTTCAAATTCATAGAAGCTTCTCCCATTTCTGTTTTTTTTGCAATTCTTTCAAGTTCATTTCAGCTTTTCTCATTTCTGTATTTTCAGCCATTTTTAAATGTATTTCAGCTTCTTCTATTTCAATTTTTTCAGCAATGTTTATAATTATTTCAGCTAGTTTTATTTCTGTACTCTAAGCAACTTTCCGAAATTAATTTCAGCTTCATGCATTCCAACGCATTTTTAGCAGGAAATTTTCTAGTTGAAAATAATAAGCCTATTTTAAACATTCATTATCAATGGACGTGAATGACGACTCAATTTTAAATAGTTCTTGTGTGGAAAGTGTGGTCAGGCTTCAGCATTGGGTGGTATTTTTGGTTTTTACATTTTCATTTCCCTTTTCCAGATTAGTCTGAAATTGATCAGTTGACTTTCAGTCTAATCTGATTGTTGGGTCACCGCTAGAAGGTCAGAACACACGACGAGTCAAGGGAGAAGACAAACTAAACTACCAAGAGGCTGTGTTCTTTGTTTTGGTCCAGCACATCCCATGATGGGTTATGTTTGTATCCCTGCGATCGGTCTTCCCACAACTATGTCTTTCTCTCATTTACTATGAAGGAAGACCTTCTGGTTCATTTGGGAAAGCCTGCTGTACCTTTGCATGTAGGAGCATGGCCACTCCACTCTCCATTTTCATCACAATACAGTTCCTGTGAGCCATCGAGGACTGAACTCCTGGATTTGCAGCTGAATCGAATGACATCGATATGGACAGTGTCGTCCACGTGAATCGCTGGGCACTGTCGGGCTGGAAGGAAAAAATAAATACATTTGATAATATGGTAAGTATGAACAGGATGGCCACACGATTTATCTTAAAAGAGGAATGAAGAGAATGTCAGTAAATACATTTATTAGGCTATAAATGCATGGATGATTCAGATGTATCTCCATTCCATAATAGGTAATAAAACATGTGTACATATACAGTATTACAGGTTGAATATGTACACAATTATGGTAGGCTACACGTTTATAATGTAATTTGTGTAAATTCCATGCATGCATAAGCATACATGGCCAGTAAAGCTGTTTTTGATTCGAGAGCTTCCTTTCTGCGACTTTGTGAAATACTTTTTGTACATACGTATGCAAGTAATGTTTCTCTCCTTCCATTGGCCGTCTTTAAGTATGTGGTTGGAAAGGAGCTTAACTCTGACACTACCGTCACTGAGACACACACACCACACACTAACAGCAGATCTGGGTTCCATTTAACATTCACACTTACCAGTCTGTGATGAAGAGACTTTCACGCTCATCCACAGGTGGAGTAACAGAAAGATGGAAGACACTTGCATTTTGGCACAGTCGGAGGCTGACAGCCTGACAAAGTCTGTTTTTCTGGTGCTTGTCCCCGGGCTGTTGTCCTCGGGGGGGGGATCAAAGGAAGTAACATGGACTGACCCGTGGGATGGCAGGGGTGTAATATTACAACGTGACGCATGGGGACACACAGCACGCACTTTGCATGGGTAACACTAAACGTTGCAGAAAGTCCTCTGTGCCATGATGGATCAATTCTTAGACTCTTCATAATGCACATCTTTAGTATCCCATCACATTTATAAAAGAATCCCTCTGAGCAATTCTGCTTTTCAACCAGAAAGTAAAAACATACTTTGTGATAACTTGATAAGGAAACATTTATGATCCCATTCGATTTGACCTGACAGCATCAACAACAAAGCCAAAAAACAAATATCATGAGTAAAAAAAGGCAAACGAGGGGGAATATATGAGTAGTTTTGTTTAAAATGGATTACTTGCTGTTTGTGACTATTTGCTGATGATGAAATAGTTTCTGTCCAGTTTGATTACCACACGCTCTGCTTCATGGACAGTGTGGACACTTGAGCAAAGTCCACGGTGAAAACCGTTAGGTGGATCGATCAGTCAATAAAGTAATTAGGTCACATGGGAGAGGATCACTGCTTGTATTGTACTACAAAGATTCTTACTTCAAAGTCCGTTAAATGATTAATGCTGGGGAAACATCTTCAGCATTTCATTCCTCAAAATGCTCAAAACATCGTGTTGAGCAACATTGAGTAAGTCGAACCCCGATTCTTAGGTTCACGTTGTCTCCTGACTGGATGTCAGCAGGTAGATGATCAACAGAGAGCGTGTTCAAAGGATCTCTATTGATAATGTTCTGTTGTTTTACTCACTAGTTCCTCTAAAGCACTTTTATTTCCCTTGTTGCATCCGACAAATTTACAACTTGTTACGACGCTGTAACTGTACTCTGACTCCATTTCTGGTATTTTCTCTGTATATTTTAGTCCCTCTAATATTTCTAAACGATTTTAATACTTCTTGTTTTGAATGTCCTTAATAAAACGTTTTTCTCTATTCAAAGCTCTTTTAAATTGTTGCTTTAGTTTTTTCATGTTAACTATTGTCATGGTTTGGTCTCTCTTCCTGTTTTAGTTTGAAGTTTCATGTTCCTTGTGGTCTTGGGTTAACTTCACTTCCTGCCTTGTCCTGTGATTGCCTGAGTGTTCCCACCTGTGTCCAATCACCTGCACCTCCCTTGTGTATTTAAGCCCCGTGTGCCTGTTGTCCCTTGTCGCGTCATTGTCTGATGTCAAGTTGTCGTTGGTGCACGTTTTTCCTCGGTTTTGGGTTTTTCTAGAATAAAGAGCACTTTGTCGAAAAACTCTGCGTTTGGGTCCTCCCTGCAGCCTGCACCAGCTTCCACCTCGTGACACAATAGCTGTAGTTTCCTTTTCATATTTGGTAATTTGGTCATTGCTTACATTGTAATTTTGGTTAAACAAAACAAACTGAATCGATTTGAAAATGTCATTAAATATAAATAAAATGCACCCATGACCAAAACTAAGAGGAGAAAAAAGAACATTTTTCAATTCAAGTGTTCTGCAAGTTTTAAACAAAGTAGATGGACTGAATAATTAAGTACAATATTTACAATTAAATATGTCTATGTATTGCATCATTATATACATAACTTCTGAATATGATGTTATAAACACACTTTAAGCCGAACACTCATCTCATCATCATCTCAGCTTCAGCCGCTTATCTGGGGTCGGGTCGTGGGGCCATCAGCTCCAGCAGGGGACCCCAAACGTCCCTTTCCCGGGGCCACATCTACCAGCTCTGACTGGGGGATCCCAAGGCGTTCCCAGGCCAGTGCAGAGATCTATACCACCTGGTCCTGGCTCTTCCCCGGGGCGTCTTCCCAGCTGGACGTGCCTGGAACACCTCCCAAGGGAGGCGTCCAGGGGGCATCCTTTACCAGATGCCCAAACCACCTGAACGCAAAGGAGCAGCGGCTCTACTCCGAGCTCCTCACGAATGGCTGAGCTTCTCACCCTTCTATCTCTAAGGGAGACACCAGCCACTCTCCTGAGGAAACCCATTTTGGCCGCTTGTACCCGTGAGCTAGTTCTTTCGGTCATGACCCATCCTTGTTTAAACACACTTTAAAACACTTTTACTGAACATTGTGATTTTGTTTTCATGATTGACAAAGTATAAAACTGTTCTCTGCAGTGTTACTGTGACAGAGTTACTCCTCTGTGGCCTTTATTGGGCTTTCCAACTTAAACTTAAATTAAAACTCGTATAAATAAACAGACAGCGTGTTTCCGTTGGATAGCTTTAATATGCAGTGGTCTGAAACTTAAACAGGTGAAAGATATACAAACAAATACAGTCTCACCAAACTGTGTTGGGAGTTAGAACATTGATTTCACTCATGTCAGAGCACACATGCTAATAAATGGAGACAAATCACCTCTAAATGACAAAGTAGTGGAAGCATACACTTCTGTGCCATGTATCCATATTCATTTAGTTACATGTTGTACAACACACAGAAGAATAGACAGCAGAAAGGTTGACTTTGGTTGTCATTCAGCTCACGTTTGCATCTCTTTCATTTAACTTTAACTTTCACTGGCAAGTGGGCAGCTGCATCACCCCATCCTCACACCTCTGACGCATGTTGATTGCGCCGTCATGACTTCTTCCATAGGTACATGCAAAACTGATCCATTGAAGATGGAATGAATATAGCTTATCATCCGCTACATATTTGAATCTGATATTACGTGAGCTCATGGCTTCTTTATCAGCAGTGCAGGGTTCTGTAAAAGATAACATAAACAGGTTTAAGGGGGAAGCAGAATATGACTTTTACATCCAGTACTGGATGTTAAATGTCTGAGAGTGTAAATGACTTACTGAGACACTTCATCTCTCCAACCCAACTGCCATTGATGCAGGTTTTGTAGGACTCCCCCTCCATGGTATGATAAGCCTGACAGACATATTCAACCCTTTCGTTGTGTCTGTGGTGGCTGCGAGAAGTTTCTTTAGTGTCTCCATTGGTGAGAAAAGGCGACCTGCCACAATCCAGAGGAACTACAAGAATGTAGAAAAGCAGGGTTTTTAGATTTCTACAACATCAATGGCTGGTTTTCACTGTGGTGTTCCTCAATGTTTTGATGTGTCAAATGTTGTATTTTAGGGAGATCGTTACACCATTTCTGATCAATTCTCGAGTGATTAAAATGAATTAATCCAGCACTAAATCGGTGTTAGAAAAGGTCCTCACCCCCAAACTGCTGCACCAACTTCTTGAGAGCATTCAAATTTCCATCATATACTTTTTCAACTTTTGTTTATGACAAGAAAACCTTTACTAATGTTCATGTTCCAAGCTTTCAGAAGATGAGTACTACTCCTGGTATATACTGTCCCTCCTCTGTCACATATAAAATACCCAAAATGGGGCTACTTGGTTTTCTAGGTGTTACGGATGACATAAACCAAACATGTTTCATTATTTTACTAATGCTTTTTGTTGGTTACACTATTTATGAAAAATGTATTTTTACACAGAGAGCAAATACTGTGGATTTTGTTCCCCATCTTTAAGAGGGTTGTTGTATTGATGGAAATATCTACAGCCAGTACGAAGAAGAGTGGTTAGAGTGACCTAGAACTCTTTCAACTCACAACCTTTTGTGAATATCGCATTAACATAGATGTGCTAAAACAACACTTTCAAGTGTGATTTCACTTACACCTGTTCTTACCTTCACATATTTCTGTTTCATTCCACTTAGTGTTGAGGCATGTTGCAATGCCTTCAACACCACTTGTGTCACAGGTGTACTTTAGGGTCTCCCCATCCATATATATTTCTTTGTCTGCAGTGATGATCATTGACTCCTTCTTGGGCTTTTCACAGTATGCTGAAATGCAAGATATAGTTTTGTTGTCTATTGTTGCACCCACGTTTTAAAATTGTGTTGTCAAACTTAATTGTGTATCAACTTTTATATCTTAATTGTATCGTTGTTAAATTTTATACCCTCACCTATTTTTATTTTTTGTGGTTTTTTTTCAAACATTTCATTTTCTACTTAATTTGTAAATTTCAACTCTATGCAAAGTATGTGAAAAATAAAAGGAAGGACCAATATCATTCCATACATGCATAAGGATTTATCTTTATTCTAAAATTGTGACTTTTTGAAAAGCTTTGTGTACGTACGTTTGCAAGGAAAGATGTTCCCCTTCCATTGGCCATTTTTGCATATGATTCCAGGTTCACCCTCCATCATGTAATCTTTACGGCACAGATATATTACTCTTGAGTCAGACGAGTATTCCTTCTGATACCGACCCTGAACCACAGCATTGTCAACCTTACGTGGTGGGTCGCAAGGTTTAGCAGTTGCTGCAAGTTCTGAAGACACGCACAGCTTTTGGTTATGGCCTGTACTCCTCTGTAAACATGCTCAATTACATCTGATAGAATTCGATTGAAGACGACTCACGTGTACAGATTGCTTGGGGGGAAAATCCATTTGAACGCCATTCTCCCGCTCTACAATTCAGCTGTTTAACCTCTGGTCTGTATCCTGGGTCACAAGTAATCGGGGCCTCTGAGCTTTGTTCATATGGTCTGTTCGCTCTCCCATTAAGAATCGCTGGCAATTCTCCACACGCTTCATTCTCTAGAAAAAATATGATTGCAAACATTCAGGTATGTAAATTATTGCTAAAAAATACTAGTAATACATTATTTTAAAATTTGGCATAAAGAAAAACAACTTTAACTAATAGAACATTTAGTTGAGATTATTGAAACCACAATATACTGCTGTGCATTCCTATCAGATATTGAGCAATGGGGAAAGCATGCGCACGAGGGAGTGGGTTCGACCTAAATATGTTTACATCCTTAGAAATGTTTCGTTTATTCCTCAGTAAATCTTTGGGTATTGCTTCATGCGGGTCACAAGCTGCAGTGTAGTGCATTTCAGATGATTTACCGATGCATTTTTCCACTCCAGACCACTGTTGCGATGCAGACGCCTTGTCACATCTAGCCATGGCCCACCAGCCTCTGGTAAAAAGTTTATAGCCTTCTTTACAGGTGTAGAACACTGTATAATTGTATGGACCAGCTACAATTCCATTTGGTACATCAGGTTTGGAACATGACCCTGAGAACAAAACAAACACACGAAAAACACATAGGGATAAATAGCAAATGGTAGCATGCTAACACATGTAGCTGAGGAAGTTAACACGCTGGACATTTATCTGCATGCTTTTGTCATTTTAAATAAGAAGATGTTGGTCATAGGATCAAAGCACTGCTGTGTATAAGTACACAACACTGAGTCTGATAAAACAAGAGACAACTTTAGCAAATCAAACATATTTTAAATTTAGCTTGAAGAGCAGAATTAATCAGACATGTCTGTCTCGATGGGAAGAAATGGAAAAATTGCCCAACAATCAATATCTTCAATCGTATTACCAACAATATTGCGAGAAATTTACAGACAAATTGATGGATGTAGAAGTGTATCTGTAGATTTACGAATGCCTGTGTGTTTCAAATTAAATCAAAATTCAGTTTTACATTTTGCAATAGCACACAATGACGAAATAATATTCATTTTTTAGATGATTGGTAAGAGGGGTCACATGTTTGCAAAGTTAGTAGGCATACATTTAGGTTAGTTGATAACACAACTATGAACTAACTTCAACACATATTTAAAGATAATTAATCTAAACGTACACACTGATATCAAATCACCACCAACCAAATAGCATTTACAATGAGCAGCGTAGACAGGGACCAAGCAATGCTACTAGTATATTGAAGTGACTAGAAGTCGATCCGAAAACAAAGGTTATTTCACACGATGTTCACACGATTGTTGATGGATGACAGCAATTATAGTAAAGAAAAAAAATAAGAAACTAAAAGATCTTTTTGCACTTGTATGCTTGTATGAAAGTAATATGACTGTAAAAACATTCACTTTGAAATACCTTGACAAAGAGGATTTGGTTTCCATCCCTCTCTGGTGCATGTAGCCAAGATAACACCATGTGGCTTCTTGTAGCCCCTCACACACGTATACCTTACAGTCTCATCCAATGTTTTTTTTTCACGCCATTGAACATCCCAGTTATACACATGTTGCGGTCTCTGATTGCTGCATGTGACCTCTAGAAAAAGAGAGATGCTAGTTTGAATGACAATGATGTGATCAAAGAACGACAAGGTCACACTCTGCGTCTTGTACTGAGCCCATGTAGTTTCATACCTTGGCACACTGGTCTGAGGTCCCAGTCTCCAGTCTCTTTGCATGTAACCACTGCTGAGCTTACCCGATGGTTATCAATCCAGTACTTGTGTCCACAAACGACTCTCACTGTTTCACCAGGTGAAAACACATTGACGGATGCAGGTTCGTACTGTGTTCCCTCCAGTGATGTCGGTGGCAGCTTACATACTATTCCTTCATTTTGGGGAAATGAAGCACGTCATCTGTTATCTGAACCAATTTTCACAATCTGTAGTGAAACAACCATCAAACTGGAATACTCGGTTCACACTTACGTTCACATACAGGTGTGGGGCTCCAGTTTGCTCTTATTCCACTTTTGAGGCATTTTGAAGGTCTTTCATCAACCGATTTGTATGAAGGGTTACAACGGAAGGACAGATACTCGTTTTCACTGTACTCATCCACATCCCCAGTAACAAAGCCATTTCGAATAATGGGTACTTTACAGGTTATCGCTGTTGAAAAAACAGTAAAAAAAGACATCTTTCAAAAAAAAGGAAATGCATGGTGACCGTATTGTAGTTTGAAACAATAATCCTATTTTAAACATTTATTATTAATGGACGTGAATGACAACTCAATTTTAAATAGTTCTTGTGTGGAAAGTGTGGTGAGGCTTCAGGATTGGGTGGTATTTTTGGTTTTCCCCCACCATATTCCATTATTTCAAAATAAAGCCTCAATGATTATCTGTACCTCAACCATAGGTACACCACAATTGCTTTCAAATACTAATAAAACTAGTACTTAATTCTTCTACTGCTAGTACCACTAGTACCAAAATTACAACTATAACTAGTACTAAAACTTATATTACTACAGAAAATGTATTTTTTAATTCTCAGTATTTCCTATTTCTATTGTTTCAGCAATGTTTAAATTAATTTCAGCTTTTATTAGTTCTGTATTTTTTCAAATTCATAGAAGCTTCTCCCATTTCTGTTTTTTTTTTGCAATTCTTGCAAGTTCATTTCAGCTTTTCTCATTTCTGTATTTTCAGCAATTTTTAAATGTATTTCAGCTTCTTCTATTTCTATTTTTTCAGCAATGTTTATAATTATTTCAGCTAGTTTTATTTCTGTACTTTAGGCAACTTTCTGAAATTAATTTCAGCTTCATGCATTCCAACGCATTTTCAGCAGGAAATGCATTTTCTAGTTTAAAAATAATAAGCCTATTTTAAACATTCATTATCAATGGACGTGTGGAAAGTGTGGTGAGGCTTCAGCATTAGGTGGTGTTTTTGGTTTTTACATTTTCATTTCCCTTTTCCAGATTAGTCGGAAATTGATCAGTTGACTTTCAGTCTAATCTGATTCTTGGGTCACCGCTAGAAGGTCAGAACACACGAGTCAAGGAAGAAGAAAAAACTAAACTACCAATAGGCTGTGTTCTTTGTTTTGGTCCAGCACATCCCATGATGGGTTATGTTTGTATCCGTGCGATCGGTCTTCCCACAACTATGTCTTTCTCTCATTTACTATGAAGGAAGACCTTCTGGTTCATTTGGGAAAGCCTGCTGTACCTTTGCATGTAGGAGCTTGGCCACTCCACTCTCCATTTTCATCACAATACAGTTCCTGTGAGCCATCGAGGACTAAACTCCTGGATTTGCAGCTGAATCGAATGACATTGCCATAGGCTGCTTCCTCTGTGTTTCCAGCTACTTGGACAGTGTCGTCCACGTGAATCGCTGGGCACTGTCTGGCTGGAAGGAAAAAATAAAATACATTTGATAATATGGTAAGAATGAACATTTTTCAATATTTTCTTGTTTGAAAAGGTGCTGAACAAATATGATGCTTTTTTTCCAGCTTTACCTTCACAGACAGGAACCACACCATCCCAGCCTGCAGCCATGCAGCGCCGGACGTTTGAGCGACTGACCATTTGATAACTGAAACAGGTATTGTGTAGGACATGAATAATGGACATGCTTAAATTGCACTGCTTTTTATGCACGGCATTGTGATACAGAATGTTATGTTCGAAGGGAAAAAAGATTAAGAGAAAACATAC
Organism: Pungitius pungitius; assembly: GCF_949316345.1. Classification (NCBI taxonomy): domain Eukaryota; kingdom Metazoa; phylum Chordata; class Actinopteri; order Perciformes; family Gasterosteidae; genus Pungitius; species Pungitius pungitius. Next base: position 3,618,312 of record NC_084906.1, read on the forward strand.
AAATTAAAAACAGTACATTTTAGTTTATAAATATTGTCCTACCCTTTATGGCAGGTGTACACAACTTGTGACCCAAAGACAAAATCTTCTCCCTTTTGCAGATTAAAATCTGCATAACTAGCTTCACCAGGATGGCCACATGACTTCGCTTTAACAGGAATGAAACAAAGTCGGTAATATATATTTTTATACCTAAACAAAATATATTGACCATACAGTTTTATCTCCATTCAATAATAAGTATTATAATATTTAATTGTTATGTCTTTAACATTTAATAATACTAACACTTGAAAGTTGCACTCATTTAAGAGAACATACACAGCATTAGACGTTGAATATGTACAGAGGGTACTCTGTGGGTTCCTACTGGAAGATTATTAATTCATTTGCAAACAATAAAAGATTGTAACTCACGTTGACATGGTTGGCCTTTTGACTGCCAGTTTCCTTGGATACACAGCAGTTTGAAAAAGCCACTGAAGCCAACATTGCATCCCACTCTCACTTGTTCTCCACTGGGGTAAGTGGCCGCCAGATTGGTTGTGTCAAAATTCGAATCAAACAGGGGGCCAGTTATAAACTTTTCACGTGTACATTCTATGGGACAGCAAAAAACAGATTATTGAACACACACACACACAAACACACACATACACACCAACAGAACATTCAGTTAAGAAGGAACAGGAACCCTACCCACTTGTTTTAACTACTTTGTCTTACCTTGACTTTTCACAAGGGTCAGTGTATACATCAACAGAAATAGGACACAGCTTTGGGTTTTTACACCCATTTTCTCTTCATAAGCCTGAGCCACCAAATGGAAGTAGAAACCGACGAAAGAAACACTATTATAGACAGAGAGAGCTGTGAGTTCCACTGTCAACAATAGGTTGCTCAATGATTTGCGCAGGTCCAAAGACGAGCTCAGGCTCATTGGGACAGAAAAAAAGAGGAAGCGACCACATAAAGAAAACCTCACAAAACAATCACTGTGTATAGGTACACTAAGATCTATAATGCAAATAAGCTAAATGATCCATGGAAATTATTTAGCAAATGAAAGATCACACAAAAAAAAAAACTAATGGGTTTTTCAATGGTTTAATAGACATTTTTTTTTATTCAGTGACAAAAAAAAAAGTTTAGTATTCCAGTAAAGTGTTTGTTTTTTTCCCTCCCTTGGTAATCATTTGCAGCAATCAATTGAGCAAACAAATGTGTTGCACACAGAAAGTCAGTAAAGTCTTCCAATCCAAAGTAAATATTAAATGAAAAACCTGAGATGGGCAACTGCGATATTCATCCCAAACGTTTTATTACTGTATTATTTGATATGGCTAAATGTCACAATTGAGGCTCAAAAGTTGTGTTTATCTGAAGATCCAGCAATGCAGGATTTGCCTTCATTTCCCAACATGTCTTCATGTTGTTCAAACAACGACACTGAAAACACGTACATTGCACTCGCTCACTCCTCACATATATTTGACAGTAAACATATTATATTCAATCTGCATTTGTGCTTTACATTTCTATAAGCTGCAAGGGTTGAATTGATTTCAATGATATACTGTTGGTTGTATTTATGTACTAAGTGTGTGTGAAATGCAAGAGCTGTTGGCTTTTTGTCTGCATTGCTGAAAAATGCGAGTGATTTGATCAGATTCTGGGTTTTGTTGTTAACTTAAACCATTGATGGCATTTTAAACCATAGGACAACCTTTAACTGTTCATGAAACAGTTACATATAATACCGACTGTCTCTTTAAAACCTAAAAGTAAAAAGACCGTCAGTCAGACAAAGAAAAATGCAGGTTCACCAAAAACACCTCCAGACCTTGCTGTCCTGCTTCTGATACTTTCCAGTCTTATAAAAAGGAGGGAGTGAGGGACTAAGGGGGTTGTTGTTATGTCATGGCTTGGCAAAATGGCTTCATGAAGAATGTTGTGTGGATTTTAGAAAGTAATGGCTGCACTATATGACTAATCATAATGAATAATAACTTTTTTCAGTGGTTTCCAAACTTGAGCTGAGGAATTTCTTCACAAGGTTATTCCAAAATTGGGTGTAAAGAAGTAGTTTGTGTCGGGTAAGCAGTTTTAATTTAGCGAAGTTTTAATTTAAAAAAAGAACTCTGTCAATACTATATTCATCTTTAACAACCCTGGATTTTACTTAACAGGGACCTCCTGAGGCCCTGGATAGGTGCTGCTCCACAGAGACTAAACCCAATAGAAAAACAGAAGGTGAGGCAAGTTCTTTAAACTTAAATGTTTTCTTTACCCATATTGTCCAAATGTAATTACTTATCAGTATCAACAATATCCCATAAACAAGTCTTGATTAAATAGAGCAATTGTACCTTGAATGACAACTTGAAGTGGGTTCATGAAGTTTGTTTATGAAGCCATATACGGCACGTTTGGCCAAAGGGCCGACTGGCAGTTATACAGAGAGGAGGTTAAAACAGATGGCTCTGAATATTCAAAATGCAGTTAAAGACAAGCAGAACAAAACAAACCTGAACTGAGAGGTGTTTAATTCTTCTGCCAGAAACAGTCCATCTGCTGCGTTTTTAGCATGCAGTTATAGAAATGATTTAGTAAAGCAAGAAGACATCAGGATAGAAACCTGCTGTGTGCCAAAACCAGTCTACATATTATTACATAATATTTGGCGCACTCTACAGTTCTCATGTTAATCTACTTATCTAACAGGAAATACCCAGTTAATAAAATAAAGCCCTTGGTAAAATACTTGCCTTGGTTGATTTTGCATCCTTTCTATATTTTCCCACTAGAGGACAGAAGTGATCTACATTAGGTGGAAGAGCAGCAGACTGAGGGCTGGAAAAATACACCCCCAATGGGGTGGATGGAGTATAAGGAGGTGAAATGAACTATTTTAGCTTGCTTTTTTACGGTGCTGACTTAAACCTCTGGAATGTTACAACAACACAAAAGGCCTCCCACCGTGAATTAAAAGATTTTAGCAAAATAAGAAAGTTGACTTGTTAAATTGTATTTATGAACACCTATTAACCAAATTAAAAAATCTATCTATATATATATATATATATATATATATATTTTTGCATAGGAAATGCAACTTTCAAAAACAAAAGAAATAAATGACATAATTACCCTAAAATTTGTCCTAAAAATAATTCTGTTATGCTTTTTGAATTTAAACCCTTTTTCGTTTACAATGAATACCCGTATTTCATTTATAGATTTGCACGTGTCTTTATGACCACGGAACAATCCTGATGCACAGGGATCCGCGGTGGGTCTGTTTGAGGCTCTTACTCGAGCAGTTAGCAGGTTTTCTTTGGATAATTCAGGACTGTTTATTCGACGGGATGAGCATGAATATTAAGCTCGCTGCAAACACACAGCCAAGTTCTCCCTAAGGATATCAGCTTAATGCTAATGATATACAGTAAGCATTAGGATTTATTTTTACAGGTTAATGAACTGGTTGTTTCAGCCAAGTGTGAAATTTCATTTTCAAACTGCAGGCTGATGTGTGAAAATGACAGATTCTCATTATAAACTTTATTGTTTGCCTTCATCGCCCGTCCGCAGAGTCGATATTGATTCGCGTTCCTCTGTTTGCTTTGATCCTCATGTTTCTTACTGCTGAGTGTCAAGAAGAGAGCCCCTTTTAAAAAAAAAAGAAAAGGGGTGATCGACTTAAATTGGAACTGCTAAGCTTCATGCAGCAGGAGGACTGTGAATGATCTAGAGTGACCGCAGCCTCAGAAAACCAAAATCGGAACCATCCGAACATCGGAAACAATCCTTGAAACACCATAAATTGATCGTCTCGTCCGTTTCCTATTCACTCATAGTGAATATTCTCTAAATCTCTCCTTGCTATAGTTATCTCATTATTTAGCTGTGTTGCAAAGTCTGACTGGCATGCTTTCAATAATTTGTGTGTTTGTGATTGCCGATACCACTGTGTGGTTGGATGGAGTTCCTGTTCGGAGCACTTTGATGGGAACATTTTGTGTAGTATTCATTTTGCTTTTAATTTCAAGCTGCCGAACCCACCATTAGAAATGTTAAATCATACATTACAGTGTGTTTTTCATCTCCTCTTTTGCAACATCTGTATTTGGATAAAAAACTAGTAAAACATACTTGATGTTGAGAAAGTAGTTGACACATTTGAACAATTATTCAATGCAGCATGGCACCATGGCAGGCCACAACACTGCCTAACCTAATCAATGTGTAACTCATCTTACTGATCATCACTTTTTTAAATGATGTACCCTGTCTATGGGTCTCTTTACCTGCACCAACACACCCTTTCACTTTTATTGATAACCAACTAACACCATGTCAAGCTGCCAGCAGCCTGCTGTAAAACCCACAAAAACAGCCAAATATTACTGGTTTTGGGTAAATGTCTTTATGAGTCCCACTGCTCTTTTTTGGCAAGTGTCACTTCGTGCGCTACGGCCCTGTGCTCTGACCAATGTCAACCCTTACCAGTCATCTCTGCCACCAGCACCCACGGAGGGGAGTCTTTCCAAGAAATGTAGTGAGATTCATAGTTACACTTTGGGTACAGCTAGGCAAAAGACAGAAGCACATCGTACGGCTTTGCAGTGCTGAGGAGGAGAGGGAAAACCAGTGGGAGGTGATGTGCGGTGACCCGGACTGGCATTAAAGTCAAAGGGGCGTGAACCGGATAGCGGTCCTGGGGTGTTAGGGGAAAGAACATGGCCTTTTTGACACATGGATCTCATCCTTGTAATTGACACAGCATAAACTCCAAATATTTGAAACAATGTGATTAACTACCATTTCAATCAAGCAATCAAACAACAAACAAAAGCTTCTTCAGCCACCTCGTCCCAGCAGCCAACACACACTTCGGTTTATTGGGTCACACACACTTGCACGGCGTGTTCTGCATTTACTTTTCTTTGCCCCAGTCGCTCACCTTTCCTCAAACACTTAAACTGAGTTCACTGTCATCTCTTTTTTTTGTTGCGTTTCCTTCTTTAGACCCCGCTCTCGACCTCACTCGGATCGGACAGCAGATTCCCTGCGGCCAGCCTTCACTGGATGATCTTTTCCCAACTAATCCTCTGCTACCAACTCTATATCTATGCTCCTTGGCCATTTCTACTGCATCCTCCCATGTCAGTTCCAGCAATTTCTTATGGACGGCATGGGTGCAGTGGAAGATCTCGCACTACCACCACACAACAACCAGCCCACCGCGGAGATCTTCACCGGATAGACGGGACCCCACCGATCCAGCTGATTGAAATGGGAGGAGGCAAAACCAAGGCCTGGAGAGTGGAAGCTGCCACTGGAGGGAGGAGGCATGACAACCCCTGCTGCCTGACTCTCTCAGTGTGCGTTGACATTGACGGTGCTGGCGCTGATGCACAGCCCGGTGTGCTGAACGATTCTCTCACGTCTTCAACAGCCTCTTGTCAGGAGGGGGGGGGCAGCAGATGTCTGTTAGCGGGGGATGAAAAGAAAGACAAAACCGCAGCAAGGACATCTTAACTGGTCGGGTGGAAGCCGTGGGCGGCGGGGGGCCTGATGTACCGGTGACTATTGACATTGATCTGCAACGCAACGGTCTCAGCTAGGATGACAAGAGACATCGGCACCGCTTTGTTAAATGGAAGGTGGGGGGTTAACTGGTACTGAAACGGTTCTCAATTCGCCTTCTGTGACTTGGAAGCGAATGGGTCAGTACTCTGACTTTGATAATATCCCACAAGTGAAATAATCATCCTTCTTGTTGTTCCAGTTAATAGACTGTGGTCCTAGATTGTTGTTGTCTTGCTAGCCTAAAGTACTTTACTGCTCCCATCATAGATTCCAAGATATTTAGCTCATATTGGCCCCAAATGAGTCTATTTCCTCCTGTCAGATGTCTCTCCCGGCTGCCACTTGGTCCTTCCCTCGTTGTCAGCTGTCAGATCAAAGCAGTCACAAGCTGATGGCTGCTTTGAAAATAATTGATACACAATCAAATTTGCGAAAAGTTGGGTGAGCATTTCTACATCATATTTAATTATGTTTTAATCCATCAGCAAGCCCTGCACTGGTTGGGATTTTTTATTCATGTCTATAACACAGACTGAATCCAAAATACTGCCTTTGATTTGGGTTAATTTGAAGTCCTTTTTTTGTTTAATCACAGCTAAAGGTTGTGCAATAATTCACACAATCTTGCAACATTCTGGTTGTGGGTTAACAGCCCAATGCATTCACCTCAAATCTATACTTCCATAGTTTTTTTTTTCTCCTACTATTGAAGTCAATGGGGTCCATCAACTGTCTGATTCTTTAAAATATCTTTCTTTGTGCTTAGCAGAATACAAAAATCATACAGGTTTGGTACAACGTGATGGTGAGTAAATGACACAATTTTCATTTTTGGGTGAACTATCCCTTTAAAACAAAGTAACATATACTTGCAATTGTAAACTGGTCCAGCATCAGCTAGCAGCTGGCGTCACATAAACCCGAGCGGAATGTGCATATTTTAATGCATCCTCGCTGACGTTGTTTCTAATGAGGGTTCGTCAGGGTGAAGCTCTTGCATGCAATGAGAACACTTTTGATGGAGTATGGGTGCATTTGATATGATGAACCATCCACTTGATGGCTCTTTTTAGATGTGCATCAACTCCTGTTCTAATGTTCTTCATCTGAAAGTGATTTATCTACATTGACATAGACATTATGCTCCCTAAAGGACCAAGAACTCGGGGCAAGAAATCAACTCATTTACACTTAGAGCTTGGTGTACTGTTTACAAATATTGAGCATTGTGGTTTGTGTGTCTCTGTGTCTTTATATTTCACTTCAAGCATGCCTTCACTTTTATATTCTCTTGTCTATGAATAATTGATCTGATGTTTTTTTGTTGTTGACACTGTTGGGTTTGCATTTGGTGCCCAAGGTTGGCGCAGCCCTCCCTGAGCCAACACTGGCCTTTTTATCTACTGACCTTTGATGTTGTTTTTAATGCTCTCTCCCGGTGGAAAGACCCTCCAAGTTTTTGGCACTCTCACCTAAATTGAACTTTCTGTTGTGTTGTCTCGGAGAACGCGTTTGCTTTTGTTGTCTGCTGTTCTGCCGCTGGTTGGGTTAAGTAAGTCACCGCCAGGCCACGTCCCATGTGCCAACACGGGAACCCCCGCCTCGCCGACTGCAACTCGCATCCACCATGGGATTGAGAAATAGGAAGTTATATCAAAGTTGCACGTGTTGCACCGATTGAAGAGTAAAACAAAATTATAAAGTCAAAGACATTCAGAAAAAAGTCTTTATTAGTTTCATCCCTTTAGTCCAGATGGATATGTCTCGTACTTGTACAGTAATATATCTCTACAGTTATGGTAGTTATGGAATTTTGTACAAAACTGTATCATCCGCCGATGACGATTAGTGATTGTGATTTTGACATTTTATCGCTCTCCATCCTTAAGTAAAATGTTTATTTGTGCAATACTTTTGTTATTGACAATCCCAACAGCCTCAGCTGTTTTTGAGTTTACCGCAAATTGGCAAACGGTAGCATCCTAGAACAAAGTACTCCAATAAAGCAGTATTTAGAAGAATACAACCTCTTATCTGCCAGGATGCCGTAGGTTTTCTGGATTTATATAAATATATAATGGGAAGTGTTTAAATAAAAGTCAGGCTGACCGAGGGTTGAAGGGACAAGCAGAATAATAAATCAAAATATCTGAAAGTAAAGAAACCGACTGTGCTTCATTGTGCTTCGTTCAAACTAGTGTATTTCTCAGCAGCCCGTGGGATCCCATGAAAGCTGTCTCTTCCGCATCGTGTGATTAGTTGTGTTGAATGTCGGAAACCATGTCCACCTCTTCCTGGTTCAGTGCTTCCATTTAAGGAACATCTACCTACGCCACACCATTTTTGAATTCAACACATCACACCAGGTGCCAGGGAACGTCGGCGCGGGAAAAATACAAAGCCGCAGAGGGACTTGTATACGTTGTATGCAGCAACACGTAGAGCAGCAACCCCCCACTATAAGAAGATGAAGGGAGACATACATGAAACGCTTGTGGGTGAACATGTAGGGCTTTCGAATTCCCGGAGCTCTGTGCCTCGGCTTTTGATGCCGTCAGCTCTGTGCGTCTCTCGTCTCTCGTTCTCGGACGGGTCACCGGATGAGAGCTTTGGACCTGGCTTCTCCACGGGGGAAGAAACCCGGACCTCAAAGAGAGGGCAGAGAGAGAAACTCAAAACGCAGGGTGCTCGGGGGGAGAGGAGACAGACTGCTTATCGGAGGCTTATCAAGCCGTGGAGGGTTATATGCACAGTCAGGCCACTGAGAATTGGTATTAAAAGTGAAGAGGTAGGGAGAAGTGCAAAAGAGAAGGGGGGGGGGGGGGGGTGTTACGCTTCGGAGGGTGTGATGGGTCTGCAAGGGGAGGTTGGGTCTCTGGTGAAGAGAATTAAAGAGATTCATTTTTAGATGAGCAGGGCTTCATTGTCAAAGCTTAAAAAATGTCCAGGAATATAAGGATTTGAGGGGATATTTTCTTCAGATGACTTAATTCTTTCCAGGAAATCCATGATGTTTGCAGAGTATTACACCTGTCCATGCTGAAAGGGAGTCACTGTATGAATTCAAAGTGGGTTTTGTGGGGTTTTGCCGGTCTTCAGTATCTTCAGGATTACCACTTAACTTCCAAAAAAAGATGATCAATAAATCATTTGCTGATTTGAAATAACAGAATCGATGGGTACACATACAGCGTCGTGAAAAAGTATGATGATCATGTTAACAGAGACTTAATAAAAAGAAATAATAATCAAACGGAAGGGAGGGAGACAAAACTATCAAGGCAGGCACCACATTTATTGAAAGGTGTACACGAAATCCGCTCCTCTCTCTGATACCTTTGCAAAGGGGCCTGTAATAGGTTTTCATAGTCACAGGATTTATAGAAAATTCTTATAGAAATTTCTGTTTTTGACTTTCTGTTTGAAAGGTTTTTACAAATGTACCCTTTAACCACCTTTTAGTGGCTTCAGTACAATACGTCTACCAATTCTAGATATTCCACATTTTGTTTCCCTTTTCATCTCATAGTTGTTTGTTTTCTTTGGTGATCAGGTAGCAGACGGTTAAATTACCTTCCTCAGCTGTCAGCTGTCTTCATGACTGTGTGTTTACTCTCCAATGGACTGGAAACAAACCAATGATGTTTGCATCCCTTACAACAGACTCTGCTGACATATAATTTATATATATATATATATATATATATATATATATATATAGTGAATGCATATATTCTGTTAAATACAGGGATTTACCATCTAATATTATATAATATGAATGTATTATATACTCACTCAAATACAGAAATGTCTTTATCTTCAGAAGCAAATGTTATGCTTTATGGTTCATTCCTATTCATATAGAATTAATGTTATAATGTGTAAAGATTACAGGTACTTGAACACAAAACAACTCAGAAACAGAAGTGCAAGTAAAGTTCTTCACTCGTGTTCAGGCAGAGTCAAAACCGGGAGATCAACAAATCAAAAAAAAGTCTCACGCCAAAAGGGCGAGTAGTCGGGCAAACAGGGTCAGAACTGGCAGCTCCGGCGCAAGAACTTGCGAACTTGGCAATAACACACAGCACAATGCTGCAGAGGGCAAGTGTGGGCACCTAAATAGTGAGGGACTAATGAGGGGACGGGCCGCAGGTGAGAAGGGCCCGAGCACCAGGGGAAGGGAATGAGAGGCGATCTCGTGTCGGCGACGGGATCTGGAACGACAGGAGAGTCCGACACGCAGGCAGGATGAAAAATAATAAGCCGGAGAATTGGTGACAATTTTTGCCATGAGATAAATTGTCATCAAAGCACACACAATCAGCTTTTGGTGTTTTGGAAAGTATCTTAATTTATAATAATTTTAGGGATTGCCATGAATCACTCTGGGTCCACAGATGATGATCTCCAAACTACTTGGGTTATTTCCTGACATTATATAACAACACCTGCAGGTCAAAGATTTTACCCGTTCAGTAAAATATCCACTGAATGGATTGTCTTCAGATACATATGGTTACATCACAATGTGACACAATGATTTGGATGGTTTACTCAGGAAACATCTATTCAATTTATTCCATTTTAGCATGCTAAGACACCAGGTGGTGGAAATAGCATTTCCATTGTCATATTAGCTTGCTGAATGTTCAGCCTCGTGTGGCTATTAACACGAGAGTTTTGTGAGGTTTGAGGCTGTAGATAGAAACACTTTCTGCATTCTGTCTGGAACAGGGACACTCCTCTACTTGCCGCCAATCATTAAATGCACGTGAATCAAAGCCGAGCTCGTCGTGACATCTAAACCCCTGCAAACCCTTCTTCTCATATCTCCATCTGCCAGTTGATAGCAAAATGGACAAAAGCATATGTGTGTGGGTGAGCTTTGCAAATTAGTACTAGTAATAGTACTGAGAAACACCGAGAGTTACCTCCTTTCTGGCCTGCACCAATAATCACTGACAATGACTGGCTACAGTTAAAAGTTGCTCGGGCCAATTATATCATATTTCCAGCAGGGAAACACACGTTTACCTTGTTCTTGGGGAAACGGGAAAGAGAAGAAATGCCTTACAGACACATCAAATTGCCTCAATGTTAATGCTGGAGAGGAGGCGGCGGCCTCGGAGTCCTGCAGGGAATCAAAGAGGCGGTTTTAGAAACAAAAGGAAAAACAAACACTCTCCTTGCGAGGAACGCAGTGTACTAAAAGCTCAAAATAGAGACATAATTCCATATCCCCCCCCCCCACACTCTTTTTTTCACACAAGAAAAAAAAATATATAGATATGGCTATGAAGCGTTCCTGGAAAGGAGAAATGTTTTGATGAAGCAGGAATTCATTAAAAGTTGACTAAAGACTGCCAAAGCTCTTTCCCTCACAATAATAAGGACTTAGAATAACAACTTCCCCCAATGTGTCTGTTCTGCTGCAGGATCCTGGTTCTCCCAGAACTTACTGAGCTTATTCTAACATGCTAACAGAAAACGCTTTAGCCACACGACGCCTACGCTGCAGCCTTATTCCAGTCAACTCTTTTTTTTCTACTTAATTACAACATATAATGTATTCTTCCAGTTTATCCGGGGCATATTTGTTGTTGCTGTGTCATGGTGTATTATAAACCATTTGTCAGTCATTGTTTGATTGTAGCAAAGCCGCTCAACATCTTTTAACTCGCATTAAAACCCATTGAAAACGAGTCGCAGATTCAATTGATATTTCTGTTTCATCATTGCAAGCGGCCCCTTTCACATTAGTTGTGGTCAGCAGGCTGTAATTGGACAGTGGCTTATGCAATCATCTTATCCTTTTATTCTGTTTTGAAGCATGAGAATCCAGACAGATGTCACTCCGTTAAACGTGAACAACGAATGGCAACCGAATGACAAAAAAGCACTAAAAACACTGCTTTGTCACAACCCAATGTTTCGGCAAATGGTTTGAATGAGTAATTGCAATGCCCCATTCAGGCAAAACGCAGTACTCAACTCGACTTCATTTCCTAGCAACTTCGGCACATTTAGCCTTCACTGGGGCTAATTGGTACCTGCCGCTAACGTAATGAGCAGGAGCAGAAGGGAGCTCTGGTTGTCAGCTTTCTGATTCCACGCCAGCGACCAGGACAACAAAACAAACAAAAGGCCTTAGTGTACACTTGTGCAAGTGCAGTCCAGACTGTTTATTTTATAGTACAGAATTTTACGGCCATGGAACTAGCGCCACCTTTGAAAGTGTAGTCTGTGATATTTACAGATTCAAAATGTTGAATCCTTTTGACATCAAAACTGTGCGGTAAACAGATGCAGAAAGGCGGTAAAGGTCATTTCTTGATGTGATTATGTCTTAGCGTTCGTGTTCTCGTCATCAAAAGCCTCAGTGACTGGATCAGTATTCCGTCAAGCAGCTGCGCAGCGAGTCAACCCATCACAATTAGCATTCGCGTCTTTCATCCTGTTCCTCCACCTCTGCAACTATGAAACCTCCCGTTGTAAAGCGCCAACTTTCCTTTAAAGGTGCGATTGAACAGGATATTAATATGCACAGGATGGTTGGCTGTGTTGTGGCTGTTGTAAAAATATCAAGCACCCTGCTCTCGGTCGGCTTTCCAACACCTCGACTCTCCCTCCGTGAGAAATGACGGGTCTAATGGGAGCCAATACGGACCCATGGTTAATGCATGAGAGACGCTACTTTAGACTAATGGCAGCCGGGAAGTGCAAAATCAGGACAGATGAGGAGAAAGAGCAACAAGAGGCACAAAAGTGAAGGAGAGGGAAGGAAATGCCAGAGAAAGTGACCGAATGAGGATGGTGGATGTCAGGAGAAAAGACGATGTGGCAGAGATGATGTGGTATGAACTTAGGAAAGGTGCGAAGTTTTGAAGCCTTCCTTGACGCTATATTAATAACAGATATTTGTTTTGTTTGAAATGACATATGGAAATAGCCTTCGAGGATAGGCGGATATGAGGCAGCAGATCCCTTGGCACAGGCATTTAACATGTCCTTGTTCTCACCTGCATTGGAGCCAGACCCAGGACTGAAAGAGACACAAAACAGATGTTTGGTTTGCAGTCATGTTATGCCTCTTTGTATTTATTCTGTTGCTTGTTATGGTCATATTAGCATCACTTTGTAGTCATTTTGCATCGCTTTGCCGTCATTTGTCTCTGTGATTGCGCTGCGTTGTGTTTGTTTTGAGTCTCTTTCCCGTAATTTTGCATCATCAAAGTTGCTCTGTGTCTCTTTGTAGTCCTGTGATTGACTAAGAAGGGCTCAATAAGACTCTGGAGGGTAAGCATGCTGCCCCCCCCCCCCCCCCCCCCCCCTCTCCCCCCTCTGCGGGTGGGGAGAAAGAGTTGGCATATTATGTCGGCATGATATCAGTCCACTGCAATCTTCTGGGTCGGCACATATTCAGATGTTTTTAGGTGTCTGACGGATGACCTGCATTAGAAACGGCCACTGCAGCCATGTGGCCTGAAAAAAGAGCACGTGATGGGTAGTGGGTGTTTTTTTTTTTGAGTGGGGCCGCAGGAGATCGTCATGACTCACACGCACTAAATGACTTTAAGGAAACCCTTTTACACAGCAGCATTCATCAAGCGTTAATGAACAGCTGAGAGGGTACAAACGCAAATGCTGGGACGGGGGAGACGACAGATGGAGGGAAGGAGAGAGAGAGAGAGAGAGAGAGAGAGAGGAAACTATCATCGCTGTGATGAATGAGTCCGGTGGCAGAAGCCCTCGGGCGATCACTCCGTCACTGCGACAGGCGTCTGTGGCCCTAACTTCATTATCATGACACAGTCACATCAACACACTCCTTCGGATGAGAGCGCGGGCGGAAAATCGGCTCGACGAAGGATCCGTTAAACCGGTCGGGGTTCAGTGGCCTTTCACAGATAGAGAGGAGCGCTTGGTTCTAATAAAGGCTTTTAGAAGCCGCGAGTCATGACTTCTCGTTCGGTCTTTGACGCACTACACGTCGAGGTCATTCATGCCAGATGTATTAGAGTATCACAATTGATGATGGTATCTTAATCAAATATGTATAACATGTAAACGTGATCGACGACGTTCTAAATGCTGTGCGAGGTCTTGTGTGTAACATCTAAAAAAGATTTAATTAAAAATTGGTTGTTTGTCACAGCTGTCCAATTGATCAGATCCAAATGATTCATTTGCCACTTATATGCCTGTAGATTGGTGAGCTTGGTTCAACCTTAGTTTTTGGACAGCAAACACAACGATGACATATTGGCAAACATGTTAGAAAACAGTTGCCTACACATCCACAAAACATTATCATTCATTTAGTGAGGAGTCTTTGTGGCAACTTGATGGATTTAAGCCCAATATTTACTCTCCTTTTACCCCAATCTGTTGTGGTCTCCGCCAAACCCTGAGGGAAGAATTTGTCTCTTTTACTGCTATACCCACTATGTTTGCCGGTTGTCCTATTATTTTATCAGAGTGCTTTGCTCGTGTACTTTCTTCATATTACAGCATGCAGCATGTCCTGCAGGGTCTTATGTGGAGCTCAGCTGCGATCCAGTTTAGAGAGTGAACAGGGATATTCTATATTTTTTCATTGGCCCGGCGACCATTGCATATTCCCCATCTACCCATTCAAAACTGTTACACCTCAAAGAATCCAGTTCCAACAAACAATGCATTGTGCCTCGAGCCATGGTATTTATCATAAATGGAACTCATATCCAATTTTCCACTAGTTGTTTCATCTTTGTCAGTTTCGTCCCCGGGTTAATTTTGCTTTACATCGATTCCCATCCTCCTGGGCAATTTGCGGCAATCTGTGTCTGATTACTCGCAGTTTGATGGATGAGGTGCAGTGGCCTCCTGCGTCTTTGGTCTTACAGGAAGACAGAGGCAGGTGGTACTCCAAAACGAAAAGACGCCCCATTGCATTTAAAGCTGTGACCATGTGAGTCACAACCATCGTCATGGCCTATGAAGTGAGCTTAACGTGGTCCGCTGGGATGACTCCAAGAGGATTTCAAAGGTTAATCAATGTGAAACGCAATATTACCAATGCTTTGTGTTACCTGTTTTTATGGTGGCATAACAAACATAAAGCTGATGAGGGGACCAGTTTCCTTGGTTGTTAGTGAAGCTGAAAAATTCTGAGCCCAAGGAGACATTCAGCAGTTAATTGAAATTTGGGAGGTGGGAATATAAAAGGTCCATATCAAATATTTATGCCGCAAATCAGCCTCTTTTCAAATGTGAATGAGGACATTCCATAAAATATGCATGAGAGTATAGGTCATTAGGGTGCAACTTCCACCTTTTTTAGCTCAATGGGAAAAATCTAGTGCAAGAGAGAAGCACAGAGCAAGCAAGATAATAGAGGAAGCAAATAAAGTTGAACATTAAAGGGAGATCAATTTGAATTCATCATGCATCATGCAATGTATCTTTCTACATACTACGCTCTCACAGAAAGAGTATTAAAGGTGTATCTGTATTATTATTCATCATACTTTGTTGTCATGTGACTTTCTACCACAGATGGTGATGGCATGAGATTCATTCATTCATTCATTGACACACACCCATCATTGAACTCATTACGATGCTGGATACTTAAGGACGCCGACTAATACCAGAAAGCACCGGTGGCGAAAAAATCGGCCCACCAAATTACTGACATCTGTGCAAAGCAAGAAAAGGTTATCCCAGAAAATGCAATCACCATAAAGCTAATGAGCTGCTCAGACCTCACAGCTCATTGGCAGGAAGGAGCCAGGTCCAACAAGTATTGCAGGTGTTAAGAGCAGGTGTTGTTTGTAAATGCTTTGGGAATTAAAGCAATCTGTAAAACGGGGGCTGCGATGTGGTCTGTGTGCGCAGGACTGAAAGTGTGCTCTTTATGGTCTAATATTGAAAGATCTAAAAGTTTAATTCCAGATTTGCCTTTTGAAATAAATGGGATGAATTACGACAGTAATTCAGAGACTGTTGCTACTAGAGGATCATCAATCTTGCTCTTGAATAGAAAACAAGAATAAGGGCTTTTTTTCTTTTTTGTGGCAGTAAAACCAGCGCAGCTGGCACTGCAACTGTTTGGTAATCCCCATACCATGAAATTTGCTTTTGAAGTCTTTGTGTTATTAGCATTCAAATGTGGCAGCACAGAAATGGGTGGAAATTGTTTCTAGACTTCTAAGAACCTGGTTTGTGTGTGCTGCCTGCTCCGCCATGTGCCAAAATCCTAGCATGGCTTGTCAGCGTGGTGAAGTTACGCTAACGAGGGCTAAACGAGACGAAGGGTCTCTTGAGTCTGACCACTGTGGTTCCGCACACTTTAACAAAGAACTTTAAGCTTCGCCAGTGTCTCGGATCGTTTGGAACAGCAGACCAGAAAAGAACGACGGCTTAATTCGAAATGCTCAGTTAAGTTGTACCTATGTGGTAACCTCATTTGCTAAAACTCTAAAAGTATTTAACATTGTTAAGTTTATATTCATATAAAATTCTCTGTACAAGGGCTACAATATGGTGGAGGATTTTGTAATTGTTTCTTAAATGTGTTTGGACCAATTTTAGGTCTACATGTACGTTTGCAGATAAAAGCCTTGACATTTTTCTGAGAGATTTTTCTCAAAAGAGAAAACCCTCTAAAAAAAAATGTCACTGGTTAAAAGCAGCTGTATTTCAATGTGCATGTTTTCACAACTTGGATAGCTGACTTACAGTATTATAAAATCAGAATAAAATGTAGCATCATCATTAGAACACATCAAGTGTCTTGCCGACTGCGACACTATCCGCAATATGCAATGTATCCATTTGATATATTGTAGGTGTTTTAACTTTTCGGACACATTTCTGTACTCAAAAAACAAGGTCACTATAAATACGTTTCCATGTTTTGCTCAGATTTTCTCATTCTTAAATTACATCTGAAAGATACGAGTTCAAACATAAAATTGTAACAAATTGCGGGATTCCACATAAATCCACGGATTTAGGTTCATTAGATTTGTCCAGTCGCTCTGTCTCAGGTAAATGCTGCTTGTCCTGTGTAACTCTGAAAGTATTGATATTGTTTTGTTCGGCACAAACGTAGTGCATTAACATGACTTGCTTGCGTTAAACGTTTTCATTTAAAACATGAGTTCGGTAGCCCTTGTGGCGCATTAACCCGTTTTGAGGTGCGCTTGCTCAGAGCTTTACACCAGTACACATGATTTGTTCCTATCTAGACAGTGAACGGGAGCGGAGACACAGCCTGCCGCCCCATGATTCCCCCCCCCCAATGCACAGAGCCAACGTGTTGCTTCTACCCTGGTGTCTGCATGTGATCGATTGTGTGCCAGAAGGTGTCAGAACGCCAAAGCTGGACGGCGAGAATCCGAGTCGAGGCACAATTTCACAGACTTCTTATAATCTGTGGGAGAGGTTCATCGGCAGCAATGAATCGTATTCTTCATGATCATTTTATACTTCATACAACATTGCTGTTCTGTGAGATTTTGTCGTGATGATGCATTTTGCACCCGGTCCAAAAAGCTTTTTCATAAGTTTTTTTGGACCAGTCACAACACCATCAGTTATGGACAAATATGTTTCGACCCTGTTCGCTAATCATCGCTCAGATACAGAGGCAGGAAATAGATCAGCAGAGAAACGTCATTTTCACTGGAATCTGAAAAAATTTGCAAAGAGCAATTACCCTAAATCTGCGGTATGTTGTTACATTCCACCGCAGCATTAATCTCATTTCCCATTGCTTTCAGGTCAGAATGAGGACTTCTCCCCATGTGTCCTCTGCTTGTTCCAGAAACGAGAACATATTTACAAGCACACAGTGTCCTGTCGTGCACTCGTGTCACTCACAGAAAGTCGATGGCTTTCTGACAGCTCGCGATGAGACACGTTTCCTGCATCAGGAGAAAAACCTTGCGGTGTGGTGAGACGAGCTAAGCCTCTAATCAGCGATTACTGCCAGGCTGAGGGACGGAGGGAAGAGAGAGCCACCCCCCCCCCCCCCCCCCCAGTGGGTGTCTCAAAGCTTATCAAAGCATTCACATAAAAAAAAAGGAGCACAGCCATTCACCGCGTTGGCTGAAACGCACACAGACAGGTTTATGGGGCCGTGGAAACCCCGCGACAATACGGGAACAGCAAACACGCCGTGTTTACAATCCCTCCAGGAAGAAACATTTAGCTTATTTTCACCTGTAATTACCCAAATGATTTACTGTGAAAATGCAGTGTTGACAATCTGACCTGCGGGATGTGTGTGACAGATCAAGAACAGTTATATGAGAACACAATACAACTCTGATTGGTTCTGGGCGACAAAAGCGTGAAAACATGATTTTTCTTTTTTTGCAGGTGTCTTGTTGTGTTTGATTGTGAAATTGCAGCTCAAACAAACAGCCGATGTAATGTTTCACACACTTTATGGATCATTCATTTTGTCACGGATGATGATGTTTAAATAATCCTCTCCAATTCGTCTCCAAACTGATCCTCTTTCTGCTGAAATGCGATGTTCCAGCGGAGCTTTAGTGACCATGAGATGACCCTCAGATGTCAGACGACGACCTGTTGGGTCCACAGGTAAATTCGCGTCCCCGAGTCATGTGACATGAATCCTGATCAGACCAAGCTCAAGTGCATCCTGCCCAGGCCTGAAGGAGGGGGATACAGCCACTTAACAGGATTTTGACAAAGGATGATGTTGGCATCAGTCGTCCTTTGACTCTTTGGTTCCTCTGTTTTGTTTCTGAATCGATTTCCTTTGCCTATTTGCGGCGACTATTCTCTGAAAAGCACCACTGCCCAGCGAGTGGAAAAGTCCATCTGAAAAAATGTTTGCTTATTAGACATCTAGCCTTGTGTTCAGCTTAACAGGCAGCCAGGCTGCTGGAGAACAAGACAGGCTGCCGGCTAAATGGCCATCTGGTGTCATCTCATGCAATAAGGAGTCCATTAAAAACAGGAGATTGAATCCTCCTCCGTTGTTCTCGCAGTGAATTGAAGAGTGGCTTGGGCGCCATCAGAGGGCTTCCATGGAAAAAAGGCTCTGGAGGAAGTGTGAGCAAAAAGCGCCGGCACGGGTAAAGCAGCGTGAGACGGCCAACGCACAAAGTCTGGTACAGGGAGGGTCGACTGCGTTCAGGGCAACTCAAAACCACACCGTAGTGAGCGGGAAGAATTAGGAGGATTTCGTTTTTCGCTTTAATTTCAATAATAAGGATAATTGAAATCACATGTTACATTAAAGACGGAGCGAATGTCTTACAGCAATTTAACATATAGTGCCCCAAATATATTCAAAATAGTGAACTGTGCTTAATTATTGTCGGGAGCCTTATCTCTTTGTTAATAGTTAAAGGTAATCCTAATGAACCTCCGTTGCATTGATTTTTCAGCTATTGCATGAAGTAAAAACTTGAATATACATTTACTGGATGATTATTATAATTATAAGTCTGTACTGCATTAGTTCATTCCATTTTTCTTTTATTGTTCCTCAAGGGCCCAGCAAGGGAGTGGAAACACACTAACAATTCTCTGTAAATAACAATATAATATTCAAATGTAACTGTTTTGTTAGACAGATTAATAACCAGGTTCCACAGATGGTCAACAATATTGATAATATATCTATGGGGGCCCCCCATAGGTATAGATATAGCCTCATCACATTAATAACTCTAGCATTATCCAATGATATTTAAAAAACCCTATTTTTGTGATTTGTGGTACAATGTGTGTTGTACTGTGTAACTGTTATAGGGCGACAGGTTTCCTTTTCCTATTTTATGGGTTTACTTTTACATACAAATATTTCTTATACTGGAATCGTATATTTATATGTTTAAAACCCTTGGCCAAAAGCCACCTCATCCTGACTGTTAAGTAATGGCATTCAAAAGGCTCAAGAAGACGCATAATTGGCTCTCCAGGGCAAAGAGTTAACAATAATTAAAGCTTAGAGTAGATTTCTCATGAAGTCATAGCTCATTAACAAACAGCACCAGGCTCCATGATCTAATTCCCCTTGATGTGTTCCACTTTTGCATGTGTGATTAGGTCATGAAAAGTAAATTGATGAGAAGTCTTGAAGGACAGGAGCAGCAGGGCTTCTCTTTCATAAAAGAGCTGGCAAACTTTGAAGTGAGACTTTTAAGAGAATGACCCAAGGCTTGTACTTGATCATTAAAAGGTAAGGGACATCTTTTTTTAATGTTACCACGGACTCTGTCAACAAGAATCCTTTTCATGTGCATTTATAGGACCAGGGGTTTGAAATAAATGTGGTGAGGAAAAGCGGCCTCTGGTTCATTATAACACATGAAAAAAAAAACGATTTGATGTGACCATGCGGTCAGTTTCAGAAATTCAGCCCAACCTCTTTGTAACTTTGAAGCGACGCTAATGTGAAGTCTATTGCCCACAGAACTGCTTTGCTGCAGCAGGTGGTAATACAATGCCTTCCTTTAGGGCGTCGTCTTTGTTCCGATTGTAATTGAATATCTTATAAAAAAATAAAAGTCAGAAACAGCCATAGAAATGGCCCTGTCGGTTGGGCCGTCAAACTCTTTGGTAATGACCAGGCTATCTCTGCAAATGGCTATATTGCTCTGTAAATTGGTACAGGCATTTTCAAATTGTCACTCACAAATTGTTGAGTGTGACAAATTTGTGAAAGCACTTACATGTGGTATCTTAGAATGAATGTGTATTATTGGTCTTTGCATGACACCAATAATGTGGGATTTACATTTCTAGGGGCTTCTAACCTGTGAACTTGAAAATAGGCAATAATTAGGACATCTTCCTCTGCCCGTTCATCTATTTTGTCTTTTCCTTCGATGACCTTCACCAATTTTTCCATTTGGGAAACATTCTAATAATTGAATCCTCCTCTGTGGATCGTGTGCACAGTCTTTGATGTCCTTTTCAAAAGTTTCCCAAATGCCAAAGTAGATACTTTGCTGAAATTCATAATAGCAGACTGCCAAACGACTGGGATGGACAAAGAAGAGGAAGTGCGTCATTTACTACATACAAGGCAGGAGCAAGGATTTTTTGTGTGTCTGCCTTTTATTATAGAAAAGATGAGCCTTACTCTGCCAGACAGTGTGGATGCAGCAAGGTTATACAGAGGTTCCATCTAAAAATGTTCACTCAGATACAATTTGAAAAGCCCGTCCTGTAACTAATCCATGAAATAGGCAAGATCAGACAATCTCCTAACTGAGAGTTGTGGGATGTTTGAACTTCTCTGTGTGTGTGTGTGTGTGTGTGTGTGTGTGAGTGTGAGCACAACCCTGTCGTGGAGGAAAGAGAGCGAGCAGATCTTCACACATTCAACACATTTTACTCGATGTGTTCGAGGCTGAAGTTGCACCAGCAAACAAGTGGATTTGTGTGCTAGTGACACCATTGCTCCTCTCAAAGATAATACAAGAGAGGTATTACGCTCTGTTGCGATTACACGAAACCTCATGTCCGCTGCAGTCCGATGTGGCTTTAGAACCACTGGCCCTCTGAAGCATCCTGTTCATTGAGTAAACCAGATGTTTACATCTTCAACAGCACGGCGTGAAGAAAAGCTGGCAGTCGACAAACATTATGTAAAGGGAGATTTGCATTTTTTGATTAGTTGTTTAATACTCCTTAATCTACTTTACATGATTTTAAGACTTAGTTGGGTGATATTTTTTTTTTTATCAAAGCTGCAGCAATTACACAAATGTTTTGAAATTTGTCAAAAACGAATAGTTGGCTCCTGAGGAAAATGTCTTGTTGTTGACAATTACAGAGCCGTGCATTGGGACGTTGGTGATGCTCCTCTTCCTGTAGCACCATCATCACGTCAAAATCTGCACAACTTATCGTGAAAGTGTTGCTGAGAATCCACACCTGAGTCCCAGACGTCTTTAAGAGCTCTGTTTGCTTCGATAAGTGGTGGTTCCCAATTAGCATTCAACAATTCAACCACAGATGGGGTCACTTTTTATTCTCAGTATAAAAGGTTGAGTTGATGCTGCAGCTGTTTGAGGACCAGCTGGACCAACTTTTCCTCCAATTTACTGACAACCAATCAGTGACTTCTTTTCTTTCCCCTTTTCCATCCAGGTGTCATGCAGCGACCAACAAACGTGCCTTGGAAGGTCAGTCCAGGTGCCCTCAAAGTCTCATTTTGACATGAGGTGTCCTGTGTTTAAAAGGGCTTTTATGCAAGACCGGTAGAGGAAGATGTGGAAGTAGGAGCAAGAGAGGGAGGGACCACAGAGATGGGATCAAAGGAATAATTAATAAACAGAAAAGAGACAAATCGGGTGGGCGATGCGGCGAAGGAGACCGGAGCAAAGAGGAGCCCGTGTTCAGCTGCAGGGGAGTGATTCAATGGCTTTCAATATGCAACATGAAATGTTAATGAAATCATTTCAATTTACAGGAATTTTGGAAATAAATTGTCCAACAATGGCAAAATGTCCCTCTTGCCCCTATTTGTTTATTTTATATACATTTTCATAAGTTCGAAATATATCTAACAGTTGTGGTTGTACCTGGAAATATTACAGTTTTCACACATTTGGCAACACCTTTACTCAGAGATCCGTTCAGATGTTTACTGGGTTAGTTGGGAGGATCAATACCAGGGCATAAGATGTGCTTGACAGCTGCTCTTAAGGCCCTTTGCTAAACATTGCGTTAATCCACTCGATAAAGCTTCTTTTTTTTTTTTTTTTACCATCAGCGAAGAGCTTTTTTAAGTCCTTGAGCCGGATTGACAGGCCCGCGGAGGCAGCCAGGAGATCGTAGTTGTGTGGAGGATGACGGACAGGCAGCACAGTTGACCTGAGAGTCCTGGACATTTGGAAGTGTCTGAGCAACAATGCTGAGAGCGCCACTCATGCAGCGCCGTGCACTGGCTCCTCTGCTGCGGCGGCGGTGGTAACACCAGCTGCGCCTAGGTCTGCAGGTCGTGTTCTCCATGCGTGGCGGCCTGCTGCCCGGGTTGCTGGACCTCCGTTGGTGGACTGTGGATCCTCTGTCTGATGATGAGAAGGCTTCGTCCCGGCCGTCACTGTTTGGACAAGTGGGGTTCATTGCTTTTCGCTGTATTTCCGCTGTTATTCTGCAATTTGCTTGTTGTATATCCTTTTTTATTCCCCCTTCTTTTGGATTTTATAAAGTCAATGAAAGCTTATGTGTTAATTCCTATTTATTAAAAACCAATACCAAAATCACCATTCAGAATAAATTTAATAAAATGTATTGGTTTATGTTTTTAATATTTCACCCCCCCTCCACTAAATTCACTGAACTCTCCGTAGCTACTTCATTGATTTTTAAAGAATATTTCATTTTGATGAGAAATTGCCTGTGCTTTTTTTGTGAGTAACTACAACATAACAACATAAAATTATAACAAAACAAGGATTTGAGATTTGATAAACAACAGGATGAGAAAAATAGAAAGCCACAGCTCATCGGGCCTGTCCTGCAGAATGTCCGTCTATTATAGGACCCATCGTGTGATTTTGCAATGGTTACTATGCCGTACGGAAGGATGACTGTACACAGAAGCTTTAATTCCCTTACTGCTCCAGTTATGTTAATCCCTTTTTGAATGGGGCTTAAACTATTAGCTTTTCATTCCAGTTTCCTTGATAATGCATTAAATCGTTTGTATTGTACTTTTGATCCGACTGAGTTATTTCATCCGCCTTTTAACCTTTGGCTGGAGAATCCTGCCATCTGTTGCACGTGTGCGTTTGTTTGTGCGTGAGTTTGTGACTGAGTGTGCGCCCGTGTCTGTCCATGCATATCGAGTGCAGAGATAAGGTTCTTAATGGGATCAGTTGATTGTCTACTAATGAACGTACCAAAATCAACAATGAAGACAAACAATAGTTTGTCGCCATTAACTCGGGTATCGGTCTTTGCTATGTTCTTTATTACAAGTCATTTTCTAGGTGGGTTCACTAAGAGTGACAAACCTTAAAGTTTGAGACTATATTTGAGTTTTCTCACACTATTTCCTCTAACATGTGAGGGTAAATTATAATTATATTTAAGCCTGACTAAAACAAAACGTAACCCAACGCTGCTTAAGATAAGATTCTTCACCAGCCCCTTGAGTAAAGGGATCCGTCTGTATTTTCCCCCACATCATTAATCAGTGGAGACTGATATTCATTTTGATCAAATAACAGATTATTGTATTTTAATTACATACTTTGCTCAAGCAAACCAGGGCCACACGCTGATATTTGAAACCGAGCGCACCGCCTTCAGAATATTCTTCCAGTATTATAAGAACATCATGAATATTTGACAGCACGCCCCTGTGGACTCTCTCAGGTGGACCTCATTTTGAGTGGCATCTGCTGGCAGTCCAAAGCTCAACGATATTCTGCAGGCAATAACTTTGGGAAATACATTCCACTACTTTCTCCCTGACCCTCTACAAGGGGGGCGGGGGGGGGGGGGTTCTGAAGTTTAAGAGGTCCAGATAATTCTCCCACTGATTTGCAGAGAATAACAGAGCGTCGGCACGCGCCCACTGCAGAGGCAGGAGGGAGCATCTCTGGGAGAAGAGCACACAGCTGTTAATTATTAATGAAGGACACTCAGGGATTCTAAACTCAAGGTCGTCCAAATGAGAAAAAGAAACACAAACAGAACAAGAAAAAAAAAAGCCCAGTCGGTATATTAGCATGCAATTAAACCAGACATAATGAAGCATAATATTATTGATTTAATTAAGATAAAGTTAAATTAGGTATGGCCTAGGAGCAGGAGAGTTCCATCTAAAGACATGATTTAAGAAAGTAACTTCCGCTGCCCTTGCTCTCTTACACTCTCCGCTCTAATGAAACTGAATAATTGATTAAACACACATTTCGGTGCAAGAGATTAGGGCTAAATATTGCTCAGTGCAAGTAGGTTTTAATGCTCTAACGTTGTGAGACTTAAAACACATTCGGTGAGCCTTTGCTAAGTGCTTTGACATTGTAATGTATTGTGCATTTAACTGTTAGCTTGAGAGAGCAAGCTTCAGTTGTAGAATGGTCTTGGCTACACTACGTACGTTATACACCACAAAATAAGTAACAATCATCGATTGTCTTTTTTCTTGTTGTCCGTTGTCTCACTGTCCCACTGTCCAATGTCACGCACCAACCGCCAGGTAAAATTCCTGGTATGTCCAACGCATTTTGGCAATAATTCTTCCTGATTCCTGATGTAACGCTTACGCTCCTTATGGCCAGCGATCACAGAGATTCTTCATTTTCTATTGAAGGATCTTTTGGTTTAGCCAAAACGGTAATAACACAAGGTGCCTAAATCAAGAGAATCTTAGTATCTTATATTTGCATCACTGAATACAACATGTTCTTCACAGAGCCATGTGAAGTGATTGTGATTGAGGGGATCATACAGACTTCTAACAACTTGAAGTTATTGTAAAAATCCAGCTCTAATACCTATCCGATCCACCGAGCATACTATTAAACACTTTTCTCTTAGGCCTATGCGGATTGCATAATGGACCAAAATGATTGATCAAATGATAATGGTTTTCAAAAGACTAAAAAGGGGAACGTGACAGTGGGCTCTAAAGTCCAGGTGCAAGTCTTCAGATGACCACTCATCCACTGAAACACATGATATTTGTATTCAAAGCGATCCTTTTATACTTATGCCTCCAGTTTCAAGTGTGTCTTTCCACCGAATGAAGCTACTCACGAGTTTCCTTGTGCAGATTTTTAACAAACATTTTTTTCAACCCTTTTCCACGTGAAGGAGAATTGCATCATTTGATGGATTAAAATGATTTCGAACAACCCGAGGGAGGCGAAAGAAAGCCGCCTAATTAAAATGAAAGATAAACCGCAAATGCGAGTTGATAAAAGACTTGAAGACAGAAATTGAATCACACAAACAAATGATGGGTTAAACAACAACTGCACTCCCAGCAGACAGATCACAGCGCACTGACTTCTTAAGTAGCAACACGTTGCTGCCACACACAAGACAGATAGACAGAGTGGTTGCAAAACATTCATAAAACTGTCAAATGACTCCTTTCCTTTGCACCTCCTTGGTTAAGTAATGAGTCTGAATGTACTGAAGTGGTGCGATGTCTAGGTGCTAGTGAGGGATGAAGAACAACACGGCGTAAAGGGTGTTATCTGGCTTTTCATCCTATCACATTATATTATTATTCTGCGACAGTCATTCCCGTCACCACCAATGATCCGTAAACCCTCGCAAGATTATGTCTGCCGTATTATTTCAGCTCTGTAAAGGGAGTCTCAGGCCTTTCCATCATCTATATGTTGGCTCAGTTCTTTTGTCCCAGTAAGGCATGGTCAAATACGCTAATTCAACGCTTTGTCTTAGGACAAACGTCTATCTCACTTTCGGGGGGAAACTTTTGGACCAGAACATTTATAATAATGAAACCATATTATTATAAATACCCCAAAGTTCTGTGAGCACAGGCGGAGCCCTCTACTGGACTACATGTGTAACGATCTCCTCAAATCACGAGCGGGATGTGCCCACCCAGACACAGAGTATGAGTGTATATAGTGTGGGAGCTGCAGGGCCCCCTCGGTAGGAGGCTTCAGCATGTGCTCATTCTTCTATTTTCTCTTTGACCCCGTCCAGCCGGTTACAAGTAATTGTATAGGTCTGACCTTTGAGGTTCAGTGTTAGGGGAGAGTTAGAAACCACAAACACCATCCGTGTGTGTGCGCGCGTGTGTGTGTGTGTGTGTGTGTGCCAAAGATCACACACAGGACAATTAGGTGGATATCGATATGTTAAAAGTGTTCTGGTTTAAATTTGACTTACTGCAATTGACGGTTTTGCACATGCAAGGTTTCGTTCTGCAAAAAAGTGAATGTGTGCTCGCCTCCAAATAAAGTATGTGAAAAAATAATAATAGTCTCTGAAAGTCCAGGCTCCATGTATTACACATAATCACAAGGTCTTGATGATTACTTTGGTGAGTACATGTTCTCACATCCCGTGGATCCAGTGACTGAACGAACAAAAATAAATCCCTCATTCTCAGAACTGTAATCCTGCTTTATGACAGAAGACAACCGGTTCAACATCTCAAGCATGTCATTGCACAGAATTACTCATATAGGAGAAAGTCCAGGCCATAAAGAAGATATGGGATCCATCGTCGGATTAACAGAAGGCCGCCTAAACATTGAGCCTACATATGAATGTCACATTTGAACTTTGAAACATTCAAATACAAAGACAGCAAAAACAATGTGATGTCAGCAATCATATCTATTACTCCCAGAAAACACAAATTAATGACTTCCACACTGCACAGCAGCCCAGCCGGCTTTTGATTCATTCACAGTCTCCATTTTCACAGCATCCTTTTTTTTTTTCTATTTAGGGATGATGTGGAGATTATGTGAAAGCTGTCAGATGGAATCAGATTAGTCACCATTGAGATTGCCTGTTCGGAGCTGTGGCTCTGACATGGTGACACGTACTGTACCCCAGAAGCCTCTCTCCTGCTGATCACACTTGGCACTTTTCTCATGATAGCAACATACAGCGAAAACAACAGAGGCAAATGTGGCTAATGCAAGGAGGCTGCGTGGAAGGTGCTGCATGGGATAGATCTCACACTTCCCGATCTTCATCTAAAAGAAAATCCAATACAACTGTAGCTGGGTGCTGTACAGTCTTTACCAGTTTCACAAAAATACCTTTTTCCAGGAGCGCAAGGAGAACAAAATGGAGCTGATTTAAATGTAAATACTGGACATGTATTTGGCTTGAAAACAGAGGCATGAATTTCAATGACAATCTAGACAGGAATGATTGAAGCGAGCTGCTGGTGAGTGAAGTGTAAACAAGTCAGATGATTGACAAAGCGGTTCAGGGTTTTTAGTGCAGGCGAGGGAGTGTCTGACACGACGGGGGGGGGGGACTGGGTCAGATTGGGAAGTATGAGGGCATCTGGTGGATGGATGGAGAATGGCTGTGAAGGAGATTGAAGGGAGGACTGAAGCAGACTTCCCAATGCCCCCCCCATAAAGCCTAAAACCCTCAGGGACCTAACTGACCTCACCTGGTTAATAGTTGGGTGTGAGGGTCTTAAATAGTGTAAGTATGAATGGGACAGTAGTAGGAGTGACGTTGTCATGGGACCAACGTCACATGTATGGCCTCGTGAGTTCCTTTCAAGACAAAATCAACAAGCTCTTGGATGAAAGGAGTTTCACTTTTAAAAGCGCACTGAATACATCACTAACAACATTGATTATAGGAAGGGGATACTTGTACAGTCAGGCTGCCACATGATGCAGATAAAGCTTTGCAATTAAATTCTCAGACTGTGGCTGAGTCAACTATCATAACCGGAGCCATCCATCCAGTAATAAACCCTGTGTGAATAATAAATGAGTCCACATTGAACAGAGAATGTTGTGTTTGACACATGGAGGGGTGGCTCGCTGTTTCTCAGGACTAATTGTCTCTCATTAGTATGAAAAGCATGACATGATGCAGCTTATGCAGCAAGGCGCGGTGCGGCTCTTTTCCCAGGTGGTGGCTTCTCTATCTTTTCCTCGTTTTTATTTGTTTACTTCAAACAAGGGAGAATAGTTTATGTTTTTTTTATGATTCAATCATCCAGTTACATCAGCAACCTGAACAAAAAAGAGCAAAGTCACAGTTATAGGTGGTGCCACAATATTGCTTTTATTGAAACGTAGCTAAGAATAAATGGCCGGCATTGTGTTATTCACTGAAATTAAGCAAATCATAAAATATCAATAGAGAGGAGGTCTGTACCTTCATTTCAGACATCTAGAGCTCAGCTTGACCTTTGACCTCCCTGTGGAGATTCTCGTTCTCTCGGCACGAGGATCAACAGAACGTCACGCAGTGTTGCCGAGGTTGACACGCTTTGAAATTACACGTTACTTAATCGATTGTGACATGCAGCTAAGAGTCAGAGGAGAGGACAAACTAGGAAGAGGACAGGAATACAGCCGGGAAGCCTTAAGCATCGCAGCCTGCTCCTACCGGACGAATCTGGAGCTCGCAATACAGCCGGGGCACCACTTTAAAATAGCAAAGTGTAAAGCAACAGTAGTTGTTTAGGGTGGAGGATTGACCTGGGCCACCCACTGTCTACATTACAATTAGGTCCCAGTGCAACTGGGCCAGCTGGGGGTTGATTGGTAGGTTGACGCAGGCTGAGCTGGCGGCCGGTAGCTAAACGCACAGGCTGCACGAACGGTGCATTACTTCTACGTTGTTATCACTTCCCCCCGCTGCTGCAGCGCCGTTCGGAGGCGAGGGCGGTTTGCGAGCCAGCGGGGCACGCTCTCTGACACTCGTATCCCCGCGCCCCAAGATGTTTGTGTATATTCACAATGGGAAATTTATAATGCATAAATAGTGTGTGTGTTTTTTTCCACCCGGGTAGTCGTGAAGAATCTTTGTGGCTCATGAACATGAATGACTTTCAACAAACATGCATTTCCACCAGGTTGCTGGGGTATGTATTCATTTGGCATCAGTTGATTGCCTTTTTTTATAACCCTCGCTACCATCACGTGTGTGTTTTACATTTAACAATTCAATTTTGACAAATATATACCTAAAGCGATACAAAAAAAACAGTTTGAGATTAGCCTGCATTGGCAGTGGCTCTAGATAATCCTCCTGAATATTTGAGATCAAAGGCGAGGAACTATAGTTTTTTACTTTACCAACACTTTGAACTTCCCGTTGGACTTTTGACGTTGCTAATGAACGTAACAGCTAATGCGTTATGGAATAATAATGTGACACTTCATTTGAAGCAATTTACATTCTGTAAATTGCCCTCTACATTGTCATTTCCACCTCATTTTCAGTTGTGGGTTGTTAAACACTATCTGATAACCCTCAAGGCAGTTTAACAATCTTATGTGTATCAAGATTATCACTTGCAATCTTGTACGGACGATGATTCTGATAGTATCTCGCAATCTTTATCTCTCCCTTCCCAACAACATCATATCACACTGTTATGTGCAAACATGCACACAAATGCTCTTATATAAAGAGCTGAGCCACCCTGGCAAAATAAGAAGCAAAGTTTTATGTAAGTGCACTGTCGATGAGCCTGACATGAATAAATGAACAGGTTGGAACTGAGTTCGTTTTGGATCCAGAGTTATTCCACAGCATCAATTTAACAGGCCCCAGTTGCAGCTTCAAACAGGGTCATGGCTAATTACTATTCACTTTGACTAGAACTAAATAATAAATAAGCTGCTCACTTATATAACTGAGAGCAGGGGGAGAAGCTCCATCAACACGACTAAAAACGTGTTCCAAGAAACATCCAAATTCTAAATATCCTAAAAAATAAGAGAGGAATAATTACCCTGAGCTCCAAGACAAAATAAGTGTAAGATAATAAGCTGCACGCAGTGTGCAATGCAATTTCCATTCCACATAAAAGCTTTAGACCTGTGCCATGAACTCGACTGCTTGTGCTTCACTCAGTAACTTAATACACAAATGATCTGTCTACTCCTGTCCTCTTCACCTTGAACACTCACAGACTCCCACACACTGAAGCCCATGCGGTGTTGGGTGCCACTCTGTCTCGGGGGGTTATCATTGTCACGCGCACACCCACCACAGCAGGAACATACAGGCAGAACACCAATACTTTGATTTTTTTTCAGACGCAAACTCGATCATTATGATCATCGTATATCAGCTCTTTTGCTAGTGGTGGACTATCCTGCACTTAAACTTAAAAGGGGTGTTTCAGAGATAACAAGGTGTAAGCTAATGAAGGACAACTCAGTAGTACATTGACTGAGGAGCAGAAGAGACTAAGGAATGTTTTCAATCATTTCATCAAATGAATCTCTAATCCATGAACTGCAACTCAAACTAAAACACTTCACAATCAAACAAGTATCAGACTGGGTGTTTTAAAACTAACTAAAAGTGCAGTTTCACATTTTGTCCCCACGGCACTAAGATAAACTAAAGTGTGATGGAGAAGTTGTTTCCCAAGGTGCATCTACTCAAATCGTTATTGATGAGGAAAATAACTGCGTTGTCTCAGTGAAAGCGCACAAACACACTGTCGGCCACCAGGGAGCAGAGTAGCGGATCATGCTGGGACCATATTTAACTGGTCACAAGGGCTTCTTTTCAATCACATACTTGCCTGAGTTTCATTCAACAAGAGCTAGAGTTATTCTAGAGTATATTCTTTGACACTATATACAGCATACTGTGAAAAAAAAAAAAGATCTTTCATCATATGTGGTTTTACATACAGTGTACAGTATATCATAGTTACCAAAACAATCTCATTTAAATAACACAATAACATCAAATAGTGACACAGTTTATAATACCGACGGGTTAGAAAACGATCCGAACCGGAGTAAAAAGCAGCAACAGCACTGTTTTTTTGGCTCTTGGATCTTGGGCGATAAGTATTTAATGCTGTTTTAACCGCATTTGACAGAACTCAAACGCCACACGTGGCTTGTGCTCTCTGGTTATACGTTTCGTCTTTCAATAATTGTGAAGTACTGAGTCATTCTTCTCTGTATTTAGAAGGTTTCACTGCATCGGCCGTAGCCTCGCGTCCTCTGCTCAAAAGACTTTTGGAAAAACGGTAAATTTCTACCATAGTTGAGTCTTTTGTTTCTATTTCTTTCTATTTAACTGTTTGGATCGATGACATTTACACAACAGTGAAGGGTGTTAGTGTATGTGAACTGCAAAGACAGAGTAAACAAAAGGCAGACACTTCAATAATAAATGTTGGACAGTATTAAATATGACAAGTGCATTGATTATGATCCAAACTCCATCGTTTCCCTCCTTTTGTCTCATGCGTACCAATCCTTCATATGTCCTCTTCAAACTGGACTGCAGGCATCGCACCACGTCTAAACCGGTCCAATCATTTATTTCCCCCCCCCCCCCGGTTGTGGGCATGCATGCGAGGTGCTATTCAGCAGGGGCAGAGCAGTTAAGTCCGAGATGGTATCTAGAGATGATATCTAGGACCACTCGGGAGTCACCTTGCACAGATGGTCAAGATGGCTTTTCCTAAATGCGGTGCTGAAATACGTCCTTCTTTCCCAGTTGCAGTCCAGGCAACAAGAATACATCTTTAAAAGGGTGCACTTCAGATCGCCACTCAGTTCAATTTGATTTACAACTGGACTCTAAATGGCACTATGGGTGCAAGCTTATCTAACCTCTAGGCTCCATTACAGTTCATCAAGCCCAGGACTACTTTTCTACCCAAAGGTTGGTTCAAATGAATCGAAGGTCACGTATTCCAAGAGGAATGTGCAGGTTGTTAATAATTCATTCATTCCTTTATTGTTTAAATTCTTCTGACTTAGAAAAAAAACAGCTCATGTGAATACTTGTCTGTAGTTATATATAACTTTTCGATTCAATCTGATTTCTATAATATTCTTTTTTTCGTGTCCTT
Source organism: Pungitius pungitius (assembly GCF_949316345.1). Lineage (NCBI taxonomy): Eukaryota > Metazoa > Chordata > Actinopteri > Perciformes > Gasterosteidae > Pungitius > Pungitius pungitius. The sequence continues at coordinate 3,650,434 of NC_084906.1, forward strand.
AATTGGTATTGTAACAATTTGTAGATTTAAGAAGTTCTTAATTAAATGAGAAAATTAGTTTAAAGTACAACATTCACACGGGATTAAATTGAAACATCTACTACCGGCCTATTGAATTTCAAGAAAATATGCAAGATTTGCATCAACATTTGAAAAAGTACGTCGGCCATATTGCAATGCTCAAAATAAAATAATGAAAAATCCCATGAAAAGACCAAAAAAAAGAGTGAAATATTGTGTTTTTAAGTCTGATACATAAACCAAAATGAATTTATCGACAACTTTAGACAACTATTGAGCCTTTTCTATAATGAATGTTATACCTGCTACTTTTTTGTTTGTTTTGTTTTACTTCTTCAACTTCAACTTTGGGAAGATAGCTTCGGACAGAAAATATTTGCAATCTGACACACAAAATTGGAAAGGGTCTTTTTGAAAAAAAAACAACTGCACAGGATATTGCTATGTTTATTGGCACAATGTCAGGATAATCACAGTCTGGAAAAACTGGGAGAATATGGCTGTGAATACGGGAAAGGCTTTGATCTTTACTTTGTTTTACTTTCCTGACCTTCGATTCACTCCTGAGCACATTCAGACGCGCTGATACATAATACAATAGGACCATTAGGCCTGCTGTTGTAAAAGGAAATGTTGTCACCTCCTTATCTTCCTTCAAAAAGCCTCAACTCCACACCCTGTCTTTGCAATGCTCCGAGTCGAAACGACGTCCCAAGCTTTTAACTTGCGCAGCATCCAAGGGTGTGATTTGATGGGGAAAACACACAAAATAAAATGGATCTATTTTGGTAATGGGGTGAAATGCCCCCCAGCAATGTCACGACGACAGCTTGTTTGCTGCACGTGTGTCCTCATTTATCGCTCTATGCGGAATTTGTGATTTTGTCTTCTTTCGCCTGCATCGATGCAGATTCACTGTGCACACGTGGAGGAGGGGGATGTTGTTTGAGAAGCATGGATGCCGGGTGTGTGTAATTATCTGCTGTAGTGCATTAGCATTTGGAAAACTTCAGACATGGATGGAAGGGAGGAGCAAGGAGAAAGATGAGGTAAAGAGCGTAATGTGGAAGATTATGATGGGAAGAAGACAAGAAGAGCAGTCAGTGAGAGACTGGGGAACATTAGAGGTGAAGCTGCAGGGTTTCTACTTTAAAACTAAAATATTAGTATATTCGCATTCGCCGACATACTCTGGCCAGTCTGGAGAATGTGCGACCATGATGTCGATCAAGGGTGTGGACTATAGGAAGGTGAAAAAACATTACTTACTAATACTAATGATTAATATCCTCTCACTTATTCTCGTCACATATGGGGTGAAAAACAGCTGCCCCTTAGATATGTTTTGGGTGTCAATAGTAACAATTGATGTTGGGATGGATGTTCATGGGTTGATAGTGCAGGCTTGGGAAAATGAATTGCAAGGTGACGGCCTCTGTGACAGATGGAGCTGGGAGAGGGTTCGACCTTGCCCTTTTCAAAGGGCCGATGTGGATGGCTGGGCTTCTCCAGCCGTGGGATGTCATGATGTCATCAGCTCTGCGGCTGAAAATTAGAAAAGCGTTGCTTTTATATCAGACAGAAGAAAACGGGACGTTGCTCTGGATGATTGCCTTCTCTGATCAGGAGACTGACCACTTGGACGTTTGAGATTCGGGGAGGCTGTTGGAGTGTCAACGTGTCGAAAGAAGAGGTCGTCGTGTCAGCTTCGATCGGCTGGGTTGGGCGGCGACGGCGCGGGGGCCGATACCCGTAGGAAGAAGAGCTAAAGGATCTCCCCCCCCCGGGGCGACTGGGAGGTGACTTTAGACTGGTTGCAGTATGGATGCCGTGCGGCGTCGGGAACGTGAATGGCTGAACGGGTCCGAGGTTGCTGGTGACGAAGCATGGAAGGAAGGAAAGAGCTCCTGGTCTTTAGCCTATAAATACGGTTTATAGGAAGGCTTCAGAAAGAGCCTTCCTACTATGCCAGTAGTTTTGTTGAAGTAAGGTCAAACATGAATTCAATGTGTCTTAAATCCTATCTGCAGTGGAAAGATTTCATTGGTGTCTCTGAAGCTGGAATCATGTTTATTGCGTTACTAAAAATTATAAAAAGTCACAAAGCATAAACAGGATAAATTATGTTTTGAGCTGTTGACGGGAGCCCGGGGTCTCCAGACCCAAACACACAGCATTAAGGCTAACTGCATGTTAACAACCCCAATGTCCTGCATGATTAACTTTGCAAAGGGGACATCGGAACAACGTACGATTTAACCCAGACACCTCAATCCAACACAAACTCAGCCAGAGCCCAACGAGCCAATCGGAGTTACTTGCTCACTCGCTGCAGGCGTCTGAGAGAGAGAGAATTCCATGTGAAAAAAAAAAAAAATCGATACAAAATTGTTTTCACCAGACGGAGCAGGCAGCGAAGATCCAAATGTCATGTCCTTCTGCATCATGTTGATGGACAGTGGACAAAAGCACTGACGTCAGGCAATAATGAACCACCCAATCAAAGCAACATGAGATTGTCATTCATTGTACATGTAGCCAGTGTGGAGCCCCTCTGGAAGGCAGTCACAGCCTTTGGCCCGCAGCCAAAGATAGCACCATTCAACTCGGATGAAATGAGGTTTGGAAAAAAAAAAAGGAGAGAAAAAACTAAAATGGCCTGAAGATAAAACTTTCCTGTTGTTCACAGAAATGAGGCAGCGAGACGAAAAGAACAGAATGGAAAACGTGTTGTCATGTAGTTCTATGTGCAGCGGGTTATATTTATCACTAATGAGATAAATAATGCATTTATTTACCAGCAGCCTGGTGCTACATCAACTCAGGGATTGAGTTCTTAGGTGTAACAATACTGAGAAGGCCGTTACAGTAAAACAGTCTGTAACAGTCACGTTAGGAAACACTTGAATTGAATGAGAAAAACGTTTGTGCTGGTGCAGTAGGTGCCCCCACATGTGACCCAAATTTCACACAGGCATATTGTTGAAAATACTCAGAAACACCCACACAAACGCAGAGATTAAATTCGATGTAAATAATTAAGCTGGAATCAGGTAAAAAATCCCAGTAGGACAGAAGGGAGGAATAGTAAATAGATTTGTTATTGTACAGTGCCTTTCTGTTCTTCCAACCAAGTTTGTATGCACATTCACAACCATTCACTTACTGATGGGAGGGCCCAGCATGCAAGGTGCCCCTTGCAAACCCAAGATACAAACCAGTTACAGCCACAGCGTTGTCCCATTAAACATCCATGTTTTGGTTGTACTCTGATGCTGAATCTAACCACAGTTAAGCAGATGAACTTCAAGCACTCGAGCAGCTATCACTCATCCTGACTCCACCATGTGATCAATACAATAACAAAGAGAAAAACAAATGAAGAGGGGGCATCCATCCGCCAGAATGCAATTTACAACAGATTCACAGACACATGCCAGACAGTCAATGATTGAGGGTAAGCTTTCATTGCTACAGTTGGAGTCCCTTAATGATATACAGAATACACCTAACAAAACTACTTTCTTTTTACTGACTTGTGTGATCTCATCTTTCTTCCTCCCAAGTCAATCAACCGTGTTCATCTCATTTAATTTGAATATTCGTGTAGAGTAAGAAAAGACAATGTAGCAATACGGCGGCACCATATATCTCCGGTTACATGGATGGCGTGTTTGACACGCTCCCCTTCACTAGAGCAACATGGCACCATGTCAAACTTTGCACCGATCCAAGTCAGAGGAATAAAAGGTCATGTGTTTTACGTGACATAAACATAAAAAATAAAAAAAACATTTTTGAGTGGATGCAATCTTTCAGTATTTTAAATCAGCTGCTGTTGGGCAGAGACACATGCAGGGCGGTGAAGGTTAGGGTGCAGGTGCAGGTACACGGTACATGGCCAGAGTCAGTGTAACGGAAAGATCTGACAGAGAATCAGCGGAGAGGAGCTGGTGATATACTGCAGTGCTGCTGAAGGAAAGTGAAAACAGGCGATCAGTTGGCCGGGGAAGCTCAGGTGACTGAGACTGAAGAGAGAGGGGTTACTGCAGTTCAGATGAGGTGTGGATCAGGGGAGTCGGGTGAAGTGACCTGCTGAATAAGTCAGAGGGCGTTGGTAGCAATTCATAATGCAACAATCTTTTCGTAATGGATAAAATCCATAAGCATAACGTATAAACAATTTAATTTGTGATGTAATCTTATTTGATTTGGAGAAAAGGATTGCATTACAAGCAAAAAAAGGTTGAATACAATACATTCAATCATCATTTGAAAACAGGATACCTTCATACGTTTCTTCTTTAAGAGAGAGCGGGACACAGGTGGAAGATTAAGAAGATACCTCCAAAGATCCAACATTTAGTTATAGATAGGGATTTCTTCCCATTTCTAGAAATAATTCAATGAGGGGATACCTCCACTAAAGATATACGCAATGTCATTTATTTTGTATGAACGTTTAATGCATCCCTAACCTTGCATCACTCTGCAATACAATAGAGCCATGAAAAATGGAAATATATATGCACACTGTCAGCACTAAGTTGAGATATAAAATCTCAGTCAAGGTTTTTGGTCAGAAATATATGTAATTCTTTGTAAGAACTAGGAAAAAAAGCAGCTTTCTTGAGAAGGAATAAGCCTGTATGTTATCATGTGAGGGATCAACATCATAGTCCGCGATGTACAAATTGTTAACATTTTAATAGGTTGAGTTGTAAAAGATCAAGTGGCTGCTGTTCAGATGTAAAAACTAAAATATTAGCAAACCTGCTAGAAATGGAAGAAAAATCATCTTTGACACTTGAATGCAGTTGTGTCGTTCTGTTCCCCCAGAGCACTTGTGACCTCTCGGTGGCAGCCTGGCCAGCCGGGGAGACACCACAGGGCCAATTTACTACAAGGCTGGGAAAACACAATTAGCTGGCAGAAGACCTCCCACCCTGAACAAATCCTCATTCCCACACGGACACACACACACACACACACACGGCCCTGGTCCCCACTCTGTAAATCTGTGCCCGATTCAGGAAACATCACAACATGGTGGTCTATGCGTGCGTGGGGGCAGTAGTCGTGTATGTCATTACCCTGCGTGGAGGGAGGGAGGCTCCTGTGGCCTTCAGTGTGTGTTCTGTATGAAGTACATGCATTTTTTTTAAAAACTCAACCCACATAGCCAAGGATGTGGGGGATTATCAGGGGGCCGGGGGACAAAAACTACAGAAACGAAAAGCATGAAAATAACGGAAGCGTGGTGATGTTTTAAAAGAAGGCTTCTTTTTGAACATTTTTAAAGCGTGTGTGGAGCAGCCGACATCCATGTTGGCCGCCCCCCCCCCCCCCCGAGGCCATACCTTCGGCCGCAGACTCAGAACGGAGTGAAAAAAAAAACTAAAGAAACACGAGCTGACTCACAAGCGAAGGACACTGAATTCATGTGTTACACATTTCTGAGATGTAACTTGAACAGATGAGAAAATGATATTGTATATTTTACCTGAACTGTGTCTTCTGATGTATCTCTCATAACGAGGAGTTTTTCATTACATTTGCTGAAGTGGGAAAGCTTAGATCAATCGTGGTCTATTACGCATTTTATGCAGCTTGCACCAGTACAAAAAAAGTCCAGTTCATGAATACCAATGATGTCCTTTCATGGGAGAAAGGACCATCTTGCGTTTAGCATTTTAACTTCTGAGGTTGAATAACGTGCAGCAGACGTGCCAACCCTCCCGATTTTTCTCCGGGAGACTCCCAAATTTCAAAGCCCCTCCCGAAAATCTCCCGGACCGACCTTTCTCCCGAATTTCAACATAGCTACACCCTCCGTCACTGGACGCGCCGTTTCAGACCGAACAATAATAAAGGTTACACCTCGAGGTCAAGCGCGGCGATTAGAACGGAAAAAAGATGAGACTAACGTGAGTAAAGAGGGAGGGGGGGGGGAGAGGGAGGGAGCATTTTGCATCTGCCACTCGTCTTTAAGCAAAGAGGTGTCATGGCTACAGGTGCCAGCCGGGCGATGACACGCCCCCCTTTTCTTGCAAATTGAATTTCACAGGTGCTGCTCATAGCTAACGCTCCTTCAAGGGCTGTGCTACAGGTTGCGAAGCACCTTCAAATACAACCACAAGTACAGTAGTGTTGTTGTTATTGTACACATTAGAGTCTGAGGAGAACCCTTAAGGAATTGAATTTGTGAAATAAATGAATTACATCTTTCTTTGCGTTTGTGTGTGTGATATATATGACGATACCCCCGCCCCCCCCCCCCCGGTCCTTTTGAATATCTCCCTAATTCTGAGGTCTCAAGGTTGGCAAGAATGACGTGCAGAAGTCCGTCAAAGCCCGGTAACGCTGGAAAATGTTAAAATGTGTCGAAAGACGTCTTGTAATAACTACGTTATGTGATAAAAAATAATGTTGGCGGTAGAATTGTAAATGCTAGGTGGATGTAGTACTGTTGCTCTGTACATTTCCCCCAGGGACACTTGAGAGGGCAGACCAATACATTGTAAAATCCCACTGGTTTTAAATAAAGCGTCTGTTGAGGCACAACATGACGTGCTGTACGCTTTGTGATGAACTGTAGTGCGGTGATTCTGCAATGATTCTCCAAAGCATGAAAACGCGCCTTACAATGAATTACCCGCCTCCACATTGTATCGATGACATCAATCGCCTCTGAGGTCGATCCGTATTGTTTCGTCAAACGCACGTTGGGACAAACTGAGCTCATTCATCCTGCGGTCGGGACAAGCCCAACATCCTGCTTTGTTTTGGGGGAGGGGGGGGGGGGGATTTGCAGAGATGCGGCCCTCTCACTGGTCTCAGTCAATACAGTTTTTATCAAATGCGTTACGCTCAATTAATCTTTGCCACCTTTTCCGGGTCCCTGTCTGCCGCCCACTAGCATCCCGGGCATTCCTGTGAGGCCGACGGACTGACAGCAACATAAGTCAGACGGCTGCATTAAAAACACATTAGGCCAGCGGAAGGAATTAAGGTTGTGCTTATCTGACAGAGAGTACCTGCTCCGGAATGAACTGAGTGCCGGCGCCTCTCATGCATCACCATCGCCTCTCTGACAATGTTGTGACTTATGGACTCGCTGAATGCACTCCCAAGCACTTTTCGGGAGTCTAAGGCAGGAATTTATTGAATTTGTGAGATCTCAAAGGGTCGCTGCACTTTCTCTTTTCTCACAGATGTTCCCCTGTATCACAGAGTCCGATTAGAGACCGCATGGAGGAACAGAGCGGAGGAGACGTGGGGAGGGGGGGGGGGGGGGTCATGCAGGGACGGAACAAGAAGAGTGATGTGTAAATAATACAACAAATTAAAAGAAAACCACAAAACGACATGACACAAAAGCAAGAAAGAGAACCTGATCAAGTTATTTGACAATGACAAACAACATCAGAGGAACACAAAATGATGACTAAGAGAGGAAGAATGGCCACAATGAGACTAAAACAACTGCATGCTGGGAGTCGTGCACAAGGGTGTGGGAAGGGTTACAGATATAAGTAATTTCATTCATACAATACATACTTGAATGTTATGTTCTATTTATTAAAGATTTAACACACTGAATACCCTCATTGCTGTGGTTTGCTGTCTCTTATTGTCGAGGAGCAGGGCTGTAAGTATTGTTCAGCATGTTTCAAAACCGGCCTCTGTAGGTCGAGGCCAGCAGAGGAGGCCACGAGGAGATGAGGAGAGGGAGAGAGGGACGGACGGGGCAAATATCGGGGCGAGGAGAGTGAACCTCCTCTCGAGCGGTAATTTGATTTTGTGTGGCTCAAAGGGGCTCCAGCGTGCAGAGGGAAGGTCGTAATGGCAGCCATCCACCACCCATTATTACACAACGGCGCGATCTGTTCAGGGTCGACCGTCACGTCTCCAACGCACTGGGCTTCAGTAAATGTTTCACCTCTGTTATTTATTAGCAGCGGAGCGCGAGACAAACGGCGGCATTCACGCTGGCTTTGGGTTAAACGCTCCGTCGTTGAGTTTCCATGTCGGAGGAACCTTTGTAGTCATCAAGGTGGGGGTCGGGCTGTTTACAGGAACCCTGCGATCCAGGGAATAAACCAATTAATTCTCCTTTCTTTTTGACCGCAACACAACTGCACGCAAGTGATACCGATGATGATCCATGATGTTGGAGCATGGATGCTGCTTGCTGTGGAAGGAAGATGGGGAAAAAAAAGACGGCATTCTGATTGAGAAACTACAGCATTGTTCATTTGTTCAAAAGCATTAAAAAAAAGTTAATTAGTTAGTAAAATGGTAGTAAAATTATCTAATTTTTCCATGAATTTAGTTTCTGAATGAGACAGCTAAACAAATGAAGAGAAACCTCTTCAGGGAATCAATAATCTTTGAAGCCTCGTATAGAACTGCATCAATTTGTAAAATATGATTCAGCATTGTTTAGTCTGCAATGCTTTCAACGAAACACTGAGAAAAAACTAAAAGAAAACAGTGGAAAAGAGGTCATGATGCACAGGAATAATGAGCTGCAGTAATCTAATGTCTCCTACATAAACAGAGGGTTTATGTGGTTATTAAGAGTGTGGTTATTCTACATTCTGGTGTCATTTGCACAAGATTTAATTAAGGAACACATAATGGACGTAATAGCCCTGCACTCAGACCTCTCCAGTCAGAGGCTGCAGTTATCAAAATTTGTTTGCTAATGCTCTCAGACGGCTGCATGGCTTTTAATGAACTGCAGGGGAAGCTCTGCACAGAATGAAGCCACTCCACGTGGAAACACGAGGATGCTGTTTGGACCACATTAAAAGTTATGTAGAATGTATAACTTTGCACACTTAGTAAACAACATTGTTGTCTGTACAGTGCATATTGGGGCCTTTATTGAATGCAATGTGATTTAGAGTGATGCGTTTGACCCAACCTGTGAAGCCCAAGGCATATTTCCACTTAGAGAATAGAGACGATATTATTATTTTTGAAGAGAAAAGGCAATGTTGGACACAGCATTTCTTTGTGTAAGTACTGATTGCAATTACATTGGCGACCAAAACCTCTCCATCAATTTCAGACGCTAAGCTCAGTTATCACACCCTGCATCATAATGCCGTTGATGAGCTGCGGTGAATAAACATCTCCGTCACACTTGGCCAGAAGAAGCGTCCTCTCGCCCAGAAGACGGCACACGTTACACATTTCCCGTGTCCATTAGGCGGTATTGACTTTGTCTCTCTCAGTGCTGTACGCTGTGATTGCAAATGACACGTTGTTACAGAGGCTTTGTTCTAGGACGCCAAGTACAATTCTGCCGCTTGTTGTTCATTCCCCCCCCCCCCCCCCCCCACCCAACAAACAGACCATGTAATTAAGTGACTACTTAATCCAGGCAAAACCTTACACATCCACAATTAACCATGAAAGAGCCCCCTTCTGCCTTTCCTGCCCTTCCTGTTTATCTCAAACGCACCACACACACACACACACAAACAAACACAAAGAAACACGCACCCGCATAATCCCACCTGCAAACACTCAGGTTTGCTCATTATGGGATTGCTTCATTATACTACATAAATACACAATCCTTGAGGGAAATTCTACATTCTCAAGTTAACTCCTATGGCAACATTTTGGTTGGGCAGTGTGCGCGCTGGGCTCAGACTGCACCCCCGCCATGCAAATAGAAACAAATGCCTCGCATACAGATGTTGCCATTGTATTCGTGTCCTGCTTTGTGCATTCTGCACTGTGGACTACAGCAACACTGATATGAGTATTTGAAGACAACTGTAATTTGTTTATTTTTTTTCAGACATTGGAAGCCAGCAGGGGGGGGGGGGGGGGGGGGGGAGGGAAGGGAATCCTGTGAGACCACATAACCAGCACAGAAAAGTTCTAACATTTAATTCAAGCGTGAATGAAAATGACACAAGATGGAGAATGGAGTGCTGCATTGTTCTGTGTTTGGGATTTTATCAATCTCCACCCTCACCCCCCACCCCCGACCCCCTTCCCCATTACTGAACATTTTGATCCTTTCTAATCAGAGCGTTGGCTTGTATTGTACTTGTTCACATATTCCTGCCATGACCCGTCAGTATATTAACTGATAAGAACAGATTGATTTTCTGCCAGTAAATGTAGCCGCAGTAGGCTAAAACCAAGCCTGTAATGAATGGGTTTCAGGGTATTGGAGTGGATGAGTCGATGTGCCGATCAATGCCAAAAAACTCAACAAGGTCATAAAGCATTTGTTATGCAGATGTTCCAAAAAGTCCAAACCGTGCTACTACCCTCTTCATGTTTGAAACAGTAGGAAGTAACGTAGTGTATTTGCTCAGGTGCTAAACTGTTTTACCCAAGTAAATATTATGTGAACAATGTGACAATGTGGAAAAGGTTGTGCCGTGATAATAATCCCATTGACTAAATTTGCAGTTGCCTCCACGGAGGGGGGGGGGGCTCTCATTTAATTTTTATCAACATATTGTCATTTCCCACAAGTAACACCATGAATAGTTAATCTACTTGCGTTGAAACGGTTATCCCTGAAAAGTTCTCTTAACTAGGTTCTAAAATGGTTTTGTAATTAGATACAGTATATTATCACAGTATATTATCACACAAACTAACTTTCTGCTTTATCTTCTCATGTTTTTCATATATTAAAAAATGCACCTAATTTGAATACAAAGCCTCCCCAACCAGCAGACAAGAAATTCAACCAGTGGCAGCGCTTTAGAAGTTGCCTAATTAAACTGGCAACATTATCCGTTCAGCCATATGGAGAGTTATTCCGTTCCCTCTCACCGCTCCCGTTGCACGGCACAAAATGAAAGAAAGACACGTTTAGTGACTAGTTGGCGTTCACTGAGGAGCATTTAGCATATCAAAAGACTTTCCTCCAGGAGTTGAAAGGGTCCAAAACCAGAGCTAAAAAAGAGGGAATGTTGGGGTCTTTCTCATGATGATGATCTGAGTCCTTCCTCCCCCCCCCTGTTTATGAAAGTATTGCTGCCACATCTGGGAATGGGTCTTCAGCTGAATACACAATAAAGAAAGAATGTACAAAAACCCAAGTGATAGTAATCCTCATCTATTTGGGTCACTAAGACCTCTCGACACGACCAAATGCTCAAGTTATGAAATATCACAACAGGTGCAGAGGTAGGGATATCGCACAATCAGGCTGTAGCTGCCGGGAAGCAGCCTGCAGCCACTCATCATTTAGAACATACATGATTAAGATATTTATATCACAACAATTTGCATAATGCATTATGTATGAGAAAACTGAACTGCTGGTAAATGAAAGCCAGGATTAGCCTACTTCATACTAATCGTATTGCTCTAACAATCAGAGAGGGCTATTGTCTTATCTCTAGCCTGCCCCTTTTGGCCACACGGAGAGTGATGAAATTACATTTCTGAAAGGTCAGAGATGGATTTGTACACGCTCTTATTTTCCAAAGAGCATGCCCAACACGTGTAGGTTGATTTTTCAAAAAGGACTTGTAGCGCCAATAACCACACAGGATTTTTTTTGAACTCACTAAATACTTTGTAAATGCTAGCAGGCCATTCACGGAGTGCCTCCTGCCTGGATGTGTGCTACAGCAGCAAGGTCAATCACTAGTTATTACCATGTTATGTCAAGGGGCAGCCAGCCCTTAAAATTAATTTCCCAAATGAAACTGCACTTGGTTGATTTTGCTAACCTGGAGCGGAAGTGCATGTAAATCATTAGTAGGTCAAATATTAAGAACTAAACAAAAGCGGAAGAAAGGAATTACATACAAGAGATCAATCACTGTCATTCTTTTCCAGGGAGCAGAGCAACATGTGGAGCTACTTCAATAGAAGTGAAATTAGGAATCCGAAGGTCCAGGATCTGCAAAATACTCAACATATATAAATGGTGCACATTATATTTCAGATATAAAAACATCTCATTACTTCATCAGCTTGTCAATTTAAGATTCTCATTCAAATTATTATTATTCAATTTTGACAAAATGTCCCAATGGACTAGACATAGAGAATAGCTTGGTTTTAAATAATTAACAGATACATCATTTTTGATACTTCATAATTTTTTTCATATCCTATTAAAAATATGCACATGTCCTTTACTTTCAAAGTTTTAATTTACCCATGCAGTATAAACATTACTGTATTGATTAGCAAAAACGTTTGTACAGCCCGTTGGTATTCTACACTCCCAATTATCTCGACTTGGCGGATAGCCAGTGGCGGCTGGTCAATAGGGGGCCACGGGCCCCCCCCCCCACGAGCGCCTCCTTGAGCCACGACAGCTCCATTAAGGCAGAGTGAACATGGCCACCCACCTATGATGGTGTGAAGTTTTTCTGGGGCTTTTCAGTTGGCCTTGCTTGGAGCTCGGAGGCACAACGAGACTCACTCATTCGACAACCCGGGCTTTGTAGCGCCTTAACGCTGTTGGTGTAATTATCGCAGGTACTTGAACCCAAAAGCTCAACTCTGAAGCAGAAGTAAAGTTCTTTACTCGCCTCCAGGCAGAGTCCATAACCGGGAGATCAACAGGCAAACAGATCCATAAAAAGGGGCTATTATTCCAGTCAAACAGAATCAGAACTGGCAGATAAGGACCGAAACCAGTAAACGCGGGGGAACTTTGCAACAAGACAACGCCGCAGAGTGCAAGTGTCAGTGTGGGCACCTAAATAGTGAGGGACTAATGAGGGGACGGGCCGCAGGTGAGAAGGGCCCGAGCACCAGGTGAAGGGAATGAGAGGCGATCTCGCGTTGGCGACGGGATCTGGAACGACAGGAGAGTCCGACAAGCAGGCAGGATGAAAAATAATAAGCCGGAGAATTGGTGACAATCAGCGTGTTTGAAGGCGTCAAAAGGAGGATCACATTCTGAAAGAATCACATCGCCATTGAATCAAACAAGACTATATACATTAATATACAGTACATACGTATATGTACATCTGTCTTTATATCGATCTAGATGGAAATATAGATATACATTTTTAAAATGTAGTATTAATTATGCTGAATTGCATATGAGGATAAATGTTAAATCTTGTAAAACTCTTCATCTTTTTGTATTAAATCATACTGAAATTTATCTGATAGCCCCCCACCTAAAACAATTCCCACCAGCTGCCACAATAATCACACCAGTGAAACAGATGACCCCCAAAAAATCTACAAGACCAATTTCTGAGAAAACACCTCTCTGCTTAAGTTGTGTATTCCGAACGGCAATATAATCATGTCACGTTCAGTTGAACGAGTTGAAACCTTTCTTCCACTCTCCTTTCTAAAAAAAAACCTGTGGCTGTGGGTGAAGGGGAGCCTTAATTGTACGGCACAGGTTGGACACATTAGCCACGGATGATCCAAGAGACCAAAGCACCCAGGAGAGAAGAGAGAATGACCTCTCCGCTCTGCGCCCAGCCCTTCTCATTTTACAAACGTATTAGGACACCTAATGTACAAAGTACGATGGCTTCAATGGACCGCGAACCATAATTAAAAGAGAAAACACAAGACACTCCAGACAAATCCGTTGCAGGAGACTTATTAATTATTAAGAGAAGAAAAATCCTTTTCGTGGTGCTTTGAAGTCAAGTTACAGTGAGTATGCAGTCAATGTTTTGATGTGCAGAGAAGTCTTGAGGTCTTGAAACCAAACTTGAACCATTGAAGGCATTTGGAGAGGGTTTATGCAAGTATGCAAAAGTTTATAACAAAAGCGTGCTGCTATTTATTGTACCACAAAACCTTTAACATCTAAAAAAATACCGTCCTCAAACAGCAAAAAGATATACTCCAAAAGAGCTCAATTATTCATGATAAATAAGCAGAATCTTATTAAGGCTGGATGTTTTTCCCGAAGCCCGAGCAGGAGCTACTGCCATCCCTTTGAAGAGTCGGTCAGTCAGAAAAAAAAGAGCTAACACGGTGTCTGGATGCGATGTTCATGTTTGCTGTGAGGAGCTAAATTTCAGTAGAATTATGTTTCAGACCTTTTGAAATGTCGGTTATCCCAGTATAGCAGCTTGAATCTCACTATGATGTTGAATGTTTTAATGTCTTCTATCATAATAAAGTATGGAATGTTTAATTACACTGGTATATAATAGATAAATATAATAGAAAGCATTTTATTTAAAACTGATCTTATTAATACATTTTTCCATTCTTGAATCATTTGAGAACATGAGGTGAAGATTTTTACAGATTTTTTTCAGGTCCCAACTCCCAAAACGTTTTTAATTTTAATGATATAAAACAGCACCGGCTGCTTTTTAAGTCCTCACCCTTATGTAAATGAAAGATCTAAGTTTCAAAATGCTCCTCAAAATCATAAAGCGGAAAAGACGCAAGTGAAGATGTGTGCCTTTGAAAGTAAAACTATTAGCCTTTGACTTGACTGTGTGCTCTCCCCAGGACGCCTGATTATTCCACCACCACCTTCTTCATAGACCACTGGGACAATTAACACTTTATCGCTGAATAATCGCTTTACTGGGCACTGGCGTTTAATGACGGTGGGTAATGAGAGCCGCCTGGACCGTCTGGACACTAATCACGGCCCTTGTTTCAGACAGTGCTAATAACACCCAGAGTGACACACTCCAAATTGGCATCTCGAGGCAAAATGACTAACCTCGGAGTTGTGATTTAATTCATAATTAAAGGGACACACTACTCATTTTTCAAGTGAAAATCAGTTCACTTGTCATCGGGGGTACTAGTCGGACAAACCCTGCTGACAAAATTCTGAAAATCTTTAAATATAAAAGCCAGCATCAAGAAAGAAGGATGTTAAGAGTAATGTGGCTGCCTTACAGTCAAAGAGGGTCTAACAAAAGATGCTTTTTAGTTGTTAGTGAAGTCTGCTCCCAGACTTTGCTAAAGTTTACATTGAGAAGACGTGTAAACTTTATGAATGTTAATACACCAGCTGTGTGTTTGTGTCATTATGCGAGTACACCCAAGTCAATACTTTCACAACCTCTCAGTCTCACAAAGGGAATGCTAAGGGAGAGATGTCGTTGGTCAAGTATGGACACTCGTCTCCTGACGAAAACTACGTTCTCTGGAAGGAAATTCCTGCAGAATTAATAAACAGTGTACCAAGGTAAAAGTGAAAAGAAGCATTTAATTATATCTTACTAGGATCATGTTGCAAAAATTATTATTTTTCTGGTCCAATATTGACACACAGGTCCTATTGCGACACTGTGACTGTTCACACTATTGAGTACATATTTCTTTTGCAGTATTGGAATGGCGGGAAAGTAGTTGCTATATTGACTCTGTAAAAGATGTAATTTAATGTCACCAAAAGGTGTATTTTTGTGCACTTATGTCAAAGTAAGACAACCAATGGGAAGCTTAGACCCGCACCATCACCATCTGCAGCAAGCCGGTGGCAACTCTCCCTGCACTCTCCTTACCCCACCACCCCTCCGTCTCCTTGTGTTCATGACAGGCTTTGACAGGTTCAGAATATGAGACCAGATAGTGAGAGGCAGCCTGTTTTCAGACAGAGGCATATTTTGGGCGGGGGCGGGGGGAGGCATCAGGAGATAGAGGGAGAGAGAGACTGGTGGCTGAGAGGCGTCATCACGCCACACTCCAGCCAGGCTTTTTCAATCAAACGGCCTCCTGTGGGCTTTAAGTGCCGCCACGGTGTGTCCCTCTTGTCCTAGGGAACATAAAATCACACCACTATTCCTCGTCCACTTTGGCACTAGTAGCAGACAAAGAGCGGTGCATGAAGTCGTCGGAACCACCCAGAGGAAAATTCCTCATTTTATTAGCAGGATGGTGCATTTACCAACAGTAATAGTACCAGCCTTCCGGCTTCATTTCCACGAGCATCTGCGGGAAGAGAGGTCGGATAATAGCTCTCACTTTGGGTCACTCTGCCCCACTTCATATGGGATCTGAACCAGACACCTCCTGATTAGAGCTTAGGTCTCTAAAGATCCGTTCCTCACTCAGCTGTCCGGTTCAATTACACGCTGTGTGTTGAGAAGAACTGTGAGGTTGTTCTGCCCTGAGTCATGTAAACGGAGGTTCTCAGGTGGTCAAGTTCGGGTCCACCTACACATCTTTCCAAAAAAACAAAACAGTTTTTTGTACCATTTATGTCTTTCCAAGAAATAAAGTGTTGCACGTTATTGACCCAGACTGGCCAAGAACACGTAATATGTTGTTGAAGCATTTGTCAAGGTTTAACTTTATACAACAGAATGAAGCCTTGTAAGATGTATTGCTTCTTATTTAATCACATTAGGCAAAACTTTACCATAGTTAGTTGAGAATAAAGGGACAAATGTACCTATATACACCTTACACAAGTTAAAATGAGTGATTTTTGAAGTTATTACAAAACAAACAATATGCTTCACTATTACAGGGATCCACTGAAGCTGTTATTGTCACTTGACCTAATCAGTTTTTTCAAGTTAAAGGCCAGGTAAAAAAGTAAAAGTGTGTTTATACTAAAAAAGAGCAAAGCTAATTCACAAAAACAGAGGTCAGTGTTTAGCAATTTCTGAACAGTATCGTGATTCCCAACATACATTTGTATAAAACTTGTTCTTTTGACTAGACAGAAACGACATCATGTAGACAACTCAAACATCTCCTGACTTGTTTCCATAATAAGCAATGCACACACTTGTCCTCTTGTTCCTCACATGCTCCACGACATGTGAAAAGGCAGGGAGAGACCTGCAGGCTCAATGGTGCGGTGGTCGTGATCTTCATCAATCAATATGCAAACTGACGTGCGGGAACTCAACTTCGGCGTCTTGATTCTGCAACCTGTGCATAAATGTGGGCTCGGTTCCAAAGCGTGCAATGTTCCCATTTGGTGAGTTGTTGAGTATAGCCTCAAACAAGGCAGAAAAACAGCTCCCGACATCAACATCTCAGCTGGCGTGCTGTTTCGGGAGTCACGCTGCATCGATCTGCCACCGCGGTCGGCAACTTAAAAGCCTCCAAAAAACCCTCCTGGGAGTCCAACTACACCGAATGTATGTGCTCAGGCTGTTGTCATTGTGTCAACAAAAAAAAACCCAGAGGAACACCCTAAGGAGGGGTCAGTCGTAGACGTAGAGGACGGAAACGCTGATGAGCTTCGCTGGCATCCCTGAATCGTTGCGTTTGCAGTGCTATTTACATGCTGAGGACGAGTCGGGTTCTCCATCCTCAAAGGTCAGCCTCATTAAACTCTGGCTTGGGAGGCCGAGCTGGCCACCTCTCCTCAGACGGAGCGGTGTGGTTGTTTATAGGGACTGAAGTGCTGAAAATGACTTTACGTGTGTACGTCGTTTCGTGGAATCATTTATCTATTTTTCAGCCACTTGTCGCCAGACCAAGACCCCCTTCAGTCAAGCCTTCCATCCAAAACAACCCTCAGTCTACAGTGACCTGCAATGACTCACAGTACTCAAAAGAGGGATTCAAGACATGGCATCTATCAACTGTAAGGAATTACCTTGGTAGTAATTTAGCTCACTCTGCACAGCCCAGCCCCTTAATGAAGCTTAACGCAGCATGTTGTCTTTAAAGATAGGATTTATGCTTTCAGGATTATTTTTATAAACCTTGAAAACTTGTAAATGATGCTTTGAAAGACCAAATATGAAATCAGTTGATTAATGTCACGGCGCAGGGTCCGAGGGCAGAGAGGGAGGACTCAAACGCAGAGTTGATGAAAAATAAAAGGGCTTTAATAGTCAAAACTCAAAATCAAAATCGCTCCCACCAAAAAGGGGAGGAAGGAGGAGAAAACAAAACCAACAAACAAACAAAACAGGGACCTGGACTTGAAAACACAAACCTGACTTACGTGACACATGAACGGTCGACATGTAATGACGCCACACCAGACAAGGGACTCACAGGGCTTAAATACACAAGGGAGGTGCAGGTGATTGAACACAGGTGGAAACGATCAAGCACGGCAGACAATCGCAAGGGAAGACAGGACAAGGCAGGAAGTGAAGTTACCCAGGATCACAAGAGACATAAAAACTACAAAATAAGACAAGAGCAGACCCAAACCGTGACAGAACCCCCCCCTCAAGGACCGAATTCCAGACGGTCCTAAAGGGGGGCAGAACCATGAAAATCAGACAAGGGGCGGGAGGGTGGGGACCCGACATCTATGGTCCGGCGGCCTGCCGGGGTGGCGGCCGGGCGTGGGGTGCTCTGGGGGTCTGCCGGGTCGGCGGCCGGGCCTCAGGGTCTCGGGGGGTCTGCCGGGTCGGCGGCCGGGCCTCAGGGTCTCGGGGGGCGCCGAGCTGTGCGGCTCCGGCGTCGTCGTGGCGTGGGGCGCCGAGCTGTGCGGCTCCGGCGTCGTCGTGGCGTGGGGCGCCGAGCTGTGCGGCTCCGGCGTCGTCGTGGCGTGGGGCGCCGAGCTGTGCGGCTCCGGCGTCGTCGTGGCGTGGGGCGCCGAGCTGTGCGGCTCCGGCGTCGTCGTGGCGTGGGGCGCCGAGCTGTGCGGCTCCGGCGTCGTCGTGGCGTGGGGCGCCGAGCTGTGCGGCTCCGGCGTCGTCGTGGCGTGGGGCGCAGAGCTGTGCGGCTCCGGCGTCGTCGTGGCGTGGGGCGCAGAGCTGTGCGGCTCCGGCGTCGTCGTGGCGTGGGGCGCCGAGCTGTGCGGCTCCGGCGTCGTCGTGGCCGGGGGCGCCGACCCAACCCCTGACCCCACCCCCCCTTCAAGGACCGACTTCCAGGCGGTCCCAAGAGGGTGGGAGGGAGGGGTCATGGTCGGGGGCCGTGGGGACGGGGCTGGAGGGGTCATGGTCGGGGGCCGTGGGGACGGGGCTGGAGGGGTCATGGTCGGGGGCCGTGGGGACGGGGCTGGAGGGGTCATGGTCGGGGGCCGTGGGGACGGGGCTGGAGGGGTCATGGTCGGGGGCCGTGGGGACGGGGCTGGAGACTGGAGTCTTGGGGCCGGAACGGGCGGAGACTGGAGTCTGGGGGCCGGAACGGGCGGAGACTGGAGTCTGGGGGCCGGAACGGGCGGAGACTGGAGTCTGGGGGCCGGAACGGGCGGAGACTGGAGTCTGGGGGCCGGAACGGGCGGAGACTGGAGTCTGGGGGCCGGAACGGGCGGAGACTGGAGTCTGGGGGCCGGAACGGGCGGAGACTGGAGTCTGGGGGCCGGAACGGGCGGAGGCGAGGCTCTGGGGGCCGGAACGGGAGGAGGCGAGGCTCTGGGGGCCGGAACGGGAGGAGGCGAGGCTCTGGGGGCCGGAACGGGAGGAGGCGAGGCTCTGGGGGTCGGAACGGGAGGAGGCGATGCTCTGGGGGCCGGAACGGGAGGAGGCGAGGCTCTGGGGGCCGGAACGGGAGGAGGCGAGGCTCTGGGGGCCGGAACGGGAGGAGGCGAGGCTCTGGGGGCCGGAACGGGCGGGGGTCTTGGGGCTGGGGGCGTGGGTCTTGGGGCTGGGGGCGTGGGTCTTGGAGCTGGGGGCGTGGGTCTTGGAGCTGGGGGCGTGGGTCTTGGAGCTGGGGGCGTGGGTCTTGGAGCTGGGGGCGTGGGTCTTGGAGCTGGGGGCGTGGGTCTTGGGGCCGGTTCGGGCGGAGACGGGCGTGGTTGGCGCCGTCGCTGCCGCCGAATGCGGAGGTCCAGGGCGTGGGGGTCGTACCTGGCCTGGAGGCGGGCGGCCAACTCCAGCACCTGTTTCCAGCGTGCGCTGAGGACTGGGGGCTGGACGCTGGCCTCCATCGGCGAGGCCCAACCTGGGTCTGGAGAGCGGCGAGGGCGTTGACCGGGGCGCTGCCTGGAGCCTGCTTCCGAGCCGGGGTTAGCGTTGCGCCGGGCAGCCAGCTGCGTGCCGTGTGGGTCCCCAAACGCCAGGCGAGTTCCCAAAAACGGGTTTCTCTGGTCCAACCCTGCTGAGTCTTTAGGTGGTGGCGTCATTCTGTCACGGCGCAGGGTCCGAGGGCAGGGAGGGAGGACTCAAACGCAGAGTTGATGAAAAATAAAAGGGCTTTAATAGTCAAAACTCAAAATCAAAATCGCTCCCACCAAAAAGGGGAGGAAGGAGGAGAAAACAAAACCAACAAACAAACAAAACAGGGACCTGGACTTGAAAACACAAACCTGACTTACGTGACACATGAACGGTCGACATGTAATGACGCCACACCAGACAAGGGACTCACAGGGCTTAAATACACAAGGGAGGTGCAGGTGATTGAACACAGGTGGAAACGATCAAGCACGGCAGACAATCGCAAGGGAAGACAGGACAAGGCAGGAAGTGAAGTTACCCAGGATCACAAGAGACATAAAAACTACAAAATAAGACAAGAGCAGACCCAAACCGTGACAATTAATAATGAATAACAGTATGTAAGTGTTTAGAGAACAAGCCTAGTGAACATTATATTGATTATTGACAAAAATATTTAGCTCCATTTAGTTTATTTAGTCTGCTTTGTATAAAATACTTAATTAATTTGACATTTTCCACAACTCAGCTCCTGTTTAACCATTTCAGCCCCACAGACGTTTTTTGGGCCCCCACTAGAATGTATTATCAAAATAAACATATTCACATATTTCTGTTGCTGAACAGTTTTGCTATATATTTTGCCAAATCCTGCTCATCATCAGAAATACTTAAAGCGCTAAATATGCCACGAGAGCTGTGCAGGATATCACATGTTTAGTATCAAAAGAGTTAGAATTACTGTCATATTTATTATCATCATGTAACATCGGCCGATCCTGAGGGTCTGAGGGTCTCTCAAGTAACCAGAGATTCATTGATAAAATCAGAACAAAGAAGCGTCACATGGTGGTGAAGTGTTTTTTTTTAACATGATTTGTAACAGTGTGTATATATACAGTATAATAATAAATGTAAACAGGATCAATGAAATAGAATTGCAATTTAATCTTTGGTTTTTAAGGGTGATGATCTTAGCTCTTAGCTCAATGAATCTAGCAAATTGCAAATCCTATGTGTATTTCTCTCACTGTCAAAAAAGATTTCAATCATAGCGCAGTTAAGCTCAGTTTAAAGTGCACCAAAGATTTTTTGACAAGCCTTAAAAACACGATTTAGTTCAATTAAACAAATCCTGTGGATGTAAAAAACTATGGCCGGGTGGTACCAGCAAGTAATCATCAGCATGACCTGAGACGGGTCTAAGTAGGTCTTAACAAGGCCCATGATCCAACCACTATCATGACACAGTTTAGACATGACACAATCTCTGTTGGAACTTTATTAAAAACACCTCACTACAAATTTCATTTAATAAATAATCATAAAGGGATTGGCACAAAACACCAATAAAATAATTTCATTGCAGTACCAAGTTCTTCCCTGTGAATAAACTACTTGAGTTCTGGTGATGTGCAACATCAAAATGTTCAATGATAACGTAATTCTTTGTCATAGTGAAGCTGCTATCAGGACAGAACAGACTGGCAAAAGGATGAGACAGCAGAATAGAGAAAATATCTCAATGACTAATTACATTATAAGTTATAAAAATGGTTTATATTCAAAGCTGTGATTACGCTTTAATCGTCTGAGCAAAGAGAAACATCATTTGAAAATCCCACAGCGCCCATATTGGATATTAAACATGTTTCATATTAGGGGGCTTTTAAGTTTTTTAATTGCTCTGTACACACAAAATTAGCCACCAGGAAAAATGGTCCAAAAGACTATCATTGGGCTTTGGGTTGTTCATTTTAAAAGGGGATCATTGTCTATCAGAAAGTGTTTCATAACGTTGGAGGGTAAAAGGATGCATTTATACGGAGTATGTGATCGAATTACATAGAAAACTTGCTCGGGCTTTGAGCCACCAGAATGCAATGCAGTGTGTCCCAACACATATAATGAAATTCACTGCTGTAAAATATATTGCAATACTTGTCATAGCGGAAATAATAATGCAGTGATGGTGTATCAGTGCTTTCAGAGGCTTGTCATAAGAGATGAAATATGCTAATTGTATTTTTAATATCAGGACCAGAGTGGGGGTGGTGATTGATGCAGTGTTCTTGGCAAATCTAAGGCTTCAATAAATCATTTAAGTTCATATGAACTTTGGGCTTGTTCAACTGCCCCTAATGCATAATAACTGCTTACAGTTGGGAGCTGTGTACACATGGCCTAAAATTACTTCTCCGAGAATTCTGTGAGCATACCTGCTTGAAATAAAAAAAATGCCTTAAAAAATATACCTTAGCAATGATGGGACAAATGTTCAGCTTCTAGAAATATATCAACCAAGTACTGCTTCCCATTGAAAAAGAATGTTTCTTTATCTTTCATCACAAAATACTTCTAAAGAATAATCATTGTACAAAAAATGTTTCTTAAGAATGTTCTATTATCAAATACATCTATCATCTAATAGGAGGACTACGAGTCATAGTGTATCGATACTACACACATGGTTTCAGTTGTTATGTTCTACAATACACACAGCTATGCTCAAAGTGCACAGGACAATTGGACACTGCAAGAATGCTGATGGTGTAGTTGGTTCCACCCGATCAAGTGTACTTGTATAAGAGAACTTCAACACAGAAATTACTTGAGCAATTTTGTTAAAAAGTGGAAAAAGAAAGATGTTTTTTTAAACCTTTTGGTGGGAAAAAAATACATGAATAATACAATAGAATAAGGGTTGGGTTTGGGTATATAGGGATTCAAGAATAATTGGTACCATACAAATCTTGAGTAAACTTTTGAACTCATTTGAAGCATTATTTTACCTTCCTCTGTGTGCATCCCAAGCTCAAGGATAAGAAGATCAAAGGCGTATTATTTGCCGTCGTGTCCTGTCCTGCCTCCAACGCTGCTCCTGGAGTCGGCTGTCATAATACCTTAGCAATGCATCCTTTTCCTGTCTTCATCTGCATTATCCCTGGACGTGTGTGTGTGTGTCAAGGGCAGGTTTAAGAATCATGCTGCCCGGCTACAAAGGTTTGCTCGCGAATGTTAACCCATGAGGCTGTTTTAATTAATCAAGAACAACGAGCGATCCCTGCCACTACTTCAGAGAAAGAGGGAGGGCAGATGTCACATGATATTATCTGGGAACGGAGGTGGTAATTAATCACCTTGACAGCCCTTGATTTGTAAACACGGCTAATTTGGAGCATTTTCTTTTGCTTAAGGAGTCACACAGGTACGAGGTGCATCTCGCTGGCCATGACAGGTTTCATTTTCCGTAGAGAAAAAGCAGGCAAATAGCCAAAGACTGCGTTGCTATTTGATTTAGATTGAGTTTGACAGCCTGCTAAAGTCAATATGAACTAGAAATTAGCACAAAATGAATGAATGATGTACTTTTCTGCAGACTTTAATTACACACAGTGAGTATTTTTAAACGTCACACAATGGAGTTGGTACAAATGTAATTTTTAAATCTACTTATTTTCAATAACTCCAGCCGTGTTTTATTTGTCACATTTTTGCTTTTTCATTAATCTGCTACCTGCAATGATCATTTTTAAAACGTTTTGCACAATGTTGAATTATTCCGTGTAACTAAAGCCAACAGTGACGGCGCTACTTCACAACCTTTTGTAAATTCTATTAAGAAATGTTAGCGGTTAAAAGGTATAAAGGCGCAAAAATATGGCTGCATCCTAATGTGGTGACATTCTCCACAGAGCCCTGGTACTTTGGCTGGAAATTCTCCTACTGTGCCGAGCATGCCGAGTCAACACAGCTATGCCTCAACCCGAATGATCTGGCAGCACGTAAGAGTGGATATTTACTTTGCCGATGGCCTTTGTGTGCTCCATGAGTCACACGCATTTTGCTCGAGGGGGGGGGGGGGGGGATCAGGGGAGGAGAATAAATGAAGACTAATGACTGCTGACAGAAGTTCAGAAAAAACAAAACACAGAACCCTACGTGAATAAGTCAGCCATAGTGGCCGCGTTGTCAAAACCAAAACACAGATGAAAATAGATGAGGGAATTTATTAAATTGCAGGTGTATGTATTTTACCAGGACTTCTACAACAGATACAGTTAATCCAGTCCTTTTGGTTTCACTGGGTAAATATGTGTTGTAAAATGTAAGATAAAAACGTCTTCAATTCACGCAGGAAATGTGCAAATAATGGTTGTGTCTGACATTTTCATTTCATTCTGTTTTCTCCACCCACTCCGTAAAAAAGAAATGGTCTGGGGATATTTTCGGTGGATGTGTGAACACATTCATAACCAGCTGGCAGATGAGGGAATTTTTATTATTGTGTTCCCATGGAAACCCCAAACGCCCTGATCCGGTGAAACACGAACCCAACGGCAGCTCAAGAATACGGGTTTTAGGGGACTGAATTTGACAAATTTCCAGTTCAATTTTCTAAATATTTTTGATTTAGTATTAAAATTTCGCATCGAGAGAATAACTTTATTTCTAATACTATTATTTTGTATATCTAAAAATAGTGTTAACCAAAATATGTACATTTTACGCACTTTGGGACAAATTAGATGTGTAAAAATGTAATCTATGCAAGCTAAGCAGGCCGGAGCACATGCTCTGAAAGCCTTCACGGCTGTAACAGAGTGCTCTCTGGATACCAAGCAGTCCACTGTAACACTGTTACAGCGCATCTAATGGCTTATGTTCTCTTCAATGTTTGCTCATGCTTCAATCCCCCCCCCCTAGGGTCATTATGGGGTCTAATAGCTGTCAAAGCCGCGCAGTTCGGAGGAGGTCCCTTTTTCCAACTGCACTGTACTCATTTCATTGAGTCTGTGAAGATGTATTTTTGAATAATTTGAATAAAAACGTGGTCTTCATTGACGGCGCGCTGGGGCCAAGTGGTTGGAATTTAGTAAGTGTATACAATTTAACCAATCTTTTGAGGGTTTATAATTACTTCTGAATACTTTTCAATTAGCCCTGCAACAAGCCACGCAATTACTTCATATGGCGCCACACAGAAGTGAATAACGTGGCCGTGGATGTGTCCATGAATGCATTTCAGCTCTTGCCAATGGCCCTCGCAGCCCAAAACGTCACTTAAATCAGAAGGAGAAAGAAGCCAAAACGGGAATGTTGGCTACCACCGCTCGCCTTGACTGCGTTGGCCACCGCGGCGCAGGAAGCACTTTAACGGCCCGCTCTCGTACTGTCTGCGCCTTCTTTTCCTCGCCGCAGATCACAGATCCGCTGCTGCTTTCGCAGAACGGTTGGAAGGGGGATGGCAAGTGCGAGGCTGAGGGCGAGGAAGCAGGCCAGGCGGTTGACGCGGCGCAGGGCCCCGCTCCCACGGCGGCCATCGGCGGCTTCACCCACGCTGATCAGAGAGGCCTTTGTTACCCGGCGGATATCATGTGACGTATTGCATAACAATTTTATTAAAACAACCCTTACTTTCCTTTATTACCATGTTGTCACTCAGCCATTCTCTTCAGTCTACTCAGAAATAAGGACGGCTACGTGAGACTGGTTGAAACCACAAATCTCTTCATTGTTTCTCAACTTCAATTTGTGCCGACGCTTCACCCGGGATTGAACCACAGATGGCAGGCAAACGAATTGGTCGCATCTCATTTGATGAAGCGAGTCCACCTAATAGGTGGGCCGTCACATTGTTTAGCCCCGGCGGAGGTCCTTGCCATCCGCATCCCACCAAACGCTGCCGACAGCCTGCCACGCCAAGGGGGGGGGGGGGGGGGGGGGGGTCCCGAGACGCCGACGTGCCTCGGAGTCTGATCAAAGGGCTCGCTACAAATGCATTCACGCCCGATGGTCACTTTGTTACCGAAGCCAATTATATCACAGCTAAATAGTCAATCAGAGGGGAGGGGAATGGTGCCCTCAACGCCATGCCAACGCCTGGCTTCATTTCACGTGACATAAGCCAGTATGAGATCACTTTGCAAATGCTGAATCATCTGTTCATAATCTTTCCCCAACTTGAATAAAGCACCGTGAGCATATGGTGCTATTCATGATGACAAATGTAATAGCAGTGACAATGAAACTAATTGATATTAGCCACGGTGGAGCGCAGGCCGCACAGTTCATTTAAATATTTGCCAAAGTAATGTTGATGGGTTGTGAGTTTATTAGCTGAGTTAGAACCTGCGGTGTTGATTGACTTCCAGGTGCTCATTACATCCTTTAATGGATGGTCGAGTGGGAAACAGATACGCTGCGTGGTTTTCACATGATTTGAAGTCAGAAAAAACTGCCATTAGCTTGGTGAACAATGACAACGGGTTTAAAGATGATTGCAATTGTAATTAAAGCGAGTCATTTTACCGGATTTTCTTTCTTTCGTGTTGTCCTTGTTTGGTTTACCGTCATTAAAAGTTGCCACAGCCAATGAAGAGATTATGGATCTTTCACTCGTCTTCACAGGACCAACTGCTTTTATCACTGTTATATTTACCATAGCGTCTGTGTATCTCACAACCTTTGTGTACGGACTAACTTGGAGTGAAGTCGAGGCCTGGCTGAGAGAGTCAGAGTATGGATTTTACCTTGAAAAGCTCTGCATCACATGTCTGCGACATGCGGTCAGTGTTGCTGTGGATGACTGCCAATATTCTGGAATCACTTTAATAAAAAGTAGTCAAATACAGGATTTAGTAAATCAAAATGAGTTTAGTTCAATTCAAAGATTTTACTTTTAGCTCTTCAAAATGAAAGCATAAGACATTCATCCATTGTCACCAACGGAGAAGCGTAGCAACGACGGCTAAATGAATAACCACACGTGCAGTTTGAATGATACGAATGATAAACAGCTTCATAAACATTCATTTTCTATGTTGTTTTTTAAGCTGAAGAGAAATGTAAGGCTTGCCAGAGAGTGTTACGCAGCCCGGTTTCATTACTGAACACGGCCAAAGGGGGAAAGCAAATTGAACAACTGACTTTTTTGTTGTTGTATGGATTAAATTCAGAAGGGGACAAAAAGCTTTTACAATCCAAATCCGGGAAAACTGTGTCTAGAATGTTGCAACTTTGGTTATGATCAATGCCTCATATCCAGGGCCACCATGTGCTGAGCTCAGAGCATCTGGACCAACACAGCTGCCTGGCTGGCATCAGAGGAAAAGTCCGGAGCATTGAGTGTACTTTGGAGAGAGCCCAATTCCAGCATCCGATTTCCAACGTGTGCCATTTTGGCGGATTACATCAGTGAGGATGGGATTTTTTTACATGATACTTTTCTCCTGGCTTCGTATTTTCCGAGCAAGACACGTAGATTTCTCCGTGAGCGGAGTTATTCGTTCATTTCAAAGCCATGGAGCTGTGCGGATGAATAATGACTTGAAAGGTTCATTGAGAAAGATTAAAAAAAAACAACCCCGGTCATCTTCCCTGGTGTCCTGCAACGACCCGGTATCTAAAACATTTGGCAGTTTGTTTTCTCTTCAATGCGTCTGACAGCTGACATTATCTTCCGTCAGAAGAAGGACTGTCATAACGTCGTAGCCGAGTCAAAACGATCAGATCTTTTTTTTTACAATGAAAAAGTTCACTTTCTACAGAGAAAAAGTTCTTACACGACACCGACGACTTGCAGTCACTGAAGGAAAGGCAATATTGCAGCGATATTATCCAGCACCAGATGGAAGGATAACATACGCTGACTGCACCTGCCAAACGGGGCGCAGTGGGGGGGGGGGGAAGCAGAAAATAAATTTGAAATTGAAAAGTGACAACGGACTGACACAAACAAATACATGCAGCAGCATCCCAATGACCATCGACTACACAGTGGTTTTACTACAGTATATCCGGATGGCAACCGTTATGAATCAGGCCTGTTTTGAAAGGTGAAATTAAATCTGTTAAGTAAAACAACTCCACACACACACTTAAATATGTAGGAAACTACTCGTGGTACACAATCGTTTCAGCACCTCTGTGTGTTTGGATGATGAACAACCCAACAAAAGTAGTTGTGCTGCTCTATCAGTGTAGTATTATGCAGAGTGTTAATCACTTCTATTAACAAGGAAACTGAACAACATTTGAAGTGTTTGCCTGTATAAATTTCTTTTTTTTTTAGGGGGGGTGTTTGTGTAGAAATTCATGAAGGTGGTGCAGAATGTGCAGATCTGTCACATGAGATGCTGTAATTAGCCTACAATTGTATGTTATTTGAGTGAATGTGACAGGTTGGTTCAAAGGCCATCTGGCCTGGTTAATCACGGACGTCTCTTCATCCTGCCAGCATTGAATTATACAGCATGTAGCAAGGGACCAGACGTGGACGAGTCTTTACACCTGTCAATATATCCAGGTCCAGATCCTTTAATGGCCACACAGTTGAGCTGCTGATGGCTACTTTTGGTCTTATCTTGACAAAGGTAAACAACATTGTGGGTAAAAGATTCATGATTGCGGTCTTACTTCTATTAGAAAAAAATATTAGGCCAGTGCGACGTGTAATAGTTTAAATTGACTGTATAGCTACTGTGTGAAAATGGTAAAAGAAAATAACTAACCGTTGAAGGCAAGGAGCTGTCGTCATGAACACCCCGAATGTGTACAGTGAGGGCGTGTTTGTAAAGGGGCCGTGTACTCCGTGTTCAGACAGAGGCCTTTACAAAAGCCTGTGAGGAAAATGAGAAAAGATGAAAGGCGATCGGCGTCGGCCTGCCTCCAACGTGTCAGCGCCGCTCACGATCACAGTTTGTGGCGCGCGCTCTGTTTTGGCTCCATCTTGGAAGTTTTGTTCCGTTTCTAAAGGGCAGGAATGACATCAAACCCACGGGGGGGGGGGGGGGGGGAGGAAGCCATTTAGCCATCTTTCGACAGATAGGGGGGGGGATTCAATTTCGACAGAAAGACCGATTTGAATGAGAGATAAAGGGAGGAACAATAGCATAATGTGTGCCATCAAGCAGATGATATTTGAAAGGGAATCAGATCCAGGCTGTCAAGAAAGGTTTTACTTTTCTCTTTGAAAGGATTTTTTTTTTCCCCAGACACATGAAGGCTTTGACTCTTGTGGTGGGGGCCATATCTGTTTTTCTCACAGCAAGATGTGGCTGATTAGTTTATTCCTCCAAAAGGTCAGTTTCCCCCCCCCCGTTCTTAAAGGGATTCCAGAAATATTTCAGTGTCAATAAGAAAATGTCACATGAATATACAGGATACAAAAAAAAAACAATTATACAAAAAACAGCTAATCTACTTTACAAACAGTACAGTATTGCAGTTTAATGTAAATCAAGCTAAATTATTCAGAACTCTCCTGATCAACAGCCTCCCGTAGGCCAAATATGAAGGAAAAACACCATGAATACTTGTATGCAAAGTTTCACATTCAACATTCAAATTAATGCAGAGTCACATTTCCATTTAATTTCCATCCTTACAGAAGACATATTTGCTCATCTCAAAACATTGAGTGTAACTTCCCATGTGGTAAATGCTGTCACCATCCATTATATATGTGCCTGTGGATAAGGGATTCAATTCCCAATACGCCACACTCGTTTCACCAATATTGAAATGTGAGCATAAGCGTTTGCCTTCATACAAATTAAATAATATCCAATCTGCTTTTTGCTGTTTGTGCAACAAACACATAGAAAGGAGGCAAAATTAGACCCCGGAGATACAGTGGTGCTGCTGTTTTCTTTTATTCTTTTTTTTTCACCCCGTCCACACACGCAGCAGGGTTTATAACACATTTTGTGTTCAGAAGATCAGGCATCCTGAATGGCTGAGCTGATGATAGCAGTCGTGGTGATTAGCATTGAAAACCCAGCATTGTTTTTCTGGAACAGATGGACAGCTTATTGTTGTTGCTCAATGGTCAAGGCCCAGACTATCAAGGTGCACCAAGTTTATTAAGTAACTTATAGAGCAGACATTATTTCCCCCAAGCCCCAGACCACCTCTTCCTCCACCTAAAGTATTTGTTGAGAAATAATACGAATGATTAGTGTTCCAAAGGGATGCGCTGCGTTTGGACCTGCCTGATAACCCTGCCTGGATTCAGCTCAGACCCAATTGTCTCGTAATACTATGCAGCATTTACAGCGAAATTGCTTACAATGAGCGGCACCTCCATCTTTGGCTGAAAGGGGCCGTTTACTTGCATCTCGGAAACGAGTGTGGGGCCAGGTGCACGCACAATCCCTTGAGATGATGGCTACATTTCTTCATCTTTTTCAGCGACAATCAGGCCTCATAAATCAAATATTGATATCGCTTTATGCAGGGATATCAATATTAGGCTGAATTAAAGTGGGATGTTCTTAATGGACGTTTCCAAGGAAGTACAGTTTAGGATGAACATAAGATGTCAAATAGGTTTCGGGTTTTTTTTAACGTGCGCACTGTGCAATGAATGTCTTTCTTCGTTCTTTAGTAGTTGGGGAAGTTGAAGGTTTTTTACTTGGCTGGATAACCACAGAGAATATGATGACTAGGGGTGAATTATTTTGCTTTAAGCTTTGACAAAAATGTAATTGAGCAATTAGCTATTGTGAATGTTTCATCTGGTAGACTACTGACTGTAGTCAATAATCAACCCATCCAGCCCTTCAAATTGGATGCACTGAAAACGTAATAGTTGTCAAAAAATGCTGCAATTTTATTCTGAGTAAAATACACTGCACCTTAAATGGCGGAACCCTAAAACACAAACGTGTGGCACTGCATGGAAACAGCTCCCTTAGCTCATTTCTTTTTTTGTGTGTGCCTTCATCAGACCACATTTCTCCACATCTGTACGTCCCAGTTTGGAACTCAGAGGCTCATCCCTTTGGACACTGCACTGATGTGGCTGCTATGTGTAATATTTATCATTTGAATGCAGCAATATTGATGAAAAAACACCTCTAAGTTGGAGTAAACAAGGATGTATGGTGGAAAAAGAGTCAGCTAGTGTGGTGACTGCAGATGGGTTTTCAGCTAATTGTCACACTGTACATGCAGCTAGTGAGCAAACGGCAGAACTCATTTCCCAGCTCAGTGCGGTGTTCAGTGCTCTGTGCATAATGAGCTTTTGATGTATTCTACTCATCAATGAGTATTTGTAGCATAGATTGGACACTTGATGCTATACAAGTATATATATATATATATATCTTAAAATACAAGGTTTAAAAACCACACTCAAAGCCAGAAATAAAGGTGTTGTTATTGATTCAGAGCCATGCAATTACAAAATTGGAGTACAATCACCTGAAGAATATATATCATGAATTAGAAGACTTTTAAAATAAAAACCTTGCTGATTCAGAAAGCGGCAGCTGTCTTCTTTCCACTTCCACTTCCTGTCCACGGAAGAATTGACTTTAAAATCCTTCTGTTGGTTTACAAAGCACTGAATGGTTTAGGGCCCGTCCCAGACGACCCGTCAGGGTGTCGTCTCTCTTTTCTGTTCCCACAGCCAGAACCAATCAGTGAGAAGCAGTATCATGGAATAAACTACTCCTGAGACTCTTATCTGCTTCAAATAAAGACCTTTCTGTTCGCTGCTGCCTTCAGTTAAACCAGACCAAGGCTAACATTCCTGCAATATATTACTGTTAATCATTTCATTCACTTTTATTCTATTGCTTGCTTTTTTAAATTCTTGCATTGTTTCAATGGTTTTATGTGAAGCACTACTAAATTGCCTTGTTGGTGGAATGCTAATACAAATACAGGTGTCTTTTCTGTGAAAAAACAGTAAAATATTGGCTGGAAAACCTAAACCTAAATAGCGTAAAGATGTAATGAAGCGCGAAAGGTGATAAATCTCTGCAAGTTTGTCACAACCATTTCACATCTGTGACGGTTTGATATACTATCTATAATAGAAATATTGATTAAAGGTACTGCAAGACAAAGCAATATCAGCCATTGTTATTGTCTGACAGGTACCATTGCAAGTTATTGCATTCCTTATGTGTGTCTATTTTTGTGTAGTAAAAGACAAATTATAAAAGTTTTTACCCCGAAACACTGAACATGTCAAATGATTCCATTTAACTTTGGCCACTGCAGAGATCGTGCCCCTGAGGGCTGTGGTTTGTATTCTGACAGACATTAAATGATTGTGTCGATAAGTTATTGAGCTGTTTTTCCTCATCTCTTTATTCCAGTGGTGATGATCGCCTCCCTTAACTCAATTTTCCCCCGATTGGTTCAAAGCTTTCTAATACGCATTGAAACAACATCCCAGCTTTTACTTTCTCCTCCCGAGCCATTATTTCAGAGGACTGTGACTCGCAATGCTAATGAGTTTTTTGAGAAGTGCAGCATGTATCAGAAGAACCGGGGGACACATTTTGGAAATTCGGATCTGTAAACATTGTGGATCCAACAAATCTCTCGATAGTCAAACACGTGACTTTCATAATCATCAAAGTTCATGTAAGGATCAAGAACAATAACCCAATGCATCTCTGGGTAACTTTCTTTTGGTCTTTTTCAGTTACTCCCCTTCCTTTACTACCAAACTAGAACGTTTGGTACCCTGTCAGGACGGCTGGTGCGGGTCGAGGCAGGGAGGACTCGGACGCAGAGCGTTCCACAAAAAAGGTGTTCTTTAATGAATCCAGTGGGGAAAAAAGCGAGGACGGACGTGCACCGACGACGGTGACACTCGACAATGACGCGACGAGGGACAACAGGCACACGGGGCTTAAATACACTGGGGAGGTGCAGGTGATTGGACACAGGTGGAAGCAATCAGGCAATCACACGACAAGGCAGGAAGTGAAGTTACCCAGGGACACAAGAGACATGAAAACTACAAAATAAGACAGGAAGCAGACCCAAACCGTGACACACCCTCAACATAGTGAGATGATGAACATCTGCATGTTAACGTTGCCATTGCAACATCAGAGCACGTTAACTGTAGCATTTTTATTCAAATAAAACCCACGCTTCAGTGATGTCCAACATCAAAAACATTATATAATTTTTGATATAAGTAGGTTAAATGTGACGTCTCACGACGCATCATGTCCTCAGGATGGCATTCATGAAGACACTCTTCTCCTTAACAGGAGAGAAGAGAGAGCGAGATATGCGTGATGGAGCCACGCTACGACGATCATGCTCGCCAGCTGCGTGTAGGATTGACTTGCACGCATCTCCCCCCTCATTACTTTTTAAATGACTTAAGTGCAGTGTGGTGGAAGGAGCCGCTTGTTTATTATATATGGGGAAAGTCTTGCAGCTATTTAAAATAGCTGAAATGCACCAGGAGCCCTGCTGATACATTCTGTGGCGCCTACTCCGCTGACAGCGAGCACGGCAAATGTTACAAATATTTCGACTTGTGGAGCTTTCGAGAGGTACCGGACATGAAAACTAACCGCTACGGGGCAGAGAACGAGGCCAATGAACAGTCTCCAGTGATTGCGAGTGTGGGAATGGCAAGTGTACAGACTAGAGAGGCCCACAGATGCAAAAAAGGTGTATAATTATGAATACTTTCATTTTTGTAATGCTCTGGTTTTTGATTTGATATAAATACAAAAACATAAACAAATCAAATGTACCGTGATGGCACCTCTTTCCAAAGCTCTGTGACCCGCTGTATGCGTGTGGCTCATGGAGCAGAGATGAGCTTTCACTGTGTAAAACCGAGACGAATAGAGATGTATGTTTGAATTCCTTGCCAGTAGCATTACTAGAATAACACCACTTATTTAACGAAAGCATTTTGGGAAGCAAGAGTAAGCGCAGACTCTTAGCTTTAGCAGCTTTAGGACATGATACCCTTCAGCTACAATGAAATAACAATGAAAGTACCATGTGACGCTTTAGTCGAATGCGGAGCAGCAAATCAGCCAAAAGGAAGAAAAAAAAAAAAAACCTTCCACATCATTGAGCCCCATCTCCTGTTGATGCTTCCAAACTAAGATTCAGGGAAAGAAGTCTCCAGTGACGAGTGCTGGCCTACATAAGACTACAATCAAAGGGAGCAACAGCAAGGAGCCCGACTCCTTTGCTGCAAACAGAATGAGTAAATACATCTCCCTCCGCTCCTCTCTCGGAGTTCTTGTGAAGAAAGCAAAGTGGCGCTCGGCCAGCTCAGAAGATCCCAAATATTTCTGGGCTAATGAATCGTGAACATGAAAACTATGACAAAGAGGAGTGCAGGATGTGTAGGAAATGAAGCGAGAGCCGGGGGGTGTGGGGAGGGGGGACGTATGTGCGAAACGTGTGTGTGATACTCCTCAGTTCACTTAATGAGAGCAGGGTGTTCTCAACCATTGGACAGGCCGTGGAGATGCTGCGGTTTAATAATAGGTCCCCGCGCGGCCCCGGATGCATGGTCATCTGTAACTGTCGGCCAGATAAGAGCCGGAGAGGTTTGAGCGCAGATGTGACGGGCAACGAAAAAAAAAAAAAAAAAAAAAAAAGAAGATGCTTGATCTATTGCCACATACGCTGAGCAGTGTGGAGACACTGGAGCAGAAGGCTCTCCAGAGGAGCATTTTGCAGCCCGTCCAACTGCACACGGACAAATTAAAATACTGATAAGGAAGCCAGCCTGCTGGCCACACTTCCTCCAAAAGCACTTTCTTGATTCCCTCAGGCCGTGCTGCAGTCATTGTGTTCAGGGCGATAATAACAATGTGATCCTTCATTGATCCCATTTGGGAAATTCTCTTTTTCACCGTGTATTCCAAAGGGAGGGGAGAGTGCAGGTGGAGCTAGAGCTGGTGGGGACGGAGCGTCTTGCTCAAGGACACCAAAGAGAGGCGACGCAGGTGCTTAATGCAGTCTCCTCTGGTTGACATGTTATAACCTCGTGTGTAATTAGATTTTCACTGGGTGGCTGGCAGCACGTCTCCAGGGACGGTTGTTGCTGTTGTTTGCTCAATCCTGCACTCTGGTCCAGGTGGAAACGTGTCAATAACAATCTGAAAGATTGACATGAAATTTGAAAAATATTCCTGGTTCCTAAAAAGAGGACACAATCTGACACTGGTGGACGCCCCCCCCCCCCTAACTTTTTATCTCCACCACTGTGAGGTTTTCATTTTTTCTGATTCGTCTCAACAAATATTGACTAGATTGAAATTTAATTTACTGCGGATATGAAGGACAACAAAAAAAAGAATCTTAATGCTTTTGGTGATCTATTGATTTTCTTCCCAGGTACACGGTTTGGTTGACAATGCAATGACAAAAACATCAACATCCCCCTTAGGATGAATTGTTATTAACTTTTTGATCCCCTGGATTTGTCCTGTACCAGCTGAATTTTCCCATGACATTCCCATTGGAATCGCGATATCCTCTAAACGTGTCAAAGCTTCGGGTATGAAAAAAATGATCTTTCTTTGGTTTTCCACCTCTCTTTGTGTCAGGTGTGGGTGCTGGTGCAGGGCGGAAGGCAGGACTCAAAAGCAGGATTTCCAGAAGGTGCTCTTTATTCACTGACCAAACTGAGACGTGCTCCAACGATGACTGACGCGGACAACGACGCGACGAGGGACAACAGGCACACGGGGCTTAAATACACAAGGGAGGTGCAGGTGATTGGACACAGGTGGGAACACTCACAGGACAGGACAGGAAGTGAAGCTCACCCAGAGACACGAGAGACAAGAAAACTACAAAATAAGACAGGAAGAGGACCCAAACCGTGACACTTTAAACAGGTTTGTGTGGTGTTGAACGTTCCAGACCCAGAATGTGATGTGAGTTCAATTAGCAAAGCCTTTACTGAGAGGCTGGTAGTCACACACAGGTAATGAGTCCAACAGCAGCAAGCAAAACCCGGCAGGGATCCAACAAACTGGGAATGCGAGAGAGAGATGAACACGCAATCTGGCAGAATAAAAAGGATAACAAGGTAGCAAAACCATTGGCAGGTGAGTAATAGAGAACAGGTGTGGACAATCATGTGGACGGGACACACACCGGGGGGGGGGGGGAGGGAGCTGAAAACAACTGTAAGCATTAAAAAAATAAAACCTGTCAACAAATAACATGCACCAAACTCAGGATGTTTGAAGCTGACATGAGGCCCAAACAGGATGAGCTGTGGAGATACAAGAGTAGTGTCATGTGACTCACAATCAGTAGACGACGAGTCCGCTCGATGTCACCCAGGCCCTTCCACCACTCTGTGGGAGCGCATTTGGTGCAAAAACCGACATTTGGAGACTGACCCAAAACGGTCCTTGAGGGGGTAACTAGTGCGTCATAGTCTGAAGCCTGGGGGTCACTGACCAAGCGGCGTTGTGCTTCAGGTTTTTCCTCCTACAAGAGACCATAATACTGTTGTATTAATTCATGCGGGCAGGCGGCAAACAATGGGTACCGTGAGAAGAAAGCTAAAAGCCGCAGCTGTTTGGAGACATTTCGTAGCGGTTCCTCCCTCGGGGCTCAGTTTTATTTGTTCTGTCTGATATGTGTGTGCCCTCAAATAGCTTGATGTATGGACCCAGTGGTACAATTCCTGGTAGAACGTTTGTGTTTTCTTTGCTTTTGATGTGAAATACAGTGTCTTGCAAGGTAAAGATCTCTCAGGGCAACAGAAGAGCATTCATCATCAGATCTAAAAGAGGCAAACGCTCCCCGATAAAACAATGTCAAATATGTGGGATAATCTACAGAAGACATGTATAAACTTATTTTTTGCTAAAATGCCAGAGAGTTAAAAGTGTGTATTGAGCGTGGAAAGATTGCCTTCGTGATGAGGGCTGTAATTGTGTTTTTTCCTCACTCGGGGGAAATGAGAGAAAAAAATGAGCTCTGTCTGATCCTACAGAAATTGCCATTATCTGTCATCATTTAAATGCAACTCCGACATCAATAACTTGATTACTCTCTCCTCACGCATCTCCCTGAAGTTTTTCTTAGGAGGGTTCCAGTCTGCCACGTTGAACTTGATCCCGCTAATGGAACAGCGGCGGGAACTTTAGTTAACACTAAACACCCCGCGGAACAAAGTGAGAACTTCGCGTTGATCTCGCCTCGCCCCGTTTGCAGGTATGGATGCAGCGGGCAGACACTTGGTTATAATTGTGATGAAGCAGCTGTCCTTGACGGAGCTGATTTGGATTACCTCTCGCCTTTGTAACCCCCCCCCCCCCCCGACAGTTTAAATGAAGAAGCATCCGACTTCTTCCGCTGGGCGGCACCTGGGTTTTCGGATCTTAAGCACGTAAACACGAATTAATCACGCCAGGAACCACGGACAGCCGCCCCTTGTAACTGTTCGGGGGAAGGAGGCTAATGGCTGTTTGCCTCCATCATCAGATCCAGCATTCATTTGTGCTTTTAGATCTCGTCTCTTTCGCCCTGCGTCACATCGGTAAACAAGTGTCCAGATCTCTCTTACCATCCTACCAGCACAACTGATACATGCATTAGTGACTCTCTCTCTCTCTCTCACCCTGAATCCTCCCCCGCTGCCTGGGAAGACAGAGCACTAAAATGAGATGAAGTCAATCACGGATTAATACATTTGCCTCCGGTGAAAGTGTACTCGTTAGACCTCCATCTCGGCGCCGAGGCCAGCGGGAGCGGACAGGGTGGCGGGAGGAGATTGGCGGGGTCGCGATCAACCCTGTCGCTGCGCCGTGGACTTCAATGCGGGCTCCGCTGCAGCCGTCACCGCTCTGTGGTCCTCGGACGCGGCCTCGACAGCAAGCGCGGCATCGAGGGGCCCTCAGCGCGGGGCGGGGGGGGGGGGGGGGGAGCGCTGGCGCCGTGGGGTTCGTTAAAAGGAGGAGGCTTCAGTCTCCATCCAAGTTCCCATCCACCCGTTCTTGCTGTTTCCGTCGCACAGCTGGTTGAAATCATGCTATTTCTTCTCCTTGGGGCTGTTCTGTTCCTGTGACCTACACTTTGACATCACATTTGCGGCGTTACTTGAACACCAAGGTGTTAAAGTCTTACCTGGAACATCCAATTCTTTGTCTGTCGCCACCTTTTGTATCTCAGTCGCAGCCACCGTTGCCTTAATCCATGTGAGGTTAATTAGATTTTCTATTTTTTTGGAAACATTACCCAGTTTTCCCAGCCTCCTTTTCGCAATATCACCATTTACTGGAAATTTCTTTTCCTCCGTGGTCCTTTGTCCTCACTCGTCCTGCACACTCGCGTGCTCTTCAATCTCCTCCCTTTAATGACGATGAAACAAGGTAAAGTGCAGGTCCCGACACTGAATGCAACAAGGATTAATCTACAATAAATGATTGGCTGCATTGTTGAGTGCATGTGACAGCACAGAGACGCATGATTGAGCATACGTTTACTGAGATTGTTTGCGAGCTGTTGTCTCTGAGGCTTTGTTCACACTGCAGTCTAAAGGCCTCGTCAAGTGGTACCTTTACTTCCCGATTTCCTGTTGAAGTATGATATTCTAAAATGTTATCCAATGGAATATCAACTAAAGGTGATCTGTAGATGTGTAGTACCAACATGCAACATAATATACCCAATGTGTCGCCATTGTGCGCACACACACACACACAGGACATGCACATTGTGGTTGGACAGGATTCCACAGATTTAGAGGGGGTCGTAGCATCCTGCCAAGATTAAAGATACAAAATTAGCTTTTTAAATGTTTGATTAGGAAGAAATTGCATTAAGAAAAGTAAATTGAATCTTTGTTTGTTTGTTCCTAATATCCCATCAAAAGAGTCAGCTGGGGGGATTTCAATAAAAAGTGCAATTGGATATATTTGATGGGGTTTTTCTTTGTGCGGTTCTTGTGCAGAATGCAAATAAAAACTTTGATCAGAACATTAAATAATGTTTCCATAAAGGTTGTGTATTTAAATAGTTTGTTCACACTATAGTAGGAGGGCAATCCTTTTACATATTTTATGGATTAGCTTTCAATCCAACACTATTTTTAAAACTTTTTCTGTTTCTCTGTGTTTTCTTAAAAAGCTCGAGGTGGGCCATGTTGGTGTTGTGGTTCTGCAAAGCTTTATGAGGCGTTGACTCAATGCTTTTTCCAATAAATATACATTTGAAGCAAGCAGGAACGGTAGCATCTACAGCTAGTATAAGGTATGGCTTGAATCCAGCAATAAGGAAAGTAACATTCCCAACACCCCCCCCCCCCCCCGCCCCTCAAGTTTGGGGTGGTGACGCTACGCACAACAAGCAGGCCTCTCTGTTAAGGCATCTATCACAGATTGAGAGGCCTCGGGGCCTGACGGGGTGCTATCCTTCATGTTCCTGCTGTCCTGGGACACAGGTGGCAAGTGGGGACCACAGCTCTATGACAGCTAGCGCTAGGCAACCATGCACTTAGAGAAGCCTGATAATGGATAATAAAAAAAAGTCAGGGGTGTCTAGCTCGATGCAAGACAGAACCGTGTTTATTAATTAAACTGTGATGCGGTTTGAGCCGTGCGTCGCATTAGCAGGTGGGTCATAGCTCAAATCCAATGAATTTAGATTCAGTATCTGCAAACACAGATCATTTGTCTAGTTAATTTCATGAAGTAAACAACCATTCATTTATTTTCTGCATTTTACGGCGCATCGTTTAAATAAGTCTTGATCCTAACTTTTAAATCGATTAAGCCCAACAGAGAATACATACAAAAGAGCAGGTGTCTGCAATACATTAACAGTAAATCCTACACAAAGGCTAAAAATATTCCAATCACAGGGACATTTTATGTTGCGCGGCTCGTAAAATGTCAAATCAATCATCTTTCAAAGAAACAAGCCTAGCATCGGATCAAGGCTAGTTAGCTAATTAGGTTCCAGCTGTGGACCCTTTAAATCTCACTCTTTTGTTTTGGATGTTGAATTTAATCATGTCTTCTTTTTCAACTCTACTGCTAACAAAACACAAAATGAACTTTATTGGCTTGTGTTAACAAGAGTCGACCTTCACTATTTAAATGGCAGGTATCACAGAATCCGGTTATTTATTTATTTATTTATTCCTGCTCCTTGGTCCAATCTCGACTCAGTTTAAGGTCAATATATACATAGCAAAATAGTAAAAACAAGAAGAGATGCATGCGTCTATCGCTTGGCTGTTGTTTCAGATGCACAAGGCTGTTGCCATTAGTTAAACCCCACGCAATAAACCATAATGAACTGGAAAGTTGACACTTTGATACTAGCTCAAAAGCACTGTATATCTTCCACATATGTGTAGTCATGGTGAAGTACCTTGAAGCTGTAATTGGCAGCACTGGGTCTGTTCACTTGGGTGAGACCGAGAAACACATTATTTAATAATGAGAGTGTGTGACTTCCGGCTGCACATACTGGTGGTTCACCACCATAGCTTGAATTATTGAAACTGCATTTTCGTCATGGCTGGTTTGAAGCATTTGCTCTTGAATCACCTGGTACTGCTTTTATCAGAAATATATATATATATATATATATATATGAAGATCATGACCGTGACTTTATTTCTGCTGCAAAATGGCTAAACAGCACTAATCAGGATGCATTCTCCATGCAATCTCTTGCAAAAACTAGTGAGGGGCTCATTACCTCAGCCGGTGTGTGCCTGGGCCTCACCATCGAATAATGAGGATTTTATGGAGATATCTTTTAAGAAGAGGCTGGTGACGTCTGAGCTCCCAGTGCCAAGGTTAGACTGCAAAGCCGCTACCTCAAACCATAAAAACACTATAGGATGTATGCACCTGCAATGTATTGCAGCTAGGGACTGTTTGTAAAGCATATATAAATATATATTAACATGAAAAATGGATGCTCTGATGTTTGGGTTCCTCGTTAGAGCACTTTTTTTCCCCCCAAACAGTCTGAATCAGCCCGACTGGAACATTTGTACCCCTCAATTGGGCAATATCAATAAGTATGTGCACTATCAAGTCGTTTTCCTAATTTGAGTTTGCGCCTGGCGGCTACAGATCCGAGAAGATGTACCCCAGGAAGCCCTTTTTTTACACACGAGCGGCACGCCTCGCTCTGCTCTGTCTCTCCTTTTCGATTGCTTTCGTTTTCAGTAGGAAGAAATTTTCCAGTAAAGTTGTGGGCCCAGCTTGACTCACCAGCGAATGAGGCCTCATTATGAGAGAAGCTACTTGCTCAGGTCATTAGAGAGAGAGTGAGAGAGACATTACGCTAATCTTGTTGCTCTCTTCGTGACAACAAATCTAAAAAAAAAACATATCTACAAATCTCTTTAAAAGGAAACCGAAGTTGCCTCAGACTTCAGGGATTAACGGTCCGAAGAACCATACCTCAAATTTGAATCAGCTCACCGATGCAAACTCATTTGTATTCATCCGATCCCCTCGGCCTTGGGATCACATTCCTGGTCTCCTGCTTACCTCCAAATCGTCAGCAATTTCCTTAAATATAACAAATGGTGAATTAGTTTGACCCCAGCAGAAGGCATGGAGCCCTCACTGTGTATATAAAGAGCTTTTCAGCAGAAAACCGCAGAAAGAAAAATAAGCCTTTAAATGTTTTGTCATGATGATAATCAAAATGAGAAATGTTTTTCCCCAAACAAGCGCTGCCAATCACCCCCGTTGCCTTTTGCAGAACAGTACTGCAGATCTTTTCACTGCTGATTTAGGAGCATTTTATCTCCCAACCGGAAACAATCTGATAATTGTTTATCTTAACCCAAGGATGCCGATCAAAAGGACCACCTTGACAAGCTGACAGGACTGTGGAACGATGTAGTTGTTGAAGGATTTCGACGGACATGATGAAGTGATATTCTTCTGAAACATATTCACCACTATTATAAATGTTTTCCCAGCATTACAACCCCTTACGAGCTGTAAGAAAATTGTATCGGTACACATTGTACAAACTTCAAAGGGAGAAAAGGAGAAATACTATCACAGCAATCTAGTCAGATATCGGATGCATGCTGTCAATTACATAAATATGGCAGATAGTAAATTTTATATGAGTTATTATTTTTCTATTATTCCTTCCGACAAATCTTCATTGGCATGTCTTTCAGTGTGCTATAATATTTGATTTCCCACTCACGCAAGCAGATTTAAAGTTGTTGACAGTATTTTTTTTCACACAATAGGAGATCAGCTTATATTAAAGATGAATAGGAAAAACAACTTGAACAGTTGGTCAACTGGAAAAAGGAAAGATGCAATTTGCATTCCCCACTTTGCTATAACTAATGCATGAAGCCTGATACCGAGCACTTTCAGCAAAGTCTTGCAATGCTTCATCGTGGCATTTGGATAATTGGCTGGGGAAATCGTTTGCTGCAATTAACAAATTAAAGGATTTTTAATGCTGCGTTGACTTTCTCCTTCCCAGGGCGAGAAGGCGGTGAATTCCCCCTCCTCGTTCTTTCTGCCCCCGCAGCAGATCTCTGTCCAGGGGAGGCTGGCGACAACCTTTTCGGGGAAAATGAGGCTTTAGCTTTATTAATGTTCCTGTGATGTCACCTCCACAGATTTCCAATTTTGCAAAAAAAAAAAAATTGCCCGACCAGACCTCGACTGTGCGAGGAGCGAGGAATGTCAGGCTGCCCGGGTGGAATCTAAATGGCAGATATGTCCCTGACAATGCTGCAATAACATATCGATCAGGTGCCGTGTATGAGGTGCATGAGCTCAGTGTAAAGTCTGGTGGAAAGCTTTAGAAATAAGAGGCTCCGGAGGAATATCGAGAAGCAGGGCTGTGTAGTCAAATGTCAGCCTGGATTCCTCTACAACTTTTTAAGCCTTTGAATGTAAAATCGAAATGGATTGTTTACGTCTTTCACTGTGCTAGAAATTCTATTTTTGGAACAAAGTCTCTTGTTGCAAGACAGTCGTGTATGCAAATCACATCACATTAGGCCCTCCATCTCCTCGGAGCTGCATGTGATGCATACACTCAATTGCCTCCGACTGAGGAGTCCATGGAGACGGGGGTGACCGCCCAGGGAGAGCTCAAGCAGGTTCGTCTGATGAGCTACTTCACGCCACATTTCAGCCCATTGATGAATCTTATCGGCATGATAAATATCTTCTGCCACAGCCGTCAGACATTATCCATTTCTAACCAACAGATCTGAAGTAGGGTGGATATCTCTCTAGCTCAGCCTTTTCTTTATTCTATAGCATATCCATACTCCATTTCCCAAAATAATTGACTAGTAATTATGAGGGAAATGAGCAGAATGTGATTACCTTAGTATTACTTCAGGCCGGCAAATACTCTGGAGTGGAAATGAAAAGAAATCCCTCATTAATTTCTCATTAATTAATAAATGGAGTGATCCACTCCATTTATACATATGGTGAGTTGATTTTGTAGTATTATTATAATCTTTGCAGCCTACATATGTGTTACTCTTTGATTTTGTGTGCTCAGTATCTTTCATCTTTTAAATTATTACATTTCCATTTGGCTGGATTTTATATTTCTCTTGTACATATCTTTATTTAATTTTTTAATCGTTTGTCATTTAGTCAATATGCAGCATACAAACGAAATCACAAGTATTTATTATTTATTTTTCAGAATAGTTGCTTATAATAAAACATTCACTGACTTTGTGTTTGTCTTTTGCTCTTTTAGGGTTTTTTCAGAAACATACTTTTCATGATTGCTCTTTCTATATATTAAAATGATATTCAATATTTTTGAGTTTTTCGAGTTTGTATTCAGCCTTCAAGACATTCAAATGCAAAACATTTCAAATTGCATTGAACGGTGCAGTGCGTATTTGAAATTTAAAAACAGTTATTTAGATTTCAAAGTCACTACAAGGAACTTTTACTTTGCGTTGCATTCAGCGTGCCTTCCTTCCCTCCAGCATCACAGCCCCGGCCTCCAGCTGTGTGCTGCTGCTGCTTTTGGCTCCCAGCAGGGACCATTGCATCAGCAGGCAGAACCTCTGCTCCCGTCTGGAGGAAGATGCATTGTCATGGCGTCCTCCCGCTACAGCTCGCGACTGCAGGTCGAAGGTGGCAGTCAAGCCGGAGCTGGGTCTGTCCTCGGTGGACTTCTCCCCCCGCTGGTTTGTCCTGTGTAGACTTCAACCTGATGGCGATTTATGACAAAACGGCACCTGGTGATGCTTCATATGTAGGTCATATTAGAGCCATTAGCATTAAATCGACAAAGGAAAAAGCTGCATTTATCTGGTGTAGTTTGAATTTGAATGGGGACCCAAAGAACAAGTGCAATGGGCTGTGGGATAAATACCATTAGTAACCTCATATTTATCAAATTAGAAAAAAAAAAGCAGTATTACTTTTTCCAGAGTCAGTACATTATGTTTGTCTGCTGAACCAGCAGCGTTTCAATGCACGACCCTCCAGGTCGAGTCCATCCTCTCTTCCCACAGCAGACAGAGGGGGGTCCCCAGCGTTGGATTGGGTGGAGAAGCTTGAACCCAGCAGGAAACCGTCTGACTCTCATCTTACATTTGGGCTTGAAAGCAGTGGCTTTGTTAATCAGTCACAATCAACTAATTGCTAGGCTGGCACTTTTAAAATCACAGCACCCCTGGAGGTTAATGAAAATTACACCTCTGCTTGACATAACATCCAATCCGCTTAGCTGTGTTGACCAGAATCCTTAGGAAGTGTGGAGTTGATTTCCCCAATGGTTTGCTGCCACATTCAAACGGCAAAATGCACTTAATCTTACATGTCAAAACACGGGTACCTGTATTTGTACTGGATAAAAGCAACATCAAATCTCTGGTTGTGATGGCAGACGTTAAAGTGGAAGTAATGAAACGAAAGGAAGTTATTTCTGACACACAAACTGATTGGGATCATTGTTTGATGAAGCTGTCTACTTTGATGTGTTGAATTCTGTATTTTCATATTCCAGGAAGGACTTTAGGCCGGCTAGATATTTCAATAGTGAAAATTAAAGCACCCTATATTGTGAAAAAGGGGATGGAAGGGATGTCATTGCTCCTCGAGGCACACTCGTATGGACGCAACGGGCTTTCAACTAACTCCAAAGCAAATTCATCCGTCATTATTGAACGGTCAAGGAAACGGAAACGGAAAGTTTT
The DNA here is from genome assembly GCF_949316345.1 of Pungitius pungitius. NCBI lineage: Eukaryota > Metazoa > Chordata > Actinopteri > Perciformes > Gasterosteidae > Pungitius > Pungitius pungitius. Next base: position 3,695,395 of record NC_084906.1, read on the forward strand.
TGCACAAACGCCGCTGGTTGGCATTGCACAGATTAAAGAAAAAGACAGCTGTCTAATGAGAAAAGTGACTCAAGAGAACGTAGAAATGTAAAAAAAGGGGTTTTAAGCCAGATAGTGCAAGATGGAAGAAAATAGCTTGGACACATTTTCTCATTCGATTCAGTGAGGAAGTGTGTCCAAACTTCTGACTGTCACCGTGCTGTCGGAAAAAGATAAGCAATCCTTCACGTGATTGTTTGTGAATGGGTAATTGTGCAGGGGCCTCAGCTAATGAGGTAAGAGAAGGAAAGCACAGCAGAGGGCGTCCACACAGTAACACTGGTGGCCGTTTCAGAGTCATTAAGCGCTGCTGTAATCGCGCTATTACGCCGCTCATTACGAGCAGACTGCGGCATAATCTCCCACGAGGCTGCAGTCGGGGCGCTCAATTCCATTAGACGCCGGTTTCCCTGCCTGGGAATTGTCCTCGCTCGCTACTGCTAATGATGAACCCCACGCCCCACAACGACACCCTGCGAGACCGTCTTTCTTTCAAGCTTACATTGGATCATGAGTGAAGCATTTCGGGGAGAGTCATTGAACGGGTTGCAGCGGTCGACCACACGGACCAGATGCCCTCTCTCGTTGGCTTCAAGCATCGAGACAGGCTTAGTTTAGACGAAACAAGGCAATAACTGCACATGTATGCAAAGAAAAACCTGGAGTAGAAACGTGCAATTCACAATTAAGACTCATTACTGTTGAATTCATTTCTTATGACAACCAAATCCCCGCTATTAGCACGAAATCCATATTTTCATCGTTCCATTTATTTCCAAAAATTGATATTCACTTCAAGTCTGGTCAACAGTTAGCGCGAGCTGTATGCACTGCACGTTCCCCAGCAGGAGTAAAAAGAGAAAGAAACGAGAGACAGGCAAAGTCTTGGCCCGAAGACATAATATATTCAGGAGAGATTTCTGTTCCTTGCAAAGTTTTCTCCCAAAGAAGTCCAGCAGCCTTTGCATGTGTGTGTCTTTTGGACTCAAAAAGCAGATCTTGAAGATATTTTTTCACAAAGTATCAAGTGACAATGTAAAAAAATCAATGTGTCAATGTGAAAGGGGTCACTTGTAGAGATGAAACGATTAATATCAACCGATTTTGCAGCTCTGGATAGCTTTGCAGCTACTGTCCCTTTAATATTTGAGGTCACTCTCACCACGCTGGGGATGCAGCAGCTCTAAAATACCTCTGTCCTTTAGCCATCTGCAAATGGATGCTATCACTACCCTATAAGTAATAAATATCTGGGAAGCTAATCATATGGCAAAAATCCCTAAAGCAGCTATTGCAGGTTTTAATTAAACATTTGTTTTGAGTGGTACATTTTTTTATATGATCTTTGCATAAGCAAACATGATTGATATCTCAATGCCACACAAAACCTTTACGAACACAACCAAATAAAAAAAGGAATTGATAACATTTATGGCTAAATAACAAAGCTTTGACATCTCCATGAGGAGTACAATACTTTTTGAGGGCATTTTGTTTAATTACAATAGACATTTTTAATTTGATGCACTGTGATACAAAGGTTTTCACAGCTGAAGTGTTGATGGGGCAGCATGACAATATCAGCTTGATCTCACAGAAATACACAGAATGATGACAACTTCTTCAAGCCCATCCCTTTGTGGACTATTATTGTCTAATTATCGCGGCCGTCTATTAATAATGTGTGATAAAGGATGTGTTTGCTTGGCAATTAGTTAAAAACACAGAGCGTCGGAATGGGATGGTGAGGGCCAACGACCATACGTCTGTTGATCAGGTAGAAGTGACACAGGATTTGTTTGAACAAAAATAAACAGAACTGCAGCTGCTCGTCCTGTTTTTACAGGATTTGATGAAGGGAATGATCAATAGGCCAAATGCAACGTGTGATCGCACATTGAAAAACACCTGGCAAATTTGCGTTGCTCTTTTTTCCTTCAATTTGCTCCTTAAATCTATTTTAAACTAGTTATGCTTTACCAAATGCAGCAGCTAATTAGGCAATCAGTGACTCGGCTGCCCTCATAAGGTGTAGTTCAGTCGTGGGATTTGTCCCGTTCTAAAATAGAAGTGCTCATGGATTAAATTACATCCCAAAGAATGCCCAAATGAGCTGGGCATACTTTGCTGATGCAATTACACCATTAGTTTATGCAAGATTACAGGTGAATTCACTCTTATCTTCCTTTCCTTAAGCATGTCTATGCTAATGAATCTGGGTTCCAGAAGCAAATAACTGACCCTGACAAATGGAGCTCCGGCAGAATGCAGCTACACTTCATTTCATGGTAGGAAAATCACCTTGAATTAATTTGCATAACTGTGCTCCTGCTGCTCCTTTGCCACGTCTTCGGTCACAGACCACATCTGAAAGGAAGAGTAGCAGATGCAACATTTTCATCTTGTCCTCACTCTGTCAGAAAAAGGGAGCGCGCTGAAATACATCATAACGTACATAACTTAGCGCCATGCCGACCGAGCCCTTGATGCGCACATGCTAATAAAACTGCTTTTATGCGAGAAATCACATTGACAACTTGAAGAAAAAAAAAAAAACGCTGTCAAAAGTGAATCCAAATCACATGTTTGCCAAAGAACTTTGGGTTTGGGAGGTTTAGTTTTTGCCTCAGTTTTTTTTTCCCCACACCGCACAGCTTGAACTGCAAACTCAAGACAGCTGCCATTCGCTGACGGCTTGGAACATTTCATCTCTCCCAAATCTCCCGGTGGAGGGAGAGTTCAGTTTGCCTTTTCAAAAGCCTTCTCTGGTTGTCTCTCGTCGGCGCACCCCGCTGCTCTCGCCCAGGTTGGATTCCACAAGACGAGAGAGATTCTGATGACAGGAGTGTCGGCAGTGACTGGGGCTGTGGCTGCTGCGCGTGAGCACGCGAGTCGAAAGCTTTAGACCAAATTAGCCACCTCTGGATTCAGTTCATTCCAACCAGGCTGCTTAGGAGAGATACTGAGAAAGAACGAGGGCACTAAAGTGTTTTCTGCAAAGGCGCTAAATGATTAACGTCGGCTTAGGAGATAAAGCAACAACTAACGTTTTATGCATATGGATGACCGAGCATTGGACACTGTTCGATCTAAACTCGTACAAATAAAGCTAGTTAAACCAGCACAATATTCAGAGTATCAACGTAAAATGAATAGGAATGTCAGTGTTACTCTGGTCAAAAAATGCAGCCACCTGACCAGACATAATTGTACTTTGTAAGGGTCACCACTCTCTTTAAAAAAATATATATATATTTGTTTGAAATATGAGTTCAAATTCCCACTAGATTTTTGTATCACACCATAGTTAGAGCACAAAGGGAGGATTCAGCTCATTGAATAAACACATAGACAATAAAAAAATACAAATCCTTTTTATCTGTATGAGCTGCACCGGGCTTTTATTTGACGGAAAGGCGCCCCTATCATTATAAAACAGTTGGAGATACTGATGTATTTTTAAAGCGAGCATTACTCTGAGGTAGGTCTGGGTGGACGGTTTGGTCACAAATTTAACCAACATAGCGTATAAAAACACGTAAAAGCCTTTGGCTGTACTAAGTGCATTTGCATGTTGATTTTAGAAAGGCACTGTGCTTGTAATCAGCACAACACAACAACCTCTGACACTAGATGGGTATCTAAAGCCTTGCAGTTTGACGTGGAGCCGATTTTTGAGTGAGAACGTGTTTTCCTGTTGCTCTTTTGACATTTCTGTTGTAAAATGGAGATGAACCATCGTTCTCCTCTCTCTTTTGCTTCTTCCCACGCAAGGCATTTTCCCCTCAGTGTGAAGTCTTGAGCATCGCCGTCACTCAAACAACAAACTGCTCCGTAATTAAAGTCAACCTCAGCTTCTTCCCCGGGTTTGAGATGCGAGCTAATCTTTGTCACCTTTACGTTGCTTTCAAAACTTCTCAGACAGCCGTCTTTTGAAAACAACTGGAAAACATTACCGGCACCTAAATTGCTTGTTAGTCCAATTTGTCAAAAGGGAATTTCGAATTAATGTCATGAGCACGGAAGCGTCATAAAAGTCCTCACAAGGAAGAACCCCCAAAGTACGTTTAAAAGCCCGGGTTTGATGTTCATCTTGAGGTACATTTGAAGAGATGCCATCAACTGAAAGCAGTTTGTGATAAAACAAGAAAATAAGAATTGGGTCATGTCTAACTGAAGACAACCGGCACCATCCGTCGGATCCAGAGGCTTCCATGGAAAGATGATAGAGATTGGAAATGGGTCAGGGAGGAAGAATTTTCTCCTCAGAGACTGAGCTCAATTTAGATTTCTTGAGGAAAAGAAAAATTCCTCTTGATCCAAAAACAAAAAAAAATGAAAAACTTCAAAATGAACAATGAGAGGAAAAAGTTCTATTTTTTCAGGTCTCAAAGTACCGGAGCGTTCATCTGCCCCGTCATTTCCGGCTGTCTGTCGAGAGGCTGCTATGCGCCGATTTTGTTCCAACGGGCTCAAAAGTCGTCGAGACCCGCGTCGTGCGCCGACAGAGACCGTTTGGAGAGGGGGAACCAGCGCGATGTTTGGAGTGAATGCATTAAAAGCCGGTTGTTTCTATATTTCACGCCGGCCTGCACATGGGCGAGGAAACAAGGACCAGGGTGAAAACTGTCGTAAGAGAAAATGTGTTCCCTTATCGACTCAAACCGCGATTCCACCAAACCCATTCTGCTTTTGGAAAATGCAGGCAATTATTCAGAATCAGCATAGCAAAAAGTAAACAAAAAAATGCAGGCATTTGGAATAATGCTTCAAACGTTTTATCTGCGGCTACTGTGCTGTGGCCCTCCCAACTATAGACATACGTCGGGAACCCCCCCCTCCCCGGAAAGGAAACCTAATCTCCTTTCTGGAGATAAGGCCCGGCAGTGCTGAGGAATCAGCCATGCACACAGCTGTGTCCAAAGCCATTACCAGGGAGCGGCAGCGCTCCTCACCCACCCACCCACCCACCAGCCGCGGACGACGTTCCCCCCCCCCCGGTGCACGTCACTTTGCACCGATGAGGGGCCAAGATCAAACTCGCTGTGGCGGTGAAGAGTAAGGGAAGAGGTAAATGGAGATACTAGGACATGAGACGTCTGGGGGGGGGGTTAAATGTCCATATGAGACAGGCGACACACACGCAATCTTGATTATTTTTAAGCGGAACTTATAAAACACCGTTGTGTTCCCTGACAGGCTTTATGAATCTGTTTCAATATAAGAGAGGGGCTATGTAATTAGCATTGCATGAGAACCCTTTTTACCATTTTGATTTTTATCTGTTTAAAAAAAAAAATCCAAGCGTTTGAATGAGACAGTTAGAAAGGAAAGCAATTAAGCGGAATGTTTCTGGCTCATTTTCATAACGCAACCCACAACCAAATTTAATGCCTGTAATTTTCTTCAAAACCATCATATTAAAAATTCGTTCTCCTTCTTTATTGTCACGACACGTGGTCCTTTCCGGGCCCCAAAACGATGGTAATTTCGGTGGTTTTATGACCCGTATTCATACCCCGAGGAGTCGAAAAATGACAAACGACATCTGATAAAATGCATACCGTGGTTGGATTTGCCAGGCAAAGCACCAAGCGTCGTCGGGGACTAGAATGAGACAGCTGTTGCTGTCTTACTAGATCCGGGGCAGACCGTCCTCAAACACTGACAGGAGGAAGGAGGAAGAGCCAGACAGCCGTATCCATAGAGACACGTGGAGACAGACAGGAGATGGACACACCAGCAGCTCAAGTGGCAGGAGGCTGAAGGGATGTATCGATTATTCAGCATAACATGATTACTGAAAGAGAATTCATATACACAGTTTGATATAGTGTGGTTTTCTTTAACAGTTTATAAGCCATGAAGAAGAATTCAAGTATTTTTACGACTCAAAAAGAAATCTGCCACAAAAAACATATGGCAGGTTATAGCTCCTTACAACAAATAATGCATAATTTACATCGTGTGTTATACATATTTTGCAATTGATGCCTCATTTGTCAAACGTCAATCAAATCTTTCAATTTCCTCCCAAGTTGTTCGGAGCTGTCAATCAAGACATCAACTGTTTCGGTCAGCTGGTCTTTTTTTATCCAATACGCACAACAAAACAATGACTTTTGTTGAACTAAAGTCTCTCTTTTCAATATCGTTGTCTCTCTTCCTTCAGTAGGTTCATGCTGCCATTTTGCATCACCCATCTCTGCCCAGTCATGGAATCAGAGATCAGCCAACACCACCACCAGGTCTGGACTCCATGGGGGGGGTGCTGTGGACCAGCTCACAAGCCTGCCCCCAACTATAGACATATACGTCGGGAACCCCCCGGAAACCCCGACGTATGTGGGTGGGGGGGGGCGTTATCTTGTTGATACTCAAGGCAGAAGTCCATCGACTACATATCTCCTGGTAGAGTTTGAGTGAAAGTATCCTTGTTTTTCTCCCTCGTGTCCCTCCTGATGGGAATAACTGAGGTTTCCTCTGAACTCCCTCTATGGTGACACATTGATCAGTCACAACACCAAAAAGTTTCACAGAATGAAACAACAGGTGACGGGACGTCATCTGTGTGTTTAGCGCCGCTTGTTTTTTTTTTTATTTCCCTTGATGCAAACGAAGCAGTGAAAACGTGCTCCGAGCGGAGCCGGAGCGTTTTGGGTTTGATTAAACAACGCGCTTAAATGACTCATCAAAACGAAGACCCGCAGATTATCCGGCATCAAAACAGTCTGAGGCCGCCTTCCTCCCTTCTGCCAGCAGATGTTTTGCTGCAAATCAACACTCCTGACAGGTTTAGGGGAACAAATGTCAAATTCCTCTGATGAATGGAGGTGCAAGGAATCCATGGAAGGCATAATTACAACGTTATTGATTCTCATGAAATTGTTTGTCAGTCTGCAGACTGAATCTCACGCAGAGGCCGAGCTGTGCGGTGATCGAGCCCCCCCGACGGATGTTAGGCACCTCGGCTCCTGCTGTAATTTAAAGTCGAACAACTCATAAGCACTCTGGCGTCCCAGCGTATTATGTTCAGCGGTATTGTTCCCTGATTGGGTTTGTGCTGGAAGGCCACAGCGGACAGTAGATCATTCGCCTACATTGCCGTCAATTTTTCTTGTGAATCAGCACAGGAGCCGGCGTGAGGTCTTTGAATTCACGTTCTCTACGTTTCCGGACTGTGTGAGCTACAGTCCACGACTAATCAAACTTCCTTCAATGCGTCAGATATTATTATTTGCAGCAAAATGTGTTTGAATTACAGCATTCAGCTGAATTTTTAATAATATAAAATTATTTTTTACATAATCCTGAAAAGGAAAAAAAGGAATAATGGAATAATGGAAAAGAAATATATAGACTTATCCCACATTTGTGTGCACGTCATGTTATTGCATCTGTATTGTACAAAATGGAAATTTTTCTTTTCTCAAAATGACACAAAATAACCCTGGACAAACTACAGGTTAGCCACAGCTTGTCAACTTTTCATTATTCTTCAATCACTGTTCCATATTTCATTGTATTTCACTAGCTGCCAAGGCGGTGCACTTGGATTTACATACCATCATAACTATGGCCTTTCCAGCAGGATAAGGCTGACGCTTCCATTGCACTGCTGTGCTGCTGCAAGCAATAACACAACAGGAGGTCATCATACTGCAGTGACACTTGTGTGCGAGATGCAGCCACGACGATCTTTGCAGATTGGCAAAGCAGCGAGAGGATGGATGATTGGAAGTGGAACACTTTGATAGAGCCAGCAAAGCTCAAGGAACCTCCAGCACTAAGATTTTGTGACCAGTGGGTCACTGTATATAATCATATATAACTGAACGGGATGCATGTAAATTAGATATTTGGTTTTTAAATATATGTGTATAACATCATCCTCTCTGAAAGGCAAATTCTTCATGGTCAGAGAACAAACGCTGCCAATTCACAAACAATACCTGACCAAACTCATTAGTTCAGGTGCAAACCATGCACGCAGGAGTACACACTCTGCACACGGAACTTGTTCCTACATCGGAAAGGTCATGTTCTTGCTGTGAGAAACATTTCGAATACAGGATCAAAGCCCTCGGTCGGATTTAAAGAAAGAGTCTTTTCACAGTCAAAGTTTCATTATAGGTAACTCTTAACATTAAATAATGTCATACAGGGTTGAGGTTTTAAAGCTGCAATCACACACACACTGCGTTTTTATCTTAAATAGAAAATGATCACCTTTCACACGTGCATTTTAGCACTGTTTACGAGATATTGACCTAAATAACATGACCATTAGCGGACACTGGGGCCTTTTTGCCCTTAACTTAATGAAATGAGCCGGAAGTCGTGTAAGTGGCCGCCATGATAAGCGCTGGTCAAATCATCTAACGCTCAGAAAAGGAGCTTCAATGCTTCCTTACCTAGCTCCTTTAGCATAGGAATCACCGGACCATCCTTTTCAAAAAAGGGAAGGAGATCATTTCGCCCCACAATACCTGCAAACGTATCCGTTTCCACGCGAAGGCTGAAGCTCACCCTCCTGCTCCGACGCTCCGCTGTCAGTCAGCCTCTGCTCACTTTAACCTCCTGTCGACTGGTAGGAGCTCTCCAGAAGCTGCCAGTAAACTCTCGACAGCAGCCGCGGCTGAGCGATGGAGACCCTTTTAGTTGATGTCTCTTGTCTGCTCTTGCCAAATAAAAATCCAGGGATTGCGGAGCTGGAGCGAAGTGAGAGGGAGGGAGATGAGCGTGAAGGAAGGAAGGAGGCTAGATCGCCATTTTATGGCATCGACTCCCAAGCGCTCACCAATATCAAGACGGCAGAATGACGAGGCCAAAGGTAAAAGAAAAAACTTTATTGGGAATGGACCACAATCAAACTAGTACTTGGGATGAAACAGTGAATGTGAAATGTATGAACCAAATGTTCATCTTGTCCTCCTTGTGGAAAGTGTGCTTCTGACCCCATCCTCACCATTCAGTACCCACGCATTGATTGGCTCTTTTTGGAGTTGTAGCTATATACTTAAAATGTACCTTGACTTTCCAGTCAAGCTTGACGAAAGAATACATTTAAATGATGTGTTATTGGTTTACATTGGGCTGGTGTTAAGTAAAGAATCTGACCTGAGATGCCCGCTTTAGATCAGATGACATCGTGGTCCAACAAAACCTTTTGCCTCGAGTTCATCTCAAGATAAAATATTGAATAAAAATATCCCATAAACTACAGAATAAAAAATGCCTGTTCACTTTAAATCCACCAAAACAAAAAAGCAACATCGGCAGTTGCACTAAGGCAAGCGTTTTCCATTGCACACGTTTTCTATCTTATTGACAGATGGATTTCAAAGGCTCACACGGAAAAGTGAGGGCAGGATAAAGCTTATCTGCCCTGGTCCTCGGCAGCTTGTAAAACAGTCCTGGAACAAGTGCAATCTCTGCGGTGATAGATTACAGCCCCGGTGTTAGCTCAGCATTCACGCTAGCCGAGCAAGACAATGGGATTGCTCTCAGGCGTATCAGGGATGCCTCGCACACAAAACATTTACCCTTAAATCCGTCTCAAAATAACCGCAGAGACACTGTGTCTTATTAAGGGAGACATTGCTTTGATTTGTGTATCAGCTAATTTGGCCTCTAAGAACATTCCTGAGGTCTCAGCTCAATTTATTAGTCAATATTAAATAGGAAATATTTGATAGTAAGTTAGTAATAAAACAGTCAACTATGGAATATAATCAATGAATATCCACGCCAATCGTTCAGTGGGGCCTTTAATGGCCAGCTTGATGCCTTAGATCAATACTGTGTGGAGAAAAATAGACGCTACACTGAATTCAGCGACATCCGCAACATTTCTCTCAGACACACCTTGCCAACGCCGGAGTAAAGATGCCCGCCAGGCACCAAGCATTTGCATCCTAAATGCCCCTTACTTGGACATTTCTTACAGAATCATTGATTCAATCTGCTTTTTTTTTTTAGCCAGATACGGGCAGCAGTCATTGTGCGCGTTACCTGCCGCTTTGGCTTATGAGGGGCCAGCTGTCGCTCTTTTCTGCGTTGTGAGGGACGGATCCAATAGGATCAGACTGGTTAAAATGTGCATTTAGGAAGAAATCCAGATCTTTAACTCTTTGCAGACCCTGCACACAGTTGTGTTTTAGCCTGGTTTTATAGGGCCTGATATACCTTGTTAGTGATTTCTTTTGAAGCGATTTTGAAGGTGATTATTGTGTGTTCTTCACCACATAAAACTGATTCCCCTTCATCATGTCAGAAAAAATATCAAGATACACAAAGTAGTTCCACAGTTATTACATTTTCTTTGATGGGTCTGCTGATTTTGGAGCAGAGGCCCAAAATCAGGCCAGAGGTTAAAGGGACTGTTATTTCAGCTTTAGATTCCTCCATCTGTTCTATGTTATACTTACATGATAAACAATGGTAAGATTTTTTTTATTTGGTGTATTTGTACATTATGTACGGCGCGCTCTAAAGGATCTTTCACGCCGTTGCTTTTCTTTATTGTTTCTAAAGCAGCAGGTGTGAATGAAACTTTCCATTCATTGAAAACCCGAAAGCATTTTTGTCATCACAGATGTTCCTGGAAGCCACTTGCATGCTTTAGGAAACATCCTTTCACCCTTTTTATTCCAGCTACCTCACAACATCTGCACACAGGTAAGGAAAAGCAACATAATGCTGTGTTCTCCTCTTTCACTCAAAAGCTTGTGTTTCCCTAACACTGCATATTCATGGACACATAATGATCAATGTTGAAGTCAGAAAAAAAAATGATTGTTGACAGTATTTGTCAAAAGGAATGTTCAATAATCTGTGATATCTGCTTTTTTGCTTTCTGGCAGAGGGTGAAATGTTCCATGACATGTGAAAACAGCTAGTTTCTCTCTGACTTAATATGATTTAATAAGGATACTAGGTAACATGCAATATCTTGTTTAAATTATACAAAAACTAAAGGGTATCATCATCAATATGCTGATATAGGAGAGTTGTTTGCACAGTATTGAATAGCTCCCTTAAGACATAGTCAGGCTTGCTGTTCCACTGATCCCGAGCTTTGTGCTAAGCTACCCGGCTGTTAGCTGTGGCTCCAGCTTTAACCCAAATATATAAGATTTCTTATCAATGATCTAATTTATCACTCCGCCCATCAATAATTATGGGCAATTCCCAGCTCTGCTTGTAAAACTAATTTAAAACGCTACCCGCTGTGTAGTATAGGGATTGTAGGTCTGATTCACTCTGATCGTTCTGATCCATCATGTGCCAACAATTGGCTAACTGTGAAAGGATGAGACAAAAACCATGAACCTGGTAATATCCCCAAATTTTCCAGCTTTTAGTAAAAGTGTCCTACTTGAAGGTCCATTTTATTTCTCCGGGGAGTTTATACTTTAGATACTTGCGTCCTTGCCATGAAAAGGTAGGATGTACAAAGTTGAAATGTGATTAATGTTCTCGTTTGTTACGTTCTGCCTCCCCAGGAGGGGAGTGGGATCCACGCCACTGCCTGACGCCGTCCTGTGGCCAATAAACAGGGTGTGGTGTTGTAGGTGCAAGAATTTAACGTGAGCTTGAAGTAGAAGTAAACAGTAAAGATAAGAAACAAAAACACTTATTAATTGCATACACAGTACTCCAAATCACTAGAAATACGAATTGCTCTACCATACACCAGCACTCTCATATACACAAGCAGAGTGCCACACACGGGTGGAACAAACACAGGGGTACATATACTGACAGAAGGGCATGATGGGATCGGAGATGAGTGGAAAAAGCTGAACCGGGTAACGAGCGGGGGGTGGGGCCAAGATGAATGGAGATCATGGATGATCAGTACCACCTGTATGAACACACACACAAACCTATACACAGAACAGGGGACGTAACATCATTAATTAAGATCATCAGGGGCACAATAAAATGAATAACCTGTAGAGGCCTTAGAATGTTGTAATGTTGTTTTTCCTGGTGATGCACAAATAACAAAATGTCAGAAAAAGAAAAATGATGAAAAAGCCCTCAAATGTCTTTGAGGGTTTCATTGAAGAGGCACTCTGAATAATTCAGATGAATGGATTGAGCCCTTTCCCCCAAAATGGTTCAGAGGTCTGACAACAAGTCAACGCCTAATACAAACTACATTATTTCTCCCCCGGCCCGTTTTTCAGGTAGAGCCAAGACGCCTGAGCCGGTGTAGTAATTCCTGCATGCCTGTTATTTTGTCAGCTATCTCTATTATCAGGTTAAGAATACAGAAAATACTTTTTTGAGGCAAGTTCTGCTTTTGCAGTGTCTGCAGGCACCCAATGTTCAGAGTTAAGCGAAACAAGTTATATCTAAAAAGAAAATCGTGAGGGAACTGCCACAACACTAAGATAATATCTTTCCCTTTCAGAATGTCATCTCACTGTGCCTCATGTCCACGGATGGCTAAATATTAGGGTGCATAATACGATAATTGTGTGTAAATCGTGTAGTAACCTTTGGCTTTTTAAACAGAAAAGGACCACGTAGAACGTTCTTTCTCAGCGCCATGGTTTGGTAAATACCACTTAAGATTAGTGGAACCATCTCCTGCTCATCCTGTTCACTCGCTATAATAAAATATTACACAATAACAATTTGGACTTATGTAAACCTCTCTTGCTGCATCTCCTTTTTATTGGAGCTGATGGGCTGGGCTGGGCCATGTCTAATCACAGGAATTCATTTGGGGGGAAAGCCAGGCAGCATTAAACGATCCAAGCTGCCTGAGAGGATCAGATAAATCCTTGTGTTCAATAAACCAAAGCGCCTTTCCTGAGCGCAATCATTCTTAACGGGCACATGAGTGCTGATCCTAATCCTGAATATTTGCCATGCCTAAAGCCAAAAACTGAACCTGGCACAGCGGCCCGCTAGCTGCTCTGAAAACATAACTCTTTCAATTATTTTTTATATTTTCATACACATATCGCAATTCGAATGCTACCGTTGTCCTTCGACTGCTAGAGGTGAACATTAATGACACCTTGATAAAAGCTACGTCATATCAACGTGATAATTAAAGTGATAAAACATCATTTTTGCACCCTGTAGAACAACAATGGAATGGAAAAGTTATTAATTGGCATGTTTTTATTCTTATTTTGTGTAAATTATGTGACGATTTTGCTTCAATTGAATGAAGACCAAGTGGAATACTGTTTTATAATAAGGCTTGCCATAATCACGCCAATATAGTATATCCTTTGTGTATGTTTTGTTATTAGCTTGTGATTACAAATAAATCCATTAAATAGGAGTTTTACATACATAAACACAGATGTCATTAAAAGAAAAGACAAAATTAACATGTTACAACAGCTGCTATATATTTAACAAGTGCAGAAATCCTCCCACAATAACAAAGATATTGACGAGCGGGAAAAACACTGGATGTGGGATTATGCAGATTACCTGCGTTGCTACAGCAACTGATGAGAATAGAGGTCATTTTAAATCCCTCACCTTGCAGGATAGGGGAGGAATGTGGCGGTTAGATCTCCTCAGCCCTCTCCTCTACCCTTGTTAACAAGTAATTACACTGTCTGTCATGTTATCACTTTGTAATTATGGAATCTGGCAGTCGAATGCTGGCAGTGTGGTATGATGGGGTCTCAACACTGTGTCATGTGAGTGTTGTTAGATAAATGGATGTCAAATACAGGTTGTACCCCGACAAGAGAGACATAAAAAAGGGCGGCCCCTCAGTGTAAAAACACAATTTTCAGAGAAGCAACACTGGATGCCAATGCATTCAGACAATATCATTCAGTTTTTAGATTGAGCGTCATCTCTTATGAAGCAGAGCAAGACATTTATCTCTGAAAGCTTTACGTCGCTGTTTACTTACATCCAAATATCCAAATAACAACTGTCCTCACCCTGAGGATCACTAAATACTAGTAAACAGCTGACGCTGTGCTGGCCTCAATGAGTGTTTTCTTCACACAACTAACGTCATTAAATTGTCCTTACAAACATGCTATTTACCTGCTTTAATGTGAGATATGATGAATTGATCCCACCAAGCATGTGAAACTTCAGACCTTCCCCAGCAGTAATCTCCAGAGTATCGCTATTACAGTGTATTGTGCTGGAATAAGAGCTTGATGCATAAAGAGTTATCTGTTTGAATGTAATTACCACGTCTCATTCCCCTCATTCCCCCAGCAATAAGCCCCATTTTCTCATTAGGTTTTCCCCTTTGAATAAAACACAGATTGCATTTAGAGTGTTCTTGTCTCTGAATAACCCTTTAATGGTACGGCAGACATAGTGATTATCGCCACCGTCTGTGTTGTCCTCATCATTTATGTTTTCTATCATCAGCTGTAACACTCGAAATAAGTTTAACTGGTAATTTAACGAGGGTCCCATTTTTAAAAATACATTAAAAAACCACATTTAAAAAAAAAAGTGCGTCACATCACAGCGCAGATGAGATTGAGGAGATGTAAAAGGGGAGTTGAATCAAAGTAGAGAGGAGGAGATTCTCTAAATGAAAAACCCAGATGCTAATCTCCTTGGAATCCTTCCTTCGACCTCATCTGGGTGACAACATGTCTGCCGGCCAAACAGATGTTTTTCTATGAGGCCTTTTCTTTAATCATGTCAGGACACACAGTGCCACTGGCATCTCCTCACATGGACACAGGCGGGGCTTACACAGGCCAGCGCTCATCTATTAAATGACCGGAGACAACTGGTGTACAATTACCCCGTTACCCCTGTACATTATTCCCCCTGCATGACTTGCGCGCTGGTTTCGCTGAGCTTTTCACTCTTTTAAACCCTTTTGTCGTCAGCCAGGTCTGTGACAATAATAACGGATTTTCGTCGTTTGTGCATCATTCCTGTATAAATTAACTGAAGGAGATTAAAATACCCTCTGTGACAGGGGGTCATTTGTCACCTTATTCAAGTGACTCCCCCGGAACAGATCTGATTTATCCTACAGCTCCGACATCACTCAAACTCTAATCCGCTCTCTCTTTCCCCCTCCAGAGGGAGTGTGGCAGATGTGAATCCATGTCGTGTGAGGTTATGTCTGGGCCTGGCTAGTCCATCTTCCTGTCTGTTTTCTAATTTGAATGCACCCCTTTGGGAACTTGGGGGGCTTCTGATGACATGTATGTCAGAACTGAATCTGTCCCCTCTATATTCAAAGAGATTTCAGCAAATGTAGCCACAGAAAATGAAATTAAATATGATACGTTACACAACACAGGAGAACAAATCATCCCACAGCTGCATGAGAATAGGCAGCATTTAGAAAATTGTTTCTTTCTAAATAACCTAATTTATTGGGTGCATGAATAAATCCACAGCAAAATTCCTGCAAACACCTGTCAATGACCTCACGAATCTTAACCAGGGTCTGTAAGTCCGAAGTCACAGGCCGCTCATATTTCATCAATTTTGGATTCATAAAGTTAAAATTGACGTCTCATTTGGACCGCACTGGGGTCTCAGAGCAGTGCCGGGGGGGGTGGGGGGGGGGGGCACCGGAGAGCTTCATCATCTTGACAGAAACTGACACCTCGGGCGTTCGCAGGCCACCAGCCTCTGTGCATCCTCCCTGGGTGAGCAATTATGTGTGAATAACCAGCTTTGTGTCATTCCTTTTGGCTCTAATACCCCTTCCTCCTCGCTGAACATCTGAAGGGGAGAACCACCGCCGCAGCGGCCGTCATTGACTTCCTGGGAACTCTTGTTTTAATTAGCCACGTCTCCCCAATTATAAACCGAGGGGGGGGGGAAAGAAGGAAGAAACTGTGGAAGTCTCAGCGGGTATTCCCCTTTCTATCCATTTTCCCTCCCTATTGATTCACAGCATTGTGTACAGTGTGTAACTGCGTCCTGAAGGTGACTCGGTGGAGCTTTTCTAATTGGATTGAGGGGATCCTGACTTTGTGCAATGGAGATAGCATCAATCAATTGTGCGATATTGGGTCTCATCTTTTGCACCTTTTTAATGCATTGTTCTGGATGTTGTTAGTCCAACAAAATGATGGCCTTTCAAAATGTTCACGGAGCAGGTGGCAAACACGACCGCCACTAAATTCAAAGTTAATAGGAAAAAGTGTTTAGGGTTTATGTCACGCCCGTAGCAAGAGGGAAGGACAAGGACGCAGAGAAGGCTGACTTATTAGGATTTATTCCAATAAACAATACTCACAACTGGTAGGGTTTCAAACGAAAAGTCACCGTGGTAGCTGTGATGCTGGTGCGAATTCATGCAACATGCAAGACACACTGGCACAGGACAAAGGGAGACGCAGACTATAAGTATCCATGAGGGAGGTGGGGGCACAGGTGGACACAATTAGGAATCAGGGAAGACAATCAACAGGGGACACATGAGGAAGGGCAAGGCACCTGAAACGAGAGGAGAATTAACCACCAAAATAAAACAGGATGTTCAACAATAGACGTGACAACCGGACACAAACCCTAGCTTGACCTCCCGGTATGACAGTTTATTCTTTCACAGCCCTCTGAGACCTCGAGTAAGACGCTATTCCTCCCATTCGTTGTTGATTCCAAGCAAAATTTCACATTTCATTTGGAATTCTTGGGAAAGACATAAATGCGCAGTTGAGCTCTGGAGATTCAGTGACCTCATCCTTTTTGGTGTAGACCATGACCTTTGATTATTAGTGTGCAGATAGAGATAAAGATCGGCTGCAGAGGTGCTCAATACGTGCCCTCCTGGAAAAGACATTCGACGAAATATAGGAGCACTGCACAGTCTAGGGTGAAGTTACTGCCCCGTGCATTTACAAGTCTTATTCATGAGCGATGGTAGAAAGGATTGTGAAATTGACCATCGGGTGTCACAAAAGGTCGCAATAATTGTTGAATACGAACACAGCACATTTTCAGACATCCTCTCCTTGGAGGCGTCGTTGCTGAATACGTTGAACACGCGCAGAGCTCTTCAGTTGTGTGTGAAGAGCGAAAAAAGAAACCTTGAGTGAGACGCACAAATCGTTCATACTTTCATACTTACCGCTGCTCACATGGTGATCGCTACTTGAATGTTTTTTGGCCATGAGATTGCCTGATCTCTAACGTGAAGGACGGCGAGGAGAGGGTTTCAGATGCCGTTCCATGGTCAAAAAAGCAAATGTAGGTCTTAAAACAGCTTTCATATCAGACTAAGCTGTTGAACAGAACATTTAGTTACAAAACAATAACCTCAACCACCAAACTGTGTGTTCTTACCCTTATGCATGCGAATGAGGCTCAAAAATAGATCCCGTGAAGTAGTTACCAACATTTCCAAGCCTGTGTGCCTGTGTAACAGAAATACATGTTGTCTTTTTCAATGTGTCATCTCTTGTTTTTTTTGGTTATTAGTTAATAGTGTGTGTGTGAATTTTATTTCGATGAGTTGGATCTGTTTTGGCGGAAGTTGCGTTACGTCTCTTTTGCGCCTCCTGGGCTTCCGTAGTCCCGTCCTTTTTTTTCCTTCACAGATCGGTTACGCTGTTGAAGGTAGGTTGTGGGGAAAATGATGTCGTACTATTTTGTTATGTTCTTTATAAAAACGTAATTGTATCAGCGACCATTACTGTGAGCAACATTACGTTATTAATATTACGACATCCAGCTGACGAAGTGCCATTGTTTTAGATGTTAAATATACTTTTGGTGGTTGTTTAATTTGGCGCCATTTGTACTAGCTACATCCGGTGGCACTGACTCATATCTTCTCCTCTATGAAGCTTGTGTCTAGGAAGCTGAGGCGCAAATAAAGACCAGAAGGCACTATTTATGTTTTATTGTCTTCTGCAGGTACGTGTCTTTTTTTTTTCTTTTGTTTTAATGACTGTTGTCATTCGGTTATTTATTTTGTTTACTTGGGGTTGTGGGTTTTCCCCTTTTTGTCATAATTATTTTGCTACACAGATCGGTTACGCTGTTGAAGCTTGTGTCTAGGAAGCTGAGGCGCAAATAAAGACCAGAAGGCACTATTTATGTTTTATTGTCTTCTGCAGATCGGTTACGCTGTTGAAGGGTTGACTTCATGCATGCACAGAACACATCCGTTACACCTGAAAGGACCACATTTAAATAATATAAAACTAAAAGACACATTTCAGTGACAATCAATGCATTTCTATCATAATCACTCGAACTTGTGGTGAGCCAAAAGTTCTACTTGATATTTCTTTGCACTGACAGTACACTTGCAGGCAGTATTTCACAAGCTTTCTACTTGAGGAAGCGTGTGGGTGCAGTTTTTATCTGCTACAATCCCATTTCATGGTGTTTGGTTTCACCTGTTTGGCATTAAGGTTTACTGATGTAGCTAATCTCCAGGACAGCCATCAGTGAACCTACAGAATGCCAAGCTGTTACTTTGTACCATGACACTAAAACTACTCAGAATTCATAGTTATTATTTTTTTCCCCCATCTGTTACCTCATTTTACACTGGGAGCAAAAGCAAATAAGTTAGAGATTTTCCAATAATGATTGATGAGGAAGTTACTTAACGGAATGTTATAGTTGACTTTTTTTTAATTTATTTTTTACACACACAAGTTGTTTGACGGAACAAACCTGCAGTGGTGGTAAAAAATCATGCCTTGAACCTCTCAACACTCCCTTTGTTGCTCCAATGTTTAGCCTTTCCAGTAGTGTTGTGGGAGAATTTGTTTTTTGATACGCAAATGACTTTTGATGATTTAATACAATTTAATTGAGCCTATTAGACTGTCCCTATTGGTTTAACGGTGTCTAATGTTCATGTGTTGATAAGTCATGCAGAGAGACAAATAGGTCACCTTTGATTTAATTGCAACTGAGCAAATTTAAGCAGCACTAACGAAAGAAACTGCAAATGTTCTCGGTCACACCACAAGTTGAATATTTGATAGCATAGAAAATGTGATGCATATTGTTATGTGATGCAAAATGTGATGCATATTGTTATGTGATGCAAAATGTGATGCATATTGTTATGTGATGCAAAATGTGATGCATATTGTTATGTATGTTTAAATTCTAGAGTGCTTCCTAACTGTTATTTAATCTGAGGAACCTGTCATTTGGACATGTGGAATCATTTACCCTGTGATATTAAGAGTGAGGGAACAAGTAGGAGAACGGACTCTAAAAGCATTTCACGCTGGCCAATGTTCCCAAACCTGAATAAACCCCTCTTGATGTACATTTGCAAAGATGTGGTTAGAAATGCTACCCATTTTCTCCCCGTAGTTAAGTGCACTCTCATCTGTTGTGCTTCACAAAGTGAACCTCGATCTATTTTCAGGGCCTTTGAAGGCGAGCACTCAATTGATTGACTAGCCGGAGCAATGTTTACCTTACGCTGTCTTTATGTTGTCTCGTGGTGGGAGCTCAACGTCACCCGCTGAAAGAGTAAGTATAGGGGAATCTTGGGTCCCAGGCAGCTGTAGTCCACCCTCTGTTTGAAAGTGCTTATTTCAATAATGGGCTCATGCACAGTCTAACATAGGTGCTCCATTGACATTTTTTCTTTATATCTGAACCATAAGCAAAATTGAAACTTTTATGTTATGGTCCATTTCTTTCTTTGAGCTGTTATTTTCTCATTCTATTGGTTTTGATAGGGGTGTATTCATTCTCTACGCTATATTGACATTTATTCTCATGCAATGTTCAGATTACTCAAGTGGTTAAATTTGCAGGAATAATTGGGTATGCCATTAAAATGAAACAATGCTGATAGATTCTCACTATATAGCAAAGTCAATGTTTAATAGAAAGATATTATTCCTCTACATTATTGAAGAAAGCACATTAGTGATGTGCCAGTTACTTTAATTGCAATGAAACAATAACGGTTACATTTATTTACGTTATTTCATTTGACAATTTTGCATCCTGGCACTGGCCTTCTTTTTTTGTACCTTTTTTTATTACAGTATTTCAATTTACAAAGCGGAGAAATTGTATTGCATCCACATCAAATTGTTACCCTTTCTTAAAAGCACCCGTGTGAGTTTTTGTATACGGACAAAGACTAGCCAGTCTGTGGTCCGATCCATTTTCTTTTATGTTGCACTCATCATTGCGCTGGAAATCTTTACCAGTAAAGGTGTGAAGTGAACCCCCGGGGCGACGTGGTGGGGGGTGAGTATTGATTTCGCAACCAGGCAAAAATTGGTGGTGTACTTTAGACTGTTTTCTTGCTTTTTAAAATATCCAACTTCTTTTAGCAAAGTTTCAGCCGAATGACGGTGAAAACTCACAACCAAGAATCACCCAGTAAAATGTGGTTCACTGAAATGAAAGCTACACCGTTCGCAAATGCATTGAAAATGTGCCTCTCCTCTCCAGCTCAACTAGAATACACGCAGAGGGGCAGGGTCTCTAATCACAATGCCACATGCTTTTAGCAGGCAATAAGTGACAATTAAAGAGGGAATATTTTGACTGAACCCCCGAAGGGAGACGAGTTCATTATCCGCAACATTGGTCAGGCAGGTCAGATCTGGGGTAAGTTAGTGGTGGCATTATGGAGGTGCTTAATTTGTGGTGGAGCTCCTCATCTGAGCACACGTTTATGAAGAACGTACAGTCAAAACGGTAAATTCAGTGTTTACGGATGGAGAAAACTGATGTTGTCACAATGTGTTTTGTGCCAGACCAGCAGAAAAACAGAAAAATGCTTGGACACAGACAAAATTGCAATGAGGCAAAAAAGCCCCAAATGCTGAAATGATGTAAAGTCAGGAGTGTTCACCCAACGTGGGAAGAATGGCCGCTGACATTTAACAGAGAAAAATCCTGATTGCAGTTTGTCCGTAGCCACACTATTTTCTGGAGACAACAGAGAGAGAGCGAAGGATGGATGAGTGTCGAAAAGCCACACCTCAGGGACTGATGGAAACCTGCAGGCTGCTTGGAGACAGGAGCTCGCACGGCCTTGGGTTGCTATGGGAACCGGGGAACATTGCGAGTTGAATGGACACAGATGTCTTTGCCTTTGCCCAGGTTTGAACGCTCTTGGATCGATATGTCAGCTCACCCAAACGGGGAAGGCGGAAAGAGAAAGATCCTTCCCTACCTGCATGCTTCGTCGCCTCTGTGAAGCTAAACATTTGTTTTATCTCCACAAGAGGTAAAAATCAAAGGAGACGTTTCGAAAACAAAAAAGACATGGGTCTATATGTGAGATAAATACCAGGATAATGCAGATAATACAGGGAGATTAAACCTAACACCTTTGTCTTTTTATGACTCTCTGATATGAATTCACAGATTTAGATTACAAAAAACATGTTGCTTCTTTCTGACAAACGCGCTGTAGGTACCATCAGTGTTCTCGGCTGCCAGCTCGGCTAATGAGGAATGGAGTCAATGTTTGCGTAGAGTGTCCAGAGGAAGACAGGCATGACGGAGACTCGAGGGATGAAACAACACAAAAGGTAGGAATCCACCGACGGTGCCGGATGATCTGGGCTGTCATTGCTTTTTCATTCACTCCACAGCTCAGGTTCTCTGATGCGATATATATGTGTGTTTCAACCATGGCTTTCGTTGTGGTCTTTTAGAGAGGAAGGGGGGGAGGAGGGGGCTGGTATTTTAGCTCCCTGCTCCCTAGTTGACAAGGCGTCTGTTAAATATTACAAGGTGAGAGCGCAGCAACATCCCGTTTCTGATTGCCACTTACAATGTGACCCTCGCCAGAGAATGAATCTATTTGTTTGAGATATTGACAGATTTCATGTACGCTTTAACCATCCCCCTTAAACACCTCGGATTTCAATTAAGGCCGCCGCCCAAGCAGCGCTGTTGAAGGATTTAGTTTTGATCAAATGAGAACTTCACCCGTTGTGCTGGTTGTGCAGACCATCATCCAACAAAAACATATTGACCAGCAGGAGGCCAACCTCATAATTAACCACACGGCCATACTATATCCGACAGGCACTTTGCTGAGGCAGCACCTTTGTTGACAGCTGCAGCTGTAACCAAGTACCTGTCAAAGTTGCTAACCCCTTAACAATAAATTACTTTGTTTTGTTCGCCACCCCACAAAAAAGTTGTAAGTTGTCAGAATGTGGAGTCACACCTCAGGATTTTGACAAAGGTGGTTTGCGTCCTATGAATGTTAAATTGTAGGCTGATAAAAAAAAAAAAAAAAATGAACTCAGGTTGGTTGTAGTTTTGTTTGAATACTGATTAAGGGTCCTTCTCGTGCTTTAACTCAGTATTGAATTAATTAGTATTTAACCAAGAACTTTTATAAAGGAAACATACTGTGTAGTATGTTGAAAAGGTTTTGATAACTTCCTGAGAACTTAAACTGCTTACAAAACATTTTAGTTTAAAAATAATAATACAGACATCATTTTCAGATGTTGCTGTTTTTAGGCAAGTAATTCAGTACACCGGAAATAGTTAGGTTTATGTGAATACGTTTAATTCTATAAATAAAGAAGAAGCTAATTCTAATATGAAGGCTGTTCTTTTATATGCCCGATGTTCTTCCTAAAATATTGAAATTGAGATCAGAATGATGTTGGAATCAGTTAATGTATGGATACTGTACTGTTTATTGCATTCATGTAAAGTCAGACAGAGACAGCGGATGGTGTTATCAGCAATTGATCATCTTCTTTCATTACAACCATCCATGGCATAGAGTCTGCATGTTCCTCAGTTATCCCTAGATTTAATATCCTTAGAGGCAAATAAACTGGCCTCTAGGGAATGGAAATAGACATAAAAAACTTCACATACTGATGATGGCCCTTTCTTCAAATCAATAAGAACAGTCTGAGCTACGCAAACATTTTATTATGAATCATAATCCACAACAAAACTTTTAGGGAGCAAAGGCCTTTGTCACTAATTCTCTCCATTGGTATCTTGAGGAATTAGTCAGATCTAAATGACCCTGTCAAATTCCAAATCCTTGAGGAAATTGAAAAAAAAACACACAAAGACAGACACAAGAATAAATGTCTACAGCAAAGCTACACACCTATTCTTCTTCCCAACCCGATCCCACTCAGACAATTGCTCAGGACCCCTTGCCCTCACAATTGTCTGAGTTTGGACACCAAACCACTGGGTTAGGTTGAAAGAACATAGTTTGGTTTAAAACATTTTACGTAAATTTCATAACCCATTTCTTGAGCAGCATCTGTGAGCGTCGTATATAGGCACAGGGGTGATTTGCGCCAATATAACCGAAGGAAAAAAATAGGAACAGCTGTATTTGCTGATTTCATTTCAACACTTTGGATTGCAGACCCACCACATCACGGAGAGTACTTAGCCCTCAGAGGACCAGAAGAATGAAGGGTTACTTGTAGCACGAGCCAACCCACTTCTTGTCAGAGGCCACCTGTTCCTGATTACGAATCAGAGACGGAGAGCAGGAAAAGGAAGCTATGGGGAGAGCACAAAGACGTTGCATGACAGACAAAATGAGGCACGGGGGAAGAACTACAACGTGGAAAAGCTAAGGGTCATACTGTGAAAGTTAGAAATTGGGCTCTAAAAGCTTAAAGAGGCAGATAATTGAATACTTTCAAGGTTGTGAAAACACTTAAGTGCTACTAATGGTAATTGATCCGACTGAGAAAAAACATACAATATATTATATATTTTCTGAACTGAAAAAAACACAAAGGACTGAAATGCATGAGTTATGGATATATTGGAACGTGCAACGCTGATAATATATATATGTGACACATCCTTCAATGTTCATAAGAAGCTACGGAACTGAAAGAGAAAACCACCTAATCTATTTTATAGGCAGCAGCTAAGAGCTACGTTCGCAACCAGAGAACAAGAACGTCTCATCCATTAGCGGCAGAGTGGAGGAAAAAGCAACAGAAGAGGAGCCGGGAGAAAAGGCATCAGCTCTATCCGTCAGCTGAGCCGTGATAGCTCGGCATCCGGAGCATCATCCCGAGTGCTCGGGTGCCTCCCCCATTTTGAAACAGGGCACTAAAATAAATGAAGGGTCATTGAGACAAATGAACGAAGCTGCAGAGGAACCAAACAACAAATGGGTGCTCTGATAGATTTATATTCAGCTGATGTCAGCACAGCCTCTATGTAATATTTACGAGTCAGCAGAGCCACCCTCATGTAGCATGAGGTTTAACCTAAAACGGAGCAGTTTGAGATTCACCACGAAACCGATGGAGGAGGCGGGCTGATGGAGTATGCTTGCACTGACCTGGTGAAAACAAGATCATTTATGGGAACTGCCGGGGAAAAGGGAGGAGTGGTGCCAAATGAGAACTTGAAAGTTAAGACCTCAGTAGTGTTTCTCTCTATTTTTGTGGGAAAGTTATGTAATCTAGCAATACCATCTCCAGTCTCTAACTGGAGCGATGTTGCACACTGTTGAGTCACAATTATTCACAGCAGACCTGCTGGCTTCTTATTGTGAAACCAGCATCTGGCTTTCCGAGTTTCAATGACCACAGACCTTTTGGTGCCCATGTGCACATCATAACTGTCAATTTGATCAATTATCCGACACCTTTTCTTCTACAGCTGTGTTGGAGCTCCAGGCGGCTGCCCTTAAAGGTTTCTGCTGCGCGTTTGACTGGCTCAGGACTCTTTTTTTTTTATTTCCTGCCATGTGCCCGAGTGGGAAACCTGGCCACTGAATTAGCAAAAGTGCTTTCAGCACACTCCTGACCCACTTGACTGCAATACGGCCGGGTTCAAGAAAAACAGCGCCCGCGGTGTCCTGTTGTGCTCGGCGCAGCCACCTTCGACCTATGGAGACAAAGACACAAAAGCAAATGGTCCGTGCAAAAGAAAGTCCAGGGAACTGCTGTTTCTGCACAAACACAGGATGCAAATGGCTTTTCTGTTTCCACCAGAAGCTGAGCTTCTCTCATATCTTATTAGATGGATCACATGGTTTGTTCTTTTATCATACAGTGCAGTTGTGTACAGTTGTATAGTGGAAGGTGGAGTTTGAAATTCTGGACAAAGACAGTTGATATTGGAGTTCAACAGCTAAACAAATACACCCCTCCCTCCAGTGTTGCTTCAGAAGGTTAGCTTGGAGCAGATTGAGCATTCCTCACACTGCCATAGTGTGCCATGTCCTTGTTAGTCGGAATGCATTAAGCATTCCAAGTATTGGTCTTCTTTTCTTTAATCAACTTATTCTTCTATTTCTTCCGCTGCACGTTTCAACTCCTTCACACTTTCAGCTATTAAGACCATTCAAATATTAAAATGTTCAGCTCCTTCCTTTTTATAAAAAAAACAGCTTGTTGATATCTATTATAGTTTTTTCATAATCACTAATTATGTTTCATTAGTTTTGGGGTCCCTTTTGAATTTAGAGTGGAGTTTTCCGGAATGTCCCGGGATTTAGAGTGAGCGCCGTCTCAGAACCAGGTAAAAAAAATGAGGCGCTCTTTACGGCCACAATATTCACTTTTCAGCCTTCATTTAAAAAGAAAACAGATGCCGTGCTTGTGCTGGTTGGACTCGTATAAGTTTGAAATCTCAGAGTTATTTACTTTTTGCGTGAGGAGCCCGATTGTGAGACAAAGGCCGTTTCTCAATATGCGTTCTTGTGTGGACTTTTGTTCTCGTGGACTCGTGAAACGTCATCAGTCGCAGCCCGAGTACTGTTCCAATTCTCAAGTCCGCATCTGGCCGAGAACGGTCATAATACCCGGATGTGGCTCGCCCCGCCCATTTTACTGGGCATGCATCGAAGCAGGCTCGTCTGTTCTTGTGAGAGACATATATCCCAGAATGCATTTCATCTCAGCAACAGGCAACAACGACAGAGGAAAATAAACACAACTTTATGTCGAAGTTTATAAATACAACTTTTTTTAAGTAACGTAATGTAATTTTCTGACTGAATACTAAAATGTTTAAGTCAAAAACTAAAATAAAAACGTATTAGCAAGCCCAGCTGACGTGGTGACGTCATCAAGTCAGCTGCTGTTCCAACTGCGGAAATGACTGTTCTCTGTTCTCCCGAACCTGCGAGTCAGGACTCCCGAGTCTGTCTCCCGAGTCTATTCTCGCGGGAACGCGAGTCCGTTCTCGCCGTCTTAGGTATTGAGAAACGGCCAAAGTCTGCCCCGAGCCCCATAAGCTTCCATACAAATCTGCTGACATTTAAAAAACAAAACACAGACGGTACACTTTTTGTAAACGACTTTTTGTAAACGGCAGTTTTAAAACACACAGAGACATAAAAACTACACTCATGCGTTCGGTAGAGTCTTGTGTCTCTCAAAATGCTATTATTTTTTGGCTACTCCAATTAGTTTTGCTCCAGGAAGTATTTGTTTGAGGTGTGGATTTTGTCTAAATCTCTTCGCTGTGAGCTCATTAGCGACCAGCTGGTGATCGATGGCCATAAAGACGCAGCTCAGGAGTCATCCACTGTGCAGGGACGTGTAGGTTTAACCGTGTTTAGCTAACCGTACATGGACGTGCGTGTCGTGAGTTGGGACGGAGACCCGGGATGAGCAGACCGCAAGTAATGTGGAGGCAGGACGGTTAGATATTTGGGACATGGGAGAGCGATAAGTGCTAGCTAGCTAAACTGCTAACGAGGCTACTCCCCGTATGCTGGACTTAAACCGGGGGCGTGACGTCATTAAGCTGCTGGCGGAGCCCGGGAAGGACACCTGTGATTGAGGAAGCGAGACGGTAGGATGTCAGCCAATTGCAAGTTTAGCATCAAGTTAAGTTCAGGCTCCGTGTCGAGGAAGAATGACCGTCGGAGTGGCCGTGTGATGGACGAGCGTCTACACCTCCGGTGTTGAAGATTATCCGTCGCCGCGGTTAGCAAAGTATAGCTCGTGTAGTGCTAGGCGGGGTCTCCTCGCTAGCTAGTGAAGTGTTTAGCTAACTTTAGAAACGTCATTAGCTCGTCACCAACGCCGAAGGCTTCACCGCGCCAGCGAACAACGACAGCCCAGCACGCCTGCTTTCTCCCCCTCCCACGCCACTACCCGACGTAAGTAATCTCCTGCCACACGTGAATCCATCTTGTCCACGAACCGCAACGTGGCCAGCTGATCGTGGCTCCTTTTTACTGAACGGACATAATACTAAGGGAGCAGTGTGAATAATAACATTAGACTTTATTGTACACCTGGACCTCTACGTTATGGGTAGTTTTGAATGATGTGATTACATGTTTTGCTGCATTCAGTGTTACAGTACAGTGTTAAGCTTGGCCTGTCGTTTACTGCATCTATGGCTACATGTTGCTTATGACATTACCACGCAGTGGAATGAACGTGCGTTGTTACGGGGAATTTATTTGTTTTGTTCTGGTTAATGAGCCCCCTTCAGTTAGAATAACTCCCCCTTGAGTAAGACTGGTGTTTCCCTGTTAAAGCATGGTCATGAACAAGGGGAGATGTTTCAGCGTGAAATAATTGTTCTTAACTCCAATTAAATCCTACATTGAATCTAACTTTCTTTATGGTTGGTTCGACCTGCTACATAACTATACTATAACGAGTATTCATACGTTTTAATGTGGTGTCAGAAAATGATGTTGTTCACCGGTTACGTCTGTTATTACTACGGAAAATGTATTTTTTAATTCTCAGCTTTTCCTATTTCTATTCTTTCAGTAACGTTTAAATTAATTTCAGCTTTTATTATTTCTGCGATTTCAAATTCATAGAAGCTTCTCCCATTTCTGTTTTTTTGCAATTGTTTCAAGTTCATTTCAGCTTTTCTCATTTCTGTATT
This sequence comes from Pungitius pungitius, assembly GCF_949316345.1. Classification (NCBI taxonomy): domain Eukaryota; kingdom Metazoa; phylum Chordata; class Actinopteri; order Perciformes; family Gasterosteidae; genus Pungitius; species Pungitius pungitius. The sequence goes on from NC_084906.1 coordinate 3,723,211, forward strand.
TTCAGCTATTTTTAAATGAATTTCAGATTTTTCTATTCTTTCAGTAGTGTTTAGAATAATTTCAGCTTGTTTCATTTCTGTACTTTAAGCAACTTTTTGAAATTAATTTCAGCTTTCTGCATTCCAACGCATTTTCAGCAGGAAATGCATTTTCTAGTTTGTAACAAAATTCAGACCACCACAGCTAATTAATTTTTCATCTCAGTTCGGAGATATCCAACAAATTTGAAGAAAAAAAGTCCACTGGATTGGAATCACAGACTCCACCTTTAAGTGTTCGATTGTACAATAGTATTTCTCATTGCCAAAACCATTAACGTGTCGTGTGAGGCATGGCCAAATGATTGAGCTGCTCTTCACGCAACACTCAGACACATTTAGATCCGTTTGAATAAACCTTTGCATCAGTTTGCAGCAGATGTGTCACACTATAGAGGCACATTTAACTCATGCCCATCCTATACTGTCTGAAGCTAATGACGAATCACCAGTCTTAGCAAAAGGAGGCTAATTATCTTATGTGAAATAGATGGGAGGGAAGAACATGTTCAATTTGCTTTTGCATTAAACTCGTATGAACTCATCAAATGTGAATTAGAGTCTGGGTTTGATTAAATGGTGGGTAAGTAACCATTAGGAATAAGACAGCTGAACACACACATTTCCTCATCTGATTACAAATGAACAGAGGACAATTATTATACTTTTTAGTAAGACGCGGGCATTGAATTGAATATACAACCCCAGAAGCTAAAGGAAAAAAAAAGTGTTTTCATCATAAAATGCAAGGACTTAACCTTGAAACCAAGGGCAGCTCCTGTGTTTGGTTATTGTTTCATTTTCAAGGGACATGTGTAATGGTTGAGTTATCCTGTTGGTTTTTTAAGGCGGATTTCCCCACAAGCAGCACTTGGCCTTATTCCATCCAGGCGGCAACTGTTTATTCTGTTAACTGTTTTTTTTTTAAGGTAAAAGTGAGTGAGACGGCATAGAGGTGTGGAGCAGGGGCTGAACCTCGGCGGAGAGGGGGGGGGGGGGGGAGAAAGTGGACAAAGGTCAGGAATAAAGTGCCTGCCTCACAGAACAACTGTGCGTCAAAACAGCAGTCGCTCTGACGCTTTCAAAAGCGTCCATCCCAAGGCCGTCACTTCTAAAGTTGAGCACAGGACAATGACTTCGCCGAAATGCTTATTTAGCGAATGAATCACTGGAAGTGAGGAAGAGTTAGGGAGGGTTTTGGTACCAGACTATTTACGTCCATCATTGTGGAAAACGGAGGCTCGATCTGTATTCTGATCTTCTCCCTGTCAGTCAGAGACGGAAACAGACAAGAAGGGATCTCGCATAACGGGAAGCGACAGAATCCAACTTCCATGACTGGGATGTCATCACTGGGAAGACATTGTTACACTCTAGCAGCAATTTAATAATTCATCTAATCTCCACTTTATTTAGAAATCTGTAATCCTGGAAAAAAAAGCGCTTGGATTATTTACTCAGAACCATAAATTTGTAATAAGTTTGTTATTGAATAGCAAATTTTGATTTTGTCTCCGCTAAAAGGCAACAATGGAAGGCAGATTTGTAACAATTTTCAAATGCTTAATAATGAAGGATGTTGCTGAGACTGACGCTGTTTTCATCTAATAATAATTAAGCAAATTAAAATGCCGTATTCCTGTATTTCACAAAGCCGTTAATTAGACAGCTGTAATTACCCAGCCTCATCCTTCCCAATAAGACGTTGACTTTTACAGACCTGTGGATTTTATTTCATTCCATCTTTTTGAAACAGAAAATTTTCCATTCTCAAACTGCAATGATCAATATGGTACTACATGTACAGGTAGTGGGAATGGTCTTAATGAAATTCAACTCTGCAGTTCCCCGCAGCTCTTCTTGAGCTCGATATTTTATGTTTCATACCCTGAATCTTTGCCATCGGAGTTCACTCTCACTGCTGTTGCCACAATGCTTTTCCCCGGAAGGCAGTTCAGATTAAACCTCTGACTGCTACTTGCACCAAAATGGTGGACAGACAACGTTACAAACCAGCTGATGAGGCTGAGAATATGACAGATGAGAGGCTTGTTGTCTTCGTCGTATCGACTCGTTTTGCGCTTGCCGCAGCCCCCCCCCCCGCCGTGACTTGGTTAGTTTAAAAGTAGCGTGGTCACCCCTGGTCTAAACCAAACCATAAATTAAAAGGATATCTGTAAGGTGCTAGTGGATGAGCGGCAGATTTTAGAAATCACTATATAAAAAAAATAGTTATTCTATTGGCATTAAGTTATCATTTCTGATACCAATCAAGTGAGTCACAATGCATACATCTTAACTCTATTGATCCTTGTAGGTGGGATGGCGTGCAGTAAGCGTGTGGGTCGATTGGGCCGTAGCTCTTGGTGGCAGCCCTCCAGAAGTACTGCACTGCTCCCTCGTCCACTTCCACCTGGAAGCATCTGTCGAGCTGAAGTTGTTCTCCACAGGGAAAACCCAGTTGAGTGAGCATGAAGTCAGTGATCCGCGATTCATTCGACATCGACCGGTTTCCGTGACAGCTGAGGGATACCATAATTTAGTGTGGAGTTTTTCTTTATAATTCTTAGTTTCTTCACTAGTTCTTCTAACTTTTGCAGTGATGGAGCACACCATGACCTCTATCTGACTGAGATGCCTGAACACGTCTATTTTCGACAATAATGATGTATAAATATACTGTAAATGTTGAAAAAGAGTACTTTCTTTGAATTTCTTCTTGTCTGTCGTCAGACAAGCCTGTCTGCCTCATGCAAGCATTGGTGCCTGCAAAGTAAACGCTGTACAGATTGCAATTGTATGGTGAGAAAGTGACATGGTAACAGCTGCGACGCACAACACTTCATCCCATGGGGTGTTTGGGCTACAGAGAAATTGGCCACTCTATGAATATTTAACGCGTCAGTCATTCTCTCTGAAAGTATCTAGCAAACATGTGATAAAAAGTGATACGTCATTTAAAAAATGGTCTGTGGAGTCCGTTTAGGAGTTTTGTCCCTTACTTTGTCTTAGTTGAAGTGAGAAATGCAGTTGAAGACATTAAGATGTATTAAAGGGAAACAAAGAAGCTGTCAGCTAACGTTAAACACTTTGGATCTACTCGATGCAACGCTTGTCTTTATGTCAAGTCCATGTCGAGACCCGATCATGTTGACATCACACCGTCTCTTTAAAGCACATTCTTACACAAACCATGCATCTCTGCTCATAGTTTATATTTGCCTGTGCCGTGTATTGTCACCTTTATTACAATTTCTAATTTCCTGCTGGCTGTAGCCTCATATGTTCATATTCAGCATACAGATATGAGCGTACGGATATACCCTAACCTGTCAGGAGCGGCTGCTGGTGCAGGTCGAAGGGAGGACTCAAATGCAGGATTTCTAGAAGTGTTCTTTAATAAACTGAAGACGTGCACCAACAACGGGTAGACATAGACAATGACGTGAAAAGGGACAACAGGCACACAGGGCTTAAATACACTAGGGAGGTGCAGGTGATTGGACACAGGTGGGAGGTGCAGGTGATTGGACACAGGTGAAAACAGGTGAAAACAATCAGGCAATCACAGGACAAGGCAGGAAGTGAAGTTACCCAGGGACACAAGAGACATGAAACTGCAAAATAAAACAGGAAGGAGAACCAAACAGTGACACTAACCCCGCGGAACAGGTAATAATAATTGTATGCGAAAAGTATCAAACTAACGCTTTGCAACTCAGCCACAAACACAGTTCACCTCAGTGGATGTCTGTTTATCCATTGACAAAAGAGAATGCACTGTGCTTTGGTCATTAAATTCCTTGTGTTTTTAGCAATAACAAAACATCAACTTAGAGATGATGTAGTGTGATGTTGTCCTAATAAGCCTTTTAATTTATAAAGCTGGAAACTTCCTTTAAGCTAAATGCAAACAGTCATCCAATGTCATCTACAGTACGTGCCTGCACTCCAATCTCTGTGCCTCGGATCCATCAACAAATCTTCAAAATTCAGTACATATGTAGTTGCAGTTACCGAGAGAATCAAAGAAAAGAGAAAGTTGTTGTGAAACCCGGCTTCCACTAACACCCATCTGCAGAATAAAGCTGGTCGAATAAATTGCTTTCCACTGGGATGAAATGTACAGTGCCAAGCGCTGCAGCACACAAGATTGCTCACTTGTAGAATACAGTCCTGTGATTAATAACTCCACAACTCCTAGCCTGTTTCCAAGTGCATAGCAGATCAAATATGCACCACTCTCTTTTTGTATTTTTATTTTCTTCATGTATTTGGTTTAGCAAGCACGTGAGACAAGACCCATTACACCATCCATGCATCACCGGACATTTAATTGCAAAGAGTAATACACAAGGCAACGTTGCGGTTCTCAAAAAAAACATGGTTTTAAAAAGCCCATTGCAGTTTAATGATCCCTCCTGGTCCATTATATGTTAAGCATACGTTGGTCTTTATCATTCATTTGTCATGCTTCCAAATAAGACATCTATCATTCATCTATGATTTTAGTTCCTACTCGGTTTAAATTATTCATCTTTCTAGTATATGTCAAAATGTTTGGCCCTGAAGCAGCCGTAACCTTATTCAGTGAAGTTAAATGTGTGTTTTGCTCATTTTTAGACAAATACAGGAATTAAGAAAATTCTATCATTTGTTTCTTCCTGCAGCAATTACCAGGCAGCATTAAAATGAGTGGCTCTCTTCAGCTTTTCAGTACTACTACTACGTGTCCGATTGACTAACCAGATCTACTTAACTAGAACATCAACAACTCTGGCAGCAAATACAAAACACAGTTGCATAATTGGAATAAATATTCACTGAAAAATAACTTATTTGTAACAACAAGTCATATTACAGAAATATCCACTTATTTCTTTTGAAATACAAATGACTGCAGACCAATCAAATGGCTTAAGAAAAATAACACACTTGACCGAGGAAGGGAGCATGTAAAGTTCAGTAAAGCAAAGTGGTGGTGTGGTACAACCAAAGGCACAAACATCAGAGCTGCAGGTGACACCCCATCGAGTAATCACACTTTGCAATCAGGGCACACTGACTGCATTCTGCTCCACCAGCTTCCTCTCCGCAGGAATGTTGTTGCTAGGGGCTTTTTGCTCACAAAGGACCAGAACCCTTTCATAGTTGTCACCTTGCCAAGCATGTGATCCTCCTCCGCTGTGATAGGATCTCCGCTCAGAATAATATGTGCGTGGTCCCAGTTACCGGCATGAAAACAAGCCCCCCCCCCCCACCCCCCGTAGCGCCTTCGCCAGGAGATGACGCAATGATCTTTGACCTCGTGGAGCCTTTAGCGGTTAGGTGGATCCTATCTTGGTGTTTCCAGTCCATTAGGTACTTTACAATCTGGAATCTACTACAGCAGCAAAACAACTAAAGCAAGCTTCCGTTGGTCTGCTGAAGACGTCCAGAGATCCATTGTGTAGTATAATGACGGTAGCCTCGATTTTGCAATAGCACCAGTTACAGTAGAAGTGGAGCGTAGTTTTCCACTTACGCTAGAGCAAACAACTGCACCTGTGTCACACGGCAGAACGGACACAACTCCGAGGTGAATCGACAATTGAAAAATATCTTATTTATTAAGCATAAATTAGACTACGGATAATTAGGATAATTAGTGTGTCCAAAAGACCGATTGCGAGAAATAGTTTGTTTTCATTTCCTTTCAGGCTTCCAACGTTGCCTTGGATTGACAACACAATACACTCTTTATGTATCTTTGCTTTATGTAGCTCTTCCTTCTAGTGGAAAAGTAGGAGAGGCTACCTGCTGGGGTCTACAGAGTATGCGCTGGCAAAGGTACCACTAAACAACCCCCTGCTTTCAATTGCTCACTTTGTGTACTTTCTGTGTACTCCCACGTGAATGATGTGCTATACTTTGTCCAATATAAGCTACTGAAATCCCATTTTCACCCTGCAACAGCGTCAATCGGTGATAAAAAACTACCCTCAGGAGTCTCAAATATCTGTTTTTTGAAAAGGGATTTGATTACCTGCTCCCATTCCAAGAGCCAACGGACCAGCACAGGATTAAAGGAGAGTTCCCGGACCATCAAATTCTGCAGGACGTGGACATTTCTGATATCCTGTGCAAAAGGTTCTACGGGTCACTGCGGATGAGGGGTTCCACTGCATGGATGGCATGGTCAAACTCCAGCGTGAGCGAAATAGCGGTGATACAGGTCATCTCCAGCTGCAATGACTCACGAAGGGGGGGCACAACTTGTTCCAGGCTCGCTCCACTCAGAGCAGCTGTTCTCACTAATCTGCATTACCAAATCTGACACCAGGAACCAACGTGCTCCGGAAGAGACCTCATCATCCATCATGTCGATTAAATGTTCATTCATTGAACTGTGCTGCGACAAATAGGAACCCCCCCCCCCGAATGGAGGAGGCAACAAGGTCAACATCTGGTGCTGCAGCACACAATAGAGAGCATTCAAAAGGGGCCTTGTATTATTCTGATAATGATGCAACGTTGCTGCCCTTTACCCCGATGCTCTGCTTGGTTCCTGTGCAGCATCAGCTTCAGCTTACGTTATCTGGTGAGGTGTTCGTGCAATTCAGCCATTTAGTGATCAAGATCCTTTATAATATGATTATGTAAATAAAGGGTAACGGGGTAAAGAAACTTTCAAGTGAATTTGGGGAAATACTTAGTCCTGTCTCACCTTAGTGCTCAGCAGATCGAAACCTGATGCCAGCCAAAGATGCATTAAGATGTCCACAGCTGAGGGAAGACAATCGGGAGGCTTTAACCTTATTTCCTGCAGACTGCCATGATGAAATCCTGCAGACTGATATGCCAATCCCTCCCGAACCCTCAGATGAGCCTCTAATGTTGACAGACGGGTGTTTAATTTCCTCTCCGGGTGGACAACACTTGCGCTGCCCTAAGATTCACCTCTATGTGGCTGAGTAAACTCTAATTTTTCAGGAAAAGCTCTTAAGAGATTCACTATTACATTTTGAGATGTGGAAAATGAGTTATTGCAAATGGAACTATAGTCTTGTTTTCTTTGGGTATGGGTTTACATTTAATATTAATGGTGCATTAAGACCATTAGCTGTAAAATTGTTACATACTCTACATGCATGTTCAGAAACTTGCAAGTGCTTGTCGACAGTACATGATCTATCACAGACAATATATTCAAGTAATACAAAGGCAGAAGAACATCAAATATTAACAACAAACTACTATGGATGCACAGCTTTACTATATGTCAAGAGTGTGGAAATCTTCCATGAAGTTGCATTCAAAATATCCGATGCCACCTACTTGAAATGCCCAACTTTAAAAAAAAAAAAAAATGTTTTTCTATAGAAAAATATATTTGAACATGTGCTTTAATGTTTTTTATTTTATGAACTAACAAAAAAGGGTGAAGGGGTGCTGTGTATAATATAAAGAACTGAAATGCTTTAATTATTTATGGAATGTACTCACCTGGTGGTGAGGAAATAATGACAAGTGAAAGCGTTTGTTTGTGTGAAGGTACTGTTTTGGCGGAAATGACTGTCTCTCAATGCACATATGAATGTGCTTGTGAGGCTGTCAGGTTCGATCGTCCAGTGTGCCGTGCAGGCGGAAATATCACCACGCCGAGTGCTGTTGTTGGCTCATTGAACATTTCACGTGTAATATTGTAAGACTGTTAAAATGTGTTTTGCACCTTTTTTGTTTTTGAATATGGTAAATAAATGATTCTGCCTTAAATGGGAGAGGCGTCACGATCTCACTTGTAATGCCTCTCTGTATTAGACGTCATGAACATTGGAGCAATCGCTACTATTCGTGCTTATGACAATGGGCAAACACTATTCCATAAGAACCTTTGAAATAAGAACGATATCAATCCACTCAGATTACCCATCGGAGTCTGCCGTGTCTTACTTCGAATTTGTATTTAATTTGGTTTAAGGAATAACATCCTTGCAGCAAACAGAAGTCCTTTTTTACACCTTTTGTAGCTGTAAAAGCAGATTATGTAAAAACAAAATGTGAATTTCATGCAATAAAAGTCCTTGGTCAGTTGCGAAGCGGCGACATGAGGGTTCATGGTCAGTGACTTAAAGATATCACATCCGGTTGGGGCAAAGCGTTTAATTGGATTACCTAAACCACTTCATTCCTCGGCTCCGGCAGAAAGTGAAATTCCGGTAATCCTTTGTTGCACAGAAAAACTGTGCAAACAAGGACGGGGAGGACAGACTTGAACCAGGAAGCGGCTCTGTAAACTGATCAATGTTTACATCAGAAGGTTTGAGTAATGAGTTTCTTTAGTGTTTCTTGCGCCTTCAAAATTGTCCGAGCTGTAAAACTGCAAAAATAAGGGTCAGGTTTGATGAAATCATGTTGCTTTATCCATGCATGTAAGCTATGGTTGAGTTTAATGAACAAATCAAGATTATTGCCATCAAAATCTTGTTAAAATCAAACTTCCTTACATATGGGTTAGGTAAATATTGTTAAAGACAAAAGAGAAATCTTTAAGGACGTACAGTCCTTGAGATCCTGTGCTACTGGAAAATCAACTCGTGCACATCTGCGCTCTTCTCAAATTCCTCGTGGTTCAGTCCGTTTAGTCCCACCTGACTATTTGAAAATTGACATCTAGTCAGACCTTCAAATGAAAACAGCAATTTGCCAGTCAATGCATAGATAATCTGAAGATGTCACTGCGTGACATATCTCTGTGATTGTTGCAGCACGAGGGATGCTCCTCTTGATGTCTTTGGTAAAACAGTTGTCGTCTGTCGGGGGAGAATCCTCCATACAATGGGATCCAGAAATCTCCATACACAGCGTGAGAGCCTCGTAGAATAAATTGGACATGTAACATCTAAGACGTGCTGTCTGGCACCAACTGTGGCACCCCGAGGCAGCCGGACTCACAAGGAGATAAAGTACTAACTTGCTCTATTGTTGTGGCGGTATGGGACGTCACTTTAATGGATGTCTCTCAATGAATCTTTCCTAATCTTCTTGGAAGGAAATTGAGTGCCGCACTTAGTCTACGCGGGTGACTTTGTCCTTTTTAACGACGCGGCAATGGACCTGGAATTAAATATGTGGGTTCCTCAGAGAGTACAAAGCGGCCCGCTCTTGCTTGATCTCACCTTTGCAGCCCATGTGCTTGAAGTGGCCACACGTCTTGAGAGGATGACTGACAGCTCCGGCGAAGACCCGGGGGGCCTCCGCGCGGCTGCCGGTGTCGAGCTCTCTCCGCGAGACAAAATCCCCCCCAAAAAGTACTTCCTGCCAAAACAGTCCATCTGCCTGTCTGAGGTTTGAGGGCAGGAGGTGAGCTCAGTGGACAGCAGGGGTTCTTGCTATCTGGTTCCACAGCTGTCCACCATGGTGGGGCACGGCAGTAAACACCTGAACCGTAACCTGCTCATGGACACTTGCCGGCACTTGTTGCAGATTTAATTCATCATCAGGCGTGAAACTCTTTTTGTAGCTAAACAAACAAAACAGACCCACATGAGTACAGACAGAAACAGGCACAGCGTCTATTCTTCCCGTTCATAAAGTTCTAGTTCTGTCTCTTACACATCGCTTGGTTCTGTATATCGTCATTTGGAAGGGTACCCCTCAGTTTTTGTGCATTTTCTTTACAAAATGCATGTTTCAAATTCCACTTCTTTCGGACATACAGTATATTCCTGAGGGAAATCACTGTTACTCGACTCGTTGTAAGATCATTAAACGGGAGACAGAATTGACATACACATTAGTCACACATCGAGGACACTCAAATGTCTTCTTCTTCGGAGCGGGAATATGTAGAAGGAAGATAAACATGCTTAAACAGGTGGGGGGGGGGGGGCTGTGGGCAAAAATGAAGTGCTGGAAGTCAACCTCGGATATAGACGATCCGCTTTGGCACCGCAAGATTATAAACCATACCATCAACATCTGGATTATCAGATGAGCCTGAACAGCGTGTGGCTCTGTGTGAGAGATAGTAATACTGATAAGGTGGAACATTATTGCATTATTTTCCCAAGGAAAAGATAATCATAAAAACTTAAAACAACAATGGAAGTGCCTTAACTACACAACACTAGATGCGGTGAAAACGGAGGGAAGGGGTTTGATGATCAGATGATGCAGCATCACGGTTTCCATTAACATTGACTTATGGATCTAGGATTAGATCGCCTCCTAATGCACACATTTGATCTTTCATAATTTAATGCATTTTGATATTTTTAATATAGGACAATAAATGCATTGTTATAATAAGCTATTTTTAGATAGTGGAGAATATATATATATAAAGGCTTTGGTGCAGTTTTTTTTATATTTTACTAAAGCCTTTTGTCAGGAGGATTTTTGTGTTCGACAATATCAATATCGGTGAAGTAGAGTGGATTAGAGTTTGCTTAATATAAAAGTATACAAGAATATTTGCTTTTTTCCATTGTACATTCCAGTTGCATTTAAATTTGAAATATATGTATACATATGCAGCTGAGGGGCTTCGTGAACTATTAGACAAACTCGTATGTAAAAAATGTTTTAAAAAGCAATACCCTAAACCTCCCCAGCCCCACTCACACACACACACACACACAAACACACACCACCACCGTGGCTGTGAAGCAGCCTGTGGGTACAGGATTGAAGATTCTCTCGGTTGTTACTAGCAGTACCTCGGGTACCTGGAGTAGTGAGGCGAAGGAGTGAAGCACGGAGGCATTTACAGCGCAGCACAGGCAACAAAAAGGGTATTTTGAGAAAGTGCGAGTCACAGCAACCACAAGAGGTCCTCGAGCATAACTCGGCACCCAAACAGTATCGTTTGCTGATTCAGAATGAAATCTAAGGCGCGGACGGACTCGGACGCGCAGGCCCACTCATGGATGCACACGTGCGAGAAATTGCACGATTTGTCTTGTAAAAAAGATTAAGCAACAGAGTAGGACTCATTTTTTTCCACTGAAAGTTGATTTCCCCTCTGCATTGGAAATCAGCATAACAAATATCCTTAGCACTACTAACTCAGCAGGCTTGAGGATTAAATGAGGATTCACCCCTGATGATATCCATCTCTGGATGTCAGGGCGGACTCACTAAAAAGCTGTTTAGCGAAGCAAGTTGTAGTCAAGCGATGAGTCACACGGCTTCGTTTCACCGATCAACGCCTCCGTCCTCAGCTCCCTGGCACAGCTCGACACGCGCACACACCCTGTCAATCGGCCCCGAACAAATGGATGTTGTTTAACAGATGCGTGTTTCCTTATCTTTATCGTTTCCTATCCTCTTAGTCGTCATTTGAAAGCGTAGAACTAGTAAGAGAAGTGGAATAGGCTGTGTAGCGATGGTGTTACAGTATTGTGGGTTGTTATTCTTTTCATTGCTGTTTCCATAAGTCTTTTATCAATTCATGCAGATGTTTAGATTTTCCAGGAGAAGAAAACTGGCACAGTTTGATCACAGCGTTGGAGTTACCTTTCTATCTGTCCCTTAAGTTTGGATGCAGAGCCTGGATATTATTAGTCTTTTTAAGCAGACATACCGCAAGTAGCGGGTAAACAACTATTGAGTAAAAGTTAAAGCACAAACCAAAGAGTTTTTCATCTCATGGCATATTTCAACAGCAATACAAAAAAAAAATCACACTACCTCCATCTGTAGTGAGAACATAACATCTGTTAAATTGGAATGAAAAAGGTTGAAATGATCATATCCTGTCTGAATATGTGAGAGCTATTCATGGTGTGACATCGAAATGCAGCCCCACAAGGTATTTGCATATTGAGGACTGGAACAGGTCCCACCGTCTTTAAGAATAAACACATTTCTAATGTAAACTAAGTTTTTCATTGGCCTCCCAAAAATTGTTGAAAATTGCTCAGTTCGACTGTGCAGTCAAAGCCTCTTCCACTCAAACAAGCTGCACTAATTGCAAACTAATGCCTCTCGGTCAAATTAGAGCACATTTTACAGCAAAACACAGATTAGTGTTTAAAGACGATTTCAGCATGACCAATTTATTTTTTAACTGTGACATTACCACGGCGGAGTCCCACTTTGCGAGCAACTGCCGAGAGTTTTCCCCAAGCTCTTCCAGATAGAGCCGCATGGAAGAAAAGGGATCGTTTTCTGCCACTACTGCCGCTCCACATCGTGCACCTCGATCAGGAGATTAGACAATAGAATGAAGGAAGAAATGGCAGCTACTAAAAGGCTGCTTCAGAAGACAATGACTGAAACCCGATGACATATTTTCTTAGAGAACTATTTTTTGGCAGTTTTCATACAGACTATTGACTTCATTTCGTTACTTCTGATGGAAACTAATTGTAATTTCAAAACTTATTTTTTCAACCACTTTGTACTCGTACTGCACACAAAGGTTCATTCTTTTTGATAACATTTGGGTGTGGAGGGTCACTGTCAACACGATGAGATTATTACGCCACCATAATAAAAGAACACAAATAAATAGAGAAGAAGATGAAAGCTGCTTATGAAAACTCCAATTAAAATATGTATGTCTTCTAAAAAATATGCGCACGGCGTTCCGATTCATTGAATTGACGTATGTGTTCGCTTGTGGACTCGCTTCTTTTCAACCTCAAAACCAATTATGCAGCATTTCTTCGAGTATTTCAAGCAATGTATATAAAAGATTTTTTTTAACCAAGAAATTATGCTATCTAAGTTCTACTGTCAAGAAGATTATTTAAGAAATGCATATTAACTTCATGAGATGAATTTCAAAGCTCTGCTCTTGGTGAAGCGATGTGATCCTCCTTTCATTTCAATTCAAGGCCATTTCCTCTGATTGTCGTGGAAATGCTTCAGTGACCTGATAAAGAAATTTCAGCCTAGAGAGTTGAAACACTGGCGAGGGGAGCACCCCTCCTCTCAATTTCCAGCATAGCTTTCATCAGCTGTATTACATTTCAAAACCCAGCAGTCCTGGTCTTTGGAAAGATTCAATAATGTTGAATATCTGCTGCTCAGTCAGTCAGTCAGACACACTGGAATCTGAGCTGAAGAGCTCCACTGCAGCTCACATGGAAGCAGTTTAGAATGTGTTCATTGACTTTGCCCATTGTGGCCTGTTGATATCAAATAAGGGAAACCCTCCCCTATGTTCTCCCCCTCTCAGTCAGCTTCATTTCCTTCCTGATGTGTTTTTCACTGGGGATGAGAGGACATGAATACGCTAAGTACCCTTGAGGAAATGTGACCGGAAAGCATGGAGTCAATCAAGTTAACCGTGAGTTGCTGCTTTTGCTTCTTTTCGGTGTGTGTGTAAGTGTTGTGTAAAATGAGGCACAAAACAATGGCAGTGAGCTGAGAACAAAACAAGAAAAATACCCACTTGAGATCAGTCATCATAAGCTCTTAAGACGAGGATTCATTCTTAGACAAGTCATGACTAATGTGTAAAATATAATAACATTGACACCACATGAGTTAAGCAACGCTTCTTCTTTAAGTGTTTCACCTGTATTCATTCTGCTTCAATAGTGTCTAGTGGTAGGCAGAATGATCAATTGGGACATAAACTCGTTCACACAATTTTCTTAAATTTATCACACAAAGATATGGCAAAACATAAAAATGGAAGAAATTGGTTATTGGAGGAAACCCTGTTATAAACCATTCACAATGATTATTCATGCAGCACTTACTGCTAGTAAATTGTTCCGTAATCCTCAAGCCTTGTAGGAGGATGTAGAAAAACTTTCACGAAAAAAAATAGAAGAAGACCACAACCCAAGCATCTACCTCTTCCGTGGGGAGTTTTCCCAAACAAGCTCGCCAGCAAAACACTTAGCGGAACAGAAAAGCCTCCCCCAACACGCTGCTTGTGAGTCAGCTCTGTCCGTATTAATGTCCGATATTAATGTCTCATCTGTGCGATTAGGCACAGTCAGGGGGCCATTCAGGGGTCAGTGCTGGAGTCGGGTAGTACAAGTACATTCGTGCCCTCCACCCACTGCTGGCCAACAGCTGGCTTCACAGCGCGCCGCTGGCCCCGCTGATTAGATGAGGTGCCTCCGTTTATCCCATCTACTTCCTCCGCCCCGAGCGTAAGGCTCGGGGAGCGTGAGCATGCTCCTGCCAAAAACACATACCGGGGGTTAAAAAAAATGCACTTCGCTGCCTCCCCCCCCCCCCCACTGCCCCGAGGTGACGACTTACACGTTTCAGGTCGTCTCAGCATACTCAAACAACAAAGACATGGAACGGTAGAGGAAAAAATAAGGAAAAGAGCAAGACTGGGACCAAGTTCAAGGATAAATAACAAGGAGGTAGAATGCATCAGGTCGCTGCCGCCATTCTACTTCCGCTGCCCTCAGGCTTGATGTTCCCGAAATGTTGCATTCAAACCAAACAGGGATAACTAATTGTACATTTCAAATGCAAAGCCTACCCAGAGGGTAGTTTGGCAGGATTGCCTGCAAAAGGATTTATACATGTCGTCTCCACGGGAAAAAGCACACACACACACACACACACACACACACACACGTGCGTGCCAAACTATACGGTTCTTCCGAGTTACAAAGAGAGGCAAAACACAACAATCAAACGAAAAGCATTAAATTCTCCTTTCATGAGCCATTGTCTGGTTTGTCTACGTGTCAAACATGCGTTAAAGACTCAACAACCCGCAGCCAAGAAGCAACAACTAAACGATGCTGTGACCACCAGAGCACATGGTAGCATGTAGCATATACGTTGAGGTTAGCATTGTCGACCACCCTTTCTGTGCGGAGTGGTTTACATGTTCTCAGTGTTGCCACAGTTACTTTGAAAAAGTAATGGGACTACCAACTACTGATTACTCCTTTAAAAAGTAACTGCGGCTGTCACCCGGCGGGCCGTACGCACCGCGGCGGCGGGGCGGATGGATGCTCACTGGTACGCGTGTGCACACATACGCGCCCCGCTGTTATAATGGTAGGGGAAACACTGGCTTGACTACTCTACTAGTGATTGTATTTCTATACAGACTGAAATTCAATTAAGCCCCAGTTATAGTGTTGCCATTTTCACCAATGCATCTCCATTCTCTATGGATGCAAAGATGTGTTTGATTAAGTGGAGGAAAAGATATAAATCCTAATATTATGGACATGACCTGAACAGTTCAAATCTGAGTGAAATTGCTTTTTGTTATTCAGTGGCACTGAATCCAAAAAAAGAAAAGACTAAAAACTTAAAATGAAAGAAAAATAACAAAGAGGGAGAGATTATGTATGTTCTCTTTGAGGACGAAAGAAATATAGTCTATGAGCCCCCACAGATTTCCAAAAGAGAAGCTGCGTTTCAAAGGCAATGCAAATGGATTAATGTATTCTCTTTGAAGTCTCCTAACCTGGCTAATTTGTGCAGAGGTTTACTTTCTGATACAAGCCAATAAAAGCATCATCAAGCAGACTGAGAAAGGAGAAAGGAGAGAAAGGAAGGCTCAGCACATCTTTGGAAAAGAAAAAGCAGATGGTGTGCGGCCAATATCAGAGATCAGGAATGAAAAAAACAGATATCAGAGAAATATTTGAAACAACCAAGACAACGTTGATGTGGCTCATTATTTAAGTGTTTGCACAATGCAAACAATTCCAATGTAGAATTTACCGAATATTTTGTCAATGTGAACATAGATATTAAACATCTGCGTAAATGTGGATCTGAGTGAGTCAGAGAGCACGAACAATGAGAGACAGACATTGTTTATAGAGACGGATGAGTCGTCACAACCAGCCAAATTACAAATTTGACAGTTTATACCTTACTTACTTAGTTAATATACTCATTTTAAAGACAAAAGTGGTTTTGTATAGCCTAGAAAGCTCATTGACAATCTGCAAGGTGTGAGGTTTTGGACATTATGCAGGTTTCTTTTGCGAGCATGTTGACTCGTGAAAATACTACTATCGGTGACAACTGACGGATTAGTTCATCACGACAATGCAATACTTGTATTGGCGGGGCGTGGTTAGGCTCGGCTGGAGGAGGACAGGGGGGGGGGGGGGGCGGGGGAAAGTGGTTGAGGGAACGGTACTGGAGAGCGGCTTAGTCAGCCTCATCTGAAAGGAACGCCGCTCATTGGGCGTTCCTTAAACCTTCCAGGTTTATAAATAGAGGATGGAGGAGTGGGCTGAGACGGTCTACCAGATCGGCAGAGTGTAGCCCAACCACAGTCTCAACAGAAAAGCGGACTGGGTGGTTCTTGCGCTCGGTCTAGAGCTCCTGGAGCCAAATCCAGCCGGTCACAGATGAAACCTGCATAAAAACTTGAAGCCAACAAACCGTGCGTCTTGGTCTCCTTGCACTGAGGAAACCAACAGTGGGTTGTAAAGGGAGTTTGTTACAGTTGAGGTTATTTAAATGTAATAGGGGTTCCTATGTGGAGGTTATGTGTGGCTGGTATTTATTTCTAAAGGTAAATGTACAGATTCTGTTTGTGTATTGTACAGAATTGACTGTTTGCTTTGCTCATACCCAGTAAGTCACAATTGCTAAATGTTCGCAGTGCTTTGGTTATAGTATTAGCCAGTGGCCGCTATTTGCCACCTTGTCTTTTCAGAAAGAAATTGTGAATGGAAGTGACCATATTTTCACGGACTTAGGGACGTCGTATATGTCTCTAAATGTGGAATTTCTGGTGTGGTCCATGTGATTCACAAGTTGGCGCTGCCCTGAAGCACAGCCGGCCTTATTGTTTACTGTAAGCCTTGTAAGAGCAGTTATTACAATGAACCCACACGCCCTGGAACCTTTTTTCAGGGGTTTCACAATAAATAAAGCAGCATACAAAAAATTCAAATAAACACCCAGATAATGAAATCAATCTAGCCTGTGATGAAAAAGAAACATGTTAGCTGCAGGTGTCTGTTTCAAGGCAACCACCTTGGGATGTGCAGAGAGGCAGCCCAGGAGGGCTTGTTTAATTTGAAAAATATTCAAATTAGCCTCCCTCTGCTTCGTATCGGGCCAAATAATGCTCTTATGAGTTTTGGCATAATTATACACCTACCTGTACCAACTGTTTTTCCATGTGTAGAAAATAGGTTGTTTGGACAGCCAGATTGAGTGGATGGAAAAAAGGTGAAACACTCCAATGGACTTCATGTCTGTCGTGGTGACTGATGTGGGCAGCACTGCAACATTTGAGTGAGAAAAGTCTCTTCATCCGGAGAGCGACCTATAATATAATGGATTTAATTGAAATGGTTTTGGCTACTTTGAGTGAACAATGTAATAAATGGGCTAAAGTCTGACACTAAGAGACATATTAACTATATCACAAAATGAAAAAAGAATTCCTTACCGCCAACAGCAAGCATTGACTAAACTTCATCAATACCCTGCAGGTACTTTTCAGCTCAATTTAAATACAATGTTTTCTTCATTAGCTTCCTCATGCTGTGAGTCATGCTTCCCTCCCTTTCTCTGTGAAAACTCATTAAAGCTCTGAATAAATGTAGTCAGCGATTTGGCACTAGTCGTGTGACTCGATCTAGGTGATTACAAATATGAGCCTTTCCAATTTGGCGCTATTACCCTCCCCACAAAAAAGACCCTTCATCCAATTTGTCCATGGACGAGGTTATTTCATAGTGGCTGATTCTACGATGGGCAAGTAGGCTTAAAGTGTGAATACACCCCTGACTAAAGTCCCAATTCTGGCACTTTTAAAAACCGCCCATGAACATCGGTGGATGGCAAAAGACGCTCACGGAGGCAGTAAGTATTATTGAGGTAGAGTGAAAGTGTTGGTGGTGGAGGCAGTGGTCCATTCAGGAGAGGCCCAGGCTCCATGTTGATTCATTACTCTATTAGGCCTCATGACAGAGATAAGGACCAGCATGTTTCAAAGTGATAGCTGACCTCTGCGTTTTTACCCATCCAACTGCCATCGTGCCCACAGTGGCCTGCCGTTTTTCAAACACACACGCGCTCGCACAAGAGGGCAGACACAGGTAGAATCGCTCTCGCACAAGTGTGTGCACAAAAAGGAACCCCCCCCCCCCCCCCCCCCCCCCCGAAAGGAAGCCAATGACAGAGAGACACACATTGCAAAACCTGTGTTTCCGTGTCCGAGCATCCCCCTGAACCTTGAAACCAGCAAAACAGAAATAAGGCAAAAGAATTCTCCTCCACTGGATCACCAAGCCTCAGCCCGCAATGAGCCAAAGTGGCATAAATCTCCAATCTCCATGTTTTGGCTGTCACACTGTAAATATCACGTGGTACAAATTGCAAAAAACAAACAAACAAATGTATCAGTAAAAGGACAAAATGCAATTCAAAGTGAATGCATCATAAGCGTAGTTCACAGGATGATGTAAAATTACGTCAGAGGGGGAAAGTTATCCTTTTGAATATGAGAAGGCAACATATTTACATCAGAGGGACGTCAAGTTTACTGACATACAAAATATGATCTTTTTAAGTGGGAGAACACTTAAAAAGATGAGAGGACAATCATTTTCACCATAGATATACCTCAACTATGAGAGACAAAATGAGAAAAATCCAGAAAATCACAATGTCTGATTTTTAAAGAATTTAAAGAGAAAATAAGGGAAATAAGACTTTGGTCAATAAAAAAAAGTGCATCAATACTTTGTTAAATACCCTTTGTTGGCAAATGTTTTCTGTAAGTCTTCACCAGGTTTTCACACCCTGGTATTCTAGCCCATTCCTCAATGCAGATCTCCTCTGGAGCAGTGATGTTTTGGGGCTGTCGCTGGGCAACATGGACTTTCCAAGATTTGGGGGGGGGGGGGAGATCTGGAGACTGGCTAAGCCACTCTAGGACTTTGAAATGCTTCTTACAAAGCCGCTCCTTCGTTGCCCGGGCGGTGTGTTTGGGATCATTTTCATGCTGAAAGACCCTGCCACGTTTCATCTTCAATGCCCTTGCTGATGGAAGGAGGTTTTCAATCAACATCTCACGATACATGGCCCCATTCATGCTTTCCTTTACACGGATCAGTGTAAAAAAAAAAAAAAAAAAAAAAAGCCCCAAAGCATGATGTTTCCACTCCCATGCTTCACAGTAGGTATGGTGTTCTTCGGGTTGCAACTAAAGCATTCTTCTCCAAACACGACAAGTTGAGTTCCTACCAAAAAGTTGTATTTTGGCTTCATCTGACCATATGACATTCTCCCAATCCTCTTTTGGATCATCCAAATGCTCTCTAGCAAACTTCAGACGGGCCGGGACATGACTGGCTTAAGCAGTGGGACACGTCTGGCACTGCAGGATTCGAGTTGCCGTTTTGTGTTACTGATCGTAGCCTTTGTTAATTTGGTCCCAGCTCTTTGCAGGTCATTCACTACCCCCCCCCCCCCCCCCCCCGGTGTGGTTCTGGGATTTTTTTCTCGCCACTCTTGTGATCATTTTGACCCCACGGGGTGAGACCTTGCGTTGGGCCCCTATATCGAGGAACATTATCAGTGGTCTTGTATGTCTTTCATTTTCTAATAATTGCTTCCACAGTTGATTTCTTCGCACCAAGCTGCGTACCCACTGCACATTCTGTCTTCCCAGCGTGGTGCAGGTCTACAATGTTGTTTCTGGTGTCCTTTAACAGCTCTTTGGCCTTGGCCATAGTGGAGTTTGGTGTGTGACTTTTTGAGGTTGTGGACAGGTGTCTTTTATACTGATAACAAGTTCAAACAGGTGCCATTAATACAGGTAACAGGTGGAGGATAGAGGAGCCTCTTAAAGAAGAAGTTGCAGGTCTGTGAAAGCCAGAAATCTTGTTTGTAATACTTATTTTACAGAGCAATTTACCAATTAATTCATTAAAAATCCTACAATGTGATTTTCTGGATTCTTTCCCCCCATTCTGTCTCTTGTAGTTGAAGTGTACCTATGATGAAAATTAAAGGCCTCTCTCATATTTTCAAGTGGGAGAACCTGCACAATTGTTGGCTGACAAAAAAAAAATCCCCACTGTATGAGGGCGAGGAAGTTCATTTGATTCTCAAATTATTGAAATAAAACACATGGTTCTAGTTTCCAATAAGCAACGTGCAGTTTCCTCATGCTGCTTTGACAATGAAGGACTAATTCAATCAAAACTGCATCATCTTTCCACTACAGAAAGGAAAGAGAAATGGAGTTCAAGGCAATTTATCATGCTACAAAACACTGTGGTTATGATAGGAGTTAATCAGGTAAGCTTTGGTGGCAACGTGTTAAGAATATGAGTAATCAGGCACACTGGATAAGACCAAAGTATTCTGTAAGACAGTCTTGAAGCAATCAAAACATTTTTTTCCACCAAGACGGTTTCCTGCTGAGAACCATGGTCTCAGATTTGGAGGTGCTAATCCTCGTCCCAACCGCTTCACACTCGGCTGCCAACCGCTCCGGTGAGAGTTGGAGGCCGCAGACCGAGAATGCCATCAGGACCACATCGTCTGCAAAAAAGCAGCGATGAAATCCGCAGCCCCCCGAACTATTATATATATATATATATATTATATTTTATTGAACTGGTAATTAAGAGATCACTTTCCAGTACTCTCTCATATCTGTGATGAATCCCATGTAACTTTCCACATGACTTCCGGCTTTCACCTCCAGCTCTTCTTGTTTACATTGCTCATTGTGGCTGAATCCTAGACTGTCTGACCAGGTCTATATCTGGCAGTGATGAGTGCACTGCTTCTTAAGCTTATACCCCTTGTGTGAGGATTGGGTTGAGAGGGATTTACACATGGAAATAAAATGCTCTGCCTGTGTACTGAAATCCGATTCCTCGTTTGTGTGAACAAACACAGACAGCCATGCATCTCTGCTGGCCCGGCTTTCAACGTTCTGCCTCTATATGTTGACGGTAGAACGCAGCGCCGCTTGTTGTCCATCTGCACAAAAGCCAGACGGTGCATTTTTGACAAGCGCGCTTCTCTCCGTGCTGCCTGCCAAATGTTTGAATTGCATGAATTATCTGATTGGATCTGCTCAAGAAAATGTATTTCCATATGGATCAGACATTCCTTCATTAAAATGAAGGTATGTAAAACCATTTTTTCATTGGTGCACAATGTGTTGATTTCCGATGCAAAGATAGTCATCATGAAAAAAAAATCTATTTCTATTTCCACACCTTGGTTACATCGTCCTATAATTTAAGTGATAACAATTTTAACCTTGTATTCATACTTTAATGCTACCAAGATAGTATAAAATGAAGTGATTTAATGATTTGTAAGATGTACCTTAATAAAACAGCCATTTAAAAACAAAAAAGTATTTTTTTTTGCATGTACCCTGATAGAAGCCGAAGATATTTGGAGAGACATCTCTGGCTGAACTCGAGGCTCTGCCACAGGATATTGCGACTGAATTTTTTTAAGAGAAGCAATAACAGCTCACATTTCATCTGGGACTGCATTTCTTTTGAGGTGTAGCTTTGAGATAACCAACCCTTCCTTCCTGGTGCAGTGCCTGTGTGAAAAAGTAAAGTACAGAACAATTTGCTTTAGGAAAAAATCAGAACAAAGAGTAAACAATTGACTTAGAAATGTGAAAACTAACTATGCGAATAGGTAGATATTTGCTATGCGAGTTAGCATTCATTTTCACGTCTGGCCAATATGTTGAATTGACCATGACTGAAAGCATAGAAATTAGAAATTATTCAAATGTGAGAGGGACTCATGGTTTTTATGCAAAGAGAGGGATCATTGGTAAGTGAGCTCATTGCTTTTCATTGAAAAGAACCTCGAGAAAGAAAACTACACGTCAATTTTTGAACTGCTCTTTTGAAAACAAAACCATAAATAGTTTATAGTTTAAATATTTAGGAATGTGTATGAAAAAAACGCAAAACATGAAAAAGTAAGCAAATAAAAGAGCAAAACACATATATATTATGAACAATTAAAATGATAATGATGTAAAACTAATATGTATTATACCTTTGCCACCACCAAAGCTACAACTTAAAACACTATCAATAATACAATAATAATATAGTCAGGGAGCTGCACAGGAGTCAACACCATGGTTATGAATCTGTGTCTTCATTATGGTTTTTCAATCCATTTTTGTATTTATTGTTGTTGTTTTTGTACTGATTGGGTTGCCCATAGACCCTTGTAGAAAGGAGGTGACCCATTGGTGGTCAAATCTCGCCATGTCCCTTAAAGCAGAATATGTTTTTGTTAAAAATGATGTGTTTGTGTGCAGGGCTTTTCTCACACATGCAGCATGACAAACCGACTTAAGGTACTCCTTTAGCACCATTAATGATCACAATTTAAATCTTGATAGACTGCTGTTTAGAGGGGGGGAAGGGGGGGGGGGGGGCAGATGGCATTTAGGGAAGTCACCTATCTAATAGATGCCACATGATATTAATGTACAGAGGCGCGCCGCCTCTAACCTAGCAGCCCCTGAAAATCAATCACCGCCCGGCATTACTTTCTTCTGACAAATATGCTCTCGCCGGCTAGGTAGCAGAGCTAATGGCCTCCAAAGTATATCTGTCAAAAGACACAGCTGCAATTAATTATTCAGTCAGCTGTGCCCCTTCGCTGTGGTGCTACCTTACAATGTGTACGGTGCTGCGAGGGGCCGCTCTCCCGGCGGCTTACTTTCCGTTTCCTAATTTCCGTGAGCCACAACTCCATCTGCTCCACTTCTACTGGGGAAAAGGGAGCGAGACAAGCTGCTTTCGGCCCTTATCGGGGAAACGCAGTGATCTCCGGAGCTGCATGAGAGTAAACATGACGGAAGGCTGATTTACGGTTTGCATTGTTTCGAAGTCATTAAATGAGACTGGTTTCGTCATCGTGTTGTTGTGGAGGGTGAGAGTCAGCGCTGTTAAGGCCTGCAAATGTTTGTGTGTGTTTTTTTCTCCCCCTCATCAGTCTGGATTTAAAAGCATGCTAAATATAGGTGGTAATCATGTGTGCATAATGAGGCACTGCAAACGTAACAAACGGGGCAAAAAAGTGCTTTAAAAAGGTTTTGAAAAGCGAGTAACATTTCAAGCAGGGTTAAACAAAGAGCACAATGGTGGCAAATCCAGCTGTTACCAGACAACCACTGGCCACCGTGCTCTTTGCGAGTTAAATCCCTTTTTTTTCCACCCAAAGGGGGGGGGGGGGGAGCTGGGTGGATGGCTTTAGAAAAAGGAAAGGAGGGAGAGGAAGGGGTGTTGTTGCATTCACGAGCATGTGAGAAAAGTAGGAGGAATCACTGTTCATATTCCGACAAAACATCCACTTTGGCTTTCAGGGCGGTGATATTGTAGCAAATGGAGTTACATCCCTGATCAGGAGTCAGTTGTAGTTAAAAGCCCATTTTCATCATTTCCATAATCAATAACTTTGTAATTTTAAATGAACCTGGCTTTGTGCATGTTGGCATTGTCACTGTCAAACAGGAAAGGGACTTCCTCAAACTGTTGCCACAACATTGAAGGCACACTATTGTACAGGCAAGTCATTTACCATAGCATTGACATTTCTCTTCCTGTAGACGACATATGTCATACCCGTCAGCCGTACCGATCGTCAGTGGCCCGCGTTCGGCCGAAGTGGGCAGTATCTGGCCCCAACCTAAAATGAGTTTGACACCCCTGCTGTAAACTAATGGGACTAACATTGGAGACTGTTGCCAACACCTTCACAGAGAGTCTGTGGCATTACATAACAAGCTGGACCAACTATCAACAGAATAAAATTCCGTCACAAATGTTGATTTATCCAATGAGATTAAAGTCTTATTGACAAAAGTGACAATTGCAATTTAATGTGATACCTCTTTCATCAAATGTGTCTCTAATAGGGTGCCAAAAAATACTTATATCAAGAATAGACATTGTTCTATTATGTATGCTTGCGTGCGTTTGTGTGTACATGTTGTGCAACCATTTCCCCCTACACCCCTTAAACGCAGCATGAGGGTCACGTGAGATACTCCCATAATAATGCAGTGACGTGGTCGAGTTCGTCAGTAGAGCGGTGTCTGACAGGCTGCCTCCCCGGGATAACAGCTGCGGTGCGCGGCTGGGAAATCTGACAAGAGGTCGGTCAAAGACTTGAGTGGAGCAAAGACACAGGGAGGTGCAAAAAAACAAAAAAGCCTCTTGACTGACAAAACGAAGCGGGAAGGAAAGAGCACACGACTGCTTTTTTTTTAGTTTTTTGTTTTTGTTCACGGCCGAGCCTCGCAAAGGACCAGTCGCATCCCGGCTGCTGCGCCGCTGTCCCTCCTCGGAGCGGCTCGAGCTCGGGATAAGACGTGTGTGGATGCTGCGGGGCTTTCTCCTGCGTGCTTACTTCAATTCGCGATCGAGGTAGTTCGAAACAACAAGGAAGGGACCAGGAAAAACAACGGCGAAACAGCGAGGGGAACAAGCCAAACGTGTATTAAGTGAGGTGAGGTAGACCGCGGTAGGCTGTGGCGAATAACGGACCCGCGGAGCCGGAGAGGGAGGAGAGGAGTCGCCGCGGCGGGAGGAGAACCAAACACCCGAGCCTGCGGGGATGAGGACGAGGAGGGACGCCACACATACCGGCGTGCCGGTGTGATTTAGTGCAGAGGGAGCTGGAGGAGGAACCAGGTACCCAAAAGCGCGGGTTGTTTGCAGACCAAAGAGACGGCGATGGCGGGTAGAGGCACCGGGGCACGCGCTCTCTGACAGCCGACCGCAGCCCTGTCAGCAGCCGCAGCACCATGGGGAGGAGGAGGTACGCAGAACTGCACGGCTCATCACTCCTCAACATCCTCATTATTCATTTAGCCTTCCCCGCCCTGCTCTCCCCTCCATTAGGCTACAACCAGCCACCCAGCCCTCCCAGCCGCCTGGGTATCCATCCATCTATCAATACATGTATCCATCAATGCCCTTCGCTGTCCCAACATCCTTCATCTCCTTTCCATTAGGTACTTTCTGGAGCCCCAGCAGCTTCCTAAAATATTGCAAGGACAGTCTGTCTGGCAGGTGTTCAAGGCATACCTGCCTCTTGAGCGTCGGGAAAATACTTTTAGTTTGCATTACCATCACCCGCTGAGAGTTAATGTTCATTATAGCTTCCGTTGAGCCTAAAGCTGATCAGAGATATCCGAAGAAACTGGAAAAGGGGCTCAATACGTACTGTAGCCGATTCCTTCACACAGTTAAAGTCGAGGAAACCTCTCGTTGGACCTGCCAACAAGCCGGGCCATGGAGTTCCCATTGATCAAGTTCAATTAACTTCATCACGTCCAGCCGCTTGAGCTATTTGGCACAGTGTGTGCATGCTTACTGCTGAGATGGATATATATAAAAGCAGCTCAGCCGGGTATTCACTCTGCCCACTGGACTATGAAACTTTAATTGGGTCTAATTTTCAAACCACCTTTTTATTAACCACTGTGGCTTCTGAAGTGACAACTTGAACAAATGGTGGAAAATTGCTTCATACACAGAGTAAAACACAAATATGATTAGACTTCAAATGAATGGAAAAGTTGTCAGCAGCACAATGTGAAGGGTTGGATTTTACTCAGGCTGAGATAAAACCATATCATGGGTACTACAGCTTTAGTAGCTCAGAGTTGTCAAAGCTGTATTTCACAGAGGGGTGTTGTAGATAGATTTAGCCCACTTTTAAAAGGCTGCTGTATCCTTTGTTGGGAAAGGACAATGAATATTAACGTAACCCTGTACATAATGTGATTTCAACTTGGGTGGTGAAGGGTCCGTTCAGACACACAGACAGATTTCTCATTTCTGGGTTCCTGAAGTAATCTTTAGAGGTTTCTATCTCTGTGAACGGGTTATATGTGTGGTATTCACAGCATGCAGTGAAAACAGTCCAAACCCAAAGTACTTTTAGTGATACGCAACAAAGAAGAGTATAAAAACCCCTCCAATGGAAACTGGTTAATATTTTTAGATGAATAAAAAACTGTTTACGGAAAAAAGCCCCTGCTATTCTTGACTAATGTAGGATGTCGTGTGGAACAATTTGGAACCAGCAACTGACAACAAAATAAATTCCTCAATTGTATTGAGATGGAGGCAGAGTTGGTTTACAAAGGCAAATGGGGCTTGCTATTACCAGAGAATGAGCTAGTTCTTTTGTCATTTCAATAAATTGACCCTTTAGGGATTAGATGAGGATGTTTTTTAGATGAGGGGCCCAGGTCTGACCAGCCTGTGCTTGATGTAGGGGATTTATTTATTTTTTTAAATACACAGCTGGCTATCCAGTGTCCCTCATCTGCTCTGCGACACTAAGCGTGGACACAACCTCCCTCTCCCAACGGTCCATCTGAGGCAGGCTACACAACACATCACCCCAAACAGGCCTACACCCAAACAACGTTTTAGTTATTTTACAACACGAGTCTCACATTGGCACTGATTCATGGATAAAATGAAACGTCAGCAGATTAAACTGAAACATCTGCATGACGAACACAGCACTCCCCAGTTAGGGAACTTGTCAGCCTAAATGGAAACAGACAAAAACAGAATCAATGGAGGGTGTCACACGTCGCCCTTTAGTCTAATTCAACTGATCTCGACTGATGCATTGCAATGCAAATGTTACTGTTGGAAATAGTAAATATGTAACATTGTGAGGCAGTGGTATAACATTTGTGTGAGCTGTTGCACTGAAATCGATTGAGAGTGCTTTAACATTGTTTAAATATTATAAGCCTCACTGTATCTGGCACCACCATTGTTTTCCAGATTTTGGAAAACAAAATGGAACAAAAACACACATTCATTTACTGACTTGTCACTGATACCCAATCAAGTCATACAGACAGATATCAGTGTGCATCTCTGAAGCTGAAGGTAATGAATGAACAGTTGGCTAAATGCAATGTTCAAATGGTCGGGAAGAGTTAGTTATAAGTAAAGGACAAGAAGTTGGGATGGTTAGCTGAACTAATGGATGTTTTCTTTTCCATTAGAGCCTAGCGTGACCATAGAGAAGAAAAAGCCGATGTGAAATAATTTGCAACTCGTTGTTGTGCAGTTCAAGTCATAACAGCAGTGAAACTACGTCAGATGTGTATTGTCAACATATGCAATATTCTACAGAACGAAACCAATTTTGAAAGAGGTCTCAAAAAGACAGTGAGTTATTGGAGGTAAAGTTGCTTTCATATACAAAGATATTGGTTGGTATGGTTTTGGGCTCCAAACTCCCAAAGGTCCTTTCTCAGTGGTGGCCATTTTTATTGCGAGTAATAATTATCCAGAATCTGATAAAGCATCAAATGGACAAATGTCTTTTAGAACTTTTAGAACTGCGATCAGAAAAAAGAGAAAAATCCAGTTTAAAGTCACAAGCACCAGCTGCACCATTGTCAGAAGTCAGGAGTTAGGTATCTTTCTGATATGAATCTGATAAAGATGCCAAAAGACAACCTACTTCAAAAGTCTAAATAGTGTTGAGGTTGTTAAATAAAATAAGAAAATGAAAAAAACAGTTGTTCTGTGCCTTTTATAATAATAAAGAGGATTTTTTTTTGCATTTTAGTTGGAAAACAAAAACACTTTCAAACTGAAATGTTGATTTCTGGGAAATTATATTGGCCACATTTATTTATTTTGTAATGAAAACCAGAACGAATTAGGAAAATAATCAGCAGAATAATTTATAATACAAATAATCACCTAGCAATCATTTCTACATTACTACAAAGTATTCAGTCTCATGGCCTTCATCAACTCTGACTTTTCTTTACCCTATTGAGATTTTAATTCAACATTCAAATTCATCACGAATGCAGTGGTTTCTTGAGGATTGTTGCTCAATCCGTCAGGCATGTTTTTAAATAAAGCGGAATTCAACCTCCAACTTGGGTGAACTGACACTCCAAACGCCCCACAAATCATAGCTGTGAGTGTCTTGAGAAAAAAAAAAAAAAAAATGGTGTCACCAACACGAAGTGCGCCGCTCCGACTGAACGAAGGTCACATCCCCGTCCGACACCAGCGGAGCTCGCTTTGCATGCGTCACACGCGTTGTCGGCGTCCACACCTCGCTGCAGGGAAAAGTATCTGTCCCCCCCCCCCCGTTAACTCCGCATCTTTTACTCGGGGCTGATGTGATGACGGAGAAAGCACTCTAATGCACGCCTAGTATTTCACCGCCGCGCGTCGCTACCCCGAGCCTTACGTTCTGATTATCGACCGCTGCAGAAATCGCTGGGGCTTTAATTAGTGCTAGTGTAACTAATTGGCTTGCATAAAAAGTGACATTGATGGGAGGCGGGCAAAACGAATTAACGAGGATCGGCATTGGCACATTAAATGCAACCGCTAAACAGCTAAACGTGTGGAATGTCTGAAACTGGCCATTCATGAAAAAAAGAGAAGAAAAAATAAAAGAGAGAGTCTTCCACTCAACCATTCACGGTGGTCTGCGTGTGATGATTGTGGGTGTGTGGGCTCCCATGTCGCGTGTGTGTGTGTGTGTGTGTGTGTGTACGAGGTTATTTATGTTTATGAGCACCTCCTGGAGTGCACACTTCATCAGAGCTCACGTAACTAGATGTTCATTTAGTTGACAGGAGGAATCTCTCAAGCGCCGGCTATGCCTGGACGTAAAGTATGTTAACCTTTAAAACAAAGCCGACCCCGGCCCCTCTCGTTCTCCTGTAATTGCTTGCGCTGGGTAAGCACACTCGCCTGAAAAGGTTATCGTGTTCCTTTGCCGGTTGTCATGATGAACGAGCAAATATAGCAGAAAAATGGAAATGGGAAGTTTATGAAAATCTGCCTCGCTCCAAGCCGACGTGTAGCATTTGCGCAAAACAATGCTCTGCTTCAGTGTGGTCGCAAAATGATTAAAAAAAACAGGGCGTTCAGTGAATTAACACACTCGGCGAGAAGGGATGGGTTCGAGACTCGCACTGCGGCCACAGTGACATTCATTAGTTTTAAAGCGACCGTCTGTGGGCGCGTTTGTGTGTGTTTTTTCGGGTGCGTGTTTGTCATCTTCCAAGAACACAATGATGATGTATGTCTCTAAGTGTGTCCGTAATTATGTGTGATGGCCAAATGCATCTTCCGTGTGTGGGTTCCCACGAACACGAGAGAGCGACATCGTGCACGCTGTGTTCGCAGTTTGATCACTCGATTTGGTGTGGGGGGGGGGGGGTCTGTGAACGCCAACCCCCCAAAAAATACATTTTTGTTTGCATCGCAGTATTTGCTGTGCATGTGATTATGCGCAACGCGCGGCACATTTTGTGCTTGTGCAAACAGATTGTTTTCCCTGGCGAGTTAGAGCATCAGCGTGTGCTTATTTGGTCGCCTTTGTGCTTCCCCTTGATGCACAACTCCCCGCGGGGAACAGATGCAATCATTCGCGTCACATTTTGCACGCTTTGGTGCCAGTTTGCGCGTCTCCTTTGCGCGGCCCTGCGTTCGTGTCTGTGGTGGAATATCAGGCAGCCTGGGCGGTCTCGAGCAGACAGTAAGGCAGCATTCTGTTGATAGGCCGAGGCCCGGAAGGGGAATGGCGGGTGAAGGCCACTATCGCCCAAAGGCCGGCTCGTGCTTGGCGCCGCTGCCTGCTGGACCCCCGAGAACTCCTCTTGACAGATGCATCTCCTCCCTAGCCTGTCGACGCGCGGTCGGGGGCTGATGACACTCGCTTGCCCGAGCGGCTCGGTGTGGCGTTAGCCGGCGTCACGTTGAGCAAACCTGCAATTTCTACTTCTGCCCCCGGGCGTTATGCTGAATAATGACATGCGAGAAACACCACCGTCCCACCATGCCCCAGACCACCAGCTCATGGTTTCAATTTGAGGATTTCTTGAGCTTTTTACAGTTGTAACCAATACATTTATGTGAAGATCAACGAAATGATGATCAGATTTCAGTTAATTATATATACAGTGCAATTGATTTATTTTGTTATACACATATATATATATATATGTTTATATTTCCACAACTAGGCATACACGAATGCACCTTCTTTCATCTTATTTACAGCAACAATCTTTACTTATGCCAGCGACCTGCTCCCAAAAGTGTCTTCTGAATCTCACATTTCTCAAAGCCACTCTCATTGATTGATTTGTCCTTTTCAAAATGTTAAGTCAGCTTACAGAAGTGCCATTTACCACCGTGGGCTCCGCATCCGCAGAAAGCGCTAATTGGGGGCTTTGCATCTGGAAGAAGTCATTTAGAAATATAGTGTGTGTCAAAACAAACCATGAATAAAATGATTAAGAAATACGCTCGGTTCTTCCCACAAGTACATCGAAAAATACATCTGCAACGCAGACAATTGACAGGAGGTGCTTTTCAGACCAGAACTGTTTTCTCATGTTTTTTTTTTTTTCTTTGTTTCAGCTCAGAGAGAGTAAACATAGAAGAGGTGACCCTCATCATCTCCTGAAGGAGTCTTTGACTACAGTGCCAGGGACGAGCCAGGAAGAAGCCTCCATGGCCAGAGACTCATCGCCTTCTTAGCTCCACCGGGAGCCCCTTTAACCGCCCTGCGAGCTGCACTGGGGGGCTCAAACGTTCCTCTGACTCCGCCTCGGGGGGGGGGGGGGCTCACTCCAACCCATCTGCCAGCTCAGATAACCCTCTGACTGTTGGCAACCACATGTTTGAGGCGATTGTGTGTAGCCGCCGCCCATTTTCGAGCAGCAACCGCAGCTTCCTGCGACGCAGATCTGCACCATGCAGTGGAGACGGCGCCACTGCTGTCCCATCAAGATGACCTGGACCATCAAGCGTTCGCTCTTCCGGACCCACGTGGCCGGCCTCTTCTCGCTGGCTCTGCTCTTCACCCTCTGCTTATTTTTCAGCCAGCAAGACTGGCTGCCGGGACGCAGCGGAACGCGGGAAAACCCGCTGGCCTACACCGCCAGGGGCTTCCGCAGCGCCAAAGGAGAAGCCAACCAGAGCAGCTCCCTCAGGAGCCTGTGGAGGGAGACGGGGTATGTGGCACCGAAACCTCTGCTCAACCTCAGCTCCCAGCAGGCGGATGGGCCGGCGGGGGAGACAGCGGGAGGTGGAGGAGGGGCGGCAGGAGCCAGAATGGGCGTAATGGGGCTGGGGGACTCTATGAGCACTAACAACAGTTTGCAGAAGGAGATGGGCGTGGGAGGGAGGCTCAGCGCTCAGCCCTACCGCTACATCCTGAACGAGCCTTCCAAGTGCAGGGAGAGCATGCCCTTCCTCATCCTCCTCATTGCTGCAGAACCTGGCCAGGCCGAGGCCCGCGACGCCATCCGCCAGACGTGGGGCAACGAGAGCATAGCGATGGGCCTGGGCTTTGTCCGTCTTTTCCTGCTGGGCACGGGGAAGAGCTCAGACACCTACCCCCAGAGCAGCATCGAGGAAGAGAGCCGCGTTCACCACGACATCATCCAACAGGACTACCAGGACACTTACTACAACCTGACCATCAAAACCCTGATGGGCTTGAACTGGGTGGCCACCTATTGCCCACGCGCCGCCTATGTGATGAAGACGGACAGCGACATGTTTGTCAACACGGAGTATCTCATCCAAAAGCTGCTGAAGCCCGAGCTGCCCCACAAGCAGAGGTACTTCACCGGCTACCTGATGAGGGGCTACGCGCCCAACCGAAACAAGGACAGCAAGTGGTACATGGCGCCCGAGCTGTACCCGAGCGAGCGCTACCCGATATTCTGCTCTGGCACGGGGTACGTGTTCTCAGGGGACATGGCGGAGCTGATCTACCAGGCCTCTCTCAGCATACGCAGGTTGCACCTGGAGGACGTGTACGTGGGGATCTGCCTGGCCAAGCTGCGCATCGACCCGACGCCCCCTCCCAACGAGTTCCTGTTCAACCACTGGCGGGTGTCTTACTCCAGTTGTAAGTACAGCCACCTGATCACATCGCACCAGTTCCAACCCAATGAACTCATCAAGTACTGGAACCACTTGCAGAGCAACAAGCACAATGCCTGCATCAACGGGGCCAAGGAAAAGAACGGCAGGTACAGACACCGAAAGTTTCATGGAGAGAGGCCTCCGTGATGCCACCTGTGACGACCACCCGCCTCACAAGGAGGGAGGCGGGCACACTGTAACTACAGCCGAAAGGAGGGCGTATTGAAATCAGCACTATACACTATATGGGGAAAAGCACATTGATTTTGGTATTATGGTGTACAGTTGATCTGAACTATTTTTTTAAGTTGAGAAAAAAACAAAATGTTGAGTATTGTAAACTTGTTAAGCTGTTTTTAAACGAAGGATTGGAGGAGAGGTTTGCGATGTAGAGCTCGCACACACAAAAAAAAGTGCTGCTGCTCGAGAGTGGCGTCTATGATACTTCAGGTGACAACAGTAAAGTTTCAATACATTTACAATACGTTACAGTTAATGTGAGAGCTCTTCTTGAAAGGGTAGTACACTATGTCGCACTCTTCAAATCTAAAGAAAAAAAAAAAATGAAGCCACAATTGTGTTCATACAGACAAAGGGAACTGCACTTGTAATTTTGTTGACATCTACACTACCTAAATATGAATGAAGTATCTTTGACATTGATCAGTTATGCTGCCCTTTCTCTCAGTGTTTACTTTACAGATTTATTAAAGAATACCACACTAAAGGAAAGGTTTATCCTTCATACACTGTATTTTGTTCGTAAAAAATCGACACCAAAACACTCAAGTCACGTCGGAGATGGCTGAGATTGTATTTTTTAAAGCTTTACATTACGAGTATGACTGCACCTGAGCAAATGTGCAACAAATTCATTAACAATTAAATGTACTGAACTAATTGTGTTTGCAGTTGTGTGTGATTCATCTGGTGCTCTGTGATGCAATCAAGCAACTAAAGTGTAATTACTGACTATAGGCAGCAAATATGGGGCAGGAACATAATTCAATGTCCCTGTGACCTGTTTTAAAGGCACAGTTTCTAAATACGGGCAGAGTGTATTTCTACATAGATTGAGAGTTTCAACATTTTACAAAAGGGAGAAGTCCCCCTTTTGACATTATGGTACCTTTGTGTTATTCGGTGATTCACCGGTGTGAAACTAAAGTCTAAATACTTCACATGCCATTTCTTTAGGGAAGGATGTGCTCCAAAGCATTCCTCCTTCATTTATTAAGAGAGCTCAGACTTCCCTGCTCACCTCTTTCAATTTTATCAGCACTTTCATGACCACCAGTGGGGGCATTTGTTACTAAAATGTCTAAAAACATAATTCTGAATAAACCAGGCGAAAAAAATGTATTTCTTCCTAAAAACACAGTCACTGATCACTAATAGAGGGTATGGACTATTCAGTGGACCTTAGAGAAATGCATTGACTTTCAAATAGAAAAGTGAAACATTCAGATAATCCCAGGTTGGGTAGAAGCAATGTGAAGACAATCAGGCTGAGTGATGAGAAATGAATTATACATTGAACCCTTCACTGTCCTCTGAGAATATTAAAAATCCGGCTGCAAAACACCCAAGTTTAGATTTTAATTAAAAATGAATGCATATGATTTTGAAAGGCTGCCAGTATTACTCCAGATGGAACTGCCTGTGTGTGGGTGTGTGTGTGTGTGTGTGTGTGCCAGTGTTGGAGTGTGTGTTGTGGGGGAGGGAGGCAATAAACAAATACATGCAAGAGTGCTTAGGGCCAGCAACCAGAAACCGCATATCAAATTGGGTAATGACTTCAAATAACCTATATCAGATTAAGGCAATTTGGATAAACTAATGGAAAGCCTGGTCACCTGCACGTCTGTCCCGTCTTTTTTAATCGCCTACACGTTTGAGCATTTCTACTAAGGGAGCCATAAAATGGGTAAAGTTTCCACAATGGTATATTTAAAGCCCTGTCACTAAGCAGAAGGGTTTTAGGGCCGGAAAAAGCTGAAAGGTAAACACAGCAGAGGGAGGGACTATCAAGATGTTCATCTCAGATAAAGAGCCACGAGCACAGAAACAACAGCTTCATGTGTTACTCGGTAAACAGTCGTGAGAGAGATTACACCATGTTTCCAAGGTCAGTTCAACAGTTATCTACAGGGAGACCACATGTTATAATATCTCCAAACAACAATCTCTTAACAACAATTTTAACATTGCACCAACTGATTACAGGAACTGGGTCACTGAAGATTTAAAACCGTTTTATAGTTGTGTATATATTAATTCATGAAATATACAAATACGTACAAAATTAAGTCAGATTTCATCTTTTTAAAATAATAGCAAACATGTCAGGTGAGTTGTAATAACGCCATACATACTTGCTTCACTCTTCATTAAGGGCAGGTTGATAATAAGACAACAAATGGCAAGACTGCCAACAGCCAAATCATTGAGAAGTACGAAATCATCATCTGAATCCATAAACATGAAACCTAATAGTTTACTACAAACTCTGTGATAAATGTCCTTGAATATGAAATGTAATGTCCACGATAACTGCACGCTTTTGTGCCCCCTGCTGCTTTACTAACGTGACTTTGGTATGGACTGAAAGGTTGCAGTGTGAGCATGATATGAAATATCCACTTTTCACTAACAATGCCCCGTACGTCTCACATAAAACCAAACATTTTGGTCGCCACAAAGGAAACCAAGGAGATCCCATTTCCCGGGTCAAAGACCCTTCCATTCCAGCACAAATCGTCCAAGGTATTCATCACCCTCCCATTAGTGATGATTAAAGCCATGACTCAAACCTTGGGAACAAGGTTTTGGTATCATTCATGCATGTCCATATGCAATCAGAGCCCCAGATTACCGGCATCCGGCCGCACTCAGCCCTTCAACAAATGATGAAAACGAGGGAGAGGTCCGGGGAAGAGGTGAGATGAAAAAACCCAGGCAGAGACAAATAGACTGCTCCGCTACTGGAGAAGTCCAAGTAAAAGAGAAGAAGATGAGGAGGAAAAAAAAAAAAAAAAAAAGCTTGAAGGAGAGAGTGATGAATGAAGGGGAAAGGAGCAGTGACTGATCACTATTGAAAACCTGTGCTGCTGTAAACGTGGTATAAAAGCCTAACAGTGGAAAAAGATTGAGATGTCTGTCATGATGGAGTGGAGGCTATGGCCCGGCTTTAACATCGCAGCTCCCTGTTCCTCAGAAACCAAAAGGGAAAAAATTCACTTGAGGAAGAGACAAATCTCCTGACCTTTGAATAACAGCCAAGCCTGGAGCCTGCCCGATGGGACTACCTCTCCGTGGGCATGACTGATGAATCCATAATGGAGGGTTTGGGTGAAAAATAACTGAATTAGACAAAGAAAATGATGAATGTCACCTGCTGCAACTGCAAGTGAAAAGTATACTTTTAAAAAAAAGATTTACAAAGTAAAAATCCAGCAATTAGACTACTTGATGAAATACCATTTAAAGCCCCTACAACCCGGATCGTGAAGCTAAGCCAAACTGCAGTAACTGCCCCCTTTTCTCAGCAGCCATTGAGACACATTTCAGGAGAAACACAGCCATAATGAATGACTTTAATTATGGCCCAAGGGTGGGCCAGGCCCCCGGTATCGTGCACAGTGGCTCACCGGAATCACTGTGACAATACGAGAATTGCATTATAATTAAAACCCTCAGACTGGTTTAGCTCCATAGGGGAGTCGGTATGGATCCTCTCAATTCACACGCGGGCATCAGCACACATGTCGGAAAAAGTGAAATAAGGATCACAGCATAAAAGAAGTGAAATCAACTAGGGCTTTATTAGAAATGCCATTATATGACTTTACTTGACCTGCAATTCTATTATAACGGTATGGAACGGTTGTGGATTCCAGCCTGAGAATCTATGACAATTGAGGTTGGATTCAAAAGCGTCAACAGGTGTGTGGTGGAACAGTGCATGGAGATAGCAGGAAGGCTGAAGTGTGGAGGATCCTCAGTTCAAACCTGCTCTCTCAGAAGGAGGGTTTGGTTGCAGTCAGGGCTTCAAACTGTAAACTTTGAAACAGTTTTGAGGTTTATTAAACAATTCCAAGGTCTAATATGAGAAACGGACACAATGAGGCATGTGCTTGAATAGCACAAGGGACCAACTAAAGGGCTGCAGGCTCCAACCTGCTGTCTGAGGTTGTGGGTTCATGCCCTCTTCATGCAGACATCACTTTGCAAGAGTTTTGAGGTTTGAGTAGCAGTCTCAAGGTTAAATACGAGAAACAAAAATTTAATTTGTGCATGGTGAGGTAGTACAGCGGAAGAGCTGCTGCCACAAGCCTGCACTGCATTTGAAGGTTGTGGGTTCAAGCCCAGTCTTGGGTTTGAGCCTTTGCCTTTACTTCAGGTTTGAGTAGCAAGCTCAAGGTTAAATACAACAAACAAAGGGTAGTTAGTGTGTGGTGAAGTAGCAGAGTGGAAGAGCTGCTGCCACAAGCCTGCACTGCATTTCAAGGTTGTGGGTTCGAGCCCAGTCTTGGGTTTGAGCCTTTTGCTTTACTTCAGGTTTGAGTAGCAAGCTCAAGGTTAAATACAACAAACAAAGGGCTGATTTGTGTGTGGTGAAGTAGCACAGTAGGAAGAGCTGCTGACATAAGCCCCTGCACTGCACTTGAAGGTTGTGGGTTCAAGCCCAGATGTGGAAATAGCATTTAAAAGAGTTTTAAAGTTTAACTCACATGCTCAAGGTTAAATAGGAGAATCAAAGTTGCCAAAATGTGACCAGGACTGGTAGTGTAGGGGTGCAAGCTAGAGCCCAGAAGCCTCTGTGCGCACCGCCAGTGGGTTCAAATCCCGCTCGTGCCAAGTCTTGAGCACACTGCCGCGGAGGTAGTAGTGGGGGCATTGTCCCCACGGTTGTTTCAGAGAAGTGAACCCTGGGGGTTATGCAGAAACACAAGGCGCGTTCACTTGAGTTATGATGGCATGGTCAAGAATGATGAAGAATCTTTTGCTGACGAATTGAATTTGATGTTAATTGCTTTTGCCTTTTAGCACTTATTAGCCATGCTACGTAGCCTATAGGGTTCCACCTTTTTGACGGGAGATGAGCAGATGTGTCTCATTCAGTGGTCACACTGACATGAAACTTATTACAGCCTCTGAGGGCATTTTCACATGTTTGTCTACTTCAGGGCATCCCGTGGACAACCTTAAACTGACAGTCTGGCACAGGGTGTAGATTTGTTCACCCTTTTTAGTGCATCCACCCTCCAATTCTCTGTTACATTCAAATTCAACTCACTTGTGCCTTTACCAATGCAGGAAGAATGAATAGCATGGTTGATCCTCCAAGATGCAACAATTGATTATATGAAATATGATTTTTTCTAAATGTCAGTTACCCAAAACTAAAAAATGATTTAGGAAGAGCCACCATGTCCCTTGAGGGTTGAACCCAGATAAGGTTTAAAGTACAGAAATTTGGGGCATTTGGCATTAGTGACAGGGACGTGTAGGTTGCTCCATCTAAGATAATTCCAGTCATGTCATGGGAAAAAATATATTGTGAAAAAAGTCAAAATATGTAGGGTCAAAAAATGTCACAGAAAAGATTTTTTTTAATAGGTAAAAAATTATTATAAAAAATATATATATATATATATTATTAGGGCCGGGACTCAATTAAAAATATTAATCTAATTAGAGGCTTTGTAATTAATTAATCAAAATGAATCGCATTTTAATTGCATAAATATTTGACCTGAGAACAGTGAAAAGTAAATGGGTCCTTGTACTCGTAGTCGGGCTAACGTCCACGCTAGCTGCTAATCGTTTTGCGTTGAGGTGATACTTGAGGCTCGATGCGAATTCCTTGTTGCACAGCTTGCACGCAACCATGCTCTTATCGACGCTTCCATCCGTGTGATTATTATAAGATTTCCCATTCACGAGGCCACCCGACACGGTCTCGTCAGCTTCTTCGTTCATGTTCACTGTGATTTGGTGTTGTCTGAAGTCATGAACGCTAGTTGGTGCTCCAGTATAATCGGTCCTCCGAAACTCATCCAGTGAGAAACGTTCCACGGTGCAAAAAATAAGTGTAAAAATGCGTAAAAAATGTTTGTGTTATTTTTTGTGTAATTAACTAATCTTAATTAATTAATCATAATTAACGCGCTAAAGTCCCGGCCCTAATTATAATCAATTGTCTTGATTAAGCCTGGATTTACCCTGCCATGATAGGTCAAAGGGCTGCTTCGAGTAGTGTCTGTTGTAAAGAAAGCTCAA
The DNA here is from genome assembly GCF_949316345.1 of Pungitius pungitius. Classification (NCBI taxonomy): domain Eukaryota; kingdom Metazoa; phylum Chordata; class Actinopteri; order Perciformes; family Gasterosteidae; genus Pungitius; species Pungitius pungitius. Next base: position 3,761,415 of record NC_084906.1, read on the forward strand.
GTTGGTGCTATAGCCGTGGATAAAGCTCAATTCACTGACAATGTTGAAAAATGTACACTGACGTTTTTTTAAATTTATTTCCATATCTAGTCAGTAGCCAAATGCAATTATTGTGGGAAAGAAATGGCCAATCAACTACTCGCTAAATGGATACAATAACATAGTATGCCACATTTTAAATAGATATAGAGACTTAGTAGTAGAAAAAAAGATCTTTAGGAAAGCCACCGGTTAAACTCATCATAAAACCAATTAAATTAGATAAAGTTTTAATATTAAGGAGATAGCAAAATACTGCATGAAATAGTTGCATCTGCTATATCTAACTCAATGTTAGCCTCCAATTCAGCTACAATTTACTTTAAAATTACACACTAAATTGAATAAATTCATCTAAAATCAATAATTGTCTGCCGTCTCAATTTAACAGGAAAAAGGCAACATCCATTGTGTCCAATCATCCAAGGGAGAGCTCCCTCATGCTTTCAGACAGATGGCGGATTTCAGCCAGGACTCAATGATGGGCGGGTGCCAGCGTTGAGCCAAAATCGATTTATATATATATCATTTGACAGTAACACTGCACATCACAGGGGAAAGGCTGGACATCTCACCTGCCAGGGCCCACGTAAACCCACCCTGTTAGCAGTTTGATGGGCTCTCTGAAGACGTGGCTGGCTGTTTGCGTTGCACTCCGCCCCCAAAACCAGCAACAACCTGGACACGGAAGACTCAACGCAGCCATCATTTCTAAAGGGTCGATTGGACAAAGGCACATACAGGAAATGAAATTAACGTTTGCTATTAAGGAATTAAACAACAAACTTTACACCTATTTACAACAGGGAATACACAGGTGCCGATGCTCCTTTAAGGAGGAACAATGCAGTTAACGACCCTGAACATAGATGAAAAGGGCTACCAAAGAGTCATTTTCAGAAAACTCCTTGGCCAATTTTTGGCCTATTTCTCTGAAATATTCTGCGGTGGACGTGCAGTAAGTTCCATGTTTCCATTTTATTCTGAATAAAAGCAGAGAGTGCCAGCTGCCGGACAGAGGAAGTCCAAGGAAAGAGACATCACAGCAGCGCCCACACTGATTGACGGGTGATCTCGAACTGCCAGTCGCTGCAAAGAAACACACCAGCAGTGAGAAATTCACACCACAGATGGTGTTAACGGAAGAAAAATAAATAAATAATCTAGTACCATGATCAGAGCGTACGGGCTTCACCATTTACGTAAACGATCTCATCATCACATTAAAAGACTTGAGTCACAACAGCCTCGTTTGGTATTGTCCTGTTTGACTCTGGGGTTCAAATGATAAGCTAATAGAGTTCAGGTTTTATTTATATGGCTTTATATTTGCTGTCGATGATATTCTACAACACCACGATGCCAATCTCTCAAACTGTAAAAAGAAAAACTTAAATGACTTTGCCGTCGTCAATGGTGAGCCGTTCCTCACGTGGAACAATTTATTCCCTATTGCAGTGACAGTACCACCCTCAGTTGACACTGTGTTAACAGCACATTTTACTTTCCCATTCCTTGGCATCAACGGGTCCCTTAATCTGGCTACTGACTCCTGATAAGAGGTTGTAGAGGGCAGCCGGCCACACGTCTCCTCCTCCTCTGCCAGGCTCATGTTTCAGACAAGGAGTTTACCCTGGCACTTTCTGCCATGACAAATGAGAACGAACCACAGGCCAGAAGAGTACATTAGTGGGTTATGTGCCTCTGAAATATAAGACTGAACCATACTTTTTCTGTGAGAAATGTACGTGCAAAATGCATTCGTGTCTGGCACTGATTTGCTCCTGAGGGAAACATTTGGATCTTGAAGCTGTTTATTATAAATAATGTTCCTCAGTTAATTACTAACTACGTATGCCTGCCCTTTGGAGCTGAAGTCCTAAAATGCAGTGTGTCTTTTGCAAAGAGGAAATTGTCTTATGCAACAATGACAATAGCAACGACACTGATTAGAAAGACCAAAACAAGCTCCATGCTGCTTATCTGCAGAGCGATAGTGATAGATTTAACTGTTTATACCTAAGAATATGGATCAGCTTAATAATAAGTGATTATCAAACACGACACTAGTAAACACTGTAAATTGGATCCACATTCCTATTTATTTAAAGCACGTACATCGTCTCATCTGTCAGCGGTTATTGCCTAAAACTTCTTTCATTTTCTTCATATTTAAGCATGTGAAAATAATCCAGCATGAATCCAAAAATGTGTCACCTGTAAAATTGATGACACAACTCAGTCGTGTCGAAAGATCCAGCGATGGAAAGCGTCCCCGGCCGACACTGGATTAAGTCTCATAGCGCTGACATCACGTTGGCAGCAGTTCCTTCATTCCTTCAATGATGTGAAGGGCTCTTATCCGCCCTTCTCTCTCATTTTTACTCCAAAAACGTTGGTTGTCGAGCTGCTTCTTTCTGGCCTCTCCGAGACACCTTCTGGAGACGTTGTTGGTGGCTGGATGTAAAACACAGGAGCACGCAGTCTTTTCCCGAAGGGCCTGATGTATGGCACAGCAAAGAGATTGTGACAGGGCGCTCTGCACATGGCGGACAGGTCTGACAATCCCGCATTGTGATTCTCCATCCTATTTGCTTAACGGCCTCGGCAAATGGAAGAAAACGGAAGAGATATTGGAGATTTTTCCGAGACAAGAGGAATTACGCAGATATTACAATGACAACATTCGGACAGAGATATTTAGCACCTCCAACGACGTAGAAGCTATTAAGCAGAAAATCAATGCAGAACTGAACATAGGGCACCAGCATGTTTTAAATGTTTTAAAGATAAAAGGTCCACCCCCCTGCCCTCCACACACACGCACACACAAATACAGAGGAATAAAGGATGTGCAGACTATAACCGTAGCACCCTCTTGCCTATTGGAGGTGATTGATGTTGTGCACTAACCTGTAACATCCAGAGTTTCATTAAAACAAAATGCACGGATCAAGATAAAGGCACAGGGGGGGCTAAATAAAAGTGTCAGCCTTGAAATTGGAAGGGTTCTAATTTAATTCATAAAAAGGACCCTTTTAGCCAAGCGATAAATTCAAGGCTTTTGTCACTTTGTTTTTTAATTAGTTTGGTAACATCAGTGATAGATTAAGGTTGGAGTCGGGATCTCTCTGCAACGCGAGCAAAGGTTGAGTAAAGCAACTCTCCAGTGTCACACATTTCCATTCTTACAAACCCAGTCTGATGCTCATAGTCCACTTTGACCTCCACCTTTTCTGCCTTGTTAAATACAGTAGGGAAAACACATCGTCCTGCATTGGCGCTGAATGTTCAATTTGTGTCATTTGGGTGTCTGTCTGAAGAAGAAAAGCCGCTGATACAGTACTTGTCAAGTTATCTCCAGCTCAAAACCCAAAGGACAACTCAAAGTTTCTGGCTCAATCACTTTTATTTGGTTTTTCTTCTTTTGCCTTGATTTCCATTGATTTGCCAGTTCAGTTGTAAACCTTAAAAGACAAAGAACATTAAGTTACCTTTCAAAATGAAACATTCACATTTAAACATTCTCAAATTAAGTTTTTAACTGGTTTTGTATCTAAATAAACATCTTTGTACTTTCAAATTTAATTAAACATTCTAGCAAATCCTGAGAATTCACTTGATGCTGCAATGATTCACCCTACTCAGTAACCCATGCTTTAAACATAAATCAGAATTTTAAACAAAAGTAAATAAAATCTTACCAACCATTGGCGTCTTTGGACCGAACCGTAGAGTAACTTGGCCTCTACTCTGCTGTGGCTGTTTAAAAAAGGGGAATGAGGACCTCTACACAGGTGCTCCACGATTACAGGGATTGCTGCTGGTGCACTCTGGGAAATGTAGTCCAGATTCAGCTCAACAGTACTCCATAGCTGCTTTCACATGAAACGGCCTGAGAGGAAGGGCCACCCGGGGATCTCCCCCGAGGAACCATTTACCTCTTTTACTTTTAACCATTTGCATTCACACTGGAAATAGTTGAAGTAACATTTGCACACATCCCAACGAGGGATCATCAAAAATATATTGTTACGAGTGACATATTCTCTCGTGAAAATCTGTTCAGTTCAATTCCATTTTTTCTTTGTATAACACAAAATCACCAATTTGCCTCAGAGGGCTATATAATATGTGCACATACAACTTCCTCTGTCCCGGGACCCTCTCATCAACACAGGAGAGAAACCTCTTGTCAGTAGGGCTGGTGCGAGGGCAAGGAGGGAGGACTCAGATGCGGAGTAATGAAAAATAAAAAGACTTTAATTGTCAAAAACTCAAAATCAAAATCACTCCAACCGAAAAAAGGACCAGAAGGAGGCACAAACACAAACAGCCAAAAACAGGGACCTGGACTTGGAAACACGAAGACAGACTTACTTGACCAGAACATCGACATGTAATGACGCCACTCAAGACAAGAGACTCACAGGGCTTAAATACACAAGGGAGGTGCAGGTGATTGGACACAGGTGGAAACAATCAGGCAATCACAGGACAAGGCAGGAAGTGAAGTTACCCAGGGACACAAGCGACATGAAACTACAAAATAAAACAAGACAAGAACCCAAACCGTGACACCTCTGGGAGAACGAGAAAGGAAGATCCCTTTGTCAGGATGGAAAAAAAGTGCAATAGATATACAGTATTGCGTGCAAATTTTTTTTTTTTTTAATATTCATATATTGGTAGTTAACTAATGATTTAAAAATTGCTGCTAATGACAGCTATAGTAGATATAGGAGATTAACACTGATAAGTGGTGACGGTGACTGTTGATTATTACACTCTTATAGTCTATGTCAAGGACTCATTGGGCCACCAGGAAGCTGTCCTGCTTTTGTTTTGCACAGAAACACTTACAACCGCCTCATTTACGCTGTGATTCACTGACTCACACATAGAGTTGCTGCAAAAAGGGATTACAGTGTTTGTGTGTTAATTATGTGAACAATAAAATAAATCTTATCATCACTTAGATTGTTGGAGGAAGATGTCCAGCTGTATTACCATACTTACCAAGCTTCTAATTAAACCAATTTGATGATAAAAATGAATAGAGTATAGAAACACTCAATATCATGGAAGATAAATAGTATACATAAGCAGATGTCACCCATTGGTTGGAGAACTGCTGTTTTGAAGCCTGTAGTTTGGCGTTTTGGCCATTTTGTTGTTGTTTTTTGCAACCAGCAGATGTAAAAATGAGAAAAGCTATGTGCTAATTGCATTTTTTGATGCAACTGACCGGTCCCAGAACAGTCCCACAATGGACAAGGCTGTGGTAGTAAACTATCAATCACAAGGTAGACTCCCCTAAAAAAAAAAAACTCTCTCTATTGTCTATTTAATCTAAATGGGAAAATTAGAAAATGGACATCATGCTGTATTGAAGAAGACTTGAAACTAGCTATAACACAAACTCATGTTCACATTATTACCGAGGTAATAAATCAAGTGAGGTTTCCGCCCGTTTAGAAGTGAGAGCCTCGGTTAGTCCTCCTCTGTGTGATTCCTTCCTCCACTCTGTCTGCCATGTCCCTGCGGCTGCTTATATCAAATTCAAAAGCCTGCTGCTAATGCCGATGTCACCTTGTATTGTCCAGTTTGCAGCCGCGCCTCACACACCGGGCCTTTTCCCTTTGTCATAGCTGGCAACTCTGCCTTCCCTACTGTGGCCTGGACACTACTCCACAGGCTCTAAAGCTGTTCTACCTCACCCCCCCCCCCCCAAAAGGTTCAGTGACCTTCCCGAAGTCTCTCAATGCTTTCCGTGATATGAACACATTATATTGAGTACTGCAATGAAGAGACAGTCAATTCTGAGCACCGCAATGGCAGATGGCAGGAAAATACTCACCTTTTTCAGGAGACAAAGACCTGATTCAATGCATTGAATGAAGCAGAGTGGGACTGTGGGCAGATTCCAGGAACAAGCCATGTGTCAAGGGTCAATGGCGTCTGTTTGTTAGCATCATGAAAGGACTGTAGCTTTTCCTACAACCCTGTTTTATGGAATGATACAGTGTTCCCTTTGAAAATCAATGCATTCTGACTTAAGTGGTTTTAGGTGTACGTCACCCCGCGTTAAACAGCTCTGATTCATTTGAACATATTGTGTTTCTAAATGTCAAGAGAAAAACTTAATTGAATGTTTTTTCACTGACTGAACTGAAATAGATACACCTCTAATTATGTGAACTCAGCGTCCATTGAAGCCCCGGATACGTATCTTTTGAGTGCTGTTATCTTTGCACCACTTAAAGGAGCTGCAATGCTCAATGACACGAGCATGCTTTGCTCAAATACATTAAAGAGGTTAAAGGCATTCACACTTCATTGGCCCATGTTTTGGTCCATTTGCACAGTTTTCTAACATATTTCCCAGAAAACCCCAGTCCCTTTCCACCATGACACAATTAAAACATCACAGTTCATATGAACAATTGCAGGTGGTGTGAAAAGCATTATCTGTTGAAAAGCTTCTCAGCGACAAACAGACTCAACACTTTGTGGTCGTTGCCTGGGACTATTGAACAATTTTGATGTGAAGCAGAACAGCCCGTTAAACCTCCAAAGACTCTTTATTCAGTACACCCTTCACTGGCTATCCATCCACAGCCACATTTATGAAGTGCAACTGCAGCTGCGGCTGCTACACCGACCAGGCACAACTTCCAGAAGCAATGCAAGAAGTCAAGCCTGGCTGGTCCCTGGTCCCGGCGATATTACCTCTGGAGTAAGGGGGCATCAATTGTGCTTGTCTGGAGGAACAAAGGCCTGTGTCTGCAGCAGGGGAGTATTTATTGCATTTATTTATTTCCCTCCACTTTTGCTTCAACATCCTTTCTTGGACTTTTATGAGGAACTCGGAAGGGTTCCGACGTTGAATGAAAAGAAGAATAGATGAATATGTCCTTGTTCAGTTCTCTGTTTGACACAATTTTAAAAAAAAAATGTAGATTTTGAATCTACCAGCCAGATACTTCATTGTTCATTTTCTCAAATTGAGCTTATTGACCCAAAGATTTTAAAAGATTCAGCCGAGTTGGACATTTCCTGTCACTCGCAACTGCCTTTGTATTTGGCTCTTATTTCTTAGACGGCTCTTTTTCTTCCTCTGACTACGCTTTGACCGCTCAGTGACCACCTTCCTCCGGCGCTCCATGCAATTACAAAACATGATGAATTTACTTGGAACCCGGGCTGGTGTGGTACATCCTCAGGGCTGATGAATATGATGCCGTCTGTATCTGCCAGCCCCGTTTATCTCTCAGCGCGCACGTCTTCTCATCACCATGCACAGCAACCTTTCCTTCACAAGGTTATCTTTTGCATGTCCAACAGCAGCTACAGTCAACTGTTTGAAAATGTCATCATTCTTGATTTATTCTAATGATCCAGTGTGTCTTTCTGTAAATACCCTGTACCATCAGTAATTGCTGGAAGTTGAACAGCGGAGTGTAGGCTAACTCAGGGCGCTGGGGAGGAGTACTGGAGAAGGTAAAAATGTACAGGAAGTGACAAAGCAAGCTGACAATTGGGAGGGTGGAGATAAGCAAAGGTGTGAATCTGGAGGAGGACCTGGCAAGGGGAGGAGAATGAGTTGAGAGATGGGATGAACGAGGTAGAAACGATGAAGAAAACACGGAATACTTACTTGAAAATCTAATTTATTCTTCTCATTTCTTCTGAAAAATAGATTATCTTCTGATGAAAACCTTCCACCTTAACGCTGCGCACCAACAGAAGACCGAACGGCGGCCAAAACGATTAGATGCTCTTCCACTGTGCAGTTTCTTCCAAATCGTTCCTCTATTATCAACATTTTCTGTGATATTTCAATAAATAGCATTCACAGAAAGAAGTCTTAACCACAAAGAAACAAAACAAGCCTGACAGTGCTGCGTGAACCCCCTTCCCACCCCCCCCCCCCCCCCCCCCCCCCCGCCCTCCTTCTGAGTCCTTACTGTGCACGGAGCTGAGAGGAAGCGGAGTTCGGCAGGTGAGAGCATTTGGACCGGACAGCTGTCAAAGCCACTCGCCGCGCTGCAAGGGGCAGCATCACCATCACCATCATCAGCATCAGCACCCCCACTGCCAAAGGAGCAGGTCCAGTCCGACGGCAACGAGCACATAAACAGTCACGCTAATGCATACACCTGCACGGGGGTGGGGGGGGGGGGGGTGTCGTCGCCATGGCAACCGGTGATTGATCCCCTGAGTTATGCAGCGAGAGAGAGAGAGAGAGAGAATATTAATGACAGCCAACAAGCAGCAGCGGAGGATGGAAAGTGACGGGTGAGCAAACAGCTAATACACACACACACACACACACACACACACACACAGAGGCTCACACTAATGTGCCGCGAGGAAACGATCAAAGAAAAAACAGCATGTAGAAAGATTTGTGCCCGGCCGTGTCTGCAAGGCAAGGCTGTCAGACTGCAAGCTTTCATGCTCCATTCCGAACCGCTGCCCGCCGCCGATTGTGCGCACGACTGTCGGTGCTCCGTGAACTGTCGGTTGTGGACCCACACAGGGACGTGGTGATTTAAAAGAAATGAAAGAAACTTATGGCCTTTCCATCTTTTTTGGCTTGCCTACAAAGATTGTAGAATGGAGAGTAGCGCAAGGGCTTGTTGCATGGAAATGAACGTATGCATAATGCCTCTGGAGGACCTCTGTCTGTACTGAAGTGATTAATCCGCCGATGTCTACTGTTATGCAAGGGAATGACAGGGAGTGGCTCAGCTGGCAGCCTCACTTAACGGAGCTTTCTGGTGCGTAGGGAGGGCCGTTCGGAGATTCTTCTGTTTATTACGATTAATGTTGCTGTGCTTGAGGCCTGAATACCTTGTGAAGCTTTGAATGTTGTACAGTAATGGGCAGGTCCCCGTGTAGCACTCTCCTCCACCGTGTAGGAACCACTATGTCATCCAAGCCAGTAGGGTGGAACTCATCGTGATTTTGTAGAGGTCTGTGGTCTCAATCGTTACAATTCTTTATAATGCAGCTTGATGCTCATCTAGTACTTTATGGTCTTTTGGAGTAAAATGGAGAATAAAGCAGGGAATGCCACGTGGCGTAAACGTATGATTGACAGGTCGGTACCATGCTTTTGTCATTTGGGCCCCAACATGTTAAAAATGATTCAGCGTGTTTCCGTTGAACTTGAGGGTTCAAAACTGCAGTCAAAAAGACAATGGGTGCTGTCATTGTAACTATATTTACAGTCCACAAACTTGGCCAAGGGAAGGTGGGGCAAAGTGCAAGAGGCACCCGTCCGGCCATAGAAGGTTTGTTAAAGTACAAATATTGTTTTGACAAGAAGCTGTGGATGGTTGGTTGAGAATCACTTCTATATTTAGAACTATTTCATCCAGTACAGTATTGTTCTATTGAATAGCATGCTTAAAACCATAATTGGATCATTGAGTCCCACACATTGTGTAGAGAGAGTTGAAATAACACATCCAGCTTTTTCCAAGAAATCTCTTTTTTTCCACTTCCACCACAAGAAATCTTTTTGGTTTTACTATTAACCGTTAATGGTGTCTGCAAACATGTATTCATTAGTTAATCCGGCAATAATCTACCAGGGCAAATGATGGCTGCCCATGCATGTGTTACCAGAGCCAAATCATTTATCAGACCGGCTCAAATTGAGCTATTAATGGATGACTTGATGGCAGCTGTGCAGCCCATCACTTACAGCTTCTCCCCTCTGCAACATTTGAATTTGCCATTTAACCTTTGTGAGGAGACCTTGGAGAAAACCGGAAAAACTCTGTTAACCCTGAATCTGCATTTATTTAAGGTCTACTGTGTACAGACTGTGTTTGATTGTTTGAATGTTTGCATGAAGTTGTGTACAAGTTTATTTGGAGGGAATCCAGACAGCAGTGCTCCTTCTGATGCCCCCAACACCCACAGATGCAGGTAAACGATAAGTCCCTTTAAAGAAAAAGATGGATGAATGGCCATTTTTCTCATTTCAATTATTGATTGTTTTACTCTTGAAGGCTAATCAATTAATTGACTGACTGTTCTAGCTGTACCTCGAATATTTGTCTTTCCACATCGAGTCTTGGAGGCAAATACTGCACATCCAGTCATTGATTCTCCTCACCATAGCGGATCTTATATCCTCACATCATCTCACATGTGCTAGCTGTGAAGGTGAAAACATATTTGCAACACTTTTGCAGCGAGAACGTGGTCAGCAACATCGACTGTTGGAACAAGGAGAAACGGAGCCTGCAGATAAGAGAGGTATCAGCCACGAAGAGGATAATGATGCAGATCCTTTTGAGAGAAATTGTCTGCGAGACGCATCGGGGGAAGAGCTTCTTATCGGAAAGGACTTGTGACAAATTATTTTTTGGGGGGAAAATAGGAATAAAAAAATAAAAAAAAGGAACAGTGTCAATCATTAGTCGAGGAACAGACACCGTAGACCATTCGTTCTGATCAAACACTTCTAATCCTGTAGAAGGAAATCATCCTGTAGCAGCAGCACAGTTAAAAATAACTCGGGCACAATTCTGTGGCACCATGAAAGAATTCACTGTCACACTGGCTTTTCATAAGGAATAAATAATATGAACAATAACGACAGAAGACTTTCTTACATGCGGAAGACATTCATTATTAATGTGTTTTTTTTCTTCCTCTGAAGCAATGGTGGAATGATAAAACTGCCGCCGCCGTGTCTTGAGGACAACGGGCCTCTGTGATCCAAAAACCTCTCTGTCTCCGCCGCCCTGGACACCCCGCTGACCCCGCATCTCGTTCATTTGATTTTTTCCTTCTTCTGCTGATTCGCCCCCCCCCCCCCCTCGCAAAGGAGATTATTGTGCTCGTGGTAAAGTGTTTAAGTCGCCACAAGGTCAACGTAATTCTTGCGCCAGATAAAGCGACATATAGAGAGACTCTGTGCTGGGGGCTTTAAAGCTCGCTGATAATACTGCTATGGGCGGAGGATTCTTAAAAAAGATAAGAGAGAGAGAGAGAGAGAGGGAGAGAGAGAGAGGACGGGAAAAAGAAGAAGGGAGAGTTGGGTCAAGATGGATCGCCAGGTCCCTCAGCCAACAGGAAGTCATCTGTGATTGCTGCAGGCCACCCACAGAGGAACAGTGGCAGCGACAGGCTGTTTACTTATCTCCTTTGGCCTACCCAACCTCAGGGGGGTGGAGGATTGTTACAGAGGAATGCTGCATTTTTCTCCTTGCTACTATGCACCACTTCAACATATTAATGATTTTCTTTTTCATGCCCACTTTGCAAACGCAAGTCTGTTGTTGAATTGTTATGTCATAGGTAGTTGAACCACGACAAACGATTGAAAAAAAAATAATAATCATTATATTGTGACATTTGTTTCTGCTTCAAACTATTTTTTTGAACTTGAATGGGTTTGATACTTCCTTCAGCATTGAGTCAGTTTTAAACACGGGGGGGGGGGGGGTTTGGCTGTTGAGCAATTCGACAAAGCTACTCTGCCCTCTTCAGTTTGAAAACAGTATTACACGGGCCTGACTTCTCCCAATGGGTAGTCAGGAAACAGTCACACGACATAAAATATCATATCGAAGGAAAAACAAAAAGATTTTCATACTCAATAATCATAATAAATAGTGCGGTTTTGATACCCAACGTTGCCTCTAATTGAAATGTCAATCAAATATAACCGCAAAAATAGTTTTTTGAAGAACGCTTTCTGGCATTACTGTCTCATCGTGCAACGACTGTGTGAGAAAACACGTGAAATTATTCAGAAATTCAGAGAAAATAACACTGTATGGATGCTGTTGACCTTATTTGTAGGGGACAAGAGCGCTTGGCCCTGTGGAGCGATACAGATCAGTGGAAGGAGGGTTTTGGTAAGTGTTTCAGCATCGTTCAGGGGGCCGTTTTATTTGCCATCTTGTATCAAGAGCTCCAGGATTACTGTGCTCAAGGAGCTGTGAAATCTTTTCCGACACCTTAAGCCACTGAAACAACTGGTCTCTGCCTCTGCTATCACCGAAAACACACACTGGCCAGAGTCCATCCAGAATAACAACACACACGCACACACACACGCACACACACACAGCCAAAGGAATTGGAACCTGTCCCTTGTAGACTTCTAAACACTAACCTAACATGCCACCAATCCAATTTGTGTCAACAGCGGTCCTTTCACCCGTCCCCCTCGACAACAACAACAAAAACAGCAATTGGTGTTGACAGCAGTCGAAGGAATACTTAGGTGACACTTTGTCGTGACTTTGCCTAAAACAAATAGGACGGCACATCTCAGCTGACAAGAGGCACGGCATCTTTCAACGGAGACATTTCAGAACCAAAGATGACACACGGACAGGAGGAGAGGAGCCCAGTTCATTTAAACCGTACAAATAAAGTTGTGCTCGCATGTTGCTGATCTTCTTTGATGTAAGCCTTCAACCTAAGAAACAACTTGCTGGAGTTTTGTAAAATAAGGAAAAGGTTTTTTTGCTCTTATTGAATTTTTATCCTGTTAAAAGTTGTTAACGTTTTAACACTCTGTAATTGTGAACAAATGAAAATGCGGTGTTCAGGGGTCGTGATAATGTATAATTGAAAGAACTGCCTGTACCTAACTTCAGAAAATCTATTGAATGAATAAAGAGAGTGTTCTGCCACAAAGTATGAACTCTGATTTCATTCACAAGCAACACCGAAGCTCATTTAGGTCCACTGAGTCCCAGGAAACACTGCGACGATGGGATGACTACGTAGTCCTTTTCATAATACGTCAAGTATCTCTTTGCACACAGCTCTGTCTGCATACGGCTTGGAAGTGACGCCATTACGATTCTTATTCTGAAAACAATGGAGACAGCGTGGCAAATTTCATTTGAAATCCCAATTATAAAACTGGAAACTCGCACAAACCCAAACATCCAGTTTGAGCCTCGGCACAACACTACTTCACCTTCTTGATGACCTCATTTTTAATACTACAGTCGTCTTATGTTCAATGTGTTCCCTGCTTTGCAATGCTTTAGTCATATCTCATTTGTATAGTAGAGGTATTTGCAGCAGAAACACCGCCACTCTTAATTTGTGACCAAGTGTCCAAAGACAACCGCTGCACCAGACGAAAAAAAGCTGAAAGCCAAACCGGAAAAAAAGAAAAACAAAAGGCTTATGCATGACGGCCCAAAATCGACAACCTGAGTCATGGGTGTAATCAAGAACAGCCGCTGGGCCCGCCATGTCCTGCTAGCGGGCCGGTGATTGTGGAGGTGGGCAGCGGTACCGGGGCGGCGAGATTCATCACGGGCCTCGCACAGAACTGTGTGGACTGATTACACGTGCAGGAAAATGCACGCCGCGAAAAAAAGGGATATTAAATCAACTGGGCTCATTGGTGTTCGGGGCCCGAGCAAAATGCATCTGTAGCTCAGCCGTATAAGCGTTTGAGGCAGTGGGAGAATTACATTTCTGTGGGGCTCCGGAGGAGTTAGGCAACCGGGCCTTCTCACGGCAGTGATTAATAGTGATGGGCCCCTAACTAGTTCTGTCTGAGAAAAATACTGCTGCCGTTGTATCGGTTGTTTTGCACCTGGAGACCAGTCTTCCTTGTAGGGGCAGAGGTCGGATAAGCTGTCAACACAAGAGTGCAAATCCGGAAAAAAAAGAAAGAAAAAAAAAGCACTACTGCATAGCCGGTCGGACTCTCATTTGACGTGCGCTGAGGTTTTAATCCCGTTGATGTAGAATTAAGCTCCCAGAGACCGTCCGATCACATTGAGAACCTGGCAGCGCTACGTGACTTTATCTGGCTGACCCGTTTGCGCCCGCTGTCATTTCAACAAGCGGCTGTGTACTTTTCACTGACTTGGGGGCAATTCTTGTTGTCTGGTCCCCAGGAGCGTTTCTAAGCATCTTTCACTCGTCACGCACCTGTGTTTATTTGACTATAACCTGCAGCCAGTACTTCCCTCGGCACGGCAGTGCTTTGAGTAAAGGTACTTGGTCATTTGTTTAGCAGCAGCAGCAAATTGATGAATAAACTAAAAACACGCCATCACTGGCAGAATGTACAAAGCCATGTTCCACATAAATTTACTTTATTGGCTCGTTTTGAAACAAATCCCAGTGACACACACTTTACGTACCCACATGATAAGTGCTACAGATTTTAGTGTTAGCTTATCGATGAACTGACTAAAAATGAGTTATTACGCACTTTGACAATCGCCTGTTAAGCAGAAACTCCAGGGCACTCGATCAAGCTAACGCCAAGAGAACTATTCTTTAATCAATGGAGACTACAATTAAGAATTTTCTTTAGCATCAGGGTGCATGGCTTACAGAAAGTGCTAACTGCAGAGAAAATAGAAGCATGTGCAGGGAGAAAGAAAAGCAACTAAAGACTCATCACATTCTGCACTTTAAATTATTCATGTTCTTTAAGAGCGGCCAACTTGACAACTACCACATTTTCACCATACGGCTTAAAGAATGAAGCAGTTCATCAAAACGTGACTAGCATTCATCATTCATCGTTGTCTGTATGCTTCCAAATCAAATGTGTGATTTCTTTCTAGAAGAATGCCACACTGACAAAGATATAAAAATATAAAACACTAATCTCTGAAACTCCTAAAAGACTCTCAAGTGTTTAGAACTAAACCAAACCAAACCAAACGTGTCAACAAGGCACGCTGCTGTGTCTATACATGTTTTACATTTTTTCCTCTACGGGAATAAAGGAAGAGCACACAGTGCTAAGACTCATCAGTCTTTACTTTTCACACGTAAAAAAAGCCTTTGCATGTTTCTTAAATATTCTAGCATGCTTTGTCAGACGTGCTTGTCAGGTGGTTTTGAAACACCCTCCCCCACACCTTTTCTGACGTTAGATCAGGGGTAGCTGTGTCCGACCATATCTTACCCAGACGGACAATCTGGCATTCACACCCCCCCTTAACGCTGTGATGAGCCGGCCAGGTAGTCTATAGCTCCTTCTTTACATAACTATTTCTGTCACTTTTCATGATAACAACCATTACAGTGGAGAGCAATGTACTGTATCTCCTACATCTTATGTTGCCCCCCCCCCCCACACACACATGTACCAGGTGTTTGAGTATGTTTCCTTCACCAATCAAAATATACATATCAGAAAGATTTGAGTCTGAAATTCTGATGCAATTTAATATCAGACTCTTTTTTTTAGCATCACGTTTCCAGTCCGTGAACCAGGACAAATAAATGGCATTAATAAACGATGTCCATGAACGCATTGTGATTTGCATTCTGAACAAATGTTAAACCAGAGGAAGCAATGTCAACAAATCCCCCTGCTTTGGTTTCTAATTTGTCAAAGTGAAGCATCGGACGGCTGATGCCAATGAGATGTGTAATACAGATCACACTAATGGAGTCTTTTTTGCAAAGATGAATTCTCCTCAGCAAACCACGCATTCTGGGTAACATTAGAGTTCCTGACACAGTCCCAACCTGATCCCCTATTCTATTCTTAATGCAGGGCTGTCTATTTTAGCAACTTGTTATCAATATCACATGGTAACAATTTGCACTAGGTATCGGCACATTAAACGTGCTTTGCTCATTCTGTGCACGCATATCTGGAGACTGTATAGATGTTATAGCAGCATTACAAAGGCTCAACGGCACCCGGCGGTGCAAATACGTCCACCAACAATTTGTCAATGAATTTCCGTTCCACATGTCAGAAGTTCATTGCAGCTTGAAATGTTTTTTCATGCCTCATTACCAACCTTTTTAACATGGACAGAAGAGTGTGCAAATTTTCCTGACAGTGACTGAAATGCGATTTTTCTTTCTTTTTTTTCTTTTCTTTTTTTTTACAATTCTGGCCCCGTTTAAGAGTATCTTATTTGTTATTTTTTATGTTGGATGCACCACTATTCAGTATGTGCTGAAGCGTTAGAGATGTATAAAATAAGAGAATGAGCTGCATATGCCTATGCCACGACCGGTAATGTAGAATTAGTATTTTTTATTATTTAGAAACACATATGATATAGTGATAAGAATGTATTCACGAGTAATTGAGGGGTTACTGTCGCCATGGCAACATTTGACGAGCCAGTGGGACTCATTTTTACTCTTGCCCCACGAGCAACGTTTGGTGAAGGCATGATAACCCCAGTACAGGCTGTGATGCATTGATCATTTATAGGCGGGAGAGCATGTACGTTTTCTGACAGTGCCTGAAATGTTGCATAAATATGATTTGTTTTATGATTCTGGACTATTTGTCTGTTATCATTTCCTGTCAGATGCAAGACTTTTCAGTATGTGGCTCATGTTTGTCTTTCTGCTGCTGCTGCAAGAGAGATAATACAAAGCAGTTGTGTCCAAACAGAATGAGCTAAAGGTGCCTCTAGAGTGACTAGTAATTGGGAATGTGTCTCTTTTTCTGTTGCATTCAGAGGTCATTAAAGGTTTACCATTGCCATGGCAACATTTGACCAGCCAGCAGGACTTGCTCTATTAGCACCGTTTGGTGAAGGCAAAATAACCCCAGTATAGGTTATTTGGGTTTGATCTGGCTTCAAAGGCGTTAAAGTGTTTACTATATACACACACAGTGGCTTTCATGACTGTGGGGGACAATACACAATGCTCCAAACTTATCCTAACCCTTAACTAAATCCTTACCTTAAATGACAACTTGAAATGTAATGGTTTACAATACAGGGATGTGCATTATTTCGGCATAACAAAGGTAAGTCTTTGTCATTGTCACTGTGCAGAGGGATTACTGTCCAAACAAGTCATGAGAACACGCCGAGACAAACAAATGCACACACCAGTCCCAACAGCGTGAAAGAGTTCTAGTGCATTTGCTATAAAAAAGAGAAAAACTGTAGTGAGTTCCTTTAAAGCATTTTTTAAAAACTTCTATCAGTTGGAATGTGAACAGCATCAACAAAAACAAATATCTGGTCCATATGGTCGGCATCGGGGAACCATTGGCCATCACATTGGAGGAAGGGTTAAGCACCGAGCGCGGCTGATGTAAACAGAGTCTGCCATCGGTCCTCCCACCAGAGCTACTGCACTATGTCCTCTTCACATCAGCAGATTCCAGAGGACTCGATCACTAACCTTAATCCAACCGTATCCTTACTTTAACCCAGGTCTTGTTCACACCCATACACCCCGCGCCCCCTTCTCCATCACACACACACACACACACACACACACACACACACACACACACACACACACACACACACACACACACACACACACACAGTGGGTTGTTGAAGCCTTCTCCGCAACAGAAGCCCTTTCCCTTTATGTGGAGTAAAAAGGTTGCACACCTTTAAATCAAACCAGTGAGGTGACGACTCTAGCTCCATGTTAAAGCTTCGTCCAGTCTGACTAAAATAACTGAGGCTGTACAGCTGGACCAATCCTCAATGTCTTTTATCCTGTGTATCAATTCTGGCAGCAGGTATTTTAACCCTCCTGTTATTCCCCTCTGCCTTTCATAACATTTCCGGAGTTGTGTTGGGAATAACCGATTTCAGAGCAGAAGTACTGATCCCTTTTGTTGGTGGAAATCCTTTACCAAATGATGATTGTTGGGAAAAGCCAAGATGGCCAGGCGAGAATATATATTTCAAGTACCCCCTTACCCCCCGGCTCTGTACTCGTCCCGGGGCTCTCCCCTCCTCTGATTTGATAAGTGTGTTGGGTGACTATTATCAAAATGTATGAATTAATCAAATCAGAGCTGGTCTGGTGAAATGCTCATCTTTAAACGATATCTCTTGCCCGTGAATGTAGCAATCTTTAATCCCTATTAATTAAAACCCTCGTCGTTTGTTTCGTGGACTTTTTTTTAACCGCTGCCTACGTCACAGCTGTTTCCGGTGCTCACGTGAGGTAGGCTTCCGCTTCACACGCGCGCGCACGCACACACTGAATGAGGAGCGGGGTCGGTGTGTGACTTCACGACTGCTGGTACACTCACCGCATGTGTCATCCAGGCCACCGGCGCGATGGTTTTTTAGCCATACTTTCTTTTTTGTCCATGTTTGCTCGAGCGGGATGTCTTTCGACGGTGGTTTATTGGACCGGCTGCCGAAGGTCATTCCAGCTAGCTTGACGAGAACGACGGTTGACGTTAGCTTACATTTAGTTGTGTTTATTATCTAACCTCACAGACGAATAAAGACGTGCCCTTGGGGTTAACGGTATTAATGCGTTTCTACCGAACAGAAGGGTGAACTAACATAAGCTACTCCATTCACCGCAGCGGGTTTAACGCGGTGTCGTCCTCGACCGGGCTCAACTAAAACCTGTCAAAGTAACCTCAACGTTCTAAATGTCATACATTTTAAAGAGCCAAACGCAAACATCTTCAAGATTTAACAGTGCAATAGGTTTCTCCAGCACATTCGGCATGTGTGTGATCCACTGACAATCAATTATTTTGTTGATAAACGTCAACATTGACCACTGACGTGCCGGGTTTTGTCGTTGTTAGCTAACGTCATGCTACCTGTTACTTAACACATATTTAGATTAAACTGACATTAATAGTAAGCGTTACTTGGTGCCGAATCAGTTTGGGTAAAAAGTAGAATTAGGAGATGACGTGGCGTAACGTGGAGGGAGACCGTTCTCTTTACACGTTGTCGCGCACTCTTGACGTTGTTAGATGTCTAAAGTAGTTTGGCGTGTGGCGTTAATCTGGATCGGAGCGTGTGCACTCCTAATCCTGGATTACCTAGCGTTAGCTCGTAAACCGCACCGCAGTCGTCTGCCGGGCATCAACCAGTAACTCTACGACTGTAAACAATGGAAAAGGGTATCTTCAGACCGGTAGTCGTACTGCAGTTAGAAATGATTTCAATGCTAATCATCAGCCTTCAGCTTGTCTCTTCCTGCGGTAGCTTCACTTTTCGGAGGTTATTGCGCCAACCTACTCTGGAGTGTTAGTCCCTGTAGTGTGTGCGAGGTAGATTCAGGTAGACCCAGTTTTTATCACAGTAAACCAAATGCATTGAACTTCTTCAATTCTGTCATTTGTCTTTTTCAGAATGGGGAACTTCACATCCTCCCCGCCTCTATCCGGCACATCCTGTGTACAGTATGTTAAGGTTAGTGGATGCTTCTACATATGTTATACATCGCTGTACATCGCTCTGCAAAGTCTTCTTGTATTATTTCATGAAGTGGCACTACAGATCTCTAATCCACTAAACATTCATTAAATGCAGGGTTAAGGATCCTTTTCCCCTTTCTAAGCAGTGTTCTGTTGTAAGCATGTTTTTTTCTTTTTGTCTGACCTTTCAGGAGATGGTGTCACAAAACTGTATTGTAATATTTTCCAAGACCACCTGTCCTTATTGCAAAATGGCCAAGAATGTGTTTGAGGAAATTGGTGCCTCGTACAAAGTGATAGAACTGGATGAGCACAATGACGGGAGGAGAGTTCAAGAGGCCTTAGCTCAGATGACCGGAGCCAGAACGGTAAGAGACTCCTGTTGTCCATGTTCAATTTAGATGACTTGACGAGTGTTTTGTTTGAACTGTATCTTTAATGATAGAAAATGTATTCCTTTAAGGAAAATTACATTTTCTATGAAAATAATTTGAATATTTTGTTAAAGACTTCAACTGTATAATCACACTTGTATGATAAGCAAAATGTCCACTGTGCATAAATTCGGTTTGATATACATTGAGGACACTAAATGGGTTGTTTAAATTATCAAAATGCGATTCAAGAAAATAGAACTGGACTTCAATTCATTTGCGCACTACGTATCAAAATCAAAACAGCCCTTTTATTTAATTTCATTTCATTAAATGTCATTTAGCTGACACTTTTGTGAAAAGCGACGTACAATAAGTGCTTTTCAATCATAGGGATACAAACTCAGAAGAACAAGAAACAAAAAATGTCAGTGCTGACTCACTGTTGTAGATCTGAGAAGTTACTTGATCCAATTATATAGATCAAGAGAGCAGCATCACTACACACGCAGACTGACAAAACACAGGAGAGTAACTGCACTTTGACCTCATTTATTTTAAAAGATCTAATGTTGTGACCTGATTTGTGTGTTCAGGTGCCGAGAGTTTTCATTAATGGAAACTGCATTGGCGGGGGCTCTGATACCAAACAACTGCATCAGCTGGGAAAGTTGGTGCCACTGATTAAACAGTGTGCTCCATGCTGTCCTTCCTCCAGCTCTGACGGCTCGGGCGGCGGACGGTTCGAGTCGGCTAAATGACTAACCGTTCTAGTAGCTTTTTCCAATCCTGTATTTATTAAATGTTTGCTTGATCTCGTGCTACAAGTGGAACATTGCTTGAGCATGTTGTTTGTATATCAAAGTGCATTTGATACTTGATGCTACATACGTATTCATGCAGGGATGTACAGTATTCTTATTAAAGATGCCGTCTTTTAAACAAAACCTGTGGAAACTACTTCTCATCTCCATGGTTATTATAATATTATATATGTATAATATGACATTAAAAAAAAACATGATCTCTCTTGGCATCAGTTTTCCTCAAACTGTGAACATTGTTGGGTTGTGAAGTATTGCCAGTGTGATTCAAAACTTTTTATTTCAGTGTATTTGAGTTGTAAGATTACTTTTTTGTATGATTAGCACATTTTGTGTTCAGAAATGTTCATGATATGCATACAATGAATCTTTTTTTAATCTAGTTGAAGCTATTTAAATGTCTTTTTGTGTAATTTTTAAATGGTTTATTGGAGTGTATGAATAATCTAATAGGGCTGTCAACAATAAAACCAATGAAAGTCCGCCGTCAGCCTCCCATCGCTTTGCGTTTTTTTACTGTGTAGAGTGCTGCATTTGACACCCCTCTTCGTCGTAGGCGGGCGGGTATTAAGTGTAGTTCATAAAAGAACATCATTTTGAGAGCATAATTTATCATTTATTTTTTCTCATTACACAAGTGTATTTTTATCTCCTGAAAATGGTGCTAGTGACAATATGTCAAAGAAACTAATGTAAAATAACTATTCTCTTTAAACCGGGATAAGCTGCGCATTAAAACGTGCTCACTCAGATTGCTCACATGGCGAAGTATCGCTTTGACGTCACACCAGTCCTTCATTGAAATTAGCTTGACTAGCGGGCACGGCTAAGCTAGGATATTAGCATCTTGTACATGTGCACCGTAGTTTGAACAAAAAACGTTATAAATAATGGCTGGCAGCGCAGGAGAGTGGTGTCTGATGGAGAGCGACCCGGGCGTGTTCACAGAGCTGATTAAGGGTTTCGGTGAGTGACAGCCATCCTTGACGTTAGCTAACGTTAGCTCTGCTCATTCAGTAACGTTATGGCCACGGCTATCCGACACCGCTAACCAGATACCTTCTATGAAGCTAACAGCAACTTCTAAATGAGCTGCTGTTGATTGTCTACGCTTGAATGAATATAATGGCATGCAGATGAAACCAGAATTTGTGTGAGGCGATCTGTTCTACAAAGCCAACCAGAACGATGCATTCCGTACAAGGTTGCATGGAATAAGTGGGCAGCCATAGCTAATTCAATTGGCCAAGCTAACTAGCTAGCATTACTCAGCGTTCAAAACAACGGCGCGTGAATACAAATCGTGGACAACATTTGTGGTTGTTAGTCCAGCTGACAACGCGTCTGTCGCAAAATCGACCCACTTTGTTAACGGTTAGGAAGACCTAACTTTAAAATGTGCGGTCCTAGTATGAATACATGTGTGATGCTTTTAATAATTGTCCTTGTCAGGTTGCAAAGGCGCCCAGGTTGAAGAAATATGGAGTATGGAGCCAGAGAACTTTGACAACTTGAAGTATGTTAATATCATTATATTGCATGCTCTCTCTCTCTCTGTGTTGAGACGGACCTGTTGAACGGTGTCTACCTTGTTTCAGGCCAGTTCATGGGTTGATTTTCCTGTTCAAGTGGCAGCCGGGAGAGGAGCCAGCGGGTTCGATCGTTCAGGACTCGAGGCTCGATCAAATCTTCTTTGCAAAACAGGTCAATTTCGCTTTGTCCTAAAAAAAAAAAAATAAGGTGATCAAGACAGCGTAATAATAATACAATGGGCTTATAAAAGTAAGCGCAAAGTTCACAACAAAGTGCAAGGATGCTTCTCTTCACTCTGATAATATTAACATTATAAAGAAAGCACATTTTAATATGCCAATATTAAGATTTTAAACCAAACACACTGCAGGAAATGAAACATCAATTCATTCATTCTAAAAATTCCAATTTGTGTATTGCACTTTTTACGGTTTGATTATTCACTTACCATAATTAATTTAATTTAGGCTCTTTGATGTATAATTGCGTCCCAGTCATTGTTGTGTATTTGATGTGTGTATTTTCAGGTCATTAACAACGCCTGTGCCACCCAGGCAATAGTCAGCGTTCTGCTCAACTGCTTCCACTCCGACATGTTGGTTGGCGACACGCTGACAGAATTCAGAGAGTTTTCACAGAGTTTTGACGCTGCTGTACGTTTACGGTATTTTTGCACAGTAAATATTTGAACCTTTTCTTTTGTAACGTAGATGCCAACTGAATTTGGCTTGCAACTCAATTAAGAACTCATGCCTTCACATAAAGTTAACAGATCTTTCCTTTTTGGAGCTGTAATGTTATACACAATTTGCCCTTATTACCCCTTCCACTAGCAATCCTGACAGTTTCATCCTCTTACCTTGATGACTAAGTTTTCTGAACCACAAATTGTCAAGAGATCAAGCGTGAAGTGATGTTTGACGTTCAACTTCTCCTTGAGATTTTGAAAAGTTCAAAGTAGAGACTTCTGCAATGACTAAGATGTTTTCGTGTTGTTTTTTATCTTTTTTTTTTACGGTCAGTTAAAATAGCGGGAATCACTCACTGCATATTAATCTGCATGTCTCTAGGGTTTATGTAGACGCATACAAAAATAATTAGTACCTTTTTTAATATTATCGCCATTGAAACTCATGGAAAACATATTGACTGCATGGCATGTTGCTAGAAACAGGAATACATAATGTCTTCCATACAGCCTTTCATAACGCCGCTGCATCCTTAAGACACGGGTTATATGCCGTCAGCCTTCTAATCCTGCACCTCTCCTCAGATGAAAGGTTTGGCTCTCAGCAACTCCGAAGTGATCCGACAGGTTCACAACAGCTTTGCCAGGTAAGCTCCTGCTCATATCATATCGGGCTGAAGAAAGTCTGTGTCAATGGCTTAATGCTATTTTTAGCCCCTCATTCTACCTGTGATTGGGCCGTTTTGTGCTAATGCGTCTGCCTGGGTCATTTTTTGGTCCGACCTGATTCCCTTACTTAATAAATGGAAAGTAAGACAGTTTTGTTTTGAGATGCGGAGCACTTCCTCTACCGGCCTAAGACTGTATTTTTAAATGACACCTGTACATTACATTGATTGGAGTTAGTTTAATTGCGGAAAAAAAACGACATGTCTGATAGAAACAACCGCATAAATGATTGTATGTGGAATACTTGACTAATGTGTTTGATGTCGATCTTATGATTGTGTGTTCTTTCATATTTTACAGACAGCAAATGTTTGAATTTGATGCAAAGTCGTCAGCGAAGGACGAGGACGCATTTCACTTTGTGAGCTATGTTCCTGTGAACGGCAGACTGTACGAGCTCGATGGACTTCGCGAGGGACCAATTGACCTGGGTAAGCCGCGATGGAAGTCCGCAGTTTGTGCAGTAGGCTCTTGCCCTTTAACTGTCTCCTACGGGATGATGAGCCGTGCAGTTACTTTATCCACAACAGACCGTATTATTTGTCCCTGTCTGTGTCTCACCAGGTCCATGCAACCAGGATGACTGGATCAGCGCAGTTCGCCCCGTCATCGAGAAAAGAATAGAGAAGTGAATGGCTTTAGTCCCAGTGGATGTCCAATTAAGACAATGAGCAGTGAGACAATTGATAGTTAATGTACTTATTATAACTATTCTTAATTCCCCCCTCAGGTACAGTGAAGGAGAGATCCGATTCAACCTAATGGCCATTGTGTCAGACAGAAAGATGATTTACGAGAGAAAGATCGCTGAGCTCCAGACACAGCTTACTGAGGTGAGCTAAGTTGGACGTAACCATCTTGTCCTCAAGAAGTGGCAAAGAACCAGCACAAACACACCATGTGTCTGATGCGTCTTCTCTGTTTTAAGTTACATCTAGTCCAATGTCCATGGAAGGAGTTTGAGGCAAATTAGAGGGATCCTTGATGTCGGATCAGATGCAAAAACGTTATTTACAGAGGGCTCAATGGATGTTTCACCAACCTGTTTTTAGTCTGAATGTGTTCGAGCTTGTGCGTCACACAGCATCATAAGGGCATCATAAGGCCAGCGGTGTACTGATCACACCTTGACTACACATGAGCACTACTGCAGCAAGCCGAAGGACCACTGGAGGTCAGCAAACACAAGGCTTGGATTTTAAACATGGAAGGCCTTCATGCAGCAGTGCGCTCCTTTTATTGAGTTGTTACCAATCCAACTAACTGTACAGTGTTTTCCCTACCTAACCACAAGTCTTTGTAATAGCTTGAAGCAACCAGTAAAGCACAGGTGGAACTAATCCAACAATGATCAATGTTGGAATTATGACGTGCTAAAGTTTTTTGCCCTCGTGTTCCCAGGACGAGCCGATGGACACAGACCAGAGCAGCACGTTTCTTAGCTCCATCCAGTCCGAGATCGCCAAGTACCAGCTCCTCATCGAAGAGGAAAATCAGAAACTTAAAAGATATAAGGTGGGTTCCTGAAACGCCACATCTGCCACGAGCCCAAAGTGTTTACCCCTTGTAGAAAAAAAAAGAAGTGTTGAATGACTTTTCAATTTAAGTTGTGCTCAGTCTTCCTTACTTGTGGGATCTATGCTGTTTTCTCACAGATTGAAAACATTCGGCGAAAGCACAACTACCTTCCTTTCATCATGGAGCTACTGAAGACACTGGCAGAGTATCAACAGTTAATTCCTTTGGTGGAGAAGGTATTTGCTTTTCTTTCAGAAGCCTTTCTTCAACATTACTTTTTTGAATGGGAAATCTTGCAGTTTCAAGCGACTCTCGCAGCTAAATAATGGAGGATTTTGGTTAGAATTGACAGTCTCTGGGAGGATAAACGCTGAATTTGCCAATGGCACTTCAGCTGCAGTGTTTATTCTGTCCACTAGAGGGCAAACCTACATGTCTCATGTCAGCGAGCCATGCGTAGCCCTAATCTTTAGTTTCTACAATGTTTTTAATAGACTTACGCACTTCAAATGAAATAAAAACATGGAATTTTTCTCGCCAGGCAAAGGAGAAACAGAGTGCCAAAAAAGCCCAGGAGGCCAAGTGAACAACAACAACAACACACTTCCAATAGAGAAGCCTCTAAACACACACATCCAGAGCAGCAGTCACCCTTTCATCACTGAGCCACTTACAGATCCTGTTCATCGTTGGTCATATCCGTGTCACTGACCATGGATGGTGTGCAGCACTGCGGGGGGAGCAGAGAGACTCTCCATGTGTGTCCATCAGCTCTACTGCATGAGAGAAGGAGTGATGTGCTCAAATTATGTCCTGTCCTATTTTCATAATAAAATGTCTAGATGGTTGTGAATTTGTGTTTAAATGTACCAAATTCCAAGATGGATTCACAGAATTTAAATTTTTGATATCAGTTGCAGATTGTTTTTTTTCTTTTTAAATGCCCCCACAGCAGAATCCATGCTGCAGTGATGGAGCTTTGCCACCACCTACTGGTAAAACAGGGAAAAATATAGCTTACATTTAGAGTACATTACCAAAGTGGAACATTTTAACCAGCGATCGAAATCTGCTCATCCATTAAACCTTATGAGGGCACAACAGCAAACTGCAAAAACTCATTAGAAATGACTTGGAACAAATTTAATGACCATTGTTCTTTTTGGATCTCTTCCAGTGGGGCGTGTTGTTTTTTTGCACAAAGGAATCGCGCTCCGCTGACTCCGGGCTGATCAGACACTCTGCTCGTCTCGAGGCTTACGTCAGCTGACCCAAGTGTTCTATTTTTGGCGCCTCTGTTTACATACGCACCTTAATAAGTACTTCTTGGATCGGGTCTCAAGATCCTTCATAGCAACTAATGGAAACACAGGTTTTACTACCATCCTTGAAGATAGAACAGAACGTGTCTGTTTTAGTGCCTCTTGGGGGAAGCCAACAAAAAGTACTCCTGGTGACAGTTCTAGTTCTTCAGGGTGAGCATGAATACTGCCACCGCCTCATTGGAGAAATATGGACATGCAGATGCATATACTGCCGAGAATTAAGTTTTAAAATAGCCTGCCTGCAGGAATGCTCTGCGTGTGCGTACTTTCAAGGTCACATGTAGTTTATTTGCACAGATTGTTGTCACATCAACAGGTTTACAGGCTCTCGGAAGCAGCAGTTCCTCAAGTTACTCCGCCAGTAGTGCATTTCTTTCCTTTTTTTTCTCTTTAGTTGTTTGACAGGGCCATCAAAATGTCAGAAAAGTAACCCCAATAGAACTTAGCCCAGAAGTGACGGTGTCCTTTATGTGTGGCCTTTCCATGCTGTCCTCTTAGGGGAGGTTATGTCATTTGGTGACTCTAAATTGCAGTATATGAATGTCTTGTGACTGACGAACCAGTCCAGGGTGTACTCAGTCGCTGCCAAATGACTTTTACATTACCATCAGTTAAGCAGGTATAATGATCACCATGATTGTCGTCATTATGGTTTGCCATGTTTTAAAGCTATAAATAAGTACAGCTGAGGCCCTTAATGAGGTCAATGGTAATGCAGGTATACGATCGACAAGACATTTTGATGTGATTGTGCTTCTGTGGGAAATGTTGAGGGGTTTACTAAAGTTAATTCTGACGATGTCGATTTTCTGTGGAGACTTAATTTTCAATCCGTACAATTGAGACATTTCGCGTCAAACCACAAATGTCAACCCTATGGGCGCGTTGGGAGAAAAGTCAAGGGGCTGCCGAGGTCAGTAGTCCAAATCCCATTAGGTCTCATTATGCCAAAATGTAAATGGCGCTCCATATAATGGCGCTTTCATTCCGGGGGGCGAAAGTGGGAGATGGCGCCCGCAGACCCGAGAGCCGCGGCAGCAGCATGTTGGGATCATTATTGTTTTTCCGACACCGAGGAGAGAAACCCTCTCTAATAATAAAGCCACAAACGTCTTTCCACACATCACGTCCAGCCTCCGGTGCCAGGTCCCGAGGTCCCGAGGTGGAACGGTGTCTTACACCTCCGTTCCACCTCGGCAGCAGGCAAGCGTCCCGAGGAGAGGGACGCAGCGGCCTGCCTGCCTGCCAGAGGCCGCCGCCGCGAGGTCAAGGCTGGACACCGAGGGCCAACACACACACACACCCCTGCTTTCTGCGGCTCGGGGACACAGACCTTCAGGAAGGAAGCTGAGCTGCGATGACGCGCTCGCCGTCGGCTGCAAAGGGAGGAATGTTGTTCTTGTTGTTTACGCGCGCATCCATATCGGGGATGCGTCCGATCTTAATCCAAATGCCTGAAGCCCATGACGTACACGTTGAGCTATTTAACGTATACAAGACAAAAGGCTTTTTCTAGTGGAAAAGTATTGCTTCACTTCACTAAAGAAGATATGTGATGACAATCTGAGACACATACTTTCCATTACGAGGAATACGTTTTTGTTTTATTAGTTATGTGTTTTTTATTAGTTATATTATTGGATCAATACTATTAGAGTGCCTGGTGAGCGAAGCGCTGAGGAACCACATTTGTTGTCTTTGCCAGAAATGGGACGTTTGTGCGAACTGTTTAACTACAAACATTAATGATAAAGGTAGATATGTCCCAATATGGGGGTTTTACTGGATCCGCTGGTTCCGAGTAGGAAAAAAAAAAATCTGTTAATACAAGTTTTAAGTAAATGACCAGTTTAGTATTGAGTAATGTATACATTTCACCAGTGAATGGGGAGAAAATCTGAGCCTTAGATGTGGGTGAAACTTTAGCATCTACTTAGCCACAAACAAACTGAAATGTCAACAATTAACTTGCCATGCTTGAAGGTGTTTGACATGTTCGCAATGAATTCAACATTAAATCCAACGCAGGCATTTTGGAATTGAAAAATATTTTATTTCTTGCGCAGTCCAGCTGCCTGCCCACATTAAACACAAGCAATATTTAAAACACATAACATTTTCACATTACGCCAGGGAAAATACAAAGTGTTATTATGCAAGTTAAAATTGCACCTTTTGTGCAAACGGTTCCAAACAAATCCAGAAGAGCAACACGGCAGTAAAGGCCAAGGTCACAAAAGACGACAGTCTTCAAGTGGGTGTCAGCGTGGAAATACATTCAAACAGCTCCGTCGGTTAAAGAGTAAAGTGTTTTGACAGCGATCACAGGTTTTGTATATACAGTCGTGCTTCATCACAATCTTCTGGAACACATCGCTGCCCCAAAAATCTGTGAGTAAAATGTAACAATAATCGAATGTGGTAGAAATGCTGCGTGCACTGCCAAGTCAGCACAGCTCTCAGCACCATGCACTAAAAAATTGCTTATCCGTGTTGTTTATGCCGAGGATTTGCATTTGGGATTATTATTATCCCGAGGCAGTGCCAAAGAACACCATCAGCGCTCTGTTCACATTGTCACAGCGGTAAACAAATGACTGGAGGAGTGTGTGTGTGTGTGGGGGGGGGGGGGGGTCGTCGGACCAGGAGTCAATGCGCCTGCCCTCTGGCAGAAGCACACATTTCTTTGTAGAGGTCGGAGTAAATAAATCTCGGGTAGGAGTCGTTCTCCATCAGGCTGTAGACTTTACTCTGAGCTGCCAGGAAGATGGTCGCAGTGGGCTCGTGGAGGTTCCGGACGATGGTATTTTTTGTGTGGAAATCCAGGTTTATCTGGAACCAAACGAAACAGCCATTATGACCCTTTGCCTTTTAACGAAGAATACCTTCTTGTATTCATAAAACTTGAAGTACATCGATTCTGATTTAAAGGATTTGAACAGGATAGAAAGGCAGCTGGTACCTCTTTGGGAGCTTCACTTCTAACAAACTCCTCGTAAATACTGTCGGCCTTGGACGCCAGCGCTTTGTGCGACGTGATGTTCCTGAAATCCTCGCAGGCTGTCCAAAACTCAATGTTCTCCTCGCAGAACTCGGACTTCAGAAAGATAGAAAACACCGTTTTCCCGTCTGTGTGGAGGGGGGAGAGAAGAAGTGTTAACGAATCGGTGGGTAATACAAGCCCCGGGACGGCAAAGTAAGTGAAAAGCCATTACGGCTTCCTTTTATGTAAACCAATAAAGTGCTTTCATTTGGCACACAGCAACCATGCGACCTTTGAGACACTCATGCACCCGTAGTGCAGTGAGTGATGCTTACATTTATGACAGAGTAGTTTGTCAAGCGACTGCGCCCATTGCTGCACGTCATCAGCAGTTGGCCTGAAGGGGAGAGAACACAGAGCGGATTAGAGTGGAATTTTGGAGGAACAAATCTGGAACAATTAACTTCTGTAAACGATGGTTAAAGAAAGCAAAACTTTAGATTTTCAGATTTAAGTCATTGTGACCTGGTTGGGTTGCATTTACTGTACGTAAATGCAAATAAATTAACATTACATACATTAAATAAAGTGCATAATGGGTAGGCTGTGCAGGAACAACAAATAAAGTAAAATGAAATAGAATATTATTCAAAAGTTAATATAATTGTATTTATATATTAAAATATTGTATAGATATAAAGCAAAATCAATTGGAGATTAATGATTAAATGATATGACATAGTCCTCAAAATAAAGAGGTCTTACCTATAGGATCGTTTCTTTAGATGTAATAATGACTTGGAAGTGTTAGTCTTCAAAAGAAATCCAATTCTTTTCCTCCAGGTGTGCCTCCTTCAAAAAAAAAAAAACATCAGTCATTACTATTTCATGTCAGTTTAATTGCAAGCAAAATCTTTTAAAACCACATAATGAAGCGCATGATGCTCATTGATAAAGAACTCACTTTGTCTTCTCCGTGGACGCCTCATTTGGTGCCGCACAGCCAGTCAACGCCATGTTTTGGATCGACACAAAGGCAAGGTTCTCTCTCATGGAGCAATCTCCTCTCCTTCTCCCTCTTGACTTTTCAGGGAACTTTATAGTCACCCCCCCCCGCCCCCCCCCCCTCCCACCGAGTTCCGGTTTGTGACAGCGAGGGATGGCCTTAACGCGATTGGCTCTTGCTGTGTCAACACTAACTCTCCCTGGTATGACTCTCAGGGCATGAGGCATTGGGAGGATGTTACTACAAAAGCATTACCTGCACAGGCATCCTGCGGGCTGCACATTTCAAAGGTCATAGTGTCACTTGTGTTGCAAACACAATGTCCTTATTACTAAAACTGTATGAGCTGTATTGAAGGGGCTCTGTTATGAATCTATCAACAGCTCTCTAAGCATTGAACAACGTTCTACTTTCCTCATATTATGATTTGAAAAGTATTCTCTGCAATGAAAGAACGACAAGGACACGCAGCCCCCCCCCCCCCCCCCCCTCACATAGCGTAGCCTTCAACGTGCCTTTTCCTGCTTCCGGGAGCCGTTGCCTTTGCAACACTGGGTACAGTGTTCAACGCATTACTCACACAGGGTGTGGCTATCATGACGGCCATGTGCCAAGGTTTGTAAAAAAAAATATGATGGCGCAATGTCCTCTTACCTCCATGGGCGCCTGGGGAGAAAAATGTGGGCAGGGTTAAATGAACTCTTTCACAATCTTCTCATAACATCCGTTCATGAAAAATGTGCTTAGGATCGTTGTTCTTTCTTGGTATTTAAGTCCAAGTATTTAAAAAGATGTTTACCTTTGGTTGGGGTGTCTTTGAGGTGTAAATTACCGGGTTAACTATTTTCAACGGCACAGAAAGCCAATACCTCAAAGCTGTTGATCAGTCATTCGGCACCGCCTAGGTTGAGGAATTTTATTCATTTATAGCAAAAAGTTGTAGCCCACACTTCGATCTGATGGAAAAAAAGCATTGTTGTTTTTAGGGGTCTGCTGATCGTGAGACACTATCAGGGTCAACAGTAGATCCAACGCCGTAGGAGGAGCTTAGAGGGAGGGGGTGTTGGCACGGGGGAATCAGAACACATAGTGAGAACTGGATGTCAAAGTACACACCTGTGACTCGGACAGTAAAGAATGAAACAGCTGACGTAACGGCGCGTTCGGTGTTGTGTCAGAAATGTTCCAGGCGCTGGCAGGTGGTCGAGAGGTGGTTTTACATTTCCCAGACTTCCAAGCTGCCCAACCAGCTCTGACTCGGTTGCACCGTTGACGCGTGGATGTCTCTCAGCTGTAAAGCACGACCACTTGAGGAGGGGTCAGAATACTTTGACCACAAGCTGAAAATACGCAGAAGTACACCATGATATTTTGGCCTACGGGACCAGAAAGCAACATTTCATCAAAAGGGACAAATGTAAGTCCAATATTCACTTGGTTGTTGGATATCTTCACCTGCTGGACAACCATCATGCACCAAAAGACGCTTACAGGTTTAGAGAGGTTTCACAAAGTATGGTCTTCCAGCCCTTCTCCTAGCAAAGACCTGTTTGTTACACATATAGCAGGGTTTTAAATGAATAACATGTAAAACATGTGTTTAAGCTGAAACCTGCATGTCTCTTTTTTTGTAAATGAGACACCCACATCCTTTTCACTTTGCAATGGTGTTTTTCCATCTAATTACAGATACAATGTTCATGCATGGTGAGTGGTATAAATGCATACAGCCTTTGTTATGATCGGTTAATTAGCAGCATTTCAGGAGTGCAAGACAGTTAAGAAATGTCGGCACACGATGATGCGTGCTCTGCCTGCTTGAGCCTGGTTTTTAAAGTCATTTCATGTCAGTCTCTTGTTGAGAAACACCATTTAAGCACTGCGAAGCCCATATTCCAGTAACGGTGTAGTTTGACATTTACATCATATCCCAGAATCACTAAAAAGGGGCCTTTCCATTGAGGCACAGGACAAACGTATAACAAGCACAATCACAATTTGTTCTAGATCCTTTGTGCCGTAATGCGTGTACGTCACACACAGCGCCGCGTGTTGTGGTTATCTCCCTCCCTCCCTGGGGAGCCTGTCCGCAGGGCCGTGTGCAGACGGTGATTCCCAGCACCGCTTTGCAGAGTGCGGGATCGTGGATCAGAAAGCCCGGCTGCACTGCTCACTCCTCGCCACTATTTGGGGGTTTTCATTCGAGCGTTTAGCAGTTATTATCGCCACAAAAAAAAAAAAAGAAAAGAAAATGCTTAAAGTAAAAAGGTAAACATGGACTTTAAGCGAGTCCACCAGCATGGAAGACTAGTTGTAAAGGACTGCAATTACTGTGTGTGTGTGTGTGTGTGTGTATACTACGGACGGCAGAAAAAAAACACCATGGCTGCTGCACATGCACTCAGCCAAAAACAATTAGAGGGTGAAAACACATTAGAGACAAGCAATGGTTGGTAACTAAAATTGGCTTTCCAATTTGGCTGTTTGTGACTCGTGACTAAAGCTAAAATATTAGACGAAACCTCAACAGGAGTCAGGAGGTTTCTGTGAAACACCTGGATTGTCTTAAAACAGCCTGATGTTGTTTGAGATTTTTTAAAGAATTTATTAAGCAAACGTGTTTGTGTCAGCGGCCGAGGTGAAGAAAAAATAAGTTATGTTGCCAACAACGCCACCTAGGTAAAGGCTAAGAGCCCTAGGAACTCAACTAAAACAAAAGTCCAGGTTCTTTATATTTGGGGGAGAGCAGTGACATAATGACCCAAAAGGAGACAAGGGCGGAAATACTAATAAGGTATTTATTTTAATATAAATGCTTAAAATGTATCCTAAACCCTAAAATAGTCCATCCAAGGCCACCACAGCAGAGTCCCGCACGTAGATCTCCCACCAGCCACAACACTGGGTTGACAGCCGCCCTCTGCTGCTCGTGCTGCTCCTGCTGCTCCTGCTGCTCGTGCTGCTCGTGCTGCTCGTGCTGCTCCTGCTGCTCCTGCTGCTCCTGCTGCTACCACCACAGCTCCAGCTCCAGCTCCAGCTCCAGCTCCAGCTCCAGCTCCAGCTCCAGCTCCAGCTCCAGCTCCACACTGCCACGTGTCCTCTCTCTGTTCTTTCTGCACCCCCCAGTCTCTGTCCACCTGTCTTAAAAAGGGAACAGCCCCGCCCTTGGCAGTTCTCCATTGGTCCCTTTGCCAATTAGCGGCTGATTGTTGGTGTGTCACTGGGGCAGATTGTCAATTAAGGACACCATGCCAATTAAAACTGCAAACAAATTGCCACACAAATCATGCAAGCAAACAACAAAAACCATGCAGTAATATCAATAAAATAAACCAATAAACATGCAATTGTCCACCCCGTGACATACCCCCCCACTTAAATGTAGGCAGTCCCTGCCACTGGACAAGCCTAGTCTCGATATCGGCCTGGTGGTAGTCCACGGGTAGTTCGTGTCGACCGGCGGAGCACATTCTCCACTACTCCTGCTGGTTGTTGTTGTTGTTGAGGCAAAAAGTCTGCCCCTGCTTCTGGGGGCACCACATAAAATCCAAAACATACAGGGTCTACTTCCGCCCCTGTCTCGATTCTAGTTTCTGGTTCAGGGGGGACATGGACGGGGGTTATACAAAGTTTCAAAGCATTCCTGTGCTGGGTTCTTTCCTCCCCCCCACGCTCTGGCCTAACTTTATACACCACTCCAGAATCGCCCACAAGGCTAACTACAACATAGGGCTCTGGATTCCACCATGACCGTAGCTTCCCTTGCCCCTGTCTGTTCCTATCTCTTACCCACACTCGTTCACCTGGGAGGAAGGATAACGCCTGGGCCTTACGGTCGAAGCTTCTCTTATCACGTTCAGCAGCATGACCCATCCTACCTCTTGCGAGCTTGTAGGCTGAAGTTAGCTTATGATGATGGTCTTCCACCCACCCACTAAGTGTCAACTCGGGTTGTTGGGGCGCTACTCCCAGCTCGACGTCTACTGGGAGTCTTAGATGGCGGCCAAACATAAGGTAGGCTGGGGCAAAACCTGTAGAACTGTGGACAGTATTGTTGTAGGCTTGTAACAACTCAGGAACATGCTCTGCCCACCTATTCTGCCTTTCACCCTCCAAGGTGCGCAATAAGTTTAGCAGAGTCTGGTTCATCCTTTCTACCCTACCGTTTCCGGCTGGATGATAGGGGGTTGTTCGACTCTTCGCTACTCCATACATAGCGCAAAGCTGCTGCATCAAAGTGGATTCGAAGTTTGGGCCCATATCGGAATGGAAACGACCTGGGCAGCCGAATGTCTGAATGACATGAGTCCATATTGCCTTGACTGTAGTCTTCGCTGTCTGGTCTCGAGTTGGTACAGCCCATGCGTAACGGGTAAACATGTCAGTCATCACAAGGATATTTTGGTACACATCTGTAGGCCTACCAAGAGAAAGAAAATCAAGGGCAACTACCTCAAGAGGGTATGACACAACAATTGGGTTCAGGGGTGCCTTAGCCTCTACTTTGTCTTTCTTCAAGCTACACATGACACACCCCGAATGAAACCCCTGCACCTCTTCTTCCATACAAGGCCAGTAGAAACAGCGTCGAA
Organism: Pungitius pungitius; assembly: GCF_949316345.1. Lineage (NCBI taxonomy): Eukaryota > Metazoa > Chordata > Actinopteri > Perciformes > Gasterosteidae > Pungitius > Pungitius pungitius. Next base: position 3,796,179 of record NC_084906.1, read on the forward strand.
TATTGGCCAAGGTCCTCTCAACCCCTGGATGTCCAGCTGCCACATGGTACTTCTGCCAGACTTCTTGGCACCTAGCTGTTGGACACACAATTTGGGATCGTAGCTCGTGAGTGTTAGGGTCTATTACCTCCCGGTAGAGGACCTGTTCTCGGATAACCAATTTCTTCCATTGTTGGAGGATCCTTCTGGTCTTATCGGTCATAGCCCTTTTCTCTGGTCCTTGTGGAGGAAGTCCCTGGCCCACATACCTCTTGACGATGGCAATGTCAGGGTCATCCTGTTGCCAGTTTCCCCACTCTCCAGATAGCAGTGCCACTCCGTCCTCTTGGTCGAGCCTAGCAGTGGTGAGGTCGACCCTAGCCGATGTTCTGCCTGTGGACATGGACACTTGGGGGAACCTGGACAGGGCATCAGCGTTAGCATTCTCCTTTCCAGAGCGGTACTTCACAGTATAATCAAAAGAGGCAAGTTGTGCAACCCACCGCTGCTCCACAGCGCCCAGACGAGCAGTCTGTAAGTGAGCCACTGGATTGTTGTCGGTGAATACTACAAACTTGGCTCCGGTGAGGTAGTCTTTGAACTTTTCCACAACAGCCCACTTTAGGGCCAAAAGTTCTAACTTGAAAGAGCTATAGTTTGAATCATTCTGTTCTGCCGGGTGCAAGCTACGGCTAGCATAAGCGATTACCCGCTCTTGGCCCCCTTGCACTTGGGCAAGGACTGCGCCCAGTCCTTTGTTACTGGCATCAGTATACACTACAAAAGGCAGCGTGAAGTCTGCATAAGCTAGGATTGGAGCTTGGGTTAGGGCAGCCTTCAGTTGTTCAAAAGCAGATTGGCATTCTTCTGTCCAAATCACCTTCTGAGACCCTGACCTTTTATCAGTGGGAATACCTGCTAAAAGCGCATTCAAGGGTCGGGCAATCTTTGAGAACCCCGATACAAAACGCCTATAATAACCTGCCAACCCTAGGAAGGCTCTAACCTGTTTGGTGGTCGTTGGGGGACTCCATTCAGTGACTGCAGACACCTTCTCAGGATCAGGACGGACGCCTTCCTGGTCGACCACATGGCCTAGAAACTTCACCTGTTGCTGCAAGAGTTTACATTTGCTGGTTTTAAGTTTCAGACCATACTTCTGCAGTCTTTTAAACACCTCTTCCAGATGCTGCAAGTGAGAGGGGAAATCTTTTGAATAAACAATGATGTCATCCAGGTAGACCAGCAGAGACTCTGTTAGTTGCCCGCCAAGGCATCGTTGCATAAGGCGCTGAAAAGTAGCAGGGGCATTACAAAGGCCAAATGGCATCCTATCAAACTCGAAAAGACCCAGCGGTGTTGTAAAGGCGGTCTTCTCGCGATCTTGGGGGTCCATTTCCACCTGCCAGTAGCCACTTGCCAGGTCCAAGGTTGAAAACCACTCAGCCCTATATAGGGTGGTAAGGGTCTCTTCAATTCTGGGGAGGGGAAACGCATCCTTATGAGTCACAGAGTTCAATTTCCTGTAATCCACACAGAACCTCAAACTTCCATCTTTTTTTCGAACCAGCACAATAGGTGAGGCCCATGGACTAGAGCTCTCTCGAATGACACGGTTATTTAGCATACCTGCTAGCAGACTCTTCATATCTTTATACAGAGTTGGAGGTAAGGGCCGGAACCTGTCTCGAATTGGAGCCGCATCACCCATGGGTATTCTGTGTTGGACAATGTTAGTCCGACCAAAGTCATCGTCGTTGGCGGCAAAAACATCACTCCACTTCTTTAATAGAACACCGAGGTCCACCCGTTGCTGCTCAGTTAGATCAGGCCGGTCAACCGAATTGTTAACCCACCAGTCTGGATTTTTACCTTCTGGGACCTCAGAGGCCTCCACAACGCCAACCTGAACTACACCCTCCGAGTCTTGTGTTAGGCTCAAATTCTCCTTTCCATACAAGTCCGCCTCCTCTACTTGGCTGATAGTCCCCAACTTCTGGTATCGGCCTATGGACAGACTGTATGGGTGAGGATTACAAAGGCGAACAGGAAGTCTTCCTTTCCTTACCGTTACCACGGATCTTGCAGTGCCAACGGCACTGGTGTGTGGGAGGGGTTCCACCAGTCCACAATAATCAGTCCCTTTCGGGCCCATACAAGCACGACCCCATATTACCACTTCGGTGAAGGCTGGAACACATACCTTCTGGCGGGTAGCGGGACGGATATAATGCGTGGCCAATTCACCTGTTGAGACGCTGATCCGACGGCATGTAGCAAAGGCATGACTCCAAGCCTTTTGAGCCTGAGGGCTATCACAGGGCAATGCAGATCCCCCTGTATTCTGGAAAAGAGTCTTCCAGCAAGCACCAATGACATTCATTCCCAGAATCAAGGGATTGGTTGAACACTCGTTTTTTACAATGACAACACCCCTATTCGGTATCTTAATGTGTCCCACTTCGAAGTTCATCACTGCGTAGCCTATATACGGGATATCCAAGCCATTAGCCGCCTTGAGAGTCAATACAGCAGAGGTTCCTCCCACCCCCAGCTTACAATCAGGGAAATGTCGTTCCAGTACTTGCTGTTGCATTAAAGTTACTTGAGACCCAGTATCCAGTAACCCTGAGAGTTCTACTCCATCTATGCAAACCTTTACTAGTGGACAATTTCCTACAAAAGTTGGGGCGGCCCCTAAATTGGCTATACCGTCTGACCCTACTACTCGGACCTCAGGAGCAGGGCTAACTAGTTTAAAGCCAGCTGGGTTTCTGAAGTTCTTCTACAAAACCTAGCCACATGTCCCGGCTGTTTGCAGCGACGGCAGATAGGCCTACCTTCAGTATCCCATGTATTGGAGCAATCGGATGTAGCTCGTCGTCGTCCGCCTACTGGTGGAGGATACAGGGAATGGTTAGGTTGCATAGGCTCTAGGAGAGGCCTTAGTTCCTTAACGATCTCCTGAGTCAGCCCCTTCATCTGGCCCGCAACTTCTGCCATAATCTCATCCTTCAAGGCTTGTTTCCAATCCCGTTCCGATGTCAAGGGCTTTACTGCCTGGGATTCTCGCACAGCAGAACACTCTGCTTCAATTTGCCCTTTGCCACCATGCTCGTCGTCTAGCAGCATCGCCTCCTGGCGTAGGTCATCGAAACTCCGTCCCGGGTTACGTCGGGCATAGGTTTTTAGGTCCTGGGCCAGGGCGCCTTCCTCCAAGCCGAGTAGAAACTGTTCGCGCAGATTGCTTTCTGTGGGGGCGTCATCTGGGCTGCGTTGCTGTAGCCTGCAATATAGCCCTCGCAAACGTAACAGATAAGTTTTCACAGTTTCCCTAGGCCTTTGATGACACTTATAAAACTGGGCCCGCAATGCAGGAATAGAAGTTTGTTCCCCATAGAGTGCATCTAAACAAGTAAATATTTTAGCAACTCTATCGCGCTCAGCCTCAGCCAGAACACCAACCTGTTGTTTGGCTTCCCCCCCTAAAGCTCCCAAAACAATTTCTATTTTCCTTGCTTCAGGAAATTCCTGAATACCTAAAAGTCCCTGGATCTGTTCCTTCCAATCCCCATATTGTAGACTGCCATTAGGGCCTGTATATTTGGGCACCCAGGGGGCACCAGCATATAAGGGCATCATCATCATTGCTAGGTTAAACAACAATCCTTTAGGCCACTGTTCACTGCTCCCAAAAAATCCAAATCCTGCCGACAACGCCAAATTTATGTCAGCGGCCGAGGTGAAGAAAAAATAAGTTATGTTGCCAACAACGCCACCTAGGTAAAGGCTAAGAGCCCTAGGAACTCAACTAAAACAAAAGTCCAGGTTCTTTATATTTGGGGGAGAGCAGTGACATAATGACCCAAAAGGAGACAAGGGCGGAAATACTAATAAGGTATTTATTTTAATATAAATGCTTAAAATGTATCCTAAACCCTAAAATAGTCCATCCAAGGCCACCACAGCAGAGTCCCGCACGTAGATCTCCCACCAGCCACAACACTGGGTTGACAGCCGCCCTCTGCTGCTCGTGCTGCTCCTGCTGCTCCTGCTGCTCCTGCTGCTCCTGCTGCTCCTGCTGCTCGTGCTGCTCGTGCTGCTCGTGCTGCTCGTGCTGCTCCTGCTGCTCCTGCTGCTCCTGCTGCTCCTGCTGCTCCTGCTGCTCCTGCTGCTCCTGCTGCTACCACCACAGCTCCAGCTCCAGCTCCAGCTCCAGCTCCAGCTCCAGCTCCAGCTCCAGCTCCAGCTCCAGCTCCAGCTCCAGCTCCAGCTCCAGCTCCAGCTCCAGCTCCAGCTCCAGCTCCAGCTCCAGCTCCAGCTCCAGCTCCAGCTCCAGCTCCAGCTCCAGCTCCAGCTCCACACTGCCACGTGTCCTCTCTCTGTTCTTTCTGCACCCCCCAGTCTCTGTCCACCTGTCTTAAAAAGGGAACAGCCCCGCCCTTGGCAGTTCTCCATTGGTCCCTTTGCCAATTAGCGGCTGATTGTTGGTGTGTCACTGGGGCAGATTGTCAATTAAGGACACCATGCCAATTAAAACTGCAAACAAATTGCCACACAAATCATGCAAGCAAACAACAAAAACCATGCAGTAATATCAATAAAATAAACCAATAAACATGCAATTGTCCACCCCGTGACATTTGCCATATAAAATAGAAGGGAGTCACATGGAACTAATTCAAACTAATTACAGAGGGAATCATTTCCAGGGAGACCGTTTCTCTCGCTGCCTCCTTTCGCTGCCCCCAGCGGTGAAAGCTTTGTCTCGACATGACAGCCTTGCCATCCCGTATCTTGTTATTTCGGGCAGGTAGAGACACGAGCCGTGGATTCTTCCCTCTGTCCTCCTCGGATGGCAACCCGACCCCCCACAGTGGGTGGTTTGGTGTCACAGCAGTCGGGTGAAGTGGTCCGTTTATCAGTTTATTATTATATCTTAATTTGCTAATTTACTCTATAATTGATCTTCTTTGAAGGATAAAACACAAAACTGTAATGCTACTGACGTTTTGCTCCCGGGACGGACAAATCCAGTTAAAGTGACACTCATGAAATGAAATGCCAATAAACCCACAAAACATTCCCTCAGTTAATACAACAAAACCAGTCAGTCAGTCCTGAAATGTAAAAAACCCCACAGATATACTCCACAAGATGAAGGACGTACTGTTTTGTGCAGCATTTATAACAGCAGAGGCAGTTATGCGTTTATCTTTCATTTGTAATGCGGTTGACGGAAACAGCTTGACCAATTGGGAAGTCCATTTAGTAGCTTTCATGTAGAGATTTGTCCTTTAAAGCTGCAGTGCTGAATGCGGCAGGCAGGTTACAAATTGCAACCAAATAAAACATCCTCCATCAGCCAAGCGTGAAGGAGCTATGGTGACCAAAGACACGAAAACACGAAAAGGCAAACCGCCCTTTAGTCATCAGACTTGACCACCCGGTCCCTTTATTTCCTCTCTTTGGTTAAACAATACACAGCTGTCACAGAAGTTCTCGGGTCAGAAGCCCGTGTCCCAACATCAGCCCACAACGTGCACAAAAGTTCAAGGGCCTTTTCATCGCTGCTGGAAGCTTTAATTAATGATCGAGTTCATGCATTTCTTCCGGCTTCATGTAGACATTTAAATGGATATGTTTTTTTTTTTCTTTCTTCAATTAAAGACACGATGAATAAGTACTGCAGGCGGTCTGTCATTATGTGGGTTATAATTAAGCAGATCTAAGTAAAGGCCTGAAGTGGCAGGTATTCCCTTTCACAAGTCATTCATCATGTGCTGATGACAGTTGCTCATTTGGCTGAAGACACTCTCAGCGCTATCACATCGGCTTCTCTCCCGGTGGCTCCAGCAAGTTGAAATATAGATTATCAAAGCCACTAATACATAACCATCAGCGGCTTCGGTTACTGTAAATTAGATCAGGGTACCTTTTGAAAATAAGTGGAAACATGATTGATCGATAGGTTTCATTTCCCCGTCCTCTCTCGAATGGCCGACGACGTGACCCCAAAATGTAAATTCTCCAGTCAGTTCATTCCAATGAATCCTGCAAAACTGATTCATGGGTAAACTTAATTATGAAGTTACCCATTATGTGTCTTGTATAATGGTGTGTTTAAAAATATATATATGACGGTAGGTTTCACAGGGTTTAAACGTTTCAACACTATATGTCACTAGATTAATGGAAGACATTTGTGAAACCGATCTGGATCCAAACCAGCGGGGCCGAGGTGGTGGGCAGCTACACATCCTGGTGGATGCATCAATGGGCACATTATCACATTTAAGAAGCTAGCGCTTAATGACTTTCTATCGTCACTCACTTTTCAAAGTTTCATTGAACTTGTAGCGACATATTTTTAATGGAGAACTAAAATCTCCAGGCCAATTCTAGTTTTGAGCATGAAATGCATGCTGGAACTAAACCCACTAATTAGTTATAACCCAGTAAAGGTGTGTATGCGACAGGTCGGCTCAGAACGTACCCATTAAGTGAAGTTCAACTACAACGCCCCCCCCAAAAAAAAAAAATAAGTGGTCGATCTGTTTGTAGAATTAGGCCGCGAGAATTAGGCCACGAGTAGACACATGTCGATTTGGCAACTACAGGGAAAGAGTACATGACTGGGTGTTGGCTGGATTTAGGCTTAACTTGATTAATTCTAACATCTGCCTGAAACAAATCAATAACTTGTATATGTTTTAAAGCTCCTACATAGCGTTGTGTTCATTTGTTTTGGGTGGCTGCATTTCAAAAATCGCTTTGTTCACAACGACTCTTTTGTAAAAGAACAGATAGCACAGTGTTTGTTCACAAAATTCAAAAATATCCCTCAAATAAATGTATTAGAATAAAATACTGGTGCCATGTATTTAAAATATTAGAAATGGGGTTTTCTTTACAATTTTGTAGAGCAGAGCATTCGGGTTCGGACTATTTAATGTACACCGATCTACACCAAGAACGGTCACAGAATGTCAGTGTAACTAAGCAAAGCTATTAAAAGACAACTTGATTAATTATGTTCTGTATGAACACTGCTTAAATAATGAAAGGAACAGTAGATCAGGGTTTGGCATGACTTCAGCTGCACTTCTCTGATAACGATCTGGTTGGGTAAGGAGCGAACGTGGTTGTTCAAATTTCAGCTTCATTGGTGCTGTGTGAATAAACAACATGTGCGCTAGAGGTGGAACAGTGACACGACCAGGAACAGACCACACGAGGGGGGGGGTGGGCGAAGGGCGCGGCGTCCTGAGCTCCGTTGGCACTGAGGAACTGAGGAACACACAGATGAGAGCGGGTTGACCCCGATCACCTGTGATACACGTGACGGGGGCTGGAGAAGCCGAGGAGAACGCCATGCTGCCGTGCAACGTCGTTCAGGGATGATCTGGGGAGGCGTACTCCTTTGAGGGAGCACATTAGGTACCGGGGTGACATCCTTGGACCCGTGGTGAGACCAGGTTCTGGGTTCCTCTTGATGCAGGCAGTGCCTGGAGGACGAGAGGACCGCTACTGAATGGCCCCTCACGACAGAACACCTCTGGGTCACTGTGTTCCGGCCCATCAGACGCTCGGACTTTGCAGGAGCTCACCGACGCCGTTGGACAGATCTGGGAGGACGTCCCACGAGACACCATTCGTCGTCTCATTAGGAGCAAGCCGCCACATCATTGTTTCACTTTGATTTTTGGGGCGTCTATAAAATTAAGCCCTGTAGGCTGAAACCTTTATTTCCATCAAACGTTTTTTCACATTAAGATCTGATGTTTTCAAAGTGTTCCTTTAATTCTGTAAATGACGGTGTGTGTATATATATATGTATATATTGGCACTTAAGAGGCCATAAATGTTTGAATGTTTTAGGAAAATATGCTATACAAGCAAAATATAGTATTAAAGCCAGTTGAACACAGTTGAAGATCTTAAATAAATAACTGTACATCAAGTTGTGCACAGAAAAATGAATTAAAATAAAAGGTTATTAGTAAATGAATAAAGTAAACCGATGAAGGAGAAACCTAAAGTAACTTAACAAGGGAGTAGCCTACTTACTTCTCCTTTACTGCACCGTGGCTAGTAGCATGGAGCCTACTTCTACTCCTACATTGGCGTGGTAGGCCACAAAAAGGAAAACGGGAAACTAGCGTGTCGGATATCACATGGATCAGTTTGATTTAATGTAATTGTGAATGAGAAAACAAGATGGAAATTCAAGCTAATGCTGGGTTTTTCTTTTCAGATTTTACTATGACTACACTCACTTTCTTTTTTTGAATTTCCACCTCCTTCTGAAGTAAAAAAAATAAAAAAAATATTTGAATGAGCGAGGAGCTAAATATAATAGATAAATAGTTGTTCTGTATACTTTGTCAATCCACAGGATAGAGTTTTAAGTCTGAGCTGAGCTCCAGTCGCTTCTCTACAACAATGAAAATACCACAGCACAACTTTAGGCTTCCATGTGTATGTGGTGGAGTACTGCTTCAAACATACAGCAGACAATCACTATGTAAACATGCCAGATACTTTGTGATATAATGTTTAAAAAATCTATTTCACTAGAAGCGGGTTGCAGTTTTCATTTGAGTAAATTCGCTAAAAGCTATGATGTGACAAATGAGAGTGTGTGTGTGTGACTAAAAAAGTCAATTTATTCCAAGTGGGCAATTTAAATAATTTAATGTCGTTCAAATGAATAATATTTTAACAATCACTTCAACACAGCAAACCACTTGTACTCGAATGGTGATAACTAATAATAAATAATTCACTACATAACCTTTCAAGTAACTAAACAATTCACCCTTTGGAAAGCAATAGTAAGGCATTTTCTCAGATATTTAACATCCCATCATGCAAGGTGAAACTGTAATAATTCCACTAAAATAGTTTATTAAATAAAATCCCAACTCTTGAAACTTGCAGTAATGAAAGAAGTTTGTTTGGAAGAAGATATGGGGTCAGTAGCTAAGAGGAAGAATCTCCATTGAAGTGTTCCACAATGCCTCTTGCACAATTAAGTGGCCTTCTAAAACATCACTATGGACTCCTAATGCTCCTCATCTTTCCCGAGTGCTATTGTTAGATGGTTGGCCAAGTTTTGTTGCAACATCTTGTTCTTTTTTATTCTACGTGGCAGTTAAAAGCTATAACTAAACACTCACCTTCACCCTATCTGACACACACACACACACACACAACTAATCGAATATGACTGTTGCATTTTACATCCTCTCAAGACTCTGTACAGGAAGCACGTCTGCAAAAAAAAAGGAGGCCAGATGCTTTGTCGGTCCCCTCAACGAGTCACTCATCGTCAGAAGTGATCAATTTGTCAACAAGGCTGATCATCCACTGCGAGCGCACGGCGCGGGGTTAACCGTCATCAGGTCTGGTCGTGTTTATTCTGCTCCTCGGGGTTGTGTGACGCGCTCAGTCCGTCGGGACGTGGGGGGGGGGCCCGAGGCGCGGCCCGCTGCTGGGCCCGGTGACGCCGCCGAGGCGCGAGGCCTCCGTCGGTGTCAGCGCAGCGGCCCCTCCTTCCTCCTTTGTTGTTGGGCCTTCCTCCCGAAGGAGCTCAAACATTCCAGTTATGGGTTTTATGTCTCTCTCTCTCTCTCTCTCTGGCTCTCTCTCCCTCTCTCTATCTTCCTTCCCCCGGTGGCGCTTTCATCCCTTTGTGGCGTCCGCCGCGAGGTTTTCCAGTAGAGTTCTATAAATGTCCGAGCGGAGGAACCGCGGGTACGAGTCTCTTTCCATCAGCCCATAAACTATCTTCTGAGCGTCATCGAAGCTGTGCATGGTGGGAGTCTTTACGTTTCTTTTGATCTGCTCCCGGGTTTGATAGTCAATGTTGATCTGGAATGACAGATGGGAGCGATATTTCACTTTCTCAACGCGTGGGCTGGCACTTTACGACACGATATGATGTAAAGTGACTGCATGCAGGAATGCGCAAAAGTTGGATTTACCTCTTTAGGAGATTCTGCTTTGATGAACTGCTCATAAATCTTCTTGGCTCTTGAAGACATTCTGAATGAAGACTTAATCTTCTTGTAGTCCTCGCAGGTGAGCCAGAACTCAATGTTCTCATCGCTGTATTCAGATTTCAGAAAGTTGCGAAAAGTGGCCAACCCATCTGAGGAAAGCACGAAAGTCGTAGCGAGCGTGAGGTACAGACAACACCTTTGGTCAGCTTTAAAATAAATAAATATATATTCATATCACTAACACAATTCACTGTTCTAGTGGTATTCTCGTACTCCGGGGAAAGGCAACCTACATTTAGACTCGAGAAGCCTTTCCAGTGACTGTGACCATTGTTGGGTATCTTCTAAACTTAGCCTGCTGGGAGAGAATGCAAGTTAGATTACTCAACCAAAATCAAATTTGGGTAAAAACAAAAAAAATGAATAAAAGCGTGAGAGCGCTGCAAGGCCGCAGAAACTAATTGAGAAAGCCTTGCAGATGTGCTTATCAAATCCAAAAATGTCCACCCCTGGATGGATATCCTGGCGTGTGTGCCAAAGCAAACATGGAAACTCTACTTCATTTGAATCCTTTCATGATGCCATACATGGAAATGATGGAAGCATGCTGGCTATTTTAAAACAGAAATGTATGCAAAACACTTCATAAGTTCCCTTACCTCTCGGAGCCTGATGAGTTGGAGAACATGCACTGGAGTCGGCACATAAAGTTCTTTCCGCTGTGTACAGATAAGAAATGCATCAATTCACTGGATTTACTGCTGTTAAATTGGTTCCCAGTGGATCTGTCAAAGCATGTTGGGCCTGCTAGTAATTAGAATTGAGCATGTGAATGTAGTAAATTTAGATGACATCATTTCAGAAGATAACACCAAGCAACATTAATGTCCCCGTGAACTGCTTTGGATTCAGGTGTGAAGCGAAAAATAAAAACAAGCATCGCATATCCATTTGAAAGTAAAGCGCGATTTTAAAAAGTTCTTCCTTCGAGCGCCACGAGAAGTCCGGTTCAACCGGAGACTCACGATGCTGAGCTAGACGGTTCACTCACATGTTCTTGTTTCTGTTCCTGTCATCTCTGTCCATGATGAAGTGCTGTGTGTTGGGTGGTTCGACGATTAGGCTGGGCATTGTCTTGTTAAGTCCACCCTCCCAGGCTCTCGGTCCTGGTCATGCTGCAGACGAGAGGCGCTTTAGGAGGGTTCCCCCCTGCGACTCGGCTTTTTATACCAAGGTTTCCTGTTGCTACGGACCGGGGCTTCTAGGATACAGCAACAGCTCAGCCCAGGCTGAAGAGGAAGAAAGACTTTTTCCTCCTCCCCCCTCCCGTTCCTCCTCTCCTGCTACCTTACTTTTAGAAACCGCTCATACTTACACTGCACTGCATATTTGCCTCCCCCCCTCTCTCTAGTCTTGCTGCCTGTTATGTCTCTCTGCTTCTTTTTGCTGTGGATCCTCCTGACTAAACGAACCAGAGTGTGACTGTGTTCACATTATTTTTAGTCCGGCAGAACAGATGCAAATGACAGTAGCATTGTGCTGCGATAGGCAAATTTCAACCTTTGCACGTGTTTGTTTTTGGAAACGCTCAACCGCCAAACACATGTCTAGTGGAAACAAATGCAATGGGTGCTTTTCTGTCTGTAACAGACGTTTATTGATCTCTCAAATGTGAATTCAAAAGCGCGGGGTGGTGAATTTGTGCTGCACGAGGCCACGGTCATATCCGAAAAAAAGAGGAAATTGCAAACAGATTGCAACAGATGACTTGACGACAGGAAGTTCGAGAAAAAAAAATAATTGTCAGGACATCACATCATGACCACACTTGTTTCAGCCACAAAGTCACTGTCAAAACTGGAGACTCAAATACCAAACATGGAGGGCGGAAAATGCATAACCTTGAATTATTAATTTTTATATATGTCTATATGCAATCGACATATTTATGAGAATTAAATCCTCACAATTATTGAAACAGTTTTTGAACCCCTCAAAAGCAACGATATGTTGTCAACCCTAACATTGACGTTGAGATGATTACTGTTTATTTTACCTTCTGTACAGCACTTTGGTTCCACTTGTGGTTTTGAAAGTGCTTTATAAATAAAGTAGAGTTGAGCTGAGTTGAGACTCATTTTGGTAAGGCCAATTCAACATGAATCTAAGATAATAAGATAATGACCACAGATCTCAAGGCCAACATCAGCACCGACTCCAGACATTTGACTGACCACAGCCCTTTACGTCCGAGTCCGTCAGACTGGGATCAGACAGGATTCAAGAGGAATAACCAGTTGAGTTGAGTTGAGTTTCGATGGGAGAACTTGGAAAGAACTGGAAAGCTTCTTGGCGATTGACCAGAGCAAGATGAAATTAGCGTTTGTAGCACTGACCCTTGTCTTGATTGGTTTCCTTCAAATCAGTTCAGGTCTGACATCTTTGACGTTTGAAGTGTAGGCTGCAGCAGATGATTGAAACTGAAGAATGAGCTGTGGGAATTTTATTTTTTTAACCCATGCCAATGATCACCAATTTTTTTTTTTGAAACAACACACTTCCTGACATTCTCCCGGCAGGCATTTAAAGTGTTTCACGATGAAATTAAAGTTAGCTTCACATTAAGTGGTGGCAGCACAGATTAAATAGAACACACACATACAGTATAACTACCATGGAGCCAACATTGCACCCAGCAGCGATACACTCCCTCTCAGCCACTCTTTGTCTGGCCTTACCTGAAAAAATGACCTGAAACTAATGCATTAAGATGACTGTAAAACTCCTATTTGTGCAGGTTGGGACAGTGCGGATGGACAGTCTGATGATATCATGTAGGAAATGCTAGCTAACGGGTGTTTTTGGCCCTCGCTACAGGCTTCGTAATTCAAAACTGTATTGTTAGTTTTCCTCTTTTGAAGAAGAAGTGCAAAGGATCAGGTATAAAAGTCCTTGGGTAGCAAATGTAACTTTGCTTCTTTGCTTCACGCTAAGCTTTGGCTTGAAGTGGTACATGACGGAGTCACACCATGTTCCTCTGTTCACCTATTGGACAAATGGACTCTTTCATGTGGATGCATTCATCTGCTCAACATTAATAGAGACATTTGTTGCTATTTTACCTAAATGTCTTAGTTTTGCCTCAAGAGGTACTTGATGGAACAAGAAGATGAATTTACTTTTACCAGCCACTGTTTCTGTTAAGTTGTATTCACAGGGAAAACAACCCTGACAACAGGTCAGGAAAAGGAAAGCGATATGATTTGGACGGTAATGAAAAAAAAAAGAGTTCTGTGATATTGTGAATCTGTCTTATAGCCTGTTGCCAGCTGCGCCTGCTCACCATCTGATGCCCCAGGCTATTTGGTTACAATCTGCTCTTTAGCTTTGCTTCCCTGATGCCGCTCCCCCTCTTTTGCCCAAACACGGTTCTCCGTACTGAAGGGTTACGCCGAATCAACCGACGCTGGGGACAGAGAGTGCTCGCCTTTCATTTTAACGCGTGTCTATAGTTACAGGTATTATGAGGAACAAAGCAGAACGTCATCGGCGCCTGTGAAAGCATCCAGATCTAGTGAAGTTCCCCAAATGTGACTGTCTTGACACACTTCCTTTCTGCTGCCATGGGAACTGTGTCGGCTGTGAGAAAACAGTGACTGAGCACACTGCCATTCATCAGCGTGCTCAGTTACTGACGTTTGATATCCAAATCCTTAATTAAGCTTTTTATTGTAATACCTGCAAAACAAAGCTTTCATATATATATATATATATTTAGCTCCATGCCGTTCATTACACCCCTCGTGCTGCTTGGAAGAAACAAACTAAGCTTCACTCATCAAGACATCAGTCGCGAATTATTGTCTCCTCTTTTAAGTGAACAATATTAAAAGCACACTTCTCATTTGTCAAAGTAAAGCATCTTGTGTCTCTGCCCTCATTGTCCGTGGGCGATGAGGTAGTTCCCCTAACAAGGCAACACATTCAGCCTGATCTGCTACGCATCAGGTTGTCTGATGACTCCAGTGTTGTCGTTTAAGCCCCACTGGGTTATTATTAGCTGCCTCAGTACTCCTTTTTAAGGCACCATTTTTAAGAATAAGGCCATTTACAGAACAGAGTGAGATCAAGGGTTACCGCGAGGTTACTTTTTTCCAGTTTGGTAAACCCTTTTTGCTGCTGTGTTGAGTCATCTATGCACCTAATTAAAGGATATTACACGTGACCAAAGACCGAATCTCCTTGCTGGGTGCGCTGTGGAAACTGTTCTATTTTTTTCCTTTGGCATTCTAATACCGGGTCCAGTTAGATTGCAATCAGATGATTATGAATAAAAAAAAAATAATGACAATAGTGAGAATGAATATGAATGGTGAGTGAGAACTGCTCCTCTAAAGACCTCTAGAAGTCATGACTTTGTTAAAGAATAAACAGGTTTACCATTTATTTAGCATTCGTCATACTCTATTCTGCAGCCTAACTTCTTTGGACGTTTTCGTCAACGCATCATTTCAAAACTTTGCAAACTCAATTAAAGTACCCAAATATCAACAGTATCCAGTACACATACCCTCCCTCCCCCCCGCCGATACTACTTCTACCTTTTCCCGCTTTATTGTCCGCACTATTTTATTAAAGCATCATCTTAACCGTGAGAAGTTGATGTTACACGTTCTTGAAAACTTCCTCTTCAATAAAGAGACACTCCCATACAACGGTTTTGCTCCGAGCTTCTTTATTTTATTTATTCAGCGAAATGCGAGACAAAGCGCTGAGATCAGTAAAGCCCTTTTGAAACTTTGTTGTGAGCTAAATGTACCAGCGAGTCTTGGATTTGTACTTCAGACTCCGGTAGGCCTCTGAGTGGAGGAATCGGGGGCAAGAGTCTCTTTCCATCAGCAGGTAAACGTGTTTCTGGGCCTCATCGAAGCTGGAGAGGCTCGGCTTCTCCAAAGACCTCTTGATCTTCTCTTTAATGTGGTGATCAACATTGATCTACAAAAGAAACGACAGAATGGTGTTGAATGCAGTGGTGTTTTCACCGCCTTCGTCTCCCAGATGACTCTTTAGGAATGAGATTTACAACTAGAAAAACGAATGTTCCCAACTAGAATTTTCTAAGAGTAAGCCTAAGAGTAAGCCTCTTCATGTGGAAATCCACATGAAGAGGCTTTATTGGTGTGTGCATATCCAGGAATTATTAGTCTTGTATTGGTAATTTAAGATCGTTACTGGTCTAACAAGGTCAGTTAATAGACAGTTCATTATTGTCCCACACGGGGTGGTGCATTCTCACCCAGATACCAAAACCAGGGTTTTTGCGTGTTGACAAAATCCAGCCCAGAATCATGGCAGAACTTGGACCAGTCTGAAAACGTTATCTTTTTTGTTTAATCTTGGCCAAGACGAAAACCATGCCATCGGGAAGTAAATTGGCATCCATTTTTACTGGCGGATCCAAATTAATAGACAACTACGCGAGGATAAAAGGACACACACAACAGGACCGGGCGGAAAGGTCCCACAAACGCACAACTTTCAACCACAATGTGTAAAAAATGAATTAACTAATAGATATTTTCGTAGGTTTTTGTTGCATGAATGTAATGTTGGGGACAGTTTCCCCCCCCTAACTTTCATCTTTTAGCGCCCACTGTTCATGAAGCCAATTGCTTTTGTATTTCGTGACTATTTCATCAACTGCCGTGAGACTGTGCCGCTTAAAATTGTTTTCATCTCGCAATACTTCTATTCCCAAATTATTATAATATTATTATCCATTTCCCAGAGAATACTGATATGTGGGATTTGGTTTTTAATGAGCACAAAGTCGCACATCAACACAAGTGCTATTAAAGTCCAGGGGTTTGATGAATTAACTAATTATTTATTGTGTCAATGAGGTGAATAGATGGCACATTTACATGATATAATAGGTTCATTCTACAAATTAAAAAAACAAAAGCTTGCAGGGGAAAAAAAACCATGCATCAAAGGTGTGGACACTTAGGTATGACATAACATGAGAGCCTTTCTGCATTTGTATTGTATTTCATTTTTAGATTCTAAATCGGGACCTGTTGCTTAAATTCTTTGTTGATCATGGCACATACATCATTTCCAGTGTAGACTGTTGCATCATAATTCACCAGAACACTGAAGTTTTACGTCCTTTTATGCAGTTCTGTTAGTTTGTCCTACATTTTAATTTAACGTTTCTATTCCATTTGCTCCTTTTTTTTTTAAGTCTTGTGTGTTTGTTCCGGTTCATTGCCTATATGACATGGTCTCTTTTGACTTTTGAAATGTTTGCTTGCATCAATGTTATGTATAACTATGCTTTGCTTCTTCGTGAAGCACTTTGTAAACCCTGTTTTTAAAAAGTAGGCATATAAAAAAAATTGTCTGCTGGCTATTCGCCAAGCTCCGTCTCTTGCGACCACGAGCCCACCCTGGTGTCACTGACCTCTCGGGGGGCCGCAGGCTGGATGAACTCCTGGTAGATCTCCCATGCTTTCCAGGGAAGGTCCTCCGGTGAAGCAGTTGACTTGAATTCTTCACATGCGAACCAGAAATCGATGTTTTCTTCACTGAATTCAGTCTTTAGGAAACAGCGGAATGCTGCTAAATATTCTGTTAAGAGAAAAATATGTAAAATTTATGTTTTAATATTAGAATGTCCACAGTGGGTAGATGTGCCCATAATTGCACTATAGAGATTGATGTTGTTCAGTAATACTTTTGATATTTTATCTCAAAACAAGCATTTTGTAATGTGTTACTTTTATCATGAAGCATTATTTCCGTCGGTTGGAGTTCATCATCCAACTGCCAACTGTAGAGATATTTTGAAAATTCATTTTCAGTGTAGTGAATAGCGGGATCATAAAGATATCTACACTAGTGCCACATACAATACCTGAGTTTTGAAGGATATGTGTCATCATTTATTCTTTCTCCAATGAAGGACTGGAAGTCCTTCTTACTCACGCTTTGGTTATGAATGATATCAATCCTGCAAAACAAAGGAAGTTAAACTTTTACACCAATGTACAGAAAGAAAGCCTGTGGAGCTTGCTCAAACCATTACTCAATTGGCCTTACCTTTTGGGATGCTTCAAAGTTTGCCACATATCTTTCATTTTAGAGAAACGAGTCTTTGAAAACAGACATTTTGACATTTTAACATCCTTGGAAGTGTCCTGAAAGCAGTTACAGAAGTTTGCTGTGGTGTCTTTAAACAGAACTCGCCTTTACCTGCCTTCTACCTCGCAGGGAAGGAGTGAGAGCCGTGACGCTGAAGGCCTGCCGGTACACGTATATGAATTCCTCTGCTTGAGCGTGACGAATTCAGCGACTTCTCACTGACTCACAGCTGGAAAATTCCAGTTTGAGATCGTACCATTGGACGGGGAGGTTATGTCCATCCATCAACCATGAGGCAAAATACAGTTCTGAACTGTTTACCTAATGAAGTAGCTGTTCTGTGGATATCTCCCATGGGAGGCAAAGATATTCATCTTCTAACACAGGTAGACGTGTATCAGTACCCTCATCGGGAACATGACAAAGTTCAGAGAATGTAAAACCTAATTGTCATTGTGAGCAATCCATTGAGCTTGTGGAAAGGCAGTGTTTTTGTCCTACAAAAAAGCGGAATTGCGGTTGATTACACGTTCTTTGATTGAAGTGTCTAATTTATATTTCTAATAATACAATATAATAATGTGAAAGGAATCACTTGAAAGGACAAAACTACGGAATCTGCATCTCCTCTCAGCTTTGGATGGATCGACGTTGCTTCATTCGTTCCCATTGGTAAATTAACAGGTTTTATTGTTGCCACTGTTGCCATTTTTTGCAGCATACTGCACACAACCACTGACAGGACAATCAATTACCAAAGCGAGACTATGATTCAGTGTATTCCCCGTCTGTGATTCAGATGAATAGGCCTACATTTCTCAAAAAAATCTGCTCCATGTCTCCACCGTCATGTCGATTTTCCATAAATGCTGAGGATAACGAGGAACTTATTCCATTAAGAAATGTTCACAGTGAGGCGCAGGAATTATCCCCAACGAATGGGAGACTGTTTAAAAAAAAAAAAAGTAAATTGCTTTGTTTGGGTTTTTTACGAAAATATAGTACAAGTTCAGACAGGAAGGCTCTACTCGCGCCCACGTTTGGAGCTTATTTCTCATCAATCACTCCTTTAGATCAGCTGCTCTTCTATATGCAAAAAGCACAACGAAAAAAAATGACGACGGGTGGTTCCCAAACTGAAGGGGCTCACCCCTTAGAGGGGGCCACCATGGAACTAGAGGGGGGGGGGGGGGGGGGGTCCCAACACGCCCTCATCCACCCACACACAGACACACCGGTACAGAGTGACGCAGAAAGAGACTAACAAGGTCACTGTGTGCAAAGATGGACAGATCTGTGACAGCTTTTACAGACCACCATAACAACAACAACACAAAAACAGGTAAAAGTACCGAAATATGCTGAGGCACATCTGTCTCTGGGCTTTGCAAGTACAATGGTCGGCTAAGAAGAGAGACCACCATGTGTTAAATAGTGATGCCAGGAACCCGTTACTTAGCAACGTTAAAGTTGTCATTTCTATTTTGAGGCGGCGGGTGTTAACTAATAAAGTAACCTGTTATCTAACTTAGTTACTTTTAAAATCAAGTAATCTGTAAAGTTACTTTTTAAAAAGGAGTAATCAGCAGTCAGTGGTCCGATCACTTTTTCAAAGTAACAGGCAACACTGGTGTTGAGTGCTTTAAAATACTGCCCGGCGGACGGTACGAACCATTTAAACCAAAAGCGATGAAAATAAATCGGATTCTAAAAGAATCACCAACAACTTGTCAAATATGCTACCATTATCCTTTTTTTTTTAGCTTGAAACTGAACTAATCTGACAGACTCTTGCATAAAAGATGAATTGCTGAGTCATCGCCACTGAACGGGCCCCATTTCCTCTGGAATGGTGGTTGACACCAAAGATGTAAAATAGTTGAAACTGAGAAGCAGTTTACTGAGACTACGCTCCGATAGCGAGGAAGTAACACCTTCCGGAAAAGTGCCACCCTCATCGTCTGACACCCTGGTAAACTTGGCACGCTGTTTTGAATGAAAACACTTGAATCATCACTGGTTCAATTGGACGGAAAGTGTAAACAGCGCGACCGCGTGACTCCTAAATCTCCTTGGCTACTCCGCTCCCTTCACTGGGCACCAGTGGCTGGCTGCATCCGTTTCACAACATCGCTACTTGCTTACCGTGAGAAAAAGGTCGCTGTCAACCCTTCCATCACAGCCCGCTCAGTCAGCCTGCCAATCAGCTTATTGCTCCCTCACTGGGAGCTGAACACTAAACACGCTCACCCACATCCAGACATTTGCTCCATGCGTCCTCCGCTGTGAACTGAAAACACATGTTTAATGACTACACCTGGACGAGGGAGTAGTTGGGCTTTCTTGAAGAAATTGTACCTTATTGGAAGTTGCTTGAAAGTCAAAATGTACTTTACTGGCTCCTTAATTTATAAATGGAGGAACATTGCAGAAATCTTAACTGTCAATGATATCATACGATCTTAACAATAGTAGTAGTACACATATCTGCCTTGGTTTATACCTGGATTAGTAGTAATCTACATTCTTACAATTCAAAATATTCAGAATGTAGTGGCAATATCTGTTTGGTATGATTTAGCAGTGCATTCACCACACCATAATTCCCCCTGATTGACAGTAATAACACTTGTTGATTAGGCTACTTCATAACACTAACTCTCGCATGTTTTCACAGGATCTGTTGTAACATTAGGTTTACAAAATCGCGAACTATTTCATCAGACAAGTCCAGGCCGATTGACAGGAAGTCTGCTGCAAGGAACCTAAGGAACTTTAAGGACGACACACTTCACTTTGTATGACAAGTTGGTGTTCAGCACAGAGCCACCGCACAAAAAGCACGTGACATGTTAGAAAACGATAAACAAGCAGCGTGATCACATTCTGGCAGGTTTCAATTAAGAGCCCTGTCTATTCCGCTTCTATCAAACCGGGTAGCAGACAGAAAATTGGCAGTGCTGATTGTCTCTGTGTGGCTATTGTATTGAAAAAAAGAGTAGCAGTGTAGCATAAAAAAAAAAAAAAAAGGTACACACAAGTTTATCGTCAAGAAGAGGCTTTAAAAAAAGCCACATAATATACTCAGTGTTTCCCCCACCGTCAGCAGCGATTCAGCAGCAGAGCTGGGTTTTATGAGGAAAAATACACGAATAATAAGCCCACGATGTGCTGTTCGGACCCAGAAGAAGTGCTATTAACCCGATTATCCCATTTCTAGTGTTGATTGCTCTTATGGACCCTCACCATCTTATAGCTGTGACGTTTATTAAAGCTGTTGTGGTCTTCTGGCCTCTATCTTAATACATTTTTGCTGACCTGACAGAATCACCACAGTCTCAACAGCCTGACAGGGTTAGGAAGTTGCAAGTGTCTCACCATAATACTTTGCGGGAGAGAAGCTGAGAAAGCTTCATTTTATGCACTTCACTGTCCCCAGAAAGATGTCCCTAAATGTCACACTTCCTTTCCTCACTCTGTTTGTGAGCAGGAGTCGTTAAGACACTGTGGTTTTCCGTGTTTTATTTTGTTCTATAATAATGGGTGACGCTTTCAAAAATGCCATTAAAACAGCAAGAAATGGACGAAAGGCTTGATCAAACAGGAAACGTTTCTGAATGTGTCTGAATGCATTAACTTACCTGCAGCTATTTTCCAAATGAGACTTTTACTGAACTTCAGCTTGGGTCAGATTTGTCTCCATCTAGTGGCCACGTGTGCACAGATTCATAACAATTGTGTAGTGTTAATTGCGTGTTATAGTTTGGGAGGTTGAGAAAGATTCTTTCTGCTGTTATTAAGTACAAGTTTTCAAAACATGATCCAAGCGCCAAATGCCAGCTCACTAGACCCCCTCCCCCCCCCCCCCCACAGGCACCATTCATTTTCACACTTGGTGTGTAGTATTTGATCGAATGCACATTATCAAAATCAAGCCAAATGCATTTTACTTGGTCATATGAGATAGGGCCTAAGCACCCCCCAGCGCCAGTGTTAGGAATAAGATCCTATAAACACGGCTTCGTCTATTTATTTTCACTAATGGTCTCTTGGAAATTATTAAAAATTCAATCTCCAAGAGCCCAAGGAGACAACATTTAATTGCTTGTTTTGTACACCGGATGATGTATTTGACTTTTAAAGCATACACAAAACGTCCCAATACTTCCAGATAGTCCGAATATTTGCAAAGCATGATACAGAAAATGTTTGTTAATCCTAGTAAATAACTTCAACAATTAACCAATTATTGATTAATTGATTGCCTTTTCAACGTTTAAGATGAACACATACTGTTACCTACCTACCATACATTTTGTATGCCTGGGAAATACAATAAATGGACCCAAAGTGCCCTACCTGTAGTGACACATTATTTCAGCATTAGCTGAAGTATGCTTCAGGATTTCAAGAGGCTTGATCTGACCTCGTTGTGTGAAAGATACTTTTTTATTCCATGTCATAAGTGTGCTTATACAGAGTTTCTGTATTTTCAGTAATATTATAAGCAGTAAATATCCATTGTTGAATGATGCGTTACGGTTGCAGTGTCTTTCCCACAAAAACCCTTTGCAGCCAAGTGGCCGGGAGTAAGCTGGAAGAGAAACACTGCTGTGTCTTTAGATCACAAGATAGAGTGGATAAAAAGATACCCTTTCATCAGTCCTTAAATCTTTGGAGCCAGATTTAAAAGCCTTGAAGTCTGCCACAGGAGGAGTTAATCTTTGGGAGTTTCTGCATTGATGCAGTGTAAAGTTTTCTCCTCCCCAGTGGAGAAGAAAGAGCGGCTTGTGGAAGTCCGCAGAGACTGTGTTGCCTTATCTCCCACCCACTGAGAGCTGCTCCTCGCATCTCAAGTCCTGGGGCATTATCTCAGCCTCTGCTGCTCACACTACGTCGACCGGCCCGGGCTTTGCTGTTTGGGTCCATCCATCCATCCATCCATCCATCCATAGCAATCCTTCTTTCATTTACTTACTTCTTCCCAGCCAGGCCCCCAATGTTTGACTATTTTTTCCTTTCCTCCTAATTGCCTCACCTCTGGTCTTGTTTTTATCTCATTGTCCACCCTCTTCAAATCCTTCTTTTGTCATTAGACCGTCTTTTCCCTTTTTTCCACTTCCTTTGCAACTATTTGTCCACTCCTTCCAGCAGTTCTTTTCCTCCAGCCTCACAAAAAATTTTTCTGACATTCTTTTATTCTGCTGGTGCAGCTTTTTGACCATCCTCTCCTCACCTCCTTTCCTCAGTACTAAGCCCTCGCTGACTTCCAGCAGGGCCAGATATCAGATAATGCTGGACCTCCAATCAGAATGGAAAAAGTTTGGTTTTCAGCAGAATTGCTTGCAGGGTGACTTCACTTTGCCGATGCAAACTGTGCGTGAAAAAAAGTTTCAGGAATAAAAGCAAGAACGGCACTTCTTGCACAAGCTTCATTTGTTTATTTTTTCAATCTTTAAGTCTCACAAATTTCTTAAATTCATATTTCAGATCTCATTTGTCAATCCTCAGGCGTAATGGCTATAAATAGGTGTCACTGGATACTGATCAATACTGTCATGGGAGGCAATTCAGCTTATGAATAAGGTTAAAGGGATACTTTGACGTATTGGCTAAATGTGCATAGAAACCTTCTTGCCCAGCATTAGATGCTTTATAAAAGACCTGCATCCAACAGGCGGTTTAACTTAGCTTTAAATTGTGACATTCTGTGTGTTACATTGATTTAATTCCTCACCCGTAACACATCAACCCATTATTACACATTAGAACACTCACAGGTGTTCTTCTTCAGCCCCAAAAAAGGCCAGAGTGGAATGCGGAGCTTTCTTTTTTGTTGCAGTATAAAACAATCCACACCAATTTGGATTTTAAAAGCTGCCCAACAGATTTACATGTTGGCCTTTCGAAGCCAGTTAGTCCTCCTTTGGACAGCTCAGTATCTCCATCCTCTTCTTGCTCTAACAGAGAAGCCTTTTGTGTTTAATCTGAGATTCTCAGGAGAGTCGGCTGAAGAGCAGAATCAATCATTCAGAGAAGTGTCCGACAGGCTCCTTTGCTCATGATGCTTTCATTGCTGTTCAGCCTGTTCCAGGAGACCTTGGTACATTTCTGATTTCAGAAATCGTGGATAACAGTCGTTTTCCATCAGACTGTATATCACTCTCTGCGCCCCGTCAAGACAATTTGGCACCGGCTGAGAGAGGTTTCCTCCGATTTCCTCTCGCGTCACGCAGTCGATGTTTATCTGTGTTGAAGGAAATACCAATTCTTACTTCACACATGAGTTCTTTTATATTAGTTCGGAAAGTGAACCGCATGTTGAGGTTGAAATATGTGTAGCACTTTAGGAAAAGCACAAGTGTAAATAAGTAAATGGAGAGGAGCTGAATTGCCATTAGCTGCATTGATTGCAGGCTCCTGACATCCTGCAATGAAACGCTTTCACATCGTTAACGTACAACACATGCAAAGTAAAAGCCCATCTGGGAGTTTCAAAGAAGTCACGTCGTGCCGAGAGCAGCCCAATAACAGAACCTTAGCGATTCATTAATCTTCCTGCTATGAGAACTAAGCAAGAAAAGGCTCATGGTTGCATTTCATATTGAAAGTGAATTACACTGTGGAGGCATAACGATGTCAACAAGCCGGCTTGCACTTGAGGCTAATTTGGAGTCACACACACACACACACACACACACACACACACACACACACACACACACACACACACACACACACACACACACACACACACACACACACACACACACACACACACACACACACACACACACACACACACACACACACACACACACACACACACACACACACACACACGTGTCTGACTTTGTTCATGTCTCACTAAACAAAAGCCGTACCTGTCTGGGCGCATCAACTTGGACAAACTCTGCGTAGATCTTCTTGGCAGCCACCGTCATTTCTGCCTGACTGGTAATGGTCTTGTATCCCTCGCAGGCCAGCCAAAACAACAGGTTCTCCTCACTGTATTCGGTCCTCAAGAAGTCCTCAAACAGCAGCTGGCCTGCTGCACGTGTAACAGAAAAACTTGAATTGAGACAAAATCAGTTTGAAAAAAATAAATAAAGGTTTCATCATTTTCATTACATCTTCTTGTTGTGTAACCAAATCCACTTTAAATATGAATTAGATTTACACATGCTATCAATCTTCCAGCTCTCTATAATTAAGGCTACTTGTGATAAGTTGGGCACATAACTTCCATTTTGTGGAGAAAAAGAGAAATGGAGCCACTGAAGTCCCAGAATCCTTTTGTTCTCAAATCATCTTGGGATGTCAGGGCATTGGGCCAACAGCTGTTGTTTGTAAGATATTAGAATTTGCATAACCAAAGCCCCTGAAATGCCATATAGCGCTTCTAATTTCCAATTTTCTAACATGATATCACGTACAGAGTAAGACTTCAGAGCTTCTAACAGCAGGTCTTAATCTGGCTGATTAGACTACGGTGCTGAGAAGAGGTCTAATCACTGATTTGAGTGTCCTGTGCTTTGTTGCACCTGTTAGGGTGAGACCATATTAAATGCTGATATGGCCAAAGAGAACTACCCACAAATCATTGCAATGTGATGTTAAAAACAGGAAAACGCACAGAGACTTAAAAAGGTAAACAAAGAGGACGTTGCACGCGAGTATAGAAGTATAGAGTTTAGAATAAAATGTGTGCATTTAAAACAGGTGTTTTACATGAAAATCAACTCACTTATTAACCTATTAATAAATAATAGAAAAATCCTCGCAGCAATTTTGACAAAAACATAACAACTTTGAAAATAACTCTAATTAGAGTTAGGGGTTAACTCTAACCCCTAGTGTTGGGTGATGATTTGTGAACTAATACCTACTCATCACATCTCCTCCTACCTTCAACCTAAGCATAGGTACGAACGGTCGTAACATTTGTGTGGTTCTTCTCAACGTTTAGCTGCGCCGTTGGTGGTTTTAGGCCTATGTGGCGTCACAGATCGAGAGTTGGATGTCTTTCACACAAAAATCACCGTATTGAGATAAATGCAAACGATTTGTATATAAGTCTGACCCTATATGAGGCCAATTGATATGTGCACACAAGGAAATGCACTGTGGAGGCTTCGTATTATACATTTACATTAATAATCAGAGTATTTGATTAGATAAACTGATCCCATCAAGATTTTACGAAACATTATATCTTTGTGCAAACAGTGACATACTATCAAGTTAAAAAGGAAATGTCTACCTCTTTTTTAAAGGATTTCCAATCCTAATAACTTCCTTAGTGTCTGCCATATTGACCTGGGAAGTTGAGTTTGCAGCGATGTAGTTAAATGCAAGAAAGGACTCCAGGCAGCCAGGAGTAAATGCTCCAGCTGCTGCTCAAAAACATACTCTGTTATTCACACAAATTGCTTTGCGTGAATCACAGATGGCGTTTTGACAGTAATTGACAGGAGACAAAATACGTCCAGGGGCTGATGGTTCCCATCTACAAATCACTCTTGGGCCATATCCAAGCTTTCAATCATAACCGAGTCCACCTTCTAAAATTAGACGTAAAGTTATATGAAGCTGCCACATGCACAGCTATTTATTTTTTGCTACTATTAGACGATTTGTTTTACTTGCCACTGCATTTCTACAAAGGTAAATGGAGCAACTGGGATGCAAAAAAAAAAAATGTATCTTCGGATAGCAGACAAACTGGAATATTAAAGATTCAGTTCTGTTGAGTTATAAGAGAGCAGAGAGAGCAGAAAGAGAGAGAGACAAGGAAGGCATCGGCTTGGTCGGGTGAAAGCCATCAGAGTGGTGGCTTCATAAATGAATGGAATCACCCCATCTACCCAAGCAGCTCAGATTAGGCCTCTTATCTATGCCAGCGGCATCCTCCTTCAATATATCTCTGAATGGATGTGACTAACTTGAAGGAAGAATATATCCTCTATTTTCTTCAAGAAGCCTGAGGGCAATACACGATAATATGCAGAGTCCGACCTGCGGACAATTGAGTGTAAAAAAAAAATAGAAAAGAGAATGAAGAACTGAGAGAGGCATCTTGACAAAAGATTGAGGGAAATCTATGCGGGCCGAGTGATCTTACTTTTACACTGCAGAAGATGGTCGAGTGACTCTCCCCACGCCGAGACATCATCCCCAGGGTCCCTGAAGAGTAAACACGTCAGCAACAGGTACCGTGTGGCCAACAGCTGACCTACATATTTTGTTGGGGACACAAGTCCTTGTCTGCAAGAACGTGAGTCATTTCAACGTTTCCACAACTCACATCAGAGCCGTTTAACCATTAGTGAAAAGTAGTTTTTGACATTACTTTAATCAATCAGAGCAAATGTATGAAAAAAATATGGACGGCCATCTCATTTGCAACCGTAGAGGAAGAAATCAATGACATATTAGGGGTTAATTAGGTACTAGGTAAAGAAATAGTGTTGACTGCATTAGGGGTTCCCTCCTGACCATCATGACTTGGGGAAGCAAACATTAGAATAAGGATTTATTCCTTAGTCGTTGCAGCATAGGCAGAGAATTTGGACTGGATATGTAAAAGATGGCTGTGACATGGAAAACCATTCACCGTAGAGAGAAAGGTCATTTTTATCTCAGATATGTGGCAACTCACCACAATTCGGAAGTAATTGAGTTTTAAAGCAATGAGGGCTGACGGTGGGTGCACAACTCTGACCTGAATGTTTTAGATGTGAGAGCCAATGAAGCAGTGGCCTACACTTTCAGACCTGCAGTTCTTTTGATTCGAACAGATTTTTTTGCCCCCCCCCCTAAAAAAGTCCTTTAATACAGACTAATTTCTCGACGGTAGTTCATTCAATGAAGTTGTATTGGATTTCGATAAAGTTGTGAGAGCTTTGACAGCACAGCTTTGAGCTATACTTTTCCAAGATGGGGTTTCAAAAAAAAAAAGTCCCTCAGAAGTAAGACGAGGCCTCAGAGAGAAGGCTCGCACAGCCACACATTTTTGCATCATCCAGAGAGCAGACCGTATTCAGCTCTAAGGATTCCCACTCATCTGTGGACTTTTTCATGTTTTTCTTAGGGAGGAAGGAAGGAAGGCAAAGAGAGCTGGAGGCACACTGAGAAGTACAGAGAAGCAGACGGAGAGAAACTTCACAAAAAAGAAAAGGAAAAAAAAACGCACGGATCACAGGGGCCCCATCAGAAACACTTGCTAATAAACGCAGAGACAAGAGAGAGGCCTCCGCAAAACACATCCCAGCTCTGTTTTAGGGACATGCTTTTTTTTTTCCGTGCATGGCAAGATCTTAGTAAGTCACTGACGAACAGGCCGCAGGGGAAGTAACTCATTGAAAATGCTCTACAGTGTCAAAATCCTCCGCGCCAAACAACCAGTTTGTACAAAGTCTTGAAAGATAAATCCAGTTTTGAGCTCATACTTACAACATGTGTTTTCTGTGGCCAGAAAAAAAGAGGACAAGCGCGATATGCGTGCAAAAACGCACTGATCCTTCGCTGTTCGAGCTTCTTTTCTGCTACTTGACGAACCCTACAAAGTGCAAGTCCGCGCATGTTGAGTTGAAGCACAGACAGGCTCAAATTTTTGACATATGTCCGCTTTCCCTCTTTACTTTAAATACTCAAACTCCCTGAGCTAAATATAAGTATTACGTTTAAGCACCACTTTGTCTGTACCCATCAATCAGCAGCTACCGCTATGATTCCATTGAACATGTGACTTTAAAACATGAAAAGACTTTTTTATATGAAGCTTAATGAAAGTTCAGTCCAGTGGTACCTCATCATCTCTTTGTCTCCCTGCCATCAGCCTATTGTGGGCGTTCACCTCAAGTTACCTGACCAGTTATGCGTTTCTTGATTACATAAACTTAACTCTGTGCTGCATTCAGTTGTCTGAATATTGTATTTCGGTCCTTCGGGGCTTTCGCACACCAAGGCGAAATGGTCTGAAGTTGTCAATGATACTGTTATAGCAAAATAAAACTTCACGTTTGTCTGTCATTTCAGGCGGGTCTGTCATTTTATCTTGCATAGCAGTTTTTCTACCAAATTGAATCATTAAGGATATTTCAACCAGTGTTGCAACGTTTTTCTTGTGAGGTCTCAACCCCAGCGTGACGGCAGGAGGCCGCAAGGGGGAGCCCAAGGCCGCGTCCCCCGGAGCCAATCACCGGAATTCTGAACACCTGCGAGAGAGGACCCTATAAGAACAGCCCGACGCAGCGGGCAAGTTGTGAGGTATTGCAAGTACGCTTCTCTGCTGAACCGCTTTGTTTCGCTGCCCCTAAATCCCCACAGAGCAACCAATGGCGAGCTGGTACATCGTAGGCGGGCGACGTCGGGACCAGGGCTCTATAAAGGGCCCCGAAAGGTAGGACCATTCATCTGTGTGCCTTCATCTAGTGCGTGTGAAGTTTTCCTACTGCTATGGCTGTGCGGTTGTTTGGGATTCGACCACGATGCGGGCACATCGGTCTCCCGCTCGAGCAGTTTCGATCCCCTCTGCAGGACAAGCAGGACAAGCTTGGCCAGCCACTCACTGTGAAACAGTTTCAGAGACTGTTAGGTCTCCTGGCAGCGGCATCCTACGTGATCCTTTGCGGCGCGTTACACTTGAGACCGTTGCAGTGGTGGCTCAGGGCCGAGGGGAAACCAGCTCAGTCTGATCAAGGTCACTCGCCGTTGCCTGCGGGCTCTGGCCATATGGGGGCAGACGCCCTGTCGAGACAGGCGCCGAAGCCCGGGGACTGGAGACTCCACCCTGAGGTGGTGGAGCTCCTGTGGAAAGGCGGTCTTACCCAGGTAGACCTGTTTGCCTTCAGAGAGACCACTCACAGTCCTCTGTGTTTCTCCCTGGGCAGGATGCGTGAAGGAGATGCAGTGCAGGTGCAGGCATGGCCGGGGTCATGTCTGTACGCCTTTTCCCCAGCCCGCACATTGGCTGTCCGGGCCCATTCTATTTGGGGTATGGCGGCTTCAAAAGCCCTTCTGTCGGGGACCTTAATCCTGCACCTGAGCTCAGGAGCTCTCGTCTGAGTGTGCGCACTAACTTCACACCACGGTCACTTGCTCATATGGTGGAGTGGGTATTGGGTTCCCACAGCGTCTTCACGCAGCTCGAGTTCCCTGAGAGGGAACGTCTCTCGGTTACGTATGTAACCTTCGTTCCCTGAAGGGAACGAGACGCTGCGTAAACTTTGCCATACTCCCGGCCTGCCCGTGGCACTTGATTCGGCTTTTCAGAGATGAATGGTCCTGCCTTTCGGGTCCCTTTATAGCACCCTGCTCCCGGCGGCTCTTGAGTCAGAGTCTGCCTCCAGGGTCCATTTGTTACATTTCCTCCTTTATCGGACTCGTAAAGAACAATGTAAAAAAATTGTTTGGTTTTATCAGTCTTAGAATTATGATGTATTTCACCCAAGTGGTGTGGTCTAATGCTTTCCTTCTTTACCCTTTTTTAGAATTGAAAGTGTAGGTAAAGAAAAGCCTCTTCACTGGTACATGGCCACGAGTACAGAATAAACTGCATGACATTTTGTTTGCCATAGTAACGCTTTTAAGTGAGAGAAATTGGTGGGTTATAAATAGCCGTTTGGAAAGGTAAGTGCTGATTCTGCATCACAGTAAGACTTGAAACATACAAAAGCGCCGACTGACAGCTTTTTACTGCGCCGTTCTACAGAATGGACACACGGTGTGTGTGTCAATGCAGCAGAAGCAACATCAGTAGCTCAACTATTCAAATGTAGATGTAATTCATAGGTTTACCGTCCTAAACTAGACCCAGGTCATCTTCACTATGTTTTATTGGGCCGTCTTTATTGTTAAAAAAAAAAAAGGTTGTTTAAATTTTAATTTCAGATCCCTCAGTGTAACACACTGGGACAGGATTCAGGATTGTTTTGCCTTTGGTAGATGCACTACTCCTCTGGCCCTTTATTCCCTCACCATGTTACAGGGACCGGTTTCCTTTTCCATGAACACAGACATCTTTACAGGAACGCGGGGGCTTTTCGACACAGTTCACACAGAACCCCGTGAACGTAAAACCCTCCAGAGACAACCAGAGGCAGACGCGGGGTGCAATGTCCTCATCCGACGTAGTGCGAGAGAGCGAGAGAGAAGAAGGCTATGAAAATGACTGATGGAAGAACGAATGGCAGAGCTGTGATCAGGAGGAAAAGGGAGGGCGGGAGTGTAGAGAGGAGAGGAGGGGGGGGGGGGGGGGGACTCCACTGACAGCCGAGCGGGCTGAGCGGGCTTACCTGTCCGCCTCTCTCTCGTTTTTCTGTCTTGATTTGCAAGTCCTCGACGGGACACTTACCGGCGCTGGCCTGGAAAACAAGAACAGGTGTCATAAAACGCCGCTGTGACTGGGATTTGCATTCGTAACGACCCAACTACAAATACTGAGGCGTGAAAAAGCCTGCCAGGCATGGGCTCATGTGGTATTCATCACAAACTCAGCTGCAAACTATCACCCATGATGGAAAACAGTTTGTGTTCTCAAAACAGTCTGTTTTTTAAATCTTACTTTCCATCCATTTGTGGCAGAACAAGACTTAGATTTTACCTGAAGTCACCCGGTTAACACAGGGGACAGGAGAGCTATTATTGGAGAAGATTTTACATGGATTTTGTGAGGGATTTAGAAATTCAATCATTTCCAGAGGGGACTTCCTTGATACCATCAAATAAGTTTCATATTCAGGACCAGACACACACGCGCACACACACACAGGGTATTAAACAAGTCCTTCAGCATGTGGAGATCACAGATTCAGTTTGAGAGCTATGGCTGCAGTGAAAACCCAGGAAACAGTGAGAGGAAGTTGAATTGTTGCATGTATTATTGTCTGGTGATTGTCATCTCAAGGTGGCAGCACTGATTTCAGGCCAAACTGGTGTTAGCTTTTGTGTGCATGAACCTCCCAGCTGTTATCGTCGCCATGCTGGTCAAAAAGCTGCCAGGGAAGGACAAGATTCGCCCAAAGTTGCTGAAAGGGCTTTTCAGTGTAGCAATGAGGTCCGGAACAGTACCAATGGACATGCACACCAGGGCCGTGGTTCCCCTTTTAAAACAAAGGGAGGACCGCAGGGTGTGCTCAAACTCACTGGGTATCCCATCGCACAGCCTCCAGGGGAAAGCTTGTGGTACGGTGCTGGAGACGAGGACCCGGCCCTCTGTTGAGCCTCGGATTCAAGAGGAGCTGTGCGTCACGGTCGTAGAACAGTGGATCAGTTCTTTGCCCTCGCAAGACTGCTAGAGGGGTTAAGCAGGAGGGAAATGGATGGATTGATGTGACACACACGGCACAATGGGGATGTGAGAGTCTTGGATGGAGGGAACATCTGTTCAAAAGTGTGCATCAATGTCTGTCGTGAATACCCCCCCCCCCCCCTCTGCTAAGGAGACCTTGATATTCACACTTTGAATAAACATCTTAATTTTATACAAACCATCATTGCAAGATGCCAATAATGTAGTTGGGTAACGCTGTGGGAGGGACACACTGCATAATCAAAAACCCTGGTTCACAACAAGCAATTTAAAGCTAACCATTAAAGCCCTTAGTCAAGAGCACTGTAAATGAATAAATAATTGTGTAAAGGGGATTGCAGCTGGCTCAACGTTCTCATTATTAAATGCAGAATGTTTCATTGCACATGTATGAGCTAATTAAGAATAGAACACAGTATGGCAGAACTTTTAAGCCAAACAGCAGAACTAAGTATTTTGAAATCTTTTGTTTCAACAATGTCTGTCTGCACACAATCAGGAGAGTACAAATATGTCTACTACATAACCAAATAATTCGACTGGGTATATAGACTTCTAGAGGCCGGGTTACTCCACACACATATATTCATGGTCAGTTGCTATAGTACCAATTTAGCGAATGCATACTTCGTAGATGATGGACTGTTCTCTCTGTATTAGTCTATTGTTTGTCCGCTGTAAGAGGTTTTGGGTGCATCTAACAGTTGGCAGTCAGATGGCAGTGGGATCCGACCCAGCCGTCATGATGAACAGGCGTTACACCACTAGTAGGTCAATGACAAAGACAGCAAGACAAAATAAAACCCCAACTCATTTAACCTTGTGCTTCGTATGGGAAATCTTTACTGTGAAAGTGCATATCAGGGGTCTTTCTACTGCAGTATCATAAACAGCACCCCGGTGGAGCATTAAAAGAGGGGTCTGACTGAACTATAGCTGCCGCTGTCAGGAGCAGGACTGAAAACCTGGATTTTAATTGACATGAACAAAGCTCTGTGTTGAAGCTTTTATGACTCTTTTAAAAAAAAAAAAAAAAAAAGCATCCTATGTTGTTCGTAGACTGTTCAACACAGCTCCACTGTGGGGAGCTGTGTCTCTGTGTCTTCTCTCTCCCCCCCCCACACACTCTGGCTTCCTTTCTTTCTCCCTGTTTGTCTGTCTGTCTCTTTTGTCTTTCGCTCTCTGGCACACAGCATCATATGCAGTGGCTGAGGGCTGTTGTTGCGCATGTTAAAAGCTCAGCTGGGAGGAATGAATCCCTTGGACTGATGCTCTGTGACCTCAGTGTTTCACACTCTCGAGCTTGGACCGACCATCTGGTTTAGGGTGGAGGAGCTGGTGTATGTGTCCGAGTGATGGAGTGTAGGCGTCAGGCCTGTGTACGTAGGTGTGTTTGTATATCTGCTCCTGTGAGGGGGGGGGACACGTCTTTTGATCTTTAGACATAAACATTGTGTAAATGCAATGATCCTCTACAATTTGGGAAGCAGTTGAATCAGAATGAAAAGGATGCTGTAACTCTAAATTACCAGCTTTAATGGGTAAGGAGTGGTCTTGTCTACTCGAAGAAAATTGATGACCGCAAGTGTGAAGTGGACGGCAGATGTAGACACAGCTTCCTCCAAAAAACACTTTGAATTCATTCCTCAATGTCTTTTTAGTTATATGTTAATGCAATGTCCTCGTAGTTTAAATACAGCAGTTTAAAATAAACACCATCTTTATTTTGTCACATTTAAACACAATCTTGTTATCATATTTACTCTCTATGTTTTTCATCTCAAAGGCTCAGGCACACACACACACACACACACACACATTTACATGCACCATTCTGACCATATGTTTTCTGGCTTATAGTTCACTGTTTTTCGTCCCCTTGTTGTTAGGTCTATTTATTGTTCCTCAAAATAAAATGAAAAACAGATTCTAAATGATAAACTGTGAATACATGTCATCGCAGGTGCAAACGTTGATGGAAGGGAATTCAGTACAATGGGATACTAAATACAGTCCGAGGACAGTCGTCTGATAGAACTCAACATGAGCCTAATATTTAAAAGGATTTCTACATGGTTTCAACATTGGACCTAGATTAAGTTTGGAGGATCACAAGAGACCGCCTAAAGACAAATTATATAATAATTTGCATGACGATTCAGTTTTCATACTAAAAGGCAACATTTTAGTGAGTTATTTTTAGTTTCAAGCAATGTATATTATTCTTTCACGTATCAACAGGTAGTGGGAATGCCTGTGAGGTTGTAATCATTACGTATTCACACACACACACACACCGACTGGATGGCGATGTGCGCAAACACTCGCCACTAGTAACGCGTGCACATGCCAATATACTCAAAATACGCATTTCACTGAGAACACAATATTTCTCTCCACTGCTCATTATGTCTCCTCAGCAGCTAATGGTCACCACTGTTATACACCCAACAAAGAGAAGATGCTGTTGTGCAGACAGTGTTTTACCGTCTACAGTACAAGACAAAAGCAGCCACTTTGTGGTGCGCTTTCCGTTTCGCCCGCAAAAGGGAAAAATAGGCCAGCAGCAATTAACAAGCCAAACTCCAGTGTTTGTTAAAATCTGGAGAAGCATCATCAGGGGGTTCAGGGAAGGCAGAAGGAGGTTTTTTCTTCAGTCAAACAAAGAATTCCTCTTTGCATTTATATTTCTTCTCTCCAGCCTGAAGATGCAGATCAAGACGAGGTAATTATGCACTGATTGAGTATTCATAAACAATTATGCATTGTTTTATCTTTAATGATGCAAATTACTACTAATTACCTCACGTTAATGGATACCGAGAGTCTTTATGAGCTGTGGAATTGTGCAATTAGGCAACGGTTTATCTAATAGTGTGGTGTGTAAATATTAGTTGAAGGTGTCTGTATGGTTGATGTAAGCATGCCCATTTGTCTTACTCATCATCTTATGAGTTTGATGGATGTCACGAGCCTGACTCTGCATTAAGGAAACTAATTCAATTATCAGGCACATGAATAATATAGCAGCATAAACAGTGGCTGCTTCTACGGAGGTTTTGTACGTTTAAAAAGGTAATGGATTTGAACTTTACAAACTCCCCCCTGGGCTCATGCAAGACACAGATTGTGTCTTCTTCAAGTTATTTAATACATTGCATAAAATATTTAATTTAAGAGTAATGATCACGTGCATTTCTTGACTTGGTCCATATCCACATTCTTTCTCGCAGACTCAATTAAATCCTGTCACAATTTGCTGCGGGCCCTTTCATCATTAAAACTGTTGTACCACTCTATGATCCGATAACTTTCCCCTGATCAAACTTTGGGGAGTGAATATAATATTTGATCTGTATTTCAAAAAGAGCGGGAGGAGGCAGAACTATCATGATGACTCCCATCACTGTACAATTTGATGAGAACATTTCACTAATTAATGATGCAACCTTTTGGATACACATAGTGCCGATTCAGGCATTTTAGGGATAAACTTCCATCGTTTAAAGTTTGCATGAATCGGGTGCGACAAGTTCCCTAGTTTTAAATTAGC
This sequence comes from Pungitius pungitius, assembly GCF_949316345.1. Taxonomy (NCBI): domain Eukaryota; kingdom Metazoa; phylum Chordata; class Actinopteri; order Perciformes; family Gasterosteidae; genus Pungitius; species Pungitius pungitius. The sequence goes on from NC_084906.1 coordinate 3,831,178, forward strand.
CATTTGCAAGTAAATATGATTAGCCTGAATAAAGATTTTCTCAAGTTTACTTGACTATATAGGATATAAAATAGTTCTTACCAGAAAACTTAATAAAGATAATTTCAGTGCTAAAAATTGTTACCTAGCAGTTTACAAGTAAACGTTTTATTTTTTTCAGTGTAGAGTCATCTCGTAATGGAGAATAATCAAAAGCTCATGAATATTAACTGCATTGGACTTCCTAGATCATTAAGAATAGATGAATGTACATCCATAGATTGGGAAATGTTCTGTCCGGTTTGTTGTGAAGTTTAATGCTTGAGTGGCTTGTATGTACAATGGAAATCATAAAAAAAAAAAAAAAAAAATTGCAGGCTATTTTGAGTTGTCCCATTATGCTCTATAAACATGACCAATTTGCATCTAGTTAGAATGTAGTGGTACATACACAATAGGATTTCCATTTTAAGATGCATAATGTGAACAGGAGCAAAGTATAAAAAAAGGACAATTATTAACTACAATTAGTGGGGGCAACAATCTTGGGGGAATATTTTTAATTGAACCAAGTGTGTTTGTGTAATTATATATATATTTATATATAGAGAATAATACTTTTTCCAGTGAGGATGGCTAAAACACCTGCTTCCTCCATGTGTCCCGGTTTTGCTTCATCTCTCACGTGAAAACGAATGCATACAAAGTAAGAACTTGTAGCTGCTATTAAGCTAAGGTGATTTGTTTTTTTTCCTTTTTTAAACATACACCATAAACTTATTTCATCAATCAGTGAATGCAGAGTCCTTTGGAGTCAATTTTATGGCTAAACATTTCAAGCAGGATTTAACAAAGTTTCTTGGATTAATAGAAGAATTCATGGATTCCAATCCAGTTAGAAAAAGACATCCAGTGATAGCCAATCCAACGCCTGCACAAAGTAACCAGTGGTATATGGACTCGCAACACAGCAGACGCCAGGGAGCTGTGGCTTTTATTCCAAACTTTCAGAAACAGCAGAGTTATTCAGAGTCCGGATCAGAAGGCTGGTGTGTTTACGGGGGAGTCAGGCGAGGCAGGAAGAACTGAGCCAGAAAGGGTCTGTGACAGGGGGATCAGTACGTGGGAGCGTGCTGGAGAGTCTGGCACGATGCCCCAACAGCAACCCGGCAGCGTGTGGCCCGGGAGGCAGGAGTCTATATAGTGGCTTGATTAATGATCGGAGGCAGGTGAGGGAACAGGTGGTGGGAGCTCAGACTGATGAGGAGGGAGTGACAAAGGTAGAGTGAGCAATTCTTTTATTGCGCACAACTTTCATGCAAAACAAAACCGTTACCAACGCAACCGTTTATTTTGTTGATAAGAAGTGTTTTACCACTGAATATCCACCCTAGTATGTTGTGACTCATTTTCCTCTTCCAACATGCAATATCCTTGCAGGGACTTGCACTCAAAGTAAACTTAAATGATTTTTTTGTTTGCCTTGCGTGTGCAAAAACACTCTGATTGTTTCACATTGAATGGTTTCTGTTGGTTCTCACTCGTACAGTAATTGATGGCTGCCCCTGAATAACTCGGCAGCGTGACCCTCTTCCTCTTGTTCAGCTATTTCTTTTCTTCTCCGAACCCACGATTCCCAAAGTAAGCACTGCAGTACAGCAGCATCTGTCTCGGAGGATGAAAACGTATCTTTCACTGCTCCACATGGGCCATAACACACATCGTTGCACCCCAATTTCATCATAGACACTTGTTTTGTCTTCTTTTGATTTGCTTATTTGCCCGGTATGTTAAGGCCAAACGCAAAAACAACATGATTTTACAACATTTGAACAATTTCTCTCTTTCAGAAGTTTCTCACATTTTTCGTGTGCTGCCGTTGCCATTTGTGCATCATTTTCTAATTCCAATAAACCCAAAACCCAGTTATGTTTGGTTAAACGGCGGCATGCCGTGAGTCATCCAGGTTCCACATTGCTATTACGGTTAATACTGGCATCCTTCCTGGGTTGGCAAATTATCTGCTTTCTGCAGACAGTGAATTGAAGACCGGGTGGATGCTGTGCAGAACACCTCGTTGAAGTTCCACACCAAACCAAACACCCTCTGTGAATTGCAGATACAGCTCAGTTGCTCGCATGTTGTCCTTATTAACTTCCCAGAATGGCGTTCTGCAGGTCGGCCCTTATTTGCACACTATTGTTTGGTGCCTTTTTTTTTTTCTTTTTTTTTAAAAAGCTAGTGGAAGAATATGACACGCAGATTCTAATGGTATGCTTCAATGACATGCCAGCAGGAGAGTGAGAGGCTTCCTTCCTTCCTGCCAAGCTTTGCTATCGAGTTGGAGTCTCAACCCCAAACAACAGACCAGAATAGACCCTCTGATAGGGATTACTGTGAGGGTGAACCACAATGGAGGAAAACACAAATAAACAAGCACTCTCTGTTGGAATCGGTTTAGCCTGTCTTGGACACACAAGGGAAGTACATGCAAATATGCACACACGCACGCACTATAACATGCAGTTTCCCAAATATTTGTGTTGGCGGATGGAGTATCGGAGCTGAAATATTTGTGATTACGCAGTGTTTATGTGTTTACTTTGTCATGTCTAGTGGAAATGGTAAATTGGTCAAATTGGAGGTATTTGCAGAGATCTGTAGGCTGTATGAACACAGATAATGATTGACAATTTTCCCGACATCGACGTTGTGGAAAACAGTGCATACTTGATTGACAGGGCTTGTTAGGGGTTCTTATTTTTCCAATCAGCAAAGTAATTATAAAGGCAGCCTCTTAGGGGTCCCCCCCCCCATGTAATCTGGTTACAGTGGCTAGATCACAACCTGATAGGAAAGTGATTGCCGAATTCCCTCGGATACGCCGCCTATAGGCTTACTAGCACTCGCCCTGCTCTCCTCATTAATGGAATATTCCAAAACATGTTCCCACAGTCGTATAGTATGCACCGGCATTCATCTTGTATGCAGCAAATCCCCTAACAAACAACAGGAGGCAGAATAATAATGTAAACACCTTATGGAAAACGATAAACCCCGGGGGGATCTTAATCATTAACAAACACTGCTAGAAAGGAAGGTCGTATTGGCTTGAATACCAATAACTATGAAACCATTTGTCAGAACAAATACATCAGGCTGTCAGCAAATGGCACTTAGATTTGTGTTTGTTAAGCGAGACGTTTCTCCCCCCCCCCCCCCTTTTAAAAGAAAATATATTGTCAAGACCTTCTAAGCATATGTCAAACGGATCGTCAACTATGGAAGTAAATCTGTGTCATCGGGGGTTGAAATAAAAAGGTGATTGAATTTCTAGGACTAAATATGTATGCATTGAAATAATGTATCTGAATGTTTTTCAACATTAAAATACTGCAAAAAATTCAACCTAAAAAAAATCACTGTTAAAATATTCAGCCGTGAGACACCAACATCCGGGACACTAAGGAAGAGCAATCGATTCTAGATTCAAGATCAGGGGCGTGCGTCAAGCTAAAGGAGCGAGCGCCCAACGCACCTTGGGCTTCGGATTGTAGCCATGTCCAATAATAACGGGGCTTTAGCTCTTCTCGTTTTACTGCGAGATGTGCCAGATGTCACTTTTGTATTTATTCAATGTGCTACGTTTAGAATTACAAATGTTTTTAGCTACCCTTAGACTGCCCCTTTTTGTCCCCTAGTTTCCAGTGTGACATTCTTTCAGACAGTATTTTCTATGCAAAAAAAATCCACCTGCATGCATGGATACATGTATGTAAAAAATGTGTTTTGTGATCTAGTGGGAAATAGCTTTCTAAGTGGCTGTCAGATTGACGTGGTAGGGGTAAAAGCTGAGCAGTTGGAAACCAATTTGCCCTGTTTGTAATGGTAATGCTGACCAAAGCAAATTGATAGCACAGCCAGTAAGGGCTTGACTTTTGCAACCTTTTAAGATGCAAAAATGGCCCCACACGGTGAAGGTGTAAGGTTTCTGACAGCCAAGACGTCTGATGTATTTTTAATTGGATGTGAAAGCTGTCTGGCAGCTAAGTTCATGACCCAGAATGTGACCAAATGGAGGAATTTAGCTTTTTGTTCTTGGGCTGTTTAGTGTGCAGAAGAGACATGCTTTCAAAGCCTTTTAAAAGGCCATTGTATCACCTCGTTGTTCGTCTTCTCATCATTGATGGAGTACCAATGATGCGTTGAGAGCAAAAGCCCCCCTTAAGCTGCAACGATTGGACTGGATCACGCTTCACAAATACACGAGGTGATACCCATAATAATAATCTCTGTCGCCACCGTTAACGACATCCCTCACTTAGCCACAGGTCTATTGTTCCTGGCTAACTTTCCACTTTAAAAAGGAAAAGAAAAAAAAAAAAACATTGATTCCTCCTGTTTCTCAATTTGGACCATATCCCAGCAAACGCGCTGACAAAATGTGCTCGCAGCGTCGCTGTCAGACCGGAAAGCAGCTGCAGCAGACAAACGAGACCGCGGAGTTCAGAAGAAGAAAAAAAAAAGCAAGGCTGTGTGACATGAATGCGTGTATCACGGTGACGGGAGGGACCACGACAATAAACATTGAAATTATCTCAGATGCATCAAAGCCAGTGCATATTGAACCTCTGTATCTTAAGGGCATGGATACATATACTGTAAGCCTCAAATATGTTATTTCCCATTTCAGAGTGAGCCTTCAAATCATATTTCATCCACGACAGCTCGCACATGCTGCTTCAGTCCGGCTGACTCCCGGGGGCTGATGTTTGCACAGCAGCAGCCCTCATCAAGAGCCGGGGAGAACACAGGTTGGCCTGCTCGACATCAGACAGAATCACCCCCACACACACCGTGAACCTCAGCGCTGTTGCCATACCAAGGGTGGTAATTTGATCCCTTCAGCGTGTAGAAAAATTAAAGAGGTTCATAGGTTGTTGTAGCAATTACCAGGAACCTTCGTTTTTTTTTTGCAGTTGCTTCCTACCAGTGAAATGGATTCTAAACACATTGGCCTTTGCCTGAGCTTATGTCACGAGGAAGTGTTCAATAACAGTTTTTTTGCATTGCATAAGAAGCAGAGGGATGGATGAGTTCTTGGCCATTCTGGGTAATAGGGCGTGATAGAGTTGCTGCATGACTGCAATGGTGGGTTCTGGTGGGAGGAGAGGCACGTTACAGGTTACCCACATTCTTGTTAGTTTCATTATTCCATCACTGCGGAATGTCTCCCAAAACCACAATGATACCTAAATAGATGTTATGTTGTTAATTCCAAAAAATGTTGTAGCTGTACAGTTTGTTTAAAGTACTATTTCTTGTACAGTATGATTTGCTTCATTTTCTTATTCCTCCAATCAATAATTGTGTAATCTTCCAACAAAGCCCTAAAGACAAATACAGCAAAGATCCCACTGTAAATTATGTACAAGTCTATTTGCACTTGAACAAAGGAACCTTTGTGGAGTGAGGAAGTCTATGTGTGTGTGTGTGTGTGTAAGGAAATGTAGGCGTTGTTAGCGAAAACAGAAGGAAGCCGAAGCCGAAATAAACAGCAGCAGGTGCTCTGCATCAGGTGATCTGCTGTCTATGGACAAAGGGACAAAAGCATACTGGCCTTAAATGGAATCAGTATTTAAATGAAGTTAGTGTACAGTAATTTATTATGGAAAAAATACTTTTGGTTATTTGGTGGATAATGGAAAAACACTTTACTGTTACATGCAACAGTCTTAAAACCCAACAATGATCACTGTACTAATTTGTGTCTATTAGAAAGAAGTGAGTGAGTGGACAGGTACCGTTGGAAGTTATTGGTATACTAATTGGAAAGCGGTTTCCTTTTGCACCATTTTTTCTTTCCAAGAAGAATTTCTGTATGAGAATCATTTGTTGAGCGATGCTGTCTATTATTTCTGTGTTGGAAGGAGCATTGGGTAACACATGTTCTTCTCGAAATCATAACCATCAACCATCTTCTTATAATATATAAACTCCCTTCTGCTCCTATAGCTGTATTTTATTTAATAGGATTATATTATAGTGACAGCAAAGAAAAATAGAATCAATTTGTGTCGCTCACTGGGGAGAGTGAAACAGATATACTGTCTTCATTCGGCTCTTCCTGTTTTTCTACGCTTCTTCAGACTTGAAGTAAAATGAGCTGCGCGCTTGCTCAATAGATGGAAATAGGAATTTCTAATGGAATTGAAGCCATGTCAATACAAATCCTCGTATTGTCTCAGCAGGATCCCTCAGGATTTAACTTTTTGCAAGTTATCGTTTTGTTTTTCCATATTTGAAACTGAATATTTTCTTTCTTCAGATAAATTCTCATCATTTTCGACTTGCCTGTCAAACAGAAGGCCTCGACATCCTTTGATATGTCTGTTTGTGGGAAACCAGCAGTGAACATTTTTCATTAAAAAAGACAAGCAACAGTTTTAAAGTCAAGTGACTTGAAGAATATTCTGACTTCCTGTTGGGGCACCGTTTATAAAAAATCGTGCTCAGTTTTGAATAATTATCTTGAATGAAAAGTTAGTGCATGAATTGACATGACTTTCTCTCTAAATGTTTGAAAAAGTGACATTTGAATTTTGTTCAATATGATTATGCTAAATCTACCAGAACTGAGTATTTTAGAACATGTGACATTTTACAGGGCGGCCCACAGTATATGACATGGAAATGTTTAAAAAACCAATGCAACTTTAAATACTAATTGCAGGAAAAGTCCCGTTTTCATTTCTCCTATTACTCCGTTCCATTGACAGTCTCAAAATCACGTTTGTAAATAGTATTTTAAGTGTTTCATTATATTTCTCCAGCACTGTAAGTATTATGACATTAAATTGTCATCACAACTTGTGTTTTTTAATGAAAATATTCCCGTAAACCAGTGATATGCAGTAAGGTTTGTGGCTAGTCAGCGACTGACTCTTTTCAGTAAGATTTACAACTATGTGAACCCCCAAAAAGTGGTTTAAATCCCCCATCAACTGGTACCTTGTGGGTATTTTTGATATATCAGCATTTATGTCAGATCAGAAAGAATGAATCGATTGTACACACGAGAAATGCATTACCTGTTCTATAGCAAAAGAGTGGCATATAATTAAGTGTTTTCAAATAATTGAGTGGTGACAAACAATGAGAAAGCAACTGGCATGAGCTTAACCCTGTTAGTGAGGGATTGCACATTCTGAGACGAGGCTCAGACTCGTCCTCGAGTGTCTCTTTGTTCAACCAGGACATGCGCATATTCAGCAATTTCATCATCATAGAAGTGCCTCTTCATGATTATAGTCATACATGAATTAAATTCATAGCACGGATCACTAGAGAAATAAAAATCTATTTTATTAATATTTGCCTTAGAGCCTCTCTTGCCCACACATCCCTGCTGTAGACATAATTAAACAAGAAAAATACACACCTCCGCCTCCTAAAGCAGGAGTGTCAAACAAGCGGGAGGGGGTCGAGCTTGGCCCCGCAGGATGACTTTGATAAGTGTGAAAATTACAGAAAGTGGTAAATTGCGTTTCTCTAAAAGTCCACTGGGAGTCTCACTCTGTGAGTGAGCGCCTGCGTCTGACCAGCGGGACCAGGTTGTTCACCAACGCATTCCCAGTAGGTCCCATCCATAAGAAAAAGGGGGGGGGGTAGGGGTAGATCGCCATGACTTGAAATGAAAAGTAGCCCCCATCCACTTGACCGTCCCCCGCACCCGCTGACCGGACCATCGCCTACGATTTTACTTGAGGTCAAAGTGGGCGGTACGTGCCCCCCTACCTTTAATGGGTTTGAAACCTATCCTAAATTCATAATATTTATTCTATAACAAAGCCTAAAAAAACACTGCTGTCAGAGTGTCAATCACACTCTCAATGGCTCACAATACGAATACAATTGTGTTTTTGTGCATTATAAGTTTTCTTGTATTATAAGTAAAAGGTCACACATGTGACATTTGAAGTATTTTAAGGCGGAAAGCAAGAAGGAACAACATGTCAGAAAGAGAGATAAATTACAAAAAAGGTAATACAGAAAAGATTATTAATAGCTAGAAAACAAATCATGGGGTTTCAATGCAACGACAAGGCGGCATTACATTCCTGAAAGGAAATGCAGAGGAAAAAATAAGTCAGTCCAAATCGTAGTCCCCCCCTAACCCTAACCAACCACAGGTTTTGTTGTATGTCGGCCTGTAAAATGAGGCCATCTCCAAAACTCCACTTTGATGAGGGTCACTAGAGCCATTTTCTACTAGTTTAGTTAATAGCCATCCCAGAATCATCGATTGCTCCCCTCGCCACTATCAATTTGGTGTCATTGAAGTGAGCATTTTGCTGCTGGTTTGTAGGAATGGTTTTGCCCTGCAGCTTTCATATTTGTTCACAAGGATTTGCCTATTTGTTCAACTCACCAAGAGATTTTCTGCGAGTCGTGGCCCGGGGCAAACCTTTTTGATATTTTTCAGGATTTCCAGATGGCGTCTGCCTACGTTAAGTATTAATATGTGGAATTTAGCTGTTTGTGTGTGTGTGAGGACTAAATTTGCTGGGCTTTAGTGGGGGGTAAGGAGAAAACTAGCAAGGACACCTGGGGATTTACACCCAATTTCAGCTCAACAACCTTAAGATAGTATTATTTTCAATTGTTACCCCAGATTGCTTACTGAAGTCAGACAGAGATGTGTTTGCAACAAATTGATCTAAGTTTTATTAAATTACCAAAGAAAATAATCATGTTTGCAAGGACAAAACCTGTAAAGGCCTCATTTAAACTCTAAACCACATTACCTTCTAAATTGTCCCGTCCAACATGGCCTCGACAAAATAACAGAAATGGCGTCTTTATACAAATGAACAACGAATAGGGACCTCACAACAAGTGCTCAGGCCCCCAAAAATGGCCTTCCCCAAAGTGTAAAGCAAAACACAACTGAAAATAGGAATAGGAAAGGAAAAGACCAATAATTATATACATATGTTATTAATAGCTGTACATGTTGATGAAGTCTTCACAGAGTTTTTCAGGGCTGAGACTCGAGCAGCAGCAGCAGCAAGAAAACCCCCCAGGCACCGGTGATGATAGGCTGACGATGCGATTGTTTTGTTGTGCTTCGTGGATAGAAAAGACCTGCCAGCTTAGACATTTTGATATCCTGACTGCCGGCCCCCGGAGGTTGACGGCGAAGAAGCGACGAGTGAGCAGTCGTGAGGAATGACTGGCAGATGTTTGAGAAGTGAGCCACAGGCTTACGCATGTAAGAGTGCTTTTGATTGAACTTGCATTATAGCTTCGTTTAGTTAAACAGTGGAAATTAATCAAAAGGGTAAAGGACAGCAGCTGGTAAACCAACCAAGGGGGGTGGGGGGGAGGGTGGGGGTACCAGCATCAGCACATCCGCAGGAACAGGAAAGGGGGCTAAAAGGGTATAAGACCATTCCAGTAGGTGCACTATGGCACTATTTAGGGAATTGGTTGGGCAGGATGCAGCCTGAGGGCCAAGCTGTTAAATATATTTTGTGGAATTACATTGATCATTGTGATGCCTCGTTTTGTTAAGACAAGCGCATCCCATTCTGTTTTGTGTAAAGGCTCTTTAATCAGAAGTTTCATTTCAGATTTTTTTTTTTTTTTTCAATAACAACGGAGGACGGACGGTCGCCATTTAACGAGGTCACTTCCTCAAATGAAAACAAAATGGACAAGACTCAATTAAAAGGTCACATGAGAGCGTACCTTTTGTAGACTTCGTACATGGCTGATCCCACACGGATTGTTTTGTCATCTCTGACTTTATAATAATATATTCCATGTGAGACTGATGAGAATATGTACTTTAGGTGAGCGTATTTCATCTGATTATATTTCATACACACCGTTCTGCTCCTTTTTCTTTTCAGCAGGCCTGGACAGATCATCTGGATAAGCCACTGCTGTTTGAGGTTTTCTCTCCCGACACGTGCCTATATTTCATCAGTGAGCCTTTGACGTGCACTTTAAGGCAAATTGCCATGAACTGACGCTGGTTGGATAATGTGCGTCGATCTTTTAAAAGCTGCACAATGGCACTGAACCGAAATATTCCTCAGGTAAAATGCACTTTCACCCTCGGATAAATGGACATAATTACAAACTTCAGCTTCCACAGTTGTCAAAAGAGCTGTTCTAATCGAGAAGCCACATATAAAAAGGCCCACGACTGCCTCAGCTCGCTAAAGACTGTGATTATTTCAAATTGGGAGCGGCACAGCAGAAAGACACGTCACCTTGTTTGAAGGAAAACGAGCACATTTTGAGGTCTTTCCATCACATTCTCTACAGGAAGTCTTCGTTAAGAGGATCACAAGAGACTTACTGATGTCGGCGCGCTGGGTAGAAATGCAACAAGCATATTTTCAATGTTTGGCGTCAAGGCTGACGACATCTACCCCGGCCTCGGATGTACAGTACACTCCGAAACCATGAAGCAAATTGTAGGATGCCAATTGTTTTTTTTCCTCTGCGCCACAAAAATAATTACACATTCATACAAAACTGATTTTAGAGGGTTTTAAGAGGGAGAGACAGAGGAGCTCGGCATGATTGCATATTATTTGACGTAATTATGCTTTCACTTGAGGACCTGTGTGTTCACCACCATGCAACACTGGGTTTTGTGTGGAATAAAAAAAAAATGGGTTTTGTCTTTCGCACAGTGAAAGAAAGCATGCATGTATTCTGCAGTGAAAGCCTCACATTATCACATATTTAGGCTAACTGTTTGGAAAAAAAACACCGCCCTGTCAATGTTTTGTTCTCTGTTAACAAGGCTGATGGAATATGTTTTATTTTTAATGTGAACAACAATGGTTGCTGATTTCGGATTTGGTTGCTCAGCTTTTTACATCACCCATAGAATTCTTACCATTAGGATTCAACAAAAATCCTCGGGTTAAAAATAACGGCTCGTGCTTTGCTCCAGTCCTTTTTTTTTCCACAGACATTTCTCTTGCTATATAAGGCTGGCAAAAAAAATCTTCAGGATTTTACTTTTTCCACAAACTAAATCCTGCACAGAGCTATGGAAGTTGTTATCTTTTAGTAGAACGAATATGTCAAATCTATAATCCCCATTTTGAAGTCTACACCATTCAACTCAAGTGAAAATCAAAGCAGGAGAGGCGTTTGCCAGGGAAGCGTCAGAGGTAATTCACAGCAAAGAGCACATTTCTCTGCTGGAATGCATTGTTTCCTCCCGATTAAAAGAGTAATGCACACAGACAAACAACTAGCTCTGAGTCTATGGCTCTGAATGGAAGAGAAACAGTCCAGAGCACACAGAGTGAATTAACAAAGAGGACAGGTGAACAGATCCAATGGATAAGTTGCTTAACATTGAGTGTAGAGGTTTCAAATTTAAGTAAGAAGATTCTACCTTAGAAAATTGGAAGTCAAAGATAATATAGTAAATGCAAAATCTCTTATCTGCCCTACTTTCTTTAGAAATGTTATTGCCATTTCTAGGATGTCCTGCATCCTTTGTCGACACATGCTTCTCAAATAAAACAAAAATGAAGAGTTGTTTATTGATGCGATTCATTCCTGATGTGTAAACATGTAAGAGGAAGCTTAATGTGCTGCATTGACATTATTTCTACTTGCTACTCAAATATTGCAAATTAATGTGAATAATTATGACAATTATGACACTAGGAATTCAGCATCCATTTCTGTGATCAGTGTGTATTATTCTCTTTGAAGATTAGCTGATTGTGGGCTTTGGTATTTATCATCAGCTGCATTTATTCGAAGTCTGAGGACTTGCAGTTAATGCAGGTTGAGAACCTGGACTGATCCTTGATATGAGAAAAAAATTAACTGTTCTGATGCCAAACAAAAGAGCCCTGGAGGAACATGCTCAATGACGCTTAGTCTCATCAATATGTATATTTGTGCTGAGAAAGTAATGCAGCAGTTTTCATCTAAAAAAATCAGAAAAATGAAATTAGTTCTGATTTGTGTCTTTTTCCCCAACTTAAAATATACATTCATGGATATTGGCTATCATGACTCAAACGCCATTAATAAATACCAAGATGAAAAAGAGGATGCAACATGGAGGACGGAAACTGAAGATTACCGCCGCTGATGGAAGGAGAAAAACAATGTAAAAGTACCTCCAAATGGGTGGCAATTTAAGGGACCCAGACCAATCTGCCAATTTAAGACAGATGTATTTTTGAAAAAATGTATAACTTCCTTTTTCCCGCATTGAAAAAAATACACCCAAAAGAATATTTACCTTGAGGCCATTGGAATATATATTTTGTCATGAATTTAAATGTTACTCATATGTAAGTAAGACAATTATTTAATACACACATAACATGAATAATAATACAGCAAAGGGCACCTTATAGTATAACAGAATAAACACTGCCTGGATGGATGATACAAGTAAAGCGACATTTACAATGGAATGACACATAAAACTACATCACTGACAGAGGACCGAGTGAATGTCCTGCTGCATCATTCCATGGAGGCAGAATATATATTTGAATGTAAGATTTTCTGATATGAGAGAGAGCATCTTGTCTCCATTCATCACCAACAGAAAGTGTTTTACTCTGCAGACTTCTGTGCTCTCAACCCAATACGACAGAAGAGTTGTGCATCCCGGCAAAAGCCCGCAGCACTTTCTTTTTGCTAACCACCAAAAAGTGGATGGAATAGCCTTTTAGTCCAGCAGAGTGACATTGGGAGGTGTCGTTGCCCCCCTGTACCTTCAGCAGGTCGCACACATGGGGCTGCAGCTGCTTCACCATGACGTGAGAATCTTCTTTTATTTGAACAAACTCACTGTTTTTGACATGTACAGAGAATAGCATATGCTCTAAATGGCCGAACCGATCTTACTCATAACCGAGTTTAAATTTTGGGATGGGTAGGACAAAGCTGTATAGGTCATATAATTGTGCATGCAAGATTTGGGCCACAGTTTTGGAAAACGGACAGCTGTGGGTGAGTTGGGAGCACGGTTGTCCTCTAATCAGATGATTGGTGGTTCCAATCCTAGGTGCTGCTAACCTGCATGTCGATGTGTCCTTGGGCAAGAGTTAGTTGGACATATTTTCATTCATTCAGGCTTTTCAATCCCGAAAATCCTCACTTAGCAATTTTTGCACCAATCACCAATGACCATCAGCCCAACTTAAGTTAGCAGGATACCCTTGCCACTCCCTCTGGAAAAAATAGCAGCTCCCTTTCTCAGAGATCCCATTGATGTAGGAGCAATAGTAGTTGGATTAGCGTTTTATAGGGAGAGACATCTTCCATATCGCCAAGATCCGTAATCACATCAAGATGACATCCTATACGAGCGCTAGCGATTCTGCCGACAAGGGATAATATATTTACAAGACCACCTTGAGCCTTACATTGAGAACACATCACGCCGCAGCCGAGCATTGACAGTATGCAAAGCCTTGTGCTTTTTGCGAGGGTCAGCCCAGTGAGAAGGGGATTTAAAATCCAATCATCTAAATCCAATATAACTTAACATAAATATAGAATACATAAGTTGCCCACAAAGCCACCTAGTTTGTAATACAATCACAAGTTCTTTCTTATTGGGGGAAGGGCTTTATGAATCAACAAGACATAGATGATGAAAATGCTTTTATACAATACTTCAAAATGAACTGCAGTTACATTTAAAAAAATAAAAAAGGCGTTTGACACCAGGTTGAAAGCCGGGCACCGGGAGGTCGTCAGGGTCCAGCCGGTTTAGCCACACGTCTCTCCCGGGCTCTTCAAACTTTCATGGACACCAACGCCTCATCCTTCTCGGATCTGGGGGTCACTTCTCACGGTGCTTTCCTCACTCCTTTCCCTCGCGTACACGCTGCTTCTGCCCTGCTTCCTGGTGCTGCAGTTTGTCTTATAAAGTTGCTGCGATAATTGGTGTACAGCCGGGAGGGGGGAGGGAGGTACTGTCCTCTTTTGACAGTGTCGGCCAGTTCCGTACCTCCAGCACTTCCTGATTGGTTCCTGTGGGTTGAATAAGCCTCTCCAGGTGCAGGCGATCAGTGACTGCATCCACTTCAGATAAGTTAAAATAGTATCTCATATATGGCCGGTAAATGCTAAAATCAATAAAACAAACCATGCAAGGAACAATAATTCACAGCAAGCAAACCAATCTAAACAGTAATATGGCTATTTCTCCTACTGATGACACTAGTGGTGCTTTTTGTGCAGAGAACATCGGGAAAGCCACTGCATGCCGTGCTTTTCCAAACGATTTGTCGAGTAAGAAACGTATGGATTTTCCATGTTTCACTGCTTCCATTGAATTTCCATCATCGAGATAAGACATTTGATCAACGTAGTTGAACCATGTACGAGGACGGGGCCCAGGTGGGAATCTAAAGGATATCTTCCAATAAATAGTTTTTTTGCACTTGTGTTGTATGTTTTTAGCGAGCTGGAACAGCTGCCCTATGGCAAATACCAACAAATAAAGCTCTGGCCTCGGGTGGAAACAAGTTAATTAACATGAAGGCAGAAAGACGAGATGCAGAATGGTGTGACAGATGAGGGAGTAACAACAACAACAACAAAAAACACTGTTGTATCAGATTATGCTTAAATTTAAGAGGTTTTCAGTTCGTAGTTACCATATGGGGTGAGGTTGCTTTGTGCCCAAAGCAAAAAGAAAGCATCTGTTGAGATTGTTGTTAAAGCAACTAGCCTAAAGAGATCATTTGATTTGAAGCGCTCTTAGTCCTGTGTTGAGTCATATTGTTTGTTGCTTTATGTTCCCTCCATTCTCCGGGCAGAGACTGCTCAGTCTGATGAACAGGGCCCTAATCTAAAGTAACCAAGGTTCTATGATGCGATTGGGTAATTTATTTAGCACTTAAGCCCTTAACAGAATCCTATAAATCATTCAAACAGTTTAACCTGTCGATTAATAAGGCACTGTATTCATTGAGCTTTAAACGTGTCAATAGACTTTTTTCTTGGACAAACAGTAGGTCATTTTTAGCAAAATAATTTCCTCTTCTGCATGTCTGAATCTAAATTACATCTAAATATCATTAGCTCTCATTTGCTAACGGTATAATGCTTTTTGTTACAACATTAGATAAGCCCAGTGAAGATTGCAGTACATTATCCCACCTTAAAATCTCTGGCATGAGCAGGTTTTTTAGATTATTTTATTCCCCACGGTCTTTTGTTTGAGGTTTATTCATTCAGGGGAAGTCTTTTCTGCAGTAACCTGATAATGCCTCATGCTCCTGTCGCTCCTTCTTTCTTTATTCCTGACAGCTTTCAGTTCTACAGGTGCAGCTGTTATCAGAGCTGATCTGGCCCTTGCTGGCTTCTCATCTGTTCTACTTTAACCTTGGACACTGTTGTCTCACTCACAAAGAACAAAATGGTTAAAACCCCTTCGGTTTTAATCTTCCCATGACTTAATAAAGACTTTTAGATTTGTTATCAGCAGCAGACAGTTTCAGACTCTTAGGAGTGAACCCATCTTTACAAGTTAAGAATGGGGGACAAAAATGTGCCAAGTTGATAAAGACTAATTTACGCAAACTAAATATTAGCGTAATTGCCGTCGAATGGGACTCTACCAAATTTGGCCTTTAATGGGGTAAATGAGGAATGGCACCACTTTGTCCCTAAAAGACATTGGTTTGGAAACAATATCGGGAGATAGTTGGCACTTCAAACACAGCCTTCAAATGGAGAGTTAAGTTAAGTTCACAATGGGATTGATGACATATCATCAAAAATAAACTAATTAATCACATTTTGGAATACCTTTTTTTGTTTTGACAGAGTGGTGGTCCTCTGCAGGGTGGATGTAGAGATGAAAGTAGCCCAGCAGCTAGCGGTGCATGAAGTTCCACGTTTGCCATATATATATATATATATACAGTATATAGCAGATAGGAAGCTGGCCACTTGTGATGCTGTGTTGTCCTCACCAATGGAAAAGCAGGTGAGACAGCAGGCCCACAGGTATCATACAACTTCGGTCCAGATTTGACACGACAGTTAAACATTTGATTGGCTCTTCTTATAGTCAGAGAACACGCAACCTTGCCCAAAAATAACACAAAACTATACATATATTATATAAAGTCACCATAATATATCAGTTTCTCCTACTATTATAACAGCCCCCCTCCCTAAAATTAACTCAATAAATAATACATTCTTCTTTATTTGCATTAATTGCATGTCGTAGACGTGTCTGGAAAACTGGTTTGTTTTTATTTATAACAAATACACTTACATTGACACACACAGAATCCCTGGTACTGATGCATTTTATGCCTGTTTTTATTTTTACCAAATCACCTCTCTATCATTATGGCACATATTTACTACAGAAACATTCTACCAATGTAATATTTAATACAAGAGGTACAAGAAGGTTTTCCGTCACTTTCTCCAACTGAGCGATTTGTGTTGTTCTCTCACAGACACATGCTTCACACAACCTGCTATGTTTTATTCAACCACGACAACAATGAAAACATCTGGCATTCTCTGAATAATCATCTCGCTACGGCGACTGAAATATTTCTGCTTTTTGTGTAAAAGAAAGCCTGGACCCACTACTGTGATGAAAAAAAACACCATCAATAAGAGTGGGACGGATGGAGAATGACAAAGAGGGACACAGAGAAAAGAGCAAAAGGAGGATGGAGAAACTGCCAGAGAAAAACAGAGCTATGGTGGTGCAGAGCAGACAATGAAAGACTTTTGCAAAACGGGTGATACAGACAACTTGTCACATTTGCATCTAACAGCTACAGGCCCCAAATAAACTTTAAAATGACACGATGTTCGACAATATTGAATGGCTAATTTTAGCAAGGTGTAGTTTGTCCTATTAATTTCAAAGCAGGCCCTTTTTAAGCAAGAATTACAAATTTAAACTTTCGCCAAACTTTGTCCTGATGATCCACCTGATGCAACATTCAGATTCTGTGATTTTAAAGATTCAGAATACTCAACAGCAGATACATAAAGCCCTGCTGGCCTAGCCCCCCCACTGAAGCTATTTTGAGCCACAGCACTGATGATCCGTCTGATTGGCGACCAATAAGCTCGTCAGAGTCGACCAATTCCACCAGTCAATCGACCAATTAGCTCTCATAAAAAGTAACACATTTCATCGAATGGCATTTGAAGCTCTGCTGGGAAATCTGACATACAAAGCAAACCAGTTCCCGGCAGTAATCATATCTTGACTTCACAGCCATAAAAGGGAGTGTTATTACCAAAAATGTTTATCTTTCTTTTGGAAATAAATGTAGTATTAATCATAAATGCAACAGCTTACTTACTGTTAGGAGCTGCTTTTGTGTCGTCAAATGGGAAGTCGGTCCCCTTGATGAGTCTAAACTGACTTTGTTTACACCCAATAATTGATTTCCCAGACCATATAATGAAAGGAAAAGGCCTGCAGCCATGACTATGCTTTGAATACTGTTCAACATCTCTCAAATAAAATGAATTACAATGCAAAGCCATTAAATGTTATTCACTCAAAAATGTGACTCTTACCCCAGAAGAAGTCTAATTAAACATGAAACCAAATTAAAGAGACTGTACTGGCAGGATGGAGTCATGTCAGAATCAGTTTGTGTGGCAGAGAATGTTCTTAAGTACCTTCAAATTTCAATGTGTATCTGAATAAATGAGAAGCAGGCTATAACAGGTTAAAGAGAAACATGTTCAGGCGTCCTTCCCTGGGTACATTTATTAAAAGTCAACGTATTTTCCCACTAGTGTTCATTCTTAAAGAACTCTGACTTGGTTTAGAATTGCAAATGATAAGGCGACAGAGAAACGGTCTTACTGGGTAGGAACGCAGAGAGAACGGGAGCCTGCAGAGTAACCCAGTGGCAGTAATAGTGTCTGTTGTTAGAGTGATAAGTCAGACGGCCCCCGGGTCTGCTGATCCACTTCCGGCTTTGGCCGTTTGTCAGAGCTGACTTGAAACTCCCAGTGGCCACGGCACTCTGCTGTATGCAGCTTTGTACAACGCGACAGACTTGACAAGGCAACTTATTATGGACATTTCTGCTGCTGTTAATTGCCAGCAGGTCCTGTACTTTTACAAAAGAAGATGTAAGTTTATTTTTATAGCACTTTAAAAAGAGGCGATTAGAAGTATATAAAAAACTACAGATTCAGAAATTTTAACTTGCCTGTTATAATGCTATAATGTTATAATGATTTGTGGGGGTTTGTTCCAGATATGTGGAGCAGAAGAACTGAATGCTGCTTCTCACCGTCCCAGACCACCCGAGGGGTCGAGATGGTTCGTGAGGTTGCAGCAGATGATCAATATATTTTGGCCTAAACCATTCAGGACATTTTGAGTAGACGTTCCTATTATATACTTTCTTATGGAAACATACAAACGCACACACTGAATCTCATCACCATCTTTCCAGTACTTTCTGTTAACTACTTAATCAAAATAATCACATTACAATTGTAAATGTAAAAAATCTGCATAACAATATACAATAAATAAATTCATTGAGCAACGGTTTGATTACACGTTACATGCTCCGTGTTCTTTGGCCTGATCTTCATCCTATTTTATTCCATTTAACTTTAAGGCAGTGTTTTTGGGGATCTCAAGCCCACTGGACAAGAGCAGCCAGCTCAAAGACCTCAAACATTGAGTGATGTGATCCACTTTTAGATGTGAGTGAGGACTCAAGCTGCAGTCCACGGATTGATCTTTTAAAGTGACCCACGCTCACCGGGGCCGGCCCTGCCCATGGGCAACCAAGGCGACCGCCTAGGGCACCAAATTTGTGGGCGGCGCCCTCTAGGTGTGCCCGTAAGCATACATCTTTCTCTCGACAACATTGATCAACAAAAAAGAAATGAAATAAAACCCTGGGGAAATAAAACCGTCATTAAAACAAATAAACATGGCGCCCCCGCCATATGTTGAAATTCAATAATTATGCGTTTGGGGGGGGGCGACGATCCCGTGCAGTGGACCTTATGGTTGCGTGTGTTGCAAAGGGACGGGGAGGAAGAGGAAGAGGAGGAGGAGAGGAATGTATCTCAGACAAGTCATTTCAGGCCACACGTAGGATGCTTTAGATTAACACTCTGGATCACAGGATCACTGAGCCACGCAAACCCCTCCACCACGTTGAGGTGGCGATTCACGGAAGAGAAGGGAGGGGGGGGGGGGGGGGGAAACCCACCGGGGAACCCTTCAGATGCAAGAGGGGGGGGGTAATGGAGCCGAAATGAAGCCGAAATGGGGCCAAGTCCAGTAACTTTTTCATTTAAGGACCTGCCTACCTTTTCGGCAGAAGAAAGTAGCACAGCACAGCGTCTAAGGATTGTATCTTTTTCATCTCCTATTTCCTTCTTTGGCGAAATGCAAGGCCGCAGATGAAGATGAGGGCATTTCCGTATCTATCAATCTATGTATATATTTAAAAAAATTACTAATTAATTGCAAACTTTGAAATGTATTAATGCCACTCACTCCCCTTCTTTTTGACACATGGAGGAATTCCTCGGCACAGTTCTATGCTATATGTCACGCCTCTGTCCAATGCAAAAAGCTCCCCCCCCAAAAAAAAAACTATTGCATGTTTTGACTGGTCTGTTGGACAGTATGTGGCCCTCTAAAACGAGTTTGACACCCCTGCTGTAGAGAATGATCTGCGGTCTCAGCGCACCTCAGGTCATTGATTACCAGTCAGGTACATTTTTATTAAAATGATCAATAGTTTGGAAACTACTAAGAACTAAACTAAAATGAATCACAGTGTTAATGGGCACGCCAGAGTTTACCAGCTAAGAGTCTGACAACTATCTGTATGTTACACAGCGGAAAAGGTGTCTTTCAACCTTCAAGGACCTCATGAATGCAGAACACCTTCCCCTGATAGAAAGGTGCACAGTACAACAGAAGAGAGGTGCTGTAGAAATGTTACACACCCACACATTTATGACTCCAAATGATATAAATCTGCAGCATTATGAGCCACCTTGGAAACAAGAACATCGGCAGAAACAATCATGCAGGATTCTTGTCAAAGAAGTAGTGAATATGATGGGATGCTTGTTATATAGTTTGTGCCACTAAAGGGAAAGAGGGATTTTGTGCATTGAAGATGGATGGTGCTCCTGCACTATTTTGATTTGCTCCAATAATGCTGTGTGAATTCAGACTAAAAGTGTAAAAAGCACAAGTTGTGTTAAGTTCGGTCATGTTTCTGGTAGCAAAAAGCTTTTTGGTCAGAGGCCAAAAACATGGAGAGAAGAGAAAAAACGATGGAATACTGTTAACTTTTCTCCACATTTACTGTGTGTGAATTCTAAAATGACTTTAAATAACCAGCATTCAAAAATCTAAGCATCCATTGAAAATATACTTTTGTCCATAAAAATCCAGAGAGTCTTTTATATGCCTTGTACACTATGTTAAAATCACATGTGAGCGGGCCAAAATATAAAGATAGTGTTTGAGTCAAAGTAAATTCAATTTAAAACCAGTTGAGAGCAATAAGTTCTTGGGATATGGGATCATATAATAACATCCTGACACAAATGTTGGTATCAATATTCTTATCTAATTTTTAAAAGGTTATGGTTCAAAGTGGGCCTAAGTGGTAGGGGGGGAGGTGGGGCGGGTGTCTGCATTTGTGGAAAAAGGTGAAAGAACTATAAAAACAGAACGGGCACAATGGAAACTGGTCATCATTTAAAAATAAATCTTATCTTAAGGAGGATTATAATTTGTTTTTATTTAGTGCACAATGCACAAGTGTCAATAAATATATTAAAGCTGTGGCAGTCACTGTAATGACCTGGTGATGACCTCAGTTCCCATTATTATAATCACACCGATTTACAGTTCACTTTTAGGAGTAGTTAATTTTCCAGAGATCTTAATCTGATTTATTTAATTAAGCTGTCCCGTGTCCAAGGATGGACTGTCCAGCAGGATGTCAAAGGAAGTTCACAACGTTATCTTTGCCATTTCGGGAAGTTGTTTCCACAGGCCTTGGCTTGAATGCCTCTGTCAGCCTTAAACGCCCTTGTAGTCTTTGCTTGATACGTCTGGATCCCGTCGTGCCGGAGCAGATGCATTAGGTGCTTCTTCAATCTGTCTCTTCTTTGAAGTTACTCTAGCGAAGGGTTTTAATGAATAACAGTTAGACAAATTATCATTCGGAACCACTATCACATGTTTTGTGTTTTTCCCAGGTCAAACTTTGATGTTTGAAATGGAGATATTTATATTCCCAACGGCAATCAGCGAGTAGCCATTGAGTTCAAACAACTCTCAGGCTGTGAGAATCCAGATTAAAAGTGAGACGTCTGCTGTCAGGCTGTCTCTGTCATTGGAGCTAGCTGTCAGTCCATCAGGAGCAGGTCTTTAAATGCTGAAAAGGTTTACCAAATGACCTTCATCACTGCTATTAGAACATTTAATGGATGGAGACAACTGTGAGCTGGTTGAGGTATATACAAGTTTTTATTTACATCATTTGAATTTTAAGTTATTTGATATAATAATGATTAATAATTACAGTTTGTTGAAGCCTGTAGAAATTAAACTACTGTACTTTGCTTAATCCAATTAATTTATTGTAATATCGGAATTCAGGCCTGCCCATAAGGGGTGTAAAGAGAAAGGATTTATGGGTTCCAGACAATAAAGGCATCAAAACAGGCCAAATGCCAGGGTAGCAAAAATACTAAATTCTACTCAAATGTTTAGGAAGGTTTTTGATTTTTAATACATCATTTAAATATGATTGAAGTTTCTAAAACATCTAAATAAAAAGCTGTTATTATATTTATCTTTTTTTTGGTTTAGCCTACAGACAAGGTTACAAGACAACACTGTTAAAACTCCAGGTATCAACTACATGGAGCAGAGATTTTTGTCTCCACTTTATTGGTTAAAAATACATTCCTCCTCATAGTTATTTTTTCGTCCATATTTCACATACGGTGCCTCTTATTTCACAGAATACAGCACCATTGAAAGGAGCTGGTTTTGGGTGCATGTCGACAATGGAGAACACTAGGAAGCCATTTTTTTGTGCAGCAGAGCGTTTCCTCGGACTCTTCCTAAAACAAGGAGCCGAGTGTTGTGTCAGCGCCGCGAGCGCTGTCTTTAGCTGTCACGATGAGCTTGGGCAGCCATGGAGCAGCCAGAACACAGTCCACCTGGGGCTGGTGTCAAACTATAACCATAGCTCAGTTTCCCAGCAGTTGGTATCGGGTTTCAACTTTTGGGGAAACTGCATCTCTGCCCATCAGTAATAAAGAATCTTAGCAAAAGGCACTGTTGTTTCAAAAAGAGGCAGAAGAGCAACAATCAGCTGGAGCAGTGAGCGTGTCAAGCGGACATGTGGTCGTCTGAAGGGCATCAAGGTGGGACAGATAGGACAGATCACTACCTCCCCTACCATGTAATAGTTTTGCATGTAGAAATTAAAGAAATTCTCCCAAGATGGGGATCTTTACAAAAAAAAATAATAAACAAAAACTTTCTTAAACTTTACACATCTTCCACTCCTCGCCAAAAATAATCTCCATAATTAGCTTTGCAGCAAAATTAACTTCCCTGATATCAGCCTTGTACCTTGCAGCAGAAGTGACCCTGTAATTGCATTGACAACATCTGTGAGCACTGGACAGCCACAGAGCACAAAGCTAATTGGCTTTTGCCTCACCATTATCTTTTAAATACCAATCCAGATTGCAATCCTGTTAAGCTGATATCCAATACGGCTCTCCTTCAGTGTTGTTAACCTCTGGAGAATAAAGTGTCAAACCTACCGGGCAGTGGAAAATGTGAAGTCTCCATCTTGAGAATAGAACTTAAATACTTTACTGTATTGAGTTTTCGTAAACAAGTCAATTCACTTTGGCTGCGGTATCTCTTCTACCATTTCATTTTAAATTTTGAGCACCTTTTAGACCTTCCATCTTCTTTTTGTCACCATCATACATTTTATCATATTTAACAGTTCCTTCTTTCAAGATCCTTTGAATTCAAACCCTTCAACGGAGGGATGAAACAGATTACCTCAACTTTGAGTGATACGATCAGCATTCTTGTTTACCAAAACAATAATAATTGTATTTGCATGGTGAGTCTCAAAACTGTATTTGTTGTTCTCTTTAAACAAGCAAAGAAAACTATGAGGGGCCGTTCAAGACATTATTCATTCTGGTACTCTCACATACATATATTCTCACTCTTATATACATACATTCTCCTTTCACATACATATATTCTCACTCTCATATACATACATTCTCCTTTCACATACATATATTCTCACTCTTATATACATACATTCTCCTTTTACATACATATATTCTCACTCTCATATACATACATTCTCCTTTCACATACATATATTCTCACTCTCATATACATACATTCTCCTTTCACATACATATATTCTCACTCTCACAAACAAATGTATGTATGTGTAAAGAAAATATATGTCTGTAAGAGAAGAATGTATGTGTGTATGAGGAGAATGTATGTGTGTATGAGGAGAATGTATGTGTGTATGAGGAGAATGTATGTGTGTATGAGGAGTATGTATGTGTGTATGAGGAGTATGTATGTGTGTATGAGCGAAAGTATAGTGGAAACGGAAGGCGTATAGTGGAAACGGAAGGCAGAACATTTCTCGCGCTGTGATTGGCTGTCAACCTACCCTGTGATTGGCTGAGAAACTCGAGGCGGGTCATGTTCAGGTCGCGATCAGCATGGACGGAGATGAGACCGCTTTGCAGCAAGCCATTGGAGTTTTGAGAACTATTTTAACATCCTCTCAGAGATGGGGACTCGAGTTTGAGACTCGGACTCGAGTGCGACTCGAGTCGCAGACTCGGTGACTTCCGACTCGACTTGAGACTCGTCCTCGAAAGACTTCAGACTCGACTCGGACTCGAGCTTTGGGACTCGTGAACAATGTTTAATTTTAGGAAACATCTGAGGACCTCGCTATACCGCTCCCTCCGTTACCTGCCTAACACGTACATTGACATATATTGATGGCTGCGCACGCGCGGCCACACACGAGAAAGATGTCGAATACACCGGCCGCTGCTGTGCTATTCGTCGTGATCTTTGGTTACAAAACCTTTCAACAAGACGGCAACAAAAGAACCGCGCAATGTAAAATATGCCGCTGGCGGTCCGCTGATGGTTCGCTGACGTCGGGACGTATGCGCTCCAGCGGCGGACCGTTTACTCTGCGATCTCCTTAAACTGTTTCTGCTCTGCTCACTGAAGAAAAACAATACGTGGACAAGAGCAGCGAGTGTAGTAACCTACTGCTGCTAATACATCCCGTCGGACCAGGATTATTTATTTATATCCGTTAATAAACTTTTCTCCTCTCGTTACCCTGGTAACCGCTGTCATTACAGACGGTTGCGTCGATTCTTACTGTGAAAATCTACGTACTTCCGGTTTAGCGGCTACGCTTCGTATTTTCATTTTATGGGAAAAACCACAAAAAATTAGAGTGATTGGTATCGTTTTTTTACGGTAAAAGGGACGATATAAGAGCCACCAAAAACCAGTTGTCTTGGCTCACCCTGAACCAAAAGGTTTTCTTGCCACTGACGATGTGGAATTTTATGACAAGTAGTGAAATCAGCAGCAGCTCTTTACACCTCGGTTGGCCGACGGCGTAGCGCCGCCGTCTTATACATTGTTGCTGTTTTGCTCGACTGCGGGTTCGAATCCAGGTTGCGGCGATCTTTTAATAAACGTATGTTCTTTTATTTCTTTCTTTATACGTGGCAGTGATGTAGTGCTCACTTATACAATCATAATCGCTGCATTGGATATGGGATGCATTTTGAACATTTTCAGCAATATGTTTGCGAATGTGTGACGGATCAGGTGACCGAGGCGGACAACATCTGCCGCTGTCGGGGCAAAACAAACACGCACGCGTAGCCAAACCAGTAGTTTCAAAAACCACTAGGCACGTAACACCGGTTTGGTCTGGTTGTCTCGTTTCACTTTCTGCCGTGCTGTGAACAACGTTAGGTGCAGATGAGCATGCCCTTTGTTGCTCAATAGAAGAAATTGTGTCAGAGGATGTTAAAATAGTTCTCAAAACTCCAATGGCTTGCTGCAAAGCGGTCATATCTCCGTCCATGCTGATCGCGACCTGAACATGACCCGCCTCGAGTTTCTCAGCCAATCACAGGGTAGGTTGACAGCCAATCACAGCGCGAGAAATGTTCTGCCTTCCGTTTCCACTATACGCCTTCCGTTTCCACTATACTTTCGCTCATACACACATACATTCTCCTCATACACACATACATACTCCTCATACACACATACATTCTCCTCATACACACATACATTCTCCTCATACACACATACATTCTCCTCATACACACATACATTCTTCTCTTACAGACATATATTTTCTTTACACATACATACATTTGTTTGTGAGAGTGAGAATATATGTATGTGAAAGGAGAATGTATGTATATGAGAGTGAGAATATATGTATGTGAAAGGAGAATGTATGTATATGAGAGTGAGAATATATGTATGTGAAAGGAGAATGTATGTATATGAGAGTGAGAATATATGTATGTGAGAGTGAGAATATATGTATATGAGAGTGAGAATATATGTATGTGAGAGTGAGAATATATGTATATGAGAGTGAGAATATATGTATGTGAGAGTGAGAATATATGTATGTGAGAGTACCAGAATGAATAATGTCTTGAACGGCCCCTCATAGAAAACGGTTTGATTGAAAAATGATGATTGTGTTCTTTTGTTGGTGGTTAACGATAGTAAAAGTCGCTCATATTTTCCTCCCCTCCGAGTAGTGAGTCTGCAACCTCTCAGCTGCAGCGCGGACATAAGATGAATAGATCCATTTCAGTTGAGCATGAATAATAAACAAGACCATTTCATAACATATCCTCTTAGATAATATTAAAATGATCGTCCACGGAACAACATATCATACACTGCAATCAGTTGACCTCTCAATGGTTTGATCAGACTCTCTACGTTCAATTGTTTCAGTGCTGCAGCATGAGTTTTTTTTTTTTTTTTCATCAATATCACATGGCCAGACATTTGCCTGACAAGTAGCACACTTAGTGAGACAGAGAGCTTTATCCCCATTAGTGTAATGTAACCTGTACCTTCTTCGAAGAATGGATAATGCAAGCTTTCTAGATCTGTTGGACCCTCTAAGCGACAGAATTCACTGCGTGCGTATTATTGAAGTCCTGCAACCTGACCCACTGGCTGAAAAGTGGATGGGAAATCAAAGCTTAGCTTAGCTAGCTCAATACTTAAACCTTTGTTGAATAATTTGGTGGGTGGTCCATGAAAAGTGCTTTGGCTTTGCTCACAGCCAACTGACTTCTGACGCACTAAAGCATAAAACATTGTCCCTGGGTATAATTTAAATCTCATCAATAACACAAAGCAGAGCAGGCACATTGCCTAAAAGCCAATAACTGATGCCAGCACACCACGACCCTGTGCACCGAATGAGTGAATGGCGGTGGGTGCTGCAAAGCCTTTTTGCCTGGTTTCTGGGTCAGGGGCTGGGAGCAGTGAGGTGCAAGGCTAATGGATGGAGTCTTCACAGCGGAATGAAGATGGAGAAGCTTGAGGCTTTAGTGCAGTTCTATTGCCTATTAGGGAGAACAAAGCGGGGGAGATGGAAATTGTTTGCCACCGATACAAAGAGTGATTGAAGGCGTGAGTGTTTTTTACAGTAACTATGAAAGCCGTGCTAAAGTGTGAAAGACTGTGGGCTGAAGGAGTAGGGAGGACAATTGGTATAATATGGAGGTGTGGCCCGACAGGTTGAATGAAATAATCAATCAAACTCCTTTTGCCTCTTCCGGTAAATGTGCATTACTATTCAATGACTTGGAAAATTCCTCCCTTTTTTTAAATAAATGACAATGGTGTACTGTACTGTTCTTTTTCCTCACATGCACTTTACATTTTCAAAATGTAATGCTAAATGATTCCTCATGTCATTACAAATTTTCAGATCCCTGCAGTCTTCTTTTTTCCACTTTGCGGTGTTTTCCTCATTCTCTTATGAGTTTTTTCAGGAAACACCACAGCACCCAATCTTGTGATTATTTCTCCCGGTCTTCAGGAATGTTGACATTGTTTTACAGTGGTACAATGTTTGCAATGATTTCCAGATGAGCCCAAGCTGACGAGAGAATGTGCATGCCTTGTTTTAAATGAGTTAAATCAGAGTTTTGTCGAGCTGTTTGAGGTATATTTGCGTGTGTGGTGTTAGCACTAATTAGCTCGTCAGCTAGGTTCGACCCGTAACGTCACAGAGTGATGCAGCTATTTTGTGAATTCGACCTATTGCTAATGTCTGTATGTAAATATGT
The DNA here is from genome assembly GCF_949316345.1 of Pungitius pungitius. Classification (NCBI taxonomy): domain Eukaryota; kingdom Metazoa; phylum Chordata; class Actinopteri; order Perciformes; family Gasterosteidae; genus Pungitius; species Pungitius pungitius. The sequence continues at coordinate 3,858,640 of NC_084906.1, forward strand.
TAATTATTCTCAAATCTCATCAAATTCTTTCCAGTAAATGCGTTTGAGGAGGATTTAGGAAACACCACAACATTGAAAAGAAAATAGGACTTAATACTACATCTACAACAATAGCGAAAAAAACAAAGGGTTTATTTTTACAAATTGAGAGATTTTCCAGTAAAAGTTTTGTGTTTGTACAGGACTAAACCATCCAAAACGACCAGAAAATCACATCAATTGATGCGTCTACGTAGTATGAATGCAACACAAAATGGTGTATACGTAAAATATTAACCTACAAACGTGTTAATGGTGTTATAAACTCCCCCGGAATGCTCATCATTTCTTGAATATCTGATTTTTATAAAGTCACTTGAGCACACGACGTTCTAGAGACATATCCTCCAAACTTAATTTACTTCCTTTTAGAGTAGATTGAGTTTTTCCTCTATTTACTGACTATCTAATACATTGACTTCAGATCAGTCAACTCTATTGCATCTCAGAAGATGACAAGATTCATCTGTCCTGCTTGACTGGGGCTCCAGATTAAATTGCAGGCAACTCAGCAGGCAGTACGTTTTCTAAGTACCTGGCAGGCCACAACTCCTGAAATCATTAAGACTGTCTTTCTGGCTGCTTTTGATGCCAAAGGCATCACAAAGCCTTATTGTTCTGTTTCGCTGAGCAAGTCACACCTGACTATTTTCAACTCTCTCGCTCTATTGCAAAAGCAACCCGTTGTGCCATGAACATAATTCTTATTTTCAGATCAGAAGCAGGAGTTTATGGGCAGTACCAACTGGCTGCGCTTCTTATTACTCGATTTTAAAATCCTCATAAAATACAAACCCAATTGTTTGTGTGGAGGAGGTGCGAGCGTCTGCGTTCTTCTTTTCCCACAGAGGATGTTTAGTTTAAGTCTAATGATTGTATTAAAGGTGTGGTGTTAAAACGCTCTTCGGACCCGATTTCCATGCTCATCACAAACCAACCTTATTGCAAATGCATATGATGACATGATCGGAAATTACATTTTTCTATCTTTGCTTGAAGAGTTAACTCCCAGTTGAACTGTCCTCCGAGGCTGTGCTGATGAATTTTGACTGGTATCATTTGCTTGAGTCGAAGAGTTACCATATGTTGGAGACAATATTTTTTTCAAATTGATGAGATGCTTTCAACTCATAATTTCTTGTTTCACTAATTTGTTTGTGAGCAATAAACAAACCAACAGCTGTTTTTGATATTTTTCTAGAAGAGACTATCTCTACTGAGAAAGCAGGCCGCAGGGTGATTCCGCACATTGTGTGCAACCCCCCCCCCCCCCCTTAAAAAGAAAGGAGAATTCTGCACTTGGCATTTCCAAGCTGACCCTGCAACTGCCTCAAATCTCAGATTTCCAGCGACCGGGTGTAAACCCAATTATTTCTACCTCTAAGAGAAACAATAGCCCCTCTGCAATTACTGTAGCTATATATTTTTTTTTAAGGAAGCGTAGGAGTGAACCCAGGATTGGAATTTCAAGCCATCGAGATCAGGTAGACATCCACCACAGAACTTGGCTCTTTGATGCGTCTGCATACTTGCCAACCTTGAGACCTCAGATTTAGGTAAATATTCAAAAGGACCGGGGGGGGGTGGTATCGTCATATATAATCACACACACAAACGCATAGAAAAATGTAATTTTGTTTCACAAATTCAATTCCTTAAGGGTTCTCCTCAGACTCTAATTTGTACAATAACAACAACACTACTCTACACTTATGGTTGTAATTGCCGCGCTTGACTTCGAGGTGTAACCTTTATTATTTGTTCGGTCTGAAACGGCGCGCCCAGTGACGGAGGGTGTAGCTATATTGTTGTCCGCGTGGAAATCGACAGAAATTTGGGAGAAAGGTCGGTCCGGGAGATTTTCGGGGAGGGGCTTTGAAATTCGGGAGTCTCCCGGAAAAATCGTGAGGGTTGGCACGTCAGTGCGTCTGCTCGCCCTGCAGTGACCTCCATGGGACTTCTAGCTCACAAGCAGTGTTCCCGAGGAAGGCAGAAAACATTACGCAGTATTCACGGGTGTTTGAATACATGAAATTGTTCGAGCCTTTTGGTGATCTTGGATGGTGCGTGTGTCGTGTGTGAAGAGCAGGTTATTACTGGTATGGTTAGGCTTGGTGGAGGGATGCTGTAAGTGAACACATGAAGACTACTTTTGTTTGACAGTCTGAGTGATGCAGCGTTGAAGATGCTCAGACAGCTTGTTCTTGAAGAGACCATAAAACTGTCTCACATTCTCAGGCCATCAATGCCACATGCCACTGGTAATGGATGCTCCTTCAAGGTCAACTATTTGTCCAAGTATGTCTATAAATCGGAATTACCAGCACAGACTCAAATCAATGAATGTTTTCACTTTATCTTAGTTATGTCGTTCCAGATTTATGTTCAGCTGTATCATTTATTATAATACATTTCATAGTATGAATAGCTGTTGCTTATTTATTTTTTTTGATAGAAAACTTGGATACTGAGGTAATATTTTAGCCAATATATTAATTGAATTAAAAACAGATTAAGCATGCTTGATCCTTCAGGTCCAGTGAACACATCTCCAAGAAAAAGTGTTGTTTTCTTTTTCTCCGTGCCCAGAAGGAATCTATTTATCTGCTTTTTGCAGATCATAATAGTTTAACCTTTCATGATGTTTGGGCAAGTAACAAAGGATGCACTCACTATTCACACCGCAGAGCCCTCTCTTTTTTCTTATTCCGAATGCTGGTGTTGGATTGTAAATGGCCTGAAGCAAAGAGAGGAAGGAAGGCACCTCTGCATGAGACAAGGGTATAATTATACAGGCTTGGATTATCAATTTTTGAATTTCATGGTTTTTTAAATCAAAAAAGGGAAGCTGCGTTGAGTCTGCCGGTGAAACCCTCGTCAATCTGGAACCAATCAACCTGGGTGTTGCTACCTTTGCTGTTACGTTGAGTATAGAGATTGAGAGATAGTATCTATCCCGCATACCTTTTAACATAATACAGAGCATGTTTGTGACATATTCAATGAATCACCTTGTAGGTCTACACTGGAACACTAGTATTTCTCAAAGATCAACACGGTTTTACCACAAGCTGGAACAGTACAAGTTAAAATATCACTTTGATAACTCCCCACTAATTTGACTGTCATCTAACTGCTGTGGCTTGTATGGTTGGTTTAAAATGCCATCATAGTTGTTTTGTTTTCATAGTGTTCAACACCATTACTTTGCCAATACTTACATTGCACTCTCGAAATTGAATTCCGAAATGTGAGAACCCAATGGCATTGCATGGAAAAAAACAGATGTGGTCAGAAAATCAGACAATTGACGAACACGGCAAATGTTATGGTAATGTAATTCCTCTCATCGTATTCTGTTTAATGCCGTCGTCTTTTTGATCATCTGATCACATGGGTTCGTCGCTCAATTTTTATAGTGAAGTTGCTGGAATCCACTCTGAGATGAAAGTCAGTCACACAACTGTTCGGAACGAAATCAAAGGAAAGTGAGGTTTAATGTTCAACAAAGCATATCGTCTGGGAACAGAGGAATGTTGCAGTGACTAGAGCCCAGGTAACCTTAAGGTTGCCAAGCAACGACTGAAGCGCTGTAAATCTTCTAATCTAACTCTCCACACAAAAGTGTCTTTCACAAAATGTGTACTATTCCTTTCACCCCACATTCCTCTCTCTCTCTTTCTCTCTCTCTGTACACTGTGCTATGTATTCTGATCTGGTGTATATCCCCAAACCAATTGACACCCACTGAACCTCCAGTCGTGGCCTTGGGCATCTGGGCCACCAGCGGTTGCCTGCTTTGTCTACTTAGTGATTCGGCCTTGGTGAGCCAACCAAGTGTCCCAGAAATGACGCAGAGCCAAATCTAAATTCAGACTAAATATTAAGCCGGTGGTTTAAGACACAACATACTGAAAAATCCTGTATTTCAAAGGTGGAAGCACAGTGGGGGCTAAAAACCCATGTCCTTGCTGAAAAGTGGGAGTGGAATATTGAGTTTGGCCCCATTACAAATTTAAATGTTTAGTTTTACTGCTATAGATAATGCTCATTGGTCTGTGAAATTATGAGCTGCCATTAGAAAGGCCTCATACATGGTTCAGACTGCCTGAACCCTCAATCCCTCATCTGAGAACCTAAAGCCCAAACGGTAATTTACATCACAATATACCACTTTGATTTAGATGGAGACGTGTGTTAAGAGATTCTTTGGATGCCCCCGAGTTTGTAATACAAATTATGATTAAAACCACCAAGGAAATTTGATAGCAGTGAACTGAAAATCATGGCATTGCTACTAATCAATGTTTTTTATCTTTTGGAATTATGTATTAGATGTTTATTCCACAACGCAACTGATCAAAGCAAGAGGTCTGTCATTTATAATGCAAGGCATATACCAGGGCTGGGAATATGAGCTGCTTAGAGTGCCAACAGAATTAAACGATATTTATCCCTCTTTGACTCTGAATACAGATTGTATCATCGTAGCTGAATAGATGTCTCCGCTACAAAATACAAAAGAGGAAGATGACAAAAGATACCTCTGAGGTAATTTATAGAAAAGCGAAATCAGTGAGAAATTGGCCCATGAAAGTTTGCTGATATAGTACTCTTAAATAAAAAAAATATATATTTCAGCTTAAAATAAGGTAAGGCACAACCTGATGAAAAGTCCAATAAGATCATTCTCTCCTAGCCAAAGGTGCACCGCGTCATGTGCCAAACTGATTCCTAAAGTCCTCTGAACCTCAGCCGACTCACTTATATCCGGATAAGTGCAGAGATTGATCCCAAGTTAATTTTCTCTCAGTCCTCAACCTTGCACCGATCCCTATAATTGCTGCAGGGGTAGAGAACTGTATTTGGACAACGTCCAGTCAGGCCACTCGAGAAATCTTCCTATTCCTTGCATTTTTAATGTGACCCTAGTGAGATTTTGTTGAGCCCTCGCATTAAACCTGTTTGCTTTTATCAACACACACATTTAAATTATTGATTGTGCATAGAGGTCAAAGGGGATGATGAATAGCTTTTACACCTAATCATTTCATCCTAATGTTTTTTATCGTCATCATTAGCAAGCACAGGATAAAAAATCCATACAAGCTCCAATTACATGTCAATCATGATGCTGAGGTAAAGCGTCAACACAACTGGAAAAAATGACCACATTAGTGTTTTATTTTAGGCGCTTACATGCCCTACTGTTAGAAACAAAGTAATTCTTACACGATATAAAATAATCCCAATAGATCATGTCAGTCAGTATTATTGCAATAATGTCATGATGTCATAAAATTTGGGTCACTTAAAATACTTATTGCTCAGTTTTTGCACCCTGAATGAGTTGAGAGACTGTGTTCCCAGTGATTATATCCCACAATTTACATCTTATTGAATACAGTTTTGCTTTGGGGTTCGCGGTTGTGCTTCGTGCTGTTTTGATGTGTAGAAATCTGTTTATATGTTAATGGTGAACATTGAATTAATATAAGACATTAAAAAAAAACCTTCAAGTTTTGAGAATCACCTGAAAATATATAATATATATATATATCTGTGTTCGCTCAGTTTGACTATACAGATGTCACCAATAAAAATACACTAATTAAATTATCCCATCGGATGAATCACCCTCTTCATAAATGTTTGATGTGGCCTTTTTAGCAGCAATGGGCTAACCTTTCCCTTTTTATATGGAGAAATCCTTCCATCCATCCATCTTCAGCCGCTTATCCGGGGTCGGGTCGTGGGGGCAACAGCTCCAGCAGGGGACCCCAAACGTCCCTTTCCCGGCAAATCATTAATTTCTGCAAATGAAAGGAACGGACATGGATGTCTTTTTTTATTCATCTTCATATAGTGTGTCACAAGGATTATTACCTGCCGTGTGAGTCACATGGTTGTAGTCTGTTGGGCCCTCACAACCAGGCAGCCTGCAGAATGGAGGGGACAACAAGAAGATGCAGGAAGGCACGAATGTTAGAGCAGTACACTGCTAGGCACCTGGTTCCCCTCGAGAACGTAGAAGAGAGGTGTGAAAACAGGTAGAGCTCCCACTGGACGAGGACTGCGCCACAGCCCCGGGTTTCACTTACTGAAACAGCGTGAACATCTTTTTCTTTCCCAATGACTTTCGGTTGGCAAATAGCTCGATGCTCTGTAATGTTGCTGTTTTCTCTTCCTAATTCCAGGAGGTTAAGACTTTAACTTCGCTGGGTGAACAGACTCCTGTTTTGGTTTTTGATCGTGAAGAACCTCTGGACGTACACATTGGGCTTTAATACTGTGAGGTTCTGGTACTGTGGGGGGGGGGTGGGAGTACAAAATACACAGTAAATATATACTCTGTTCAAACTTTTATTGTGTAGACCTCGGAACCATCTGTGGGGAAAGAACTCTATCCATTCAGCTGAATTATTTGCTTGTATCTGCGTGAAGAGAGTTGAGTTTTTGCATCATTGACATTTCTCCCAGGGAGGTTAAAAATATTAATTTCCACCATCTGTTTCCTTAGCAAACATAACGCTTCATTGGTTAGTCCCAATCTGATAAGATACAATTTTGTTAGATGACGCTGTGACTGTCAAATGTCAGAAACAGGAATAAAAAAATCCATATGTTCACTCTTCTGTAGGTTGCTGTCGCCCCGGTAACCCCGCTCTGATAATTGTTTTTCAGTGTAGGTTTTGCTTACAAGGCTTGAGTTATGAAGAACAAAGGCAGAATATGAAAGTAGAGAATTACCTCCATGTCAAGGTAACCTTAGCAGCATGATCAAAGCACCCCTTGTTCACTTTCATTTTAGCCCAGATGTGTTAAAAGGTTTTGCATAATCACTGAGCACCAAAGCCCAGTTGCATGGGCAGGATTCTCACTAAATCTCTGTACTTGGAACATGTTCCAGCCACCCTGGGTAACCCAACCCACTCCTCGGCTGAAATAATAAAACAATTGATAAGGTCATTTGGGAGTGTTTAGTCACCGCTGAACACCTTTAGTAGGTTGGAGAAATAGAACTGTCTTGCAGAGGCAAGGCAGCGTATCGGAGTGCACCAGCAGTCAAAGAGAGCTCAGGCGAGACGAGCTGTAAGTGGATCCTCCACCTGATGTCCACATCAGTTTCATCTGACTGATTTCTGCCTCCATTGGTCCCAGTTGACAGGCTGAGGAGGCGAAGGGGGCACTTGCTCATCGCTGCCAGATGGCCATCGCCAATTCACACCCTGGGAGCGCTTTTTTGTGTTCTACTTCCTGGTGATTCATCAACTGCCGGGTGCTGTTGCTTCTCATGCTTAATGCGCTGATGGTGGGAGGTGTGACTTCTCAGTTTCAGCAGCTCATTGACGTCATCGGCTACATACAAGTCGTTTCTTGCGGGAGCAGCCATCAACAGGACGCTGCCCTAAAAGTAGCTTGTATTCTAAAAGCAGCATGGGGTGTTATGTTTGCGACATTGACGAAAAATTGCTTCTAGGCTTTAATTCCTATGGGTTTGGCATCGATAACAGCATTGCTTTTCTGAAGGTACAATGTTCCATATCTGAAGTCTGAGGGACAAACTTTTTGAATCAAGTGCAACACTGGAAAATAAACCTGGTAAATACGTCTTGTTGTGCCGGGAGTTACCTGTCGTTCCATCGCTCCCCTCCTGACAGCTCGAGGTGACACGTTTCTACTGATCAATTTTACAAGGCGTGTCAGGCAGAAAGAAATTAGATGCCAGGAGTGTAGTTTGGATTTCCACAAGAGGGAGATTGATATAAATTTCTAAATTGCCTTGTGTGCTTTTCGACTTCTTCCTGTCACTCGACCCACGCCATCCTTTGCTTTGATAGATCCAGCTCGCTCTTCCTTTTTGTAACAAGCGATACATGTATTTTATATTTCTAATATATTGTTTACACTTATAGTGTAAAGAAGAATATGGCCTAAAGGAGAGGGTCCAGAGTGCTCATAAGCAAGCTGCGAGGACGAGCTGCCATAGCTGTCAAGGGCTGTGCGGGATCTAATGCCAAGGTGAGGCAAATTCCTCCTCATTCAGTCCTAATAGGACTGTCAGGCCTTCAGAACAGGGAGCGAATCTAGTGAGCTTGCAGCTCAGGGCTCTCTTCATGACTGCCGCACCGAGGCTACCTCATGTCACATGCAACACAGGGCCCACAAAGAACCTGTGACAGGCTTCACTGTAATGCATCGAGTGAGTCTGCACTGGAGTTGAAAATACCCAAGGCCGGCGGTGTGTCTCGTTCAATAACAACTGTAAGAGCTTGTTATAAGAGTCACACTCTTCCACTTTTACTTTTGTTTGCTTCCCTGTTGGGCTTTAGCTTGTTATCTCCTTTGTTTTTAAATGGACAAACCCTGCAATGGGTAATTATTTAGTTTATTGATTCAGGCCATGTTTATTGTTATCAAATTGCCATATCTGAACCCTTAAACTCCTTCTAATAATGGTAAATTCATATCTTGTATGCGGCCATACTAAATGTAGCCGTGCAATCATTGGGACCCAAATGATCACTCACTTCTAACCCAAGGAGTATTTTTTAATGTTCGGTAAAATGTAGGTTACTGATTTGTATCGATCATGTGCGTGTTTTTCGGCCAGTGCTCGCCACACCCACTGTGGCAACTTTGCCAAAACCGCCCTCACAGCCCAGATCAAGTCTGTGACACAAAGGCCCAAACATTTCCCTGGTTTTGTACTCTGTAAAATGGAAAGTTCTGTTCGGGCCATGGACAGTCACGGCGCTCCAATAAATAATGCCCTGTGTTGGACTTAACCCTTAAAATTCATGCATGTTTTCTTTTACGCATGGATTTTATTTTTACCTATCCCCTCTTTGTTTTTATTGCTGGTGTGAAGAATTTTTGTCTCGTGGGCATATTTTTATTCCTGTGTTGGAAAGTTGCTTTTCAAAAAGGTTTGACTTCCTTTGTGAGATACAAATGTGACATTTTCATGTGTTCATGATGCTGTGAATGTGTTGACTGATGAAAACTAGAGGTGGAGACTGATACTTACCATACCACCTGCAGTTCCCTTTTCACAACAGCTGCTTTGGATGACTCCAATTTAAAACCGCAACTCATTTGTATTTGACTGAGCACTTTGGCCACTATCATCTGTGAATGCAACTCTTTTGATGTGCCTTATTTCATTATCACAACCACTTATGCATCTCTCCATTTAAAATGAGTGATCCACTTTCAGTTTTCTTCCACCTGAGGCCTAGCATTTTATGTAATAGTGGAATCAAACTACTGATTGGGCACCACACTGCTACATACATTTGCTTTTTGATCCAAAAGGGGAACGCATCCGGTTAAAGTTGTTGTGTGAAAAGTTTCCTCTCATTCTGCAAAAAATCCTCACCGTTAAATAGAGCTCATGATGAAGCAGTTTGAAACAAGGGAAAGACAAACGTAATGTTTAGGGCTAACGTCATGACAGCTTAGCTCATGCAACAGTGAAATTGAGAGAGGATTCAATTAGTTTACTTCAAATCTGCACTGTATGCATAATTGCAGAGTTTATATGCAGCTCAACCTTCCAGAAAATGATTTCTTACAAGACATCAGTGAGGGACCAGTTTGGTACTAAGTTTAGTTTGCTGTGGATGTAAAATGCCACAGGCAATGAGTCTCTGCACGCTGTAAGTCATGTTCATTGTCACACTGTTCTAAGACATGAGTATGAGCTCACAGAGAGAAGACATGAACATTCTCTTTAATCCAAACGGTTTCATCAAATGTCTGTTAATCTATTCACATTCTACTTAAAAATGTCAACCTGCTCGTTACAGGTGTGCAACAGGCAGACACTGCCTGCAAATTGATATATTAATTCTGAGTTAGAAAAATACTGGCGTGTAGAATGGAATCATGTATTTTTGCTCAGGTTTATAGATGAGCGGTAGAAAAAAAAATGTGTCTGTCAATGAGGAACTCACAATACAAAGCCCGGGATGAAATATGCGGGGACTTGAAGCGGGCCAGCCATTTTGGAAATGATGTGAAAAACAAACAAAAGCAGCTCAAGATAAGCGGCAACACACAAGATCCAAAGCAGCTTTGCAGAAGATTAGCAGCATAGACGAAAAACCTAAAGCACAACACAAAAGTGGTAATAACTTTTTTCCTGGACTCTATTCTCTTAATAGACCAAAACATAAATTAGGGAGGAATGTATAAGAAGAAATACACAGGTTTTGATGAATTAGATCATTATATTAGATTTACAGGGAACTAAATTTATTTGTGCTTTAATGAACTCTAAAAGCTTACTGTACATGTAAATACACAGGTTGCTGTTTTAGTCCTTTTAAGCTGTCTGCTTTACATATTTTAAATATATCAATGCTCTTTGGCATGTGCTATTTGTCTGGTGCCAAGTGAAGCATGTTAGAAACAAGCCACACTGTTCTCTAAACCAAAATGGAATGCAAGCAAACCGAAAACAGACACACGGTTATCTGTTTTCCTCTTATGTAGAAATACACCGACATTCTGTATAACATTGTTCGTGAGCTGGAACGATGTCTGGAACGTCACCAATACCATGTAATCATGAGCCAATGCAACTTAGCTGGCAAAAAGGATGTTTTTGGCCACACCAAGCAATTATAAAACCCTGCTTTAGTGTGTTAATTTGCATTTGTATGTTCATGTGTGTAGTCCGGTGTGTTTGTGGAGCGTTGCTGCTCTGTGCTTGAAGAAAAAAAAAAAGAAGCATAAATGAAACACCCGTCCTCAAAGGAATTTTTTCTTTTACCAGATTGCCAAGTCCTACCCCTCAGATCCACCACTCACACACAGAGGTTTAAATGGCATTCAATCAAAGGCTAATACTGCCAGAAATGTCTTCCCAATGTTTATATTAGCTTATATTAGAAAATCTGTCTTGTGACATTATAATACGGAAGGGGCCTGGAAAATATCAAGCAGAGTGCTGGATGTGGAGTGTGGTGAAAGGACACGTGACAGGCCTTACAACCTGAAATGAATAAAATCATCCTTATTTCCTGCAAATATCAAAAATTCACAGTGGCTAATCATTAAATTCCACCACACATGCTCTGTTTAAGGTCAATGTGATATGATAATTGTAATAATCTTTCAATATGTATTCACGAATGCTCATACTCCAACTATCACCCGAGCTTATCTGGAATTCAACAAAACAGCTGATACTGCTGACACGTCGGGGCAAGGGAAATGGGTGAGACAGCCACAATATCTGTGCAATGTTAGAGTACTCGTGTCTTCAGACGGAGGTGAATCTGCAGCCGCCTCCTTTATATTGGGCAAAGAGCCTGCTGTGCATAAAAATAAAATAAAAATAAGAACCTAGAGTAACACCAGCTGTACACAACATATGCCTCAATCCTCGCACACAACGTGCATCTGAAAAAACAACACTTTCACTTGGAATATTAAACTCGTATTTGGGCGAGAGTGCACATTTATTTTTTCGTCAGCCATTTACTGCACATCCTTCATGCGGATTGTCACGCTTTTATTACCAGGCTGTTTCGGTATTGACGTCCTCTTGTGTACTCTCCACAAGAGGGTCCTCAGATCTAAGTCCTGAATCTCTCTTTGTGAAATTGCATGTGCTACTTGTTTCTGCACAGGTTATTACTCCAGATGCAAAATGTTCTCTAGCACCAAAAAATATAAAAAATAAATTAAAAGGCTGGGCCACTGTTGTTGGATTTTGTCCATAATATCAGAGAAGCTCTAAATGCGTAAACATTTGAGATATTCCAGTTAAATTGTTGCGGCCCTTTGAGAACAAAACCAATTCCAATGTGTTCTGAGAATCGCAGCTAGAATCCTATTCACACCATGTTCTTCCGTCATGTTTACTAAAGGCTTTGTGTTAATGCAAGTGCACAGCATATGATGATAGGGTGATAATTAATCGATCGTGAATATTAGTTCAGATTGTTAATCTTCAGTGGAAGGGGAGAGGGAACACTCGTCACTGGCATGGTACATTGTCGACACGCTTTTATTAGCATGCCACTCAAAGAGCTCGAGCGACTTTGTTGATGTAGAAATACTCGACCTGTGTGTGCGCAAGAAGTAAGATGTTCAGTCAAGATTTGACGTAGTCCCCTATAGACTTGTAGACTAGATGTTATGAATTTAAAGTGGCTAACTCTATTCTGATGGGGCCTCTTTTACACGGAGTTCACCCCTGGTAAGGCATATGTCATTTTCACACAGTTTTAAAAATGTTTAGTTGATAAATGGTGAATTCTAATCCTTTAGAAAAAGATCTAGTCCACCCTGGAAGCCTTCCCTCTCTAAAATGTATAATATTCATCATGGCGTTTGCTCATTTGTTTCACCCGGTCAGTTTCTTTAGTTGCAAACCAAAAATAATCTGAATTGCTCTGCTAGAAAAACAACACATTCGCATCTTCGGTGTACAATGACTTACAAAAGTACTACTATGAGGATATTTTAAACAATTGTTGCAGTTTAAAGTCAGAAGAGGTTCAATGAATAGTATGTCGGTTTGTAAAGCCCCGCCACCTGCTTGTTGATGTTGGATTCTTTTAGCTATGACTCAATATTTTCATTGAAACCAGGAGAGAATTGAGAAAAAAAACTTATTTAAAGTGCTAAGTTGTTGGGGCTCTGACTCCATCCAGCCGTAGGACAGACCTAGGGCAAAGATGCCAAGATGAGAGGAGGCATATCCCCCCTTTTGGGAGCCCTAGTGGTGGTGGCGAATAAGTTGCTCCACTCCTCTTATATGCCGGATTTTCCTGCTGATTTGAGGAGTTTGGGGTGGCGCAGAGTTGCCGCTCGTGCTGAAATGATAACTGACAGCAACAGTTGTGCTTTTAACGTCAGACAGCACAGATGCGATTGGTTTACCGAAACAGTGCCCATGACTGGTTGGCTAGTACTCAATGAGCCCGCCCCCAATCAGCTGATGGCGTACCCACAGAGAGCGAGGGGGCCCCTGGGAGAGACGCGTGATTCTCCCGTCTTCCTGACTGAAGCTTTTAGTCTGCAGGTTGTTGTATTTATCTGCTATTACATCAGAGTTGTAGACACTAGGAGTGAGAGGAGTAAGTGCAGTAGGAGCAGTAAGAAAAAAAGTGCACCACTGAAATTCCATGTTCTACTTTAACGAGTATGTGGTGCTGCAGCAGCTTAGATCTGTGTGTAAAAACTAATGAGTCCGCATGGGCTACGTGTCTGGAGCCGGCCTCTCTCACACCAGCTGGTAGATGTAATTAATATGTAAAGAAACCTGTTCATGGCATAACATGATCACTTTCCCGTCAAAAAATCAAATATATAAATAGTTGTTTGGTCCCCAGCTGCCTGCCCGCTGAGCTGAGAAGACACACTGAGGCAAAACACGAATCGCGGGCACTTCCTCATATTTGCCTTTTTTTTTTACCTCTTTAAATGTTTGTTTTTCACCAGCATCATTTGTTATGCATTTCTATTCACTTATTCAAATGGATTAGATAAATATTAATGGCATTCTATTACTGTTTGCCCTTGGCAGCTATTTTTGTGATGCTCTTATGCAAAATCATGTAAAACTCTCCCTCCAAGTAACTTCCAAATCACCACGTCCTAGAATCTCAGTATTGCATTTGATAATCATGATCCGCTTTTATGGAAGAATTCCTTCTGAATTGTTTGTGTAATATATATATTCACATTAGCAAAGCCTGACATTGGGCTCCTCAAAAGGCTCGCTCTAAGTTACAACAGAAAAGACTGAAACCGTGAACAGGTAACAGAAGTGTCAAGTAAAACAAACCAAAATGTTTCCTATCTAGTATAGACAACATTGATTCAGTGGGAAGAAAAACAACAAACCCCAAGCGACAATTTGTTCTTTCATTCCGCTTATTCGTACATTCCCTTGTTGAGACTTATGGAGATGTTTCTGGCACTTCCAAAGCCCATCCAATGAGAAGCTGAGCTTGGCACGACTTCCTGTAGTAATCCTACTTTGAATGCCAGAGGAACATGATGGGAGGTGGATGCCTGCGTAGTATACCAGAGGGGAAGATATAAGTTATGCCTGGCAGGAGAGCTGGGAGAAACGCTTTGTCTCCACTCGGTGCTTTAGGTAGCTCTTTGGATCTGATGATGAACGGGTTCTGGTTGGCACAGGGTGGTTTTGGAGTTAATGTTGGAAAATATCAAGAGACACACAACAGTTGTATAGTGTGATTCTGTTTCCTTTGCTTCCATTGCATTCGTTGGGCACCTTCACCATGGGGTTTGTAACAAAGGCAGATTTGCGGCCTTCAGTGCCGCTACAGGATCAAAACCCCCACAGCAATGTTGATTCGCACTTACGGGGGATTTCTCTGTCATGAAAGTCCCCACCGAGGTCTCATTGGTCAAGCCACAGACACCACGGGGTCCCTGTGCGCTGGCCTGAGATGATAAAGACCAGTACTCTCCCTCAGACACCCCCCCTGCCCGTTTTCTTCAGAACAATTCCTGCAGTGGAGGAAACCGTGGATGCTATTAACTAACACACTATGAGATTGACCCACACAAATGGACTTGCATCTTTTACGGGTCCACTATCCTGTCTGGCAAATGTCAATTTGTCGATCACAATTGAATAATTATAACATTAATACATTATATTATATTCATAATAGACAATAACCGGACATGCTCAGGACACTCGCTTCAAATGTATTTTCTGTTTGATACTTTTAAAACTATAAAATCTATTGCAGTTGTCATTGTAGTGGATCCCTCCTGCCGTTCTCCCTAAGGTTGCTTCCTTTTTTCTACCCATTGAAGGTTGTTTTTTTTTGGTGAGTTCATCCTGTGTCGATGTGAGGATTGATGTTGCATGTGTGCAGACTGTAAAACATTTGGAACTTTGGGATCCAAAAAATAAAATTAGTTTAATTAATTCAATGGGTGTTGGGGGCCTGACTTGGATGACACACCTTTTCAACATTGCGTGGAAGTCTGGGACAGTGCCAAAAGAGTGGCAGACCAGGGTGGTGGTACCTCTCTTCAAAAAGGGGAACCAGAGAATATGTGCCAATTACAGGGGTATGACACTACTCAGCCTCCCTGGTAAAGTCTACTCCAAGGTGCTGGAAGGGAGGATTCGTGGAGAGGATATCGAGGCGTAGTCGGAGGGAGGAGGGTCTACAGTTCAGGGGGTTCAGCTTTTTGCAGATGATGTGGTCCTGATGGCATCTTCTGTCTGTGGCCTCCAACTCTCACTGGAGTGGTTCGAGTGTGAAGCGGTTGGGATGAGGATTAGCACCTCTAAATCTGAGACCATGGTTCTCAGCAGGAAACTGATGGATCGCCTACTCCGTGTAGGGAATGTGTCCTTACGCCAAGTGAAGGAGTGTGAGTTTGGCCAGAAAATCAAAGCAGTGGGTGCAGTGGGGGCAGTATTGCACTCGCTTTGCCGCACCGACAAAAAGAGAACAGAGCAGAAAGGCAAACGTCTCGATCTACCGTTTAATCTTCATTCCTACCCTCACCTATGGTTATGAAGGATGGGTCATGACCGAAAGAACTAGGTCACGGGTACAAGCGGCCAAAATGGGTTTCCTCAGGAGAGTGGCTTGCGTCTCCCTTAGAGATAGCTCAGGCATGGTTGAAATGGTTGAGATGGTTTGGTGCATCTGGATTAGGATGTCTACTTGGCGCCTCCCTAGCGAGGTGTTCCAGGAATGTCCAGCTGGGAAGAGGCCCCAGGGAAGGCCCAGGATGAGGTGGTATAGATTATATCTCTGCACTGGCCTGGGAACGCCTTGGGATCCCCCAGTCAGAGCTAGTGGATGTGGCCCGGGAAAGGGACGTTTGGGGTCCCCTGCTGGAGCTGTTGCCCCTGCACCCGATCCTCATAAGCGGTTGAATATGGATGGATGAATTAATTTATTTTACAAAATAAAATGAATTAAATTGAGTTAATGGATCAAACTGCAGTAAGATAACCATACTTTGTCAAACCCTTCCCACACTTCACAAGCTCGATTAGAGTCATTGCATGAGGATTTCCGCAAGCTTCTATCAACTGATAGTTGTAGTGCTAACTACTGACAACTATGGCCGTAAGCAGGATTGTAAAAACACTCCAAAAACCAAAATCATCAAAAAGGGGTTTTGGGCACACTCTCCGAAAAACGGACTTCTCTGATCTAAACATGTGCCAAGAAAAATAAGATAACAATAGTTTTCAAATCTTGCTTGCACATGGAGTTTTCATCAACAGTACAGGGAATTATTTCTGCCTGTTCTATAGCCAAGCAGTAATTGAATGTGATGTGAAGTTTGTTAAATCAAATCAATTGTCACCCAGCCAGGCAGCAAGCAGCTTCTGATGGTCACAGAAATGCATGGCAGCGTCACACAGAGTCTGGCAAGTTCCCTCAACGTCCCTGGCCAATGCAGCTTGTCGCTTTTTATTCATTTTTTTTTTGCTCTTTCCTTGAGTTTTTAGTTATAAATTCATTGAAAAAAAGTGTTCACTGCCAGATCCCCCCCTCCTCCCCACCCATCAAACAATGATGAAGAAAATGGAATCTAGCTTTCAGCGATTTCTCACAAGAATGTTGGACAATTGATTTTATTCTCCTTAAAAGCCCACAGGGGGGAGAAAGTGGATTGCATAATGTTCCTGGCGCACTACTAATTTTCTACCATGTAGTAACTGAATATTTAACTAAAAAGCCATTCAACTGTATTGTATGCGGTTTTACTAACTGACTAAACTTCTATTTTTCTTTTTAGTGATTTCCCAGTGAACCAATCCTTTTTTAAACATTAATGTACACTCCTACTTATGTAAGGGAGTCCTCCTGCATGGTGCAGCACCTTGGTTCAACCTCACAAAGCCTCATAGCCAGAGGGCGCATGCTGTACACTGACAGCAGCAGGAAATGTAGAGTGAGTCCCAAGAGAGTCTTACTGGGTTGGAAAAACAAACTCTGGAAATCAGCTTGAAGGACCCAAAAACAACCATCCTCTGAGTGTACTCCAACAAAAACAAAAAACACCCACACTGACACATGCTCATCAAAAAGTTCTCCGCCACCAAATGTCCTTCTGTACATAGCACACACAAACATCTAATAAGTTACAGATATTACAACAGGTACATTTTACTTCTTTTCTTCTATTGGTTTTACAATATCCTGATATTATTTTATTACAACTGTTGTGTGTCTCTTGACATTTTCCAATATTAACTCCTAAACTACCCTGTGCCAACCAGAACCTGTTCATCATCAGATTCAAAGAGCTACCTAAAGCACAGAGTCGAGACAGTGTTTCAAATCCGTTATTAAACGGATAAAATGTTTAATTAATTTGTTTCTGAAGCAATTGAAGCAATGCAAAGATTGTTTTTAATTAGTTTTTATAAAGCCCCGCAGTTTGACTCTCTTTGTTGCAAATAGAATCCAAATTGTGTAGCTGTCTTTAGGAACGGATCCCTTACATGTTGTTATACAGTCTGGGTGATTCTGTCGTACAACTTTAGCACTTGTGTGGTGTGTTTTCAGTACATAGTTTAACATTCTCTCCAATAAAAAAGTCTTATTTGGCCTTCAATTATGCTTAACTCCTCGCTTAAATGTCATTCATGGTTGCAGAAAGCCAAAATTTTGAAAGCCGCTATTACAAACTTGAGGCGTCAAACCACCCGTCTGCAAATAAATAGGGGACATTATGGTGACTTTGTCCACTCCCTTATATAATAAAACCATGGCCACAAATTGATAAATTAAAATAATAATAATGAATTATTTGTAATCAAGACATAAACTTGTGTTAACTTCACACAAATAATATTGAAATTGAGGAGGACCACTACAAGACAGAAGTAACATTTGACCTGGAGCTTTTTATAAATTTTACTGCCAAAGCTGGAGCAGAATTGGTAACCCTTCTGTGATTTGTATTTGCTGCAAAATCAGTAGTAACAGTGGACTAATAATTGTATTAAAAGCATTCATCGGTCAATTATATCATATGATCAATCCTAAAAACTACGACTTGGTAAGGAATTTACTGTCATTATTTTATTATCTCCTGTTGGAGAGCTACATATCCAGTATGTAATACCTGGAAACCAAGCTGATGCCTAAATCAATACTTTTAGTGCAATTCTAAACTTTAATCCAGAGGCATGTTGCCTGGACCATACGATTCCATGTGTAGGGAGCCCTTTATGCATATGTACAGGGAGACACAATGTTGATTGCATGACTGCAGAGTTACTAAGCACCATGATGGGAGGATTTTTACAGAGGCAAAGCACTAAAGAGTTCACAGCCACATCGGCATTAAGTCATAAATCTTTCTCAACTGAATAAGCCCTTTTTTCATCATGCCTCGCCCTCTTTGTGTCTCTTTGTATGGCGTCTTTGGCCCTTCTCTCCTCTGTCTCACACTCTTCAGGTTCTATCTTTAACGAGTGTGATGACAGTAAAAGTTCAATCATCTGCCTCCATCCTATTACGCTGTTATTGGATCATGTGTGTTTTCGTTAAGACTTAAGGAGAGAGGAAAGCAGAGTTAAGCTGCGATCTAGAGTACATGAGACACACTGTCAGGTTTTGTCTTGGCTTTGTCACTCACAGCAGGAAAGTATTTAACTCACCGGTAATTGTTCCTGCGTATGCATTAATGTGTATGCAGAATAAAAACACCCAGCTAAGTAAGCCAAGTAATTCTTCGGTGAAAATGACAGAGTCTAAAATGCACATTTCTGGGGTTTAATTGCTCGAGCTCCTATCCTGAAATCCACAGTTGAAGAAATCTGAGGTTATTTTTCCTGGTAGCTTTCCTAATGTTGTTGCCCAACAGATGCTTAAGCCTAATTATTCAATAAAAAAATGTTACCTCAAAAATGTCAACTGCTCGCGCCTTAGCCAAATATATGTCCATTTTCTGGTTCTAATTAAAGAAATGATGCACGTAGTGCTAATATAGCACCATCAGGATGAATGATTTTCCCGCTTAGTAGAACACTAAGTGGCCA
The DNA here is from genome assembly GCF_949316345.1 of Pungitius pungitius. Lineage (NCBI taxonomy): Eukaryota > Metazoa > Chordata > Actinopteri > Perciformes > Gasterosteidae > Pungitius > Pungitius pungitius. Next base: position 3,877,709 of record NC_084906.1, read on the forward strand.
GAGATTGAATGACTTTCGGGCCACATTTCTTGCACAGCCAAACACAGAGAACACAAATTTGAATTATGAGGAACAGTACAATTATATTAAGTAACAGAAAGGTTAAGTCATTCAATTTAAAGTGGAATAAATCATGTCTCACGATAGAATCAAGATTGTCATCAACAACAGACCTCAGCCGCAGTTAATTCGGTAATGCCTCTGGATGAATTGCCATTTCCGACTTGTCACAATACAAACCGGCCCATAGAGCGAGTGACAAATTGTCCGCTTCCATCAGACTGCTTCTGATCAAACAGATCGATTTGGAAAATATCACCACAGACCGAGATTCTTCAAAAGTGAGACTAAGTGTCAACAAAGGTAAGAGAAAAAAAGAAATTGCATTGCCATCTAATGTCAGAACCAAAAAAAGAGCAGAGAAATCAATATTATGACCCCGAGAGAGGCTGCTGTCGTGTATGTGAAATACCAAATAACAATCACCTTTACAAGGCTCCCAGAGGCTCATGATAGTATTATCTGAGCGGAAACAACATATTACGGGCCCGGGGTTACGGATGTTGTATGCTTGTTTTGTGGTCAGTTTGCAGAACTAATGGTGTTTGCAGTTCAATACTGGAGAAAATGAAATGGCATCATGTGATGTTTGCTCTTTTTTTGAGCCAGTTCAGTATCGCAGCCGGGTTCAGTTCAATCAGGAGCAACATGAAACATTTGAGTCAACATCAGAGGATGGCTTTATTGGACAGAACGCGCTTGCATTCCACCCCCCCGGTTTGCGCTAGCAGTCATTTGATAAGATTCCCCTTCATGATTGATCAACCATTAGTTCCGTCAGTCATGTTCCTCACAGCCATTTAAAAGATGATGCAGAGAAACGGTGATTGGCACCAAAATTGAATTGCGGCCAGGTTTCTTAAACATAACCAGAACCGTCTCAGCAACACCGAGTCTTTTTAATGCATTCTGTCCCTTTTTGTTTTAATACGTGATATGTATGCTTGTGTTGTTTTTCACCAGCCCCCCCGCCAAAAAATAGACACTTTGAGGTAAAACATGAGTCCCATAGACAAGGACAAATACGCAGACACAGCAGATGCTTGTGTGAAGCCTGGCACTGCTGTTGCTACCAGATGTGTCCACTGAGGCGTCATATGAGATGAGCTTGGAAACCATGACTGAGACTAAAAAAACGTGTTGACCCTTGACAACGGCTGGTCAGCTAAAGGCAAAACATGTTTAATCGCTGAGTGAAGCTCAAGGAGGCAGTCGGGTGCTCAGTCCATTTCTATTCAGTAGAGAGGTATGGGCTACCGGGTTTCACCTGCCAATTGTCCTCCAACTTCAGTGGTGTGAAATTACTGTTTGAGGGAAAACCAGGAGGTGTGTCTGAGAATGCTCAACAATACATTTCTGACTAAATGTCCTTTTCATATCTATGCGGAATGATACAACAGCATATAGAGAGTGCTGGCTATGTGCGATATCAGTTTTTACATTCTGCTTTCAGGTTGTTTTTTTTTCACGTGAAAACGAAAAGCAATCCAGAATTCTCATTCAATGTTGACTACTTTTGTGTCAAGTGTTTAAAAATTGTAAAATGGGAAAAACCTCTAGTGTAAAGAAACCCACGGAAATTTAACTGATCTTCCTTAAGATTAAGCTGAGCCGACAGATTATGTTTGGCCAAAGCTGGGAAGAGTACTTTTTGGAAAGAAAAAACACATTCATCTTTAAACAGAAAGTAGAAGTTAAATTCTTATCTTATATTCAAACCAAAGACGTATGGCTGAAATAATATCTTGATATTTTTTATTTTGTCTATTTCTCTAAGGTTTACAGGTACTACAACCCAAATGCACCACTCAGAGACAGAAATCCAATCAGACGTGTTTAATTAAACAGGGTCAAAAAGCCGGGATATCAGTCCAACAGGCGAACAAATCCAAAAAGGGGCACGCAGGGAAAGGGCAGGCTAGGTCCGAACGAGGAATCAAGAAACTGAAAAAATGCTCGAAAACTTGGAATACACACAAGACAATCTTGCAGAGGGCAAGTGCAAGTGCAAGGACTTAAATAGTGGGTGGCTAACGAGGGAATGGACTGCAGGTGGGGAGGGCATGAGGCCCAGGTGAAGGGAATCAGATGATTGTGTGTTGATGACGGGATCTGGAATGACAGAAGAGTTTAATTGACAAGCAGACAGGCATTGGAAAGATTAATAAGCTGGAGAATTCGTGGCAATTTCTGATTCAACAGCATCACTGACTTCAGTGACAACAAGACATTCCCAATGCTCATCGCTTCCCTGAAACACAAAGCCAGGCAAATTTCTTGTTGCAGTTGTACAAAGTTAAACTTCAGTTTTTTATTTTGGCTCGGAAGGGAGACAGCCCAAAGCTTACATAAAGAGAAGAGCAGAGGACAGTCTAGGAAACTATAGATTATGTGACACGTTGAGTGAGGTGAGGAGAAGCAAAGAAGTTAAGAGTCCATTGAGATTCACTCCAGTGTTATTCTCGGGGGGGCTGCCTTGGTGTCATATCTCAGCCCCCCTGATTGAAATGAGAGGTGATGACACCGGAGTATTGATTCTCAACATATCTGCATTTTCCTAAAGGACAGATCCCGCTGTATTGATTGACCCTGCACCCCATGGATAATGTTAAGCGATGTACAGTCTTCAAGACTGAGCCCATCTCGCAATACAAAATCTAGACAATGAAGAGACGGCAATTACTGACGAAGCAGTATTCAAATCAGACCCCTTTAACCAAAAGCTGCTGTTGAAAATGTTAAGGAAAGTGCTGACAGTAATTTTTCCAATGATATGATGGCGTTTAATGCATGAGCCACTATGGTGTTCTTAGGATACCACACACAGCTGTTGACTTTAAGTTGGGCTCCAAAGTTTGGAGTCAGTGGGGAAAGTGTCGTAGAAGGAAGCGGAAGCTTCTATTTGACTTAAGGGTCTCAGGGTGTCTTAAACTAAGTGCATGTAGGATCATCTAACTGCAACTTTGACCCCCCCCCCCCCTTTCCCTCACTCTTCAGGGTTGGAATTGAAATTGTTGGGTTCAACATTTTTGTAACTTTAAAAAACAGAGAATTCCGACAAATGTACCTACTTATGTACAGGCCAGGTGCACTTCTCTGAGAACTTGTATTCCTTACACACCTGCAGTCTTTTTGGAGAGAGATTGGGGAAGCAATGCGCAACCTTGTGCATGAAACGTCCTACGTTTATGTACTGCTAATTTATTTTAGCTGATGCACTGATGCGTTACTACCATTGCTCTTCCACACACCAGCCAGGGGGAGGGAGGAGGCAGGTTGGACGGTGGGCTGACACCGGAAAGCAAGGTCTGCCTTCTGAATCTGTGGGATCAGATTGAGACACTTTTCACTGCCCCGGGATGATGGGGCGCTGTTAGTCTGGATCCTGGAACCTTGTACCCACGGTAACTGTGGTACTAAAAGCACCACATTGAATTTTGGTATCATATTATCACTTTTCCTACTTTCCGCTCATTGTTTACCGGCCTGATGCTCAACCTCAATCTTTTGTCTCTCAGTTACTGATCTTGTATTTTCTGTCCATGAGAAAAAAATGTATTAAAAAAAATACAGTGCACTGTTCACTACTTGCTCACTAGATGACATGAATTGACTTATGTCAGTTTTATTTTCACATTTTGTTTGGAAAATAGTTCAGATATCGCATAGTGTAAATGATTGTGCTTCAAACCAATATGGAAACTCAGTTTATTGGTCTTGCAAAAGTAGTTATTTTAGGAGAGTAATAATTAAACAGAATCATTTTGAAAAAAGATGAGCACTTGTCTACTTCAATAACATGTTCTAATCATGTTGTAGATGAAAGACAATTCAGACTGCAATATCTTTTTCTGTATTGCTGTTGAATATTAGCAATATCTAGTTTCTAAGCATACTGTTTCTATGAATATGACTCCAATAACAGAGGGACAATTCAGGGACTTCTTTTTTATTACACGATATGAAGTCTCAACAGTGGGGTTTATTAGATTAGAAGACCATGTACATTTCATGTTGTGAAATGAATGATTTAATAACAGTAGTAATCAATGGAATACAATGTTATTCATGTGGTATTAGATGTATTTTGAATAATGAATAATTCCATCGTGGCAGTTTAATGTGTAGCCAGGCAGTAGGCTCCAAACTGGAGGGTTTCTTTTTTCTTACAGTGTGTCTGCATTTATATTTTTAATCTATTTTGTTGAATAATGCAAGAACAGACAAAAGAAATGTCTCGACGGAGTTAATAATAATGAAATCTTACATGCACTTTGGTTCCCCCACCACAAGGTTTTCTTGTCATGAAGGAGTTAAGATGCACTTCTGTGAGTATGCCTTTTTTTAGCCATTTTCATTGTGCCAGCCCTGCATTCATTTGAACTGTGTTTTGCATAACCATCATCGCCTCAAGTCACTCCATCTGTGAAACTCAAGCAGCATGAACAAAAGATGAAAAGAGAGATGGCTGAGCGATGAGAGACCAAAATGAGAAAGTGGGAGAAAGAGCAAGCAAAAGTGAAGATGGATCAGGGGACAGTATAAATAGAGAAGGGATTAGAGGCAGAGGGCAAGTTTTAACTGTAACCTTGGATTCGACAGTGTTAGGCAGCAAAAGTAAATATTTGTTTACCAAATACTGGTTGAGGAGAACAGTTTATTTCACCAAAGTGTGGTGCATTCACTGGGTTTTCACTGGGTCTGTATCTTTTTGTATCCTCATTCACACATGCCAGGCTGGCCCTATATGTAATTGAATTCCTTTTTAGGACTCTCCTAACAAATCTTCACTGACTTTGCACTGCTGCAACTTCAAAGTGACCTTGTTGGACTACCGTAGTGTGACTGATTCACTGCTGTGGGTATTACAGAAGCACATTGGCTGTAATAGCAGACTGCTGACGCAGAAGTACCGAGGTGGAGCGCGCGTTTAATCAACTCTTAACGAGAGTACTGATGACTTGTAGAGCAGAGTGTTATCTGTCCTGTATGACTTCATGTCCCTGAATAATTAAGCTGGTACAGAATAAAGGAGACATGAAACCACCAGATTAGAGCTTAATTAATAAACTTTAGGTGTTTTCAATATTTCAGAGAGCCTGCATTATTCAGTTTAAATATCTGTCCTAATTACTTCCCCTCAGGCTGACGTAGTTTTTTTTTTTTTTTTTCTCTCTAGGGGCTCCCTGCTTCCGGACCAGGGATGCTATAAATAGGACTTTCTGCAGGCTCTTTCCCAAGCGTTACCTTTTTTCCTTGACTAATGATAATTCGATCCGACCTGTCATAACATACCTTACACAGATAGAAACACAAAGGCAAGCTCACTGGAAGGATAATTAGCAACCAGGTGGAATTGGGAGAAAAAAAACAAAAAAATGTGCATTCACATTCCAGTTTGATGTGCAACTTTACTCTTAATAGTTGTGAGGAATGCAAAATGTTTCAAATAAATAAGTTTGATGTGTTTAGCTGTCAATTTCCTCAAAATTAACTTGCAATAAGTAGCGTGTATTGAACCATAGGACACCACCCAACATATTTAATAACTTTTTAAACAGTCTAACTTTATCAATAATGTTGGTATTTTAAGTGCAGCATTTAGAATAAATAAGGCGCCACGGCGGAGCCCGAACAGACGAGTCTGTGTCTGTGTGACGGCAAATAAAATAAATTACTGGTATGACCTTTTTTTTATGACATTTTTTACCCTGGGATCTTTCTTCCTAATGTCTGAGAGTACTTTGTTTAGCATTTCAACTGTATTATAATGGCAGATTCTGCTACTTTAAAAGATGAGAAAAGAAAAAATCTTTCAGTTGAGGCTGCTTTGACAACCTGATTTGCTGAACAAATGATGAGTTCACTTCATGGCCTTACACTTGTCAGCTGTGTTTCTCTGCTACATCATTGAAACAGAGTGATAGGAAAAAGAAACAATGTCACAGCACAGAACCAAAAAGAAGGAAAGAGGACCGGGAGGCAAATGTTTGGCCTCATCCATTTAGTGTCCATCTTCACTACTGTATATATTTGCACTGATTAAATAGACATATATAAGTTATGTAGATATATTGAGCCCTTGGAAATGATTTATTATTTGATCATGTTGTTTGAATATGAAAGAGTCTAGTGATGCCCGCCATGTGTACTCTGACATGAGCAATTTAGATGGGGAGTGTGTGAGGTAATCATTAATCATTGGGCATTTTGTTCACCAAACTATACGGGGAGGTTGGTTCAATGTTCTCCTCTCTGATGAGGAAACGCTTCCAGCTAAATTCGCCTCATAAATCATTGCCCCACTCACCAAATTACCCGTCCCTTCAGAATGTTTTTCATGATTCAGCATCTCTTTTTCTCGATGTACTTGTACGATGTTTCCTAACGGATTCCAGGATCATATTATTTAAAGTGCACTTTTTAGAATGTCTTTAAAAAGCTGGTAATGTCATTCTTTCATTGTAATCAGCTTTTGGAAAACGTATCTAAGCCTTTGAGGTTGTGCATATTTGGACATGAAATATCCTGATTACTCATAAAATTGTTTTATATTCCTGGGCATATTCATTTTATGTAGTGTACCGGCTGAAATTTCTCATTTCAAATGACACTTTTCTTCTAAATTGTTTGTTCTGTCGTGTGATCATGTAGCCCCTCTCCATGTTGCCACTTTTGCAGGCCATGAGTGAAAAGGCTCATGGTTCAGTAATTAATGAAGGTCTCCTAAGCGTGCTTCATCATAATCAGCCAAAGATGAAAATATTTTCTTTCCAGCAAAAGGCTCACTCTCCCGTCACCTGTTACAAACCCCACGTGTCGTTTTCTAATCAAACCTTCATTTACTGTCACCTTCCTTCAGCACACAGGCGGGCTAAACTTATTTTTCTCCATTGATAAGACCATCTGCTATTGTGGGAATCATTTCAAGGTTACGTATGCAATTTCACACCACAGTAAGCGAGAGTGCAGTCCAAAGTGAACCTGTAGGTCTCGTTATATGGAACCAAAAGCCACCTGAAAAGGCTACAGATTTGGAGCCCGGAGGATATGTAGTAGGCGTTTAAAAACCCACGACCAGCGTAAGCCTTTTGGTCAAATATTCTGTTCGACTGTCAGACATTAAATTAAATAGCTTTTTGCAGGCTGTTTGCACAAAGATTTTACTCTCATCTACTTCATGGCCAGTGGTTACCGCTTGTCCACATTCCACAAAAATGATTCTCAGTCTTTTCCATCCTGTCTTCTTCACCTTGTGTTTTTATTAGATGTTCAGTGGCATGTAAATAAGAATGGACACGTGACACAAAATGTCTGTAAAGGTAAATGATGAAGAAATGCCACAATCAGAACAGTAGATATTGAGTTGGTTGCATGGAAATAAAAGTTATTTGAGTTAAACCACGTCTATTTAATAATTCTAGGAATTCAACTTCAAAATAATTTTCTCTGATAATAACTTTTCAATAACATTTTTATCATGTGAGACTGCAAGCAACTACTGATAATCATAGTAGAGCAACTTTATCATGGTGGTTCATGTTTCCCACCCATTATCCGAATGGTGTTTCTGACCCTGTTTGACCCTCCAAAAATTCTTGATTTAATGACACCGCTGTACGTTTTAGGATGCTTTACATTTGGTCAGAGCAGGACATTCAAATTTCTGTCCGACTCAAACAGTGCACCCTGCTTGTTCTGTCGTGAAGGTCTTCTTGACTAAGTTCTGTGTGTGGTGTTTACAGCCCACGGGGTCAGAGTGGTAGGCAGCATACGAGTGTAAGGTCAGCGCTTCAAACCCCCGGACCGGCTCGAAAATTGGATTAGGTGAACGGAACAGGTATCTATCTGTGCTCCCCATAACAACGGAGATCGAGGTGCCCTTCGGCTAAGCATTTAACCTCCCACTGCTGCAGTTGGGGGGGGGGGGGGTGCTTAATGGTCAGATACTGAGAAAACAATGGCGTTCAGCTCCCAAGTGTGGTGGCTGTGTGAAAATGAGTGCGCCGCTTTAGCCAACCTGCCATGAATAAATACAGATTAGAAAAAGTGAATCTCATACGCAATAAAGCTGATTGCTAAAATTGCTGACATTGTCAGCGCTCTTTGGCAATGCATTCATATTTCTTTTTTCCTTAACAGAATTATAAAGTAAGCAAACCGATGTCAGGTTTATTTCACCACATATCGTGTCAGTGAGTAGGGGCCAGAGGGAGAGAAAATCTGGATGGCACAATATTGCATTCTGCAATAAAAGCCCAATCATCTTGAAAGAGTGCTTTGTTTATGAGTCATTCTTCTGCAAGCGGCCAAACTAGGCCAGTGAAAAAAAGTGCGGCAGCAGTATGTACTTTTGATTTGAGCCAAATCTACTCCTGCACGAATGAAAAAGTACTCTAAGGTGCACTTTGCAATCTGCTCCAACATTGGAGGGTACGCACTTCACAGGTTGCTCTTCCCCTGGCTCCACAATTGTAGGGATCTCGCCTCACACTAATCACTGTGGAGTACAGTACATCAGCTGCTGTGTCTGCAAATGGGTCTTTCCCCCTGGATTTTTTTACAATCAAACCTCTGTGGGGGAAAAAGCGGTAGGCTATGTGTGTGTGTGTGTGTGTGTGTGTGTGTGTGCGAGACAGGGAGAGACTGAAAGTGAGTGAGAAAGGAGAAAAAGAGGGAGAGAGATTAAAGAGTTTAGCGACCTTGGCTGCCATGCGGTTGAGTTGGACTCTGTGTCCTTGACTTTGACTCGGGGAAACTATCAGAACCCCCTAGCTTTCAACCAGGATGGGGATTAGAGGCTTCTCTCTTTTTTGCACGCTGGGACCCTGTTTGAAATGGCTGACCAGATGGGCGGCAAGCCTCTGGCTCCAACTGTTGATTTGTTTGGACAGTGTGGGACGGATGGGAAGGCTGAGTGGTGGGAATGTGTGTGAGTGACTCAGTGTGTTTAGATTCTAGGTGAGTGTAATAAAGACAAAGCGACTAAAAGCCCTTTGGGAAAGGAGGAGAGATCCAAATTCAGGAAAAAAAAAAAGAGAGTGAGCAGCAGGTCTCACACGGCTGGTGAGGAAGGGCGTCTGAGTGTAACGGGTACATTTGCCTCCCTCTACACACCCCGCAACCCTGGCACCACACAGTGCTCTGACCATACATGGCGGAGGCTACACCGCTCCCAGCCATGTAACCTCCGTCACTTGGCAGCAGATGCTGGAGCGTTCGGCCAGCTTTTTTTTTTGGAAAGAAAAGACTCTCCCGCCTGACTGCCATGTTTATATCCAATCAAACCAAAGTTAATGGGAGAATTCTCCCTTGCAATACAACAAAACAGGATTTTATCACTCAAACCCTCCAGGGTTTATGGACGCCATATTCACTCACCATATGACAGCCCTGTGTGCAAATTTACCCCTGTGCAATGTCACATGCTGCACCCAGCTATTATATAATGTAGCTCCAGACTACTGAGCGACCCCCCCCCCTCTTTCCAAGCTATAAAATGTATACAGGGGAGTCTCTGACAAAATGACATAGAATGTCCTGTCCAAAATACATTAAGTCACGTACGCCCATGGATCGAATGTGTTCAAGTGCCTGCTGGGATGATCCAAGAACAGGCACAAATGAAACGGCATGTGAATGTGGAAAGGGGACTTCTTCCGAGTGTTCTCCTCAGGATTTACTCGCACTATGGAAATGAAACATCTCTCATCATCATGAGAGTGATGTATGCTCAGTCAGTAGGCATTTACAGGAGGGAGTCCATTCGTCTGACCCAACAGAGCGATCACTGTCATTCCCCGTGGACACCAAACGATGGACGTCACGAAGTTAAAAGTTTTGGAACTAAGGCCGTGAGACGGGTGGCTGTGATGTGATTATGGCATTGTACACTGTCTGCAGGATATGTGGTTTGGATTAGAAACGGCTGTTCTGTAATGTTAATGAAGTCTTCTGCTCGCTATGGTTCCTGTTATTTAACCAAAAAAATAAAAAGAACATTGAATGTTCAGCCTATCCAGCACTGCAGCTGTTCTTTATAAGTGTACCAATCTTTTTTTGAAACACCTCTCCAACTATACCACATGCTAAGATTTGCTTTCATGTTCTACATGGGGGACATGGGCTACTTGATTGCTACATGAATGCACAACTCACCAAGAGTGTACATGAAAGCACTGCCAATATCAAAAGGTGGTATGCCATTAATTCATATCTTAACTATTCTTAATATGCTGTGGCTGTATACTATTAATGAGATGATGACAACATAACATACAAATAAAATAAAACAGCTAAAAATGAAAAAACATTAAAACGTGCATAGACACCAATGTTTGCTTTTTCTCTGTTGAAAACCAACAAACATGGATTTGAACAAAAGAGGAGTAATTATGTAATTAATGTGAAGAAGCTCATTTATGTGGTTTGTCTCAATTAAAATTTTGGTGCTATGGTTACTCTTTCTCAGTCACAACATGCTACTTTTTTCTGCTCATCTCTAAAGATATATCAAGTGATTTGGCGAAGAGGAATGACATTTTACAGTGGTGAATCCAGGTAGGCTGTTTAAATTATGGATTTTTCTTTGTTAAAGCACCTGCCACCATTTCCCCATTCATGTTTGAATAATGTGTGTCGGTTTCAGAGTTCATGACACCAGTGCTCCTGTTCCCTAGCATTACTCTGCTGGACCATACTAACCTATATCATATTTTCAGTTGCAGCATGCAAATCTGTCATAAAGCCAAATCATAATTATGATAATAGCATGTTAAAAGATGTCCATGCAGAGTATAGTGCAGCATCTGGCATTTATTGTAAAGTTTAAAATCCTGTATGCTGTTTTGGTTGGTTTCCTGTTACAATACTGCTCTGAATAAATTTACCTTTCTGGTTTACTCAACTGTTAAAAGTTAAACCAATTAACTGCACAAAACCACAAAAAGGTGGAAAAACAAAGTATATTCATGCTGATTGTCACGGTGTTTTGTTTTTTCTCTTTTACTTTGTATTACCCTCCGCCTCATGTTCCCGGGTTAACTTAACTTTGTGCCCTTGTCTGTTTCCCGCCCTTGTGATTGTCTGCCTCGCCCCTGATTGTTTCCTCCTGACTGATTCTTCCACCACACCTGATTACTCTAATATCTTAAGTGTCTCCTCGATGTGTAAATAGGCACCCTTTTACCAACACCAATCTCATTCAAATTGTACTCGGTCCGTATTTTGTTTGCGAACACAATTAAATGAGGAACGTTCACCCGGCATGACAATGAAACGTGACCATGAAACCATTATTTAATCATTCCACAAGCTGCTTTTTGTACAGAAACCAATGCAATGTTTTGACAGCCAACAACCAATTCCTCCCACTTTGAATATGTCACGCTCCTCAGCGTCAAATCTACGTTCCGGCAGATTCCGGTGAGGTTGAATATCACTAGTGCTGCTACTGTGAACTGTTGACGGAGACACGCTTTGCTTCACTGTGAATGACTGAGTTCTTTAAACTCCGGGTCTGAACAAACTTTGCTCTTTACGCCCTACAACAATCCGTCGCTCTCTTTAATGATTTTTTTTTTAAAGCTTAAAATTATTATTAATACACAGCAGTACATGCAGTGCATCGGTGTGTAATGACTGCAGTTAGCGGTCAGCGACAATGACATGGTTTTTCAGAACTTCATGGTCCAATGTTGAAGATGTAATGATACACAAAGTATTCATTAGTGACTGATCTCATTAATGAGGGCTTTACTGCTTTACAAGGGCTCACAGAGGAACCTTTGTGCCCTCTGATCGGGCAAATATTGGAGTTGTCGCTGTAGTTTCTGAGATGTTCGAACATTGATACACGGCACACACCGACTCGGCTTAATCCATAGGGGTTTCATTAATTCTGTTCTGCAAAAAGAGGATCAAGCTAATTTGCCCCCAATGGTCAGACCTCGCTGTTCATTAAAAGTAGCATCAGAGAGACCAATTAATCAGTGCTCCTCTCATCTGTCAAAAAGTTATTTATATATATACCCTATATATATCTGTATATCAGAGGGTACTGCTGTTCTTCAAAAAGCTTATTTTGTATGGACAAATTACCTTCTCCTGCTTTCATCCCTGTGAATGTTTTTCATAAGGCTTGCGAATGTATTACTGTGTAAAATACACTTAAATATAAAATGCAATGTGTGGTCTGGAACTTTTGTTCGGGATTAGCAATACATACCATCCAAAATGCTACAATCGCTCGTTGCCTCTACCGTCCGGGGGTCCAGTTGGCAGTGAATGGCAGTATGTGTCGGGTGTGAGTCAAGAACCATGACAGGTCTTTGACCATGCAACCATAAAACTAACAAAATATTATGCAGTTTGCTTCAGCCCAATCGAAGATTAGCCGTGGACAGATGCAGAGTTTCACACTCACTCACAGACGCAATCACGCGCAGGAACCCAGCGTTAGAAAAGGTTCCAGAAAGAGAGACGTGGGTTCTACAACCTGAAAGAAAACAACTTGTTGTAGACACGAGGTACTTTGCTGCTGCTCTGACAATTCCCCGTGTGTCCAGCCCACAACTTGGACCTTGTGCTTGTCGTTGTCAAACATTAAGACTAAGTGTGAATAGTTCCTCCTTGACTTCCAAGCCCACTTGGCAAAGGAGACCACCGTACTACAAAGGGTTTCTTGTCCTCCCGGAAGGCGTGCATGCCCTCTGTTTGAAAGGATGCTTTACATTTACCGTCGGCTAATGCAGACAGTGACATGAATTGATTCCCACTATTGATCGGGGGCCACGCTTACCAGACCTCAACATATTGCTGAGTTATGTTGGAAGTTTTTATAATGACTTTTCGACTGGAGCCAAAAAGATCTTCAATAAACATCAGCGTTGATTTAGAGAGGACAGGAAGTGCCGCAGCCCAGCATCAACACACGGAGACAGGCTTTGAGAGAGACAGACGTGCTGGCAACATGAGGAGAACTACTATCAAAGAATAACTAAGAATTTACCCAGAAGCTAGAGATCTTTTTTTTTATATCTTTGGGTCATTGAAAAATGAGGCATAGAAATGGATCTAATCATCAGTCAGGTTGGCTAAAAATGAGATGGTTTATATTGGTAGGATTAGCAGAACTAACAAGTAAATAATACCAGCACTTATTACACATATTTATTCAAAAACACGTTGTTGGTCTTTCACAACATTGGCTGTGTTGCTTATTTTTTTTAATTCCAGTGTCCAATAGACGGCTTTTATTTTTTTGGTCACAAATTACTCCCTAATTACCCTGTCAAAAACACACCAACCTCATACCAAAACCAGGTATTGTGTAACGGCGGCTTTACATTTTTTAAATTAAAATTCTTGCTTTATTGGTTGAGGATGGCTGACTTTCTCGCCCAGTACCCTTTGCATCAAGGTCGAGAGGCTGTAAAGGCAGCAGAGACCATAAATCCCCTGAACTCTCACAAACAGTGGATCAAGTAAGTAACTTTGTTTGAAACCGTATAGAAAACTACGAGGCAAAAATCAGCCTGCATCTGCGTTCTGACTTGCTGCTGAAGCTTTGTCTGCAGTAAGGAGCTGTGCCAAAATGGTTCACATTGCCACCTTGTTGCACTGTGAGATGTGCTGCTGCTGCCGTGGTTCTTGTGGCGTGGCATTCTGACTGCAGAACATACAAATATGAAGCTATATGCTTAGGATTGGCATCACTGTATCCTCACTGTTTGTATGGAACTATCAACCTGACTGATCATCAAACCTGTAATGGACTCACGTCAGATATAAACATGAGCCAGAACACGGCACTCGGGGAGAAATTCACATTTCTTGAGATGTAATATATCAACCCAGTTAATTTGTTCCTCTGTGCAAATTATAATATTCATCCATGCGGATGACTAACTTCACAGAACTCTTCCGTTTTTCCAAAGAAGCAATTACCTGACGTCCTAGTATCTGTCATTTTCCAGGCAGTAACAGATTAAACTAATTTCCGAACTGACCTTGATGGTAGGAGCCTCATGCATTCAGGTGCTAACACACTCGCTTCTCTTTACGTTGCTGTTAATGAGGTACCAACACTTAATTATGCAAAACAGATGTCATAGCAGGACACGGACACACAATTGCTTGCAAATTTCCTCTCCACTATGCTGTTCTGGAGAGGCCTTTCAAATGTCACTTAATGCTCAAAACATGACTAGGTTGAATTCCACTTTCTTGCAGCAGACATTGACCCCAAAAAATGAAATGATGCATCCATGACTCGTCCACGGAGGGTAAAATAGCCAACATTCATAAGAATAGCTCCGAGCCATTAAATGTTTAAAATGGCAGTGGCAGTCGAAAGGGAGAAGCAAAGCATATTGAAGAAGGTTATAAAGCTATCAGCCAAACCATCCATTTCACCTTACTTAGTGCTGAGACTTCTCCTTAGCAAATAACTTGAATACCCTAAAATGGCTTCTGACAAAAAATGACTTTCCCGTTCAATGTGCATTAAAAGCATTGCAAAAAGGAGAGACTTTGTTTTGAGGGTTTATTCAAGTCCTATACGTCTTAGCACCAGTGTCCTAGCTTTTAGAAGGTGTCAGATTCCCTTTGAATATCAGCCAAATCAAAAGTTATTAGATATCTGTTCTTTCAAAATGACATCAAATACAGCCATACTTTAATGAATGCTCGACCTAATGGACGGTAGTTAATGAGAGTCTGTCAGTCATTGATCTTTCTCAAAAGAGTCGTCATTTTAAAAAGGTTCTGCCGTCACTCTGTACTTTGTTTGCTTAAAGGCTCAAGCCCATCTTCAAGATGAAATGCTTTAGCCAGTCATTAAATGTGAATTATACAGTCTTTACCTGCAATGGACGTGACTCAGCCTCGGCAGCAATCTTTTTTTTCTGGTGAAATATAGCAACATCAACCAAAAGAATTGGCACCAGATATTACACAAACATTCCTTTTGCACAGACAATTAATCCTGATAACTGATAAATCACGATTCTTCTACTTTTACGCTTGTATTGCCAGGAGATTGACTTTTTTTTATAATTGGAAAAATTAGTTGGAAATTTCAAACACTTTGCTCCTCAGGAAAAACACTTCATCCATATCCAATACTGAGGATTCTCTTTTAAATACATGCATAATATTGTGGGTTCGTGTTTGGTTGAGCTAGCTAAACCATGCTCACATGCTCCACTAAAATGGTAAAAGTTTTGTTCATGTAAATTGGATTTCTTTGCAGTACAATGTTAATGAATTTCAACCCATTTCACCTCATGCTTCCGTTGGGAGCAATGCAGCTATAGGGAATTGTTGCCTTTCCAAAGAACACCTCTTCAAAGGCAATCTGCTGCTATTCTGTAAGGGCTCTGAACCGAACCCTCAGGGTCAACGTCTCCTACCACCCTACTGAGCTACTGCTGCCCTACCACACCTGCATTTTACCCGTAAAATAACATTGTCATTGTGAGCATGATGATTCAGGCGGCGGGTGGAAAAAAAACTGGACTTATGATTCGTAAGCATATTTGAAAAAAAAGTGTTACATTTATTAGACTGTTCTTTGAACGATAAGAGCCATTAAAAAGCAAGTGGTGCTCAGATGATGGGTGCTTACCGTTTCAAAAGGGTTACGCCCCCGTAACGCATTAGGAACTGGCTGAGCATAGAGCAAAAGGCAGTACAGCAGTTAACACAAATTAGATGAATCATCAAACACTGAAATATTACATTATGTGCATTAGAAATCCATATAAAGTGTTTCCTGCCAGAGTTATAATTACTGCACTGGATCCTTTATTACATCAATATTTCAAAGCAGTCAAGTGCTCTTCAAATAATTCGGAAGCCCTACACACTCAGAATGCAATTGAGTGAGATGTGTTTTCTATCCGGACTGTTGTGGCGACTTCTGCATGTTACCTGTTTGGAACAATGGATGTATAATTGAAAGCCCGGCAGCTTTACTAGAGGTATTGCACTGTGGCCCAAAGACTAGCACCATTGTAAGAAAAATAGAGTTGTTTTTTCGTAAATGTCTTGCGGGGCTTAAAGAAATCTGGTGCAGAGGTCATCAAATAGTGTACATTTCAATAATTCAATTCATTTCAATTCATTTTATTTTGTATAGCCCAAAATCGCAAATTACAAATTTGCCTCAGAGGGCTTTACAGTCTGTACACATGCAACATCCTCTGTCCCGAAACCCTCACATCGGCACAGGAAAAACTCCCCAAAAATACTAATATATTTATACTATACTACTATATTTATATTTATACAATACTAATATATTTTATATTACCAAACCTTGCGGGTCAGAATTTATTTTGGAACACCATCTGTTCCCTTTCTGTTAGTTGGTTCGGTCCTGTGGAATCTAACAGTAGTCAATCAGCCTTGAATTGAGTGCACTCCATGAAAGATCAGACAACAGATCGATACTCCACATCCTTAAGGGGTGAGTCTGCTAAGTCAAACAGAAGGAGAGCGTTGATGTACAGGGATGCTAGGAATAGCAAATCATGCCAAACAACGAGACTAACAAGTTGACCCATCGGGTGCTGAGCAGACGATCAATAGGGAGAAGATAAATGCTGCAATATATTTTGTTAAACATTTTAGCAAGACGGCCGTTGTTTGGTAAGATTTACATTCTGCATGCGGTGCAAAAATGATAGGAACTTTTTCCCTACCTCCACCAACACAACCGAAGACAAAGGCACCCACGATCAGTCAAAAAGAGAGACTTATTTTAAATATTGTACACATATTGTGTAATATGTAATAATAAATAATATATGTTTTTTAATGTAAATAAATCTGCTTCATGAAATGAGGGGATCATGGTTTTAGTTAAACATTAGATTAGATAAATGATGCAGGGGCTGGACTGGTGTAAGTGCTAAAACACAGTTGTTGTTGTTGTTAGATCTCTCCTGCAGGAAGGCGCGATGCTCTTGGGTATAGCCTCCACCAATCTGGGCAAACAAAATGACAACAATTGGTATGAATTCAGCCAAAATTGTCTATATGTGGTTATTAAGCAATCCTGTTCATTTCATAGCCTGACATGATGACAGTACACAGTGGAAAGCAGCTGGCTGCACAACCAGGGTGGAAAATCTGATTTTCTTTTTGGATATTTACTACTTTGAATATTACTACAATCCACCTCTCGGCTGACACTCAGGTGCTAAAACGTAAAAAAAAGAGTAAACTTAGATCAAACTACCTGCCGTTTTTCATTTACAAAGTAAGTGAGATAGATCAAGGCAGTCTTACAGACCTTTTAATCCAGTGAGGAATGACTCTCAGTCAGCAACACATCGATTTATAAATCTATATATTTATAAATTGAACTCACCTCTATTCAATGAACTCATTAAGTAGTTTGCATTATATACAAATAAAACAAAATATACAATCGTGTTTTAGACAATAAGGCTTTTTTTTTCTTTGAGAAACAGATAGCAGCTATTAAACCTGGTTCATTATTAAGACTCAATACCGTGTTCACCTTGACTTTGGCCTTCAGTGAAGGGTCTTTAGACTTTGATATTCTACGTCATAACGGTATAAGTTATGGATATTTTTATAGTGTATGAAAATGTCCCTTCATATCTAAAAGAGCTTCAACTCTGAAGGATTGATCCAAAAATGAACCTAGCGAAGTTATCCTCAAAAGCCTTTTCTTTGTATCTCCTTAAAGTGCTTTGTCCATCACATTACTCAAGTTTATAGTACTTTCTGTCTTAAATGTAAAAAAAAAAACCTTTACATGCAACGACTGAGCTGTTCTTTGGTTTTATCTGAGCAGTATGAGATAGTTGAACTCCAAACACATTCACAATTTACAGGATACGAAATCCAACAAACATCGTTGACATATGCTCAGGTGACATACAATATGTCACCTGAGTCTATCAGAGGAGTACCAAGACCCATAGTGATGTAATCAAGGAAACTTGTTAATTTCATCTAGACAAATCTATTCCTCCCGCTATCCATCCTTGTTGAATCCCAAAGGATGCAGCGCGGTACACTCAAGAAGTAACAGGTTTAATTAATCATTATAGAGTAATAGGAATGACTATATTGAAACAGAAATAATTAACATCTTTAATAAGATAATGATGTTAATAATTGTACGCAGTCGGGTTCATCAGGTTTCCCATAAATATTAAAGGTGTCAAATAAGACCTAAATACATTTGTGGGAATACGGCCCCTTTGTGGCTTTGATCTCCAGGAAACACTTCCACAGGGACTCCTAGGTGCTAATGTCTGACGCAGTCAATTCAACCTGACATTAAATAGGGCTAAGTTGTTCTATTGAGATACAACACGCCTAGCACATGTATAGGTAAACAATCTCACTTTGTTGTTCCTTTTATGCAAAATACAGCTCATGAATAATAAACCCTCTTTGCATGGAGAGATGAATAGTAAAGCTAATCTCAACAAATTTGCTTCTATTGAACTTCAGTAAAAAATATGCTTTACATATTCAAATAAGTTTGTTTTGGTTTCAAATGACTCTACCGTAAAAAAATGAATACCTATGTGTATGATCCAGTTTCATTCTAAACATAGTGATATCCATAATACAATTTAATTTTTTTTAAGGCAGACATGCAATTGACCGAGTTAATGTGACACTTTTGGACGTGAACGTCTTTGTAAACAAATGTGAACAATA
Organism: Pungitius pungitius; assembly: GCF_949316345.1. NCBI lineage: Eukaryota > Metazoa > Chordata > Actinopteri > Perciformes > Gasterosteidae > Pungitius > Pungitius pungitius. The sequence goes on from NC_084906.1 coordinate 3,896,480, forward strand.
AATTGCATTGGAATTCCGTTAAACCTCAACAGGAGTAAGTGTAAATGTGCTGGTGTTTGGGAACAGAGGGTGTTGCATGTGTACAGACTGTAAAGCCATCTGAGGGAAATTTGTCATTTCCAAATTTGAGTTATACAAATTAAAATGAATTGAATCAAAAGGTTAAATAGGTTGTAAATTACAGAGAGAAACACAAATTTCGGTTCTCTCGGTTGTTTTTTTACTTTTGGCCTCTCATTGTGTTACCATAGCGACCATAGTATCGTACTCCAAAATGTTTGCAATAATTACTGAAAATTTGATTCAAACCTTGGCAGTTGGTCAGAGATCATCACCACCAACATTGTTTACTGCATGAACTACCCTGTGAAACAAGGTGACTCTTCTTCTCCTATTAACTTCATGCTGTGGGAGTGAATACTCTTTTTTTTTTTTTTAAATATCTCAAATTATGCATTATTTCCCTGCAAAGCTGTTCAAAAGCTTTTTCAGCAAACACCACTGGCAGGAAAATTGTCCGGAGGGTTAAGTCTCCCACCTTCTATTAAGCTCCCCATCATCATACTGTAATCCGCTAATATCTCTTTCTCCCCAAAATGATTCCACTAAATATGTAGCTATTTGTGGCAGTCATATCAGTGGGCTCGCAGATAGTTAGCCCTCATGAGAGAGCACAGCTCTTCCCTCCTCCTCTCTTCTGATCCTGCCAACACACAGGGCAAGCAATTAAACTCCTTGTTGGAATGAGGTTATCTGTGTGTTCCTGACACAAGTACAACAACAGAGTCCCACTGCAGGGCTACGTAAACAAGACGTGCCATGGGATGTTTGTGGCCCATTAGGAAGCAGCTATCAGCACATGGAGGGGATCAGGGTGCCCCCCTCTCGCATCGTCAAGAACAATACAGATTAACCTCAACTACACCAGCGGCTGATTAAGAGGCTCTGGAGGGCCCTGCTGCTGTTTTTTTTTTTTTTTTGGGGGGGGGGGGGGGGTAATTCTGTTGAGAGGCATGCAAAAGGGCAACATTTTAACTAAATAATGAAGGGCGAACCTGTGGCCCTCTTACTACTGCACCTGTTATTGGGTGGCAGCGGGGATGCCTGCGCTGTTTTCTAACATCATCCAGATTGGAGCAATTTAGATCCAATCTTTCTCGCAGTGCTCAACCCATTCTCTGCTCAGCTGGGAATACGTAGTGTATTTTCTCCTGATGGAAACAATGACCAGATCATTTCCATTGGTTTCCTGGAGCTCAAGGGAAATTATTGGAAATTATTAAAAAATTGCTGGTCCCTGTTTAATGTAGATTTATAAAGTGGTTGTCATTTCCTATTTGTTTTATTTGACATTGATTGTTTTCAATAAAAGTTTTCCCCTCTATCCCTACAGAAAATAAATTGTACACATGGACAAAGTAGTCACATTAGTCAGTTATGTATCATGGGTATGCACATTTTTGGAGTAGAGACCACACAAAATGCCTCTGGGTGCAATAGGTTCTAAAAAAACTAAATAAAATGTAGAAAACAAACATAACTGAGTGTTCCTGCATATTTTTTGCCTCATTTCATATATATTACATTTTCCTACTAAAGACCAATAGTAACCCTACATAGCTACCCCACAGCTAAAGCATCCTGCTGTAGGATTGTAATGAAAAGGAAGGAAATATATGCAACAGTGAAATTGTTACCTTCTGGCCTTGCTGCTGTTTCCCCATTATGAGCCACCAGCACTGCAGAACCAAATCCACATTGCCTGCCTCCTCTGCTTCCTCATTAAGCGTGGCCACTGCTGACCCTCCTTACAACAAATGGCTACAGTTTGCCTCTTATAATGACCGGCATGTTTAACTGCTGTGTAATCTAATTTGTAAATAATGATAACAGTCCACATTTTCTGGACGTGTCCAAGTCACTGCAATGCCTAGGACACTGTGGTGCAGATATAACAGAATGCAATTATTCTTAACAAATGAAGGGATTCTTTTCACAGAATTTGGTTGCATTTATTTTGAAACGTTGCGAGGAAGTGTGAAAAAAAAATTGAGACATTGAACTTGTTGGGATGTTGCCGAACATGTTTTGCCAGCTGTTGGAAATGCTATGAAAGCATAGTTTGCAAAGTGAACTCACTGCACTTACAAACAGTGTGACCCTGGTGTAAAGCTTCTCTGTGGGTTACTGGCTTTAAGGCAAGCTGCAAAGAAAGCATGCTGGTCCATAGTTGTTTTTAACACACACACACACACACACACACACACACACACACACACACACACCCAACAGCAGGTATTCACAGCTTCACTTGGCCAACTGCCAATCAGTGGCTCCCACTAGTTGATGCTTAACGGTTATTTGGTATACTTATATCAAAAATAACAAGGATATACCATTAGTCTTTGGATAAAGGGAACCTGTAGGCATTCGGTTGCTGGTAGATCTTCTCGTCATGGGTTTTTACTCTCATCTTGAGTTCTGCATTAATGAAAATATCAAGGTCTAGGATTTGAAGGTTTTTATTGACTGATGCATGCAATAAGCTATTTTAAATATATTATTGGATAAACATTCTCCGTAAACCCATAAATTGCGCAACACAATTAATGTCAACTGTTCAGTTGGTATTAATTAGATATTCTTATATCACTTATGGATCACTCTTACATGGCTTGTTGGAAAGTAAGACCAATAAAACAGCCTCTCCTGCTCAACAAAGGGCAGTACAGAAGAGACTGAAATGTCAAAAGTGATTGGTTGCCACAGAGCGACTTTTCACCACCTCCAGATCAAAGTTCAGAAATTAGTTGATTTATTGACTGGCCCTGGCTGTTAGCACTGCTCTCATGGTCAACCTAAGTGATTTGCCACAGCTTGTAGAAAAGAATTGAAAGGGGGAGGCCTCATTTAATTTGCCACATCGACTTTGTTTTTTCGCCAGTGTGTTTAAAAGGCTGGAGGAAAGCTGATTGAATTGGTCAGACAAGTCAAGAAAAGACATGGTTTATTCAGTTTGCATCGTAAAAATGTATTTCTGTCTTGAAAAAAAAAATCAAAACTCTGATGGTTGTAGAGACAGGACTCTGCAAAATTCCCATTGCAGGCCCCCAGATGACTGGTACAAACACCAGCAGTAGCACAGACACACGCAGGAGGTGTCTCGTATTGTAATGATTCCGAGTTTAAATGTGCCGGATCCCTTTCATGCCCTTTTTAAAAGGGCTTAATGAACTGACCAAGCATACAAAATCAGATACAGGCAAAGCAGTTTAACAGCTTTTCATCGACCAGGGAAACTAACCCATGCGCATTAGTGTTCATTTGCATATAGAGGTTATGCAAATGGAAAACAGATCCATTTTAAGATTTGCTGAAGAGATTTCATGATCAATGGATGGATTAATTAGTTGGTTTTTAAAATCATACTAAAATCTGAATATTATGAATAACATGATGAAAAGTCATGTGAGGGTAACATGCTTTCCCATCAGCAACCACATTTTTGAAGCTGTTTAGGTTTGGTTGTTATTTGCCATCTGGGTTTGAATGGCGACCTCAAACCGGACCACCTTCAAACACAGAAAATGAAAGCAAAAATAACATGTTAGTGGATATATTAAAAAGTTGTGTTACTTTTTTCCGTCTGAATTTATACCAAAATGTTTTGTCCAGATAACTGGTCAAAGTGTAATTATGTCAGTGCCCTGCAATCTCTAACAGAAAAATGACATTAACTCAGAATCAGAGTTGGACCAAAACCCTAAAGAGGGAGTAGAACTCCAAACATGAAATATTAGTATTACAAATTGTGTTTTTATTGCAGGGCACACTGAATCCGACCAACATAAATCATGTTGCTGATACTCTCAAACTCTTCCACTCTGCTACATCCGAACAACCTCGACACATTATCGGTTAAACCTGGTCTTTTTCTCACATGCAACGATTTATCGGGACCGAGGATGTGCCATAGAGGCCATTTTTTAAGGCATAGTAGACACATGGGTAGTTTTATGTGTTTGGCTGTGTCCTGGATGAATCAATACTGAAAATGTATTTTTTCTGTGTCCATTGTTGCCTTTCAGTAGTTACAATAGAGACACAGGTCTCTTGTTATATGCACATCATATTATCAGTGATATTCACTTAATCCACCTGAAACTTCATCATCAAAACATCTTGAAATGCCTTTGGATAATAAAAGCAACAACCCACCATTCAGCTTTGTTTGTTAGTGTATGTGTGTATTATAGAAGGGGAAGCCCCCCCCACCACCACCACCACACTGCCAGTCTCCAAGGAGAATAATGTTGTCGTGAATGATTTATGAGAGTCAGAACACATATCAGAGCCTGGTATTTACAATCTACTCCAAAAAAAGAGGGCAATAGTATACACTGAGCTCCAATGTATCTTTCTGTAAAATGTGGCATTTCACTTAATACACGGTTTTGTGAGGCTTGGCATTTTGGTAGACAGACTGCAGCAAGATATTAGCCCCGTCACATTGTGTGATTTGCAAAAGCAGATCCCGCGGCTCTGGTCCCTCACTCTTGGGTTTATTTGGAGAAGAAAACGTCAACACACACAACATAACATGCCGCGGAATGTGGAAAACATGATTATTAATGCTTTTCCATTCTCAATAAAATGTCTGAAAGTACATATGTCACCGTTGGAGAAATCACACTTTTCTCTTTGAGACACTGATTGTAACTGTAAATACTTTCTGTACGGCTTATCAGAGAACAATTTTTTTCATCTGTCAAAATGCAAAGGAGGAAATATACCAGCCCGTTGAATGAGTGACAGGAGATTTGTATTGTGTGTGTGTGTGTGTGTGTGTGTGTGTTGTCCTTGCTTTGAGGACACGCTGGTTGAAGCTGCATTATGGGGTCTGGATTTTACACTTCAAAGAGATACCTGTATATTCCGCCTGTAGAACGTGTTTGTTATAGCAATGCATTGAAATATTTTGATTGTAAGGATAATTATGAAACAATTTCTTAACAGAGAAAGTACTACTCAAAAAATAGTTTTTAAATGTACAATGGAGATTTCACAACTGATGGAAAGGAACGTGACCTTTATTTTGTTGCACATAGGATCATGAACGTTGTAGGCATAAAATAGACAACAGTTTTTCTGACTACCACCATTTGACAATGAGTGATGGTCAGACACAACTACACACACTAGAAAACCCAGAGGCCACAACTCATACAGACGTTCTCCTTACAACTAACCAACATGGCAATGTTGCATAATATATGCTGGAAGGATACGACGATTGACTTCTAGAAAATAGGAAAGTTGCATTGCACATTCCCACCTAAAAAGCTTCAAATAGAGCAGTTTAAAATTGTTTTACCCAAGCCTTAAACAATGACATTATATGCCCAACCTAACATGACCAACCATCAAAACAGCAGCATTCTACCTGGAAGCAATATTTGATCTATCCACCCTCCATCTCGCCTGCCCTTTGGGATTAAAGTTATTTGCTGTGAGCGTGTATTAAGGGAGTCGGTGTGTTTACACTGGGGTTAGTGGCGATCCTAATGCACTGATCAGGACACAGTATTCCTCACATTGTCCGTGACAACAGGTTGACCATGATCACTACTGTGAGCAAATTCCAATTCATTTTGAACATTCTTTTGTTAGCCTTAGAAATTATGAGAATATATTGTAGCATGAAGATTTTATGTTAAGAGCATAACACAATATAATTGGTAAGTAAATAGCTGCCTTTCAGCACAAAATAGTTTTTTTATCACATTTAATCAGTCTAGAGGAAAAATAGTCCGCGTACGTGCATGTAAACAGCATTGGGTCCCGCACCATCTCATTAATTTACATCGCTCATGACGTCCACCTTAATTGTCCGGTTTGCGAAAGCTCGCATTGCCTCAAAACGATTTCTGGGGGGTTTCAGGCAATCTCCATTGAGCGAAAAGCTATAATGTCAACTAACGTGCAAAATCTAACCTGTTACTTTGAGTGTGCAGTGATATCGACCGCCAGGGTCAATGTGAACAGCAACTGTACAATATCGCTCATTTGAACACGTGTCACGATCAAATCCAGTGTTCTGATTGGTTGAGAGTGAGTCACCGGGGGTGCGTTATTGAGCGATAATGTGAGGTTGCTGTTCACACTGCGTGTCGGGCCTAGCTACACCCTCAAACTGTTACATTATTGGACAATAAAGTACAGCCTCTCTGTACTCTTACTGCTTTAATAAGGCATCCCCCGTGACTCGCTCTCAACCAATCAAATCGCTGGACTTAATCTACCGCGTTATAATATGCATTAATGTGCAATGTGTATGTGACTGCTTGTGTCTTGTTGAATTAGGAGCAATCGAATTTCAGTAGTAATCCTGCTTTCAGCATTACGGAAAGTGCACTTATTCACATCTCCTCTGTGAATCTCTACATTTTCAGTTCCCTGACAACATTTCAATTGGTATCACATGAGTCAATTGACACAACCCCTGAGGTTACAATTTAACTTAAGTTTTTAATTGATGCAACCACTGAGTCTGACTGTGATGCCTTTTGGTTGACCTACTTCCCCATCTTGCTACAGCTGCTTCAGAGGGGTCCTATTTAGAAGATAATTGAGAAGTTTAACATCCTCAGATCATGAAGTGAGGAGCGCTGCAGATATTTATTTTATTTACATACCGCCCAGAACGGACTTGGATGGCAGCGCTGGATGGGGATGTGTCAAACATTTGGGCACTTTGGTGGGCTCGATTGATCTTGGCCTCAGAGAGTTTCTGATGTATTCTGAGACATTAAGATCAATGCACACATTCCCACAGCATCAGCAGATGTTGTTTTAGTGTTTAGATAGATATGCGCCAAGTTGATGGAAACATCATGCCTGCATAGAAACGATACCCCTCTTGGAAATTTAGAGCAGAAGATGCGCTGAAAGAACATTTCAAATGCATCACGTCGCATAAGAGAATTCTGAGGTCATTGTATTATTTTATTTTATTGTTCTTTGATGGGTTATAATGTTCCACTTAGCATTTTTGAATATGAAAGAGTAGATAAAGTACTTTTCCATCCATTAATGGACAGTTACAGCTACACAGCAAGGGATTGAGGCATTTTTAACATCAGTGATGTGACAAGCAATTGCAGTATTGAAAAAGTAACTTTTTTAGTGCTATTTGGAGCTGTTTGACAGGTTTTAGCACAGCATCACCAGTAACTGGTTATTAAAAAGTATTGGCCTGTTGCTTTACTAGTCTAAACTATCGTTTTTATTTTTGTCAGAAGAACACTTTACCCTGGTCGGGGGTCTGTTTAAAGCGTCATGTCACCGGCTTCTATTGAAAATGTCCTGTTGCTGTGTCACTCAACCTGTCTCCTGGCTGATTAACAGCCATGCATGTATTTGGGTTTTAAAAAAAAGGATTTGCCTCGCGGTTTTGTCTAAAAAGACATGAAGGTGACTGTTACCATTGAATTTATTGCACAACCAACTACAGCAGGTACTGTAGGTCAGATTTAAGACAGGAAGTAGCTCTGCTATAAAGCAGAACACTTTTGTTTTCTTATCTCAAAATAAGTGGTCTGAAAGCTGGACTCGAATCATACTGTTTAACAATTGTGAAACACAGCACACGTAGGGCCGTGATGTCAGTACCACGATGGCCCCTCATGAGTGTTTTAATGTCCGTGTTTTAGCTTTCATCAAAAGGCGCCCAAATAAAAAATACAACTTCATCTTTTCGTTCTCATGCTCGTAGTGATGTTGCCTCCGAGTCAACACCGAACGCTGCGGATCCCCAGTGAACTCTATAGAGTGCTGCGTCCTAAAAGGCATCTGGCTTAAATATACCCCCTGCACTGTGCAAAGGCCACGTGTCCGGAATCCACCGCGGTGCATTAAGCAGCGTTAACAGAAAGACATTTCCCTCAGGATTTGGCGGAGACCAATGAATGAATATTTAAATCCACCAGGTGGGCCAAAAGATAATGTCAAATGAATGTTGCACTTGTTTGCTGTTTAAAAAGGTACCATTGTCATGCATCCCTATTGGTCAGCGAAATCAATTCATTTAGGTTACGATTAGGTAGATATAATTTATTGGTTAAAGTAAAAACTGTTTTAGGGTTAAAAGAAACTGAATGATAGGATGAAATACATGAACTGACTGATGTTAAATGAAAAGGCCTTGTCTTTTCTAGTGGTCAGACTCAAAGCATTTTTTCAAGTGAAATTAATTTAAAAAAAGATAAACGTTAATCACCATTAACAGCATATAGATTTAAAGCAGTGATTTCAAGTTGTGTCTCGTGATTTCATTGTGTTCACATTCTTCTGTGACCACCATGATGGAAGACTAATGTAAAAAGTATTCTTGGTAGTTCCAGTTCATCTGTTCATCTGTTGTTTATTGCTGCTGTGATGGCCTTTGCATCACACACACACACACACAAACACAGCGCAGATCAAAAATCAGGGGGAAATTTCCATATATATTCAGTGCTATATATAAGGTGGCCATGTACCAGAGAAATAAATGAACCGCTAACTCAAAAGGGCTGTGTGTTCAATGGTCTTTCATCATTTGCGATAAAGCTTAAGAAAGAATGTTTTTTTTTAAATGTAAAAAAAGGCAGGTGATTAATTCTCTTTCTTTCTAAATATATATATAAATTTATATATATATATATATATATATATATATATATATATTTAAACACACACACACACACACACACTTCTGGAAGTTCACTATAGACTGAGACAAATCAGTATTCAGCACTTAAGCAGGATATGCTGAAGTGCTTCCACCACATTGATGTTAACCACAGAATTTCATTAGAGGTTTCAATTTTGTGTCCTCCATCTATTTTAATGGCTTCATCATCCAGTAGTTATTTTGGGAAAGTGTTTATTTAACATCCACAAAACTTGGGTGGCTCAGATATTTACTCATTTAAAAGTTAAAACAATCCAGGAGGTTTGCCACAGGGCATTCTTATTCAGCTTCTATTCTATTGCGCCATCTGTTAGAGTCGACAACAATTAGCTCTACAATTACCAGTTAATGTATAAAACCCTCTTCATTCCAAGTGAGCGTGATTACCACACATTATTGTTTGTGGTTTACTATTACTAGTGTACTTCTGTATAGAATTACCAGGGAAAATGCACATGGCTCCCCAGAGCTATTTATTTCATTTTTTTAGCCAATTTACCTCAAATCTGTTGTGCACATATTTACCTTGAATAACCCCCTAAGTCTACAGACAATCATGCCCGTACGTAACGGCAGATACTCTCTCGTGGGCAATACTCTGCTTCAAAGGATGTATATTCAATCCTATTGATTTAACAGCAACAGCTTCAGGATGAGACCCCAAACTTCCCTTTCCCGGGCCCCATCTACCATTTCTGACTGGGTGATCCCAACACGTTCCTCCACCTAACCCTGGGTCTTTCCCGGAGGAGGGCCTTCGCAGCAGGCCGTGACTGGAACTTCTCCCTAGGAAGCAGCCCAGGGGGCCTCCTTACCAGATGCCCAAAACACCTCAACTGCATCCTTTCCACGCAGAGGAGCAGCCTCATCTCTAAGGGAGACACCAGCCACTCTTCTGAGGAAACCCATTTAGGCCGCTTGTGCCCGTAATCTCTGTAACCCGTAATCTTATTGCAGTCAAGAAAAAAGTTGTATTTCCTGGTGCTCTGATTCGCGCTGGGGACAAAGAAAAGGGGGTAAAAGTTGTTGTTTGCGTACAGCATAAAGTGCAGTTCAGAGATTCCTATTACACAGTCAACAGGAAGGGGGTGCGATCACATACGAGTAGTTGGTGCAAAATGAGGTGAAGCTGAAATTGCATTCACACAAGTAACTGCTAAGATCTGGAAATGGGTCAAGCTTGTAACTTATAGATCCAACTGTGCAGCAAACAAATGAGTTTTCAAACAATCAAAGTTTTAAGAAAAATTCAAGACAAACACGTTGGTATTTTTTTTAGGTTTAGTAAACTTTTTGGAAGGTTAAAAATAACTTCATCGTAAAAAAAATGTAGTATTTCCAAAAGGAGCAAACTCGCTACCTAATGGGGTCAATTTAATCTTTATTTCCTTATCGATCATCAGAAATAAAACACAATCACGAGGGAGGTAATTTGGAAACAAATCATCTTTGAAAGAAAACTTTGACAGATTAATTATCTTCATGCCTCACTTGTTTATCATTTTATTCTATTAATAAGTAATGTATGAAATAGTGCATGAAATAATTCAGCTGTCAATATTTCCTCAGAGCAGTGAGAAGAAAAAAACAAAACTTTAGATTTTCAATTTGTACTCTGATGGAAAAACGATAAAAACGTATTGCTACAACGCAAAAGTCGGAAATATCAATCAATCTGAGGAAACGTCATGACTTTTACTAATTCAATGTCGACTTCCATATCCTTTCATGCCTTCACAGAAACAATTTAATTTAATGAAACCTTAGTAACATCCTTCCAATATCCTCTCACTGTACTGAAGCCCGTACTGTAATTTCTCACTTCTAAATGTGCCAGTGGATAGAGCCCTGTTTGAGAGTCTGCCGGTGTGCCGTGCCGTGGTGCCGGGTCTTGGCAGATGCATGAGATGGTGCAGGGCTTTCACCGAGGTGATTAATCAAAGCTGACATTTTGAATGGAAATATCCTAAGCTAGAAGACTCATCTCTGTAATAACAAAGCACTTCTGAGCCATTGTCCAAAACACGGATTTGAACTTTCATAAAGTGATGTTGTGAAGCCATCGCTGCTCTGTGTCAGACATGATGTAACCTAAACTTCAGTCCAAACCGCTCACACGAAAAACAAACCATTTCAACGGACTCCAAATATGTTGAAGAAATGAACGTCCTTTACACGTAAATAATGTGTCCTACCGAATCTGATATGGAGTGCTGCCTCAATAAAACTACTAGCCAACAACTGATTTGAAAGTTTGATGTAGTTTTAATTAACAATAAATGAAGAAGATTGACCCTTAAACTTTTAAACGAGCTAATTCCAAATAATAGCATTAATACATTGAAGGTACAACGTGATCCTGTGTTGCTCAAATTCCAATTATATAGCGTGTTCTGCAACTACCCAATGCATCTTGTGGTCCTCATCAGCAGTTGACGTGATACTATTTTATATAAAAAGGTCTTAACAATCAAACCATCTCCATTACTACTAAGCGAGGCCCTTCTAATGATTAAGCCACTTTAAGGTGTAAATAAATAACAGGACAACATATATCTTGTGAGTGGACCAAGTGGTGGGAGTGTTTTTTTCACTTATAGTTGTTAATGAACCTCAGAGCTTAATGTGTAAAAGAAATGCGAGATTGAAGACATGGAGTTTGTCTTTATTGTGACCTTTTGAGAACGTAGGAGTTTGTGAATGCACGTTTAGCTTTCACAAATGCACTGTACTGATAAATCATTGTCCTGGAGACCTTTTTAATGCAGCACACAGCTTGCAGCAGTCAGTCTCTGGTGGCCATGCAGAGGGATTAGAATCTAAAGCATGGACAAATAGCAATCACAAGGCCTAAAATGAGTTTAAGTGCATATGTGCCATGCCATTGCACTTTTGGGGAGATTGAATTTGTTCCATAGGGCCTAGCTGAGGGATATGATTCATGTCCAACCAACTTCCCACCTTACATAATCACCACTTGCTGTGCTTTTCAGGGCGGCTATTCTGTGGAGTGAGAGAGTACGTGTCAGAGTCACTTTGACTCCAAAGAAAGAAGGTTATGGGTTGGCTTTGCATGTCAAGCAGTGTTGTACTGAAAGGGGTCCAACACAAACCCGAGTTTCAATGACAAAGGCAGAGAACTCTTTTAATCTTTCAAATTACCCCTGTATGAAAGTAGAATGTTGTTAATGGATTCTGTATAACTCTTGATTACTTTGCAAACCAGCCTAGGTATCAAGACAAGACAAAGTCTGTTGAGGTGAAACCTTGAATTTCTTTACTTTTTTTTTGGCCAATAGAGCTTTACTAAATCATAGCCGATTATGTTAGTCTGGAAGAATACGACAATTTTTAATACAATTTATTTTTTTTGATTAGAAAAATTTAAACTCATACTCTGACAAATGATACTTATTTACTGAGTCCAACTTTAAGTGTACTGTTGGGTAAAAACATTTTTATTCCTAGTCTGTTGCCACGAGCTCTGTCATAGGAAGAGACTCTTTTTCCAGTCTTTATTTCTACCTACTTTGCTCCGATTACCTTGCCTATTTTTCACGCAGGGGGGGGGGGGGGGGGGGCAGCAGTAAAATGGCATAAACCCCAGATTAGGACCGCTGAAGGAACTCAGAGATGTGGGCAGCGACTCAAACCTCAGAGCAAGCTAACAGTGATGAAAATAATTCCTTAATAGTGATGTGTGCCAGGAGCAGCTCTGATCCCAATCACATTAAGAGGGTTACTGTTACCTGACAACACTATCCAGCTGTCAATCACTTACGCAATGGACCTGGCCATGCATTTGCTATGAATGAATCATTTCTTAAAGTGCTTGGTTAAAGATAGAGAAGGACCGTGATCAGGATTTAATAAAGCCGTGCTCTTCGGCTGCAAAGTAATTATTTGATGTACTGAACATAAACCAGTATGGACTTTTGTGAAGCATGGGGTACTGTTAAGATTATTCTCAGGGGGGCAATTATAGATTCAAACAGCAAAACCGTCAAATGCTGACTCCGTTGGGATCTGTTAGTTTTAAAAAGATACATACAAGCGTTGATGTCGATACCATATTCTGTTCAATTACCTTCACTCATAATGGTGTTCGTCTAGATGAAGTACTCTGGGATCAACTTTGTTCCTGAATTAAAACGGTTTTCTGAGTGTTAAAGCAGCATGAAATTGGTTCTGTTTGCAAGCAATTCCTGGAACAAATGTTTATTTAAAAGAAGAGAACATCTTCGCAAATGGAACAAAATGGAAAAGGAGTGTCATTAACGCAATGTCTCTAAATTTCACGGTATTTAAAAAAGAACTAAACGGAACTAGATGTTTGACATTTCGCGATTTACTGTGTTGATGGGCATTAATTGCAATAAAGAATTTTCCCAGTAATTTGGATTTCAGGGGTCACCACATGTTGCCATATTGGAATTATGTATCCAGAATAAACTGAGACATCACTCAAACCTTTAAGTCACACAATATGCAGTAATGCATTATCAAAGGTTGTGAGTCACGGGTTCAATGCTTCCAGTATTCATCCTCCAACTTCAGGTCATGTGAACTTTGCTTACACCTGAGGGGCTTGTTTCTGCTAGATAGTTAGACGTATGCTCCAACAAGAGCAGAAATAAACCAAGAAGGCAGCTTTTGTTAATTGTTCCTGTACATAGCAACATATCCATGTTAGTGCATGTGAGTAAACTGGCTCACAGCCCCTGCCCTGCATTAGGAGTATCCCCCCCCTATCCCTAATAGTAGATTATTATAAGATTTCAAAGGACCCTGGTTTGACTGTCATTATAGACTTCTGTCGCTATGTGGCGCCGTATGGTTTCTATCAACTTGGTAGCAACTAAACACCATCACATGAATGTTTACAATTCATAAATACACTAAATACTATATAGATTTGGTTGTTTCCAATAGTAAGACATTTATTTTGCTTTCAAATTGAGACAACTTTTGTCACGGTAGATTACTCTCTATAGTCACCGGACTGAGGTTCTGTGCCGAGGCAAACGTGGCACTTTCCTAATTGATGAAACACAGCATCTGCACATCCGTAGTGCTGTTGTGACAGCTGGCACAGTTGGAATAATTGCTTGCTTCTGTATCTTCTCTTATGCATAATTGGAATATTTCTTTGTCAACAAGGTTCACTTTGTTCCTTTTTAGAGCGACTGTGTGTTTTGTATGTGTGAGAAACAGAGAGAGTAAAATTTACATTCTTTTCAGAAAGAATAGGTATTCAAAATGAATGATCTATTTTGTGCACATGTGCATACTGTATATTTGGGTTGGTGCTCCAGCAATACAGAATAAATTAAACCAACAGATTGTTGAGGTGTGACATTGTTATTTAATGAAGCTTTCCTGCGGCTCTTCTATGGTGTTTCACTAATGATGTTATTCAAAAAATAATGCATTATTAAATCCAGGAAGACATCTTTATCTTCAATTCATGCCATAAATAAGTACCTACATTATGTCCCTGTATATGAATGGAGGCATACGACTAATGCAGTTTCTATTAGAGCATTGTGATTCATTTAGCATAAGTTTGATTCCGGAAATTCCATTCAGAATTAGAAATGCTTTCCCACAAATCCCTTATATATATACAAACAACGATTAACATAAGACCATTGCCAAACAGCATTATAGAAATACTTTTAGAATAATTTTCACTCTCACTGAACATGCGGCAGTTTGTTTTAATGTGGTAGTAGCTTGGCCACCGAATGCGACCGCTAACAGCAGCAGCTATAATGAAACTTCACCTGTTTTGATTTCCTATTTAAGCACCAATAGTAGCGGTGGCAGTAAAGGCTCCCTGTGCCTGATCGCCTCATTAAAGAGCCATAAAGCAGTTTGACACTCACAGGATGCCAATCCATCACAGCTAGGCCACTTCTGATGGGGACGGGGGGTGGGGGAGGGTGTAACCTCGACGGGAGGCAAGCTGCATCGGCTGGGGGGAAAGAGGGGAAAAAAGAAAAAAAAAATCCATGTCAAACCGAGCTGTCGCCTGGTGAGTCGAGATGCCAACACCCCTGAGGCGGCAGAGCTGGATCCAGTTGCCGACTAACACGTCCCACGAACTCGTGAGCGAGGCAATTAGCGGGAGCCCCTGCGGGGAGCACATTCCTCTCCCAGTGATTATTTCTCTCAGACCCCCCCCCCCCCCCCCCTTTCCTCCTCTCCTTCTCTCACAGTCCGTCTTTGCTTCTCTACAAGTTCCTCCTGTCCGGCGCCTCCAAGTCACCCATCAACACGTCCAGGTGCAGCAGTGGTCGGCACAGTTGTGTGGCTTGTTCTTGTTAAACAGCAACATTTGTCATTACTTTAATTACTTCTGTATAAAAATGAATATATTTCTATTTCGGGGGGGGGGGGGGGGGGCAATTAACAAAATTGAAGGATAATCTATGCTGCTGGAAGCGTATTTTGTCTCATCACTGTATGCAATAAAGGATCTCTCCTTTATTTGTTGTTATTTTTTCAGGTTTTCTATATAATTTCTCAAAAGAAGAGGGCTATACACTAAGAGATTTGTGGACACCTGACCTGTAACCGGATGAAGTGATGTTGCTAGTTTTAATGAAGAATAAGATTATTTTTTTTCCTCACTGCATTTACATAAACATTAAGAGATTGCATAAATGACCAACATGCTCAGCTTTCTGTTTTTTAGTTAATAACCAGGTTTGTGTGGAAACCGAATCTCCAGTAACATTTAGCTCCGGGGTTTAGTTTACAGAAACACAGCATCAACAGAACGCAAATGTATACTATGAGTGTGAGGTTATTGTAATTGTGGCTGAAGTCTGTAAGCTTGCTTTAATGTCTCGCTCCTGCCAGGTGGCCAAATAAATCTATTCACAGAAACAAACACATGTATTTCCCTGGGTAATATTCTCGCATTGCCTTATGATATTCTGTCTCCAGTAACCCCCTAACCAAATAGAAAATTCATTTTCCTGCTGAGCACTTACCAATGTTATCACTCACCTCACATGTCAGGGAAAACAATGATAGCTATGACAAATTATGGGATTTTTGTTGAATTAGTTTATAGTTATTGAATATACCTACCATAGTCTATTGGGAAATGCCAATTTTTTTGTGTTACCTATAAGGCAAATGCTGTCCAATGATATTTTCACATCCGATTAACAAACCCTCTCAGACGACATGAAATAAGAATGAGTACAAAAAGCAAGAGACGTGGTAAAGTTTGATGCGAAAATTGCACGGTAAATAGGCCTCCACGGCGACATTGATGGCACACTCCTTAGAAAAACAAAGAGTGCTCTTTCTCCCCAGGCCTGCACATGCTGTGATATTAATACATGTCCTTCATCATTTCCCACAGTGGGATCTTGTTAACCTATGCACCACACTAAATCAATCTTGAGGAAATCAAACTGTGTCGCCATCCAGGTCCTTTTACTTATCCCGTAAGGCTAATGAATAGGTCTGTAATGGATTGAATGAATGCACTAAACGTCTCTTGGGCACAGAAGATGGTTCCAGTGCACAAATGGTGTGTGTGTTTTGAAACGATTTGGTGGGATTCACATTTTCCGTATTTGATTCCAATTATTGAATTATTTTAGTTTGTTTTAACAAGAGAGCAATACACCATAAACACATACTCCACAATATAACAATTGGCACATTGAGACACATTAAATCAACAATAATGAATGTAAAATATAGCAAGTAACTACAACAATGCGGTCAAGATTTTTTTTTGGAGTTGTTTCACCTTGAACTAGAGGCCGAATGACTTCCCACCATGGTGTAGGGAAGCGGTGTTTCTCCAGGCTTATTAATCCTTGAGCTACAGTCATCACTGCAATCACTCACGCAGGTTGGTCTTCCTTAAACCAGTCCTGCAGGAGGTGAAAACAACATGGGAAATGGATCAGACAGAGCACCGTTCATTTTAACTGGAAAGATGGTTCAATCATTGATGACCAACAGACATTCGCCAAAGTTGAAAAGATTTTTTTTAAATAAACTTGACCTACATTAAAAAAACAATACAATTTCTAAAAAGCAACTAAGAAATATAAAATGGAAAAAGTGATCTATTGGTGTTTTCATATATGACGTTGGGGGCCCAGAGCAACAACATGTGACTAATAGAGCTGTGCTCACCTTGTCCACAAAAACTTCTGTGGAATCAAATTCAGGGGTCAGACTGATGTCCAGAGAGTCGCCAAGACTAATAGGCAGAATGAGAAGAATTAAGCAGACTTGATCTTTAATGAACCACTAAGTGCATTGCACATCTTAAGGGTGATTTATGCTTGCTTGCCGCATGACTAGAGTGAACTCACACCATTAGACAAAAAGCCCCTCGCAGGTGTTCTGCCTGACATGGGGAGAGAAAGGGGGGGATTTAGAGTGCAGGCAGTTGCAGAATATAAAAACTATAAAAGATTCAAACATTTCTTGGTCACAAATTCCACTTCAGCTCATGTTTGTGCGGCTGAGCTTGCTGGAGGTTTACCCCTGGTTTTAGTACAGTTGCTCACTAACTCGTGAAAACTGAAGTCAACATTCTTAAAACCCTCAATTTTAACTTACTTTTCTTCAGAGGGGTGCAAGAGGCTGGTTTATACGGTTCAGTTATTGGTACACAAGGGTGGGATATTTTATACCATTGGTGTATGGTGAGGTAAACTTTTGCTCTGGTAAAAGTATATGAACAAGTTACCTAATCAAACTACCTAAAACTTGATTACCAAGCTGTAGCAGCAACCCTGACCTCAAGCAGAGTTTAATAGAAATGCATTTCAGTATTGAGAAAATTTCCAATTAACAGCACACAAATCAAACTGTTAAGATGGAGCTTACCTTGGATCCTTGCACACAGCTTCATAGAAAGAAGATCTAACTGAATGGGTGATTAAAAGAAAATTAAAAAAATATAAGGAGTAGGAAGATTGGCTTCGTCTGACTGAACACAGAAGGATGCATTCATCAATACTGCCGAAACCCATGCAGATATTTTAGCTGTTCTATTCTTGGAGAGGCAGGTAGTGCCCCTCTTGTTAAATTCATCTGTCAATGCTGCAAGAGCAGGAGATAAGAAGTGGAGCGGCCCCTGCATGGACGCAGCCAGTGTCATATTGATCACTCTTGCCTTTATTTCAGCAGGGTGGTTAAAAATGATTAGAGTTCCGGAACTGAAGTTAATTCTCAGGGATCGGCGCTCCGTAGCAGGAGTGTGACATGATCAATGCAAATCATCGCACACTCCGGTGCTATCAAATCCAGCTCCTCTCATTGGCGGAAGCTTGATCACTTGTCGTTGTTTTAAGATTTGCATCATGGCTGCCCACAAAGACCTGACCCCCCCAACTAAACACATAGACACAAGCACAGACGCACAATACGTCGGTAAGCCCCTCGGGCCGGTGTGGTGAAGTGAAGCGTACATGGACATAAGCTGATGAAAATTAGTCTCGTTACTGTTGGCGGAAGGAATTCTGTTCCCACTGCTTTCTTTACACATGCAAGAACAAAAGGAAGAAACATTTTCTTCTGTAAACTTCTCTGCCCACTGAGATTTCTGTAATTAAGCAATAAAGGTACGAGAGGCTGTACTTTAGCGTCCGGTAATGTAACAGTTTGAGGGTGTTGTTAGGCCCGACGCGCAATGTTAGGCAACCCTCGAACAGCATGCCGTAGTCATCCATTTGCCTCAACAGGCTAATGCTCACAACCCGAACGCCTTATCAATTTAAGCTGATCGTTTTTCAATAATGTGCTCACAGCTAGTTTGCAGCTAAACAATGTTGCTATTATTCCCTACGGATATCAATCCACCCATCCTGTTGTTACTCAGCAAGTACGGTGCCTTTTCACATATCATATCAACTTCAGTTGGAAATTTGTCAAATGTTCACAGTCTTTGGCTTTGTGTGTGAGCAGGGAGGGATGATGAAGACGATTTGATTTGTCATAGTGACTAAACTGCATTTGGTCTCTAGTATTGTGGAGCCATCGTTAATCTTATTAGTAAAGTAAATGGTCAATGTCAAATGTGTCGGAGAAAAAGTGTCTATTCTCACAGTTTTTCAGTGCAATTATGCGCAAATTATGCTTTTCATTTTCCACTTGTGCTGTTGGCATAACATTTTACCAAAGAGAAATTACCAGCAATGGTTTCCCCATGAGTTCAGTCTGTGTGGTGGGTGGCGTTGAGTCATTGTTAACATGAGTTGCCAAAGTCAGAGGAAAGGCACTGTGAGAGGGTATGTCAGTAAGTAACACGGTGCTATTTTGTTGTCTAGACCGGTGCAGCTATTGTACTTATTACCTGACTGACAGTGACTGAAAGTCCACCCCCATCCCAAAAAAAAATGACTCGAGTTGTTGTAACAGAAATCCGATTTTTCTTTTTTTTTTTCTTCCACAGCATTCATCTGTAGTTTTCTCCTTGGGATTTGTCACTGCAAAACCTCACCAACACCTGTTTGTCAAAACATATAATGACTACTCTTGATTCACCATCTCTTCCATTCAGGCTCCTTCTATAACTATCGATGAAAGCAAGCAAAGACAATTGGTTTGAAAACTTCTAGACAATAGATTGTCTTTAATCGCTTTTAGTTTTAAAGGTCCCATTCTATGTGCTTGTTGT
This sequence comes from Pungitius pungitius, assembly GCF_949316345.1. Taxonomy (NCBI): domain Eukaryota; kingdom Metazoa; phylum Chordata; class Actinopteri; order Perciformes; family Gasterosteidae; genus Pungitius; species Pungitius pungitius. The sequence goes on from NC_084906.1 coordinate 3,915,880, forward strand.
CTCTGCAGAGATTCTTCACAACTTAATAACATTGATGAAAAGCAGGGATGGGTGAGCCGGGAAGCTGGTGAACAGCTGTGTGTTTCTATAATTGTTTATCGTTCTCTGCTTTGCTTCACTTCATCATTTGGTATTATATTGTACAAAGTAGATCATAGTAGCCGTTACGGAGGGGGGAAAAACAAAACAAAAACCTCGCAGATTTCTTGGGGTATGAGGAAATCTGAAGCTAACAAAGGGAGAGCAGAACATGCAAGTTCTGGTAGACTAAAAGATGTGAAAGGTAATCTGACGCAGACCTGACAAGTGGCCGCGAGCGGTTGCAATCTGATGGATGGGCTGGCGCGCAGCGTTTTTTGCTGTAAAAAAAAAGATATTGTGTGTGGGGATTAAGGGTTTGAATCTCTAAAAACTAGCAGGTTTTCAATGTTATTTGTGGTTTAACTTGCTTTGTCATAAGCATTCCATAACGTGACATACACAAATGCACTCATTTAACATTTAGAAAATAAGTGCATTAGGGATGATAAGGTGTGCCTTAATCAGAGGCAGCAAAGACAGGGGAGACGAGGACTTCATGTGGGGACACAATGGGAGACTTCTACTTGGCAGTGCTGCAGTGCGGCATCTCAATTCAAAGAGCTGCATCTATTAAGAGTCCATATTCTCACAGCCAATATGTCAAGACAGGTTGATAGACATGTCCTCTACTAAAGGTTTCTCCAAAAGTAGAGGAAGAAATGCAACCTTCATGGTTGAAATTGAAGGATACAAAGCGCTCTACCCTTTGCGGCCCATTATACAATATCCAATTGTTTAATGGAGTGTTCAGAAGGTTTTCGTCAATGAAGGTATCCAGGAAACAACATTTTACTAAGTCACCTTTAACTGGTGTTAAAGGTGACTTGAGCAAAATATAATCTCCACTGATTGAAACCACTATGTAAAAGTTAATGTTGAAGCATTTAAAGGTTAATCATAGTCAATACATTGAAAAAGGGAAATGTCTCAGCTCATAATCTATGAATGCGCATTATTGCTACAATATCTTTATGTCGGGCTGAAACACACTGTACATGATTTTATTTTATGTCTTCATGCATTTTTCATGATCAAACACACTGCTTCATCTTATTGAAGATTGCACCCCCATCAAAAGAACATCAGCGTCTATTTGAGAGGTCTTGGAGTTCTTTTGTATTGGAAAACCGATGCCTTGCTGGCTTTTAAAGGGAAAGACACAGATGTGACTTGGGAGCTGGATTTCCACACTGAACAACACATCCTACAATGTACAATTGTTGTGCACACGTCCAGCTGTGCCACAAGTCCCCACTTGTCTTCTAGACAACAAACCATCACCAAAAGTCTGCATTCATGCCATGAGCGGTGCTGGATGTGCTTTGCGCCATGTCCCGATGAATACAGTGTCCTACATATATAAAAAAATAAAAAAATAACTGAAGGCCATTAAGAGCAATTCCAATTGAATTAATCAACGATAACTTATAAAATCAAATTATATACAACCAAGCAAACCCAATGTCTACTCAGACGGTTTCAGTTTGAGTTCTAATTATATTATCCACAGAAAGTTCAGGAAGACGTGCCACGATGGAAATATTCTGTAGCGGGGCGGATCCCATTTACAGACCTACGTGATTACCAATGGCCGTCATTCTGCCGGAGGAGGACTCGACAGGGTGCGATGTTGTAAAGGAAACGTCACCCTGCTACGCCACCACCATCAGGCTCTTTTGGATTCCTACTGACTGCTGGTGGATTCTTGTGTCAGCCAATGATTGACATATGGTATTTCACGACTTTTGCGTGGGCCATCTGAGGACATTTAAACGCCTTGAGGATGTGGGCAGGAGTCCATGTTAATGACAGCTCCTGCTTGGGGAAAAACAGTAATAGAACAGTTCTTGTGGGCTCCATCTGAATAACCCTGGACCCATGGCTCCACTGAGTTTAATTGATGTAATATGTTTGATTGGAAGTGAGATTTCACATATTTGAGTAAGGAGAGAGCTTTTGGGAAGATTGCTCTTGAAAACACAGCAGGACGGAGCTTTAAATTCTTATATTAGCAGCTAACAGTGATTTTGGAGGTGCATCCAGTGGCATATTGCTCCTCAAACACAGTTTGTGGTAATTTTCTATAATTGCTGTAATCACTTTGGCACATGTATACTGGCTAATTGGGATTGATTTTTTGGAGTTTTTGATTGCCCAAACCTTTAAGGCCTTGGAGTTATCTTAATTGCTTTAGCCACAGCTGCAACCCATGTCAATAGGGGTGCAGAAACGTAAATGCAATTTCCTTTATATATAAATAGTATGGACTACATTAAACTATCATTTAGTCTAATGTTTATTAGTAAAAATAAGGCATTGTTTCTTTGTACTTCAGGTAAACCTCATATTATTATAATGTATTTTCTGGGTAGTACATGAATCGCGATGAATCATTTTTGGCTTTTCTGCATGTCGTACTATATTATAAGCCACATCATAAACAATGTTACCAAACTGAATACTTGCACAAAAGTGCCAGTTTCTTGTTGAAAGTACTGTTTGTTTGACCCAAACATACATTTATTCCTCTACAAAAATAAAGCCAAATCGAAAGAACTTTAAGAACAGTCATTTACCAAGTTTCAGACAATGGGCTGAACCCTAACCCCTGACATGATCCTTGATCTGTCTTCAAATAAGTGATGTACCACCAACTGTTCCTCTTAGAGATCAGTCACAACCCCTTGAAGTAACACTTTATGAAGAAGTTCAGCTGTAAATGCGGTACGGCTATCGGTGATTAATGGAACATGGATGTTGCATTATCAGCGTTGCTGTTCAATCGGCAAAGATGGGATGGAAATCATTTAGAAATGGAAACTAAATTGCGTGGTCAGCGAGCTAAAGTTCGGCAGATGTTTGGTGAGTGGTCTGCCCCGGGAACTATTTTTCTGTTTTGCCTTTAAAACCTGATAAAAAATAAAATTCCTGTGTCCAATGTACCCAAGTTTTCATTTCTTCAAATGCAATTTGAAAATGTGATGTTTGCATTACCTTCTTTAATTTTTTGATTACTTTCTTGTGAATAAATATACTACCTGTGTTTTAGACTAAATAATATAATTAAATTAAAAATGAATAAAATAAATGATCCTTAAATCCTTCGACATGAGAGCAAACAAATGGGATTCCGGCCACATTTGCTGGTAATGCAAGTGAAGCCAAATTGGTGAGATAACAATTCGATTCCCTTGTGCTCTGACGAATGAAGTCAATCTGGTGCTTGAATGAAAGTGTTCCAAAAACACAATCCCCAGGTGCGTCATTTAATATTACATTTTAAAGGCTGAAAGGGATGTTGGTATGTGTTGAGGCTATAATCAACAACAGGTGCTTAGATTTAAAGCCTCTGTACACACAGGAGGTTCAACTCATTTTTGCTTTATTCGGAGCTTATAGAGTTGTGTGCATAGCTTAGAGACTGCTGGACCAACTTGCAGCAATGCTCCTCTTTGTTGAACCTTTTGCTAATTACCTTTTGGTATATTCAACTGGCATGATGCTTTCCAGTCTAAAATGTTTAGAAAACCCACAAGTGTTTTCCAGTTTGGAACGAGGTACATTACCTCATCTGACGTGGACAAAGGATTGTGTGAATGCTTTTCTTATTTCCTCTGATGACACCTCATTACTTGCATAAGGTATCGTCTGTTTCATTCGTATCTAACGTGAGCCTGAGCAGAGGTCTAATCAGCCTGAACTGAAAACACCTGTGCGGGCCTTTTTTTTTTTAAATCGTCGCTGCATGTCGTATTAAGTGCTTCTGCAGACGTGAGGCAGTGCAACGCCGCCGCAGCTCACTGCTATGAGTTGACGTGGCGTCCACAACGTGCCTTACGCATATCTTCTTTCAGTCCCGCGGGAAGCTTTGACAGCTTGCAAAGCAATCAGCCACTTGTTTACTCACAGCTGGCTGCGAACAGAGGAAGAACAGACCGTTGTGTGTACCCTTCAAAATCATTTAGAAATAAATATTTCACCCTACTGCCTTTTGTCACTCTGTTTGCTCAAACATGCAGCAAATGTGAGCAGCATACATTTGCAGAGGCTTGCGGGTAGGCCACGGGGTCAAGTCTTGGTGTTTCAATCTCGATGACTCGATGAGGATTTTTGGCAAAAATACAAATTAAGTCTGTCACCGAAGTCAACAGCTTGTCAGCCAGACAGAAATACATTCCTGTTACTGTTAAAAATAAATTGCATTGATCAACTTAAACATCATGACACTTACAAACATAATTTGGATGACTGGATGTGGCTACTTGACTGACTGAGGCGTTTTTGAATTTGCCGAAATTCCGATGCTCAATATGAATGAATGTCGCCATTGTTCCCTTAGAATTGTGCTCTAGTTAAATATTGATACAAGTATCTGTGGAAGAATCCTGAAGTTCATTAAAGGACACAAAATACCTCCAAGACAACTTTCACCATCCAAGAGCGAGCCAATTGCCTATGAAAAGGCAATTTCTATCCTTTTTCATGATGGCCATAGCGAACACATCCCAAGGTCTTTCATAATGTTTTATTTAAGTTACAGACTCTTTTTATGAATGAACACAGTCAGAGCCTCATCTCTGAGATGTGTCTCATCAATGTCTTGCCATCACGTTGGTCTGGTCTTTGATGTTAGGCAGGTGCCTTTAACTGGGTTTATCTGATGCAACTGAGGTTGATGAGAGTGCTGACAGACTGAAGCAGCATAGAAATCTTTAGCTGTTCTTGTGCTTAATCCAATTTGTTAATTAATCAATATACAGCCACATACAATTCAACCCCAAATTGAAAATGAAATCGAAGGATGTATATTAATGCTAGCTTTTACAATATTCTACGTAGTTTTTAGGTTAATGACATTAAAAAGTTTTCTGTTCACGTCGTGGAGAAGCAAAGAAGAATGTTTTAAAGTCTGGTGGTTCGGCAGCTGCTACTTATGTGTCTCTTTCCTCTTTTCTGGTTCATATTTTCATCCCCAATGCTCAGTCGACGGGTGTCAACGCTATGCTCGGCGGTACTAATCACCAGCTGGGACGCGAGAGCCCTCCTGTCCTGTACCATTCACGTGTTATGCCAGCTGGTAATGTTGCCAATCTGGAAGTTTTGTATTGCACCTTTGTGCAAGTTGACAAGCGCATAGTCTTCTTAAGCGATGCAACCGTGTGTGAGCTTTCTTTGCCAGGATCACGAGTGAGGACGATGGTCGTTTTGTGAGGCGGACTGCAGGTATCTTAAAGCTGCTTACTCCACCACAGCGCCATTAACGAAGAAGAAAAAGCAATGAATTATACAGACTAACATCGAAGGCTAGCCAATAGAAAATGTAGCTGGAAGATTAATTGATAGTGAAAGAAAATGCCAGCCGTAAACTAACAACCACAACAATGCAGCCCAAGCAACACATTACACATGGCCATTTTATTATTTTTTCCCAATTAGCTTAGCCTATTAAACCTGTTGTTTTGCTCACTGAAAGACCAGAACTGTGGGTCTTAAATAAGCATATTAATCATGAGTTTAAAAGGCAATATAGAAATGATTGATTGGAGCTTTTATAAAATTTAAAAAGATTTATGTTATTTAGTAGTGTGCTTCAACAACAGTTCTCCCTACTTTCTAGAGAAGGACTCATAGAACCACAAGATACTCGCTATGCGAAAATCGCATGCCTCCCAAAAACCTGTGGTGTTAGGATAACTGATAAACAAGGGACAGATCAATTTGCACAATTAAAAAGGAAAGTCTTGATCGGTCTATTTATTTGCTCTATTGACATCACATACTGACCCCTGGCAACAAAGAACCTGTAATAATTTAACAACCAGTCAAGGTAAAGGGCCCATAGATATCTGTCCCTTACCATCTTGTCCTGCCTGAGCAATGGCTCACAGTAACTTATGTGACGGGGAAGTTATCGCCATGATTGATGGGGGCAAAAAGGAATCAATATTCTGCATGCCTCTGATTGGGAAAAAATGCCTACATATTTCAGAGCCATTAGCTGACAACAGTTGCCATACTTGGGGCAATGTTTCTCAATTTGACTTGCCAGTTCATACTGATACTAATTTAGTTAAATTTCAAAGAATCATATATGACGTAAACCGTAAAAGGACCTAAAAGGGTCCGGTCCAAACAAGGGTGCAGCCAGTCTGTTTCCCGGGTCAAAGGAGATTTGTCCGCTAATCTCTACAATTCCTTTTTCTCCTAAAGTGATTGTGTTAACAGGCAGGCCAAATGAGTTATGGCCTCGCCTCCCACAAATGTAAAACATGTAAAACAAAGTCAATTGAATAACTTGATGACATGGGCTTTTATCAGAGGGGACAACGTTGCAAATGGAGGCACTGCCGTGGACAGTCATTTGACCTTTCATTATCTTTCCTCAAAAGTGGATTAGATAATGCTTTTCACCCAATGGAGACATGTTATTATCTAGCCTTCCAATTACCCAATTTCCTCAATGAAAGGGAGGAAGAGTGAGGGTTTCTAAATTCCTTTGTAAGTGAAGGATAACAAATGTAATTTCAAAAAGGCACTGATCATCTCTATTATTTATTTCCTTTCTTTTCAAATGTTCATGTCCACTTTTTCTTTTTTTAGGGAATTCAATCTTTATGTTTATGTGTATACAATTTTGAAATAAGTCAGGTCACACACAGGTTTACTTGTCACGTAAACCGGTGCCCCTTTTTATTTTAGTAATATCTCTGTATATCTTATAGTCACCTTGTATCGTAGAGTGTATATTCTTCACTTCTCACATGTCACTGGTTTCCTTACTAAATTATCAGGAAATGTTTTTTCACCATCCATTAGTTCCTAATTTCAAAACGCTTTAGTTGAAAATCGAAGCCCAACGCAGTGTGTGTGTTGTTAAAAGCAATACACAAAATACACAATTGACTTTCAGAAACTATTATAGATTAGATAATCAACAGAAACAAATCCTAAGATTGTTATTTGTGAAATATCCTTTCCATGACTAATTGGATTCTCAGAAGTTACAAATTCATGTCTTGAGTGAAAATGACCCACTTTTGTGTAAGCCCTAACTTCGTTTTGGATCTGACAGCATGTGGACGCCCCAAGAGCCCCGATGCTGAAATTAATCTTTTCAGGCATTTTTTGGCATGCAATGGTTCGGTAAACAAAATTAACAAAGCAGATGAGAGGGCCAATAAGGGCATGTCCCCCTGACACCAACGCGTTATTGTCAGAGCAGACATGTACACAGCAGAATATCTTCTCCTTGGCATTGTACGCCATTAAGAGGCCCAGGCAGCTGGGGTTCTATTAATTAACTTGGCACTCAACGTTTAGTTTTTGTTCAGCACTGACTCCACTCCGGTGATTTTAGGGCTGTGGAACATGGGAATGCCTGCACCAGATTCAGGGAAAATTACATACGGTCAAACCACGAGGGAAGAAGCCTCTTCTGTGAGCTCTATGTAATTTAACAGGCCTGTCAATCACGATTTCTAAACGGCCCCTAAATCCCTTGTCTGTATCAGGGTTAAATAATAATGCCAGAGATTTGCGATGGCTCAGCTTCTCAGGAAACATCCTCCGAAATCCTGAAAAATCCGATGTCCAACAACGTTGAACCAAAACTGGTGACCAAGTCTTTCAGTGGCTGTAGCGTTTTTTTTTTTTCAAGACAGCTTGAAAACGGTGTGACTGTGGTCCCAAGATGGAAGTAATGCAGTAGAATGACAAAGTTTGACCGCATGTTGCTTTTCATCTCATTTCACTCTACTACCACTTCATGACCCCCAACAATATATTGCAACGAAAATTAACTGGAAAAAGCAACACGTTAAAAAGTAAACGGCTATTTACGCTATTCAGTCAAGCGTTTTACATGAATTTTAATGAAAATGTTAAAGTTACCGAATCTGACACTAGTCTGCCCACGCAGAGATATGGGGGCAAAGAATGTTTCAAAAAAGGCTGTTTATTCAGATTGAAAATTTAAGAAATACTTTCAACAGCAAAAGAAATCTTAAAGATTTTAAAAACTATGAATGCAATCTGTGGCATATTTAACATTTTAATTCCTTTTTACTGGTCCATTTTCTTAATGTTATGCATGCGTAATGCACAATTTCCTATTGATTGATGCTGCAATGCAATGATCTGGCGAGATTGACTGTAATTGGAGTGCGTTCATTTGGCAAGTGAGAAATGTTTGAAAGGTTATATCATATGAGCCAGTTAACATGTCGGTTACGTGGACCTGCTGTGTAAACATCATTACATGGCAAGGACAGTAAGTAATAGGATAGGGTTGATAGGAGCTCTTGTTTGAAATTGAAAGGCAAAAAGTGATTTAAAAAAAACTAAATGACAAGCACATTTTTGTAAAGACATTTGATATGAGACGAAAGACTCAAAAAAGGATTAATAAGAACAGTAAAACCAAAAGGTTTTTCTTTTGGCTAGTATTCATGACTCTAGTATAGTCGGTAAAAAAGACTGGCTTTTGCTTTGTGGCCAAAGAAATACAAATCTATTCTACTAAGCTTCACTGTAATTGAAGTAATTAATTTGGGGTGAAAGATTTAAGGGTGCTACGGTCTAATATAAATCATTTTCGCTACATGCACCATTGGTAGCGATGGTTTTAGCAATACTTGAATGGGTAAAGCCAGGTTTTAGATATGCTTTTAATTTGTGTGTTTAATCGGGGCTCATAGTCCTCGGAAGGAATTCATCACTTCCATCCATAGTTGTGTGCACTGCTACTTTTGGTTGCTTAGAAATGAGCTTTTCTAGAATAACAAATGCCCTTCCGCTCAGGTGGAATTAAACTCTTACTCATGCCTATAGTGTCCAGCAGAGACTCTTCCGGTATCTGCCTCACAATTTGACAAATTAAAACCCCAAACATAACGGACGTTGTTACAGCTTCACCAAGAAGCAATCCGCAGCAGTGGTGTCTTCGGCCCATTATTATATTAATCATTCAAATCAGTACCCATAGAAACGTCTTCCTGAACTTACCCTCACAAACACATGCATGCCATGGTCTCGTACTACTTTGCTGATAAAATGGCTGGGGATTTTAATGACTGGGCAAACAAGGCACCAGCCACCTCATCTCTGATGAATTAACTGTGAACAACACAGTGCCAAACCCATCACTGCGTCGACAGCTTAAGTAGAGGTAGGAGTAATTAATGATTCAGTAGTCCCGAGAAGTAGGGTGTCAATTTGTAATGTCCTCCAAATCCCCAACCACCTCTGCCTACTGCTAAAGAGCTTACAGATTTGTCTGAAACCAGCTGTAAATTACATTTTAATGGTGCGAAACCTTTTGCTGAGTCATGCACTTCCCCCCCCCCCCCCCCTTTTTGTCTGCTTTTCCCCCCAATTTCCTCTCCGTTTTTTTTCCCCAACGCTGTCACAAAACACTTGTTCTCTTTGACTTCTACTATCTCTGTCAGCAGGGGGCCAATGGATCTATCGGGCCAAGCTGGGAAATACAGATAGTGACAGGGGTAATGTGGACCGGGTCACTTCACATGCCTTGACTTGTCCCTGCTTCTAACGCTCAACCCTCTGCATACCACAGGTTGGAGAATGGATCTGTTCAACGTTCACTCAGCTTTGTGTTGTACAAACAAGAATAACATTACATTTTCAGGACACTCCTTTACAATGTAGAAAACTGTGACAACATACAGTCCAATGCCATGCTGTGAGAGGCTATTCAGTTTGATTGGAACCCCTTTGACGTGCAGGGGCATTTACAACATACTTAAAAATGTACATTTATTATTATAGAGTTGTCTTTTTTTCGTTTTCAGACACTGTAGTCCAACAACACAAATGCAAACTCAACTGTATATGAGGCCAAGATCGACACAGTGCAACTTTACGCCCAAGCATAATATTTCTCCTAAATGTAACCACGTCAGTGCTTTGGTTTAATTCACAAAGTGTAACCTTTGTTTAGTCCATCGTGAAAGACTAGCCAGTGTGTTAGAAATAGTTTTAAGGTAGTGAAGACACATCCGCTGCCCAGTACTTCAGGATTTCAAATTGTTGTTGAAGAGGGGGGGGACTTTCCATCCCATGTCTGAAGACAAATTGTTGGTTTGTTCTTTTCCGTCAGCGCACACACACCACCCCCAACAAGTAATAGTGTTGATATGAGTTAACTTGCACAGAGACGGAGAAGCTCTGACTGCAGTATTGATAGGAGGAGGCCGTGTATGCCGGGATGGCCATGGGGGAGTTTTTTTGCTTTCATCAACGAGGTCAGCCTCTCGGCAAGAGCTTGTTCTTGCTAGTACTTTATCTGCAAAACATCATCGGTGATGGATGGGTAACGGAGAAGCCATAGCCCTCTCATTCACAATGCTATATCATTTCTGACAAATCTCGAAGCTATCTGTTCATTGGGTTTCAACGATAGGCTTCCTCCAGCGCACTATACTCTAGGTATGAAAGCAGACTGCTTTAACCATATCTGGAATCCCAATTTCTTCCTGTCAGTGAACTGCCTGATAATATCTGCACTGCTGAAATATGCAACTACAAAGAAGGCATCTAATGCTGGGCTATAGAGCACAATTATTTTAGTATATTCTGTTTTATGTTGTTAAAAATGTATACTAAATATGAGAAGGTTGCAGTGGGAATTGTCAAATTTGTAATGCAGCTGTTTTGTCGGCCAATGAACAGCTCAGCAGGGGTGGTTGTAAGTTCAGTTCCTAACCTAAGGGCACTTTGACTGTAGTTGTTGTTCATTTTCTTTTCTTTTTATTCTTAGCCTGTCCAGGGATATGTGCCAAAAAACTTTTCTTGGTCATGAGTTTACTTCTTTTTTTCAGCTATGACTCAAAACACTACTCAGGTCTTCGGCAGCATATGGACGGGAAGAATGGCTGTAATATTGCAAATGTGATCGGTGTTTACTCAAGGGTAGACAAAGCGGCTTACCTTCCTCATCCCCATCCACAGTGGTGTTATCAGTTCTGCAATCCTACTGAATTAGCAGCCACAGTGTTAGGCACTGAAGCTGTCATACCATGATAAATATCGTGAATGAAAACACTGATTGCTATCACAGTGTAACCAATGTTCCTTTCACCAAAAAACAAGGTTATCTCACCTTTTTATAACACTGCTTCTGGTATCAACTTAATGCCTCTTCCCATTAGGGTCATCATTAAACCCCATATTGGCCATTAAGCAAAGTGTTGTTTAGAGTATAATAAGTAAAACAGGAGCGTGCATTTGGGAACTGGATATTATGAGAAGTTCGGTAGATGAAAGCATTAACCCAAAGTACAATTAGGTATTTTTCAATAGCTTGTTCTTGAAATGAAGGGTAAGTGTAAATAATGATGATTGCTACTCATTTTCTTAAACAGTCAAGAGGGAAGGAAACATAATTTGTTGTGTGATGAGATAAAAGTTTGTCTTTTCATGATCCCTTTGTCCTAGGTATGCAACGATAGGCACGCTCAATAAAAAACTGGCCATGATGCTGCTGGCGCTGGTTTATATACCAATACTGAATCAGCAGTGAAGCAATAGATGGAAGGTAACACAGGATATCTTGGGGTAATCTGTATGAGGTATATTCCTCCCCTGCACCAAATAATCCTAGCTGTTTTAAATATAGAATAGATAACTGCTGGTCTGATGGTATTCTGGGGAAATGATAGACGGTGAAATGGAGGCAAAATGAATGGGCCCTTAGTTGAACAGACCTAAATTCATTTCACAGGCCCAGTGGAATGGAGTTATCTGAATCAACTGTCCTTCATGGCTGCCGCAGGGATATTGGAGACGGCTAAGGTCAAATTATAGCGGGGTTCAGCTTGTGTGAAACTGTGAAGGAATTGCCTTAGGAGTTTGCAGGAGCTTGACTGTCAGGCATTTTGCTACATTAAGACGGAGCACAGAATGGGTTGAAAAAGCAAATGCTGTTGTGCATTAAAGTCGCTATTGTAAAAAATGTGAAATCAAAAGAAACATTTGATCTCGCTGGTGAACCGTAACAACCACCACAAAACAAAACTGGAGCTCTAATTCATAACGGACTGACTATCTCTGACATACGTGATCTCACTTTTGAGTAGAATACTAAAAGAAAGGCTAAATGTTACTATTGAGGGGAAAACATTGTGCGACCGCTGAGACAGTGAAGGATCTTTTCATGAATGCGATGCTCTCCAGTTCCACTCGGGTCCTCTAACGAGACTGTGCTTAAGGTGTAAATTAGTTACACAGCCTTGCTCATCAGACACTGGAGCGGCAAATCCACCGGGTTGCTCCAGTTCCACCAGACATGATGGAGATCCATTTGAAGAGCATCACTCATTAATATGCTAATGGTAGTCATTAATGGTTGATAGCAAAACTAATGGCATTTCGATTCCAAGAAGAAAGGAACACCAACATGGAGCCATTTTAGGAGATTAAATATATATCCAGTGTATATATTTCCAGTAAAATGTTGGTTCTGATGAAGTGTTTTGTCAGTCAAAACACAATCACCTAAAGTGGTTGGTAATTAGGTTTTGTTTGCTGTTATGCAAAGACAGCAGTCTTGGTGGGGCTTTGCTAATAGTGATACACTGGATCATTTATTTAACTGTTTTATTTTTTATCCGGAAAATGAAACTTCAATGATGTGTGGGGCTCCAAACTGTGTCAGGCTGGTGATTCAGTACCATGGACAGCACCTCTGCCCAAAGCTTAACAGCACAACAGAGCTGGAAAGATTTAATGTGAATAACAAAATATTTTAGGATGGAAAAAACACTGACATTTTTTACAGGGGTAGCACACCAATGGGAGAACATGCTTAAGAGAAATGACTGAATTAATGACATTTTTCTTACACGTTGTCGGTTTTTGTGGCAACGTCCTGATAAGAATTGACAGTAGCAATATAGAACAGACTCTGTGACACAACGAATCTGCTAGAAATCTCTAGTGGGAAGTGGCATAAATCAACCTCACAACCGCGGACAGCTGCAGCACATCGGAGCATACTAAATGGACACTGAAATACATGGGGAACTGGGTTAATTAGCACCACGCCGAGGCTGCTGCCCCTCTAGAATTCCAAGACCTGATTGCTTTCACACATTCATTTCTGCTGTTTCTGGGTAGAATGAGTTTCTATTTTGTAGCCCCAGAAGAATCTAGAGTTAACAAATGTACTGTATGTGATGCAGCATTCACCTTAGTTTCAGGTTTGTCAGTATAGTCCTAACATGCTTCAGCTATTTGGAAAGACTAATTGCAACATACAAAGTTTTGTATTTCAGAAGCAATGTTCAATACCAGCAATTCAGAATTCACTTTGAGTTACTGTGGGTTTATATGAGGAATGCCCGTATGACGGTGGAATTTAAATTGTATAATCCAGACAAAATGATCTGCCTTCCTGACCAGTTCATATCAAACAAGCTCTGGAGCTAGTTTTGATCACAGCAATCTGAAATGAAATTAGGTCCCATTTTTTGAATGCAGTTAAACAGCACTGATCCCTCTTACTTTAATCGGTGCTGTCACAGTCATTATGAAAATGCCAGCAGCTATTCCCTCCCTCACTGGCCATATTCTTCCCTGCAAGGGGATTTTAGCAGATCCCCCTTTGCGGTGTCACTTAATGACTTAAGGTTCATGCATGGGCATGCTCCTCAAACCAAAGAGGATTAGGCATTATGCTCAACACCTTCCCTCTCTTCTTACTGATGTGACAGTTTGGACTGATAAAAAGGACTTGAAATGTTGACATCCTCTCCACAAGCAGGGACTTTTTGGACCGGACCAGCTAAGCAATTATGGGGATATACAATTATTCCCGTCATAAAATAACTGACATTATAATAAGTATATTCTGGGAGTTATTGACAAGACTGCCATCCCGTTTAGCGCCCCGCCAGTGCTTCGTAAATTAAAGTGATGAGGAAAGAGAGGGGACTATTAACGAGTCGCCTGTTGTCATTCTCTCCACGTCCCCTACTTTGGTCGACGCTTCTTTGGCGGCTATTACAGAGGGTTACTTGTGTCTAAAACATGTGACTCGGTGAGAGAGGGGCACGAGCGAGAGCGCCGCTGCCCGCTGCTTGCTTGCTTGCTTGCTGAGCGAACTACCGACCAGTTCCTCCAGGATCCGGCTCGTCCTGCGCTCCTCCGCACGGCGATGCGGAACAGGCGGCTCAACACGGCGGAGTAAAACGGCGTTCCGCGTGGGGTGGCAGACCGCGTCTCAGTACCGCAGTACCGGTTTACGGCTGAAGCGAATTGCGTAAACGCGTGTTTTTTTTTCTTCTTCTTCTTTTATCTCCTAATGGACAGCAGCCTTTGCGCTCCCTCTCCTCCCTCTCCTCCTCCTCCTCCTCTGCCCGTGTCCGCTCTTCACCGCATCGCATGCTGGATGATTTCATTTTGTTAAGTCATTATCCACATACAAAAAAAAAGGTCAGAGCCTCTGCTTCTAGGGAGTCGAATACGCGGGGACAAAGACACTTTTCACCCCCCCCGCCGCCGCCAGCGAAAGTCAAAGTTTCTTAGCGGGACAGAACCGCGCGACGGATCGGTCCGGGGCAGCCTTTCACGCCGATCACTTTGACCTCTTTTAGGATCCTAGAGAGTGTGTTTTTGGAGTGCGTTTTTTTCCACACTACGCCCCCTCCACCCCCCCCCTGTGCTTCTCAGCCTTGGCAAACTGTGAAATGAGTTTAGGATATCGGGAGTTGAGAGGCGCTGAGATTCAAGGAGAGGATGGGAACCACTGAGTGCAACTTTATCTACTGTTCCAACCCGCGGTGAGTCATTCTAATTATGTTTGCATCCATTTGTTCTGGTCAGATTTAGCTGAGTCTATATGAATTGTAATCCTTAAACATCTAAACAACCTACCTCTGGGTATATTTTTTGGGGGGAGGGGGGGGGGGGGTGAATAACTTACCAGAGTCTTTGACTGGTGGAGCTCTCTCACATCGGCTGTTCCTCTGTGACTTGTGTGACATGCTTTCTGAGGCCAGACAAACAATGGAAGCTCACCCCCCCCCCCCCCCCCCCCCCACCCCCACAAAGACACACACACTCATCTGGACAAACATGAGTACAGGCTCATCACACCTGCAAACGCAGAAACATTATTTTATTTCATAATATACATTACCCGAATCAGACCCATCCCCTTCTACCCCTCTCTGATCTATATTCGTTTGGGTGTATTGGCATTCTCGCCTGTAGAGGATCAGATCTCCAACACCGATGTGTGCCTGGGGAAAGCTTTGCCAAGCACCAGCGATGCCGAAAACCCCACAAGACAATCGGAGAGAAAAAAGAAAACTACTCATTTCATAATTATACATTCCACCCTCAAATGGAGGCACATGAGTCAGGGCAGCCTCATGGGACCGTCAGTGGAGGCACTGATAATGAGCCAAATGCCCTAGAACAAGATAAATAACATTATAAATGCAATCATACGGGTCCAAGGACACGCGTGAATGGGTGTTCATTGGTAGTATTTTAAATTCAACTCCATACCAAACCATTATTTCAAGAGCGACTGCCCCGCTGCAGTGGCAGGTTTTGTTGCTGAGCTTTATTTTGGGAGAAAAAATAAATAAAAGTGAATCACTGCTGTAATTCTCATTGCCACTTGTCAGTGTTAAGCAGGAGTGCCAAAGCCTGTGACTTTTCATAGGGCCACAACATGGCCACTGTGAAGCCGTGTCCTCATCCATCCTGTGCGACTGGTGAACCCGACCGTGTCTGGGCCTGAAAGGCACACTGTCTCCTTCCATGAAAAGAGAGATTTCTCTCCTTCTATTGCTCACCTGCCGCACAAAAAGTAACCAGCTCAACAAATGCGCTCCAATCTCTCATTGTTAGGTTGTCCAGCCAGGCTGGGTGCTTGTGTGTCTCTCTTTGTATGCTTTGTTTTTTAAAGCTATTGATGATAAGACCAGCAGCCTGTGATTAAGCGCGAGGACAAGTTAAGCTAAAAAAAAAACACTTTTACGTGAGACTGTGACTGATCAGAGAGCCGCACATTGACTTTCAGACCAATGCCAAAAGGAGGAATTATAAGCCCGAGAGGGCTCCTTCTTCTTACAGTCTAATGTTGGTTGTTTTGACAGGACCGGATGACGCATCATCCGTAGGTGTGATGGTTGAGGAGAGAATGGGAGAGGAAGGAGGGAAAAAAAAGAAATCTGCTGCTCCCCCCCCTCCTCCTCCTCCTCCTCCCACAGTCACTGTAAACACACCACAAGGGAATTAAAAGACTGCGCAGTATCAGTTTGATGCAAAGTGATTGGCCACTACTTAGCGTTCCATCCACCCACTACCCAAAGCTAAGTGTTGGACTTAATGAATGAGGACCCTTGATGTGTGAAATATCACAGCACTATGTTTTATCATCACATTTTTCCTGGGACATGACAGTTGGAAAAGACAGGTAAAAATAAAGCCTGAAATAAGAAGATACACAGTTGGAAGAATACGTGTGAAAGGAGAGAATTATTGACTATGCAGATTTTGGTGGTATTTCGGGATCTGGTTTTGCCAGGATCTCCTCAATATCCACAGCCCCCCCATTATTTAATGATAATGAGCGAACCAACGAGTTTGACTTCAATCTAAATTAATGGAGAAGAGCGTTAGAGAGAATATAGATGAGACGATGAGGATAATATCGTAACGAGACTGACAAGTGCGTTAAAATGCAATCTCTCACATCATGAACAACTGTGGCGTTGAACCAATATCTCGGTCAGAGGCAACGGGAAACGTAATGCTGAATGTGAACACGTTCTGTAAAAGCACCCACACACAAAAGGGGCTAATGGACAGACGCGTCAATGCTCTCACAGCAAATCTGCGGCCACAAAAATAGTTCCAATAACATGTTAAAAATCAAGTGCTGACTTTTCCCCCAAAAGCAGGCAAAGCGTCAGGGATTCAACCGTGGTCAGAACCCTAACAGGAGACGTAACGAAAATAACTGTGCCTAATAAGAAGGTAGAAAACGACTCATCCCTAATTACTATTACGGCAAATCACGTTTGTAACTACTACCTTGTCTCGTTGTATTTTCAGCATGGGGGATTGACAATTATTATCATGTTTAATAATGAATAATAAAGTGTTCTCAATATACATTTCTAAGATTATTATTCTTTTGACAGAATATTCAAACAGACCAGCAAGGTAATCATTGTGTATGACACAATTGTTGTTTCCGATCTGCCCGTCAAACTGAATATCTGCGCTATATTTGACCACATACACAAAAGAATAACATTGTTGATAATCTGTAGAGAGCAGCAATACGCTATTGCCCTCTAGTCTGACAAATCTGTAAAAGAATAAGAGGACGACTCGATCGCGACTCCTGTTTTAGCCCAATGCTAACTTGAATAGCAATCGCATTACTTAAACAGTGCTGCTCTGTTTGTTAAACCATAATGAGCTAATTCCAACAGTCAAACAAGTCATTTCGCAGCGGCTGTGACGCTCAAAACTTTAATTTGTATTTAAATGTATCCTCCGTCTATATGAAAGCAAATTGCTTATTAATCGTTTTTGTGGAACATTTCGGAGGTGAAAATGTAACTTCTCAGCCCTAACACAACAAAGTTGAGCTTCTAAAATTGAGAAATACGGCTTGAATACATTTCAAGCCTCCTGCATCCTCTAGCCCGCCTCGTCTTTAGCACAAAGAAGGGACATAAGAATAGAATAGAGGTAATTTAACAATACACTTGCTTGATTCGTGTAGGCAGGAAGCCGGTCGAGCAGTAAAAAAAAAAAAAAAAAAAAAGATGAATAACAACGACAGCAAACGCCTGGGACAAGAGTGTGATGGGGAAACCATGCCTTTTAAATTTAAGAGCAACCTTTGTCCCTGTTTGTACAAGGCCATCCGCAGAAGAGCTTTTTTTGTTCCGCTGTGTATAGAAGCCTCACTCGGTGTACTTGCCCACTGTGTGGTGTGCAGCAATATGAATAAAGGCAAGTGTTAAACGTACAGTCTAAGTAGCAATTATTGGAATTTTAGCCCCCTGAACTTACTATTTATTTCATCTCCAATATGCAGAGTTCAAATGGAACACTGACTTTGAACTCACTCATGCTTCTTGAATAACGGCATGCATTGTAACTATACCAAGACCTTTTGGACTGGATGACTGATGGCATGTTTCAAAAGCCAGCGACATTAAATGTCTTTACTTTGGGGTCTCAGCGTCCTCCACGTATAAAACAAGAGATTTTGATATGCTCCAACAGTGATTGATGTTGGCAGTACTTTTATACACAACCAATTAGTCTATTTTGAAATCATTTCATTTTTTCTTTACGGTTTGTTGTTGAGTTGTGTCGTGAAGTTGGAGCTCTGTGGAGACTGTGACATCCAACCGGGATAACAGTTTGTTTGTGAATGACATTTGGCAAACAAACTGCTGATGAATAGACCAAACAACACAAGGTACATGATTTGTGATCTGGTTCGCTGCAGCACCTCTCTGGTAATTTCTGCTCATGATCGTTTTTTTTTTAATCAGACTCATCTTTCATCATCTGCTTTCTAAAATCATTACAAAAGCACTACTGAAAATATTATGTGTGCCCTGATGACTCTGCAGACTATGAAAGAGTGTTTTTTTTCTTCCTTTCAGAACCTTCCATCATTATTTTAAATCCATAGCATCTCCAGAAGGCTGACATGTGCATTTAACACCTACAAACACATTAAGCTATAACACGCACACACACACACCTCCTACACCAACACTGTAATCACTCTCTCATTTCAAACAGCAACCTATTGTTGTTGCTTCAAGTCTGACGCTTGCATGTTTGCAGAGCGGTGTGTTCATGATTGTGCATGTCATTTTCCTAGGACCCTCAGCCTTTGTATTTGTTTGTTAGACAGCCAGATGAGTGCATCTGGCTGTCATACGCAATTTTCACAAAGGCTGTGTTTTACCCGCGGTGCTGTTATGAGAGGTATTGTTGACAGTTGTAGGAGGGAAGATAACTGGGTTAATTAGGGCCAAAAACCTCATTAGTGAGCACTGAGGGGAAGATGTAAAGTTTATCAGTTCCTGTTTCCCTACTTTGAGGATGGTTTTAGGGTTGGCTCTAAGACAAAATACAAAATGCATCTAATGAAATGTTTTAATCAGCCTTTCCTCCAACCATCCACACCCCACAAAGCATGCTTACCTTTTCTACCATTGTTTTCCTTAAGATGGGTTAAAAATGTGAGATGCCAGCAAAAAAGATTCATTCATTTCACATAATTGCAGCGCCAACTAAGAAAATCGGTTGTTCCATTTACAGATGTGTGTAAGTTACAACTCCTCCAATATGAAAGCATTTTCAGGGTCTCAAGAACGATCAGACTTGGGAGTAGTTCCTACCTCTGATCAAGCAAACTGTATCCTCCAAAAAAACAAGGTGATCGTCAGGATCCAACACTACGGTGAGGGGCCAGTAACTGGGGAGGGGACAGATCCTTATGGCTGACACAAAGTCAACAGGAAGTGCCTCAAAGTTGGGCTGCAAAACATGGTGTGAAACAGGAATCTATTGATCGGAGGCCACTTGGCTGGTTTATGATGAACAGTACCGTTCTGAAGCTAAGCATCAGAACACCTTTCGTTAGTGGAAGAATGAAGACCATGCAAAACATTCTTCTTTCTCATACAAATACTCGGTCCATGTAGCTGCAGGACATGCCGGGCCAACAGTGCGTATGTCATACCTTAATGTAACTACCAATAGTGCTGGTGATGAAAAAAATGCTTTTGACTCACTATCTCACGACGCCTCAGGAAACAACATTTGCAGATACGAGTAAATTTAGGAGCATGTTTTCCCTTTTTGCTCGACTAGTGGTTTTTCAATCTGAAATGGCTTTGGTTCCTTGAATGAATGAATTTTTGTATGAAGTTGTTCAATTCCCTTTTGTTGACATGATGGAGGTATATTTGTGTTTTAGAGAATGTCTTAAATCCCTCTCAGATCTTCATTTTAAAAACATGACAACTATGCACTCTATATTTCAGCCCAACAGCAAAAAACGAGCTCTGAAATTGAACTTCTGCCTGGACAAAGTAATGACTAGACATGAAACCTTGGCAGATGACAGGAGTCACCCAAGCAAACTTGTTAAGTATTTTTTGCCTGTGAAGAGTTTTATATTCAGTGGTGCTTACTGGATATGGCATGTCATTATGACGTGCAGTGGGCGTAAAAATGTTGTAGTTTGATCCGCTGTTGGCTCTGCCTCACTCAAACGGCCATTTGTTTAACACACTCCTTTCTCTTTCCAACTGGCAGAGAATAAATCACTTCCAAACGGATATTTCTTCCCCTTCAGAAACAAACACAACCGTATAGGTGTCATTTAAAAAAAAAATAGATATGCGTGTCCTGTCATTCTACTGGAACAAAGGTGATGCTAGACTTCCTGTGCAAATGTGGCACATTTTAGTCGAATGCCGACTTTTTGCCATAGTTACGGGTACCCTCGAGAACAGTAACAGATGGTTTCAAAAGTAGGAAAAGTACTGACATCTCATTTCTTTTTATAACTTGGTGCTGTGAGAGTTTTCACACACACATAACTAAAGCGCTGTATTTTTCTGTTTGATGCCAAGTGCTGCCTTTCACCGATATCATTCTTGGCATTTAGCATTAAATCGTCATTACATTTGTGTGGGAAAATCTATTCCTTTATCATTTGCACTCTGCTGAAAATTCCATCGAGAGGGACCTCACAGGAACAAACACAGCTTTCATTTCATACAGGATCCAAACAGCCCCGGGTTATTGGTGGCCCACGTTGTGCAAAAATCAGATCGGAGTGGATCTGCTGCAGAATGGCTGCTTGCCTCCCGCTTGAATTAAATTCCTCGTTGTATTACCCAACATTTGATTTGTTGTTTCAACATTGTGTGAGGGCTCCATGCCTCATGCGAAGAATTCCGTGTTGATGAAAAGCAGTGTTTGCATGAGGTTGGAAATGTGACATAATGCCCTTGTAAGTGGAAATGGCATGTATCCGTATTTCTTCCAGGCAGCTGATATCAAAGGCTTAGTGGATGGCTTTGTCTGGGCCATGATGTGATTATTGGGTTGGCGGGGACCTGTCTGTAAACATTCATTGTTTTCAGACAGGACTTGTCATACTAAGTGTGTGTGTGTGGAACCCCCCCCCCCCTCCCTCCAAACCCTCCCCCGCACAGATAATGTGTCCAAAGTAGGTTTTAGATGTATTTGAGAAGGCAGAGGAGGACGATAGTGGGTTGTTTGAGGAAGGAGAGAAAACAGCAGAAGACAAAAAGGCTTGTGAGAGGAGTGGAAAAAAGGAGCATGGAACAGAGAATGTTCTCCTGCATCAGCTTTTTGGACGGCTGCCTGTAGGATGATAGGATTAAAGAGTCCTTTTAATGTGACCTCGGTGCTCTCTCTTTGCTGTTAACACACCACACGCTCCCCTCTGCGATAGGTCACCCAATGCACAACATGCACCATGTAAAGCAAGGCTGTTTTTCAGCGATAATGTTGCATCAAAATCGGAGGCAGAGGCTGCTTTTGGATTCTTCCAACAACAGATGCACGTGTCACCGTTTCGAGGTCAATTCTGTTGCAGCGTAGACACGTCGTCATGCATTATAATGCTGAGATGTATTCCCACCCTGGTGCGTTACAATAATAAGCCACAACTTTAGTGTAAAATCTTTTTTTTTTTTGTACAGTTACAGTTTAACTACATTGAGAAATCAAATATTGTGTGAGAATCAGATATTTTTCTCAGTTTCAGTATCGGGTTACTATAATGCTGCATATGTTTACTGTTCTAGCAGTACCCATTGCTGCATCCTTAATAATAATAATAATAATAACTACCTGAAGCAATTGTGATTTGTTGAGAGAAATACATTTTACCCTCATACCAGAATGATGATGTGAAGAGCCAGACCATGACAGTCTGGACCCGTTGGTGTTGACGGTCTGTGATTCAAATTGTTTATACTTATTGACCTTCTGGTCAAGTCTCTCGCTCAGTTCTTCCCAGTAACATTATTTCAAATGAGTCATTTTTATAAGTAAACAAGAAGGGAAAAACTCATGGTAAAAGGACTGGGGTTGACATGAAAAGAATTGTGACTAAAGACCAAAATTAGGCTACATATTTGTAGAAATAGGTCCAATTCTGTTGAGTTTTTGTTTCAGAAAAAAGGAAACTTTGTGTGATTCTAGGGGGGGGTTCCAACATTTTTACATTCCTTTCTCCAGTGCATTGTTTTTCTTGGTGTTAAGTATTGGTGGAAGATATGCGAGTTATCTTTGTTGTTAGGTATGCAGACTGAAGTTCTACAGCCAAGGATTTGAAACTATTCGGATCATATCCGATTGTGACCTACTTTTTGCCGAGGTAACTCCACCAGTCTACTGAATTTGTGGTGAGAAAGTTGCATCAAACCTTTTGTGGCCTTGAGTAACGGCACCCGAGGCAATTCATGGTGTTCAGAAGTCCGTAGCCGAATCCTTATATCTGTTTGAGGCTGGAGGTTAAAGGCTAAATTAGCTCTCACCGACTACACCCAAACCGGCAACTAGATGGATGTCGGTAATGTTCAATAGATATCTATGGTCCCTCTCCAGTGATTTTTGTATTCATTCATTTTCATCTCCAACTAAAAAAAACCTAATAAAACAGCTCAGGTGAAAATCAAAACGACTCGCAAAACGTGTAAAACCGCACATAAATATGCAAACTCTCCCTCTTAAAACACACCAAGTGTGGTGCACAACGACAGCAGTGTAAGACTGAAGTCAGTCTGCAAAACACCAACTCAAACCTGCCACATTAAAATCCTCCACATGAAGAGATGGGCATTGATTAAATGTGTGAAGCATGCAGGAGCACCACCCAAAGCTATTCAATATTACATTTCAAATCGGTTTCTGCTCTTCCCATCCACCTGCAGTGAGCTCTTCCTTTGCCGTCTTCCATGTTATTTGAGAGTAATGATTTTTTTAAACCCACGCGCGCACGCACACACACACACACACACACACACACACACAGCAAATGTGTCACTGTGGGGGAGATGATTGACTAATGTGAGGACCGGACAGCGGTATGAACTCAGTCATTTTTTTTTTTCAACATACCAATGAAAACTTTGCATTTAAGGGCATTTTCTCCCTTATAAATGCTAAGACAATTAAAATTATAACCGGCACCCAACACTTATTTCAGAATACCACAAAGGGAGGGTGTGACAGAATGGTGTTATATTACTACTAAAGTTATAAATGTGTCCCTTTCTATCCAAATTAAAAGGTTTTGTTCCGTAACTGTAATTCCCACTCAGACAGTAATGACTCAGTATACAACTGAAATACCTTGTTTTTTAAAAAAAGGGGCTAAATTGCTCTCTCCCCAAAGGATGATTGATTATAAGCACATCGTAATGCATTTAACTGAATTAATGTGTTTTCCTCTGATTGGATGTGAATATTTCCCGACCAGCCTCAGAGAAAATCAATTTTGTATTTAAGTTCAGCGTAGGCCTGTAACTAAAGATTACGCTCATAATTAGTGAATATTTTCCGTTTTTTTGAAAATCACTCTGTAATGCTATAATGTGTGAAACAGTCAATCTACTTTTCATTTTAATATAGACTTGTATATTTCATTTTACAGTTTTATCAAACAGGTTGATTGTTGCTTGGATCGGATCAAGTTGACAGTGCAGGGTGTTAAAACGTGTTGGAGATACCCAACCATTTCTAGTTCATATCGATTAACGTTGCAGCTTCCACAGGCTTGAAACCTCCCCGCATGGAGCAACAGAGTCATTGATTTCTTGTATTGTTGTTGGGATAAATGTGTTCGACATCATGTTCTTGAATATGTTTCTACCGTTTGGATTTAGAGTCGAGGTTTTAACCATCTCCTACCCCATGCACAATGAGGCGCTCTTGCACGGAAATACACTGCAGTTAAATCAGGTGAGAATGAATTAGATGAAAGGGACAAGCAAGGAAAGACCAGAAAGTTTTATCCAAGGTCATTTTGAGTATTGCTGTAGTGTGAAAGTGGTATTCAGGGTTTTATTAGGAAAACTGCAATATAGTGTATTTCGATTTCAAACGGTGGAAACCACTACTATTCATGGTTATAGAGTCACCTAAATATTTGGTCAACAGTAATAGGCTCACTGTTAAGAGACAAATTATACTTTTTGATTTCTTTCATTATAGAATGTCCTAAAAATATTTTATAAAATGCATTTTAATTAGTTATTACCAGTTAATTTGGTTGCATTGTGGGTGGCAATTGACATCCTCTCCAAGTCAGTCACATTTAAGAAGATGCTACTATTAAATGCTTGCCATTTTATCTTCATAAATTACAAATAATCATTATAATTTTTGACATGAACTAGTGTTCCTGTCCTATGTAGTAAAAAGGGGCTGTTAAAGTTAGAAACATTTTGCGGTTGCTGTCTTTTATATTGGACCTGGCTGTTTATATTTATCCTTGTGTTTGTGTTTCCCTAGGTGTTCGGAGGGCGTTGAGGTGATGCAGGTCCCCCGTTCATCCCAGTGGAGGAGCCAGCTAACAGCGAGAGGCTTTGGCTGCTGAACACCTCCCTCCTCCCACCATCACCCCCCTCATCCTTTCCTCGCTCCCTCCATCTCTGATGGCTCTATGGGGCGTCGTCAGCCTCAGCCTTCACTGCTGGGTGTGTTTACATTCTGCGGTAACGGCAGCAGCGGTAGCCACTGCCAGCCTCCCCAATGACAAGCCCGGGGGCCCGCTGGACTGGCTCCTGTCTGATAAAGGGCCTTTCCACCACTCCCCAGAGTACATCGACTTCCTGGAAAAAAACCGACAAGGCTTCTCCACCAGATACAAGATATACCGGTGAGTGATGACAGCCGGAGGAAGCGGTACTTCACTGCGTTACTGTGTACTTTTTTTTTTTTTTTTACCCCCTCCTATATTATGCGCGGCGAATCAAACGCCCTCCCTGCTACTCCTTTGAAGGATCAGCGGTGTGTAAATTGAGGCCACACGCTGCACCTAATATGATTATACGACGTATTTACGTATTTAGATTAGTGTACCTCACAAAGTCACGAGCCACCGCATGCCCCCAAAAGCTCAAATACTCGAGAGCTGCATCATTCGGCTCATTTACCATGACCACAGGGATCATTATTGATTTATAGCTGAAGAAAAAAAACTTCACTGGTCATATGAAGATGCCAGCAGTCACTGCTTAAATTGGATCAGTCACTCTAGTTTGAGTCATCGTGCTACTCAGACGTTAGAAGAAGACAGTAACGCTAGCTGAGCCGATGCTACTTTTCCCTATTATGCTGACGTAAACTACATGATCAGCGTAATGAGCCTTGTCCATTAAAAGAATAGTTTAACATTTTAGGAAAATACAAGAGGCTAATCAGTTTCCTTGCCAAGAGAGAAAGGAAAAGGTTGATAGCACTGCTGTGTCTCTTTACGGGGAATATGAAGCTTCAGCTGCGTCTGAGACCCTTTGTTTGTTTAACATCAAATATGATTAATTCAGAGACACGTCCTCAAATCCATTCCTTTCCAAAAGCTGTGGCCCTCCAGTTAAGTCAGCATTATATACACGTTTGAGGTTTTAAAATATCACCCCAACAGCGTTTTTCTTGACATTCGGAGGAGTGAAGCGCATATTAACTTTATTACTTTTTTTATTTTAAAAAAATATACATTTTACCTAGGTAACCAATAATAGTGCATATTTTGAAGTAGGAGAAATTTAGATTAAGAGACGTGTCTTTCGTCATTCAAATGCCAAACCATATTTCCTTCCCTTCCTTTCCCTCCCCGGCTTTATTAAGGCACTCTAATGGAAATAATAGTGCTCGCAATTAAATGCACTGGAGTTAAATCAGTTGGAGTTGAAATAAATTGTAGACAAGAAAGGTGGGGGAACCGCCATCTGTCGTGAATGAATTAACTTGCAAACATAAATCTCCTGGAATATGTTTGGGAAAGATCAGATTAAAGTTTAGGACAAGGTCATAAAAAAAAAGAAAAAAAAGTTTTAGCCTAACCACACGTTTGATGAGGTTATCTCAACCCCATCGTAGTGCGACAGTAATATTCACAGCTGCAGAGAGTCTTTATTAGCATTTCATTTGCTTTTCCTGCCTAAACTTTTCATTGTAACATTGAAAAAAAAGATAAGCGAGGAACTAATACAACTGCATTTTGTTATGAAGACGCAGTGGACAATATGCTTTATGAAAACACAATTTGTGGTTATTCATGCAAACATCTTATTTCTGCCTGCTTGTCATGCAGAAAACGGCTTCTCGCAGTTGATGTTCACAAGATATCGAGCACGTGCCTAGACGGATTCATAGTGATGTATTTATTGCGGGCACGTTCTTATCTGCCGGCTGTGCATCACGGGTCGGCTGTCTTCCAAACCCTCCGGGGGGTCACCTGATCATGTGGTCAACTGAGATATGTTGATTAGCACCAGGAAAAAAAATGATGATTTGTCATGACAGCAACACAGTCTGAAGTATCGGCGTGCGACCGTATTAGTGGAGATAGTGTCATGAATCATAACCGTCGTCATTTAGGAGGATAATGGCCGGGCTTCTGGAAAGAGACGAACAAGGTTCCTGACATCTATGGATCGGCGCGAGGATGCTTTATAGCTCGGGTGATCGTTTGCAGCTTTGGAGCTTTTCAATATTTCCTTCTCTGGCAAAAGGCAGTCAGTCGTTGGAGCCGAGCTGCATGGGCGGAAAGATTAATAGTCTTATCATGTGGCCAAGTGATTAGTGAGCTCTTAGTACTTATTACTCTGCATTATCACAGAATCCCCTGAGAGGTTTCTGTCAGCTGCAAGGTTGTGTTTAAAGCTCTCTAGATTACCACAATACGGCATTGATTAATAGTGATGATATTAAAAATAAAAAAAAGTACAAAACTAACCTAAAAAGTAAATAGCTTGTAAATCTTTCAAAATTGGATTCAGTCACATTTAATTGAAGAAAGAAAATCAGAAGAAAACAGGAGGGTTACAACTTTTGGTAGAAGCCTGTGTATTTTTCCTGCTAAATTATTGCTTTGTTTTCAATGCCCCCTCATGGTGGGGTGAGATACGGTGATGGTTTTGGAGGCTAACACCTGGAGCTGGCTAATAAACATTTTATAGTGTGGATTTATGAAAGGAAGTTGGCTGACTGCAACGTTCTCTCTCGGGTCCCAACACTTAATTCCTGCCAACAGAGCTCCTCAAATTCGGAAAATTAAACTAAGCCCTTGTGTACAAACAAAAGTAGGGAATGCATATGTTGCAACTTCTCCATCTTTGAAAAATGTAAATTAATACTTGCCCAGAACTTGAGCATTGTATTTCCAATGTTGTTTGCTTAATGTAGAAGCAACTGGTTTTTAACCCGTGTTTAATATGGTCACATCCCTGACCACCGCCAAAGGTGGTTTGGCTGAACGGATCCACATCTGACCACGATGCCATGTTTCGGGTGCATTTTACTTATTGCGCTATGCATTTACAATACTTTCAGTGAAAAACCAAATACAGCCTCACATCTTATCACCTTATCTTGCAGACAATTAAAAAAACAAAAAGAAAGGGGGGGGGGGGGGGGGGTAATAAATGTGACTCAATGCATTCAAATACAAAGCTTGTCCGGCCCACATTATCTTAAATTGCAGTGGTGAAGCTTCATTTGCAGTACCTGTCACTACAAAAGGTTTGGATGCTATACAAAAATTAGTGTATTTCTTATAATCTTAGCAATTTAATTTAATTTCCTGATAGAGATGTCTGGTCCAGGCTGCTTAATTTTTTTTTGCTTCAATATCTTTGCTTAATCCTAAAACATTACCTAAATCACAGCAAAAGATTATCAGGATTTGACCACCTCTGATTAGCCACCTTACTGTTATTTAAAAAATGAATTATAAAGTCCTCTTTGAGGAATGGGATAGGGGTTGTGTGTGTGTGTGTGTGTTTTGCCTATTTTCACTGGAGCAAACACAATGTGGGCCTTCCGCTTTAGCCACCTGTTCAGAGGAAAGACTGCCAAGGGAGAGCAGCCGTCCTCACCAGGGCGGAGGCAGTGTGTTGAAATGTTCGAAACATATTGCATTGGTTAACGCATGTGGTTGTTTTTTTTGATGGAATATTAACATTTAACTGTGGAAAATCCCCTATGGACATTCAATATTCTTAACCTTCCCGAAAGGTTGGGCTTGATTCCAGTGTAAAAATAACATTACATAAATAGATGCTTAATGCAGCAATACGTGAAACGGTTTCAGGTTTAGCTGAGTTGTTGTGCTCCATGCCTCCATGTCGCTCTATGCCAGTGGCCGACAGGACAACGTGGGTGAACCAGGCAGACCGTTGGCCATTGGCTAGCTAGCGTGCACAACAACGCAGGCCCGGCCGGCCTGGTTACACAAACAGAGCTCGGAGAAGTTCATATTTCTAAGACCTACGTGAACTGTGCTGGTTTTGTTTGCTGCAATATGAATGCTCTGGGTCCTGCCAAATTTGAGAAGGGGAATTCATTCTGTGTGCTAACAACTTGATGACATCTGACACAAGGCAAATGATCCCAGTCATTTTTTTTTTTATGGGCCAAATTCTGTGGGTTGGCAACCAGTGGTTCTCTGGCCATCTGGCAAAGCGTGCGCTGGCACGGCTTTTTGCATTTTTTGTGTGGTGTATATTTTGCACATTGATTAGGTCTTTTACTTTATGGAGTATTGGAAAAATACACACATACTCGAGTTCAATTTTTTATACTGTCATTTCTTTACAGACAAATAAGAACACAGTGACTGTCAACCATTGTAGAAGCAGACTTGATGAAAAAGAGGCGTCTTTAACTTTGGAGATAGCTCAAACCACTCACACAGCTCTGCGTGTGATACCCTGGTGGGAAGGAGCAACAGAACTGATAATAGTAATGACTTAGCGGCTTGTAAGGGGGATTGCAGCCCCCTAAAGTTGACTCCATGGTGAAACCCATTTACTTTTCTTCCCCTCCCTGCAGGCCGAACCATTGGCCCGTCGGGGGGGGGGGGTTTAAGATAAGACTGGGCTCGGCTTATCACAGTCAACAATAACTGATGAAACCAACGGCAGCAGGGATTTGCAAATACAACTTCCGTACCTGCCGCCCCCATCGTTCTCCCACACTCCCTCCCTGCGTGCTCCTCTCTTTGCACGGAACCTGCCGTGGCTTCGAAACCAGTGCTCGAAATCAGGAGACACTGTGTCCCATTTGAAGAGGTCATTTGTTTGTGTGGCATGAAATAAGGTAAAGATTAATAGCCACACTAGCCACACTATCTGAGCAAGAGAGAGAGAGGCTTTGTCTAAATGCTACAGTGTCAGCAAAAAGGTCAGCGGGTACCACGTATCCATTTAACATTGTTCAGTTTACTTCCCATTGCCTGCCTACACGTTCTGCTTAATATTGTGTGAATCAGTGGTTTGGTGATTATAAAGCAGAATGTGAAATTTATGTTTGTTGCAAAAAACCTCTCAGGGCAGCAGTTTAGGTGGAGTGTGTGGGATTTACACCTTGTATAAATCAAACATCTGGGTGTTTGAGCGTTCCTCATTGCTCCTGGTTTAATGTGATATATACCCTTTCAAAAGGCCACACTCCCGCCATCCATCATGAGCAGCTGAGGTGGTTCAACCCATTCTGATTAAAACAGTGAGGCTTTTATTTTGAAGAGCGAGAAGTGCAACATTTGACTGATAACGCCACCACACAAATTCACGCTCTGTTTGTTTTTCTTCTCACAATGTAATCTGACGAACACAATCCCTTGGTCAAGACAATTAATCATGTCTAAGTGGTTCCTTTGTGGCTTTAAAAAGGTACATGTGAAATGTTATTTAAAAAAAAAAAAGCATCAGCAGGAAGTACTTCAAAAAACAGCAAACGGCTCTTCGAGGAACTTTTATTTCTCTTTCTCGTGTGATATGAAAGTGATTTTGGGGCTGAGCCAGTCAGAGAATAAAAATTGGCACTGCCGTCCTGAAGCCTCTCCTGTTAAAATTACAGCTGTGATATCTGTTTGTGGCTTCACAACTCTGTGTTACTAAAATCATTGCTCCCAGATTTGTGATGGAGGGGAAAAGCTTGCAGACAAAAACAATGTTACATAAGTCTAGTAAATGCCCCTCTTTTTTACACATCAAAAGATGATTATGGTCTTCAAACGGTGTCTTTGAAAGTGCATTTTTAATTAGTTCTTGTTACAGATATTAAACAGGTTGCTTCTCCGTAGGTGGTTTTCTTATGTGTCAAGCTGAATTTCTCAGAATCTTTATGAAGAACAACAAAAAGCACCAACACACATTGAAGGAGCTGCCTTTACATTTGAGTGGATCTTTTGTTCACACTGCATTCAGTTTTGATCCCCACTTTGTCTCTCCCAGAGGACAGAAGACATCCTCTCTTTGAGCTAATGGGGCCCCTCTTGTACCACCTCGAGCTTCATTTATTTTGATGCATCTCTCTCTTCCATGATGGACTCTTAAGGAAAACATCTGTCCGCTTTGTTGTAAGAGCACATTTCTGTCCCAGGTGACAAGTTCCAAATGATACCAGGTTTCCGTCTGGATGTTTCTCTTTTTTTGGTCTTTTCTCTAATCTTCTCATTCCCTCTTTCTCCATCAATTCACTTACGTTTAGGCTGTGTTGGCATTCTCTGGGGATCCCTTACATTGCAAAAGCACAGAGTGACATAACGAATTAAATTTACTACTCACTATTCATTTTTCTTTGTCTTTCTCCTCTGAAAATTTATTCTGCTTCCGTACTCAGCTTTAGTTGATCTCGCTATATAAGAAACAGAAAAAAAAAAAGGTACAGCAGATGAATTTGTCCTCTACACGGTCACCTTTTCTATGGCAGCTATCGTGTTTTTTGTTTGAACGCAATCAATATGCATTAAAAATGTCCAGTTATATTTACATATTTAAGACATACCATTAATGATTAAAGTAACAAAAAGCAGTAAATTGTTCTTGGTTTGTAACTCCACTATTAATTCAGTTGCTTTCTTTCTAGGGAGTTTGGGAGATGGAAGGTGAACAACTTGGCAGTGGAGAGGAGAGATTTCTTAGAGTCTTCGTTACCTCTGACCCCGGAGTTCATCAGGAACATCCGAATGTTGGGCCGCAGGCCCACCACCCAGATGATAACTGACAATCTGATCAGGAAGTATGGGACTCACTTTCTGTTGTCAGCTACACTAGGAGGTAATCAAAAACTGTGGTTTCAGTGTTTGTTTTTTATTTAAGGTATTGCCTTCGAGCCCAACAAGTTCAATTATTGTTATTGGCAATTTCCAATAAGAGAAGGACACGTTCGGAAAAACAGAAATCCTGAATAGCTGTGTATGTTGCTGGTTAAAATGGCTCCCAACATCTTACAAGACGGTTGCAAAAAATATTAAATCTTTAGATATCAATTCAGTCATTTAGATGATACCGCAATTTAGGTGTAGTTTTGTGCCCCGTTACGCCGTATTGGGACAGGTGTGACTTTCTTATTTGATATAGAAGGAAGGTGCTTTTAGCAATGACTTTTCTCTGAGACGATGTAGGCTTTAGTAAAGTACTTGTGTTGATAAAAGCTTTTAGTGTTTGCTCCCTGGGGGATTGCATATGAAAAACAGATGGACATGTCACAGTAAGTAACTAAATAAACACATCACAGCATAATAGTTTGCCACAGGCAGCATATAAATGGCTCTTTGAGAGGTGTACAGTATGCATTTTTGTAATGAAAGCCTGTGTACTTTAAAAACGTCCTACTGCCAGTCAGTCACCCCCTTTTGCTTTTCCTGGAGTCTGATGAGAAGCATTAATGGTCCTCGGAGATGTCCTGCAACGCTCGTGAAACCAATTTGCTTTTACAGAGCAACACTTGTCAATTATTTTAGACCTGGTTTCTTGCTTAGAAAAAAAAAAAAAAAAGGTCACTGTTGTGAGTGGCTGCATTCGATGCAACGCTACCAGCTGCCTGAGCCGATGCAGCCCAAACCCTGGCTCCCAGCCAGCACTTAGTGGTATGAAGAGAGGAGAATGAGGAGTTTACCTTGGGCTATTGCCAGAGAAATGCCTCTGTGGTTCTGAATGGATGGCTTATGTTCAGTAACATATGGACCTAATGCAATGAATACATACATTGATATATAAAAAGAAGTTGCCCTTCAGCGGCTAGAGCAAGAAAAGAATCGGGCGGGAAAATGGCCCCGAGTCATTAACACTGCATTACGGAGGAGGAAAATGATCTGCAGTGTCTTGGGTACTCTTAAAGAAAGAGTGCGCTGCACTGTGGTCCCTAGACCGATGAAGAGTTGATTGCCACGATCCCGAGCTCTACAGGGTGACCAAAGCTAATCCTAGTGGTGGTCAAATGTCTTTGAACTTCAGGAGGTCCCCTTGTTGCTCATGTTCTCTTTAGACCCTTGAATTGAGTGTGTGTGTGTGTGTCCGTCTCCTGAAGCATGCATGTGGCAGGTTTTAAAAATGTGCGTAAAAGGAATTGTGAACAAAACAAAGTCAACATGAGCAGTCATGAAAATATTTGACGGATGCAGAAACACTGACCTCATTAATAGAAAGTTGAGAGAAAAGTGTAGAACCAGTTCAGCTGAATCTCTTTTTTGATTGACAGGCCATTTGCGGCAGATGCAGTACAATATTTCAATTAACTCTTTGATTTTTCTATCAGAGAAGTGGAGCTTGGCCTCTATTCTTTGAAAGCAATGTCATTTTTCTTCCTTCAAATGTTGTGTTCCGTCACAGGAGAAGAGGCCTTAACCATATTCGTTGACAAGAGGAAACTGAGTAAGAAGGCAGAGGCGAGCGATTACGCGAGTAACTCCTCCACTGTGACTCTGGAAGCTCTGCACCAGCTGGCTGCCTCCTACTTCATCGACAGGGAGAGCACTTTGCGCAAGCTGCACCACATCCAGATCGCTTCATCTGCCATTAAGGTAAGGCCTTCTTTGCCTCTGCTTTTGAGTTTCTTGGGGGCACATTCACACACTAACGCATTGATTATTAAAGATTCAATCGTCTTTCAAATCTTCAATCAGACCCAAACCCAAGTCAATACTATTGCATAGGACAATCAGCTGAGATGGTAAAAAGCTAGAGGGCTGCTAATCCTGTAAGATTACTGTTTCACTTCTAAGAACCACTGATGGCTTAAAATCTGTCTGTCTGTGTTTACATACTAATTTAGGAAATAGTTATCATGCCCCAGTAAGATCATGTTCCTTTTCTTAAAATTAGGAAAAGAGTCAAATTGAAGTAGGTTACTTCAGTAGTGTGAGCTTGGCTTTTCTCTAGCGGCAGAGAGGTAGAGCTCTCTTATAATTATGATGTTGTCAATATGTTTTCAACATTGTGAGCCAGCATTAAATCACAGTACATCATTTTTGGGGATTTAAGATTTACCGCTAACTGAGATGCTAACATGGGAATAGAAGCTTCCTATGAAAACAAAATCACTAGTTAAGGGATTTTGTCTCATACTAACAATCATAAGAAATACCAGGTGTGTAGGGAACAACCATGGTGCAGTAATGCACCATATTTAGTTTTACACCTTCACTGGGAATTCTGCCCAAAATTAGAACAGCAAAATTGCAATCCAATTTTCAATGGCTAATTATAGATATTATATATATATATATACACACACACACACACACACACACATCAAATAACAAGGCCCCCAACGAACCAATAACTCAAAATTATACATATCAAACACTACTGTAATGTAAGGTAGACCTATGCATTAGGTATTTCCTTATTATTTTAACCGAATGTCAATTTTATCCTCAAACTAATTAAAGCTTTTCTTTTAAAAGTGGTTTTCTGTGATTACAGAATTCATGCAACGATCGCATGGCAGTAATGAGCATCAATTGACACACGATGCCAACTATGAGGGGTATATTTTTGTTAAAAGGGGGTTAAATGGAACGTTTTAAAATGGCATACACCCTCTGACCAATTAATCTCTATGCGCAGGGCACACATGTCAGATTCTAATTTGTAGTACATTTCAATATCAAATATTTGTTGCTCTCAGGTGTCATTTGCAAATTGGATAGGGTGATAAATAAAAAGCAGGATGTGAAGGATTTCTTTTTGATGAAAATGCCAATAAAATAGGATAATGGTTTTCTATCAGACTGCTTCTGATGAGATATGATCTCCAGCTACTGCAAGCACATCTCGCCTGGAGGAAGATGGGTGATGAGTGCATATGGTGAAGGGAAGAAATGGATCTTGTACGAAACGGCACGTGACAAGTTTCTGCCTCCGGCTGTCACCTTGAGGCAGCACAGGATTAATAGGGCCACAGAGCGGAGGATGACCCTTCTTTCTGCCTTTTTTTTCCCCCCCTTCTTCCTCAGAGCACAGCGGTAGTTGGCTTGTGAAGTGTGGCGTCCTCTGTTGTAGCAGAGCGTGAATCAGACTTCCTGTACTTATATCAAAGCTCTGTCCTCTCACTACATTGCTTTCAGGGAAGGTTTGGTATTTCTTTAGCTGCTAACGTGGGTGCATCAGAGGAGCACAGGCATATACTTTTGTCAGTTTCAATTCTTGGGAATACTTTTTCTGTAGCTAGAGAGAAAGAGAGAATAATAAAGAGTGTGCTTTCATGTTCCAAAAGGAAGTCATCTGGTGTGACTGTCAGGTGGGAAGTAGAAAGAGGTATGATTCACCCCCTCCATCACTGGTAGAGAGGGATCCAAAGGGGTGATACAGTCCACACTTGTGCATCATTTCATCGGGGCGTCGACCCACGCGCCATCGGAACAGATACAGCCAAGCACCGCTCTGCATGAAATCTCGAGAGTTGAGAAATGAATGAAGACAAAAGCCAGGCTAAGATCCCCCTGCTGGCGCTGTGTAAGAGGGGACATTGAAGCCTGTTACTGTCATAGTGTTCTGGGGATTGGCTGTGGAAATGTTGCCTCGCTTAAAGAAGTCCAATGCCTGAGCAAGCTGTTTGTACCATGAGTATTGACTCCAGTTGTTTCAGTATCAGGGATCATTTTTGCTACAATTCTGGAATTCTGCAGACCGAGTCAATGCTGATATCCCTCGCCCCCCTCCTGACTCCGGCCTTGTTTATCTGTCTGCACAGTGATGATTGTATTGTGCACTCATATTGTGCGCG
The DNA here is from genome assembly GCF_949316345.1 of Pungitius pungitius. Classification (NCBI taxonomy): domain Eukaryota; kingdom Metazoa; phylum Chordata; class Actinopteri; order Perciformes; family Gasterosteidae; genus Pungitius; species Pungitius pungitius. The sequence goes on from NC_084906.1 coordinate 3,951,259, forward strand.
CTATGCATTTCGGCGTGCCTCGACTGCTTCGAGTCGATCGTGTGCGCTTTTGTATTTGCTGGTGTGGGCGTGGCCTCCCCTCTCCCAGCTGTGCTCATCACACTCACCTGTCCCCCATCTGTAATCTGTTCATCAAGCAGATTAGTCTCACCTGCTTCTCATCAGTTTATCAACCTGCCGTAGATCTACTCTGGCACTTGAACCAGCGGGCAGATTGCTGTTCTCCCTCAGCAGTGCACGCCCCCATGATTCATGCGTTGTCAGTCACATCGTGTTTTGCCCATACATTCAAATGTTCCACAGATCACCCTGGACTATGAATAAAACCACTTGCCTGTTTTCATTTTTTAATGGAAGTATTTGATTATGTATGTATTCATTTATTTTATTACAAACTCAGTAGGACTTTTCAACTCCAAGCAGAGGTGGTCAGCAGTGGTTTTAGTCGGTGGAGACCAAATCAGAGCCTAAAGGAAATTAGACATAGGACTTGCCTTCAAGTTGACCCCAATAGGCTTATACTATATTTTATAAATATACGATGTGCACATCAATTTAAATTAGCTTCAATTTTGAAAGTGTATTCTGTTTGTTTTTTAATTCCAATTTCAAACATCTCAATATTTCCAAAAGTAGGAACATCGGAGTCCCTCAGGGAATACAACAGATGTGAGTCAGTTGTATGTATTTATTTATTCATTGTTGGTTGGAATCAAAACACCACAACACAGTCACCAATTATTTTGTTATAAAATGTACCCAAAATCTGACAGAAAATGTTTTGAAGATTTAAATCTTTGCTCGCAGCCCATACAACATGCGGCTTAAAAAGATTAGTTTTCTGCTCAGCAATTTAATCTTTCTTACCAAAATGCACTTACAGAGTTCGGGCTAACTTTTATATCTGTTTTTTATTGCTTTAAGCTTCATAGTATATTATTCACATTTCATGCCCACTCAGTTGTGAAATTGCGCCGAATGTCAACCACGTAGCATTGTGAATGCAGCAATAAATAAAAGAACAACTATAATATCGCAGTTAATTTAATAGCAAGTTAAGGCAACAGACTATGTTTTTTAGGGTTCAAAAATTGGCATTGTTCGGCCTAAAATAAGTACGCCTGTAACATAACATCATTTCACCCTACGCCATGAGGTCACATGACATCTCTTTAAATTATTTAATTACATGACATCTCTTTAAATTATTTAATTACATAAGTCCTGTGAACGGGCAACCAAACCATTTTGACTTCATGCATTCCGTGAAGTTAGAGCACATCTCAACTCCCTCTGCGATCTTTTTTTGTTGTTGCTGCTTTTCTCTCACTCAGCTGTTTGAACAATTCAGTGACATACGTTTAACACGCTAGGGCAAACACTGGGTACTACAATTATAACAGCCTGAAAAAGTCAGTCAATAATCACACTCAGGGGAGTCCTGCACAGAAACATGTCCGTGGTACACGTGACTCACACCAGGGGACCCCCCCCCTCGAACCAGGTAGCCAATAATGTCCCATTAAGTATTCGTAATATCATAATGTACCTACAGTGAATACCCGCTGCTATGCTAAGCGGAAATTGAATGCTGTGCTCATCAGTCAATATTTTGCCGTATGCCATATCAAATGATTCCTCAAAAAGATTCACTATTCATGTGGTTTGAAACCCGGGGCTGTTTTCTCATTTCCTCATATTCATATCTGCATTCAAATCCCTTATGAGGGAACCAAGGGATATAAAATATGATACAAATATCACTGTCAAGGAAAAACTCTTACATTATCCATATTTTCCTTAACTCATTCAAAGAGGATACTTCTTTTTATCTTTACTCTGTATTAGGCTTTGTATTAAAGAGCCCCATACTGACTTTTCTCTTCCCTTCTGCACCTGCCTCAATTTTCCCAGCCCATCTGCCCTCTGATTGTTTTACTGATCGCCTAACCCTCATTGTCTCGCCACATCTATCTGTCACTTTGCAACAACTGTCCTTCGACAGGCCTGACCAGGACAAATTACTGAACATAATATGGTGTCCTAGAGCCACAAAGAGAGAAAAATGAGAATCGGTAAGATGCTCGGCATCGTGTCACTCGGAGAAAAAGGAGAGCATTGCTCTCTTGCAAATGAAGTCAAAGAGGATGCTTTGCTGGAGCCGCTTTTGCGGCAAAGGTCAATCAAAATGTCTTAAGAAGTGACTACACAAAAAAGGAAACGTTAAGCATTCCTTTACATGAATAACTTCAGGGAAGCACTCTTACACTAACTCACTGGGTTGAATCTAAATAACCTCATCACATTCACAAGTTCATGTAGAAACGACTTTTTGGACACCGATTTTATGTTACACATGGCACATAGCCAACTTCAAAATAACAACACAAATCATCTTTCATTTTGTTGTTGCCCAGGTGACAGAGACTCGCACAGGTCCTCTTGGATGCAGTAACTATGACAACCTTGACTCCGTAAGCTCTGTGCTGGTACAGAGCCCTGAAAATAAAGTCCAGCTGCAAGGTTTGTCTGTTTTTCACCACTTTAGGGATTTATGTTTTTTCTTTTTTTTAATCCAACTGAAAAGTTTATGCACATGGGATGAACATCAGATTTACAGATTTTATAAAATAAGTTTGCTCAGCCTCATTAAATAACTACCATACTTTCATTGTTTGTTCACAGGCTTGCAGGTGATCCTCCCAGACTACTTGAAAGAAAGCTTTGTGCAGGCTGCTCTGAGCTACATTGCCTGTAATGGAGAGGGTGAATTTTTCTGCAAGGACAACGACTGCTGGTGCCATTGTGACCCCAAGTTCCCGGAGTGCAACTGCCCCTATATGGACATCCAAGCCATGGAGGAGAGCCTGGAACGGATCACAGAGACGTGGGGAACGCTATATCAAGAGTTTGAGGAATCCGGTACGATATACCTCTAGAAAAGTATTGAGCACCTTCATGGAGAGAAATCCAACTTTTAGGCGCACCATTAAATCTGTTCCTCCCTATTGTATGACTCATAGGAAATCTATGATGGCAGGGTTGTGAATCCTGTCCTGTTGCACTATCTGCATGAAGGAAATTAACAGTGCAACAGGACCGAATAATAAAAGTAGTTTACAATGTGTAGAGCAGATTAATCAAGAATGAAAGCCATTTATTGCCAGACCACCTTTTCACATCACCGGGGAAACAGCGTTTCAGTGGAAGCTCTTAGCATAATGTTTGGTTATTATTTCTGTACTCGGTCACCCTGTCTTGGTGATTATTACTCAGGTGAAATCCAAATGGTCTTTTTTCATTTTTTCTCTCCTCCACTCTTCAGATTTGTCTGGAGTATCCCTAAGTGCAATTACTTTTAAAGTTTATGTTTTAATAGGTTGGTGTGAAGTGAGGGCAGGAGCGTGCTGAGAATAAAGACAATGTCGTAAATGTGTCCTTCCCTGAGGGCCATAACACAAATGCCAGAAATGAAAAGAAACACAAGGTCAAACAGGGAAATCTCCCTAATACCAATGCTGTTGTTGACCTTGGACCAAGTGGTGCCAAAACAGGACTCGACAGGATCAGAAATCTAAACAGTTATCTTTTTTTTTTCATTTTTTAGGCAGGGCTCACTTTTATCTTTCCCATTTTCCCTCATTGTTAGAATATGCGTCATGTAGGAGAGGATGATGAATGCGACAAAACGGCATCAATCAATATTTATCACACATGTGTATATAATCACTTCTTATCATCTATTGTGTCAATCTAGAGTTTTCCTTTTGTGCCTTACCAAGCACGGTCCAAACCGTGTGTTTGGAGTTGACTTTTTAAAGCACTTGATATATCAAAAGAGAACAGGCTGCCATGGTATGTCCAATTTCAAAAGCATTGAGAAATACAGCCATCTTTCGACTGAAATAAATGCTGTATCTACTGTGTTTTATAGCAACCCACTTTTACTTAATTATGTTGTATACAGTTTAGACCCCAACCACCCAAATATTTTTTTTCATTTATACTAAATACACCTTCATTTGTGCAAAACTTAAGATTCAGCGTTGCTCTGCTATATCCGCATCCAGTTGTATTATCATGAATAATTTAACCACTTACGTTGAAGAGGTGTGTGTGTGTGCGTTTGATTCAATCCGCTTCGTGTCACGCAAGGGTTCGCCGATACAAATCCTGGACGAGCTCCCAATTAACTCGCAGCCTCTTTCGGAGGCCTATGGGTACGCAGGACGCAACCCGACCAGCGCTAGACTACGTCGGCAAAGGGTTCAACAAAAACAAAAGCCGAGACATCAAGGTCTTCAAAGCCAAAACGAAACTGGCCACGTGAACACGAGAGTCACACGGGATCAGCAGACCTAATGGAAACCGACAGAAATAGCACTGGAATCCCTAAGCAGCCACAAAACAAATGGCAAAGGACAAAACCTAATGGCAGAAAAACCCTTTCAAAAACTTCTCCAATTGATTAGCCCAGCTGGATCCCATCAACAAGCCGGCAAATCGTCACGTTGCCACATCCCTCTGCGGATTGCTTGATGAGTCTTTTTGGTTTTTTAGGAACTGAAGCGAGGTGCGACAGGCCTGAAACGCAAAGAGAGCTCTTCACTCTAAAGAGGCAGAATTAAGTCAGGGGGTAATAAAATACGTACTCATGTTAATTATTGGAACCGAATAATTGCATTAGATTCAAGCTTACAATTTACAATAGTTCGGGCTCTTCATTGTTGCTCAAAAGTGTGCCGGATATATAAATATTAAAATGTAAGACTATTGAAGGAGTTGTGGAAGTTCATTTGGCAACTTCATAAAGTGTGTGGGTAGCTACTGTGTTCCAAAATACCTGGTACAGAGAATACTCCTCAAAATAAACATGCCAGAGCTGTTTTGCTGACGGAATGTTAAAATGTCCCCATGTCTCGTCTGTGGTTACAGACGAATTCAAGGCGTTCTACGCCAGGCTCCCCCAGAACTATTTTCTGAACGTGTCTGGCATCCAACACTTATGGTCGATGGACAACTTGTTCCAGTGGCGATATGAGCAGTTGGAGAACAGCATGCGGCTCCTTGCCAGCCGAGCCCACAGAGTCATCTTCAAGCTCTTCAGTCTCAGCAAAAGATGTCATCGCCAGCCCCAAGTGCACCTGCCGGGAAAACGGTGAGCCCTGCTGCTGGAGCGCAAATCACCCCGTCTGTGATAAGTCCCGTGTATCCCTACAGCAGCGAACACCTAGAGCCTTGCCTTTGTGTGATGTAGTTCTCTCTCTACATTAATCTAGCGATTTATCTTTTTAAGCAGTTAAATGAGACAAAACAGCCTAGAAATTTACTGGAAAAGGCTTGCTTTATACATGCACACATGTGTTTTATACAATAAATGTCTTTTCGTTTTGCAGATCGACATAAATAGCCTCATGCCGGGCTTACTTTGCTTACATTGGATGCTCTGACACGAAACTTCAACTTCTCTATCAAAAATGTATTTGGCTGAGAAAGCTATGTGAAATCTTTTTTCATCTCATTTCACTTTGTCCCCATGAAATCCCTCCTGAAGCATGCATTGGTTTCATGGCCACAAAGAAAATAAACTCCAGTGTCTACTGTCACTTTTCACAATTCAGCAAGAGGTCGCTTGCCAGTTAAAAGACGCGAGACTCTCGATAAGTTTAAGTGTTTGGCCATTGCTGGTTTATGGTTTTCGGAGTTTCAAGGTTATGTTTTAAGCCGCGAAGGCTACCTCCTCCATCTGAAGGGCTGATTGTCAGAGGTACACCACTCTCACATGAACTGAGTTTACAGAGTAATGGCGCTGATGCTAGAGACCGTAACACATAAATAAAGCCGGCTCACTATTCTACGCAGTTCTAATCAATGTCCAGTCTCTCTCTCTTTCTCCTTCTTTTCTCTTCTCTGTCCCAGTAGCAATCCGTGTCATCTTTTTTTGCAACATTAATCACATATCTACGCAGCTGAGATTCCCACCCACTTGGGAGTGGGAGCCTCCTCGCTCTCATCCAGGCAGTGCAGTATCTTACAAGCGCCGCATGAGCGACGGCAGCCTTCCCTTTTGCTTTTCCCTCTCCACAGAAACGTCCACATTCAGTGGAAGGAGATTGATAAGGGAATATTTGCTCAGGAGAGGAACGGGAGCTCTCGAGAAAACCCTCACCCTTCATTTAACATCACGTTTGAGGCACTTGAAATAGATGAGAGATTTCGTGATTTATTTTGTGGCCCGGGGCCTACTTTTTTCTCTGCGCTGACAATTATGAGCAAATAAGCCAGTCTAAGTAGCAGTCAGATTGGCTTTTATTAGGCGGGTAATGACAGAATTGCACAGCACACTTGCTCAAACTTTTGCCATTAGGCATACTGATGCACATTGTCATTGAAGTGATTTTTCCCTAGTGAGAAAATTCCCTTTTTCTGTGCGTTGGCTTCAAACAAGAAAAGGTGCCGGATTTTTCTATGCTGCTCCTCACGTCATTGCGTGACTACTAAAGAGGGTACAGTTAAGATTTTACTCAAATGTTGAATAGCTTTTTAATTAACTAGCCAAGGGATTCAGTAGATCTGACCAATTTCATCCTCGCAGCCTCACACTGTTTCAATTACTGTACAGTACGTGAAATTCACACTGAGGAAAACTTGCCGGAAGGCAAAGATTTGATGACAGCGCTCTTTTCCTAATCAGCATTGTCCACGTGGTTCTGATGTGCAAATGGACTGGTTTGGCACATTGTAAATAGCATGCATACAGTACCTCTGTCTGCCAATGAAAATGATGAGTAGTAAAATGAGTAACGCATAACAGGATGACGACGATTTGAGTAATGATTACCTTTTATCTAATGCACAAAACAGATAACAATGGGAGAAGGGAACCCCATGTTATACGTTTTTACAAAACAAGAATAAAAAGACAGGAAGCTGAATTGCAATATGATAATCACAACAGTAGGTGACGCTCAACTTTTTTTTTCTCTTCACGTCATGTCTGCTACTTTCAAAGTGGCGCAGAACTTCAAACACGTCTCCAAAGAGGAGAAAGGGTTACCGGGGGGGGGGGCAGGGGGCTAGTAGGATAGCTGTAATCTCACCGGGGACCTAAACAATACAGCTGCAGTCCTGTCTTGGAGACTGCTTTGCTCAGCTGCAGCTGTCGGAGGTGAAAGGCTTCGCCCACAGGTAGAGCGTGATGGAAAGGAAGAGCCCTTTCAGATCATTCCCCACGAACGCTTTTTTTTTTCCATTAGGGGGTTTTGATATTCAAATCAGCGATTTTCTGTACCTAAAGCTGCCAACCGCACAATGAGATTGGGATACAGAGGAAGTATGCCCCCAAATGTAATCCGGCAAACATTTTCAGATTAGCATAAAGTTTACCACAATAAACCTTCATCAAAGAAAAAGGCATCTGTTTTTTCTCTGAAAGGAAAGCCGACGGTATGCACCGTGCAGCCCTTCTCTTCAGCTAGCAAAGAGGATGAGAGGGATAAATGGATCACAGTCAAGAAAGTGCTACAGACGGTAATCAAACTCTGGCCCACATGGGGGAATTAAATGAGTCACAAACCCTAAGGCTGGAGTGCACTTCTAATATTTATGTCACAAACTGAGGACATCTTCCTCTTCCTCTTCAAAACACCAATGCTTCTTTGCATATGTAACCAAACCTCTATGGGCACTTCATGATATTTCGGCACTTTAAAACCATCTTGGTATTATCATCCGTCTAGAAATATCCATCTTGAAAACCGATTTTGATTTGGTTTGAAAAAGCCTGAGTTTGTTGCTGGGACCATCAACTCTGAAAGGCACATGTATCCTAAAAACAACAAGTTGCCGTAAACCATTTAACTAGTACTGTTTAATGTGTTGGAGAGCAATGAGCAAGGTGTATTTGTCCTAATGAAGCAGCCACCTATTAAACCATCTCATCCTATAAGCCCTGTTCAAAAATATCTCTCTCTCTCTTCTGCCTTTCTTCCTTCCCTGGAGCAGGCCTCAGTCTTACTGGCTGAGTCACCTGCAGTCTCTCCTGTATTGCTCAGAGAACAACCAACTCGGGGCTTTCTCCGAGGAGCTGCGGGGGTGCAGCTGCCGATACGACCACAGCCCCTGTCAGCTGCCGCCGCCGTGCTCTGTCGGGGAGGGCTCGGCGTGCGCGGCCTGCGCGGCCGACAACCACACCCGCTGTGGCAGCTGCAACCCGGGCTTCTCTCTGACGCAGGGGGCCTGCAGGTCCATGGTGGCGGATTCCACGGAGAACTACCTGGGCTTCGAGATGGACCTCCAGGATTTAGAGCTGGGCTACCTACTGCAGAGAAGTGACCGCAGGCTAGAGGTGTATATATATTTCTTTTAGCCTTGTGTTTAATGTATGACTCGAGCTGAGGCGTGTTTCAAAGCAGTATCCAGGGGAGGATACACTCACTCGTGGGAGCCACTCAGTATTACAAAGTATTGAGGAGGGAATACGGTTAGTGTGGTTTTATTTTAATCTTACACAAGAATAGTTTGACAACACCTGGCCCAGATGTGTTTCATCCAATTAAGCCTCGGCTCAACACAATACTTCTTGATAGTGAAGTGAAAAATAGGTTGGCTGAATGTTTCTTTCTTGTGGAGGATTGTTTTAAAAAAAACTACTAAGTGAGAGTGTGCGTTGCTGTGTGTTGCCTAGTGTGGTACAAGTTGATAAAATAGAATGATATTGAAAATACAGAAATAAGTACTTTTTTCTTTCATTTATAGTCCCTTTGAGTTCTCCGTCCAGAGCCAAAAGTGGCGTTATCAGCGTAAATGTATAATATTGAACTCAATCAACAAAACCGCTATTGTTGTTGTGAAAAACCACACTTTGTACATAATACTCATCGATGAGTATTATGTACAAAGGCTGAATCACTGTAGTCAGCCTTTGCAGTGTTGTAATGAATGACATTTTCTGTGTGTATATATATATATATATATATATATATATTAATTTATTACTCTCAGTGTTTAATGGCAATTGAAACATTTCGTTAAAGAATGACCAGCCCTACCTTTTTGAATGTTCATCAACATAATTGTGCTTCCATCTTAGCCCATGTGTGTATTAGGAGAACAGGATGTCATGTTCCAATGATGTCAAGGAAAGTTTCTCAGGCTTTTGCTTTCCTTGGTTTCTTTTATTAGCAAATTATTCCTTCTTTGAAAATAACTGAATGGTTAAGTATTGCAATGCCAATTATTGACGGAGCTTTTTAGTTTAATAAAATCATGAATGAACTTGGTGTTCCCGAGTACATTTATACTGTTTTCATCTCTGTGTGTCCGATAGGTCCACGCAATCTTCATCAGCAATGACATGCGACTCAACAGCTGGTTTGACCCTTCGTGGAGAAAAAGGATGCTGCTGACGCTGAAGAGCAACAAGTACAAGTCCAACATGGTCCACATGCTGCTTGGAGTATCCCTTCAGATCTGCCTTACCAAAAACAGCACCCTGGAGCCTGTCCTTACACTCTACATCAACCCATTTGGGGGGAGCCACTCGGAGAGCTGGTTCATCCCTGTGAATGAGAACAATTTTCCAGATTGGCAGGCCACCAAGCTGGACCTACCCTTCGAGTGCTACAACTGGACTCTGACGCTGGGCAACAAGTGGAAAACCTTCTTTGAAACCATCCACATCTACCTTCGGAGCAGGATAAAGACTCAAGACGGAGCGAACGACAGCATATATTACGAGCCTTCGGAGGTGACGGATCCTGCTCGGAACCTGGGCTACATGAAGATCAACAGCATCCAGGTCTTTGGCTACAGCATGCACTTTGACCCGGAGGCAATCCGCGACTTGATTCTGCAGCTGGACTACCCGTACACCCAAGGGTCGCAGGACACTGCCATGCTGCAGCTCTTGGAAATACGAGACCGGGTGAACCGGCTGTCCCCTACGGGACAACAGAGGTTGGATCTGTTCGCCTGTCTCCTACGACACCGTCTCAAACTCACTGCCAGCGACGTCGTCCGCATTCACGCCTCCTTGCAGGCGTTCAGCTCACGTCTGCCCAATTCGATGGATTACGAGACCACCAAGTTGTGCAGTTAACAGCTGCTCTGAAGGGAGATTTTGGATGTCGTCAACTCCTGGACATCAGAATGGGGCCCGTTGTGGTGCAGATGACACTTGCACTCTGTCTCTTGTGGATTACCAAACTGTATGGTAAAACGGGGGAGAGAACCCGCCGTGGACAGCTGAAGAATGTACTCCTCTAGCTGTTTTTGCTTCTGTTTCGTGGCAACTACCTTCAGTGCTAAATGATAAAGGATGCACCAGCGGTAAAATGCACAACTGTTTGACAAAAAAGTGAATATTTGACAAAGAATCCCAACGATAAAATACATTAAAGTTGAACCATGCTGTTTCAATATGACCCTGCCCATTTATACTGTAAGTACCAACACCAAAATAATTGACATTTTATGGTAAAAATGGTTAAGTCTGTTCGTTTGTAACTTTTATATGTTTCTTTGCTTCAGTGACTGTGTACTTTCCATGAAGACCAGAATACAGTGGTGTCAGTCCAGATTTTGTAGATACATTGATATTAAATGATGATGTTATAACAGATTACAGCTGTTGCTGGTTATTATTAAACTTTTTTCTCACTTATGAATAATTAGAATTTGGTTGAACGAATTTGATCAAATTATTGTGACATCCATGCAGTCATCTTTGGATGAATTTATTTCTGCAATCACTTGAATTTGTCACAACATTTTCTAGTTACTTCACTGCTACAAGGGGAAATCTGCTCCAAGCATGAATGTCAAACAATGAATTGCCCTTTTCTTGGTCAGGTAATGGTAAAAAGGATGGATGCAATGGGGAGCCTAGATTTACTTTTTACGCTGTTGGTATTAACCTACTGGAAATTAAAGTTCTCAAAACCGTATTCAGCAGGGAACGAAAACCTTGTTAGTATTCAAATATTTAATATAGCATTAAAACGATTTGCAATTTAAATTTATAATGGAGTAATGTATGTTTGAGAAGAAAATTAAATTAAATACATAATTATCTTTTGTTTGTCTGCATTTCGTGAAAGAGCACTTTTAATAACAAACGTGTGAATGCTATTATGTTATGAATCCATTTTGCTCTCTTGAAAAGAAAAAAATCCCTTGTTTTAAGGAAGTCCGCTAGAGACCAGAAATTGGACCTAGGTTTTGAATTATTTTGGTAACATCCTCCACTGATTTTGTCCTTGCAAAGTTTTCCAGTTGTCCATGTGATGGAACATCGGTTCTATTGCGTTTAAACCAGCACAGCTGACGTGCACAGCGCTGTCTTGGCTCCTGTCTGACTCCCATTGCACAACTGCAACCCCGGACCTTTTACATTTCTTTCAGAATTATTATTTTCATCACACATGCTTGTATATTGGGGTGTGAGCTTTGTCAAACACATCTTGAGTGCACAGCAGGATGAGATTGGACCTCATCCGGAGTAGACTCAGGACAGCAGCTGCTTCAGACGAGGTAACGGACCAAATATTTTTAAAAAAGCACAGACGGCACACAGCACTTTACTTCATCAGCACCTCGAGTCACTATTGTTGAACTGTGTGAAAGGCTGTGTGGGAGGTACACAGTGTTCAATAATGAGACCCAATTATTGACCCGTTACACTCCTGAACCGCTGAGAAGATAGTGATCATTTTGGTGGTTCCAAAACGTAAACGTAATATACAATTCAAATTGTAAGTAAGATAACTATCCAGCTCAGTGCTTAAGCAGGACTTTTATTTTGGCTTGACTCACTTTGGGAGGCTTGGAGGACTCTTGACCTCTTGAAACTGATACATTTTGCAAATTCACTTTTAGAATGTAGTTGTTTGACGCCTTAACCCTCACTTAGGGTGATAATGGAAGTTTATTTTGAAAAGGCACTTTGAATTTTAGAAGTTGAAATGAATACGTACAAAACTAATGCTCAAAAAGCTCAGAGTGGCCAGGCATCGGATGAGGCTGTGGGTGAGATCAGTTATTGAGTTCGTTAAGGATTCAGGTTTAATAATCACAATATGTAGGTTCAATTCCAAGCAGGAACAGGCTCAGACCTGCTACTTTTATTTCATTTTAATTACACTGATGTCAACAGATTAATAATGTTTCATTGGTGAGAGATGCACAGATTCTGTTTTGATCAGTTACTGATCAAACACCATGTGCCTCTGTGCCAAAGGTCAACGATTACACCTGCATTTTTAACGTCAGACATAAGATGCCACCTCTGATCTGTTAACATTCACGATTCCTAGCAACCCTGCTGACAAAAGGGAAGTCGAGCATTTGTGAAGGTTAATAATCATCTACCTCAATTTCACTGTTCCTCCCTTCAAAGCCAACTCATGTCAAAAGCTAAATTAGGGATGGGCTGTTCATGCAGGAGCTGTGTTTGATGAGCTGTACGACCGAATGTCAGTGTGTCTTCTCCTGGTTACAGCTTCTTCAGCTACGAGGGGGAAATAAGTGCTTCAACAAAGCATCAAAAGAGCATGTCAGATAGCATGAGCAACATGTTACGTTTCTGAATCTTGGGTGACATCGGTTCAACTTTGATGTCAATGAATTCAAAACAGGGTCTTTCGGGGCTAGTTTGCAAAACTTTTTAAAACATCTGCACAAAAGGGGAACAGGAAACATCCCCACAGAGTCATTAGGGATGTGAAAACATAATTATGCCCCCTGTACATTACGTGTTCCTCTTCAAGCACAGTCCCGAAAATCATGAGGTAAAATGATCAGAATTGTGATGTTTAACAGCACTCTGGACATCGTGCAATTACCAGACTCAGTTTTAATAACCTGTCCTCCAAACGTGACGAGCCATGATGCATCACTGCTTCAATGCAGCGCTGTTAGTGGGTTGCGAGAGGAGAGCTTTGATTAGAGAATTTCTCATATTTAGTTGTCTGTCAATCAAAAGTATCTTGAGTTTTTTTTTTTTATTTGAGCTTTGAGTGAGCTTTAAGAGAAATGTCACCTAAAAGGTTCTTGGGCAACCTAAACCTCTCATTCAAAAAATGGAGGCCAGAAAAGATATTACAACTGAAATAAAGTAAGAAAATTTACCAGAAACTAATTGCAAACATACTGAAATCCGTTTGACCGAGATCAGCATGGTTGCATCATTACCATGGTTGTATTGAAATAGTCAAACAGCCATGTTCTAGCCAATATTGTTGGTTAGTTATTTAAAAAAATGAACAGGTACAATATATATAAAATGTATAATTGGATGTTATTGTCTTTAAATCATCATTTTCGATCTGAATGAATGAAAAAACATTTTAACAAAGAGCAAATATGTGTAATTACTTCAAGGTTTTTATATTTGTCATTAAGAATACAACAACTTTAATCTCCAAAAGGAACTATGAGATACTGGCTTGTTGACCAAGATTTTTTCTCTTGAAAACATATATAAATCCAGGCCTACTAATTTGTAACATGCTGTTAATAAGATGAACGTGTTTATACATTTTAGCAAGAAAGAAAATATCTGTTGTGGCCAAGCGACACACGTTAGATGCTAAATGTACTAAAGTACTTATACATTATGATTGTTTACTGTAAATTTGATCCCCTTTTTCTGCAAAAACTTTTTCATATCTCTCTCTCTGTAAACATTTTGCTATTGTTTTCGTACAGTTTTCAACTCTAGTAGATGTGGCATGATACAACAATGTATGGTTAGGTTTAGCTAATCAAATACGTTAATAAAACTTTAGGAACGGTGAAATTCTTCTGACAGACAAGTTTGCTGTAAGACATTTTGTTACGTTTTAGTTCGATGTTTCATGGGGATCACTTGGCACATTCCAGCAGTGATTTGATCAATGCACTTTGTTTGAAACTCAAGGGCTCCATTTAACCGTCATTTTCACAGTGTATGATAATGATGTAAATGAACTATTTCGGTGAAACAAAGCCACTCTGAAAATGAGCCGGCGGAGCTGTTTTTAGTGAACTACCCTTTATGGTTAGAATTTATGTAAAAACAAAGCGCTGACATCCTTTTGATGACGCTCGCTGTGCGATGGTTTCTGCCCACACATCCGTCCCTTTTTGTTTTCCTGCATTAATTATTCCTCACATTTGCACAATCATGGATGCTCACAATTATTTTGACAACTCGGTCATTCGTCCCTCACACGATATTTATTGAACTTTGACATTGGACTATTAGAAATACAACAAACATACAGTATATCTACACGATCATCTTGATGAAGTGTATTTCATAATAAAATAGGCCTGTTGAGATGTAACTTTTGCTTTGTATTTTAACATTGAATGTCAATGTAGGGATGGATGTTCATTGTGCTAAAGAGGTTTCTATAGAGACCAAACTTTTCCTCCCAGGAGACCCGGCAGTGAGAGGAAACAGAAAAAAGGAGGAGAAGCAAAAGGTAACAGTGGCCTGCCAATTAATCAATACGCTGCTTTATTACTTCCGCGAACAAAGGGCTGTGCACCAGGTTCGATTGACTCGATCACCTAAGAGCCTCCGATGTAAATAAAAATAATTCTCCTGTCAAGACCAGATCAGCATCAATGTAATACTGATGTGATGATGGTTTCCGCTTGATGAGTTTTTGGTACAAGCACAAATCAATCTTGAGTTAATTAGCCAGCATGATGCATGGCAAAATTACATTACTCAAGGTGCCAGATGGATGCTATCCATCAGATAGAAGGTCTGCATCGACTGTGGGTCCGCAGACAGACACAGAGAGAGAGAGAGAGAGAGAGAGAGAGAGAGAGAGAGAGAGAGAGAGAGAGAGAGAGAGAGAGAGAGAGAGAGAGAGAGAGAGAGAGAGAGAGAGAGAGAGAGAGAGAGAGAGAGAGAGAGAGAGAGAGAGAGAGAGTCCGCAGGTTGAGAATCTAGTGCGCCTCGGGTTCTTTTTTTCTTCGGCTGTGTAATATTTATCTATTCCTTTTTGTCAAGCAAACCGAAGCTATTTCTTGGTAAACGCAGGACGAGTGTCCTTGTAAGTCAAGCACACAGCGTGGAAAAGCAGCATGGAAGCGACAGCACAAAGGATGAGGCTGGATTGGACTCTGCTTTCGGGAAATATTCAAACATCGCACCCAGCATCCTACCGAGAGTCTTAACAAAATCCCACTGTACCACGCTTGACTTCATAAAGCACATTTGATTAATATTATCATTAATGATTACTAGGCTTGGGATGTATGTAAAGTTCATGCACTGAAGAGAAATAATAAGGTTGTTTACACAAAGCAATATATTTCTGTTATTTTCTCTGCATCTATTAGGAGTAAGGGGAATCGGCCGAGCACACAGCTGATTAGATCTGATGAACCCTGTTGGATCGAGGAGTAAGTGGAACACCAGGACATTTGCATTGAGTCCCAATGGCAGTGCATTCAGAAAATACAAACAAGGAGGGCTGGAGGGAGAGAAAAGTAGTTTCCGTCATTTTCATCCAGATAAACTATTGATTGCATGCGGTACTGTGGAATAACTCCAGCAGCTTGTCCGTATTTGTTTCCACTGCTGTTCATCAATGAAATTGATGGTCAATATTCAGACTTTAATATTAATAAACAGACCGCTCTGGTTTCGAAACAGGCCATTCAGAGATGAGATGGAAGACAAACGACAAGACACACAAGAATGCGACCGAGCTTAATGGGATAATTGGATGAGAAACTGTCATTTCACCTGGTGAGGGACTGTTGGTGAAGGAAATTGGCTAGACAGCAGAAAAAAAAAAAACCTAATCAGTTTGGTCCACTGAGAGCCATTTTATGCTGCAACATCAATTACAAAAGAATTGCTTTAAGGTTCCCCCTGCCAGGCTTTCCAATGCATCACTTATTAGACAATCCTTTGCTGTGACATGTACTCATCAGACCACTAAGGCACCGGCATTAGACAAGGTCATTTATAAATTACTTGGTTTGGTGTGTCACACTTTTACAATGACGCGACTCCGCAGTTAATGTCTGAGTCTGTCTGTGTGGAATTTGGAACTATTTCTTCTCCGAATAACTGAGGTCATGCAGAAATGCGATGCTCGAATATAATTATTATTATATTACTTGCCTAATTTTCATCAAACATTAGACATAATTATCCTGATTCTGTAGTAATTCGCAAAGGAAATGAGGGTAGGGTGACTCAAATTGTGGGAAAATCGGTTGTAAAAAGACTGACGAAAACATAATGCCTATTAATTTGACCTTTATTCGTCTTAATTAAATCTCTGAGGGATTACCTCAAACGGGATCTTCTCAAAATCGTACCCAACAATGCCCCTAGTGGTTGAAAACTACCTTTTAAAGCGGTGGTTCTCAACTGGTCTGGCTCCGGGACCCACCATCACCCCTTAATGACAAGCCGCGACCCAAATCGGGGAACATTCTCAACTTCTCAAATTTATTCAAAATCAAGTTGATAATCTGAACCCACTAGTGGGTCGCGACCCACCAGTTGAGAATCACTGTTTTAAAGTATAGTTACCGTATGTTAAAGTCTTAAGTGTGTGGATCTACGGTATCAAGACGAGTCTCTAATTCATTTCCATATGAATACATGCTTCATGACTTATCAAGCTTGATACCGAATGCTGATTTCTTTATGTATATCTTTATGATATTGCAAGATATCTGGTTGTATCCCTCCTGGGACTCCCATGCTCCTCATTTGACACCAGTTAAATTGAAAAAGCCCAGAAATCGATAACGTATTTCGAAATCAAATGAGATGATGATATGCATGTATTGAGTTTTTCTGGTCCATTATCACAAATCTTGACTTTGTGTAATGATTTAAGCCACTCTTTATGTTGATTGATTGTGTCATAAAATCCGTGGCGGTTTAGAAGGACACAATCACAAATAAATCTGTGAAGAATAGTAACATCTATTATCTTCTGGGTCAATTTAATCCAAGAAAAACAAACAGATTTTAAACGACAGAGCACTAAGTCACCGGCATTAGACTGAGTGTGATGCTCGAATAATTTCCATTTCAAAGATTTTAAACATTTTTTGTAAAAGGAATATCATTATCTGAGCATCAGCTATAAAAAAAAATGTATAACAAAACATTGTGTCAGCGATTGTTCTATGCTACTGAGTACTGGTATGTATGCAAATATGTCTGTGTGAAATAGTAAAAAAAAAACTTAAAATTAACAATAAAATATGTCTGATAGACTACCAAGGTGCCAACGGGCAGTCATGGTGTTAGCTGTATGTGTCTCAGACTGTCAAAGTTATCAACCCTCCTAATGGCAACCAGCCATTCATTTACTGATCGCTGAACCCACTTCTCCCAAACATCTCCCAAACATCTCGTATTGGTGCGAGTTTGTTGCGCTCTCGTCGGCTCTGCCTCGTTTCTCTGCCATCAAAGCGCATGACAACAGGGAAAAGACATGCAGGCTGGAAATATGGCCCTTCTAGTGTCGTCAGCCCAAAGGCTTGCTGTTGCTTTGCCTTTTTACTTGTACTCTCTTGTACAAAATGAGCAACCCAATGCAGGCTAGCGAGTGGGTCACATCCAAGTCCTTTTTATTGTCCCCATACGTGCGCCTCCCCGCTAAATGTGTCATCTCAAGTATCCCCCTTTTCGAATGATGTTGTTATAAAGAGCTCAAATGCTGATTTAATGTCATGGACTTGGCTGACGGCACATCTGGCGGGGCCTAGAACCATTTTGATGACATAAGCAGCACTGAGTCTACCCTGTTGTTAGAGTGGGGCGACGGGTCATAATAACCTTCCATTTTTGCAAGAATTTGTGTTTTTCCGGTGGTTGAGAGAGGGTCAACACTCTCATTGTCATCAGAGGAGAAGGCATCATAATCGTCATCATTCTCTGTCTCAAACTCGTTCTCTTGTTTGTCAAGTTACAGAGATATGACAACACCTAATTGACAGAAAACCTTTCCATAGAAGTCATTTTCAATTGAGAGAAAGTTTTTTAAGAATGTTCACACAAAATAGGTAAGGGGAAAGAACAATCTGTGGTTCTTTCCTGGGATTTACGAAATATATTTGATGATTATTCACTTTTGATTCGTCCATATTAAAATAGAAAAAATCATTAAATATGAAGCAAAATAAATTGTACTCATTTATTTAGAGACATTAAATCCAAAGACAATAAGAGGGTTATTAAAAGAAAGACAAGAACAAATGCATCAGAGCCAAATGGTTACTGATGAAGGGTGATATAAGAACAGGCAAGTTCATGAAAAAGCAAAGCTACACTTGTGTGTATTTATTGAGAAAGCTCCCCATCCAAATGTTACCCACACACACACACACACACACACACACACACTGAGCAGCCTGGAGTGCTGGGAAATGATCCTTAAGAGCCTCAGTGGCACTCGAAATGTCGCTGTTGACACGCTCAGTGTGCGGCTCCTCGCGAGCTCTTACAGACATGCGTAAGCAATCAGAGAGAGAAAATGCGTACCAAACAGCAGAGATAATTAAGGTTGAACCAACAAACGTAATCAACGTGCAATCAGGCTGCATTGTGGCAAAAAAGCTTGTGATCATTTTCTTCCATCCAAGTGGCTGTTGGTGGGCATAACGTACGTGGCCTGAGTCCGTGACTAATTCGCACAGGAGAGAGGTCGTCAGCAGCCTCTTTGTCCAGAGCTACATGTTCATTGAGACATTGTGTTTGTCGTGGAAAAATGACTAAATTAAGTCTAAAAAACATTTTGATGGATGCGGTACACTAATCAAACAAAGAACCTGTTCAATCTGCAATTCTGTGTTTGTGATTACTAGCGATGCCCCCACTTTCGTGGGTACAAGTACCGAAAATATCTGAAAGAAAGTAACTAAATCAGTACTTAAAGTGGAAATGAGAGTCTTTATGCTGACTTTAAAAACCTGTTTTACTCTCATTGGATGTTTCTCACTTTCTGCCTGTAACAAATGAAATATGCAACATGTCATATTTTAAAATGCAGTGTTTTTCCCGATACAGAGCATGGCTCGCAGTTGAGATCTTAACCATTTTGTTTCAAAGAAAAGCTGAGAAAACACCATGGGATGTAAAAACAAAAAATAGCTCTGTCCCAATTCCATGGAACATTTCACAAAGATTTAGCGTATGTCTTGTGCTCCCACTGCAGGGTGACGAAATGAAGTGCGCTCAAAGATGTCAATAGCCAGAAAATATGTCTACTCCTGACATATACTATTATTTCCAAATAAAATGTGCAAAAGACATGGGGGAGGTTTTGAATGTGAAAAAGAAACAAGGAAAAACACGGACTTGGGCAATTGTGGATGTTTTGAGACAGCTCAATAAAGATCTTGGAAAAACAGCAAAAAACAACATCAACTGAAATATATAACCTTAACAGAGAAATTATTTGTATTTAAAATTAGTGCATTACCACTATTAAAGGAAATTGATTTTTTTTTAAATAAAAGTACAGTGATACTCATCTTATACTGTATGTAATTAGGTAATTCTTCCATGACAATATGTATAGAGCCATATACTGTACTACTGGTGAAGATAAGTGAATTGTGACGCCCCGTGTTTAGGGTCAGAGAGAAAGTCTAAAGAAAAAATGGATGTGTATATAATCCAAAAAGGTATATATATAGCTATATTATGTTCAGTCTGTAGGTCGGAAAATGAAGCTTGCCATCAATACCTGAACATGCCAAAGGGTGTATTAAATGACTTGAGCTTAATATACGTCATGCGCTGTGTTACACCGTGTTATCCCCTCTAAAAGCTGCACTGATGGAAAAAAAAGAATGCAATGAGAAAAATACAGACCCATAGAGTAGATTAGGCAGACCAATTTTCTCTGACATTGACATTTTGAAAAAAAACAAATACATAGTTTATTGTGATTAGGCAGGGACGACTCATTTTTAATTGAGGAATTGTATTATAATCATTTTTATTCATAAACAAGTGAAAAAGACGCTCTGGAGAGAGGGATCTATTATTGATTGAAGGGAGAGATACGTAATTAATGACCCATGTGTCCTAGATTGAATAATCAATTTCAATTAATATCAATTTCACAGTGCAGCTGCTCTGTAACAGTTTCTCAGATCTGCTCTTGCTGCTCATTTTTCAACCTGGCGAACACATCGAGGGTGCACAAACTGTGCTGCGGGAAATCAGCATCTCCCTGGGGCAGAAGGCCAGGTGACACAGGTCTTTGAACCTGATCTGCCACAGGTTGTTAATGTGAGTTCCACTAACCCCCAACTCAAACCACCTATTGTCTCATATTCACATAAAGAAAATATCAACAGCTCACACATTTTGCTCCAGAGAGCAAGACATTCAGACGAGCTGTGAAGAGACCTCAGTAGTGTCATTTGGCCATGAATGAATACATCGCGAAACCATCCATCATTCGAGTCTTATTCCGAATGACAATGATGAGGTTGAATATGTGTGTACGCGTGCATCTATGCATGCATCCACATGCTGTGGAGAGGAAACAATCTCCCTTCAAGAAATGAATGTGATATTTTGAATCCAAATTGAATGGATGGGGTGATTGCACCGCAAGAACAGTATGGTGACATCTCAATAGGCATGCCCTTATCAGTAAAATAATGAGGAAAGAATTAGATGCGCAGACTGTCAGATGAAAAGAAAAGAAAAAGTTTGAACCAATTGAAACGACGAAAATGCTTATTAGAGAGGTCAATTTGCATGTATTGCATGTCAGACATATTGGCATAAATGTCAAAAACTAAATAAAATGTCTTTTTATGTATGTGTTGAAATTGCTCCTCGGTCAGAGTGAACGAGTTTGACAGAATGGTTACAATATGAGTATCAGACGGAAATAAATTTACTGAAATAGCAGCAATGCAAGTTTCTCTCCCAGATCGGTGTTGCATAAAGTTTGGTCATTTGAGATTTGTAAGACGCAAGCAAAAGGTAGATTTACACCGGATTAATTGAGGTGCTTCTCCTCGTCCCTCCGACCACTCGACTGGCTTTGGACTAAACTGGTCAAAGCCCATCATGCTGCAGTAATTATCTGCTCTCATTCCAGCATTCTGCAGCAGTAGTAGTTTACTTTTGCTCCTAGCTCCAGTTTTTCCAAAAGTCATCTTCATGGTCAAAAAAGTGCAATAAAAAACGATTGATTAGTCCTGTCTCAAATGGCTCCAGAACGCCTGACAGATTCCTGTCAAGCTCTCTTTGAGATGCGAGCTAGAGGGCCCCTGATGTCAAGTACCTTTGACACTTAAGACAAATGATGCACTCGGCCCACGTTCCAGAAAATTACAACGTCACAGATGGATGAGGGGCACACTGGTGCCTGCACAGGCACAAAGGAATTTATACATGATCACCGTCATCATCACCGTGTTCACGTCCACCAACTCCCAAAAGCCGGGGGCGGGGGGGGATTGGTTAGAAAGCCTTATAATTTGCTCAGGCATCGCCGCCTTTCAAAACGCACATGCATTAATTAAGAATCCATAATGAGACCAAAGTCCATCAGAAATGCAGACTTTATGCAGAGTGACACCCAATTATACGAGCCTTCATTGTGTTTTGCATGCAAGAGTTGTAACAATTTCTTGTGGGTTTTTGCAAGAGCAGCAAAGCCATCTGTTTCTGTTTGTAAGGCTGCAGAGTGAATATTAATAAGGACGACAGTGTTCTCGGTGATGTGTCATCTTGAAGCTCCATCAGATAAGCTTGAGGAGAAAGATATCATGTAAATCTACGTAATAACTATCAATCTGACAGACAGGTAGAGCCATTAGTCACCCTGCTGGGTGTCCTACCTATCCTTACATGACAAAGCCACCTAAATTGCCGCCCATCTCCATGGAGAGTCATTGTCCCGAGTATTTACTGCTTTCAATGGAAGGCTTCTGCAGACCTCACAATGCAATGCTCACTCACAACTTTGATCATCCAAAACCTTTGTGAACATTCAGTCAGATATCCGTCATTGAAAGATGACGTTTGGTGTCACCTTGCTTCAAACACCCATTTGCAGAACATCCCACCTTTGAGGGTTTTCCAGGCTATTGTCCAGCTTTGACAGTTGATATAAAATACATTCTTCTCAAAAGAGCAAGGTAGTTATGCATGTCTTCTACTTAGCAAGTTTGGAATTTGTCCAGGGTCTCTTAACGTGAAGATTTCATTTCAGGACATAACTGTGAAGGAGGCCAGATGGATGAGGTTGACTTCAGTACCCTCTACACAAGACATCAGGATCAGAGGTTTGCGACCTAAGGGCACGTTTATATACAGCGAAATACAGACACGTGACTTCTGAATCGAAAACGAAACCGATTGAGCTACATATAAACCAGCAGGGAGGTCAAATGAAAGGCACACAGCCCCCGACACTTCTTTGTAAGGTTGCACAGCTCTTTATAATCTTTATCTCAGCCGTCACGCCAAAATCAAATAGGGAACAGGGAACAGAAAACGACAGAGAATCAAGATACTTTTCCAATCCCTCTAAGCCTTTATCGAATAAATGCTCAATCACAATAAACCCCGTGAAATGGAACAGAAAAACAAGAACCTTCACACACAAACGAACACACACAGCTCAGATCTAAGAAGAAAAGCAGTGAAAAAGCAGCCGTGGCGATGTCCTCGAATACATACTGAATTATTTCACTATAGGGCTACAACTCATTATTTTTTGGTCCACCTATCTTGAACCGTTAAACCTATGCAATGTAAAAGAAAAACGAAATATCATATATTTACTTTTCTCACTTCTCAGATTCTCAAGATGACTGTCCTGAGCAGCTTGCTACAATGGTTCAATAAAATCCCACGTGGCTTTCCAATTTGTCTCAGAAAGCCAAAAGTTAATAACTGAAGACGCTGAGGCTCAAGGCATAGTGGAGCTCACATCCTCTGCACAACAGTAGCAGCATCCGTGATGGTTGTGAGGTGGAGGCACAGAGTGCTGTGCTTATCTTGAGGAAACTGGGATCCTTCAACGTGTGCAGCCAAGATGTTGGAGACGTTCTACCAGCCTGTTGTGGCCCGTGCTCTGAATGTGCCAATAGTCAATAGCATTGGAGCTGGTGACACCAACAGAGTCAATGAACCGGTGAAGAAGCCGGCTCCATCATCGGCTGCCAACAGGACTATCCGGAAAAGGTGGTGGAGAGGAGGACGTTGAAGAAATGATTGTCCATATTGGATAACCCGGACCACCACCCGTACTGCAGGGACAGCGAAGCACTTTCTCCAACGCGATGATCCAGCTCCGCTGTCACTAGGACCGATACAGGAAATCATTCCTGCCAACCGCAATAAGACCTCTGGCTAAATCCTTTATTTAATACCTATTCCACTCCAGTGTACATACTTTGATTTGAATCCTATTTCACTAAATATACTGTATACACTTGTATTTTGTGCACTTTTTTTCCTACTTAATTCATAAATTGAATTCAATGCTCTGATCCGTTTTATTGTATCGTGTATATATTGAGCATTTTAAATTCCACACGGAATTTTTTCATGTAACTTTCCCCCGCTTCTACTACACCCACATGTCCCCCTGGGCATGAATAAAGTATACATCTATCTATTTAATAACTGACACATTCTTACTCTCCATCCTTACGGCCACATCCCCACCTTCTCAAACGCAATTTGCCATTTTCCCTCCTATCCATCATATACCCTGTAACCTTTTCTTCTGTTCAACACATCTTAGTCCCTTATCCAGCCACTTCCAGCAGCTGTGCAATAACCCCTTTCCCTCCGTTTCAGGTCACCTAACCTTCCCGCCCACTTGCGCATCGGCTCTAACTTAACGTATATATGTGTGTATAACGGGAACAAGTGATGCTGTAGGACCACTACATCTATTCATAATGTTCAGTGCAAATGATTCTGAAAACTCTCGCTCTCTTTTACAGCATACATTTCCATGTTAATTAAGTAAGGCAAAGTTGTGGGTGCGATTGATTCAATCTAATTAATGCATCGTAGGTTTAACAACTATAGACATTTTGCCAAAATAGGGAAAACAAGAGTGGTGGTCGGCACGTTATTGGTATTCACTACAGAATATTGGGCTGAATTGTGCCCCCTGTCTTCATCAATTGACAAAACCGTTATCTATATTTGTTGAGAGCTATAATTCAGAGCCCTTTCTCTCTCATGAACTAATACAATAGCATTTCAAAGTAAAATAAAGCATGACTAAACATTTAATTCTAGACCCGATTGTCATGGAATACAAACATAAATCAGTTCCCCAGGAAATGAGGTTGGGTCGCGGTCTACATTTAATGTCAAACAGTCTCGAGTATTGTGATTGCTTTTGGAATTACTGACCCCGTTGGAACCGGATTAAAGCTAATTGCTCCCCAGCGTGCTTTCATCAAGCGTAATACATGGTTACACATTTACTCCACATAGACAAATGTGAATGAATACTTCTGTGGGTTCTGCCAGGAGGTATTTCAGATGGGGGCTAATGTGAGAAAACTATCCATTCTGTTTTGATCACTAGATTATTTTATACATTAATCTAGGGGCTGGTGATGAACTCCTGGAAACCTATATACTATCTCCTTAAAGCTGGAAGCATTACAGAATGTCACAGGGGCTGGCTGGTGCAAGTAGAGGCAGGACTGAGACTTCCAACAAAGTTCTCTTCTTTTTTATGAATCCAAAATAACGTGGCCAAAACACCAAACAAGGACAAGGAACACTCGCCAACGACACATGACACGGAAACAATGACGCGACAAGGGACGCAAGACTTAAATACACAAGGGAGGTGCAGCTGATTGGACACAGGTGGAAACAATCATGGGCACTGCAGACAATCACAGGAGAAGGCAGGAAGTGAAGTTACCCCAGGAACACGAGACATGAAACTACAAAATAAAACCCAAACCATGACAATATTCATGGACAGGACAGATTATTTCATGTTTTACAGTAATGACCTAAAGATACACATAATTCGTATTATATCCAATTGGGTTTTAGTTCACTGGAAACATTCTCGACTCAGCTCTGAGGATCCGTGTGAATGTTCGGTAGATCATCTCATTTGCCTGGGAGAAGTGCATTATGCATAAACTGTGTGAATAAAAACAAGTGCTGATCAGATCGTTTCGTTAGGCTGGGCTAATGTGACGGTCGTTAAATATTCAGAGACTGTGTCCTCCTCTTCAGCTCTGATTTCATGTGAACATCATCACCGAGGCGCTATGTCTCTTATCATTAAATTCGCTGAATTAAATACCACTGTTTAGGATGATGGCTTTTAAATGTAATTCCTTTTTTTCTTCAAGAAACTATTCAGCACAATCAGTAATAACATTTACAAAGCTGCTACGCTCACAACTAACTGCAAACACGGCCAAGACATGTTTTTTGGAGAACTGTGATCTCATCAAAAAGTTTTTGTTTGCACAGAAATAGTTCCCTGTGTATTTCTATTTTTTTTGTTACTGTATTACATTAGTAATTATGTTTTCCTGAAGGTGTACAA
Organism: Pungitius pungitius; assembly: GCF_949316345.1. Taxonomy (NCBI): domain Eukaryota; kingdom Metazoa; phylum Chordata; class Actinopteri; order Perciformes; family Gasterosteidae; genus Pungitius; species Pungitius pungitius. Next base: position 3,976,818 of record NC_084906.1, read on the forward strand.
AATGTCGCATTTGCAAGTCAAACAACGCCCTCTATTGTGTATCACTTAGAACAACAAAGACAACAAAGGCCCCAACTTGAGAAGAATGAGGAAAGACAAATACATGCGGTTGGAGGTAAATAGTTGTTCACTGGGAACAAAACCATGATACAGTGATGTCTTGCTGGGCGGTAAAACAGAATCAAGAAGAATACAACCCATGTGGTCCCTTGAGATTGCTTTAATTATTCATTCCTCATATGTTTCATTGTTCCTATAAAGTACAACAATGAATTTTGTTTAATTTCAAGTCCTTACCAGTTTTAAAAAGAGGGTCTCAAACTGAAACTAGGAGCCGGTAATATGACCTTGAATAACACAAGCTCCGGTCACACCTTATAGGCTGAACGATGCTCATTTCAGGCACATTGTTGCATTGTCAGACATGTCAGCGCATTGAGCTTTACGTGTTGCAACAACACAATAAGAAATGCCCACAAGTAACATTCATGGGGGTGAAATAAAAGCAATGGTTTTCATGCGCCTATAGTGGCATAATAGGACGACAGAGGTCCAAAGTAAGCTGTGTGCAGGCTTAGCTGCTGTAAAACGTCTCCTCGGTTAAGATGAGTGCTTATGTCTTTCATTAAAAATTTGGGGGGGGAATAGTCCTAAATGTATCCAAGGTAAACTCATTATGAATTCAGTTTGACTTTGAATATTAATGGCGCAAATTCATTTACTTTATTCTTTCGACCTTTTGGTGTCTGTCTCCATCAAAACGGTGCGGCATTATATTGTCATGGTGAGCAGGGAAGCTTTTTCAACAATAGAGGACCTTGAAGTGTCCACAACAAAGACATTGAATTTCTATAGCAGGTCCTGCTTGACTACGACTTAGTCATGTGGAGAGGGACAAGAAAAGGGAAAAATTTCCTTGCATGGAAACACAATGACTCACTCACCTCAAACATTTGCTACGACCATTCATATTTGGTCAGTTTGAATCAATACAATAGGAGAAGGGGAGTTTTGGTGATAAAATCCTGAGCTGTTGTATGCACTCCTCATGTGCTTGGCAGCTAATTTGCAGTGCTTTTAAGTCCTCGCTGCTGAGGTGCTCAAAAGTCCAATCATGGACTCAACTCCACTACTGAAATTAGTGAAATAAGTGGCCTTCTAGGTTTGTTTAAGCAAATAAATACTTTTAATTACTTGGTTCTGCAAATTTCCCTATTTTGTCATTGGCGTTGTGGCGCCTCTAATGAGCATGAGCACACAAACTAATCGATTTGTTCCCCAAAATGATTAGTTTTACGGTGTCGTGTAGCTGCGGCAAATTAAATAGTAGGTTATTGTGGTAAAGTCAGAATTTTATTTAATTCAGGTAAAGGAGTGAAGCATAATCTAATTATTAGCATTAAAATGATGGAAAATGTGTCCTGCCATTGCAAATACTTCTTTGGTTCATTTGTTAAATTGTCCTTGAGATATGCATACACAGCTTGGCCCCTCCCTCCGGTTTGCCACAGTTCTAATGACGTCTTCTCCTTGACTCCAATCCACCAGGAGTTAAACATTTGTTGACCACTTATTACAAATGTAAAGCCACTGTATTTACATCTGAAATATTGTATTTTTACATTAACTTGGAGTGTATTTTTGAGAGCGTAGCAACAAAAAAATCACATGCTAATGATGCAGAACATCATGGTGGTGCAACAGTGTTTTTTATTCATGGTGATCAGAGTTTAAACAGTTGTTTACATTGTGTTTTCATCGATGGTTGGTACAAGCTATTTTGTCATCTGCTGTGAGCTCATCAAGAAACACAAAGACAGATATTATCCAAATGCTTAAATTGTCACTCTCCATGTTCCACTCACTGCTATTTCCATCCATCCAGCAGATGCCCTCTGACTCTCACTTCTTTCCCCACCACCTGACTGCTCCACCCATTCACACATCTGTTCCCACTTCCCGACTGTGCTCTGAAGGTGCCAGTCTCTCCCCCACCCACTCACCAGCATCTCATTCCCTCATTAGCCTCTCGGTTCATACTTCATACTGGCCCACTTCCATTTGTCAGTTTTTTCCGAGTTGCTTTACAGTCTTTTTTTTCAGGGCTCTGTTTTCTGGCCACTTACCTGCATCCGCACCTGCTCGTGTGTTCACGTGCTTGCCAGCGCCTCTTAGCTGATTTATTCATTAAATCATTGGGAATCTTTTTAGGGGATCGAGTACACCAGCTGTGACAGCTGTGTTGGTCCTTTCTGCTAAAGACTCAATATTTTTCCCTTTGCATATTTTTATAAGAGCCCAGGGCTTTTGATCATTCTGATCTGATCAACTCCTCAACCCTCAGTGTTTTCTAAACTTTCAGGTCTCCGTTCAGATGGATGGAAAAGGGCCGAGGAAAGATCTCTGCTCATTGAATGTTTGAAAACCGGTTTTGGCCTAAAGTTATTAGAAAGGGTCTCAAAGGTTGCCCATGTGAAAGCAGTCAACAAATGCTCTTCCGTTAATCATCGAACGTCTTCTGAAAAAGTAAAAAGTTATGCTGATATCTGCTGGCATGAAAAGTGTGACCCAATTATACGGTGCGCTTTGCCGTTAATGAGGGCTGGGGGTTTGCACTGAACAGGCTCTGCCTGTTTGGGACTAATGTCTGGCATGGCACAGAGCTGGGCACGGGTGACATCAGCTCTCATTCCCTCTGCTCTGAGATATTGCATTGACCTCTGCAACCTGCATCCCAAGATTACCTTGACATCTGCTGGGTGGGTTTCAAAAAGCTAATTAATCCCCGCTGACCTGGAGTTTGGCTGTCTGTTCTAAAAGCATTTCAGGGAAAAGACTATAAGTCGGCCCGAAGCTCTTATATGACTTATTCTTGGAAAACGATGTTATGCTTTTCTTGGACAGCTTTATAGAAAGTTCTTAAAAAAAAAAAAAAAGGAATGTTCAATATTTGACCAAAATTGCAATTCTTTTTAATTTACTTATACATAATTATAGTTAGTAGTGAGTGTGAATTTCTTCAGTACTGAGTACTGCAAACAGCTCCCACTTGAGGCGTCATTACTATGCATGAATCGTGTTGTATAAAAAAAGACCATACTAATAAATAAACGCGGAACATATTTGGCAATGTCGCCCCCTAAAAGTGCTGTGGGGTCCCTGATGGAGCTTGTGATTTGTCTTCCATGACATTTGTATCTGTTACGGTCGAGGAAAAAATTGAAGGCCTCAACAATATTTTCCCCAAATCCTCAAGGGAAAGTAATATTCCCCCTGTGGATGTGTAGTTTCTGCAGGTTCTAGAAGTGGGAATTCTTAGAGATATTTGCAAATGTATTGCTCTAGTTTTCAAGCAGGTGAAGAGAGCCTTGGGCAAAATTAGGTTTATCTGAGCGATGTTTGTGAGGAATTCTGAGGGGACCGGATGGCCCTTTCCGTTTGTCATTGCACAGACGAGTGTGCTCAGCTTCTGCGCCAAGGGAAATTACTATGTTGTTGTCTACTTACAAAATTCACTTTTGAAATGGGTTGGTCCTCAGGCAAACATGTCAGAAATGTTTTCTGGTGGATGAAAATGTATTTTTGCCTGCGAAGGTCAGACAAAAAGCAAATAAGTAGCATTTTAAATCTTCTGCTCTATTTAAATGTGAACACCCTTGTTTACACAAAGATTTTTAGAAAAAAGAAAAATGGAAATTAGCAATGTTCGAGGTTCTGCTTCTCCTACAAACTGGATATCGGATATATACCGGATTTTCAGGCCACCTTAAAAAAAAGGATATAGAGTTATGGAAGAATATGGAATTTATTTCTAGCAACATTTAAATTGTACATGTCACTGGGGAGGACGCTCAGCTGCTCCGTTTCCACAGGTAGACAGCTTGCAGTACTCTGCTGCTCCAACACTGCGGTGCTGTAAGTCCAACAGAGCTCCGGATTGATGAACCGGTTGGCAACAGTGTGCTTTCAGTTTGAATGCCCATTCACAAAGGCATCCATTTTTTTTTCTTTTGACCTCACAACTCTCACAAAATGTAAAACTATGCTCTGTTAGATTTATTCAAGCTTTGACCTGAGTAAAGTTTTCGGGCCAAAAATGACAAAATAATTAGAAGAGTAGCAAACAGATGATGATGGGAAATCTAGATATCTAATTCCACAATCCTTTTTCTAGAAAACAACTCAAGGTACTACATTTTGACTACTGTATCGAGGGTTATTATAAGCAGCAGCCAATACAGGCGTAATTCAACGGCAGCTGCAGTTTTTATCCAAGGTATGTGAGAGAATATTAGCAGGCAGTTTGTATAACAACCCCCTTTGTATTTTCTTATTTGAATTATTATTAAATTATTAAGTACTGGCTTATATTTTTTTTAAGAAACTTTTCTTGTTACTGTAAACTATTAATTATTCTGTATCTTTGGTCTCACATTTGCATGTTATTTATTTTCATTTCAATGCTGGGGAATATGTCTCGCTTAATTAGATCATATTTGTATTGAAGTAATTTTTTCCACAATTTATTTCAGCAACATTCTCAAAGGCCAAATCAAGTCCTTAACCTATATTAGAGCAATGTCTCTTCATGCTGTGGCTCCTACACGCACATTGTGGGCAGAGTGAAAGCAGCAGTATTCATTAGATTGTTATAAGGTCTAGACATGAACTAAAATACTTCTGCACATTGCTACTGCACGCTTGATAAATACACTGTGCTTTTTAAAATATCAATGTAGTCCTGAGTGATATAATGCTGGTTGAAAGTGGGGTATTGCACAAATGCTTTTCAGATTCGTCCTGAAGCATAAGCCCCACAACCCAGCGCGCTTGTCTCCCCCATCTCCCTGGGCTCTTGTCCTTGTGTCCTTCATCACCCTCCCTCCCACCTCATTCCTCCCTCTGTCCATTCTTTTGCGCCGACCTCTGAGGACCTCTGGTTCTGATCTGCGGTCCCCCGAGACCTGCCCGAACACTTGCTCATTCCCCATCTAGTTCTCTCCACCTCGTAGCGAGTCGCAGCTGATAACAGATGTCCTCCTGGTCGCGGATCTATTTTGGCTCTCGAAAAGCACATAGCTGGGGAGGAGTAGCCTGTTAAAAGGGAAAACTGCATTGTGAGGATCCACTAAGGAAACTTCTTAGTGAAGACACAGGAATATGGTGCACGTCATATGTGATAGTGGTCGTATGGCTACTACATTGGGCCTTGGGAGCACGTTAAAAGGTGTCAGACAGTCAGCGTGAGGACTGAACCTATCTGCTTCTCACATGGATGGGGTCATATTGTCTCCTGCCGGGTTTGACAACAATATAAGTCTGATGTGCTTCAGAGTAATTGCATATCCTCAACAGGAATAAAACATCGGCAGTCAGTGATTTGACAAATTGTGAAATGGTGAAAGTCAAAGGGTCCTTTTCCATCTGCAGTAAAAGCCCATTGTCGTTCCAGCCACTGTTTCATTCTGGTGTAATCATTGTGTGACTACAAAATAAAGTACAGAAAAGTGGGGAGGGGGAAGGAGAGGGCTTGAAATTACAGAGTAATGTGTAATACATCCCTCTCTCCCCTGTGGTTTTGTTTGTTTCCACTATGCTGATAATACAAACACCATTCACGATGAGCATACACGAGGTTAATGTGTCGTGAAAAAATTAGATGCAGCGTTTCTTATAATCCTTGATCTGATTTTACGGATGAATAGATTAATATATATCAGAAAAAATGTTCCTCTTGTCCATGAAAGAATCTAATAGCTATAAATGTACCATGGTGACTTTTTGGATGTGTGCAAAAATGAACTCATTGGGGCGTTTAATAACATTGGGGGATTCATTAAGAGGGACAAAAAATGGTGTGTTGTGTCATGTGCATGCTTAACACGGCCCTGAACCAAATAGGATTCAGACTCTTTTCTGCTGAAGACTTTGCTGAAGTTAAGTAGATTATTGCTACTGGATTATATGTCATGGTCAATATAGCTTCAGTGATTTTAGATCGAATACCAGGAGTTGTGACTTGATCGGCAGGAAGAGCAGAGATCCGACCGGTACACGGCGTGAAAGTGTGACTCTCCTGGACTTGTCGTGGGATTCGTTTTTTTTCAATTATGTGTAGCCATATTGTTTTGTGTTTTGTCCACCAATGACCCGTAACCACATACACTGTTTTCCACTGGATAGTATATCAATTGTATATACCTCTAAATTATATAACATACCTAATATTTACCTACAATGTATAATATCTAAATAAAACAGCACTTCCCATAGAAAGTGACATTTGTATTTCTCAAAACTGTAGTTCACAATAGATAAAGTAAAATCTTAAATTGTTTTTACTCCTTAAAAATAGCAATAATATAGTATATTTTTTTGTGTAACAGTACAAACTCTGGCTGCTGCTATGAAATGAGTGGTTGTATTAAAAAAGTATTGCTATATTTGCCGGTACTTTGTAGATAAATGTTTGGCGTGATAATTTATATGTAAGATTGTAAAAGCCTCAAGTAAAATGCCAAATAGCTCTTAAAAAAGGTTACTCTTACATTTTATTTCTCACAACGAGGTTACAATACAACTTGTGACAAACAGCAAACCTGCATTAAAAAAGTAGGCTGTCTTCACTTCTGATGCCTCCTTCTTCAGTGTGGATACTTTCTTCAGAGCCTTATTAACTTCCACAAACTGGTTTCTAGTTATCCAAACAAAACATGAAAAATTGACGTAATTTAAATAACACATGATGTAAAAAAGACAAACCAAATATACAAAACAGAAATGAAAAGGGCTTTTTAAAAAAGAAAATATTTTTGTAGGTAAAGGCAGCAATCTCCATCACCTCGCTCAGTATTTCAGGGTGAATCTGAGCCGTTTTAATTGAAAGCTTCTGACAAGGGAACCTAATGTAAAGGAAGTGACATTAGGATTACAGCGTTGATAAATTCCATTCACCGATTTGCCTCTCAGCAGGTTACCTTGATGAGGCTGCAGTGTCCCGACACACAGCGAGGGTAATGTCCCTGGCCTAACTTGTACACTGCACGGTCCGATGCACAAATAGACCACTGCAGCACGCCTCTTTAAAGACAGCCGGCATCCAAGTGTGTAATGATGCCAGGGGTGTGAGGCACTTCACAACCAACCCATACCTTCACCCACAACTGAGATTAATTGCACTTGATTGACTTTATCAGATGCACCTCTGTTTCCTGCTCTCCCATTTGGAACACCCTGGAATTCATTGAAAGACCTTCGATAAGCTCTGTTTCCGTGCGTTTATTTCTGAAGAGGTAAAGAAAATCTATTAATGTGTTCAAATGTAGTGTCCTGTCTCCGATTTCAATCCATAGCAAAATGTTGACAAATCGCTTGTTCAGGCATCCCATACAGCCACAACAAAAGGAGGAGCATTTGCTTTGATGGTGGATGCATTTCTTAGCTTAGATTTGAAAACTTCACGTCATTTTTTTTTTAAATCACTTGGTGTGTCAGTTCATCTTGTCTCCCTATAATGTTGGAAGACAACAGACATCAATGGTATGGACATTTCACAGGCTCGTCAAGGCAAAACAATGCACAGGCTATTCTGAAGCCAAATGGTGGTCACACCAAAATGGTAAAAAGGAAGCATACGTCATTTGAAGTGGGAAAGTGTAAAAACACCAAAGTGTTTGGAAAAAAATCTCAAATCAAAAGCAAACAAACAGTATAAAAGATCTCCATTGGACAATGACTTTTGGACCTTAAGATAGATAAAAATTGATTGACAGTGCAGTACTTCAATTCATGCCTTTTACACCTGGTGACATTCAAGGACGCAGTTTGTGTTGCCACCATATTGAGGTCACGCCTCATTTGAATCGGGGAGCAGATGCATGCAGTAGTTCAAAGAAAACACTGTGGGTGCATTCTTTAAAAAGCCGGCCGCAGATAAACACATGTGGCCCGACTGTGGCAGCGTAGTAAGTGGGATTGAATTAGGAGAAAGAAACATTTGTAGGTCTGACAGTTGCTTTATGTAGGACTCCCCATGTGTATATTTTTCGGGTAGCTTACTATTTATTTCTTTTTGAGCAAAATCTAAAGGAAGTGATCAGGTGGTGCAACGCTGAGCCTGGTCACTGCTGTTTTTGCCCTTTGTTTAAAATAGATTATATATGGTTACCTGGTTTATATAGTATTTTTGATTATGAATTGTTCATTTGTTTTCTTTCCCGGTTAGTGTCTTTTTGTTTTGTCCTACATAAACAACTATTACTGTGCCCTATACTGGGGGTCCTTTTAATGCCAGTACAGGTGGGCATATAGTAGGCTTACAGGGGGTGGCTCACAAGGTGGAAGGCCCTCTCAGTTTATTTTGCTTGTTTGCTGTGTTTTAATTCCTTTTGATTTGCTGTGTTTTCTTCCCTTTGACCTGGTGGTGGCCCCCTTGTCCCTTTCACTCCCCCACCCCTGTGGGCCTCTCAGGTAGTCACCTCGTACTGGTAGGGTACCCCAGTATAGTAATCTTTTTTTTAAAGCATAGATTATATTTTGCCATAAAACCAACCAATGTTTTTGGATTGACCATTCTTTTTTTAAATATTAAACTTACCTGTGAATAAAAAAAAAAAAGCATTGTTACAAAACTGGAACCTCACCTCTCTGCTCCCTTTCTTTTTATTACAACTGATATTCTTTGGGTGAGAGTCCCAAAGTGGCGTTGTCACCCTTGTGACCAGGCGAACGGCCGGCCCGGACATAGGCATCCATCAATGCGCATCTCTGAGAGCAGATCGTCTTAAGGTCTTTTCGAGGTGGTGCAGGTATTTACTTGTTTAGAGCATTAAGCTGACAACAGACACGTTGTGTTTTGTGGACTGGAATGTGCACAGCCTTGAGAAAGTCTCCGCTCCTTTTGTTTCCGTCCGTTTTTCTAATACTTGCTTGGAGCGTTTTGTGCTAAACACGCTTCCATGTAAGCAATGCAATCAACACCTCTGATTATCTGATTATACAGTTACTCAGTAAGAGTCAAGTACCAAGTCACAACATTGTTTTCTTTGCATTTCAACAAACAACCAAAATGCACATTTTGAGTGAGGGCTGTAACAACATTACGGCTGTCTCAGTAGGAATGATGTCTTAAAGTCTTCTACGGAATCATAAAAAGCGTAAAACATGAATATTGATCCAAAGTGGATCTGAAAGAAATGACAAATGTAGCGTTTGTTTGGGAGAGCTCTGGTTAAGGATCACACTTAGGATCACTGTCAAGACAGATCCCTCTATTCATTGTTTATTGACAGGTCTGGTGTGAAGCGCCCCATGCCTGTGATTTCGCAAGGTCAACCCCTGGGGACAGTTGCATTAAGAAAGGAAATATAGCGGAAATTAAATTAGAAAAAAAAACGTAGATCAATTCGGGCTGAGATCAAAAAGTTAGATGAACCCAAAGTGATTATCCAGCAGAACAAACTAATGTCCGACATTTGGTCTCAGAGCCTAACGCCCTTTGCTGGTGAAGAATGAATGAATGAATGTGTACAGGCCCAAAATAAGTAATGTAACGGCTGAATGGCTGACAAGAAAAAACAAAAACGCGCAATAACTCAAAGTAATTTCTAAATAATTCATTACTTTTAAAGTAATTTGTTCCTGTGGGGATTAAATTGTTGCATCTTCTGAAATGAATTTGTCTCAATTGACAACCTGAGAAAGAAACTTGATTCTCATTTTAAAGCATTATAATTATTCAGCGATTGCAGATGAACATATGCAGAGCAGCCCTTATGAGATATGCGCAATTAAATGTTAATCCATTACATGTGTTCCTCTGACAGACATTAAATTAGATCACATTTGAGAATGACTAATAAGGCATGAAAAAATCCAATAAAGATCATTGAGATTGTTTTGTCTATAAGCTCACGGCATTGCAATGATGAGTTATGGGACCTCCATGAAACGGTGTTATCTACCACTTTGTGTGATATAAACTAAAATGAATAATTTACAATGTGATTATATTATTATGTATCACTTTCTTAAATAAAGCCATCCTTATTTAACCAAAAAGCCTCATCTGATGTATGTGCCTAGGGGCAAAGTCTTTTGTTATTATACTGTGCTTGGTGCATTGTCCCGTGTCTCCCAGGAGGAATTGAATGGAAAGTTGCTCCTGTCCTCAGGTGTGTCGAATGCAAAATGGAGGGATGCTTTTACGTGCAGCTACATGCACGACGGCATACACATGAAAATTGATGATGAAGTGGCTTTGATTCTCAGTTCTCTTTCTGGCTCACACACAAGGTATGATGAAACAAATGTGCATGTGGGTGGGAGTGGCTTGAGGGATGGAGTGTTGGGAAGTGAGAGATGGGGGGGGGGGGGGGGCGTGAATGGCTGAGGGTAGGAGAATGTGCATCACTGTGCTTTCTCTGTCCCGTATTCTTTTTTTAAATCTTCAAAGCACATATTCCAGGAAGCTGCATAATGGCTGGCAGGTGGATATGTATTACGTTATTTCGTAGCATGAACGGTGATGCTGGCAAGTTCAGGGACAGATGGGAGAAGAGCTTTAGAGAAACTGAGGACACACTAATAAGGCTCACATTCACCCAGTATATCCTGAGAGCATGTCTGTTAGTTTGAGAAGCAGAGAAGAGAATATGGGGATTTTTAGCATCCAAGCAGTTACTGGTTTAGAGCTTACAATTCTGAATACAAGCCGAGTCCATGATCCTCACATTGCCAAGGATGAAGCCTTGCAGCACCACATAAAAGGAAAAAAAAAATCAATACTGTGAAACTGAAAGGTTCTTTTTTGAGAGGGCAGCTCATTTCCACATCGAAGGTTGTCTCTCTCTCTATTCTGTCAGTTATTTCCCCTACTATATATATATATTTATACTTTAATAAAGAAAATGGGTCAGGGGTAAAAAAAATTAAATTGATTGTTTCAATTCGACAAAAGATATTGTTCGTATGGTGTTTAATTCTTTGACACCGCATTTGTATTATCTGTGTTTTTCAGTCTATGTCAATGTTTGTCTTTTGTTTCAGGAAAAAAATACATATTACATCTACATGACTTATAATTCTGAGCTTGATTTCCCTTCTATTGTTCATTTGCTGAACTGTTTTAAACTAATTAAGCCCATGTGATGTGACACTGCAATCGCTCTAATGCCAAAAGTTATGCAGCTGATCCTCACCGGGGTCCAGCTTGTTGGCAAAAACATTACGGGGAGCCATAATAAACGTTAAGGGTGCAGGATTTAATACGGTTTTAGCGCCCTTTATATCACCAAAATTGACCAGTAAACTGAAGATTGAAGTGTTTAAATCAATTTGTCTTACAAAGACAAATTTCACTTTAGCTTTGTGGTTCTGATCTCCCTCGGAGCTGTTAACAATGGTACATGATTGGCATCTGGCCCAAGAAAGATTGTAGACTGTGGTTGAGTTTAACACTTAAACCTGTGGTTTTTAGTAAATCAGTGGAATTTTTTTTAGTTTTTGGCCACTTCGTCTACTATTAATATAAAAGTGTCACACAATAAATGTAAATTCCAAGCATTTGTTAAAGACTTAATACCCAACAATGAGTTTAACGAGCTTCAGCCTGTTTTAATGCCAACTATTAAATTATCCATTTAATTGTATTTAATATATTTGCATATATAGTACAACTGAACAATTGTGTACATATAGTCATGCAATTAATAGTTAAATCTTGACCATTTACTTACCACATATATGGTAAGTAAATGGTCTTAATACTAATAAATAGAATGCGTCATTAATTGCTTGCTACTCCTATTTTGAAAAAGTGATTTAATGTCTTCTCTACCACGCCGTGTGACTTATCTATAGTCTAGTCATTGGTCCAAAAAAATAAATCATCCACTGTTTGACTTTCCAAGACTCATGTTGTGGAGGATTGTCTCCTTGCTGCAGTTCAGCCAGATGAAATCCTTGTGAGCCATGGCACCTTATTCCTGTTCAAGCCCAGAACCCCTCCAAATTGTAGAAACACAAAGCCGTTATGAATTTGTTACCTCCCTTCATTTTATCTTGGGCTGCAGGCAGTCTTTCCTCACAAAGCGACACAGTGACTACAAGCTGTGCCCAGCCAGGTTTTCCTTACTGGAGACTTTTTCTAAAAAGTATGTTATCAGACAATTATTCAGTATAGGACGTAAGCCTTTCATATCTCCCTATGTTGAAAGCTACTTTCACCATTCTGCACCATTTGGGTAGGCCCTCTTGCCCAATTAGCCACCCTAAAGCCTTTGTACACGTTGGACAAAAGAAAAAACTAATGTTAAATGAACTCATTATTCGGTGGTAATTACGTGACGCTCAAAAGCATATTCCATCTCCTCTTTTCTTGACCAGGCGGCAGAGGAAGACAGAGTAGATATGCAGTGGTCATTTAAATGGGGAGCACCGCGAGGTTAGCATTGGACGGCGACAGCATATCGCTTTCAGAGATCAAGACATAATGAGCTGAGACCTGAGAAGACACTTCTAGATGCGTTTCTTTCATAGACCGCATTACCATGTCCTTGTTTTTCAGATTCAATTAAGGCGGCTGTATTTGTTGCATATTTCAGCTCAGTTTAATGTTTACTCGGTGTCACAGTGAAAGGCTGATGATGTGTTGGGAAGATAACATGGAGTGCCAAGTGAGGAATAAAGTAAAGAAAGGAATTACAAAATGAAAAAAAAGTATAAAAATCGTTTTCATTGCAGTTAATAATGATGCTCACCAACATTAACATTAATTAACATTAATGTGTTTTTGCCCATTCAAAGTTCAAAATCGACTTACTTTTTGGATTAATCCAACTCAATGATGAGTATGATGTATTTTTTATACAAATAATTCCATCTACAATGGGGGATTTTAATCCGTATATATTCAATCTCAACATCCCTCTCTACAGGGTTGTTAGTTACATAGACAACAAAAACATAAAAAAGTTCAAGGTAAAAAATAAGACATTGGCTTTTAACACAAGCCGCTGCTTCCTATTGGGAATGCCTTGTGCAATATATTGTAAATTATTTTTAAGAAAATAAAGAAAAACTACTGTGGCCCTGAAGTGCAAATCACAATTGCAAATAGGAAAACACAACGACATTAACTTCTTACGGAAAGGGTAGGGCCTATCCAGCTGAGGACGGACCCTTCTGATTGGACAGACAGACTGTCTTTCAACAGGAAATGAGTAGTAGAAAAAAACGAAGGCTAAAAGACAGCAAAAAAAGCCCCAAAACAATACTAATTATTTTATTTACACTTAACGATAAAAAGGTTAAGGTACTTTGAATCCTCCTCGTCACTTTCCGTCTCAGGCCAAAGGCTTTAAGAAGGTTAAAAGACAGTCTGTCTGTCCCATCAGAAGGGTCCGTCCTCTGCTAGATAGGCCCTACACTTTCCGTAAGAAGTTGAGATTCATGATTTATTGAAGTGTTTTTCTATTTGCAGTTGTGATTTGCACTTCAGGCCCACCGTAAAAAACACTTAAACGCATGGAAAATGTCTTAATGGTACAACTCTTAAAGATTGTGTTAATTGAAAGACATTTGCTGAACAACTTCTAACCTCTAAAATCAACTGGATCAACAGTAAAAAAAAGATGAATGGACATTGGAGCAGGGTAGCCAGGGAAAAGGTCTTTCCTTTTCATCTTCATTGGTTATAGTTGCTTTCAGATCTCCATCTGAAAGCTGAAAGTGTGCTTCTGGATGTCACTTGTGAGGTCCTCACCTTCAGAGTGGTATCAGCAGAAGGTAATATGTGCAGAGGGGACCATCTGGCGTGGCTGTCAGGGTACCAAGTGACTTTGGCCGGGTCTGGACCTGGAATTGCAGAAATGGCACTAATATCACATTCGGACCCAGGAGTAAAAACCGTGTTCCAACAACCAGAGCGCAGGTTCAATTACAAAAATCTTTGGGAGGAAAAAATGGATCAGAAAAATAAGTTAAATGCCAGATAATCTTCTAATTCATGAAATTAATATTAATTTGGAAATATAGAACACACTGTTGATTGTAGAAAATGGCCTATTTTCCTAATCACTTAGTGTTTACAAGAAAAGCATGAGCTTCCTGCTCCAATGCTGACGACACTATTTGGTGAGACATGCAGCCCTACGGAGCACCTTATTTTCATGTATTAGCATAACTCATGTGGGTATTCAGTCTGCAGATTTTTTTATTCATGTTCATCAGGGTGGCCGTAGTGCTGCACTTAGCGGTAACCAATGAATGCAAATGTTTCATCTTTTTATCTATGTTAATGAATAGCAATCCACACAAATTGATCAAATGTAAATAGCCATACACAAAAATGACACATGCAATTCAGTCACAGTGCATAGGGCAACACATTAACACAGAACAAAAATTACACCTTGCAATTATTCATAGTAGCAACACAAATCAATTCATAAATGAATACAATTCATAAAATAAACTTGCACCCTAGTTTCACAGAGATTAAAGGAGGACTAGTTCAACCATAAAGAAAGCTGTCAGCGCTCCCGATTTGCATGTGTGGGTGTCACGGTCATTTACATATCTCTGTCAGAATACGAAACAATGATTGCCACTTTGCCTTAAAAAGTCATTAACTTCACGCAGGATGCAATTACAAAGGATCCATGCTGCCCTGACCTCTGACAGCGACTGTCTGCTTGTTGGTTGACGGGCCGGAGATGGATCTAACTGGGAGCCTAATGGCTCCAGCAGGGCATCAACAGACATTCCAGATCTCCAAAAGGAATGTGTTCAACTGCTTTCTCGTAATGAAAATGGTTTATGTGAGTATATTCAAACAACAAAAGCAACCAACAGCACAAATGTTCTTAAACTTAAATTAATTTTCTCGCAACATGACACGAAATGCGGTTGCTGCAATGGTGCGATTACTGATATGTCATTGTGAAGGTGAGATGAGGCATGTCGGCAAAAGGCCCAGCAATACTCCTCCTACCCGCAACAGCTCAAACCATTTTGTTCGAGTTAGTAAAGAGAATTACAGGAGCTCGAAAGATAAATTGTTTGTCTTTATTTTACTATGTTAAACAATAATGTTGCTAAAAGCTAAAGGAACACCAAGGCAGCCAAAGCTAACATGACACTACACAGGCAGCTGGTAAGATACAGAAAAGCAGGAAAACATCAAACTGCACAAAATTGCAGAGCGTCAATGGTTTTCAAGGATATTTTTGAATATTGGCGAATATAGTCATGACATGATCATATGAAGTATGGCCATAGTAATTAAGGGATTTTCACACATTGTAAAATGTTTGTTGCAACATGCGTCCTTGATCAATAGACTCTAAATTTGGAAGAGAAAAGTTTCCAAGCTCTATGCAGAAATACACTATAAACACATCAAAGTCATTCCATTGACCTTGTGCAATTGCACATGTTGTCATTTTGGATGGCACTGCCAATTTACACACAAAACATTCATCTAGAAGGACTTTTTGCACAGCAGGGTAGCAATTAAGCTTTTGCTGATTTACCGACAGCTCTTCCTACATTTGTCCAAATGTTCTTTTTTTTAACTAAAGTCGATCCACACTAGAGAAAGAGAGTTGCTGTTCCAAATCACTCCTTGGCTTCCACTGTGTTGGGGATGTGGTTGTTTTTAGGTGGATCCCACTTGGGATGCTTTTTCATCCGTCCCCTCCAGGCTCTGATTTCGGCAGCTTGACTGTGTGGATGACATTTCTCATCCCACTCCTGCAGTGTCACTCAAAAGCCAATCTCTGTATCTTGTCCTTTAAGGGTCTTCATGGATTTGTTATCTCATGTGTTGACACTGTAAGGATTTCTGGCATATAGAATGATGGATTCATGTAATCCTTTTACAATAGCTCATTTGCATAGTCACTTTTCCGCCTGGCAACATTAATTATGGGTACAGCTCTGTGGATACGTGTCTCTTATGTGTCATCATTGTCAACTAATTGCAATAGATGGACTTGTTGTGGGTTGTGCTATTAGAACTCTTATGCTCAAATTGTCATCACCTGGTCTTACAGGTGAGCCCATTACCACAGAAAAACTGTGCATGAACATGCATACTGTGTATATACTGGGGCATAATTCAGAGACTTGTTTTTGAGAGGAGCCATTTCATTAGGATTTCAATTCCCTCGCCGCAAAACAAATGAACTGTGTGTTCAGATGTTGAATTAATTGCTAGCAATGGGCTACTGTGCATGGCGAGCTCTGCTGTCACAGTGAAATGTAATTTATGCAGTGCAAATGAAGAGGAATTACCATGCCATGATTCCAACAACCAACATTAAAGGGAACATGTTGCGCTCACAACGACCCCACTTCTTTTCAAATTCCAAGAATCATGTTTCAATATTGTATGATTTTTGTTTGTTTTTAAATCACTTATTTCCTATTTAGTTGGAGGGGATCCCTGGGATGAAGTTAAAATATGTTGAATGTGGATATTTGTTGGGAAGAATATTATATTACTCAAAAAATAGCATTGGAAGGAAATCATCAAAAACATATATATATATCTCAATCATGTTTGATTTTGAGTCTGATATTGTGTGTGTGTGTGTGTGTGTGTGAACGCCTGTCCATCCTGTTTTACATAATCGTTCAGATCGGGAATGTCGTGTACTCATCACACACCTCCAACAAGTTAAAAAATAGAATATGAAAATGAATCCAGAACATTTGCACATGTCGGTGGATATATTTTTCTCAGCCAAACAGGAAGCTAAACTAAAACTAAAGCAAACAACACTGAATTGCTAACCGAGACAAAACTCCAAGGACAGTGATGGAAGTATAATTTCTGCAGATATGCAGTCCTCCCGTTTCCCTGCACCGAGGTTTCCACAAAGGTCTGCCTCTGTGCGGAGTAGTTTATCTTCACTCTTTTCAACATTACTTGCCCGGTGTGTGTACACACGCAATCACATGGCTTTAGCCTGGCATCTCCATGTTTTATAGCACTTATACAGCTGAAAGTTCTTTTTATGCAGGCAATTCTCAAAATTCTAAGTTGTTGTTTGTGTGTTGTGTTGATTTATTTCTTCACAAACAACATGTAAACTGAAATTACCCATCAGCACACTAGCAGGGGTTCTCCTTTATCCCCACGGCAAAGAACTATCCAGATAGACAAAGTAGTTACAGTTTTTATGATGGTTTTACCATTTTCAGAGACGCCAAATAAACAGCCTCAGATTGGAAAAGTGATTTTTCTCTTTGTCAATAAATCACATGTAACAGAGATGGGGACTCGAGTTTGAGACTCGGACTCGAGTGCAACTTAAGTCGCACACACGGTGACTTCACACTTGACTTGAGACTCGAGCTCAGAGACCTGTGAGCATCTCCGACATGTAAACAACAAGGCATTGATCCGACTAACTCGTCTTTTCATCAAAAACCTGCTCGTTCCTCCCCCGTGCTATAGATCCCTGCTGCTGTCACACATACTCAATGTTGAATGCTGAAAGTAATTAAGTTGGACCTCATTTTGCAACATTTGCTTAAAATGTTGATTTTTCTTTTTCCTTTTAAATGAAATAATGTGCTCACGTATTTAAGATTTTCCTTCAGTAGGAACGAAAAGAAATTTGGGCTGAAGTTACAGACAATTTAGAGAACCTGAATAATATTTGTTGACTTTTGTCTTTTCCCAGCAATACAATTTGCCATCGCCAACTGCATCCTTCAATTACCTGACGCCTTAATTTTTCTTGTTCGAGTGCTTGTTCCGAATCCATGGCAAAATGCAAGTGTCTGTGGCCACATGCTGGTGAACCAGATAAAAGAGTACACGCCCACATCTACGCTGCCAACTTGATCAACACCACCTGCCATCTGCCCTCACAAGCAGCAACTCGTCATGACAAATTGCATCAATACACACGCAAGCAAACGCCGCCGACTCGTTATAATGGAAGCACTTGTGTTGCTGTTATAGTCCTGCGCCGTTGCAGGTTTGCATCCATGCATCTCTTTGGAAAGAAAAATGAGTCTCAAGGGGGGTGGGCAACGAGGGACACAGGTGTCAAACTCCACACACGTAATGAGTAATGGAAGACTGTGCCCATAAGTGGCTCCACTGACCTTTTGGTTATTCATAACAACACATAGCATAGCGGGGGAACAACATGCAGCATTAATTGCTCCGAACCAGACGTTATTTTCTGTTGGAAAAGATCAGTGGAACTAACTGAGTGATGAGGAGTGGGTGTTTTGTGTTGGAAGTGATCGGATGCTGGCTGGGAAAACAAAAAGTGGCATTTTTTTGAATCTTTGGTAAGGCTTGGACGTTGGCTCGCTATCAGCGTGACAAGGTCAGGCTCTGTCGCCTGGCACTCCTGAGTACATATATATGAATGCAGTGCCGTGCAGATGAAGCAGCTTATATAAATCCTGTGTTCAGACCCTTGTTTCTGCTCAAATGCGGCTTTCTATCAGCTGTCACGGGGGGGGGTGGGGGGGAGCTGATTTATTGGCCACTGTCTTTTATTCTCTCACGCTCGGCATTTTGAAGTCAGAGATGGGAACAACGATGGTACACAACATTGACAGGGATCATTTTCAACATATCAAAGGCTTCAAAAGCCATCCAACAAGAAGCCCATGAACACAAATCTTCACCCAGTTGACCCAGTTCTCCGGCGCTCCGGTGGCAAACACGACGATGGCATATTTCATTCGGAGACAAAAATCCTTTCTTGATCGATGGCGCCATCAACGGTCAAGTTCACCAGTGTGACCTCTGCTCCCGCCGTCTATAATGTTGCCGGTTTGTCCCGTGCTAATTGGCACTTTTCAGTTCATAAATCACTTTTAAAAAGTCTCCGAGCAGCACCATTCTCGGAGGTTTCGCTAACCGCGTACAGAGTGACCTGAACCTTCTCATTAGAGAGGACATGCGATACATTATTTTCCTCTAGTTATCTCCGCTGAGTGATCTGCCCAACTTAAGTCATCAGAAAAGGAAGCCTAAGGCTCGGGGCCATCAAAGCTGCGCCAGGATTTCTTTTTTTGTGAGTCCCTATGCTACTTCCTGTCCCATTTACTAGTCAGTTACAGGCTTCCAAAGATAAAATGGATGAGATTACCTGACGCACATCAATAAAAACAAATCACTGCTCATGAAGGAGGAAATAAAGAGGTTAATTTATTGCTATAGTGCTTCAGAGAACGGACATAATTTATCAAATCAACATCATTGACATGCTCTCAGCCTGTGAATGTAAATGAAGAGTGCCTCGGAAATGAGAGGTAAAGAGACATCCTTTAGAAACAATAAGTTAACGCATGAGTGACTTTTAACTCTGACTCGGGCTCATCATTTCAAACTCCTAATGAAAAAAAAACCCCATCAATGCCATATAAAAAAAAAACTGACATCATAAACTGCAATAACTTACGTGTTAAATTAAATTTGTATTATGTAGAAAACCACAGCTCTGCAAATGACATCTTCATTCAAGCTGTAGTTTGTCTTTTAATTACCATCTTCCTAGAATGGCTTGAGACAGTTTGCCCTGGGGGGGACTCCTGAGTATTGGAGTGGGCTAAGCATCATTTCATTAGTTGTGATTATATTTCTTTAGTCATTGCGATTTATAGGTGCCAATTCTCCAAACAGCAGTAATGAGTGGGTGGCAGCTCTTGCTGGCGGCGGAGGTGTGGTACTGTTCTTTTCTACAGTAAATAATAAGCTCATTAACTGGTGGAAATGTTTTTAAGAGCTATTATCTGCCCCATTTCCCTTTTTAATTAGCCAACTGTCTCCAAGACCTGCATGCGCAGCTTACACACAATTTACTTTTTTGTGAGACGACGAGAGAAAGTTGAGTGAAACTAATCTAACATAATGGCGATGCCAGCATTTTGACAGGTGAGATACACTAGGGAATTTGTCATCCTGGAGAAAACACTCCCAGGCCGAGAGATACGATGGCTTGTGCCTGTGATAAACATGCTCCTGATGCGATGTGCTACAACATGGGTTTGATTACTATAGAGTTTAAAGTGCTTTAACCTGTAATTGCATTCGACGTTGATTTTGTCTGAGAGAAAATGAAAAGATGAATGAAAGACGTTTGAATTCATAATACTACTTGATTCGTTGACAAAGAGGGGATTTGCAGCACACAAACTGCAGGCAGTGGTTCAATCAAACAATTTGATAGGAAACAAAGAGTCAATTTAAACATCCTTCCGTTGAAGTTTAAAAGAAAACCACCTTCGAGCCATTACCTTCATGAATGTCTTCATGAAATATCCTTACAGCTGTGAGCTGAATGTAATTAGGTTGGACCTAATACTTCTCATCTGATAATTCGGCCTCCTGCAGAAAAGAGTGGGCAATACTGATTGGTCATTCTGCCTCACACTGTGGCTTGGGGACCGGCCTCATAATGAGAGCAGTGTGTGGCCATAAAGTTTCAATCATGAAATATTAAATTCATATTAACAGTTGGAGGAGTTGAGGCCAAGCCTGTGCAGGTAGTGAGCGGCCCAGTGAGCAGAGACTAAAATGCATATAACATTTAGAGCTTAAGACATTGCGTCATTCAATATGAGTGAAAAACAATGTTGAGCAAAAAAATGACAGCCTATAAAGAACCCTCTTCTAACTTCAATTGAGGACCAATGAAAGGTATGTATTGTGCGTTCTGTAAGAGGCATCTAACACTTGTGAAAATAGGGACAACGATTTTTCAACCCACGTCTCTTTCTATCAGATAGAATGTTTCCTCCTTTCTCCCTCAAATATGTTTGTTTTAAAGAGCAATGCAAATGAAAGGAGATCACTGGCCTTGATGACCGCTGGCGGCAGATCAAATGCATCCAGACAACATTCCCTGACCATACCCAGTCTGAAAGGTCGTCGTGCAGTAAAACAAAGTCCATCTGACTTGCCCCGCTGGTGGAGCAGCCAGGAGAACACCAAACGACGGCTCATTCAGGAATCACAGCGATGGGAGCTTTTGTACAAGTCAATGATTTGGCTGTAATCAAAATATGAAACAGAAAGTAAAAGAAGAGACAGAATCAGGGCCGTTTAGCGCACTGGACAAAAGGTTTGCGAGGCATAATCAGGTGGCAGAACAACATTGCCAAGCCCAAGGCAAGTCCGCAGGCATGGCTAAAAATAAGAGGGCACATGTTTCCATGTAATTAAACATTTCTGAAAAAGCAGCAGGGTTTTCATTGTCAGTCAAATCAACAGTGTCCTCACACCTCTTAACCACCTGTCTATTGTGTATCCACATCTGGTCTGAATTTCAAAACCTAAATACAAGCAGATTTAAATTAAGCATCTCGTACATAACCATGAATATAATTCCACCTCCATATTATTATGAAGACATTTAATTACAAAGAGCCAACTGGAGGAAATGATCAAAAAGGGTTACCTGGGAGCAGAGACAGGGGAATTAACTAAAAGTCTTCAATTACACTTGGTGGACATTAATCACTTGGAGAGATGAGGCTCATTTCCCGATCATCTTAATCTTAATAATGTTGCGGGTAGTTGAAAGGACTCCTGACTGGGCAGAGGCTCACTGTGCAGCACTTTATACAGTGCTGTCCTCTCCCCACAGTGCTGTCCCCTCCCCACAGTGCTGTCCTCTCCCCACAGTGCTGTCCTCTCCCCACAGTGCTGTCCTCTCCCCTCAGTGCTGTCCTCTCCCCACAGTGCTGTCCTCTCCCCACAGTGCTGTCCCCTCCCCACAGTGCTGTCCTCTCCCCACAGTGCTGTCCTCTCCCCTCAGTGCTGTCCTCTCCCCACAGTGCTGTCCCCTCCCCACAGTGCTGTCCTCTCCCCACAGTGCTGTCCTCTCCCCACAGTGCTGTCCTCTCCCCTCAGTGCTGTCCTCTCCCCACAGTGCTGTCCTCCTCTCCCCGCTGTCCTCTCGCCGGTGCCCCGGAGAGGAGCTGTGAAAGAAAGCTCTTCCGGGGAAACGCTTTCTTCATGTTGTGATTAGTCAGATAATTAAACTTAAAAAATAAAAATAAACTTAAATGAAATCATCTCAAATCACAGATGTCTTGCTTTATTGATTTGACTCAGCATTTTAGTCAAGAATTTTAAAAGTCTATATTTAATTGCATTGATGTAACAGGAATCAATGGTTAAATGGTATGAGGCATCACTGGTTGGTTTTTGTATTTGGTTACACTTTCTTAAAATGATTTACTACACCAAATTAAAAACTGAGAGCTGACCTTAATGTTGTTTTGACTGCTTTTTTCTGTTTAATATTTAATTTGAAGCATTCCTTCATACAAGTACTGCTAACTCACTACCGAAAAGAATATTTTATAAAAAATCAACAGCAACATGTTTATTTCTTATTATTGTCTGCACTTATTGTAAGTCGCTTTGGATAAAAGCGTCAGCTAAATGACATGTAATGTAATGTAATGTAATTTCTTAGCCAATTTAATTGTCAATATCTGTTACTATTTTTATTAATAAAAACAGTAAGACAATATTGAAAGAATCAGATCTGCACAAACAGCTATTGTTGGAAGGATTTCATTGTCGTGTACCATTTAAACTGCTAGATATTCCTTTGATCCAGAAGTCATCCTGCACTCTGTGATTATTTTTATGAGACAAGATGAATTACTAAACAATAATACATGTCATGAACCTTTTCTTTTCCAACGTGTTTAGTATGGTTGATGTACGGCTTCACCCAGAGCTGTAGACTGATAATTACAAACTCAATTCAAGCTCAAGATATGTATTCTAAGAAATATTTTTTTCTCACAATTGAATGCCTTTGTCTAGCAGTACACTTCCCTAATAGGGGAAGGCAACTGTTTGGCAACCAGGCTGCTAGCTCAATGAAACACTGGTAACCCAAAGCAGTAATGCAAGTATGGGCACAAGACTGCGTTGACATTATTGTCTTCCAAAACAGAAGCAGCACTGAGGCATACGTCTTCTTCTATCACGACGTTACCTTGAATGGCATTAGCGGACGCAAACTACCTATACTACTCTACTCGACTGGACAGCAAGCACTACATTCCCAGAGGAAGTGTCCTGTGATTTGAAGTGGCTGTCCTTCAAAATACAAGTTCTTTAATATCTCTTGTGCGTGTAAAAAAAAAATATATATATATATCTGTAAATCCATCATGACACATCATTGATTAACAGGTTAAGTCCAGTGTGCGTGATTGGAGCCCAAAACCAAGACAAAGAGGACACACCAGATGTGCATGAAGCACAGGGACCAGCTCTAGGTTGCATTCTTCTTTTTCTTTTTCCAGCCAGTCACATTTACTTAGTGCATTTTGTGACTTAAGTCTAATTGAAGCTCAAAAGGGAGCGGATGAGATTGAATTGTAGATTGAATTGCATCCCAAGGTCGTTTGAGCATAGAAGAGATATACAACTGTAATAGAGCTGCTGCTTTTGGTTACTGTCGGTGCGAAGTCTCCTCTCAAAAGCAATCATAAAATCCACACACTCGGTTCGGATTATTTCAGTTTATTTCAGTGATATTTCGCTGATTTTACTGAGCATGTGTTTTTTTAACGCTGGGCTTGAATGCTATTTGTCCGCCGTGTTTCTTCTCACAGTGGATGATAAAGTTCAGCACAACTTCCTGTAAGATCACAGCCCTTTTATCCACAAAGAAACTGAAGCTGTTTTATCCATGATTATTCCAACTTGGAACAAATTACAGCTCATTTAGAAGAACTTGACGAATATCTTGATTAACAGTGTGTTCCTACATTCACCAAAAGGGCTACTTGTCCTCTCCTGCACAGACAAATGTAATATTACCTGTATGCGATCTATAGTTTTGAATCTACATAACCTAAAATCAATGGTGTGTGCACATTTCTGCACTCAACACCGGCTGTGTGTTCTTATTGTCATTTGGTTCTAACAACGAGTTTAAATCCTATGAGCCCCCAGCTCCATTATTTTGATCTTTTAACCCTTTCTGAGCCAGAGTTCCCCTCGTAGCACGAGATAATCAAGTCCTTCATCAACACGCTATCACGTTTTTTAACGGTTTGATCTGATATTTATTATGTGTGTGTTCAGTTTATTTTTCCTTTTAAAAATGTTTACTACGGTTTGGGATTTGAATCTTATTAAAGCAAAGGTGTTCAGGGACAAAAATGTCAGGTAATGATGACTTTGCTTTAATTTCCTGATTTGCATATTGATTTGTTGGAAAAAAGTTCTCTCTCTCATAAAACATTTGTTTCTGTTTTAGTGATGATGACTGCTGTTGGATATTTACACAATCGTGGACATTTCAAAATATCACAATGAAGGATCCTCCCCGACCAAATTGTATAAAACAATTATAATACAAGTTCTCAATACAATATATTTTAATACTCTATTATTGTTGTACATTGCTATTCATTGACATTTGCAGAAGCGCAGTCTACAGTTTGGTAATCCTACAGCACCTTCTCTATCAGGGAATAACACCCTGAAGTTGAAAAATGGAATACTTTTGATTCCAGCCCAAATATGAGATAATGAGCCTGCAAAATCTGCTTTCAAAAACCCTTGAGTCATAAACTGCATACCATTAATTTATGCAGCAAAGATTTATGGGACTGCTTCAAAAGGCGAGGCAAGGTGAGTCTATTTATTCAGAGCGTTACATAAGAAATACATTGTATGAAAATAAGTGCATCGTAAAACAGGTAAGAAAAAACATTTCAAAATAAAGCGGAGGTCATATTTTCACTTATATTATTGCAGTATACATAAGTGATATATGATTCCCTGATTAATATTCAAATAAGAATAATATTTGTGTGAAAGAAATATCTGATACTCATTTGGTTTCTTGAATAATCACTGGGTCTGATCAGATCACAATAAACCCAACCACCTCATCTCGGACTCACGGGATTCTAACAGCAGGTCCTTCCAAGGTGAAGATCTTTAACGTCCCCAGCTTTTTTTTTTTTTTACCTGCTGCTGAATCATGTGTAATTACCAAATTCCTGCATGATCAATTGGTTGTGACGCTAATGGATCTCTCCCGCACAGTTCCAATAGTTCTCTTATAATAAACTTTTTTTCCTTTCACAGATTTAGGTAATATTATTGCTTTATATTTTGCTTCACCATGATTCCATGTGGTCTCAGTATGAGATATTTCAGTGAAGGTAAAGAAGTTCCAGAAAGACGTGCAGTGCACTTGAAGTTTTCTTGTTTGGTGGTGATGATTAGAGAGGAACTGAAGCAGCTCTCAGCCATACTCCAATAAGCTTCCCGTCACTGTAGCCCAGCAACGACTTCACACTTGTTTAGGAGGAGAGCAGATGAGGATGAATTCCTCCGTTAACCATGGTGGAATTCAACATGTAATGAAGGTTGGTCCACTAGAGATTGTGTGATTTGTGCAATATTGACCTGACATAACCTCACTTTCACGAACAGAGTAAATGGAAAAAAAAACACATTTTAAACATGTCTACTGTCATTTCACGTATGTGAATGTTAACACCATAAAACGGAAGGCAAGAGGTGAAACTCTGTACTTCTTTCTCATGTGGCTGATGCAGTAATAACTTCATTCATGACCTCCTGCTGCTGACCCAGGTTTCATTCATCATTTATCATCAGCTTGCTGTTTTAATAACAACATGCTGAATGAATGGGACAGTGAACCTGGACCAACTTGTTTTCTGCTCAGTAACGTGGTACAAAATAAAACTTATTAATGGCTGGTTGGCGCAGGCATGAACACTAGTATAATAAACAGCTCATGTAATATAAATTTGAATAGTATATTAAACGTCACAGGCATTTATTTTTACGTGCATTTTTGTCTCAAAATTTTAGGATTCACTTTGATAATTTCAATGGAAAGTATTTTTGGTATAGATTGTTTTTGTTTCACATTCCTGTCTTAATCATACAACGCATATCTTTTTTTCTCTCCGCTATAGGTTTTCAGAAAAGCTGTTGAATGTTGTCAAAGTTCAGTCTTTAATTGATTGCATGAAGTGGGTATTTCAGTTTAGACGTGTCAAGCTTATCATTGACAGTGATGCTCACCATCGGATAGTTGACTTCTGCTCAGAAGGGGTTAAATCCTGCCTCCATTTTCTAACCCAAAGCAGTGCTTGTACGCCTTGACGGACGCTGAATGAGTCTTGGATATTCACAGCCTGCTGTCTGCACATTTACATGCTAATTTCCTTGTAGACGTAGTCTGTATGGCTCAGAAGAAATCGTGCGATTCATAAATGGTTGTAATTATTAAGAAGGTACTGCACTGCAAAATGCGTGTCCCTTTTACACAAGCACTCAAGTTGCTTTTCATAGATACATCTCATATGCAATAACTCCTGTGACGCACACACCAAAAAAAGGCTGACCTGTCGATTAATCATCAGCATAGAAAACAAACGGCAGGACCTCAGGGACTGCGATGTTATAGATACCAGATAGCCTATAAATCTAAAAGGGACCTATAACTGGGGGCACAGAGGGAAAGCACCATGATGAATGCTGAAGTCTGTAGTCATCTCTTCTCATAAACGCTGTGGTGGGTTAAATTAATTTTACCGGCGAAGAACATTTGAAAGAAAGTGAATAATAAAAAGAGTCATTATGGAGTCTAACTTGTGGACATATTCATTGTGAGACTGATGTATATAAAGACAAAATGTGGTGTTAAAAACTCTATGGGCTATCCTTTTTAAAGCAACAAACCATGGGGATGAATCTACCGAATGGGTCCCTGCAGAAATAGTCCAAGCAGACATCAAACATGTTCTTTTAAGATAAAATCAACGTGGGGTGTGTACAACTTGAATGAGTCTTGGAAAACACCGAACCAAATATTCTTCATGACCATAATTGACGTGGACGTCCTGCTTAAGTCCTTCGGCCTGCCAGTGTGTCCACATGTGATCGCGTTGACACATCGCAAGAAAGAGGAAAAAACCCTCGACGGATGAAACTTGTTGCTGCAACTTGTGGAAGGCGTGAACGCCGGGGCCGTCTTTGATCCTGCAGCCTGTCACATTTCATTCAGGTCTGGTAGAGGAAAAGGAAGTGTCCCGCAAGGCATGTTTCATGATGGTACACTGGGGAAAAGCTGCTTGCTGCTGCGCTTTGATGGATCCTCCGACGTGCTGGGCTCCGTAGTTTACTGCAGCACAACAGAGACGCTTCTTGCAATCTCAGGCATTTCACGAGACGAAAAAGTGCAAAAAGTGCTGTTGAGGACGCTTTAGACCGTGCTGTTCCCTGTGTGTGTGTGTGTGTGTGTGTGTGTGTGTTGGTGGATATGTTATATGTGGACTTTTCACCTGATTACACACCAGCATTATGAGGACCTATATGGTATATACGAACCATGCTGAGGTCCTCATAAAACAAAGAGTGTAAACGGCTTATAACTGTTTAAGTAACATACTCTCTCTTTTTCGTGGAAAGTCCTTTTTTACCACTTGACCTGATTTCTGTGTATCACAGTGTATAGAACAGCGCCGCGTAGCGTCCTGACCATGCTGGTGCTGTTTCATACACATTTTGACACACACGGTTAAAATTTCGCGGGCTGCCTTGTGATTGGCTGGTTTTTCCTGCGGAGCGGGACAGGGTGAGTGACGTCGGAGGGGCGTGTCAGTGACGTTGGAAGGACTTACGGACGTCAAGTACAAGGTCTATCAGCCCTTTAAAGATGGAGACAGGCTTGAATACCTAGCTCCGAGATGAGACCATGTGAGGTGAGATATGATGGCATGCTTTATGATTTTTACATACGAACGTTTTTTAAAGATGAAGACATGCATGAGTAGCAAGCTCCGTGAGTAACGTTAGCTCCGTGTGTAGCTAGCTCCGAGTAGCTCCGTGTGTAGCTAGCTCCGAGTAGCTCCGTGTATAGCTAGCTCCGAGTAGCTCCGTGTGTAGCTAGCTCCAAGTAGCTCCGTGTATAGCTAGCTCCGAGTAGCTCCGTGTATAGCTAGCTCCGAGTAGCTCCGTGCAGCTCCGTGTGTAGCTAACTCCGTGTGTAGCTAGCTCCGAGTAGCTCCGTGTGTAGCTAGCTCCGAGTAGCTCCATTAGTTCCGAGTAGCTCCGTGAGTACCGTTAGCTCCGAGTAGCTATCTTTGTATAAAACGGAGCTAGCTACAGTTACGAATGGAGGAGATGAGACCGTGTGAGGTGAGATATGATATGCTTTGTGATTTTTACATAACGGACATGCTAGGGACTTTTTTAACTTCTACAGTTAATCTTAGAGCTTCTAAAGATGTTCTTAAATTGTGAAACAGTGTCAAAAAAATGTAAATGGCGCTGTTAAGGATTTTATTATTTTATCTCCGTTACTGATTTAAATGGATATAGAATGTTTTCTGATCGTACATGTTCTATAAATAAAGATAAAAATGCGTCGGTTGCTGGGGTACCAAAGACATGCATGTATTAACTATTCAGTTTTTACTTGATCGCTTTGGTTTGATGTTTATTGTTAAAATCTTGAGAAATATTAAGGAAAGCCTTCTGATCGTCCACCCACTCCCTTTCTATCTGCTACAGATGACCACTGCGAATGAGCTGATTGAGTCTGCTGCAAGTGACGAGGCCAACAAGATTGAGACCTCTGTGGATGGTCTGAGTCCAACATGTCCACAACATGGTACCCCCAAAAGGGTTGAAAAGGTAAACTAAGTCTAAACTTAATTACTTGTGAAAAAGCATTCAATCATGTTTCATGTGTGTGCAGTTGCTTCATTAAAACCCTAAATATTCTCTATAATGGTACATTTCCAGTTTCTCTATACATTGTCCTTCTCCTTTTCTATCTGCTACAGATGATCACTGCGAATGAGCTGATTGAGTCTGCTGCAAATGACGAGGCCAACAAGATTGAGACCTCTGTGGATGGTCTGAGTCCAACATTTCCACAACATGGTACCCCCAAAAGGGATGAAAAGGTAAACTAAGTCTAAACTTAATTACTTGTGAAAAAGCATTCAATCATGTTTCATGTGTGTGCAGTTGCCTCATTAAAACCCTAAATATTCTCTTTAATGGTACATTTCCAGTTTCTCTATACATTGTCCTTCTCCTTTTCTATCTGCTACAGATGATCACTGCGAATGAGCTGATTGAGTCTGCTGCAAGTGACGAGGCCAACAAGATTGAGACCTCTGTGGATGGTCTGAGTCCAACATGTCCACAACATGGTACCCCCCAAAGGGTTGAAAAGGTAAACTAAGTCTAAACTTAATTACTTGTGAAAAAGCATTCAATCATGTTTCATGTGTGTGCAGTTGCTTCATTTAAACCCTAAATATTCTCTATAATGGTACATTTCCACTTTCTCTATACATTGTCCTTCTCCTTTTCTATCTGCTACAGATGATCACTGCGAATGAGCTGATTGAGTCTGCTGCAAGTGACGAGGCCAACAAGATTGAGACCTCTGTGGATGGTCTGAGTCCAACATGTCCACAACATGGTACCCCCAAAAGGGTTGAAAAGGTAAACTAAGTCTAAACTTAATTACTTGTGAAAAAGCATTCAATCATGTTTCATGTGTGTGCAGTTGCTTCATTAAAACCCTAAATATTCTCTATAATGGTACATTTCCAGTTTCTCTATACATTGTCCTTCTCCTTTTCTATCTGCTACAGATGATCACTGCGAATAAGCTGATTGAGTCTGCTGCAAGTGACGAGGCCAACAAGATTGAGACCTCTGTGGATGGTCTGAGTCCAACATGTCCACAACATGGTACCCCCAAAAGGGTTGAAAAGGTAAACTAAGTCTAAACTTAATTACTTGTGAAAAAGCATTCAATCATGTTTCATGTGTGTGCAGTTGCCTCATTAAAACCCTAAATATTCTCTGTAATGGTACATTTACACATTGTGTGTGTGTGTGTGTGTATATGGTGTATGAGGACAGTGGTGTACAAGGACGTTAGACATCGGAAATTAAAATCAGAATTGACATCCTCGATTTAAATCTACTAGGTGTGTGTAGTCGCCTCTCATGGTGTATGGGGACAGTTTTATATGAGGACATTCTCTGAATCTACTAGGTGTGTGTGTGTGTGTGTGTGTAGTCACCTCTCATGGTGTATGGGGACAGTTTTATATGAGGACATTCTCTGAATCTACTAGGGGTGTGTGTGTGTGTGTGTGTGTGTGTAGTCGCCTCTCATGGTGTATGGGGACAGTTTTATATGAGGACATTCTCTAAATCTACTAGGTGTGTGTGTGTGTGTAGTCGCCTCTCATGGTGTATGCGGACAGTTTTATATGAGGACATTACACTCTCTAACTCAACAACGGTGCTTTTGAGGAACTAACTGCTCAAAACATAACTAAACTTGGTACACACATTTAATGGCAAAGATTAAGTTACCTGATTTGATTGTAGTGCTTCAAAATGGCACTTTGGTTTAATTGTGCCCCTTACAAATCAATCATCCAGCCCCCAGCTCAACGGTTGACCTACATGTATGAAACTTCGTAGTCATGTATAACGCATGTAAACTGAAAGTGTCTTGGGATAGCGCCCCTAAAAAACATATCTCTTTGTTGTGAAAGCATACAGATGTCTCACTATATGACTGATTGACCTGAAATTTGGCACACATGTGCTTATGAAATACCAACAAGACACTGTTGAATATACATTATATATACTTTTTTTTCACAGTGTCTAAAGCATCACCTGGTGTGCGCAACAATATCCTCTTTGGACAAATGTGTGGGACCTGTATCCTCCTTCAAGTGGGTTGGCTATGAATGCAGAGGTGAGCTATTTAGTGAATTAGTACAGAGTTTGTCTTTAGGTATTGGGTCGATATATTTGCTGTGTTCTAATGTACACACCATTCTATAATGAAACTCTTACGACAAATAATTCTTCGTTCACAGCATAATAAGCTAATATATCAACTATTTCTCATAATTGTGAAATGTGTAAACATCTGTTGTGATGAAGTTGAAGTAGTTGGTGTGGAATATCATTCAGATTACTTAAAAGGTGTTTTATTTTGGCACTGACCAGATCTGTTGTGGTTTAATGCTAGAGGTTTTTCTCCAATACACCTGTCATTACAGTTAAAGGTACAAACATGGGCATCAATTATTTCTATAAAAGGGGAACCTTTTGCATTATGCATTTCAGATCTCTATTGATCTGACAACAACTTATAATAAATCTGTGGTATTGAAACTTATACTATATATTCAAAATGTCTCAGTTTGTTCAGGAGTCTGGCATAAATCCTGCCTCAGAAAAAGGGTTAACTCAAAGTAAAAATGTGCTAAATTAATTGTACTTGGACACAAAAAGGCCAAAATATTAATTATTTTTGTGTGATTGTCTTTGTCTACTTTGTGTATCAGGAAAGGATGCTGGGTCCAGAAGAGGGACAAAGAGAGCGTGGTCTAATTGTGAGGTTCATGCGGTAATGCGGCACTTCAAAGACCATATTCGTAAAGGTCACCTGGCCACCAAGAACGAATGCAGTCACTGCAAGTTGGTGGAAGGACCCGTCTTGGAACAAAGAACTGTGAAAAATGTCAGAGACTTCGTCCGGAATCGGGGAACAGCTGAAAAGACTATCCCAGCTGTAAACAAACATGCGTTTTTGTTATTTGTTCTACATCCTTTTTGTCTTCTAATCTGTTTACATGCAAAAGTATACACGCACAAGTCATTAACCTCATCATAATGTAATAAGAGACGTTAGAAATTCTTAATGGATGAAATCTTCAAGTTTGTGCACGTTTTCCCCTTCATTGTCTTGAGGTAAATTTCCATGGTGCGATGAAAAAATGTTATGTATGTCTTGCTTATTGCTCTGTCAAGTCCTTTGTCTTCAAGTCTTCTGTCAAGCAAGTCTTTTGTAAACAATTGTTTCATACAATAGTTTCCAAAACCACTGTAGTCTGGTTGCTTGTGTCCTGAGTGGGACAGTAATAAAAAAAAAATCGCCCCAGCTCGTTGTTGTCTTTATCATCTTAAATGAAACCCAGGTTGTAGGGGCTGATCTCCCTCTGCATAGATAGATCTTTATATAGTATAGATAGATTTCTACACATACTATCTCACTTTGAGGGGCCAAATTTGTATGCCACTAATTTGGCCATCCTTTAACATTATTTTTTATATTAAATTGATGGTTCCAGTAATGCTGTGTCCAGTCTGTGTGTATTTATGTTAATGAGGAGGGCGGGATCATTGTCCCTTTAAAGACCCAATAGTGTTTTTTTGGTCCTTATAAGTCATACTTTTGTCAAAATAAAAATGTCTACCTATACCACGGTATAATTAGGTTGCTGTGTATGAGGTTGTGTAGGTTGTATCTGAAATCTAAAGTGAGCTGATTTTTTTTCTGATTTTTTTAAGTGTTTTAACCTAACTGCCAAAGCTGTAGGACTTCAGGAAAGGGTAGTCCATCTAAACCACACCCGGGCCTGTATGGCGAAAAAGTCCACCTAATACATATCTACCTGTATGTGTGTGTGTGTGTGTGTGTGTGAGACACCAAAGCAAGGTGGTGAATTTATAGTGCGGCCAACGGCGAGTGTTAAACCTTTATAATGGACATATTATCCACTGTGTCTCCATTTGTCTTTCAAGTAGCAAACAAAAACAACAATTCTGTTAGAAAGTCCCTGTTGGGAAAAGCAAGTGGTGGAAGATGAGGATTCCTGTTGCTGCGTTCAGCCATCTCACACTTTCTTTTCCTCAGCTCCTTGATTTACCTCAGCGGTGAAACCCCTTTGTTCTGATGTAGAATCGCAGATGACTTTGTGGATTTGTGACAAGTTTATGCATGAGGCAAAAATTCAGTATCCGCATGATGGTCAGGTTGGCTCCATCCCTTTGTGGTCCTGGTTACTAAGGGAAACTGCCCTTAATCTTTTAGGGAAAAGGAGCCATTTTGAAATCTTATTTTCATCTTTGAAAGTCAACGATGAGTCCTTGAGTTCATCTGATGTGCTCCAAGAGGCCTTTTTCCTTTGATTACTTTTTTTTTTGATCTTGCGTAAAACAGCTCTGCATAAAATTCAATACAATCAAATCGATAAAACAATGTACACATGCATGCAAGTTCACTAACAAATCTAAAGGCATCTAACGTCTGTGTGTTCCTACCCTGCTGATGTAAAAAAAGAAATAAAAATATTGAAACTGAGTGGGTTCATGGCACGCCTCCACTCTGTAGCTGATGTTGACAAGGACATTCAACTTAGTGAAAGCACTCTCATAATCTTATCTTCATGTTGTGTCCTTTCAGACCATGATGGTCCCACATATTTCAGAAATACAGGACATTGCCTGTTGTGAATTTGTGGTGCAGAAGATGATTTTGGAGTTAAAGCCAATGGAAGAACAGGCTGCTGGAGCACAGCTCTGTCCAATACTTCAACTAGTGGTATTTGCATATTGTAAGTGTCTCATTGTTTGATGGTAACTGCCAGAAGTGCTTGTTGAGAGTTGAGACTGCAAGCATGTGGAAGTTATTCAGAGCACACCGTGACAAAATGATACCATCTCCTGAATTGGTTAATTACCTGGCTAAATCAATATGAAATACTATTTTTTTAAGGTTGGTTTGACATCAATTTGTTTCATTTTGGTTCGCCCCAAAATCACAAATTTGCCTTGGAAGGCTTCATAGTCTGTACAAATGCAACATCCTTTGTCCTAAAACCCTCACATCTGTAAGAAAAAAAACTCTCCCAAAAATGAAAAAAAAACCTTCAATGGGGAGAAAAAATTGGAGGGATCTTTCTCCTTAGATGGGAGGAATAAAATGGATGTCATCTGTCCAGAATGAACAATGTGAATGATACAGTACCTTCAATTAATATAAAAAATCACGGCAGTGGGAGAATAATGAGACCATAAAGAAAACACATTGAGGTGCTGAAGGTCCAGGTCCACAAAACACATGTAGACCACACTAGGACCATACTATGAGCAGGGTGCCCAGCTCCCTCCAGGAGCCTTGCAACAGTAAGTTATGAATAATTACAACCAACAGAGATACACTGTATGGCTTTTCTATTTAAATCTGTAATGGTCTTTTTGATGTCCTGAACAATACCTGAATCAGAGAAACCATTAAATAGAAAGTTGGAGCCCTTCTCAGCGGCAGCCATTCCTCTGAACCTGCAGGAGCCTTTCAGTGATTATCAAGGTTTTGGAGAAGGTAATTGCCACATTAGCTGCTACTTCCCTTTGAGTTGCTAATTGTTTATCCAGCTAGGGAGCAGCTAAACTCCATCACTGGATATCTATGGTGTTTCTTGTTCCTCAAAAGGGAAGGGGGGGTGGGGGGGGGCAATTATAGGGTTAGTTGTAGTGAAATCATAATTGCAATTAAAGGCCTTTCTTTCCGGTGATGTCTACAATCTTTGTGACTTTAGAGGGAATCATAAAATGATAAAAAGGGAAAGGTTTTAACATTTCAAAGGTTTAGCTTGGATATGATTTATTTTTTATTTAGCAGTGAAATGAACCCTTTGTACTCCGACACATGATGGCTCATTAAAGCGGTCGCTGCACATGCAGCTTGAGGGGACCATTTCCTTATATTTGGCTCAACATACTGTACACAAGGCAGTGACCAGTGACATTTTTAACAAGCACCCAGATTGTCTTGGTACTGATCAACGGTGTTTCTCGGATAATAAGTGAAACATCGTGAGAGAAACTACAATGGCAGTAGGAATGATTATAAAATAAAATGATAAAAAGTTTGTGGTCGAATGAACAAGCCTGTGTAAATGAAAGCAGTAAAGTGCAGGGCAAAACTCCATCTTCCAGGGAAGATTCTGGTAAGATGCATTCAATCACAGAGCGTGACATCATGTGGTGCATGCTGCAGCCAGTAGATACAATCATTTAAGTTGTTTGCAAAAAAATGAATAAAGAAATCTAGTTGTTTGAATGAGAACATTTTCATATTTGGGGGCCGTACAACACTGCCATAGGTTTGGTCTGCATAGCGACACAACGCGACTTCATCACAGATATCACTGTAAGAAATGGCATCCTCGCAATCATAATGGGCTTCATTACGCCCAGAGCTATTAGTCATAGAAAAAATATGATTATGTTTAATCATGTTTGTTTATATGACCAATGTTTTAATACCGATTGATCCTTCCTCTTTGCCACTGGAAAAGTATCTGTGCAAACATAATAATTAGTTTTCCAAAATGTCTTTATCAACATGCATGTTCATCTAGCCACCTTTAGTCAAAAATTAAATATTGATCAGCTGATATAAAGCATAATCACTTGTTTGTGGCAACTGACTCAATCCTTAAAAGGTCCTTATTTATTGTTTATTCAAAATTCAATTTCTACATGCTTTACAGCCTCAATGGATGAAGATGATGCTTTCAGTTATGCAAATGGGAGTAGTTTTAATGAACGCTCCTTTTAAAATAAGTTAATTTGAATTCTGAGGCTCGTCTCACAGCACTGCAATTACACACACACGCAAACAGACACTTTGATCTAGATCTTTGACCCACACTTCTGCAGTATTGCATCCTGATTTGTTTTAATATAGCACAGGCAAATTGTGCTTGCACACTAACTTCCAACCCAATCAATAACGTTGCGTTTGTTCAGGTTCATTTTCTTTTTTTTTTACTGTAACATTTGCCAGTAGAATTATTTAATTGTATCTGTCTCACACCAACAAAATAATGGTTAAAGTTGATTTATAATTCTTGGAAACAATGATTTGTTGATGAACTGCTTTGACCTGTAAAACTAAACCTCTCTCTAACTTTGTAAAAAATAATCAAACCCAGATGAAGACTGCAAATAGACACTTTTTCTAATTTTTCCAAATCAGAATCTGCTTTATTTCAAAGTTTTTCAAGGTGTTTAAATTCAAAACACTCATTCCAAACAAACAGTTTAACAAGTTCTACAATTAGTCAATCAGGAACTGTCATTCATGTTGTTAGAGAGGGTTTTGCCACAAAGATTCACTGGTTTACCGAAAGCTCAAACTACAAGTAAACCCAGCAGGATGAAATCCAATAAACCCCCGCTGGATTAAACAGAAATGTTCTTGCGGAACACATGTAATTTTTTTTTTTTTCTCTCTTGCACTATTTCAGGACCCTGAATGGAGCGCACAGCACTTTCACTGGTCATGATTTATGGCAAAGTATAACAGCCATGTTAGAGTAACTCCAATTACACATCCTCTTTACCCGGTGAGGCCTAGATCTTCACACCCAGGATGCCTCTAGAAACCCCTTAAGGTCCGAAAAGTATCCAACGACTACATCTAAATCAGAGGGAGACGGGCCAGAGCTTGAAAGACTGCCTTTTTTTTTTGGAGAGAGACACTTCTGAGCACTTATCACTCTGATCAATGATTGACTCCCTTGGCGCATGCAGGTTTTTGAAGCAATTGGTCAAGATGTGAAGATGATCTTCTTCCCTTTACGGTCACCTCATAGAGCTATTTTTATGTCTTTATTTTTTTTTTAATGAGCACATTTCGACCTTCACAGATGAAAAAGTAGTTATTCGATTGTGCAATCGTTTTATCTCACAATTCTTAAGTGCACTCATTATGGAAAAAGAATAGTCCTTGGTATTAAGGTCAAATTACCTAAAATCAGCACATTAATATGTTTTTGTTCAACATAATCAGTCACTTATTAATGTGCATGATTTTAACTTTCCTCATTAGTACCTCTTTGACCAAAGGTAACTATGGTTCTTGTTCTTTTCACAACAGCATCTTAATCAGAGTTTTTCAATTCAGATATTAAAAGGAAATCTCCCTATATCAAATACCTTCAGATACAAAATAATTGAATATATATGCATCTCTTATGTTAATGTTCTGGACTTGTTCTGAAATTGGCCCTGGACTGGACTGATTATACAGTTGTTTTACCATACATTTTACAAACACTGAATAATAATTCAGCATTGACTCCGGTCCAACTGTCCTTGAATATGTTTTGTATTTTTCAAAAGTAACAGATACTTTTGAAGGTGATTCTTATTCCTGTTTGCACTGACATAACTTACACTGAAACCCAGACCATTTGCAGAATGTTATTATGAACATACATATAAGATGTTTTATCCTTTTAAAAGAACATTGGTAAAAGAAGGATGCTGTGAAGGAACCTCACATTTGAAAATGTCCAAATTGTAAAGTTCTAATTAAATCTGGCTACAATATGTGACTCCCGTCACTGCAGAGCCGTGCGGTTTTGTGCCTCCTCCTCTGTGATCACATGTTTATGTGTGTCGGTATGTGTGGGTGCTAAGAGATGCTAGACAGGCGTCAGACAGAAAAGCCCCCACTCGATGAATGACCTCCACCTGGCCACAGATGAGCTGAATGAGTTCTACTGTAGATTGAAAGACAATGGGACATACAGCGGTCTGCTTACGGGTAAGAATCAGATCATCAATGATTTGGGCCACCAAAACAACTCGGTGCTCAACGTTCTGAAGACATCGATGATTGTGAGTTTCAGGAAGAAACCACCTCCTGTTACTTTGAGCGCGCAGTGATGTGGATTGCTCGGGTCAATGTAAACAGCGACTGTACATTATCTCTGAATAATGCACCCCCCCTCCCCCCCATGACTCACTCAACCAATCAGAACGCTGGATTTCATCTACCTGTATTATAATGTCCAATGTTACACACCACCCGCCAAATTCCTTGTAGGTCTAACATCTCATGAATGTTCCTGATTCAATTCACAAGCTTTCTTCCCATCCTTAGCTCAGCGGTAGTCAGAACCTTGTCTTTTCTAGGTCCCTTACTGACTAACGCTGTCTCCTTGGGCTGTTTATCTGTTGGAATCTGTGACTAATATATTTTCCCGGTGCCCCGTTCCCCGCTGTCTATGTCTCAACAAGGACACCAGCACTATCACCGCCTCAACTCACCTCCTCTGCTCTACAAGTCACCAACCTCATACCTGGTCTGGCCAACTGGAGATCAAAGTGGGCAGTATCTGCCCCAAACCTAAAATTTGTTTGACACCCCTGGTCTAAAATGTCACCTGGAAACAAACAAAGCCCAAATGCCCCTACTTCCAAAAATGAATAAATACTTTAGTGAAACGCTGGTTAGTTGTAAATTGATTATAGGAATTCATCAATAAATTCCACTAATTTACTAGCAATACGGAGGCTGATAAATACCTCAGGAAGATGTAGGACACAAACGCAAAATACAAAACAAAGAAAGAAGATATGTATATAATATATATATATATATATATATATATATATATATATATATCAAAAGTAAAAATCAAACTTATTAAACCAAATTAATTTCATATCAAAAAGTGCAAACCACCAAGTTCCAAAAGTGTAGGTCTATAGTTGTGATATATATTTTCTACCATTTTTTAATATCTATTTTCATAATCTTTTAGATCCAGTTGGCTTTGAAGATGTCAATGTTCGTGAGAAATCCAAAAGCTCTCATAGTGTGCTTGTGCCGACAAAATGTTCGTATGCTACACTTTGCAACCACCATCAAATGGCAGCACTTATCAAGATAAAGTGTTTTCTTCCCCCTCACTCTGTAGGAGATGGACATCAAGCCGGGCGACATTTAGAAGTGCCTTTCTAAAAATACGACCCTTGCTGGTGATCCATTGGACATGGCTAAATAATCATTCACATTAAAACACTTGTCACACACAGCAGAGTACATCGTTGAGTCTATTCTTCTAACGACCACATCAGTAGAGCTTTGTATTTCTTGGTGCATTCCTCGCTTTCTTTACACGGATTAAGTGAATCCCACCAGTGAATAATACCATTTCATGTAGAACTGCAGAAGATCAAATGCACAACGGCAAAGGGTAACATTTCATCCAACAGCACGCATGAGGAGTTCAGGGAGAAAGACACTACAGTATAGTATCTGTCGCTTTATAAGTTATTTCATACGCACATACATTTACAGTTAATATTGTTCAAAGGATGATGCTGAAGCTATATTGTCCCAATTTTCGAGTGAAACTCAATTTCGCAGTTTGATTTTCATGGATGTGGACTAATACACTGGCCGTGTTCCTAGTATCAAATAATATTTTTGTAGTATATTTAGTTTTAATAGCATTGCATAATAATAAAGTAATAGGAGACAGGGACCAATACTATATAATACAATAATCAAAACACCATC
The DNA here is from genome assembly GCF_949316345.1 of Pungitius pungitius. Taxonomy (NCBI): domain Eukaryota; kingdom Metazoa; phylum Chordata; class Actinopteri; order Perciformes; family Gasterosteidae; genus Pungitius; species Pungitius pungitius. The sequence continues at coordinate 4,016,042 of NC_084906.1, forward strand.
CTGGTCCTTTACGTCTGTTGTTCACTATTGTGTGTCGTGCAAGTGTGGTGAAAGACTCCAATGCAGACAACTCCAGGAGAACAAGATTATAAAAAAACAATGATTTCTTTCTCATTCTCTCTTAAGAATGAACAAAAAGGCCACAAGGCTCACATGAGCCTGGCTGAAGCTTGTTCTTGTGTACTCGCTGACATCTGCAAAGGCTTGTCTAGAAGTGTGCGGTACGTGTTGTCGGCTCTCATTATCAAATCAGTCATTTGGCAATGATAGTTGCTTTGTAATAAATACAGTCATAATATTCGTACGCCATCAAGTTGACACATTGAAGCAACAGTCCTACCTGCCCCCACCCCACAGAATTACATCAGAGAGCTTTTAAAAGGAATACATTCAAATGTAAAAGAGATTGAGAGGAGGATTGCTCGAAAAATGCCTATGCTGTTTCAACATGATTTCTAGAAAAAGAGTGTAGTCATAATGCAACCCTAATTTCTAAAAGATACTTAACATCCATTATTTATTAAACCTTTGGAGCTGGACATAAAAAACACGTTTATTAATGCATTCCCAAATTTGACTTCCCAACATTTATACTTCATTTACATAGACTTTTTACCTTTTTAGTAGCACAATTTAAGGTCTTGCCTTGCTTAGATGCAGTCACAGATGATGTCACACTTTTACCCCTTTTGGCTTTAACATTAATAAAGGGTCCCGAGAAATGTGTGAGATTCTGTTTGTAGGCCACACAGGTACATTAGTGTGTTAAATTGCTATGAATTTGTTCCTACCAGGATTAATTACAATCTTCATCCTTTATGAACTGAGACCATTTGTAATTAACATTTGACCCATGTGCTCCTCAACCTTTCAGCGTAATTCATGCAAGCTTGTCCAATGTCACCCCGTTAGATCATTGTGTATGTGTTCGAGGAAAGGTGGGCTTAATCGCTTGTTTAAAGGCCTTGTAATCACGCTTTACAATCCGACTGATTCTGCACATGACATTTTAATGTCTCCTGAACAACACTGATTAATGGTCAAATCAATACAACATTTGATGAGAATTAGGGTTTTTAGTACATTTGTAGCTCTTGCCAGGGTTTCTATTAAACACTCTAAAGGAACTGATGGGACCTTGGCAACAAACACAATAATATGATAATAATCAAAGATGTGTCTTCTAACATGGGCATGATGGCTGCGTCACTAAGTTTGATTGCTAAGCTGCAACCATCTATTCCATGTACAAATATACATTTTGAAAGATTTGATACAGAGGTAAATACAAGAATGTGGTATTTTTATGTGAACAGGGTACTTTCCAGTTCATCTAGCTGATATAGTATTATATCATATTTACTTTTTTAATTTCATTGTTTTTTTCTTTTTACAGATTGTGCTTTTGTTTTAACTGATAATATGGTCATCATAATAGAAGCAGGTTATAATGACGCAGCTTTCTTTTCTGGTTTAGAGAAATGCTTTTTTCATGGGATTCATAAGGTTGTTGATCGATACCAATTACTCAAAAATTACTGGGCCAGACGCAGAAATGTATGGTTCACACAAAAGGCTTTCTACTCTGCCCTCATGCCGAGCTCTCACTAACGGATGCTTCAAAATGAGGTTTACATGTGAAAAGGATTTCCATCCACACCAAAAGGTTAACTTGTAATCAAAATTGTTCTTCCTCCCCTTTCAAATGGCAGAAAAAATGATATATTACACTTATGTCCTTTGCGTATCAATGTAATCAAGCACACGATGCAAGCTTACTCACTGACACATTTACAGGTATAATATAGTCATTTTAATTTACAGGCAACACATTCTAGCTTTTGCTCTATTATATGGAGACAAATCCCTGAGATGAAGAAAGGGGTATTTTTAGTTGGAGTTCGGACACACTTCCTTTTTTTAATACTAATGCACGACCCAGACTGTTTCCACTCAATTTGCCCTCGTGCAAAAACAGAAGAAAGCAATTGGAGAATGTCTATTACTTAAATGAATCCGTGTTGTGTGTACCAAGTTTTCTGTGATTTAATGTATGCCAGTGTTTTAGAAAATTGAATCTGTTGAGTGGTATTTTATTAGATTGCAATGCATTTAAGGTACAATTGTAAAAATGTATTACATACGTTTGCATATAATTACATGAGTACATGCATCAAGGTGGAGGTACCCTAGTCATCATTAATAATACAGGTTCAATATCATAAAAAGCGGATCTCGATTGCCATTTCCTCTGCAGAGCTGCAGACAGCAGTGTCCTATTAAGCCCAGTAAAGCTATTGCAAACCAAAAAGCCTGCGGCAATGCTGAAGGGAATGCATTGCAGCAAAAGTAGTTACATGTTTTTAACAAACAAGTTAACAGTTGTCATCTCACGTGTACAGGCTCATGTTTGATCTTTTGTGACAAAAAAGGGATGAAAAAAAGGGTTCATCCTTCAAGGAACACACATTAAGAGCGCTGTTTGATTGGTAATTTCAAAAATGTATTGTTTTTATGCCACAACCACTTATGCAGTGTGATTGTCACTTTCTTGATATGACATTTAGTTTCATAGCCTTATGCAAACTACGGCAGGCAGGATTACCCTTCGGGAGCCGTTTTTAACGGCATAGTGAGCACTCATTACATATGGGGATGAATCTTTGAGAGACGCATATTATATAAAAGGTACAGTTGACAGACATTAAGATGTATTTTCTGAGTCACTATAGTCAGCCTTCGTTTTGAGTTAAGAGTCAGCAGTGGAGCATACATGCACTTCAAAACTACATGGTATGTTTTGCATTTGCTTAAGGTCAAACAGAAATGTGGTAAACAATAAAATAAATGGCTCGTACTGTCATCATTCATGGGTGAATCTCATTAATACGTTGGAATAGGAAAAATTATTAAATATACATGGTGTTCAGTGTTTGCCGAGTTAGCGCTATGCCATTAATGGATGACACTTGAATAGTTTCATCCGAGACAAAAAAACGAAATGGCTCTGACTGAGGGACGCAGTTTGTAATGGACTCAGAGAGCTGAAAAGTCATTATCAACAGAGCCATTACACTTATCAGTGACACCTGTCTTAGAAAAAGTGAGGTCAGAGAATAGAGTGGAGGAAAAACGGAAGAATTGTAAAGTGCCATAATGTATTCCTCAGACGATCAACCTATATGTGACGCAATGAGAATGATTCAATGCTAATATCTCTAATATAATCACTTTTGATTGTTATTATTTTTAGTTTGTAACTATTTAAAATGATCAGACCAAAACGTATAGATGCATATGGTGCATCATTTAATATTGACATTTGAGTTGTAGATTCACTCAAGTGTTATAATGTTCCGATCTGGATCGCTAAGGAGCTAAGGATAGCTCTATTGGATTTGTGAATACGTTGTATATTGATGTAGTGCAGATTTAACACACAGAGCTGGACGCATTGCTGCAGTGCCCCTCACTGGGACAACACAGTAAGTATGAAAACTAAATATCAATGGAGAAAATCCATAAACACTAATGCAAAAGGATGTGAAGACCTAGAAATCCTGAAAAACAATAAGCAGCTGCCCAGTATGAATGTGTACACAGTGCTACAATAACTTGTTCATTCCATGTAATTATGACACCAAAACAGTGCAGTTTCAAGGGGTTTGTGTCATGAAGCTTGGTTCCTTCTGTCTTTCCTGCTCATCTGCATGGTTACACAATACTAAAGCAGATGCTATTTATTATTTATAATCTCCTAAATATGGCGGTGCAACATCTGGCCACATCACCACTTATAATTAATCTGGACACTGATTTGGGGGTGTGGTAGCTAGCGTCAGCAAGCTAGCAAGTTAATTTCACCAAGAGCAAACTGCTTGACAAATTGAAACTATGTTAAGCAATTCATTAACAGAGAATAAACAGGTGTTTGTTAGGAGACACGCACACCCACTCTCTTCATTCGGCATGCAGAGCACATCCACACGTGCTTTGATGAATGTGTGCATACACAAAAATAAAAAAGAAATGCACAAGGCTATATAAACACAGAAGCTAAAATGACAAGTTGCAAAATGCTAGCGTGACCACCTACGCACTGCTCACAGCATCTACTTACAATGAACACAATAATGAAAAAACACAATGATGCCACAGGCCTCAAGCTGTGTCTTTGGCGGCCAATTTTTAATTAGCCAACTGGCAGTTCAGCAAAAGTAAGCTATTACTTTCAAAGCCGTGTTCCTCTGTACGAGCACCGATGACAGAGTGTGATGACATCTGACCCAGCGCCCCGGGGGAGACAGGCTTGATATTTTCAAACATTTACTGTAATTTAAAGGAATTATCGGTGTACACTCCAAACGAACGATAGAAAAATTATCTTCTGTTCTTCTATCGTGCTCTCATCATCCATTTTTCTCATGGTAAAGGAGAACAAAAGACATGTTCAAGCTATTTAAAGAAAAACAAGCGTAAACAGACAACACAAAAACGCACGCTCTTAGCATTTATCAAAACCCTTCAATCCCGACTTTGCAGTGCAATGGGTTGAGGCCTCATGTGTGAATTTAATTGGTTAGTGCATTGTGACATTCTAGGACGTTTAATATAAGCCTCACTGCTTGGGGTCTAAGATATGAAAGGTTTTATGCAAAATTAGAACAGATGTCTTTTTCCAAGGCTGCTGATAAGGTTCAAGAATCTATTCTGTCCATTCCCAGTACTAAAATGTCCATTGAAAGCCTTTGTTGGGTCTCTTCAAGGCAATCAATCCGCCGCAATTGGACATGATGTTGCAATAAATTCTCAATTGGACGTTTTTTTCCAGGAAACAGAGTATACATTTTGAAACGAAAGTCAAGCAGGTCACATAAGGAGGTCCGAGTATTTGAAAAGAGAAAGGTCCTCAAAGTAGCTTGTGTTTAACCGCAAGTACTTCAGATATTCCTACTCAGAAAAAAAGAGAAAAGAAACAACCCTCCAATCTTCATCTTCTCAATCAGTATACGTATTCGTGTGAGAGCTGCAACCACTGATTGAAGGTTGAACCATGTGAATAAGTAGCCTCAAGCCCCGAGAGAGGAAAAGAGCCAACCCTGTCCACAGGGCTTTTGAATGTGGGTAAACTCATCTTTATTCTGCAGTCCATCATCAGAGTGGTTTCAATGAAGCATACTCGCACGCACCCTGCTGACCCTGCATTGCAGCTGTGTGCTCGACAGCGTCACCTGCATTTTCTCATTACGATGAATAAACAGACCCGCTGAGAGCAAACAATGTCTCCTCTCGGTACACAGGGTTCCTTCTTGCCAAAACAAAGGTAAGGGGCCTCAATGTGCTAAATGAGATACGGTTACTTTGGCAGCCGTCCCAACTGTAACAAGTGTCCAACTCCCTGCACCTCTCGCTATAGCACACCTGCCTTTTTGCAGGCCTCATTTATGGTAAATATTTTACCGACCTGCTGACTGCAGGAGAAGCTTAGAGAGTAGCCTATAGTTAGTTGACACAAGAGCTGCCAAAAGCAAATCCTTCCTCTGGTAAAAGCAGCCTAACTACGGCCTGTCAGAGCCAGCAGATGACATTTCACGGCAGGGAGAGGTGTGAGACACAGGTTCCTGTGAGCCGAAAGATCCGGAGCATACCCTAGTTAGACAGCTCAGAGTGGAGTGGGAGAAAGTTAGGTTTAAACACGGTAGGTGTCAAGAAGCATGACTTTACTTGACTTGCCCAAAATAAATGGGGCAACCCTTAAACCAAAAGTACATTTAAATTGCCCCAGGTTCAGAATGATGTGATTTAACAGTAGAAAACCAATTTTTATTCGGTCCCTTTTTCGCTTTAAAAAATGTGGATGTGATTTTTTTGGAAGAAAGAAGAAGGTATAGCTGCATCCAAAGTTAAAAGTAATGTCCAAAGTCAAGCTTTCGGCTGGCCATTGTGAGGACATTTTCACACAGGTTTGACCTACAGGAGTAGTGCTATTGGTGGATCATCCTCTGCACAGTGCACTGAGGGGAATGCTAAACCAGACTGGCTCAGCACAGCTCAGGAATCATGAATCAGGGCGGAGAAAGTCCTGTATGACAGTGATTATGGAAGGACACCTGTCAAGCTGTAGGCTATAGGGAGTGTGCAGCTATTGATTTTGCAACACACTTGGAGCAGATTTATAGCGTGAAGGGCAATGTGTGTATGTATAGACTGATCGAACATAAGATGTGATTTTATGTACAGTCATTATTAAAGTAAATGTGATGAACCTTTAATTGGTTACTAGCTATGATTTATATGAGCGAGACTCAGCTATTTCAGTCATTGCTATTTCAATGGAATTATTCCAAATGCTTGTCAGTACTGAATCTCTAAAATATCTGTAGCTCAGAGTACAGTGACTTTGACACTAAGACACCTCCATCCAAAATCATCCCAAGGTTACATCAAATTCAGAATAACAATTTCTTTTCTCTGAAAAGTTTTCATTTTAATATTTGAAATATGCCAGTGAATTTTTTTTGCATATTTAAATCAGAATGTACTTTATGTATTAACTATTAACTAAGGTATACTCTAAAATATGAGTCCTTAGTACCAATTGTGTTTTTTCCTCAGTAAATAGATTGTATATAGCTGTAAATAAATACAAGCTCAAAAGATAATTACAATAAAATGATTTGTTTCCCCCCCCCCGAAAAAAAACATCCAGGCAAATGGAAGGTTAGCATACACACACACACACACACTTTGCTGATCATGTGGCACGGCGTGGTCATTACTCTTAGCATCTCAAGATGCCCTGAGGTCAGCTGCAACAATCTGTTTATGTCTCTGGACTTTGACCGTGTGTGTTAAAGTGTGTACCAGTGTGTGAGAAAGTGAGAGATGAAGGGAGCAGGAAAGACAGTGAGTAATGGAGGTGGGAGGGGGGATGAGGGGGGTAATGAAAACTGTCTATCCTCCGAGGGTACCACAGAACTCTACTAACACTCTGTCCCCATTCGAACACGTCCAACACTTCCCTCTGCAATAATTCCTCTGCCTGTAAGATCAGCCGTGTCAATCTTTCTCTTCCATCGCAAACCTACCTCTCAAATATCCCATTATATTTGATTCTATTTGTTAACATATTCAGCACCAAAGGGATCATAGTGTTGATGCGTTCACAGACCACTGTCAAAAGGGTCTATGCTCCAGATATTAATGTGTATAGAGCGTTGGCTCACATTTTAATTTCGCACTTACATCATCTATATACACACACACACACTTGTTAGTATATTGTATATGCTTGTTTTCTGTAGAACCTAGGATATTGAATTGCATCAATTAGCTTAATATGACTGTTTCTGGTTGATTGATTGTCTTATCTCTGATCTCTGTTCACTCACTTGCAAAACTGCCGTCACATTTTATCTGCGTGAGCGATTTAGGAAAAAACCTTTATGAAGCGCAACTAGAAATGATCAACTCTGCACTGGAGTTTGGAGAGGTTTGTGTGCCATTCACGATTGGCCTAAGGGTGGCAGTGTTGATTCACCATTAGCGGCTCACTGATGTTGTCCCGCACCTCTGACTCACACCATGAATGAGAGATCACATTGACATTGAGTAGTCATAACCCATGTAGCCAATACACGGGAAACCCTATCTTTAACAATATAAATACATTTTTATTTTAAATGAATTCAATAAAAAATTATCTGATTTCCTGAATCACTAAATAAGGAACCATTTTTCCTATTACAGAGATGTGGATAGGGCGTAAGGGCATGAAGCACCTTTCTAAATAAGGTGTCATTTCACTCTTGTGGATAATTGTATGGCTTTGCTGAGAGGTATACAGTGGTACTCGGGCAGTGGAAGAGGCTCTTGAAGCAGCTTAAGCCATCACACAGCAGGGGGCAAACCAGCGCCTGAAATAAACCGCTGCTTATGGGTACAATATTGTGAAATGAGTTTGTCTGTGTGTATTAAAAGGTGTTTTATGTATATGTATGAAAATGTTTGTATTTGTTGAGTGACAGGGGATATTTCTCAGAGATATCCCGCTGAACCCAATTTTTCCGTTGTTTTTTCCAAATCCCGTTTATGAGCCACTGTCAGACTTTCATTGCTCTCCTCATTTACAAATTCCTGGTCAGGTTCAAAAAAGAAACAACAACAACAACAAAGACCCCAGTTAGCATCATTACAAAACTCACACATCAAAAAGCTTAGATACTGTTCAAATGAAAGCTTGGATACCGCTCAAATCAAATATAAATATTTCTTTCAATCAAAATTAATTAAAAAGATATTCATCTTCCCACATCCCTCAATGGAAAAATTGAAGCACTTAAAAATGTAGTAACAGTGACAAACTGTTGATGATTTCTGTTTCTTGCTCATTTTCAATGAGCAAGAAAACTGCATGCACAATCTGCATGGAAAATCTGCATGCACTGCGTGCGCAATCGGCTGACCCAGTTGATGACATGATCATTTGCCATTTTAAATATGTCAGCTTTTTTCCAATCCAATTGTGACTTAGCGAGCCATGATCAGAGAGGACGTGAATATTGCAAAGCAACGCCTTGAACAAGGGTGCCGATAAAAGCTGCACAGCCCATCTGCTACATACGTTTGGCGGGCCGGAAGACAATGTAAGCTTCTCCCATTGTCTTTGTGTCTTACTGCTCTCCCATCTGTGCCTTTTGTAATGGTAATCAAAGACTCGTTTGGAACACTGGCAACTTTCAGCTTATTGTCTGAAAAGTGGAATTTCAAAGGACTTGTACAGAGCAGCTGTAATGAGTCCAAAGTTGGAGATGAGTGCTGTAGAACAATGTATTTTCTCTATCTCCCTCTCCTCTCTGTCATTGTACCATTCGTAATCACTCTTCAACCCTGCAGAAGTGTCATTCCTCCTCCACACCTCTCCCGGATGGCCCACGCCTTTCTTTACTTTGTCTTCGGCGTATTCTCCAAAACTCGGCCTACCTCGAGTACAGGAGAGCGGTGTGACAGAGCATTCCAATCCTCCTTCACTGTCTCTTCCGTGATTAATTCACAAGCCCAAAACAGTAACTTCTTCCGACACTAATTTCCTATGTAACATGACATCTCTGTAGTTGGCAGGCGGGTAGGTCCAAGGATGCCTGCATGCTGAATTCTTTCCTGTAATAAATCATTAGCCATTAGGGACCTATGTCCTAAATGACTTAAACAAATGAACTAGTCTGCTCTAATGAGAATGTCCATTACCTGAACATTTTCATTTGAAATCTGAGAAATAGAATGGGAGCAAAAGGGACACCGGATAGTTTGGTGGTCATCGGACAATTGCAATAGAACGTTGCAATTGTTATGTTGACAACAGTAAAGTGCTGTTGACAGATTTCTGTTAACTAGGCACATTCTCCTTCACCAGAATGGGAGGGGTGAGGTGGAGGGATAGCTTGGCCTGCCGTCAAGCTCATTTTCTGTAAACAGTGAAGCATTTTAAAAAATGGCACCGGTAGCAAGCTAGAAAACAAAGGGGCTGCCTGCTGGTTAACTAGCCAGCTCGTTAATTCCACCATACTTAAAAATACACTGACTGTAATCAAGGAAGAAAAGTTGTCACTCGTCTGATATGAAGTATAATGTTCTGAGTCAACTTGTAGTCTTTGCATGCTTTGTGACACTACTCTACTGCCTGTTTCAGGGGCCGCTGCAGAACGTCAACAGCGACTGTCAGGTTTAGTTTAAATTGTGCTGTACAATTTTCGCACTAGCAAGGGTAGGCATGAAAACGGCCTACGCTCCAACCATGCTGTTCCATTTGAATTGAAATGTCCATTCTACTCTTTTATTACTGTGGTTCCAACGCAAAGGAATAAAATAGATTTGTGTTGGAGGTTCAGTGTGTCTAGAGAATTGGCAATATAAATAGCGATAAAAATAATAGAATTACCTTCAAGGCAAATTTATAGAAACAGTGTGCACTTTCAAGCTGTGAGTTGGTTTCCCATTGAATGCATTTGTAAAGATGCTTTTCTGCCCTAATTACTTAAAATATTCTACTATACAAGCTATGAATATTGAGACTTTATATTTCTTATTTTTTTAAGCCAACATAGTATTAGCCAAGCGTTGTCATTGGAATTCCAGGGACAGGAGGGAGGAAGTGAGGACAGGAGGAAGGGAGTGAGGACTCAAACACAGACTTCCAAAACAAAATCAACTTTGTTTAATGTAATGCCCAAATGCCTAGGGGCAGCCGGGGACCCGGGGTGCGTTTTAAGAAGCGGGTTCAGTGGAAACTCAGAGTTTGTTAACCCTGAGATGAGGGAAACTTGGGGGTTGTCTGATTCCGAAAGGGAGGTAACTAAACCTCAGGGTCAGTCGCTATGGTAACTGAGCCTTTGAAGCTAACCTGGTCAGGAGCAGGTTTTCTTCAAGAAACCTCGAGTTTCTTTCACAGGCTCCTCCCCCTGACAGCGTGCTTTCATTTCCTCATTCATTCATACTCTGAATCAGGCGGATTTTAGCACATTTTCCATATATGAACAAAATCAGATCCTGTTACTTTAAAGACTAAAGTGTTTTCTGGAACATGGCATGTCCCTTTCTGGACGATGCTGTTGATGAAGAAGCGGTATTACTTTGCAGGGTGTTAAACGTCGGGAGAGTTTTATCTTCACGGTCCATCAAATATGTCCATAATTTCACTGTCCTCATATAACTAACGTCACCCATCGTGGACATGCTCTCGCGTCCGAGCACATGCTTTGTGTCGCATTTCTTCCTTTACAACATCAGTAATGCAGAGAATATTAGTAAAGCTACTTTATGCAGAGCCACGAGAAATGTGCCTCGCTCTGAAACGTCTTTTAAACGTTTTTATTCCCTGGACACAAATCAGTTAAAGAGCCATTAAAGAGGAGTCCAACAGGATGCACCTGAATAAAATACAGGTTCAATACCATTGTACAAGTTTTTACCAGCGATATTATTCTGGGAATTAGTCAGATGTATGGATTATGATTGGTTTTGGTTCGTACATTAAATGTTAACTGACAACACTATTTTGGAACGTACCCATTGACCCGAGCAGCACTTTTCTCCCACGTTTCTCTGTCTTTTGCTGCAGTAGCGTGTTGCTTTTGTTGCTAATTACAGGTTGATACTCGCCGTACGCTTGCATTAATATTTCCAGCTCAGAGGTGACCTATGCCGACCGATGTTTGTGGATGTTGCCATGGTAAATCGTAGCATCATGGCTCCATTCACTGCCTTTATACTGTGGTGGTGCACGCGCTCTTCTCCGAGTTGATTGAACCAACTCCAAACATCTGTTCTGAAACCCAAAACTCAGAGTTTCCCATCTCAGGGTAAATCAGCTCAGAGTTTAGGGTTTGACTCAGAGTTTGTAGAACCTCCAACTTGAAACGGACCTCAGGAAACAATCAGAAACAGAGCAGACAATCACACTAACAGGGCAAAACACACCAGGGCAGGAAGAGGGACAGGAGAGGCAGGAAAATCAAAATAAGACAGGAAACAATGTGTTGGTTGGCACAGCTTTCAATGTTTTTTGTTCATGTCCACACTGAGAACCATTGCACCTTTTTTTAAAGTGTATTCGTACTATTAAGAAAAATGAATTTGAACCCGTTTTTGTCAAGCACTAATTATGGTTTGATTATGGTCCAATTTTACTCTGGTTAAATAATCTAAGCCACTTTGAGTGACAGTGAATCCTAAATGTGTGAGCGTACGTCTCTGTGCTTGGCCATAGCTAATTGCATTATGTAGCAGCAAACTGCTCACTTATTTGGGTGCCCAGGTATGGCTGCATGCTAATGGCCCTCTTGTGCTAGCGGCAACACACACTTTCTCAAAATACCTTTCATTAACTGTTTTATAATGCCATTGACTCCCTGCTCACTCGCCACTCACTGCTTTTTATCAGCCCCCCATAGTTAGGGGCCGCTAGTGATAACATAGGGGATGTTATCGCAGGCCCCCTTACGCTACCCTGAACCCAGAGACACGGTGGGGGGGGGACATCTTTTAAAAATTGCACACTGTTCCTCCTTTCCCATTAAGGAGCCAGAATTTGTTCAGTCAATTTAACTTATGAAACGATCGCTTGCGAATTAGAAAGAAGGCCAGTTTAATGAATATTAATCATGGAGGTAAAAACAAAATGTCCCTATTTTGAAAATCTGCAAGATGAACCTTTCCACTGAATGTGTCAAATCCAAACTACTATGGGTCATGGCATACCAACAGCAAAATTGCTGCTGCGTATTTGTTAAACTGCGGGAGATTTTTGGGTTGGCCCCTTTGGAAGCAACTTCCAAAGTGAACAAACATTACAGCCTACAGTGAAATTCTATTTTTAAGAATTTCGGTTGTCACAGTAGAAGCACAATGGGAAATAAGGTAGGTGTTAAAATAACCCAAACTGTTTGTCAACTTTTAATGAACAGCAGATTTATTACAAAAGGCAAATTGGCCTTTCACGACCAAAGCAGCATGTGTGGGAGTAATGTGTTGTGATGTTAAATGAATTAGAAAAACAAGGAAACTTATGGTAATATAAAAATATAATACAAGAACTTTGCATCTAATTAAACCCAAGAATGCAATGAAAAGGAAGTGGCTTCCACGGCAACTAAAGTTACCTATTTTGGGGGCTTGACACCGTTTCCTGACCCTTCTGACACAAAGCATCATTGAGCAATTAATCATGCATAGGACAATAACCTAATTACTAATCTTCTTTGACTCATTTCAGCCACACCATTGCATTGCTGAGTTCCTAAGTTTGAAGGGACACTAGCTTTTTTGTGTGATTTTTTTTAAAGACTAAATTCATTGCCATGAAATGAATGAAGATACTATTAAGGGAATTCTTTAATTCAACTAAATTGCATGTGTTTGGATATGACAAATACACCCGTAATTGAATGATTGTGGATTCCCTTCTGAGCAATGAGTACAGGATGAATTCATAATGACCTAATGTGGAACTTATAAAGCAGGTGCAATGTATAATTGGGATATATTCAGCATGAATATGTTTTCATTCTGAGAGTGAAATGAAATAATCACAGTGGACACGTTAAGAAAATAAAGAAAAGGTCTTCTACATGTTCATGTGGCTTTTTATTATTTCTGTAATTAATATTTAAAACAATATGTTTGGAAGTTTTTGAGTTTGCATACGTCAAGCGGGAAGTCTTCCTTACATGTCCTTAGCCCTCCCACCAACCGCATCCCCCCCAAGACGTTGAAGCACTCAAAATGCGCTGTAGTCGGCTTCACAGTTCCACATCATTCTCTACATCGCGTCGCAGGCTTAGCAGGCACCAAAAAAAAATGGATTCATGGCTGTACAGACATTGCCACAACCACAGAGATCCAACCTTATCGGCTTTATTTCGTGAATTACATTATAGATAAGGCTCTGCCATGCAAAGTGTATGAACAACTCAGGAATGGAAGAGTCTTGTTACCAAGCAGCTGTTTTTTATCCGCAGAACCCAAAACCACAGCCAACAAGCCAAATTTGTCTGTGAGATGGAAATGAGGTTCTACAGATCTTCACACTCATGTATTAACACACTTTCACAATACATTCTCCCACAAAAAGTTCACTCAAATTCTTCAAAAATATATATTTTTGAAGTTCAAAATATAGACTGTAGTGCAAAACTTTCTATCATGTTGTTTGTGTCTATCTCTTGCTTGGGGGCAAAGCCTGTGCCAGGCATTGATAAAACGGTTGCTTTTGGGCAAACCGGTGTTACAGTCATCAGCATATCAAGACACTTCCACTACCAGAAGCAATAGAATCCAACTACCCCTTTTCATGAAGGAATTAACACCTGTGCGTTATTCAGACCAATGAATTATATTATGCTACCATGTAGCACTAAACTATTTAGCTTCAAAAAAGGCATTCTGCCTTGGCCACATGTGAAATAAATTAAGGCAATCCTCTACCACTTCTCTAAATGCAGATGGAAGCTAATGGCTATCAGACAATTCATAATTAAACTGTTTACATGAATCCACTTTGGGTGGAAATTATAGGACATGACCATTGGTTTTCCCTGCTGGTAACCTGTATCGGTAACAGTTTAAATATGTTGGGTGTTTACACGTTTTTTTGTGCTTTGTGTATTCAATTATTGCGCTGTGGTGGCAGGCGTGGTTTCGGCTCGGCTGCAGGGGGGAAGAGAAGGGGGAGTGGCTCCGGGAACGGGGCCAGGCAATGAGGCAATCCGGAGCCCCTAACACCCACAGCGTTACATGTGCTTTATCAGCCAGTTCTCACTCCTAAGTTTTCAAAAATGGCAGTGATCATAGCGTGTCAAATGTGCTGTAGTAAAAGAGCCAGTCGAGATAGAGAAATAGCGACTGCATAGGACATTTAGTGTACTTGACCTATGTGGTGTTTGTAATGCAGCCGACTTAATTACAAAAAGTAATACCAAGAACCTTTTTTGCCTAAACCTAAATGAACCGTTTAATGTAAATACAGTCTGTTTTTTTTAAGTATCCCTAACAAGAGAAAAAAATGCAAAGCTAACATGAATTCAAAGAGCATTATTGTTTGAGGGCATAGGGCCACTGAACTAGGTGCCGTATTTGACAAGAGGGAGAGTGTTTTGCAGGCATACTGAGTGTTTTTATGCCTCCCCGCCCCTTGCTTGAGAGTATCAAATTGGAGTAAGCGTCCAAAGAGTCCAAAGAGAAATGGCAACAGGTACGGTTCAATTTCAGTACATATCCTGAGATGTTCTCAAGGTTTAAACATGTAGCAAAAAAGTGATCAAATGATCATGTAACGGTCCTGGAAAAGAAACATTAATATTACATCAAATTATTAAAACAATCAGTTTTGGATATTTTGAGACAGATCTTAAGTTATTTGTGTATGATTGAAAAACAAAGACATTGTTAAATATTCTACATTCTTGGCCGGATTTTACATTTTTGCACTGTATTGTGTTTTTTTTTTAAATAGGTTAGTTGGCGTTGGCATTCTTGACTTACTTTTAAGATGCCAGTTTATCAATATTTGTCAACAATTAGCAAGAGGTCATATTTAAATAGACTACAATACCACACCTTTATGTTTCAGTGTAGGATTAATGTGGTTTGAAAGGTACTGTTGCAGTCCTTGATAAATAGGGCATTGCCTTGTGTGACCTGCTGCTTTTAATTGTAAATGATATGTTTTCCCTTTTTTAAATATCTAGATATGGGGGTGGTTTTCATTTCTCTTGCCATAGTCACTGTTTGGCACTATTTTGAATTATGTTAGTCTGGTCGTCTATGGTCTCAGTATAGTATCTAATACATGCTTGTTTGCAGGATTGGGAGCTGTCATTCCAGTGACTTCTAACCGCTGGTGACACTCTGACAAATCACTGGAAAATGCAGTGCAATACACTGAAACAGTGACAGCAGCATCAGTAATCAGTGTGAGCATCATTGTGACAAAAATAGCATTGAACATTATCTTAATTATTATACATTATAACCTTATGAGAAGCTGTAAGTCTCTAAAGTACATAATATGAAACCACATGAATACAAACATATTTTCTATACAAGCTTGATTTTGTATTTGAGAGTTGCCGGAGGAGCTTATCCCAGTACTAGAAAAGTAGAAAAGAGTGCTAAACAGCTTTTTCAAAAACTGCACTAACGTTCATACAAAGGTTACCAGGATGAAGATTTGAAAGGCGGTGAGACTATCAAAAAGTCATATTTCAAAATATTACAAATCACAAGGTTAAATTCACACACTTGTATAACCAATGATATAACCATTACATATCAATGCTTTCCATTGTACACTATGATTTTACAGCTTCATTACGTGAAGAATATTGACCAGAACTATCCATACATAAGCTTAGTATTTATGGTTAGAATAATAATGTTAAGAATATAAAACACATTTCACAGTTTACCTACTATAAAATTGTTTTGAGCCAATTTCAACGATTCCCAAAACATTTAAGGTCTGACATTTTGTGGCGAGGAAATACATTATCAGCTCCAATGAAGGCTTTGCTTGTCAGAATGTATCAGTGTCAGTGCAGCACTGAAACTAATCAGTTTTTTTTCCAGTGCAATGTAGTACCTCTCTTTGAAGTAGTTATATTAAATTTGTATTTCTTGTCTGTTGTCTTTACCAATGAGTTGGAGTCAAACAGTTTCTCCAATAATTTAAGTCTCGGCCATAATTGCATGAAGAAAAGACGATTTAAGGAAGCTACTAACTCCGTTACTCATGTCTGTCAGCACATTTATAATTTACATTCTGTGCTCAGAAAACCTGAAAGCCATACTCAAATTAAATTAACTGCAAATAATCAGTTATCAATAACAAATGCAGTCTGCTGTTTTACAAATCTGCATTCATATCAGCCATTTTTGTATCATGCTAATATTGAATTCTCCACCTCTATTGTAGAGATCGGGAAGTTGGCATTATCATTATAAATATTACTGGGAATATACTGTATATATTTAATCTATATAATGTTTAAAAAATGCAAAAACAAATATTGACTTTTTCTAAATCAATCAAATATATATGTATACACATTTTTTTTCTCCGTCGCTCATGGTGGGACCACACCCCATTGCCTTGTATAGACCAGCCGTCACTGTATGTTAAGTAAAAACTTGGAGCCTCTATTGTTGAATCAGTCAAACCACATCTGAATTTGATCTATTTTACATGAAATCAAATCTAAAACCAGTATAAATGTCAATTTAAATCAATCATCTCATTCCTTGTCTTTCTGGAAACTTAAATTGCTTTGGAAAAAAGCAACACAACCTCTCTCTCAAAGGAAAATATGCAAAGCCCAAAGAGCAGCATCCCTTAATGTCACCTGGGCCGTATTTTTCTTTACTTCTGCAGCTCTGCCAACCTAATTTTTATACACAGATTTTAGCACATCAGGACAGATAACAAACATACTTAACCCTACAAGATGTAAACGCAAAGACCAGTGATCCAATGACCTTTTCAATAGTCATTGGATCACTGCACAATATGTCAAGACAGAGTAATGTGGTAATAGAAGAAGTGAATGAGATCTGGGTGACCAAACAAGTAATCTAAAGTATGCAAATGGTCATACCAAAACATAAGAAAAACCTTTCAACAAGATTACTTGTAATATATTAATACCACAAGCCATGGAATTGAGACACAAAAAACTTAACTTAAGAAAAATAATTTAATTTGCAGTTTATTGAATTCTAATATGAGCATAGGCCAAAAATAGTAAGATATATAAAGTGTCACATAATCAAGCTCAAAACACATCTGAAATACAAACTAACCCAAAATACCATGGGTAGATATTGGGAGAATACAAAATGTGTATATTGTATACAATGGCCTGCTGGCTCATAAATAATCCTCTCTTTCCTTTCCTTTTCTACGCTTCACTACTAATGCATCCGACTAGAGATTGGTAGACAAGTGGCTGTTCCTGAGAGAATGAGTCCTGTGACCCTGGAAGAAGGGTGAACGCTCAGTCCCAATTCACCCGCGGTTCGTTTCAGGCTTATTACACAGTAATCTCGAGAAGTTTCCTCCAGCTGGGAATAGCATCGACAGCATTTTAGCAGCAGTCCACGGTAAAGGAGGAAATTAGGTTAGACTATCCTGTTTAGCTGTGATTTATCACCTCCCACATTTTACTCTTGTGTTACATATGTTTATCTTTATTCCTTTCTCTGTTTTGCTTCTTTGTCGTAAGGGTAATTTGAACGAGCCGCAAGTTTTTTTTACGGAAAAGAATCTGTTATGGGAGGTATTTGCTCTGATTTCAGATGGGCGTGCGTGACTACATCTTTGCATGAACAGACAAGAGATTGGAAGTGAGAGAGTTCAAATCCACTATACCCATGACTGCTACCTTCTAAAGACAGGGGCAAAACATAACAATTGTTCAGTGACAAACACAGAAATGCATCTTGAATTCTTTATTTCAACTTTTGAGGTAAAAAGAGACAACAAAAAAAAAGAACTCCATGAATACTAATTTGAAATGATTTCATCGTAGCTCAACTTTAGGACTGCAACAGATTTTCTGCTCATAACAGTCTGGTCATGGTAAGTTATAAAGAATATTGGAATAACGTCATGTGCCATGACTGTCATTATATTGTTTTCTCACACCCTGAAATCTGCTTCATGGAGATTATTAATTGGTGTGTGTTTATTTATTAACTGGTTTGTGTGGTGAAAAGAAAGGAGATATATCCCCTGCGTTTATAAATATTTCATGGATATCCTGCTCTCTGGATGCTTGCAGTGTTGATCAAAATACCTACTGATACATGATAGAATTTTTGATTTGCTTGTGATTGTGTCTAGAACTTGTAGAAAAGAGAACAGCACATGGCGAGTGCTCCTTCATCCTGTTATCCCACCTCCCAGTGTATAGGAGGTTAGCATACGTAGCATCTTTACCATTTCTATGCATGTCAATAGTAATTAAGCTTCTACTCAGGGTGCTGTCAGGGAAGCTCTTATCTATTTAGAACTCTTGACTTCTCCAATGAGAAGTCATTCCTCGGATGTGCTGAGAAAATTATAAATTTCCATACATTCGTTTGACCTTTGTGGGATAATTGATATCCCTATTGTGGTAAAACACCTCGGTGGGCCATGAATAACAACGTTTTTGCTTGCACGATTGGTATTCACATTCCATCCTCCTGCAGTACCTCGATCACAAACAAGGTGTGTATGGGGTTTTTTAGGATGTGAAAATACTACAAACAGTTACAACTAGTTGGGCTTCTTTATTTTAGACGGAGATGAGATTCAGATTGATTTCAAATTTCATGTTTAAAAAAGGTGTTTAAGAATTCAATTTAAAGTTGAATCAAAACCACAGTCAAAGTCGGACAATCTGTGAAACTGGTCATTGTTCAAGGATCACTTTCATTTGAGATATTGCAAAGCCAGCAGCTTCAATATGTGTTAATAAATAGGGGGTAGATTAGTGGTTGGACTCTGATTATGTGTGAGGTGAGGCATGAGTTGGAACAGGCGATGAGATTGAGTGCTGAATGTTAAATCCATCTGGAAAGTAACACTTTATTCACCTATATTACAAACTAGAGTGCAGACCATTGAGGAAAACCCCAATGCTACACATGTTTTACAACAAGCAATCTGGAAACTAAGAGTTGGCGGTCACAAAATGAACTATGAGTCTTAGTCAGATGTCTTGGTGGCTGACATTGCATTTTGGCATATTGAGGCTGGAGAAAATAGTTGTAGAAAATAGGTTATATATGTATCCTCTTCTATTCTTTCTGCCATTTCTGCTTTCTCCATCAAGGACTGCTGAAGATGCTAAATGGGGATCCTAGAAGAACAATTTTACTGCAGTTCAGAGTTTAAACCCAGGCCTTTATCAAGCCACTAGTTAGTCTATCACATTACATGTTTTTTTTGTTTTTTTCAATGATACTTTTGACTATTTATGAAGTCCTAACAGAAGTGCTTCAGTTCAAATGAGGGCTATTCTCTCATATTTTGACTTTGGCCCCTACATCATGTATCACTCACGTATGCATGGCTGATAAGGACTCTTTAACAGCTAAATGGATTACCGTACCAAGGACACTGCAACCTCAGAGAAGGATCAGTAGGAAATTGCTTCAACTTTCTGTGTACATGCTGTTAGCGAACGGCAAGTCATGCTTCGAAGGTATCCACCTCTATTAAAGTATTTTTCTAATGGTGTCTTCACAGACAAGCTTGTTTGATGAATTTGGCAGTAAATGCTTAATATAACTTATTGACTAAGATCACTTATCAATAAAATATTGCACCATTGAAAAAATGTTCCGCCTAGATTATCTTTTAACAATCATTTGGCTGTCTTGCAGCTACCAGTGGGTACACCTCAACACTGACGGATGCTTCACTCAGGTAATATTCAACAACACAATGTGTATTTGTTACCTTAAAACACAAAATATGGACTGCAGTTCGCTCCCGTACGCAGCTCTCTCGGGGCTAAGTCCTAAGTCCGAACGTGATACCTCAGATGCTGGACCTCCCTCCGTCCAACTGCACATTCCTATTGGTAGGCTGTGAGCCGAGCCTGTCTCACTGGCTCAACCACAGTGCTCACACGCTGCATGTTTTCCACCCGGCTGTTGATGTGGATGATAACATCATCCACATAGGCGGCATCATATGTAGCGTGCGGATGCAGCACCCGGCCCATGAGACGAAGGAAATATGTCTGGGGCACCAGCAACAGTCTGAAGGGGTTTAATGAATTGTCCCATTTGTTACAGCGTGCTGAAGAAAGATTCAGATCCTGTTTAGTGAAATGGCCAATAAGGCCTAAGCGCATTGTTACACCTTTGCAAGCTTAAACTCGTTGTTGTATGAGATGAGTGCGTCCAAATGCAAAGGGAAGAACACATCGGCAATACGTAGCTGCAACTCAGCCACATCTATGGTACTGAATGAAATGGACTTTACAAAGGAGCAAGGCTGGGTTGGTGGAATCGGTGCTTCTCTTTCAAGACAGTCAACAGTCTCCCCCTACGTGCATGCGTTGAGGATGTTAACGTGGTTTGCGTTGCCCCTCCCCTGTCAGAGCTTATGTGTTCTACAAAGAGCCCGTTGCCATTTAGGGTGCAGCTTGGAGCTGGAAGAGGCATGTAATAGAAGTCCTTTTTGTCCCGGTGCAAACTGTCTCACCTCAGTCTCTCTGTTGTACAGGCGTTGTTGACGCTCCTGGAACCTCAGCAAGTTCTCCCGTGAACATTCCCCAAGTGTGTGAAATTTTGCTCTCAGGTCCAGGATTTATTTATTCTTCCTATTTTTCCTTAACTAAGTCCACAACCCCACGTGGTTTTAAACGGGACCGCAGCTAAAAGGGAAACAATCCAGTGGAGACGTTCGCCAAGGGAGAGAAAGACGTTGGTCTGGGGATGGTAAACATTGTTTCCAAATTGCCTGGAAGCCAAATAATCAATATAGTCTATTCCAACACAGGACATGATCTAAAACAGCGCCTATGTGACATTCTTTGCAGAGACAGTGCTATAAGATATCACGTCCACTGGAACTAGCACAAAGGGATATCCTTGTGTACTCTTGTAAAGTGACGTGCGGTGAGGTTGGTGGCTGGCCTTAACCGCGTTACGTCAGATTAGCAAGACTAACATACGTGAGATACACAGGACCCAGGCTATGGGATGTGAGGACACGTGATAAAACTGTGTACAAACATTACACTGGTGACATAGACATTAATTGAACGTGCTCAACTTGAGCAAAAACATCAGCAGCTGATTCGAATACACAAATTCAACGAAATTGCCCATAAAAATCATTGGATAGATTGTAATCTAATAATTACATTTCTATCACAGATCAGTGGACATATATATATATATATATATATATATGAGAGAGATTTTTTTATTTTACATTTCATGATGACGTAGGGGAGGCACTGCCCGGTGAGGTGCATGCCAATGACCTCAATTAGTGGCAATGGCTGCTTTTGGATGGCCGACTGCTTTATTATCACCAGCCAGGGCGAGAAGCAAACCAATGCTGCACATCTCCCGAAATCTCGAGCCAATATAACCGGGCCATTATCCTGTCAAGTGTTTTTCCCAAACCAAGGAAAAGTGTGGATATGTCAGTGGTGTGACAGGGTGTACTATGTGACAATCAACTTTTATCACTTGGTCAAGGGCAAGGCACAGATTATTGCATTATCGTCACGAGACCTCCGATCGCCTCTCCTCGTCAGCAGTGTTGGACAACCTCGCATCACTGTTCCCCTGAACCGCTCCCACACATCTCTTCCCTACAGCTAAGCACAGACCACTTCCAAAACAAACTAATCTGAACAAAACAGAAAAGTTATAGGCAGGAATGTGATGAACATCATCTCATGCACAAAGACGGTTCACAGTTAAGGTTTTACTGGTTGAAAAGCTATTGCATGACATTTACCTTTTCAAGCATGTGATAGATTTCTCTCCTGAAGATATTTCCTATATCTTTCAACATACATATTTCTTTGAACTGACGGAAGCAGAGAGAGACACTCACATCAATAAAGCAGTTCTGACCTGGAACTTGCCCTTGATAAAGCATAAAGAGAGAACTGGACAGCTCTTGAATTGAAGTGCAGCATTGATGTTTCAAATCCAACCATCACTTTGATATGAAAGAAAATCATATCTTCAATACCATTAGTCAAATGGTACAAATGTCTAATTGTGTAAATTTTCCTGTGTAAAATACTGGAGAGGATTGCATTAGTATGCAATTATTTTGCATTAGTCAAGAGTAACAGACATCTTGTGTGTCTGGTCTAATTACAATGATTTAACAATAATCTGCTTTAATCAAGTGTGCCGGAAAAACGTCCGTACGTAACTCGCTCTTGTTGTAATGAGATTAGTCAGGTATTTTAGAGAGGGCGCACATTTCATGTCCCCAAACAGTTGACATCCTCCCTTCTCACCATCCAATTTTCCCCATTTGTCACATGCACACCACTCGGCTTGATGGAGAATTCAACTGTGCATGCCATTATAGCCTCTTTATAGATGATGCTTCGTCATAGGCATGCAATTCATAGAGGTCACCTTTCAAGGCCGCTTGGAGTTATTGCCAGGGGTCATGTGGCACGCATGACTGCCTGAAAGCACGTCACCCGAGAGGGCAAATTATTAAATTTATGTGGTGGGGTTTGGAAAATTACTTTAAAAAACATGGGTTTGCTTTTAGTGTAATGCTTGGAGCAGGGGTGTTTCTAGGAGTAGACAAGGTTTGGGGATTAGTGCAAACTATCTATGGCTGGGGTCAGAGTGTGAGCATGCTGCGGCTCTACCTGCAACCCTACTTGCTAAATTCAATTTAAGTTCACTGTATTGTATGACTACAATGTTATTTTGAAAGTAAGAAGTAGTTACCAATCAATAATCAGTGTCTATGCTTAATAAGGAGTTGAGCAAGACAAGACACAGTGCAAGAGAAAACTATTACTATTACCCTGAGAATCTCCAGGATCTCTTCTTTTAGGAGACATTTCTCTGAATTACAATTCATAATAAAAAATAAAGAAAATCAAATATTCATCAGGGCTGTGGGGGAATAGTTGATACAGCAAGGATTTGTGATATTTTACGTGGCAATATTGTATTGATGAAAGGAAGTCAATTATTGGTCTTAGAATAATCAAAATCAATGGCTTCTTCAGTCCACTAGATGGTGCTGTATTGTTTTCTGGTGAGGTCAGCTAAGGTCACAGGTCGGCAGGATTGGTAGGAAGTTGGTCAAAACAAAATGGAGATATTGGATAAAGAAATTATAAATGCATGTTGTTCAAATGATAAGTCTTGACTTGCAATTATTTAACAAGGGGAGATAGACATGGATATGACAACACGGGACAAACTTAGCTTGACAAAGCGACAGTTCAGAGTGAGCATAACATGTGCAGAGACCTGCGTCAAAACAACGTTTCAGTTTGTCAGGTGAACAGTTTTGGTTCGTTTTTTGGCTTCACCAACCAATTTTGACACAATAAAAATGTGAGATGGACAGACTGAAAAATGTATCTTATTAGATCAAATATTTTGACAAAGTTTTCCATTGGGGACGATTTGCAGTTGACAAAAGGTAATAACTTGCAATACATCACAATACTCACCATTCCCACCCCTAATATTTACATATACAGTGGACAGAAAGTATTCAGACCCCTTTTACAGTTTTCACTGTTTCATTGCAGCCATTTGCTAAAATAAAAAAATAAATTCACTTTGCATTTTATTTCTCATTAATGTATACCCGGCACCCCACCTTGACAGAAAAAAACAGAAGCGTAGATATTTTTGCAAATTTATTAAACGAGAAATATGATATATGAAATGAAATATCACATGGTCATAAGTGGTCAGACCCTTTGCTCAGGATTGAGTAGACACACCCTTTTGAGTTAATGCAGCCAAGCGGAATGACACGTTTTTCACACCTGGATTTGGGGATCCTCGCTCCAGAGATGCTCAATTGGGTTGAGGGCTGAGCAAGTCAAGAATGATCACAGAGTTGTTCGGACGCCACTCCTTTGTTATTTTAGCTGTGTGCTTACGGTCATGGTCTTGTTGGAAGGTGTATTGGGCAGGTGGTGAGTTGTGCCTGGTTTTCTCCACACATACGGCTTAGAATTAACGCTTCATTAGACCAAAGAATCTTATTTCTCACAGTCTGGGAGTCCTTCATGTGTTCTTTGGCAAACTCTATGCAGGGTTTCATACGTCTTGCACTGAAGAGAGGCTTCCGTCGGGCCACATTGCCATAAAGCCCCTACTGGTGGAAGGCTGCAGTGATAGTTGACTTTGTAGAACTTTCTCCCATCTCCCTACTGCATCTCTGGAGCTCAGCCACAGTGATCTTTGGGTTCTTCTTTCCCTTCTCTCTCACCAAAGCGCTTCTCCCACGATTGCTCAGTTTGGCCTGGCATCCAGGTCTAGGAAGAGTTCTGGTCGTCCCAAACTTCTTCCGTTCAAGGATTAGGGAGGTCACTGTGCTCTTAGGAACGTTGAGTTCTGCAGGAATTCTTTTGTAATCGTGGTCTCTGAGCTCCTTGGGCAGTCCCTTTGACCTCATGGTTCTCATTTGGCCTGACATACACGCTGAGCTGTAAGGTCTTATAAAAACAGGTGTGTGCCTTTCCTAATCAAGTCCAATCAGTTTAATTAGACACAGCAGGACTCCAATGAAAAAGAATAATCAGAAGAAATGGACAGCATGTGAGTTATATATGAGTTTCACAGTTTTTCAAGGGTCTGAAAACAGACCATGTGATATTTCAGTTTTTCTTTTTTAATAAATTTGCAAAAATGTCTACATTTCTGTTTTTCTCTGTTAAGATGGGGTGCTGAGTGTACATTAATGAGAAATAAAATTCAAAGAGTGATAAATGTAAAGAGGTCTGAATACTTTCCGTAACGTCTGCATATCAATTAAAATAAATGACACACACATTGCAAACCATGGTGCAACATGTGAATTTAGCAACTAAACAAGAGGGTATTCTTCCCTCTGTCTTCACTGACGTCCTGCAGACAGTTGCCCAATCAGAAAAAAAAAAAGGATAAATCCAAAGTAACGTTAGCTGTGTGTGAGTACCCCGAGCTGTACGATACATCCTCGTACCTATAATGTGTAGCCAGTTCCCTCAGCACAGAAGTATGATGTGAAGGTGTTAAAATCTAGTCAACAGGTTGTCAAACCAGTTATAACCAGTCTTGTGTACTGCTCGATGTCGCCGTCATCCAGACGCAGAAGTTTTTGAAATTCACCGAGCTGTCTGCTATTTTGTACCAAAACACGAAAGAGTTTGGTGGTCCGACTTGAGTAAGACTTCTACAACAGTTAAAAGAGTCATTAAGTCTAGTTTTCAGGGTGATAGCCGCCACCAGAAATGGTGCCCCGAGAGCACACGGTGCATTTAGGGCGTTTGAAGTGTTGCATTTGGTGTGAACATACCTTTAGAATACTCCGTACCAATCAGAGAATCGCTTATGTACGCTACATTGAATAATATCTATCACACTCCCATTATGTCAGACAGGCAGGCTTAGTTTCCATTGAAAACTGTGCTTGTTAAAAAAATGTATATTCATGCCAAAAAGATCAAATAAAAAGTGTTGCTTTGGAGAAGCCTCAGAGGAAAGCTGGCTTTAATTAGCTTTTAGCTAATTTCAGATTTAAGATGTATTTGCCGTGCATTCAGTCCAATTCACTGCAGCAGCAGACACGAAACGCTATTTTAAATCTGCAGTATTCTACTTGTACAACCGACAGAGTGAGCTGCTTACATTCTTTTTATTTATTGTAATTTAAGGACATGGAAATGGGATCCAGCTACAACTAAAAGTAGAGTGGATATTGAACATGAAATAGTACTCCAAATGTGTAATTATTTAACAATTTGCAAGACGTTAGTTATAACTACCCTTTACGACTCTGAGATGCCAGTGTTGTGTGTCTTTGGCCTCCTCCTCAGCGTTAAAAATAAGCGGCACTTCACAGATTTCGCAAATTAAGATAAATTGACTAGTCATGGGGACTGCTAACCTGTTTGGCATGCAAATGTAGTTATACTCTTCTGTTGCTCTGGAGGGAGCTTTGACATGTTTAAGAAAATAAGATTTTTCATCAAGGTTATCATGGCCGGACCAAAAACTGTTTTGAAAGGAAAGCCTGTATTACAAGTTGGTGAATGGGAACCAAACATTTGTAGAGATTTACTTTTCCCGCGATGTGGTTTATGAAAAGGATGGTAAATCGGTTGCACAATGGGACGTGCACTACCTCCTCGTCTCACTGTGCGGTTAGCGAGGTCCTCAAAATTAGTGCAAATTCTAAATGAAATGAGCTACTATTTGTTTAGTGTTTATGGTTACCTAAACATGACACCTTGCAAAAAGCGGTCCTCAGCTAAAGCGTACTCTTTCTCCCTTTGGTTTTAAATGAAAAAGCTTTCCAAAATGATGTCTTTGCTGCCATCTTCTAGCACTGAATGATAGTTAATCACATCATTTTAATTAATGAAATGATCTTGCCACGATAACTGCTAATGATACTCCTTAAATATTTTACTGTTCTTTTATAAATCATGTGATCATGACGAACTTCATACAGGTTTTCATTAAGTCAGTTGAAAAATAGCATCCAATCAATGATTTTATGACTCACACACAGAAAAACGCATGAGCAGACGATGCAGACTAAAGGCAATCATTTGAAAATGCGGAGGTGGTGTTGAACAATTATTAAGCATTCATTAGTGAACAGACCCTTCCAAGGCCTTCTGGGTTCTTGCTAAATTAGCACAGAACAATGTTGTAATGGAAACACTGGAGACAGAAAAGATAAAGTGTTCAGCAGGCTTCAGGGCATTTTTGTATAGTAATAATTCATGTTATACGCCATCATGATGCTGGAGTGTCAACAGCTTAATTTAAATCCTGCTCAATTTCTTCCCAACTTAATCTTCATTATTTACCCATTGAAATATGTTTACCAGTGATTAAAATGTTGCAGAGCAGCTTCAACTAATGGTGAATGCTACATAAAATGACTTTTAGCATTTTTCAAATGTGGATTTCACACAACCATTAAATAGAGATCCAACTCATGTTCATTTGAAAGAGGACTAACTGTTGAACACTCACTCGTGTTGGATTATTCATGAGGTTCCATTAGCAGATGGGCAATTTGCGATTCAGTGTGATACAGTTGAGAAGCGCTGTGCAGGATTAAGGAGCTGATGGCACCCAACATCAATCAAATTCTGAATTCTGTAATTTCTCATGGTTACGGTGAAATAGAGTAAAAGTGAGCAAAATGCACCCCTGGTCTAGGTTAATTAACAACACAATTAGTGAAACGCTCAATTATTTTTGGCGAAATGGTCATTTATGAATTAGAAAAGGCAAGCGGGAAAGTAAAAACCATTGTAATTTAACAGTGAAAAGAACACAATTTCTCATTTCACAAAGTCATGACTAAAGCCAGGCCACTGTCAGGTGCTTTTCTGTCCTATTAATAACATGTTGCATCAAGAAAGAAGTTTAATGAGCAAAGTATGTAAGACTAAAGTACAGATCACATACCTCTAACTTTGTAAAGTTGAACTCTCCAACTGCACAAATGACGGTTTTACCTTCCAACAGCTTGGGTCAGAGTCTATATTTGTCATAAGTTATTATGTTGAAGCCATTCTTAAATAGAGTGCGAGTCTAAATTAAAAGGAATTTGAGGGGTTAATTACATTTGACAAAAGAAGATAAAGGGTCAGGCCAGAATGTACCGGTGTTAATGGGAGATCATTTTGGCACATTCTGTGACACCTCTTTGGAATTGGATGTTTGATATAGTCTTTAAAAATAAGACACGAAGACACTACTTAAAATGCTTTTAGGTTTATCCATGATGCTCTCTAATGAAATTGGGATAAAGAGGGCATCCTCACTTTTGAATATGACATTGACAATAAACACATTCTTTGCTTTTAATGTCTTAGAACAATAGATTTCAACCTGCTAATTTGGTGAGACACATGTGTTCCTGGTCAAATTACTTTTTAATTTTCTATGATTCTGTGGTACTCTCTTCTTTCAATGGGTCTAATGCTTGAGGCTATGAGAGGTTAGTTTTATTAACTAACTTTGATAACAAGAGACCTGGGTCTCCTACAAACAGTCAACAATATAAAGAAGCAATTTAACGCAAATCTCTAACCAGGCAAGTGATTCACTTTGCATTGCCATTTATCAGAGTTGCCTTCTCTGTAAAATCTGCAGAATGTGACCTTCTAGCTGTGTACAGAGGAGTTGCCTTTTTAGTAAAATGCACATTACTCCGGACTGGTGAAACATTACTAAAGGGTTCCAAAATCGCACGGACTGAAAAACATCATGATTAGAAAGCCACACTTGTGGACCAGATTTCCTTTTTTATACAAGTATGTGTTATGATATGTCTATGGAAGAAAATGTTAAAAGGCACAATATAACAATTCTATGTCTGTTTCATTGTATCAATCTTGATTCCATCCCTTTCCAATATAAAAATGATTGCACCTAATTTCTCCTTTCAATAGTACCTTTTGCTCAATGGTAACTGAATTTACTATCTGAGGCTTTGAAGGTGACTCGTTTAAGTTCGAGTCAGGTCTAATCCGTCCGGATTTTGTCAGCTGTATCCCAAGATAAGGGCTGGACGGAGCAGGAAGTAACTTCAGCAGCCTGCTTTCCGAGGATTTGGAGATTTAGCCCCTGTGGTTCAGGGAAGGGTTTCACGCATAACAGTAGGGGGAAAAAATAATTCCTAAAATCGACACGCCATCTATTGCCTTCTCACACAATCCTGTGACAATAAATGCAGTTGGACCAAATACCACGGAGACCTTTTCAGGATTTCTATTGTGGTCCTATATTATGAAAGAGTCCAAGACTTCTTCTGCTTTAATTGCATATTGGAGTCTCAAGTTGTGTCTTTTAGGGAGGGAACTCGTTTTCTGTCGTTATCAGAAAATTAGAAGCCAAGAACTGTGTGGGAGGCGAAGATAAATCCACAAAGCATTCCCTGCTTTTCACGAGCATAATGTACATTCTAGATTAATGTAAAACCACCCTGCATCAAAAGATTAGATTTAGGAAAGTTGATACAAGGCTCCACACTAAAAGCACAGACGTGTTCAATAGAATGTGATGCTTCTTTGTATCGTGTGCTCTTTAATTTGAACTTTTTAATACGCTAGAAATGGTGCCTCTGCCCAATATGATGGAGTCTGAAAATTACAACTTTAGAAGCTTCCTAATCAGAACATTCATGTTGGATCATGTTTGTTAGTTACTCCGTCGAAAAGGGAAAGGGGAACCTGATTATTTAAACGATGATGGGGTGTTAATGCACAACTGTTGGATCATTGATGTGATGTCCTTGTGAAAAGAAAATAATACGATCTCATGCAAAAGGCTTAGTAAGTACATTTGATTCAAAACGAAGTGTTCCTTTGGCGGTACACTTTGATCTGTTACCACATTAGGTTCTTTTATTAGATTAACACTGACGCACATGCATGCATACCGGCCGCAGCATGTTTCTTACTAGTACCTCGCTGATTGGGAAAGAAGTACTGAATAATAAAAATAATCAGCCAACTAATAGAGAGAGTGTCAGCATAAGCAAGCAGCTGGCTTGGGATGAACACTGCAGCAAAACATTTAAAAAGCAGATTTAAAAAGGAGATTTCACAGATCTGAAGTTCTTTCTTATTCACTCATTCTATTTATTTTAATACAGGTTGTCTGCAATAGCTGACATGTAGGGGAGACAGGGTGTAGCATGCAGGTTGATACATTAATTTGAGGTTTATGAACCCTTATCCCTCCTAAGATAGCCCTGTGGTTAAATCTGACAATCTTTTGAAATAGAATGAATCAATGAATAACTCACCCCACATTAAGTATGCATTTTATCTGGTTTAGCAAATATTTATCAAAACACATATTTATACTCCATGTTTCACCCTCATACATGAAGCCCGCTCCCTTACCAGCTCTCTCTCTCTCTCTCTCTGCCTCAGATGATGTAAATGCCGCCTCGGAGAGCCAAGAGGGTGCATGCATGGAGTGCTAATTCCCGGGTGACAAAGCTCCTCTTCAAATGCATGAACCCATTACTGGGAAAAAGTATTCCCCATCTCTTTTTCAATTCTCCTTGTAATGAAAAAAACGTACACCTGGAAATGGAGGCTTTCTGCATAAGCTGGGCAGAAAGCAGCTAATACGAATGAATAAGTTGAGAGTGTGTGTTTGTGTGCACACACGGGGGGGGGGGGGGCTGCTCATCTTCACTGTGCATTTAAAAAAGCATGAAGTTCTGGCATCTATAAAGGGCAAACCAAACGGTAGAGGAGTTTATGGTTGTAGCCTGGTAACACCCTGATTATACAGCAAATAAAAGGACTTCCGCTGGAATTATAAGTATAGTCGAAAGCTATGCACGTATTGTGTAATTCGATGTATCTCTAAATAGATATTAGATATTGTTGTTTTCAGCTTGGATCGGTTTGGTTGAGTTAAAAAATAAGTTTATATACTAAGGTGATACATTTGTGCACAGAAGTCATAGGCAAGAGGAGTGTCCTAAGTACATTACTACACCATAGATCAAGGTTTACATTTTGAATCCCACTGGATTACATTACAAAGGTCCCATTGTGCCACTGTTAGGCCTTCTCATTTAACGCGTAGTCACTCCTTAGGAAAGGTTATATTTATGGATTTTAAAATACATCTATGATTGACAAATCCCATCCACACAGCTGTCAACATTGCGGCAGCGGAGCTCATGCCCAACGGGGCAAACAGTGCGAGTTAAAGGTGTTGACTTGAGGGCGGGTGCCAAGAATCACGGATCACAGCGACATTATCAGGGGTGACTGCCATGTGAGCGCTGCGCAGAGTGACGGCCATCAACGCGACGGAGTCACCCCGTGACGGGGCTTTCAAAGAAAAATAAATAATGTCGCTTGGTGTATTTCATTGAAATGTGCATACCATTCATTATTGTTCTTCAATTCTATCGATTCCCTTCAGAAAAAATGCATCTGTTGAGCCTCTTTTGCATCTTACTGTGGTTTAATGTTCTGTTAAAAAGCTCACTTGGAAAAACCTGTATGATTATGCGATTATATTAGAAGTAGAGACAGATGGCTGAACTGTACCAACACAGACAGATTTCAGACTTCAAGTGACATTTTGTCATTGACAGAGAGAAAAGCACACACAGTAACACTGTTGATGTAGAGTTTAAGACTCTGCCTCACTCTGAAGCTCCCTCCGTGCTATATTTTGGGAGCACGTCACACTCAATCCCGAACTTAAAAGGGAGAATGGAAAGAGACCAAATACTGTTTACCTGCAACTTCTGGACTCATATTTCCTCCTGCCTCCCCCCCCCCCCCCGGGAAGGAGAAACCTGCGGTGATTCGGAGAGATTAAGGGCTTGACAAAACGAGAGAAAGACATAATTCCATTTGTCTTGGTTGAGCCCATCCCATGTGAGGTGTAAGTGTCAGCTCTGCTCTACTCCTGCTTGGGGTTGATAAAATCTCATCTCCCGACAGCTGCCCTATAATCACTTCTTCTTTTAGTACCAGACTGAGTAGTGTTGTGCCCAGGTTGCTGCAGATGTCCCCACTCCCTTGTAACTTTTCTCATGGCTTCAAGAATCAAATAAAGCAGTTTTAAAAAGTTAAACTTAGTTATTAGGCTCCTTTATTTATTATAAACGTTGCTACAATTAGATCTGATCATTCGCTGATCGAGAGGAGACACATTTTCTTTTTTTCCGCCACTAGTGAGTGACAATGCAATATATTCTGCTGTCCCATTATTTCTTTGAGGGAAACAGGTCAATTCAAAAGGTTTATCTAAATATCTCAAATAGTCCGTGGGACAATTGAGAAAAGCCGGCTAAGAATGGGTTGTCAATATTCTTTCTTCTACCAGGAAGCCAATATTTATCCTGCTGAGCAGGAATCAATGTTTCCTTAGAAACATAATCCTGAGCATATGGAGCATGTGTTTCCTGCTGTGTAGGTCCACCCATCCATACACCTCTATACCGGTCTGCCTCAATGAGTCAGAGACATTATTGCTTAATAAATTCTGCAAGGTTGGGCTCGTTGGGTTTATCATTTGTGACAATAGCAGCTCTTGAGAAAGACAACTTCAACTCCGGAAATCACAAAAAATGAAGTAATTATTGTAAAGGAGAGAAGGAAAACCACTTATTGGATATGGAGCCACAAACCAAAAAACAGGAACAGCACCCTTGTGTTTTTCACAAGTCATTACCCTTACAGTACACACCCACAGCTTTCACATTTCAAAAATCAAAGCAATTATGCCATTCATCCGTCTAACAATGACAGACCGCCCTCGGGTTGTGCTTTAAATTAGAAAGTCATATGCTTCTTCTGACTTAATATCCACTATTCCTTGTCGAGTTTGTGATGAATCTTGACCACAAGAGCACGTACTAGTACTGTATTTTGAATTCTGATGTGGAGTTGCAGAAAGGAGTAAATCCTAATATAAGTATATATATATAAAGTTGCTAAAGCTCTACAGAGCCTGTTGTCAGCAGACGTCTTTAGAACTCATGATAATTGCTTTTCCAGCAAGTAAATGCTTTGTGCTCTCATGCCCCCAAATGAAATTTAAAAAAAAAAGAAATGTAATGTCAATGCTTTCGTCTCACACGCATTGGAGGAGGAAATAAGCACTAAAAAGACTGAGATTCTAATCATTTAATTTATCTTGCTCAGTCTGAAATATTCCAATTGCATCAGTAATTATGTACAATCCACATTTCACTCTGTGAGCTGGTGAGATGGCCTTATTTCAGCAGGATAGGATAACACCACCAGAAGAAAGACAAGTTGAAAATGCATTACCTCCCCTTTTATGTTCGGCCGACTTTTTCAGGGGGGGTGGATTTTTCTAAAATATTTGTTACAAGAAGGAAGCTTGGTTGCTACTTTCGTTTTGACGGATAATGGATAATATTGTCTTTTTTTAAAACTCCTGGGTATGTTAGATAAAAATGAAAAGAAGGCAAAAATTAAAGACAATTATCGAAGTGTCAAGCAATGGTTATCGATTCCCTCAGCACACATCTAATTGATGCTGTTTTTCTTTCAACCATGAATCGTGATTTTAAGAGTTTACCTCTTTTGCACCATCTGATGAAAACATTTGTCCTCATGATGGAACCCTAAAGTTGAAAAGGAGAAGGTTGATGACATTGATAGATTCTTTATCTATTCCTTATTGCTGGTCAAACTGAGTTGTTATAATTTTAACTTTAAAGAGCAGGCAAAGAGTTCATGTTTCAGTTAACACAAACAGCAACCCAACTGAGCTCATCCACAAGTAAATTTCCTCCCACTGTAATGTGATTGCTGTTGAAGTATTTATGAGTTGATGTGGTTTTTAAATTCAGATTTTTGGAGGGGACTCTCCATCAGTGCCTTCAAGGATTTGATTCAATTGGGATGGTTTTTCCGCCATGTGAAACTCAAAGTTTGTCAAATGTTGTGTTTTAAATTCATTATGGTATTGATTATGTAGATAATGGTCCCATTTAAAGCATTGTAACATCAGGCAGGGTGTGCTTTAGGACATGGTTACCACTGCCAGACAGACAAATATGGTCATGACCGTTTATCGGTTGTAAAAAGCCAAGATGAATGTTGGATTTCAAACACTTTTTTAGTGACTTGGGTCTATTTTCTTTGTCAAACACACTCTTTTCCAAAACTTAATAGACACTACTCATGTAACAAATGGATGTTCTATTTTCTCCTGTTCTTTGTCAACACGAGAGAGAGAGTTGGTTTACAACTGATGCTATGGATCTTTTTTTGTCATCCAAATCATGGTTAAACTTCTCACATTCATTATGTTTTATTCATTAAAACAAAGCATTGAGCAGCTCAACCTCTCAAGACTCAAATTTCTTAGACATTCTCAAATATGAGGTTTGATGAGTGCCAGATAGCTTAACTAAAGCTTTCTAAAAGGCACCTGAATCCTACTGGTTAAACATCGGCGGAAGGCACCTCCAGAAAGGACAGTGGAGCCTCTTCTTGTGTGGTCTTTGTTTACTGCCATCGGCCAGATGGAAACAAAAGGAGGAGTTGATGGCATAGAGAGATTGAGGTGAGCGCTCCCGTTGAAGCTCGGCCAAATCTTTGACCACATCTGTATCGATTTTGTCCGTTGATAGTTGTCAAGACGGCTGATAGATAGTGAAGGATACAGTCCATTAGCTCAGAGTTTCTCCTCACCAGCCACCTCCTAAATCTTAACCCCTCTTTATGTGGCCTTATCAATAAGTATGGCGTCAAAAGGGATGTGTACCCCGTTCACTCTGAATCCCCTCTATTCACTTTATCCAACAATGAAGAGATAAGTTACATCACTAAGAGAAAGGAGAAAGACTAAAACTTAAAGTGATTTTATTGTAGCTTTTAAGCTGAACCTGCAAAGAAGTTTTTCACCCCTCTGAATCTTTCATTAAATTATTCTTATATTTTTCTTATAGTTACTTTTTCAGCAAAACATCCAGTAATTACTACTATACTATTACAAATATTTCCATAACTGTCAAAACTCATTTGAGTTATTGGGGACTTTAAACCAAGTAGAAGCAGATGCGTCATCTCCCCATTTTTCTTCATCTGATCATCTCAAATGTAGGATGCTTTAAATACATCACCATATATTTCCTTTTTTTTGCTAGATTACTGAAATGCAGATAGAATGATACGATGTTTACAGCAAACATTGAAGACTTTACCTTGCTTTTTCAATGCACATGGTGGTTATTTGGCTTACTGTTGAGTTATAGAGGCCGACCAATACAACCATATTAATGCAATCAAATTGAAGCGATTGAGACTTTTCTTAACCTGGCATATGTTCAGTCAATAGTTTGCTTGACATGAAATAGAATGCAGTCGCTCATGTTGGAAAGAAAGCATTCAAGTGACATGTGACACTATAAAGAAATAGGCAGACTGATTACTAGGTAAATATTTTCACATTTGCAACCTAACATCAAGCAGCAAGAAGGATAGGAGATCAGCCCAGCTGTTCATTTTCTTTCATCCGGTTTCACCTTAAGGGACTGTCGCTTCTGCCAATGGAACACAGCAAAGGACAGACTCAATGGTGAACTGTACAGAGCCACATGTGGTGCACCTCAGCAAATCCGTTGCAAATACCGCCATCTTTTCTGTTGTAGTCAATGATGTGGTGCTTTTTCCACAGCCCTGTGCATCCTTGGAAGCTAGATTTTACAGCAAAAAGCCTGCCGATGGTTCCCGAGAGTTTTTTTGATGCTACAGTATATGCATGAACTGCTGAACTACACAAAAAAAAAGTACTGGTTTATGGCCGCATACATTTATTCATGAATGCGGTCATGAGTGTGTTTGTGTATGTGTGAATTTGCACACAGATACATGGCAATGTGTGTTTTTTTTTCTTTTAATATATTTCCATCTCATTGCTTCATTTCCATCAATTTGTGTGTGTTTTCTTGCAATGATCCTTGGCACAGACCACCATCATGCATTCAGGGTTAAGGACTCATAATTGTAAATGAAGGATATTTAAAGAGATGGAGGATCAAAAATGCACTATTGTTGACACACAGGTTTTTGTATTTTTGTTATTACAATTTGCTTAGCCCAGCCCCCAAAAATGAATATAACCTCCTCAAATATGCTGTCATATAATAATGCGTTTTTTAAATAGTTTGATTCGTCTCATCTTTCAAGATGTAATTTTATCCCTGAGCATATTCTTCTTTTTCAACTACTTTCATTTTACTCTCTATCTACATAGAAATGTAAATTTCTGTAGATTCAAAGCCCTTATATAGAATTCAAATTACAAATAATATCATAAAGCAGTGTCAAACGACCACTATCTAGTATAAAAAAGAGCATATTACAAAAAAATATACATGTTTCTTGTTTTATACACAAGGATGCTTTTTTTTGTTTTTAAGATGATGTATAATGCATTCGCAGATTAGAGGACACAATGTGGGCACGCCTTCCAATCACTTCCAACAACCTCACATGTTGTCTTTGAAGAAGTGGATAGTGCCAGCACATTCATGAATTATAAGCAAACTGTTTGCTTGTACTTTATCTCGAGAAGCAATTCATGACCACACAGCATGTCGAATGCAATCAAGGATTAGAACAAAAAATTGTTGAATCACACAAATAGAGGCAATAGCACACTTTCATCAGGCACACGTTATCCAAGTTATTATATATTATACAGTACCAGTCAAAAGTTTGGACAGCTTTGTGATTCAACTTTTGACTGGTCCTGTATATACAGATAGTGTGAAATTAACCTAAAGTGTGTATTTGTGTGCTCTTTGGTTCACGTGCAACATCTTGGATACTCCAACGAGGCTAACTTTTCCATTTGGTTAAGACACTATTAGTCCCTTTCTACTAATTGTGTGTCATCACAATTTTCATATGAGCATCTAGTTCTATAAACAGCAGTTGTGTTATGTGCACACATTGCTTTGGTTGAAGAACATTTGTCCTGAATAGGTATTTCAGAGATAAAAAACCAACCTCTGAATCCAGGATGTTAATTTACATATATCCAGCCCAAACTTTGTTTTTGCTATTTCATAGGCCATTAGTCGTTACTTTAAGACGATGCCTAAAACAGTTGCCGTTTGCAATAAGCAATTTGTTGTGTTGCACAGTTGTGTTGGCTGTAATCAACATAGTGCCTGCTCAGCCAACAAAACCACATTTTCTCATAAGCTTGAATAGATTTTGCCTTCTATTTTAGGCACTGATAAATCTCCATGAGGTAAATTGTTGATGCATCATGCGGTTCTCGATGCAAGTTCGATCAAGTTAAACTCTTTATAGGAAAGCCTTGCTAATAATTAACCTTCCTCTGGTGTTCGGGTCGGCACCGACCCGTTTCCAAGTTTTAAATGCATTAAAAAACACGTAAATTAGTTTATTGCGTCAAGGCTTTTTGACTTTGTCAAGAACCTCTATATCAACAAAATAAAACAAAAAAAAATGTTTTCATTAAATTATAAAATGCTCTGGTTGAAATTATGACCTTTGTGTTGTTCGGGTCGGTTTCGACCCGGTTATAAAAGTCAGATTATAAAGCAATAATAAGAACCAAAACATAAATCATAAGTGAACTGTCAGCCAAAACACTGACAGACAGCTCCTCTCCCAATCATGTGAGCTTTAGGGGATGCTCATTTTGAGCTATTTATGCCATTGTCACTAAAAAGAGTCATCATTGCTATGACAAACCTGGAAGGAAAAAAAGTCCAGGGCGACATGTGGAAAGACATTGATGAGGAATACCTGGATGCCTGTATTGGTGTTCTTCTTCTTGCTGGAGTGTACAGATCCTGCAATGAGGCCACTGATAGTCTTTGGGACACATCGACAGGCAGAAATATTTTCCGCGTAACAATGTCACTTCAGACCTTTCGCATGATATCAAGAGTCCTCAGATTTGACAACAGAGATACCAGAGCAAGATCTGACAAGCTTGCCCCCATCAGGGATGTCTGGGAGAGATGGACGCAGCTCCTTCCACTGATGTTCAACCCAGGGACAGAGGTGACAGTGGATGAACGTCTTGTCCCTTTCCGAGGAAAATGCCCCTTCCGGCTATACATACCCAGTAAGCCAGGGAAGTACGGCATAAAAATCTGGGCAGCCTGCGATGCAAAAACCAGCTATGCCTGGAATCTGCGAGTGGCATCCCCGAGAAGAACCAAGGAAAACGTGTGGTCCTCGATATGACTGCTGGACTGCAGGGTCACAATATCACTTGTGACAATTTTTTTACCAGCTATGACCTTGGACAAGAACTTCTCAGGAGGAAACTTACCATGGTGGGCACAGTGAAGAAAAATAAACCTGAGCTACCTGCTGAAATCTTGCAGGTGAAGGACAGGGCTCCACTTTCCTCAAAGTTTGCTTTTACAGACACCACCACTGTTGTCTCATATTGTCCAAAAAGAAAACGTAATGTGATACTTATGTCGACTCTTCACAAAGATGCAGCTGTGTCATCAGGAAGTGACAAAAAGTCCACAATCATCCTCGACTATAACAAAAACAAAGGAGGAGTGGCCAACCTGGACAAGCTGACTGCCACCTACACTTGCCAGCGAATGACCAGGAAATGGCCAATGGTTGTGTTTTACAACATCCTTGATGTGTCTGCATGTAACGCATTTGTGTTGTGGACCCACATCCACCATTTTTGCCACACATGCATCTAAACACACACACATACACATGCATGTTCTTGCACACAGAGACTTTTACTCTGATTTGGTATTTTGGTTTGATTTGCTGGATTGGTTGTTTGTTTGACCTTGCAAATCTATATTTTGTGTTATGACCTGTTCTGCTTTTCTTTTTGTGTTTATATTAAGGTTCTATTGCTGAAAAAAATACTTTTTTGCCTTTTTCTTGAAGTAAATATATATGGGTCGAAACTGACCCGTAACACCATAGATGTTACTATAGTTAATAATATTAAAATTAAAAAATAAATAAAACAAATTTATTTAAGAGATGTGTTCTAATAGTGCTTAGTAATAGTCAGGTAACACAAGAACCTTTTATTTATTTATATGATTCTGTTGAGGTTCATTTTACCATTTTTTTTTTATTGAAATCGAGGGGTATACTGACAAAAAAAAGGCCCAGAGGCCCACACCAAAATTAATAAAACCAATATTTTCATGGATATGGAAGCCTAACAAGGTAACCAAGAGATGAGAGACAAATTGGATGATAGCTAATTGTTTTTAGTGTATTTTACAGCTGATTTAAGACACGGGTCAAAACCGACCCGTTAACATAAGAGATGGTAACAGAAAGCGAACACAAGAGGAAGGTTAATGTCCCTCTAGAAGCATAATTGATTTGTGTTTCTATTTGTGGTTGGTTGCCTCATGGTGCTTGCGGTTGGAAGGTCAAGGTTCACTTATTACGTTTAACTACTGCGATTACGAGAAAAAATGATTTCATTTCATTAAGACCTGAAGACACAAAAAAAGTGCGGCAGCAACATGTACAACATGAATTGTTTGGCAGTCTCCAGTTTACCAGCCGTTTACTGTTGCCAAGGTGCTGCAAAGCGGTTTGGAAAGACAAGCTTTGAGTATCTTGCAAAACATAGAAATTCAAGTAATGGACGATTTTGCATAATATTGTGAGGAAAAAAATTGTTGTGGTCCACACCTTCAACAGCCTGACTGATACAACTGCATTGG
Source organism: Pungitius pungitius (assembly GCF_949316345.1). Classification (NCBI taxonomy): domain Eukaryota; kingdom Metazoa; phylum Chordata; class Actinopteri; order Perciformes; family Gasterosteidae; genus Pungitius; species Pungitius pungitius. Next base: position 4,055,526 of record NC_084906.1, read on the forward strand.
GCCTGTGGCATTTCTCTAGCATCCTCCCTCTCTTTCCCGTGTGCAGAACAAGACATTGCTCTTCTGTATAATAGATTTCCCACTTAACATGCAGAAGAATGCAAACATTCACAGACACGTGAAGTACTCACACAAGTACACTTCTTTTTTACTTTGTATAGTACAGTGGGCCTGAACTGATGGAAAACCTCAGTGGTGGTTTTGTATTCACCGACTGTGATCTAACAGGCGTGTTTGCGTGGGTTCTCTGAAGAATGTTCAGTATGTCGCTAATGAAGAGAGGGACATCGAAGAACTCAACAATACCGCTGGCCTTGAATGTATTAGTCAGTTTGTAGGACACTTAGACGTGATATCCTGACCCCAGTGCCTGTGTCGGCCTAACTCTCTCACTTTCTGATGATGTGCATCATATACCTTGACCATATGGCAAGTTATTAAATAAAGAAAATACATGAATACATAATGGGAAAATATGGATCATAGGGGGGTGTCCATTGACTTTTACATCTCAATACTGTGCGGCCAGGTGACTTTTCAGCCCTACTTCACATTCTTTTCTTTGGACATTACATGTTGATACAACACAAGTTAATATTCAAGTCCTTCCTAAGAAGCAGTCCTTCAAAATTGTACTGCCAGCGTTCGGGTGTGTTTGGCTTTGTGGGGGAGTGTGCGCGCAACTCAGCCAAGCCAATCAATAATATCTCGGCGCTTGGAGTGGTTCCACTCTTCATCGAAGCGTTCCTGTGAACGTGTTTGTTTTAGTGCATGAACACATAGCTACTTCTTGCAAATGCGTGGATGACTGTGAGAACATTCAATAATTTCTCCAAGTTTGTTTGCCTTATGCAGTTGAGAAGGTTCAGCAGTGTGCACACTGGGGATTGTCAAGTACAAGCCTTTTTCATAACACAACCACCTAAAGCAGAACATTTTGGACCAGAATTGTGGCCCAGAAAAATGACAAAGGATTGCCTTGATTTATGATTTATAGATGCAGAAAAGCGGGAGAACCCAGATACAGAAACATAGGACTGGCTGAATTTAATAGCAATGACAGTATATTGATGAATTGAGTCCATTCCATAATTCATCCTTTAATTAGACCGGTCCATGTCTATCCATCATCGCTCTGGAAAGATGGATGGGATCACTGTGGTTTATTGATGAGGAGGTAGTTCTTTTAAATTGCTCTCATATTTGACTCAAATACAGCAGCTGCAGCACTCCATCCTCATATTAATGGGCTGCTTCAAACTCACTGGAATGCATGTTGGATGCATGCAAACATGATTTGTAGAAACAAAGTTTGAGTGTGACAGAAATCATTCTCCCCGCGGGAGGAGCCACTGGTTCTGCAATTATTCGCCCCAACTCACTGAATAACCATTTACTTTAAAATGATATCCACCACTCATGATCTCAAGAGTCTTCTGAATAATGTATTGATGCCACAAGTGTTAGGGCCACATCTTTTCACAAATTCAGCTTTAATCTAATGTTCTCTCCCTCATCAGTTTGGTATGGTGGACAGCTCAAAAAGCAATACCCATGAACCAAGTCTACCACATCTATCTGGAAGAAGCACTATGGGCTCTGGGCTCATTTGAAACACTTTGTAATTGCAGTTGGGACAAACGTTGTCCAAAAGTTGCATTGGGGAATTGAAATGAGCCGTTTTTCTGTAGTCTAAATTAGCTTCTGAACATGCATAGACTTGAACATCTCATTTTATGTCCAGAAGTGATGTTTCAACAAAAGGTTTTGTGTTACCGAACTTTGTCCAGGTAGAAAATGAACAAAAACCTACTCTGAGAGCCAGAGCTCCTCTTTGGGCTGAAACTGAACAAGAGAAGGCGTTTTCAAATCGTTGGCCATTGAAGACAAGGAGCATCCCTCTATCATGAATGGAAGTGTTTATCTGAAAATCCATTTAAAAAGAAAAGCTTTTGACAAGGGAATAAACTGATGAGCTAGATAAGAAAAACATGCAAATGAAGCAGAAAAGAAATATGACAAAATCTGTGTGTGCTGTGAGGTATCTGCTTGACTTTAGGAGCAGTCAACAGATTCGGAAATATCTGTTGACCTCATGTCTGATGTGTTCCTTTTATAAACACACAGACAAATGCAGAGGCATGAATGAGCATCGGCAACACGCACGGTACATGAATCCTAAAATTATTTTTACATTCCCCTCATGCAAACTGCATCAACATAAAGATCAAGTTGTACAAACCCAACAAATGATCACAGGAAATAATCACTGCATTTAGTTCTGAGGTGATCGCCTTCACCGGCAGCCGTGTAGATGGTGGTCCGGATCCATAATTCCTCTTTCAGATTGACGTGTGCACATAGCTTAGCTTTTCACAAATTATTGATCCCTGTTTCAGTTGATTCTTTGACTTTGGTTTAGTTTTGGAGCCTTAAGTAATTAAAAAAGTAAATGGTCAATGTGAACATTCAGAATACTCCAGGACTTCTGTTTTGTTCTTTTGGATAGTTTTCTCAGTCATTCAGAGTCGTTACAATTTCCAGTACCAGGTTCTGGGTGGAAGCAAAGGTTTTTTTAGCAAACTCTAAATCAATTATTATTTGGTTTTTTGTTGAAGAAGCTAGTAGTCATAACATGTTTTCCTGTTGCTCAGAAATTGCACATAAAATTGTCAGTTGCTTTGAGGCCAACTTCATACATCTAGTATATTTTCTAAAGACTATTTTTCATCTCGAAATGTAATCAAGGTTATAATACATTTTTACACCATACACTGAAATCATTCCTTTGATATATTCAACGCGGTCAAGACTCGTCAAAGCCAGATTTTGAATTTGATTTATCTTAAGAAAAGGGCATTATGAGTGTTGACAAATGAAGGGGTGATTGATCATAACTCAACTAAACAACATTCTATAAATTGCTGGCCGTTGTTAAAATCATTGCCTGTGGGTCCGTGGAAAAGATTAATTTATTTCTACAAATCATGTTCATGCATTGTTCATGTGTTAGGGATGAATTATAACTCGAGATTGATTAAGACAATGGAGAAATCAATACATCTTTCCACCAAAATTGAGAGAATAAAAACATTAATGCCACACAAACAAGTAAAGATACCAATGTTTTCTGATGATGAGAGATAAACAAAACATTCAGGACATTTAGGACTGAAATCTTCTAGATACTGTTCAAATCATAGTACATAATCTTTCTACCACATGCATTACACAGTTTCTAAAATAATATTTTCACTGATGCTTCCATTGCAGTCAACTCAGGTCTAATTTGAATTATGAAAAAGCAGCGACTTCAGCGCTTCACATGAAGTCGCTCAGAGTTGTTAATGGAGAGGGATTTTTGTTTTTTTGTTTCTTTGACTAGACAGGAGCGTGTTGGCAGCAGGCTGTAAGCACTAAACTCGGAACGCGACTCCTTTAAAATTGATTAAACGGTGCAGGTGACGACTTCCTGTGCCTCACAAAAAAGGATAAATCTTCTGGCTTTACAGCTATGCGCGGTTTTATTGTAGATCTGTTAAGGCATCACTTGGCAGGCTAATTGTTTTGGCGTTTGAAAACGGGGGTTCACATCAGCGGCCTTCTTTGAACCAAGAGCAGGGAGATTGCTAAGTACGCGTTCAAATGGGAAAACTGCCATCACAATTTTTCAAATCATGCCCATTAAAATACCAACATGTTAAAGCCATCTGTGGTGTTAACATTGCTGGCAGCCAGCAATGAGGCTAACTAAAACTGATTAACAATTCCAGTATAACTTCCCTTTGGCCAGAAATCTTTGCTCTCGATATATACAGCAGAAGTCCATATGCACATCATGCATCTACCATGTCCTAATAGGAGGTTTTAGAATATTTAATAAAATATGTTTCACACCAGTACAAAGAAAATATATTGGCTTGATACAGTGCCAACTGCTTTTCAATAACTATCTACTATAATACTATTTCACCCAGTTTTTAGATTCTGCTTCTTTAAATTTCAACCAGGAGGTAAGAACATTTTTTTACAATCCAGTCATGTAAATGTATCATTCAAGATATGAATTATCATTCTTGTTAAAGCATGTCGACAGCAGCAGATGAAACCCAAGGGGGGAACACTAAGCATAGCCCAAACACACTGTTTACACTGCACATACAGAGGTGTTTTTTGTTATCTTCCCAGATGAGGGTATGACAATAGCAGTTAAGTGTTAAGAGAAGGGACATGTGTAAGGATATACATTCTTAGTGTACAACATGTCTCATCTTTCCAAAAAGAAAAGGGGTGGATTGACCGGCAGTCTGAATGAAGGGTTTCATTGGACTGGTCGCGCCTCAGATAACAAAAGGAGCATTCAATCCAAGGTCACCTGGAGATCAGGCTATTAGAGCACTACATAAAGGGGAGAGAGGGAGAGAAGCAGAAAGAAATTCATTCTCACAGATGGAGCCTAGGTTCAATGTAGTGCCACCTGTGACTTGTCCGTGGTATTTGAACCCTTCACTCACCCCAAGCTTAGAGGGAAAAGACACATGCTGGAGCAAATTCTTTGGAGTACTAACTCTGGTTCTGGCTTTAACGTAGAAAATGGTTCAGGACATCTGTGGGTCTAAGGTGCACGTGGGGAAATAGGATGCAGAGTCAGAGAGTGTGCTGACTCTACCTCATAAAGATCACCTCCATTCAACCGCGTTCCGAAACATCCATATTTACAAGTTGGGTGCAAATAAATAGAAATAATAACTAAATGATATTGCTGCTGAGCCATAGGGGGTGAAGTCAAAATCAAATTGAGGCTGGAATTCAATGTCATATCTCATCTCATGATGCATTTCGTCTAGTATAGACAGTAACAATATACAGTTTTTTAATACAGCACATGATTGACCGATAGCTCAAAGGGACGAAACACGATATGAAACAAGAGCTTTATGAAAACATGGGAAATATTAATTCAATATAGAATCCCTACAATAACATCTCCATAAATGTATCCCAAAGTGTCCAATATTTCCTTTACTTCCAAGAGAAGAGATGGATCAGTTTGAGGTAAGACACATATTCATTGTATCTGGTGGTAGAATCTATTTATTTTTTCTTGTCATAAAGTCAAGCTTCTTATGTGGGACCTTTTTTGTTCGGTGTTCTTTGGAGCGCAAATTAACATTGGTATGCTGTGGTGTTGATGTTAAATGGGAGGTGCAACACATGTACATTTCCAACCACATTAGCAGTGCAGATAGAGGGGTAATAGCTTCTGTTTGAGGGCAGTTAAACGCCGCTTGTCTACCTGCTATTACAGTATTTCTCTGGTAGCTCTTTCACAATCACAATATTTTACAACGACATGATATGTGACACGTTCATGTACTGTATATTAACACACGTCACGTCAATATGATTGTCACACTGACTCTATTGATGTGTGTATCAGGCGCTGTGCATAGGGCAGCAAAAGCTGGAGGCTTAGAAACACAGCCTATCATCACACTGCTTGGATGATTTCCAAAAAGATTCCAAAAAAACAACAGAACTTAGGGACAGATATGAGAAGACATGACACTTTTGGATGTTTCTTGTACATTGAATGTATTTTATTGTAGGCGCTTGGGCAATTGGGCAAAGCAAGTCAAATCGCAATCACCAGTGGGCTGCTGGTCCATCGATACTCATGTTCACGGGTGTTTTTTATTTTAGGATTTGATTTTGTTTTTAACGCTTTCCAGCAAAGCACATCAGCTGCTATTGGTTTTTCACTGATTAACTTGCAGCTTCTTCAAAGAACAAGGGCAGCAAACAATCAGTGAAATCACCTGTGTTGTGATTGTCTTGTGGGAAACTCCCAGACCTCAGCATGCTTGGACGCCATTGTTCTCTAGCAAACGGCAGTGCAGAGCACAAAAACAAGTTCTTAATGAATGTCATCAGTCAAACAAGAGCGTGAATGATTTAGTTAAAAAAAAAAAAAAGATTGATTTTATTTCAAATTTACATAATATGGGAATTATTTTGCCATCCACCGTTTTGCACAACAACTTTGATTACAAGCACCTCTTCAGTTATTTTCCCGCAATAGAAACAGGCCTTTTCAGCACATGTTGGGTATCTCACAAACATGTTATTTAGCAGTGCCTAAAATAATCGCATCCCATGTATTATGCCAGCATGTCTGCTAACATTCAAATACTGTATACATATTTTATAACCTATTTGGCCTTAGCTCTAGGAATATTTAATCATCCTGTTTTAGCAGGTAGTTGAGACCACAAAATGCCACAGCTTAAAAAATACAATAGAAAGTGTATGTGTGCAACAAAAAAAACAGCTTCCAACCCAATTCTTATCCATAATACTACATGCAGAAGAAATCAGGTTAAGACCGCCATAAGGTGTCTGCCTTCACTATTTAATAATGCAGAAATGCCAGGGCAAATGAATAAAATAAGTTTAAAGACCTGTTGAGCAAAGCTTTTTGCAATTATTTTCATATAAATGGAGGAACAATTGTGTTTCCTCTTTTTCTGCGTGGGATGTGTGATGTCATTGTCACTTAGAGTCAGTGTAATTCGATGCCAGAGATATATGTCTCACCTGGAGCGTCCTCGCCCCCTTCCTTCTACGTCGGCCTGCTGCACACAGGCGTTGGAGTAGAAAGCTTGGCTGGTTGATTTATGCCGTTACTCAGTCCATTAATGTCTTCTTTTTATGTGTCCATTTGGCATAGTGGCCACTCCACTCACCTCGTTGAGACTGGATGCTGTTGGGACAGTGTGAGAGTCCTGTGCTGATTCATGTAGACGACTGAAAAGAGTGGGGAGGTTTTTTTTGTTATGTTTGGAAAATGCGCATTCGCTGACAAAACTGCTAGTCCTTCTTTCTGTGTGCTTATAAATAACGCATGCAGGAGGGTGTATGTGTTGTTCTATGCGTCTTCCTATGATGTGAAACCATTAAACTTGACAAAGCACCCTCATTTATGCAAAAGCTCATCAGCTTTCCTACGTTTTTTTCTGTCATGGCTCCTTTCAAAAGGCGGAGAGAATTGACTGACCCACTCACTGTAAATTACATTTTTATCAAATGTTATCAATTTTGTATAGTAGCAAAATGAGCTAAATTAATGTTGAAATGTTGAAAAAGCTTGCAAAATACAAACCGTATGTTTTCTTCGAACCTTTTGGATGATTTTTGTAAGACTAAATATGCAAGAATCTACTGCCGTGTTGACACTTAAAGTCAGAGCAAGACAGTCTTTGTCCTTACAACGTCTCAAACTTACCTTTTTGTTTTCCAGCACGAATATATCTTTTCAACCTTATTCTTGATTTCCTCACTAATGTAACAATAAAAAGGACCGCAATAGGTCACAGTGTTTTGCTCAAGGAAACATGGCTGTGTAAGTAGTAGGAGCCTGAGTCAACACTTCCTGAGCCCCAGCTGCCGCGCAGTGAGGCCTCTATGACACGTTAATGCAGACTGCTCCACAGTTTTCATCATCAATGTTGCAAAGGATACCAGAGAAGAACTAGCAAACGATGTAGCATGCATGAGTGCAGCTTTCTCTCCGGTTGAAGTTTGTCTCGGTCTTGTGCTCAAAAGTTTGACTTTTGCTCAGTTTAACTAATGGCAATTTCAAATAATAAAATGAAAGTAGAAATCCTGCTATGTTCAGCTTTCTGACTCTGCTTTTCCCTCATTTCATCGGATGTCATGATGTGACATAATGCTTCTGTGCAGCTCAGCGTGCTTCCTCCCCCCCACTAACACATCAAACACTCTTGTCAAGTCAACACGCCTCCTACCCCACCTCCAGATGCAACAATCTACTACTGGCTTCCCTCTGAAGACCGAACAAGAAGCTATCTTTATACTGCGTCATTTTTTTTCCTTTGTTTGCTTCATAATAGGCAATTGACTTTTCAAAATCTTTTTTCAACATTACTTGTTCTATAATTGTTATCATTATGCATTTTGTTGAAGCCATGCAGTAAACTACCATGATGAATCCCATGGGCCGAGCTAAGAGTCCAACCTGTCACATTTAAATATTGACAGCGATGCATCTTTATATGTAGCTCAGCATGAAACCTGCATGTAACATTGGTGTATTCAAAAGGAGCTCTGGCACATGGTCAGTCTCAGAACAGGGAAATGATAGACATCCTTAGCATAATTGCTTTTCAGAAGGGTAGTTGGTACTAGTAGTTTTGAAGGAAGCAAGGAAGGGAGGAAGGAGAAGTACAATAATGATGAAATATCAATGAGATGATGAAAAAGTAATCATTTTGCCGCAGTGGCACAGAGCGCAAAAGATCCGAGTGCCAACACTCAAAAATCAATAAGTCTGATCCAATGTGGGACAATTTACACATGACACATCACTCATCCCTCCTTATTGGAAAGCCAACTGCCACATTACGATTCCAGGGATTCCATCGCTGCTTCGCAAGAGAAATGCAGCACAATGTAGAGCAGCCAAACTAAATGAAAGATTTATTATTTTCAAAAATTGTCCAACTTTGTATATAGACTTTAATTCCCAGTGCCAGGAGTAAGCTTGCCTGGACGTGAGTGTTTCATCTATTGATTCTGCAACCTCTATTAATTTAAACGAGCCTCTACTTAACCGGGGTATATTTCCTCACTGCCCAGGCCATTTCTTATCATTTCAGTCCACTATGACCCAACAATTTGTTACCCATTTAATGTGCAATAACACAGCAATTTTAGCTTTTTACATCGTTCTCTGCCATGTTTTCACACTGCAATATGAATATATGCAATGCTCAGAGAAAGTTATTATAAAAAGGCATTAAAAAAGGTTTCTGTGCATGTGTTGGGTTCTAGTTTTAGGTAGTTATATAAAGTATGACAAGAGTAAGACTTATTTTTTAAACTTAAATAAGCAGTTTGTTTGCAAAACTGAAAAAAAGCCCAAAAATCTGAAAGATAGAAAAGGAGAAGTGTACTTTAAAAAAGCAATTATTGAAATTACATAGCAAAATATTTTTTTTAAATCATCAAATTGGCTTAACACGTCATTTTGATGGTTTGATGGGAAAAATCATGAAAATTGGAAATGAGCACCTACATAGAAGTTGAATACTGAAGAATCTAAAAACCAAAAAAAACAATCAAGTCATTTGGATTAAACATAATCCGATTTTCTATTGAATGTATTTCGAAAGTTTCCAATTGCATCTCAGAGTCTTCACTAGCAGATGCAGTTTGCTCAGTTGCCATAACTCTGTACCTTAAATTGATGGAGTCATAGAAGGCGGTTCTCATCACATGAACGTTTGCTTACCCTACATAATACTTTACGGTAGTAGAAGGCATGCATAGTTAACTCAACAATTAAAAAGGAAAAAACACAAAAAAGTCAACCATAATCAAAAAACTCTTTGTTGTGTTTCTTTATTATTAAATTTTGCGGGAAACATTTTTTAAGCGGTTTAATCCATGCAGAACACATTACAGGACTTTAAATTAATACAAGGGAATAATCAACACAGCCCTTAAACTGTGTAAAAAAGCATTATGGCAATGACAGGTTCTTCTCAAAAGCTTTGTGGCTTGCCTCCATGAACTCAAGTCGTGTGGATATGGGAGACATGGGATGTACTTTTTTTCTCAAAATAAATCCAGACAGCAGCTCTGCGACGCTGGTTCCCCCCCTAGTGATTACATTTATTGTGTTTCAATGCCTGTAGCACTCAGATCTGTATCTCACACACACATGCACACTTCTATAAAAGTACATGCTCTTCTCCTGCTGAGTTCCCAAATACAGTGAGAGTGTCGGGGTTAGATAGCAATGTTGGTAACCAGGCCTGACAGGTATTCCACTGTGGCCAGAACATAGAGTCGGCAACTTGCCTGAAGCATCTGCTAGCAGACTGCGACGTCACAGGAGTTGTCACCGTCAATAACACTTCTTGGCTAAAAAAAAAAAAAATGTACGTGTGAAGGTGTGAGCTGATGTACGCCTTCTTAGCAGACCATATCTCACAAAATTGGCTGACTAGCAACTTCACATAAGGCCCCAGGTTTAGCTAGCCAAAACATAAGAGACCCCTGGAAAAAAATGTGCTACTGGCAGCTACAGGTGTCTGCAAGATGTCACATAGGGTAAGTGTATAGGCTATAATAGCATCAGTATATAAAAAACTGGTGCAGTAATTCCTCACTGACAGGAAGAAAAAAAAACAGCAATAAATGCTTTCTCAATTTCGTAAAGAGCTGAAGTATTTCAAGTTTTAAATGACACCCATCATATGGTTATTTGCAGCAAATTTTGCTGGTCTTAAAGCCAAAACAACTTGACCACAGAGTAGTAAAATGAGTTGAGTTGGAAGCAGGAGTCCCAAACCCAAACTTAACATAGTTGATGAACACTATCACACCATTACGGAAATCATTTGGCCAGTAATTGCAGTTTGAGAAGAGTCATTAATCCTGAAATCAGGTGCTTGGCTCCTTTGGCCAGCTGACTAAGCAGCCAGAAGTATCAGCGGCTGAAGGTAACCAGGATGGACGAACTGGCAGTTTCTCATAGATCATGGACAGAGTGCCATATTTTTTTCTTGGTTTCATGTTCACCTTTTCATTTTAAGTCTTGGATCTACTGATGCGTCATATTTAATGCAAAGAAAATACTGGAAATAAGACTAGTGGATGAATAAAAGAACGGAATAGTGTTATCCATAAAAAGGTGAAAAAGACACAACACGTGATTCTCTCTAAAGGTTGGAGCAGGGTAGAGGGAGGGAAGAAATGCAAACCTCATATCGCTGAGCCAACATGTAGAGAACTTTTGAATTAAAAGAGAAATGAAAGGCTTTGTGACATTGGGGCCCCGGCACACATTACCCTCACACGCCACCTCATCACACTGGTCGGATGACTGCTAATAGAGCTGCTCTGCAGCGATGCAGAGGACCCTTCACCATCCATACTTGAAATTCAATATGATTTCAAGGTCACTCACCTTTCTCACCCCACTGCTTAGAGTTTTGAATTTGTTATTTTGACAGAAAGGCTCAGTACTCTGCTCCCAACAATTATTTGATACACAACTCTATGAATAAGATAAGAATACAAATATGAATATTTTAGGCCACCAGAGAGACAATTAAATTACGTTCAGAGCAATTCGCTGGGAAATTCTAGCAGCGTCATTAAAACTTTTAATTCGGATACTGATTTTCAAGAGGAAATATGTTGTGTAGCACATTTCAACAAAGCAATTCAAAGTGCTTCTCACCAACCATTAAAAAATCAGGCAAAAAAAGAGGAAATTAATAAAACAATTAAGTCAAAACACACATTAAAGTAAATAAAAGTTGCAGTGCAGTTTATTAATTAAACAGTAACAAGCATCCACTTCATCCTTGAACCTGGTTAAATCATAGGCAGCACGCTTGAAGCAGCTGGTTGTCTCAGCAGATCTGTTGACCGGCAGCTTTCTGGGAGTTTGTTCCAGATGTGTCAAGCAAAAAAACATGACGCTGCTTCTCCTTGTTAGGTTCTGACTCAGGGAACAGAAAAGAGACCCGTCCCGAACGACATGAAAGGGCATGATGGTTTGCACGGTAGAAGCCGGTCAGACATTTATTTGGAGCTAAACCATTGGGAGCTTTAAAAATCCAACAACAGAGAAATTATTACAACAGTCCAGTGTGAAGATGGATGCATGGACAGGTTATTCCAAATCCTCTAATTCTTGATATATTCATCTTGTAATAAAAGGCTGATTTTGTGATTGTGTACAACTAAACCCTCATTACTGGCTTGGTTTTCGGGGTTTTAACATCAGCAAATAAAGCAAAACACAGACTTTCGTCCATTTCCCCAAAAACAATTACTTCCGTTTTTTCTCTGTTTAACTCAAATCAATTCTGGTACATCCAGTTGTTTATTTGTTCACTGCATTCACCCAACTCTTATGAGATTAAAATTTCTTGGTGAAATAGATTTGTGTGTTGTTTGCATAATTATGATAGCATTCGTTGTTTCTTTCCAAAATGCAAATTAATGATTTTGAAGAGAAAGATGGATGTCGACTAAAATGGAATTTGCAAAGAGTGTTTTATTTGAATGATAACTGTTACGTCCGGCTGCTGGTTGTGTTTTCTCCTTCCCCCCCCCCCGTGTCTTCCTTTTTAATCTGTGCTTCACAGGTGTGGTGAGTTGCTGCTGATGGGCGTGGCCAGGTGATTCTCCAGCCAATCCAGCGCGGCTCTCCTCTACAAATGTTTTGGTCGTGAGAGCTTGGAGGGGTGGGTTGTTGGGATAGAGGTTTGAGAGAGACATGTTGAGAGACAAACTTTGAGAGACAAACTGAGATTTGTGTGATTTATTTTGTTTGTTAACACTGTCTTCTGTACTTACCCCAAGAGCACTGTGGAGCAGGGCTAGGTAAGATACCCTGGGGTCTACATACACACGTAGGAAAAACCTGTTAGAAACACTAGGTTAGAAGCCAGTGGCTGTCACCCAGTGTATTGTAGCAGTTTAGGTAAGTGGTGTGATAGGTTAGATTGTGGTAGGTAGGATTAGAGGAATAGGGAAGTTCAGGGTCCTTTTGTTTTGTTTCTTTGCTTTGACAGACCACTGGCACCGCCCTACTCCACAGGCCTTGCTACCTGTTAGCCCTCCTATCCCCTGTCTACCTATTTGTGTGTGTTTGTATGGTATGTACTGGTTATTTCTTTTCATTATTATTTAGTGGAAAAATAAACCCACCGTTCTGTACTTTTGTAGCAGCGTGTGTTTTTATTGATTGCTATTATAGTGCATCGCATACAGGTTCCGGTCCCAACAGGCGTGGTCTTGGGCAGTTACGCCCCACCTCCTCGTCCGAGGCGGGGTGGAGGCGTAACAAGTGGGGGCTCGTCCGGGATTTGTTAATCATTAGCTCAAGTCCACCGTCTGTGGGTTGTGGGCCTGTTGGTTATTGTAGTTGGGTAGAGACCAGGGTTTTGGATGGCTACGACGCTGGCGCAGTTGTTCCTTGCGCAGCCGTCCGTTGAGCTGCTAGAGCAGTGTCGCAAGGCAGACCTGGGCGCAATAATTGACCATTTTTCACTAACTGTGCCCAAGCACCAGGTTAAGCATGAGTTGCGACGCTGTGTCATGGAAGAGCTTGTTATACGAGGTGTGTTGCCTCCAGTTGAGGCGGCAAGTTCTCCTAGCAGAGGAGATGGGCAAGGTGAGCAGTCTGTCAGTGTCTTTGGCTCTCCCACAGGAAGGCAGGCAGAGGAAAAGGATGGGGTGAGAACCCCAGTCACTCTGCCCCGCTTTGATCCATTATCCAGCCAGAGATCCAGTTTGGATGCTCGTGTCAAGGTGAGGCTTGCACGTCTCCAGATGGAGGAGCAGGCTAGGCAGGCAGAGAACAAGTTTAACTTTAGGAAAATGGAACTTGACGCAGAGTACAGGATAAGGCAGCTGGAGATCGACGGGCAAATTGCGGTGGCTCGCGCTGGGCAAACGTCTTCACCCTTGTCCTCTGCGCAGACCACATCCCCAGATCAGATATCTGATCGTTTTGATGTCAGTAAGAACATTGCACTTGTCCCACAGTTCAGAGAATCTGAGGTTGATTCATACTTCGGAGTATTTGAGCGTATTGCTGCTTCACTAAAGTGGCCCAAAGAAGTTTGGCCATTGCTGGTACAATGTAAGCTCTTTGGTAAAGCCCAAGAGGTTGTGTCTGCGTTGGAGCTGGAGGACAGTTTACAGTATGACTGTGTGAAAAACGCAGTTCTCCGTGCATATGAGTTGGTCCCTGAGGCTTACAGACAAAAATTCCGAAGCCATAAAAGAAACCCAAATAGGTCCTATGTGGAGTTTGCCCGTGAAAAACAGACACTGTTTGATAGATGGTGTGCGGTCAGTAAGAGCAGTGACTTCGCGTCCCTGCGGGAACTAGTGTTATTGGAGGAGTTTAAAAATAGTCTGTCTGACAGGTTGGTAGTGTACCTAAATGAGCAGAAGGTTGCGACATTGTCCCAGGCCGACGAGTTTGCACTAACGCACAAGACAGTGTTCACTTTACCTCATAGTGAGTTTGGGGGTGCTGCCGCCACGTCTGCTGCACCGGTGAGACGCACATCTCCCCGTTCTCCGCCTCGTTCCAGAGAGGAGCGTGAATGTTTTTACTGCCATAGAAAAGGACACTTAATGGCGGATTGTTTGAAGCTGCAACGTAGACAGGCTTCTACCAAACCTGTGGGGCTAGTTCACACTATGCCCCGTACTTCTGTGAAATTGTTGCCTGTGTCAAGTCAATCTGCTGATTCTTGTTACGATCCTTTCATATCTGCAGGGACTGTGTCATTAACTGATAAGTCCGAGACGCCGGTTCCTATTCGTATACTGCGAGATACAGGGGCTTCGCAGTCCATTATTCTGTCGGGCGTGTTGCCTTGGTCTGACAGTTCGGCTTGTGGCTACAATGTTTTGTTACAAGGCATTGAGATGGGGTACGTTCCGGTGCCGCTCCACTATGTGTATTTGCAGTCTGAATTGGTTAGCGGACGTTTCAAAGTTGCTGTACAACCGTCTCTCCCCGTCAAAGGGATCACCTTGGTACTGGGAAACGACATTGCTGGGGGTCTGGTGAGTCCAGTATTGGAAGTTTTAGATGCTCCCGAAAAGCTTGCTAACTCTGTTGAGCTTAGCTCTGTGTACCCAGCATGTGTGGTGACGCGTGCACAGTCCCGTCGGCTGGGCGATGTGATTGATTTAAATGACACGATATTTGACTCAGTTTTTCGTACAGATGAAATATCCTCTTTGTCTCCCATTTCACCAGCATCAATAAAACGGCAGGATCCAAGTTATGCATCTCCCCCTGAGGAGTGCATGTTACCTGTTACACGTGTGAACCTGATTGAGGCACAAAAGACAGATCCTACACTTAGTAAATGTTATAGTTCTGCTGTGACGCCAGAGCAAGCTAAGGCACAGGGTGTTGCTTACCTTTGTGAGGAGGGGCTCTTGCTTCGTAAATGGTCCTCACACAAAGCTGAAGACTCAGCGAGATCTGTATTGCAGATTGTGGTGCCGACACTGTTCAGAACACACATTTTGTCCCTCGCCCATGACATCCCATGGGCTGGGCACCTAGGAGTCACAAAAACCTATAACCGTGTGTTGCAAAATTTCTTTTGGCCAGGTTTGAAGAAAGATGTGGTCCATTACTGCAAGACTTGTCATACCTGCCAGATCGCCGGAAAGCCGAACCAGGTCATTCCACAGGCTCCACTCTGCCCGATTCCTGTTATGGGTGAGCCCTTTGAGAGAGTGATTGTCGACTGTGTTGGCCCGTTGCCTAAAACTAGGTCAGGAAACCAATACCTGCTAACAATAATGTGTGCTGCTACCCGATATCCGGAGGCTATTCCTCTTCGGAAGATCACGTCAAAGGTAGTAGTATCAGCACTAAATCGATTCTTTGCTGTTTTCGGTCTGCCTAAAGTCATTCAGACAGACCAGGGTACTAATTTCATGGCCAACATGTTTGCCCAAGTACTGAAAACACTGTCTATCACGCACAAGGTTTCCAGTGCCTACCACCCTGAAAGTCAGGGAGCGTTAGAACGCTGGCACCAAACACTCAAATCAATGTTGAAGAAATATTGTATGGACACTAAAAAGGACTGGGACGAAGGCATTCCATTTGTGTTGTTTGCCATCCGAGAGGCTGTGCAGGAGTCAATTGGGTTTAGTCCGGCCGAGCTGATTTTCGGACACACTGTTAGAGGGCCACTTAAAGTGTTAAAAGAACACTTGATGGAAGCCCCAGGTTCTCCAAAGAAAGTGCTGGACTACGTCAGTTGGATTCGTGAGCGGTTGCATGCTGCATGTGCACTGGCGAAAGAGACTGTCTTCTACGCAGGAACGGATGAAGGGTCATTACGACCGCAAGGCGGTGCCTCGCTCCCTGCAGCCTGGTGACCGTGTCTTGGTGCTTTTACCAGTGCCTGGTTCATCTCTTTCCGCTCGTTTCACTGGTCCGTATAGGGTGCAGGAGAAACTTAGTGAGACCGATTATGTTATTAAAACTCCTGATCGGAGACGACAAAGTCGGGTATGTCACATTAACATGCTGAAGCTCTACCATTCCAGGGATGACTCTCCAGTATCATTGGTTATGGCAGCGGAGCCAGCTGTCTCTTCAGTGGCAGCAGTTGTGGTGGTGCCACCTGCATACACCAACCAAAATTATTCATGGGAGAAAACAAAATGTTTTATTAATAAATTATGTTTTATTATCCGTTGTATCATCCTTAAAGACTTTTTCACTGCATTTAGAACATCCATCATGTTTAGATTTCAAGTTTAGAGATCAGGGTACGTGCCCTTTGCAGTTAGGTTTAAGTTTTAGATTTTTTTTCAAAATGTGAAGACATAGTCTGGGTTTTGATTCAACATTTAGTTTTTTCATGTTCAAAATTAAAATTATAAACAACCAAGCCCATTAACAAAACCTTTAAAAAAATGAAACACATTTCCCTGCTTTAGTTGCTTGGAATGGATATTCTACCAAAGGAGACCATTGTTCATGCCCTGCCTAGAATAAGAAGTGAACCCTGATTTATTTGTTACACACACACACACATACATTTTAGAAAAGTCATAGTTATTTTACCCAAACCATAATCTTTTCCTGAACCTGAAGTTGTTTACCGGAAAAGTCTGTTTGCATTAAGATAAATGCTGTTGTTGGTGCATTTGTGTGTATCTGTGCACTTTGTTTCATTGGAATTATAGGGAAACCATTTTCTGTCATGTGTGTGCATGAGAAATACTCAACACATAGCGTTCGTAGAGGTCAAATTATTTTAATGAGAATTATTTCAGGTCAGCTTAAATTCTTTGGCGGCTGAAGGTGGCTATCACTTAAAGTGATAACATTGAACAAAAATAATCGTAATGGTATGAAGCATTAATCCCCCAAGAGGCAGAAGGCAACAGTATCAATTGGAAACGGGGGGGGCAGGTTTGCACAGAAAAGGGTAAGAAAGGGTCAATTGTGTCAAAGCTTCTCAAATGAACCCTGCTGCAAAATAAGTTTGCAATCTAATCTAATAGACTTAATTGTTTAAAACAATAAAAATATTTGTCAGGTAACCAGGCTTATGAGCCTACAGACGACAAGTTAAAACTGCTGCATCCAAACAAATGTCTACTTTTGCTTCCCCTGATAGCAGGGCCCCATCTTCTAATCGCAACTGTAAAGGAGGGAAACAATTATAGAGATTCATCACCGCAGTTTGTCTTCAGTGCACAACTCATCTCTGTGGAGAGAGAGAGATTCTGCAATGTGTCAGATGACAAGTGTCACATAGCACAGATAAACAGCGTTTCAATATACGCAGTATGTATGTTCAGTTTAAAGTTTCCTCGCTGGTTCAGTGATTCATCAAGTCATTCACGGATCAACTTCTGTGATGACATGTATGTATGTATATATATCACATATTCTATTTCAAAATAATAATGGACTATAAAACACTTAGCGGTGCAAAATCTCCACCGACAATTTATTGAGCAGGTTAATTTTAATGAATGCAAATTCTCTGAGATGAGGTTAGTGATGATTCCTAATTACTGGTTTACTTAAAGCTAAGATTATGCTGGACAGGAAAAAAACAGATATCTGGAGCAGTGTGCAGCGGGTCGTTCTGACAAATAACTACATTATCGTTTTCGTTGGGCAGCACACCGTGGCCCACTTCCAATATGGACCCATAACATCAAATGTTCTCATTTTTGATAGAATAACTGTCTGGGTCAGCTTTGGAGTTCTGCTCTACGCCGTCTAGCTGCACATCCTGTTCACTAATATAAATAGCGACTGTGCGCTACCCTTTGCAGGTAGGCGGAGGTCAGAATCATCTTAGCCCCCAAATTCGACTGAAAAAAAAAATAATCTTTATTTTAACCTATTCATTAACCCTCCAATGCTGGTTGCAGTGTGCCGACATATGTCATCACCTTGGTTCCTCTGCTGGCTGGAAGTGCAGATGGTGTGAAGGAAATGTTGTAGATCATCTCTTTACTATATCGGGGGGGGGTAAAATGATTGTGCAGCATCACTGAGGATGCTGAGCAACGCTGCTGCTCCTCTCCCACCGCGATCTTTTACCTCCCTGGGCCAACAGCATCCATTATTTGCTATGTAAATGTCACTATGTTGCCTTATGGACCCTACAACATCTATCTCCTTGTGAAAATGCCACAGCGTCACTGGGCATTGATTCATCTTGGAGGTATTTCACCCTGTCGCTGCTTTAAAGAGCTGGATATTTTTTTTTTTTTTTTTAAATAGGAGCAGAAAGAGAAGTCTGTTGATGAGAATAAAGCAGACAAAGAGAAACTGCGGTAAAGATTGAAAAAAAATGGTCTCTTTTTTTCCCCACTTTCTGTACCTATTGTGAGGGTCCCTGTCGCCCTGCGCGATAAGGAGTGGTCCGGGTTTAGATTAATGACCTGCTAACACTGCTGCATGAATCCAGCGCAGATGTTGTGCGCGGATAAAGATGACTTTGCTGACAAGCAGTGTGTCCTTTCTGTCAACAGGAGAGAATCCCAGCCCCCGCCATTACCCTGACACCCCCCCCCCCACTGAGCCGCATCACGCTGATGAAAATCTCACACCTCTGAATTCAATCAAGGTATTTCCAGTTATTTCTCGCTCAAGCTAGCTATCCTCTCCCCATGCTAGATTGTCCCCTCATCCCCCACAGGGCTGCACAAGATGATTTCATCAGCTCTCTCAAAGGGATACTTGATATTTTGAGCAATACCCTTTTTATTAGTTAGCATTTATTCTTTTCACGGTGTGTGTGGGTGTTAGAGGTGCTAATGTCATCTCAATCCCCCAAATGACAGGATGTTTGACTCTGGGCAATAGGTATCGTAAGCTGCAAGTCAGCTTTGGATTGAATGGACAAATGTTTAAACCTTCATGCACATAATGTTAAAAGTGCCGGCCGAATCAATGTTGAAAGAGGGAATTTCTATCTTGGTGTGCATCAGTGATAGTATTGTGAAATCAGTCACTTTCCCTCATGTCTCCTGTCCTACGAAGATTCTGTTTTTCACAAATTATAATAACACTCGGCTATTTTAACACCTTAGTTTTATATAGATTTCCCAACACACAACCTAATTGGATTTTGCATTATATGAGGATTTAAATTGCATCTGGCACTGGTGTGGTTTCAGTGTTGGGTTTGATTAAATAGCTGGACCTCCTGTTAGACACAGTTGGGCTGGCACCACTTGTCTGTGCTTACTGGCGCCTCTCCTGGGCAGCTCGTCCCTCTCCCATCTGGCACCACCATCACTGCCAGTGAGCTTCTCGTACCGCTTTGCTTGTCGATCCGCTCCTATGAACTTTCTTCCTAAGGACTGCCTTTTATCATTGCTTCACCCTGTGACGGAGTGTGTGCAAAGCGTGATGCATGGCGACAAACAGAGTTGCCGTTTACTGTATTTTTAAAGGATTGTTCGTACTAAGGTAGGTTCTCCCTAAAGGTTCTTTTTTTCTGTTCCCTAAGAACATTACATTACATGTCATTTGGCTGTCGCTTTCATCCAAAGCGACTTTGTGCATTTCAACCGTAGAGATACAAACTCAGAAGAACAAGTAAGTACAATTTTTGGCAAATAAGCAAGCAGTTTCAAAACATGTTATAGAAAAGCGCCATTAAAATTACAATTTAAATGTTACAATTTGTTAGTGTTTTCGTCAAGGTACAGTCTAAAAAGGTGTGTCTTGAGTGTTCGGCAGAAGATGTAGAGGCTCTCTGCAGTCCTGATGTCATCTGGGAGCCAGGACAGCAAAGAGTCTGCTTTTCTCTCAGTGAGGAAGGAACAAGCCGCTTGGCAGATGCAGAGCGGAGTGTGCAGGGTTTGACCATGTCCTGGATGTAGAGTGGACCCGATTTATTCACATGGATGTGAGAACCAATGTTTTGAACCGGAAGATGAGGGCAACTCATGCTGACACTGAAGGCATTTCAGGCAGTAAGATATTCTAAGAGAAATCTTCATGGTTGTGGAACAGGACACCTAATGTCGAAAAATTACAGTGATTTACACCAGTAAGAGTCACAACGACAGTGTGGGTGCCCTTCTGTGGGGGAGAAGAAAGGACAAAATGTGAGAACATCCAGAAAAGCAGCTTTGTATTTCATTTATTTCACTTGTAAAACGAAGCCAGATGTATAGCTCATGGAGATGTTCCTCCAGCAGCAATGTTGGCAGCTATATTATTACTTCATGTTCTCAACGCCTAAATGGTTTTACTGTGGCTGGCAAAATGGAACTGCTTTCAAAACGAGCAGCATATAATGAGCCAGTAAACTCAGTGAACTAATGACATGTTTTGAATAATGTCATTCGTTATTTCAATACATGTGATGATGATCAATGAAGAAGTATAGCCCTGTAACACATGAGCACCAATTAGCTCATGTGGATCAGAGAGCCATGGCCCATTAACGGTCTGGGAAGAAGACAATTTGCTGCTGGATATTTCCTGCTCTTTTTTTCCCCACTACTAGTACTGTGCAATTATCAGGGCTGGCTCGAAGGGTCAGTTCAATCAAATTGTATTATTCCGCCTGGGTCCTTACTTGTAGCGCGCTACCCATGCACAGCATTTGGTTGGAAATACTTTCCACCAAAGAAAGTTGAAATCCCTTGAAAGTGAGACAGCGTTTCTGCAAAGACACACCTACTTCATCAGTTGGTCCCTAAATGAATGGTACATTTTTCCTGAAATGGGTCTGAGAAAGTTTCTAATGCGTGAAAGTTTAGCAGATCAGTAGTACAGCTGATTATTTTGGTAAATGATGTTGGAATGGAAAGAGGTGTCTAGGCATGATGAATAATGATAAATTTTATTACAGTATAAAATAAATATAAATCATAAAGTACATGAGAAAACATAGGTGAATGTTAAAATCACACGACACAACGACAGTTATTCCTCAGAACCAGCCCTTTAGGAGCAACAGAAAATGCTTTTGTTCGGATTTTTAAAACAAAGTTGGTGATTAAAAGGCATTACTATCCTGTTTTCTGTCATTGAACACATGCTGTCCATAAAAGGCTGATTATGCCATCTGACCAGATATGGAGGTTTATGAATGGATCAGATTTTTTTCAGCACATGCCTTTTGCTATGAAATGTACGCTAAAAATGTGTTCATGAGAACAACTATTTATTTGACGCAGGCCGTAGAGGATCTTGTCAAACTTCTTTCTATTTCCACTTCAAGTCAGCTGCTGCATAAATGAATGAAAACACAATAAGTGCTGCAAGCTGCTCTTCCCTCTAAAGATCTACTTCGGCACGATAATGGAGGAAAACAACGTGTGTTTTACATTTACGCTGCGAGATCCCTTATGACTGGGATTTTCTTTTTATTTGTGATGAGCTCATTTCGGTGTTGCCACCACCACGTTGGCTGGACAAGAACTGACTGGAGAGAAGGGCGTTCGGCTTTGAGAGCGACAGACGAATGATAGTTGTGATGTTTTACTTAAAAAATGGTCACACCTGGAGAGAAGCATTGTGTTGAAAGTGGGACTTTCTGCAACGATGACAACAAAATGATACACCTCTGAATATGTGGTGTTAAAGCGATGCGTTGGTTCGCGCTTGAGCTGCCGACCTAAAAAAGTGAATGGCAGCAATTAGCACGGGGAGTAACCTATTTGATTTCATGCCGCAAGGCCAGGAAGTCGTGGGAGCAGTCAGAACACATAAACGGATCTAAATGTTACATTTTAGCAGGTAGTCATCAAGAAGGTGACACAAAAAAAAGTGAAATCCTAATGAAGCATGGCAAACACTGCTCTATGGTCTTACACTAGTAGAAATACATATTTCAAGGATTTCAGTCATTGTTAAGTGTACCAACGAAAAGGGAGTACTGCTGGAAAAAAAAGATAGCTTACTTATTATTGAATGTTTCCCTGAGAAAAAGGCAAACAAGTTATCTAACCTTCCGAGGGGCTGTTAAAACTTTTAGTTCAAGGTTTATCACAAATGAGGACTCAACAATACGGCTAGCAAATGATCTTGAATTGAACCTTGCAGGGAGTTTATATAATTAGAGTCGTATTGACTTTTTACATTACACAGCAATAATTAAATAATTCTGTTTGGGGGAAAAAAAATGTAAATGGAAGTTTGCCATGAGGAACGAGTAAAGGGATAGGTCTGAAGTCTCTGCAGCGCCGCTGTAATGAAGAAAGAGATGTTCTTTGATTGTAGAGTGTATGCAGTAATGGTTGAAATGTTACCTTGCACAATTACTCAGGCCCACCTTTGGCCTGGGTTCAAATGACATGAATTTCCTACCCAAATTAAGTTAGCAGTAAAGAATTCAATTAGTATAGATGTTGGTTTTTCTTTCGAGTCCTAGAGCAACAGAATTCTCTACTGATATTTTCTTTGTGTTCAAATGTTGCAACATTGAATCATTTTCCATTATGAATCGGTAAGACTTCTCTCACGAGTCAACGCTCTGGGGGCAAAAGACCGCCCTGTATTTACAGATAAAGTCGCATGGAACGCTTGCCGCTTGCTTGCCGTTATTGCCGTCAGCAGCACTTTGCCTCCGTATCAAAATCAGAGAAGGGCCCCTGTCACAAAATCTGCACACAGCGCAACAATCACAACTTGAGATGAGTGCCAATCACGACACTTTTTACGGTTGCAAGAAGAGAAAAAAAAACACTCTGCTCCAACCTGTCGGAACAGAGGAGCAGGCAAACATAATCTCCCCTGGAGTCTGAGCCCTATGCTGGGGATGAAGGATAAGAGGAAATATAGGGGGGGGGGGGTTATGCAGTGCCTGTGGTGGATAGATGAATGGCTGCAAAGATGGATGAAAAGAAAGGTGTGCTGACAGGAGGAGGGAACTCCAATGCCCTTAGGCTTTTGATTTTGGATAACTAGTGCCTGTCTATCTATTCAGAGTGATGAACACGCCTCCTACATCCTCATACACAGAAGTACAGACAGTAAGAAACACACTGACACACACACACACACCATCACACACTCGTCAGATCAGATAGCTTTGCATCAGGGATCACTGCTCACAAGCCTGAGACCAGTGAAATCCCCTTCGAAAATCCTGCTGCCATTCATGCCAGCGGGGAGCCCTGTGAACGGCACAGCGTGCCCCTGCAGTTTGGGTGTGATGGAACAAGCGAGAACTGTCATGACCGATAAAAAGAGGAACTTTATCTCTGGATCGAGCCTTATCCATATAAAAAAGCAGTCATCTTTGAGGGCACAATACCATGTCAATGGCAGCAGTGGCTCTGCAGCTGACAGAGGGACACATGCAGTGTCATTTTGCCCTTGTTTTTGATGACAGCAGATAAATCCTGGAGGGCAGTTTGACGTGCAAATTTCAAACTATTTTGTAGGTATCGTCAACTCAAGGAAATGCACTTGTTTGAATAAAGCTCAAACTGTCAACACTTGGAATCTGGCTTTGTACTTCTGGACACTGCAAGTCATGCCTTTGAAAATAAAGTATATGTTAAAGAAATACATTAGAGGGGACTCTGCTTTAAGCCCATTTCATTAGACAACATCTACTTCCATATTGATTATACTAGTGGCCTTTCTGGAACAAGACGGAAGATAAAGACTAAAGGAAGAAGATTAAAACAAAAAGGTAAAAAACAAGCTGGAATTTGCAATACTGAACATCACACCAGTGGGAGACAATGCATTTTTGTACACATTTTAATTCCAGTGTCAACTACTTATATTTAATGTGTAGCCATTTATGTTTCAGGGGAATTTTATATATTTCTGTCATTTATCATTTTCTTTTGTGTACTGTAGAGCAGCATGTAACATTGCAGCTTGCAATTCAAAGACTAAAAGTGAAAGAAGTATGACACGGCATCAGAGAGGTGATTATTGATGGCCCTTTGAAAGGCTGACTCCTGGGCACCTTGGCTTCAAGTCCCAAAAATGAAAAGTGTCTAAATCGATAAAAGCGTTGAGTTTATTAAGGCTAAACGTGATATATGCTAGTAAGAAGCTTTCACTCATGGGTTTGAGGAGGAGCACTAGTGTGGCAGGCTCAAAAGGTATTCCAGATGTGTGACAAATGGTGAGACAGTAATTTGATTGGCTCAGGGAATCAGATGGACAAAAATGATTCTGATGTGAGCTGTAGTATTGTAGACATAACCACATTTCAAGACTCTGTTGCTAAGACAGTCATTTTGAGCGTAACCGTTTTCTTAGGTTCAATTTCTTTTTACAAATCTGCACATGGGTGCTGATTTGGAAATCCACACCAAGGAGTCAGTTTTGCAGAGAGGAAAACTCAACCTAGCACCAAGCACAGCTGTGCCAGTTTTGAGGGTTAAACATGTCATTTTACGGAAATAATGAAGCAATTAAAATGAGATGCCGCTCATAAACACAGACCAATCCACTTCCTATTTGGATTTTTTCATTTATTATTTAAAAGGATTAATCCTAGCATGACAGAGTGGTTCCTGCACTAACCATCCATCCAGTCTTCTTTCACACTATTCCACCTTTACAAAAAGAAACGGTATTCAGCAAGGTATACATTAATTGTAATCATGAACAATCTTTGCATGCAAGCAAAAACATACAATATTGTTAAGACGGACAAACAGGACATGGGATAAACATTTAATAAATTATACTTATGTACATGATATTTCACATCCTTTAGTCAAATAAGAACTGCTCAATTGTAGCTACTTAACTGACCCCACCCTCAGGCAAACATTCATTCACATTCAACTCACATTTTTCGGGTGCTTGGTTGCGTAAATAGCAGACTAAGCAGGGTGATGTAGGTTTGACGCAAAGGGGCTCTACTTTGAGCTCCCCACCATATCTCCAAGTCTTAGCCCAGCCACGCTAAGGAAGCCGGTCTCTGCACAACAGGTCACTACCCAAAGCTCATTATTGGACGTTAGGGTCAGATTCCAGATAGACTGGTAAACTGAAAGCTTTGTCTCCCTGCTCAACTCCTTACAAGAGTCTGATGCCATGCCGGCATCACCTCTGATCTCGCCTTCCATTATACCCTCACTCATGAGCAATAGCAAGGAGGTATCTGAACTCCCTCGCCCAGGGCAGTGACCCAACACGCCGGGCCCAATCCACCAACTTCCAGCAGCATATACGAACTGGAGGGTGTGCATTAAATAGCCTAGAAGTAGTAGAGTAGAGTAACATGGGGAGACTGGTTCAGATGCCGCAGTACAGATAAGATATTGCATGATGCGGAGGGACTATCATAAAGTACAGTACGCGATTTAAAATATGATGGCATATTAACACTGAACTTTTACTTTGGTAACTTTTCCCGTTGGGATGCTACACATGGCTACATCCAAACAAAAAAAATTAAACAGTTAGTATCACCTTACAGATATATTATCCCTGTTTTTTTTCCCCAGAGCCAATAAGGACACAAATCTAGCATATATATTATATTTATACGTGCAAGTTATAGCTATGAGACTAGGTTTGGTCAGTGGTGTCCCAAGTATGGGAAAGAAAAGGTCACTGGTTAAATCTGAATGACATGCATGAATTGAAGCAGCAAATAATTTAACAAATTTTATTCTCATATTTGTCATTGATATTGATATGTGGTGGGGAGGAGGACCCAAAAGAAACAAGAGTATGAGTTTTAGGTAAACAGCATGTTCATTGGCTGTGCTCAGTTCAATATAAGGGGCCCAGCTCGGCAACTGTGTGGTGTCCCGTAGTCCGACAACGGCAACGTGCGGCAGACAACCTCGACTGTGTGGACCCCAAAGTCCTATACGGGAGGGCAGACAGGATCACAGCGTGGTCTCTGTGGACCGACGACTGGACATTATCCAGTCCGAATTTGAGGCAGCGGAACGAGACACAGGTAACTCACAACACTTTTCCACAAACTGGCGCATCCAACTACCAGCTCAGATGACGGAAAAAAACCAAAGGCCTCCAGGAACAGGGATTATGTGTTGGCAGGAGATGCGCAGAGATGACGATCAGGTGTGTTGGCCAGTTGAGGATAGGGTTGATCTTCTGCAGCTGTGCACCAATCAAAGGCGTTAACTTGGGAGGTGTCCTGAGGGTGGCAGAGGAAAAACAACAGAACACATGGCAGACAATAATAATCACCCTAAAGTTTAGACTCAACACGTCGGCCATTCTGGACCATGTCATTTACATGATCCAAGCACTTCTGTCGCCATATACTGTGCCACATTGCAGTTGTAAACCATGGTCGCTGTAGAAATTACCCTTCCAGGTGAAAGCTAAGATTTCTTTTTAGGGAATTTAAATTATTAACTAGTAACATGAAATCTAATCCAGAGTGATAAATGAAAATTACATTAAATTACTGTCCGAGTCAATGCAACCGGCTCGTTGCTTGAAGGGTATAGAAGTAATGGTGTGTGTGTGTGTGTGAGGGTGTGTTTTGATGAATGTATGCCTCGCTCTGTTACTGTGGGCCTCGATGTGCCCCGGAACCTCGCTAGCTCCCCATCATTGATTCTCCACAAGCAAATACAAAGACCGGACCTTTTTCCTTTAACGGATGTTAATATGTAGGTTTCTTGATGGATGTTTATACCACAGGAACAAAAGAGGCTTTATTTTAATGTCTGCAGTGGTTCATTTCTCTCTGCAGATATTCTGACTTTTAAAAAAGATTTCTTATCTACAAACTAGTTCTAACTTAGCTACCAGATTTCAGAAAAGAAAAAAAATCAGTACGTTCCTCTTGTTGAAGAACATTTGGGTTGATTTGGAAATTTTTAACTTTTATTAGTGGAATGTTTAACATGTAAGACTTCAAACGTGTTGCCCATGTAAGCTTCAGCATACCGGTGGCTTGCACTCAGCGTGTCTGATATTGTGGAACAAATGAGGAGTAAAAAAGGTTCTTAGTGTTGTGAATGGGAAGAACCTACAACAACCCCTTTGATATGATCTGTAGCACCTTGTATCTCCCACCAGGAATCATTAACCAGTCGTAGTGGCAATGTTTTTTCATCAACTGAAGTTGAAGAGGCGGTTTGACCTTCAGCATGTATCCCCGCCCTTCCTTTCCCAATCAGCAAAACAACCGCCTTTGTCTGTGGTGCTTTATTAATTAACAACTCAGCCTCTGCAGAGACATTTTTTCACTTAGCCTTTTTCTGTCAATTCGTGTTGTCAGAAACAAGTGTGCCACCAGGACCCTTTTGAAGGGGAGCTGTTTACTGTAAGTGCTAGATGAGGGGTGTGTTCTATGTAAATCAGGCTAATAATAGTGGCAATCATTTTAATCTGTCAGTATGACCGGCAGACTCACTGCACAAATATCCCATTCACTTCAGCGGGTGTGGCTGCACAAAACCAATTGGCCAATGCAATGGGTTACTACATTGCATTTTTGCAGCTAGCTAACATGTTGTTTACTATTTCAGAGATGAAATATAATTTTAAAAAAACAATTTTGGCGCTTATATATACAAAAGCTTGTTAAAACTCATGATGTTTTTGTCTTCATACTCATATTTTGTCTTTACTCTAAATCCACTTGATCCTTAAACAAGATGGCTGGGTAATACGAGTTAGATGCAGAATAGTCTCTGAGAGTCTGGATTTCAAATATAGACGTTGGCCTTTTCTTCAAGTCTGATTCAAAATGATATAAACAATAAAGTTTGCCTAAGGCAACATTTCATGCTTTCTATGATATTTCAGTCTGTAATTATATATTTGTATTTATTTATTTAATACGTTGAAGAGGCACAGGTGTTTTTTTTTATGAATATGTATCCTGAAGGCTATAAACACACACACACACACACACACACACACAACAAAAGCTTTCAACTGCAGTCCCATGAGCTCGCTCTGCCTCTGATTGTGTTTGCCTATCATGAAGATATGTGATGTAATGACAACTGAGTATTAAACGAGAACTGTATGTGCATGCTCCTTTCTTTGTTCAAAAATGGCCTTTGGCATCAGATGGGAATGGTCCTTATAACTGTTCTCTGGTGGTCTATTGACTCCTGGCTGATTACTTTGGTCTCCACCAGTTACCGCAGGGACCGACCGCCTTTTGTTCTGGTGTCCTTTGACTTTTTCCGATGTTTATGGAGTCATTTGTTCGCACACCTTGCAATTTAACATCTTCTTTCATTTCTCTGATTTGGTACTTTATGTTTAGTCTTAAACTGACCAAATATGTCATTACATGCACGCATTCTCCCTCGCATGTGTTATTCAAGCAATTCCCTCTTATACTGGGACTCAAATGCAGCTCCATCAGCTGTCGATCAGACACACAGCATATTAACCGCACAGATTCAAAAGCAATTCAACTTCTATTGAGAACCCAGCGCTTGCATGTACATTCAAGCTGCTGACTCTTTTGATCTATATTTGGCTTCCAGAGCTTTATTGAGTCAGTCAGCCATTCACCGTCTACACGTATGTGCATTCCTTTGTCTATGCACTCTCATCAACCTTCATGTGCCCACCTTAGGGAAGAGGCCTTACAACTGGATGGGGGATCAATGAACTTCTGTGTTGTGCTCAGCCAGCGTAGGATCTTA
This sequence comes from Pungitius pungitius, assembly GCF_949316345.1. Lineage (NCBI taxonomy): Eukaryota > Metazoa > Chordata > Actinopteri > Perciformes > Gasterosteidae > Pungitius > Pungitius pungitius. The sequence goes on from NC_084906.1 coordinate 4,084,194, forward strand.
TTCAGAAGCCCTCCAGGTGGGTAGGATCAGTGGCGCACAGAGGGGGGGCGGCAAAGACGACATCCATTATTTATTTTTTCATTTAACACTGGCAGCAAGTTCCTCACCCACGTGTATTTGTTCAAAGAGTACTGGTGTGTGGGGTTAATTCTCTACAGGGGTTAATATTGGGAACTTAATTGGATTCCTGCACTGGGACAGAAAGCAGTTTGAGAGATAAGGAATGTGTTGTAAACACACTAAGCCCTGTCCCCGATAAAAGATCCATCTGTATCGCCTGGTCTTTTGCTGTGATGTCAGCGCTTGCCAGAACAAGGCGGCCTGGTGAAGCTTATTGATCTACCTATTACTTCTTCAATTAGAAGAATGAAGAATTAGTCCTTGCCAATAAAGAATAACTCATCGTCTCCACTAGTGCCCAATCCACTTGTCTGTCCATCGCTTTTCTTCACCGTTTATTTGGCTGAACAACAGGAGCTGTTTTAGTGAGAGCTTAAGAGCGAGCTGCTTTGTGCTGTTGCAGATTAAACTCAGAGGAAAAATAGTTAGTGAAGGTAAAAGTTAGGACTCTTGACAGCTTCATCTGTATCTATTGGTGTAAAACCGTATTCAGGGCAAAAACTTTTATAAAAAAATGATTTTTTTCTCTGTTAATTTTCTGATGTTTAAAGATAGAGGGAATAGTTTTGCTGCATTCTAACCTCTCTAGTGACACAGAATTTGAATGCATTGTTTACACTCTCATCATAACAAAGCCACAGAAAATAATGGGATCAGCAGCTGATCAAAACAAATGTGGCTTTATTATACCAGCTTCTAGCATTACATTAACTGTACATTAACCTTGCAAATAGGCTGCATTAACTGCAGAGCGGATCGTTACAAATAACAAATGGAAGAAAAAAAAAACTAAAGAACCACAATGTTTCTGTTTGGAAAGATAAATCTGAAGGTCAGGATTATTTGTAAAATACTATTTATTGGTATATTTGCTTTTTTATTACAGGCACAATCAATCATTTCTATTGGATTTAGTAATAGGATTTTTTTTTAACATTCTTTAAAAAGGAATTGCTCTAAAAACAGGTAAATTTTTCCACTGCCTGAAGGGCCAGTGCTCACCAACTCTCATTACTGTGATCATTATGCTACTAAAAATGCTAAATGATCAGTTGTTAATATACTTTTCCCACAATAATCACCAGCACTGCCCGAAATGGTTGAGCAGTTACTATTAAACTTTTAAGCAGCAATTATAAAAATAGAAAAGAAGAAGAAACGCTCTCACCCGCTGCACCCTCAGGGATGAAATCCGTCTTCTATTCTGTTGAACACCTAACAGCTCACTGCAGAATAATCAAGAATTAGGGGTTAAATGCAGTAACTGAAGAGTAATAGCACTGCGTTGGTCCTGCACCCACTCTCCTAGGCTTGTGGTTGTGTTACTCTGTATGAATGCAGCATTTAAAAGTCTCTGTAGAAGCAAAGGGCAAGTGAGAGGTGTTTCTTATGTCATGCTATAAGCTTCCACTCAAGTTATTTTCTACCCTTTTAGAGTCACTCTTTTTTTCCAATTGAATACATATGAATTATGCTTTCAAATATCACAGAGGGAGTGTGAAGTTCTAATTGCTGAAATGAGAGAAAGAGAGAAAAAGAATTGCAGTGTCACATGCTTTGACAAGTAATTAAGGGTGACTGTGCAAAAGCACTGAATGGTGCAGACAGCAAATTTTCTAAAACATAGTAGCCGCAATTCCTGCTTGTTTTTTTTCTGTTTATGAAAAACAATTCGGTCTGTTTTCAAGATGATGAAATGTACTGTATTTTCCTAATTTTATCCATTGTCACTTTTGCCATATTGGAGAGCGGGACAATTTACAGCCTGTATCTGAAATCTGCAGCATTCCATTGGCAGCATTGAGAAGGTGAAGGTTTGAAGGTGAGGGACACAGAAGAGGGCCATGGCCACCTAATCACCCCCGTGCCCTGCCACGGACAGCCTTGCTGTCGGGTATTTATTCGATCGGATTAAGCAGTGGTCCAAACCCTGTATGGGTGATTTATTTAATCCTCGCAATTCTGATACAGTGTTACTGTCCTTCAGTAAACACAGCCACAAGCTGTCTGGACCATAAACTGCACATATTGTGGTTGCTGCATAGCAAAACATAATGATTGTAGTATATGTACATAGATACAAATTTAAAATACATGTATTTCAGTCTGAATTAATGTGTGGCACAACATTATGCAGAAAAATTTATCTTAAGTGTGGGAAACCACTTATTTGGAAAATTGTCTTAAAATATCACTGTAAAACACTGTGGGACAAGCGGTCTCGTGGGTGACAGTCCTGTGTTTGTAAGGCATAGAATTAATTATTTTTATTTAACTGAGTGTTTGTAGCATCAGAAAACACCATGAATCCTCTAATGTATGTACATGTGGGACGGGATTATTATTATCTGACATTTGATGAAACACCAAATTAAAGTCCAGGATAGAGATGAATCCTGTAGTTGACTAATAATATACATTCTGAATATTAGCACAGGGAGGAAGGCAACATCATCTATGAGCTTATTCTTTTTTTAAGGCGACTGGCAGGGCATCAATGTAGATTTATGATTTGTAAAATCTGACTGTGTAGTGCAAGCTCATCAATCCTTGCAAATAAATACTTCCGTCACATTATAGTGTTTTTTTTTTACATCAACTGTTGTACCATTTATTGGACTGCTCAGTCTCTGTAAGATCAAATCCAATTGAACATTCCACCACAGCAAAACATTTTGCAAATTATGCTGGTATAATTTGGATTGTTTGCTGTACTTATCTAAACTTCCAGAAAGCCGTATTCATTGTAGTTGTGTTTTCAAATTGATTAGCAGACTCAAAATTGGCTTGGGGCCTGAAATCCCAATGAGTATAAACTCTGCATTAATATTTGTCAAAATGACGTTATTGTTGCTCGATGATTAAACATTAAGTAAATTCAACAGAATTGGCCTGCGTGTGTCACGGTTTAAGGCCGGGTCAGGACTCGAGAGCAGACTGACGCTGGAGATGAAGTTGAAAAAAGGTGGATCTTTGCTGGTCACTAAACCTAATAAACAAAAAGAACTCAGTGACTCCAACCAGGAGTCATAAGTCATTAAAGACACACACAAGTGCTTGGCACGGGACACACACACCACAGAAGCCCAATAACAATCTGACGACCCGAGCAGTGAACACAGTGGAGTATATATATATATATATATATATATATAATGAGTGGGGTGATGAGGCAATTGGTGGCAGCTGCGTGGACCGGGAAGGTGAGTAGGATGATAGCAATCAGGGGAAACACACACACACACACACACAGATGGAAAGAGACATGATGAGACTAACGAGACGATACAGCAGAAAAACACTCACTTAACTTTTCTAAAGTAATCTTACATAGTGAGTTGGTGTTGAAGCCTCCCAATGAAACTTGCTGTTTGCCAAATGTATGTATAGGACAGGTCCGTACTTGTTTATGAAAAGTGAATTTTTATAAACAAGACTGACTTTATTGTATGACAAGTTATGATGTGAAGCACTTTGAGTCTGCCTTGTGTATGAAAAGCGCTATACAAACAAATTTGCCTTGCCTTGCCTTGATGCAGCCAGCCGCTGTTCGTGTCCGTGGGACCGGAAGTAAACCGTACGTTTAAATAAACAAACATTCGTTAACTACGCTATTTCGTCCACATTAATTGCAGAGAGTAATGCGTTTTATGTTGACAGCACCTAGTAAAGAGTTAGTTAAACTATAACATTTGGCAGCTAACAAATATATATGTAGGCAGACTTGGTGTTCTGTGTCGTGATGCTTTTTGAAATGCATAAACACGCAGCCGGGCCGCTCACTCCGTCTTCGGGGCATAAAGATCAGAACTGTATAAACTTTCATTGCATCGCACATTAACAAGAAGGATGCATTTGAAATGCAACGTAATTGAGACTGGGTCCAGTGGACACTCGGATATTAATTTCTCAGAGGGCAAGGCCTGCTGCGGGGCATCAGATAAAATGTAATTAGGCCCACATTTCATTTGAAAGCTTCTGTACTGCAAACACAGTCCTGAGATGAACTAAGGTCCATACTTTCGTGATAAGAAATATTGAATGCCAAACAATTCATCAATCATGCCCTTAAGCTTCTTCATACTTGTTATTACCTGCTGTGCACTGTATACATTAAGAAGAACATGCTATAACACCTTAATAGAGATATTATACTTTTAGCACCATTTAAGGATTTAGTTTTTTAAGTTCTATTGATATGATAATATTATATAATACCAAATAAATGGTCTCAAGTTAACTACGTATGCACTCTTAAACTGAAGTTCATTACATACGTATCCCGGAGCTATAGACCTAGAAGCAAGAATACGCTGTTCCATTCCAGTTGCTATTTGTCTACATGATAATGAGGTAACTGAGGGCAGTTGTCTGGTAACTTTTAACAACCGCGTTGTATTCATCTATTTTTCAATATTTTATTTCACAAATATGGATTCTTTTCCTAACGTTCAATCATGCATTTTGGAACATTTATTTTGGACTTGTCTTTATTTTATCGGTCCCGGTGCAAATATATTTCGGCAAAGTTGTGTTTGGAAGTTATTCTGCCAATCTGCCAGATACTTACCTGCACCTTCTGGCGTGTTAATTCAATGTCAATAAAATTACTTTTAGCCTCACTGGCTCCTGTAAGTGGTCCAAAATCATTATATTCATGTTACACAGTCTCTTTTGTCCCCTCCAAAACTAGTCCTACCTGAAGCTAAAATCCTGAATAATAATGTTTTGAGAACTGCACCAGAGTCGTTACCATTTTGTGAATGTCTTACCAAGGGCATTGCTTAGTCCAACCTGGTCTCACGCACCTCTTGCCAAGTACGGTCGCTACTGCAGTCAGATAAAAACATACCTAAGCATCCTTTAAAATGTAGTCTGTATGAGACACACAAGGCTCTGAACCTCCTCCAACGTCCTCCCTGTCACTATTAGAGGGCCAATTGGTTGGATTTGTCACGGTTTGGGTCCTCTTCCTGTCTTATTTTGTAGTTTTCTTGTGTCTCGTGTCTCTGGGTGAGCTTCACTTCCTGTCCTGTCATGTGATTGCCTGATTGCTTCCAACTGTGTCCAATCACCTGCATCTCCCTTGTGTATTTAAGCCCCGTGTGCCTGTTGTCCCTCGTCGCGTCATTGTCTACGTCAGTCGTTGTTGGCGCACGGCTCAGTTTGGTCAGAGAATAAAGAGCACCGTTTTTGAGAATCCTGCGTTTTGGGTCCTGCCTCCTTCCGCCTGCACCAGCACCCATCTCCTGACAGGATTAGTCAAACAAGCAAAGGACATAGGTATATAGTTTGCCAAGCTCAAAGATGCTTAAATACTTAAAGAAAATAGGAAATAGAGGGCTCTTAAACAGAAGTATTCAGAAGCAGTTAAATATTTATTTTAAATTTAAATCAACTTAAACACTAATTGAATCAAATCAAATAAAAACAAAATTGCCATGGGCAGAACTTCAACTTATCTAGTTTTTTTTTCTTTTGGAACGTTTATCACTTATTGGGGAGCAGTATAAACATCTACGTTCAGTAGTATCACTGTTGGAGTGCACAACTGGGACTTACTCTGCAGGGGACTTTTTAGTCAGTGAGGTCCATGTTACTACTGGATTTCCTTTAAAGAATCTCAGCAAAAAAGAAGAAAAAAACCACACTTTCAGTGATGCAGCTTAAAAATGGAGGTATAACAGGAATTCAGACAGGAAGGCGACCCCCCCCAAAGTTAATCTATAATCCTCCCTAGTAATAGGACTTCCACAGGATAGCGGGACATCCCCAATGTTGTCCTCCTCCGTCAGATGCATCACACACACACACACACAGGCGAACAACTGGTTGACAGCTGGACGCTCCCCAGCCAATAGCACATCGTCACTACCTCATCTTTAGCCCACCAGTCTCTTTTTTGCTGTATCCCTGCTCTAGCCGCCCAGCTGTGGTTTCTGTGTAAAATAGTTCGTCTCCGCTAAAAGAGTTGAAAAAATGAAAATGTCAGTTTAAGATTTCCCTAATCTCCATTTTTCTGTACGCCCCAGTTATTTTCTGTTCTGTTTACTGTGACTGCTGCAACAGTCCTAGGCATGGTTTGTGTGTATTTGTATTCAGATCCAATAAGCAAAGGAAATTATGATGGATCATTTTTTTTAACTATATTAATGAACAATAAAAAAATTCCCTGCCTTAAATAATACGTTAACGTTATAATAATGCATTAACTTGCCTAGCCCTAATTCATAATATGTTTAATTCTTTCTTATAATTCTTACTTACTATCAATGTGTTGGGAAAATGTGAATAATATTTTGTTTTTGTCATAGCAGTTCAAGCAACATAACTTTAGAACGCCATAGAGTCTGACCTCCCAGCGGAGAAGCCTTGACGTGTTATCCCAACTCTACTGACATGACAACATCGCAGGAGCCTTGATGCATGTCTTGCGTGTAATCAATTCACAGGCTCCGATGCAGACCTTTGACCTTGATGCATACCTTGTGTATGTGTCGTACCAACTATATCATTCGGAGGCTGAGGGGCAGACCTCTCAGCAGCAACTTAATGCATTGCATGCAACTTGTATGTGTTTCAACTCTGCCCCTACCTGCAAGTATTAAATAATAATATTAGTGTCATGTTTAATACATTTTTTAACCAGTGTCAATCAGTGCCGATCAAAATAGCATTTTGTTCATTTTAATTACTCAACTTTTATTTATTTTCTTAATCTCCTAGAAGAGTGCAGTTCTCTCTGTTTTGTTATTGCTGGTTGGAGCCTCCAGGCTCTTCCTTACACCAGTGTGCAGGATCATGAAATTCATAATTAAACAGCTGCCTGCGTGTGACACGTCTGAAAGAGTCAAATACTTTACCACTTAACTGTCTTATTACCATAAAGATTTTTCCACATAGGCAAATCACTCCTTAATCCCAAAGTCACACATTCAGTATGGAATATAATGTCTCTCACATTGCACTAGCAGATACAAATTAATATAAATGCTGCAACCAACCTTACAACTTTCTCCCGATGTATACAAAAAAACTGGTGGCTCCTCCTGACGTATACAGAACTCTAGGAATCGTAGAATTCTCAGTTATGTCTGAACTTCATGGGTTAATCCCCTTCATGCGTCACTGTATTACCACTTATTGAGCCTTTCCACAAGACTGAAATGTCATCATCTTCCTTTTTTGGTAACTCATGATTACATCCATGATTGTGCCTAAGGGCATAACCATGGACATTGCGGGTCCAAATGAATACCCTTCTCCGTCTTTTTTTTTTGACTTACTAAGTGCATTGCCTACAATTCTATATTTATACATGACAATTTGCCCATTTAGAACATAGTTTGTAGGACTATATTGACCATATGAATTCACATTAAAAGGAATAAAATAACTTTTACATATTTTCTGCTCTATATTGGGGGGGAAAGATTTATGAGTCAAAAAACAAAGTGGAATATGAACAGAGGTTTTTGCACATTGTTCAATATGTATGATAAATACGGCTTCCTTTATCTACCTTTGTGCAGATACTTTGTCTGGCCCCATCGAATAAATGTTTTTTTTAATGATCCTGCTTAAAATTAGGAGGAGGCGCTGAGGCACACCCCCGTTTTAAATTGAGCAATTTTGAGTTGTGTTTAATTGTGTGACTTTGTGTGATTGTCTTTCAGGACTCTAATGGCCAAAGTTTTAATTTGCTTCAGTTCCACATCAATTGCTGCGGCCTCCTTGCCCAAGCTTTGGGGGAGAAACAATCAATGTAACTGAGGAAACAGAACATGTTTTTTACTGTGTGGATACCTTTTCAGTAAATATCAACAGGGAGATCCAGATAGGACAAAAGCAACAATAAGTGACACATACAAATGGTGTGGCTGCAGGCCATGAGAAAAAATGATTCAGTCCATGAAATATATGTTTATCTAAATGAAAACACAAATAGTTGATTAGACTGATTCCCAGAGGATGTTTGAGATAATTGGTAACATTGGCAAAATATTTTCCTATTTGACATGCCTTGCTGTTTGTCAAAAAGAAAATAATGCAAATTGGGGAATGCTCTTATAAATTCAGATTATTTAGTACAAACCGTAAAATTCAATGTTATAAATATCCGTGTTGGCTACTTTACGATCCCTAGGTACCCGGAGAACTATGTTTATCTCAATGGTAATTACCATCAACCTGGTGTGTTAATAATTCAATAAGCAAGACAAATCCTTCCATTGCTTTCAGATTGGAACCCGATCAGTCCAAAATGTTTCACTTCTGAAAGTGCTCTAATTTAATAAGGCCCACATCATGTCCTTTTCTACATTTTTCAAAAAGGAAACCAATACCTGCTTGATTGCTATTGCAGCTGTTATCTCTTTGATTGAATACCAGACTTCAACACCTCCCTAGAGGTCTTGAGGAAAAATGCCTCACAGGTGTTTTGGTAATATTTAATTCCATCATACTTGTCTCCATCTTCAGAGTAAAAAGTGAAGGTAAAGTTGGTATTTTCCACCCACACACACGCATCATTTGTTTGTGCTACAACAGTTTCTGTTAGATCATATGAAAGAGGTTTGTTGCTGCGAGCCAGTGTGTCACTACACATTGAGCCACCTGATTGTAAAGGTTATTCTCTCCCTTTCTAATTTCACTATTCACTGCTGAGAGATAAAGATGTTAATCTGCACCAGAAGGGTCAGAAAGCTGAGACAGCTATATTTCTTGTTGTTAAGAGGACAGCTGATTGATTTCAGAGACAGAAACAGATTAACATAGAAAGATGAATTACAGTGGAAAGTACTGCTTTTTAATCATGGCAACACATAAATATGGATTTCCTTATCTGAATTCTATTTGTTGATACCAGGCACTGAGGATCTGGAGAATGAGGCATAATGATAACACTGTGAGGGGGAGAGAACTTAACGATGAAACACAGCCTGCACATTCTTTGTAATAGAGCTTCCTCAAGTAACATTTGTTCTTGCGCAATAAGGAATTTTTACCCGGTCGATACAAGCCGCCACGGCATTGTATACTGCCCTTGCAGGTAAATCATTTCAAAATTGGTTGGATATTGAGGCATATCCCTTGGAGCATGTACTCTGTGCATGTGGGTTATTACAAAGCAAATAGCAACAACTTTTATGGACTTAATATGGACCCCCCCCCGTACTCTGGCTAATTAGCTACGTATCCCTTCCAGGACACCAGATAATGGCCAGGTGTGAATACAATTTGCTAGTGGATTTTGGCCCCCGGCAGATGTGACATGCTGTGTGCTTTAGGTGAATGAAACCAGTGCATTGTAAAGCTGTGAGTCAAGTGGGAGTCACGTTCCTAAAGCATAATCTCATTTCAGCCCATGTCCCACTCGCTCCCAATGGCTTAAAGAAGCATACGTGCCACTGCTGAATATGGATTTACTTTGGATAGTTTGAAAATTGATTAAGAAATATGACACTGATTACTAAATCAGTGTACATATCCTCAATGAAATACACTAATGAGGAGGTACTGAGAAAATCAACACAACCATGAATTTGAAATCTTTGGAAAAACATGTTTGCAGCTCAGATCAACATCTGTTCATGGATTCAATTAGGCCTACATTTGAATGTACTTACCCTTGCTGCCATCCAAAGTGATTTTGATCCACACATTACTTTTTTTGCGTTTTCTGTGCAGCTGCTAAATTAAGACTATCATGTGGAGTTGGTGTCATGATGACCGCGCATTCCAACTTCATGGACACAAACATAGTCAGACGGCCTCAGGCTGTCTATACATGATCAACACTGGCAGAATCACTTTGCAAAGGCATGCACCACTGCTTTCCAGCAGAGAGAGGAATAATGTTTGACCTCATGCTGCGCTATCTCTAGTGTTTAATACTGCAAAGGTTCTAAGGTCCTTAAATGTAACTCTGTTTAGAGTAAAACTGAAGAAAACCACCTTCACATTAAGGACATCTTTCCCATTTGAAGTAAAACTTTATTTTAACACTATTTTTTTAAAATATATGATTGTCATAATACAGATGACGCTCTACATTGGAACATAAACACCTGGAAAGCAATGCATTTATCCAAGATGTTGTCTTTGGGATTTGAATCTCCGAGGGAGTCCTAACCAAGATGGCAGTATTAATGTACGTTTTCACTCATTAAAGTACAGAAAATAGCACTTAAAATGAAACGGCGCCAGTTTATGAATATAGTTAATGTCTCTGTAGCTCAAACTCAAATGAGGATGCAACATCTGTAAAATAAGTGGGTTCATCAAAATGGTGCTTATACAAGCAAGAACACAGGTAATTACATTACATGTCATTTAACTGATGCTTTTATCCAAAACGACTTACATTGCATTCTAACCCATGCGTTACATTTAGCCTTTATTTTTTTATTTCATGGCAAATTTCTCTAGCTGAGGCCAAACAATTCCATGGTTCTCGAGAGGTTAGGATGAACATAATTGTTGAGCTGAAAGAAATGTATGTATGTGCAGTGAGATGCAGGGAACAAAACTACTTTTATAGTTCTTGGGACACTGTCATGAATATTAGTTCAGGCATAAAAACCACAACTGGCACTCGCTTTCCTATTAGAAATAGGATTAGGTCCTGTGTTAGCTGGACTCATCCGGCTTCAATCCTTTTTTTTTTTAAATGATATTTTATTGGGTTGTTCAGTTCACTTTTTACCCGCCACTTTGTTGGTAACAATTACACTTTCATCGCTATCATTAAAGACCCTTTTTATACTTCCTGCCTCATGTCTGCTTCAGGGTCCACAGGCTGTTTACCAGAAGTGGTACACTGAAAGAACGTCTCTAAAGAATTATCTATCAGCTGCCGCACGGTGTTCTTCCAAAGAAAACCCTCTGAAGGAAAATCTGTTCTGTTTTTGCGCTTTGCAAAAAGCGAACATGCATAGCTATGTTCTATGGCAGTAACACACAGTGACTGCTGCACATTGCTGCTCTTCTTTTCACTGCATGGTTCTGCATTGCTCAGTCTCCCTAACACCGGTGCTTCTTTACTGAAGGCTCTCAAAGATTATTCCTACTAAAGGATTGGTGCTGCCAAAGAATGTTTTCCACAATAAGGCCAGGTGCATTACCATAGCCAGCCTCAATTTACAGCCTGCAGAATAAATACTGTCAATAAAAGTCCATGTGAATATGCAACATTGGGGAGATTTAGAGAGTAAGAAGGCGTGTGGGAAAGTCTCATTGAGGCGTATGCTTTCACCCTCACTCTGCATTCGTATTGTTATGTGTTTATTAATAACACACAGGTCTTAGATTGTAAGCCATATCTGGCTGGTCTGTTTTAATACGCCATCATTCCAACCCCTTACCAGAGTACCTGCCCCCCTCAGTGACCCATAACTCCCAACTAAATCAGGGTCATGAAGAAAGCACAAAGGGAACATGAATCACAGCAGCAGGATTTATCCTCACAGAGGAAAATACAGTAAACAGACACCACTTCCATATATTTATTTTCTGTGAATTATTCATTTTCAAGCGCAAACGCACAACCTAACTGCAATATCTATTATGGCTTTTCAGGACTCTGATGGATAAAGCACAGGCTCTGCCAGAATTATTGCTTCAGTGTGTTCAACGCAGCGGGGACCTCTAAAAATAAATGAGAAACCAGGCTATAGGAAATGTCGTAGGCTGGTTATTTAATCAACATGCTTTTATTATAATACTGTAGGCTTCACAGTTAGCCAGCATCTTTGTGATTCCTATTAACAAGTTTATCCCTTCAATGTGTGATGAGGTAAACACAAACTCGGTACCTGCTAGCGTTCATTACTTATTACCGTGACTACCAATTGTTTGGATAGGTTGTGGTGGAAGATTTTCTCATAAAATCAGGAGTTATAAAGTCGATTGTGACAGGCAGTGACAAGATTCTTTATGACGTTTGAGAGCAACACAGATATATTTATACTCCAAGTCTTCTTCATCATAAGGACTGCAGCAACTTCCACCAACAGGGTCCATGGTGGATGAGGGACGGACGGGAGGGCCAGTAATAATCACATGACTGAACGAGGCAAAGACCAGAGAGATGGTAGTGTACTCCCTCCTGAAGTACACCACCATCTTTTTGGACTTCGCGGAAACCCGAGATCTGGGTGAGGAGTAGGAGAAGTACCTGGGTGTCTGTCTCTGAATATTTTAATGCCTACTCGGCGGCTGCTTCAAACACATTTTATCCTCGGAATTAATAAAGTATATATCTATCCATATATCTATAATGTAGATGAGAATAGATTTAAGGGTATGTTTAAGTTTAATAAAATGAGGACTGTACTGGTAGAGGTTGTAAGTCCCTAGGAAGTTACTGTTACTCAACCGAATGTCCCCAAGAGGCATGAAAACAGGTCTATGAGTGTGTGTGTGACTTCATGATTTTTCCTGCATTCCACGGCATTATTAGCCCTTTCAAAGCGGTTTGTTCCAAATCCTTTCATTTTCAGGAATCACTTTCTCTTTGGACGTGAATATAAAGTACGTGTTTGCCGGACCAAAGTCTTCATCTATACTGAAACTTTGATAACCTTTTACTTTTACCTTCAGACTCACCCAGTACAAATATTTCTGGGTACCACGCAGACGTGTGTCTGAAGCGACTGTTTATCTTACTCCGTCAGTACGAGGCAGACGGTGTCATTACAAATGCTGGTGCCATCGCTGCCAGCGGCTTGCCAGCACAGCAAAGCACTGCTGGTTTCCATGGAGGTAATCTGCGGCGGCAGAGGCAGCCTAGATTATGGATAGGAGATGAGGCTGTGAGCTGGCCACCGGCGTCCCCCCAAGCTTTTGTCTATCATGCTGTTTCAGCGAGGCACAGGACACCTCTTTGGGGGATGAAAGGATCTATACGTCTGTAACTGAGCTCGCAGAGAGGATGAAACGGATTTGTCTGGAGACGGACTGGGCGTGGCCGGTGAAGCATTTGGACATCTTTGCTCGACTCGGAGCATGGTAAAGCAGGTGTGCAGAGCACGGCCGCTCGTAACAGGTGTCCAAAGCCATCGGGCAACACTGAATGACATTAATAGGCACCTCAGAGCCAGAACGGAAAGATCTCTGTTAAAAGGGACAGCGCAGTTCGCAGACACATGTGGATTCATGTCGTACAACATTCACTCATTGTTAACCTTCATTTTCTCATATTTGAAGAATTTGAAATGAGGAAGTGTTTTGCATTTAAATGTGAATTTTCAGAGCAAAGTAACAATGTTCGCCTGCGTTACTGCTTCATTTTAAATCATCTGTTCACTCCAACACTTTCCTACCTCTGTGTTAGGCTCCCTGTGCTTTTTGACGGTTATTCTGCAGATACAGCTGAGCATGAAATTCTACAATATTCACTGTGGTCTTTGTTTTCGGTGGAGCATGGCTTCAATTTTGACTTCAAACTGTCTTTTGTCTTAGAGTGAAAGTTAATTTTCTTGAGTTATTCACACTGAATTCATGCATGTTCAATTGTTGAAACAACCACTTATAAACAAATTGAAAATACAGCATGTGTTCAAAAAAAAAGGCAATATATCTGGAACAGGGTCCAAGACAGCTGCTTCTGAAAATGAAAACGGAAAAAGGGAATACTACGGATATAAATGCTGCTGAGAGACACTTTTATTTACTTTGGGAGTCCAAATGTTTACAAAGTAATGACTGCAGCAAACAACATGACATTTTGATTTCATTTAATATGAAGAGAAACGACTCGAAGGGAAGCTCTCCAAGAAGCCATATAAAATGTATTGTTTGACGACGGAGAACAATGCAATAAACAAAGGAAGATAAAAAAAAAAATACTTGCTCCATCCACAGCCGAATATAATTTCATTGAATGTTCAGTAAAGAAGATTACTGTTTCATCAAGCTGTATTTCATGAGGTGTATATAATTGAAAACAGTGTCTGTATTTCATAAAAGCACAGTATCGCGCAGGGCTTGGGTGGGGGGGGGGGGTCTGTGCGTGACGAGACGGACGACGAAGTTTGTGGACCCATCTTCCTCTGCAGTTTTATATAGGTCTAAGTGTGAAAGAAGTTAAACCCCGGAGGATAGAGTGTCAGAGGTGGTAGGCATTAGGCAGGGTTATAGCTTGCGGAAAAGCATTTCTTTTGAAGCTACTCCTGCTGATTGTGGTGATAAAGTGTCCAACACAACTGCACTGCGATGCATTAAGTCTTTTTAAGTCTTATGTCCGGACACACACAACTAAGCTGCACAAGCAGGAATAAAGTGCCATTGTTACACCTTAATATTGGAGAGCAAAGAATGAATCTTTGAGTCAAATACATATTTTCACCAGAGTGCTTTCACAGTACTCTTGTCATATTCCAAAAATGCAGGTCATGTAAGTGGTTGTTTAAGCACCGTAACACCACATGAAGACATCTAAGAAAATGCTTCTTTGTAGTCCATTCTCTGAGAAATCGTAATTTGCAGACAAACGTCACTGAAACGCATCTCTCGTTGCGTGTGGATATCTGGATTTTAAAAATGACTTCCACCTTTGACATTGTGTTGCGTCTACATATAGATACAATTGCTTTTTTTCAAAAATGGTTGTTTATGAATCTTAATCAAGTGTAGCCATAAAGATGGGAGGTCAGGAAAGGTTTAATTAAACAGTTTCCATTTTTAGCGGTAATTAGTATTTTTTCTGGAAAAAACAAACACAATCTTACATTTTTTTTGATTAATGGAAGTCATTTTCCTACTTGTATTTGTTCTGCCCTGTGATCATACATTGCCCATAATTATTTACCACTGCATCACTGGTATCAAGTGATGTAGTGGTAATGAAAACTATTTTGAAAACACAGCTCATTGTCCCTGGGGGGATTATGGAGCACCTATCGGATTATTTGTATTAAATAGCCATGAGAAAAGAACCACTTTACAATGTAACAAAGTTGAGACATCGAGGAAAAGGACATCACGTAGGTGAAATGAGTAAGATAAAAGTTCATTAAGCTCCATGTTTTTTCTTTATAAACTAATGCCAGAAATACATGAGCAAAACAAATCAAGGTGACCACAACAGGAATCTATATATTTATATTCAAAGACTGTTCCTTTTCTTACTCTGTCTCTCTCTTATAGGCTTAATTTGTGTAACCGAGATGAGGGATTGGCACAGTGGCAGATGGACCTCAGCTCAAGCCGCCATTCATCAACTAGTCATTGATTCTCGTCTATTTGTTTTTTCCCTGAGAAATAGCTGTAGTGTGAACAATAGGAATACTAATAATCCATGTCAACAAACAACAAAGTTAACCTATGAATGAAATGGAAAAGAAAACTAAAATCAACCTAACAAGTTTCACATCACACATATGCACACATCTCCCCATCGTGCAAAAGGACAGCCTTCCCCTTTCACAGCAGAAAGCCATGATTTGTATTTATTTTTCACAGCATATGCTGTGAAAATGACTTGAACATTATGCCGAAACTTTAAGTCCGTCCATCACAATGAGAGCTGCACAGTGTCTTCTCCTTCTGTTGCTCTCCAAGAGCCTTCGACTGCAACAGAAGTGTTGGCACACGGCTTCCTGGCCAGGCGGGGAGGCATCTTTTGATGGGAATAGCAATAGAAACCTTGTGGTGGTCTTGGCTGTTAGCCTATTATGCTGTGCTGGACTATCATTTTCTCACCAATTCGACGTGCGCGGTATTTTGTTATCTAGCATGCACGGCCTGTTTGGAGAGTAGACTATTCACAGAATGTCAAGGAGGGATATTGTCTCCGTTCCTAAAGGGAGCAAGAAAGCTGAGAGAGAACAAATTATTCGTTTTCTCCCCATTTTATTTTTTAATGACAGCTCAGTCACATGCAAATGTCTCAATGTCGTCGGAGTTGGATCTAAAATGACAATATGAGCGAATAGACAAAATAGTTTTATTTGTAAACAACAATACATGCAACAAACGGCAAGGATCAGGAAGAAACAAATGCAAAAGTGTATAAGTGTTGTATAATAACTGTAATAAAGTTAAATATTTAAAACAATATTTACATTTTTGCTTTGCTTTTGCAAAAGACATGGCTCCATTTTCCAAAGCTCAAGTATGCTATTGTGTGCAAAAAAATTGTAAAATGTCAAATAAAGCATTTCAATGATTGTGTTTGAGTTTGTATTGTATATAAGTACTGCAAATGTGTGATATCTGGGATTTAAGGTAGGCAATCATTTATTCCAGCCATTAAAACTGGGTACAAGGACATTAGAGGGATAAACAAACAACGGAGAAAAACACTTACACTGTGCAAAGTCTTGCTCCCTCATCAGTCCTTCACGCTGGAACTCCCAGTTGGGTCCCAACCTGCAGGTTGGAAACCTTTTGGCTTTATGTGTTAGCACTGACAACTTTGGAACATATCCAGGGATACAGAAACCCTTGGAGGCGATGAGCTGCTCGCCATTGAAATGGTACCAGTCAGAGCTGAGGCATTCAGTATAGAATTAAGGCAGTGACATTTCAGAGACCCTTTGGAAACTGAAGGAACAGCTTGAGCCTGGAAGAAAACAGCAAATTCATCTGCTGCCACAGGATAACTCAAATATCAACGTTTTAGGCGTTGGTGACCTTGACACTTCGCATGGTCAAGTTCGCGGTCTTTTTTAAAACATTCGCAATTGCAAATTGCATTAACATTAAACTACCAGTATATTCCTTTTCTGATTAATGTCTAATCAGTTTTCTGTCTTTCTTAAACTGTTTGGCTCCCTAACTTGACCACAGGTCTATCAACCATATTGAAAAAAATGTATGCATTGGAATGGTGTCCCTGTGTGTTTGTAATCCACAAAATGTCCCGTCTTCTGGCCAGCCACCTAGCTTGGTAACTTTGCAGTCTACTCACACCCGCACAGCCCCCCTTTGGACAAACACAGCAGTCTCCTCTGTGATGGATGTGGAGTCTAAGTGCCACCCCTGTTTTTAGCCTTCTAAATATTTCTTCTCTTGCACATCGCCTCAGTGTGCTTGACACTGGCTTCTCTGTTTAACCTCTCTGTGTGCAATATTTGCACCTGTTCTATCCGTCTCTCCACGCAGCACGTTTGTTTTCTTTTCCAGATTTCTTTTGGCACAGCATTTACTTTCTTCTGTGTGTGTCTCAGATGAAAATCCACTGGAATGTTTCTGGGAGAAATGCTAATTTCCCCGACAATAGAGAAGAAAAAAAACATGTTGCCCTGAGAAAATATGCCTGCATTAAAAAAAAATATGCATACTATTTGTGGGCATCCATATGTTATAGTCTGCTTCCCCTTCTCCCTGTTGTGTGTGTAAATATGTTCTGCATGCTCCTTCCAGATCAGTTTGAGCTTATTATGCCTCATATGATGCAGCATTACAGGACTATTACATGCACAGACAGACAAGGGAGCCTTGGTGGCCCTTTTTCTGAGATTTGTTAGAATAAAGATTGGGATCTGCTGGAGAGCGTAAACTAGCTGAAAATAAGGGCCGCCAAGGGAGGGGGGTGGGGGAGAGGGCTGCAAGAAATATAACAAGGTTTTATCAGCTTAAAGAAAATGTTGAATATAGGGCTAAGAGAAATTTGATATGATGAGTGCAGCAACAGGCCTATTCAAAGAGGATGTTTGCACACTTCAGTATAAAATGTACAGAGGCAGAATGATGGGGAGTAATTGCTGTGTTAATTAGCCAGTGAGGTAGTCACAGGATCATTCAAAAAAAATAAAGTGCAATGCACGAATGCATTGTCTCGAATTCATCCGACAGTATACTTCACACAGCATTGCCAAAAACAAAATGAATCGTCCGGCCGACAGTTTGTGCCTTTTGTTAGCTGTTTGCCAAACATACCTTCATGTCTTTCAGAGCAAAATCAGCGACTGTGTGTCAGCGAACCGCTCCGCTGTCTAACAGTTGGCGACTGAAATAGTGAGTGAGGATTGGCAGGTTCTCACTGGAAGTTTGTAACGGGCAACAACATTGTTTTTGAGAGACTGATAGTCACCTCAACTATAATCAGAATGAGAATAGGCTTTATTGACTCCGGTGGCCACTTTGCTCTCTCTGCATACAAATGAATGAAGAAAAAAAATAGGAAAAAAAAGCAGCGCCCTAACCCTGAGCTCGCCACCCAAAACAGTATGCAGATTGCTGTAGCAGAATGTGAAATGTAGACAGACGCTAAATTCACAAAAGTGAATCTGTTTTGATTTTATATAAGCTAAATGAATACACTGAGGTGGTTTCATAACGACCATTATACTTTACGGCCTTTAGGGTTGACTGGCCTGAACCTGGCACAACTACTATTTAAAATAATCCAACCTCATCCTGCTACTCACCAACTGAATCATCAATTGCTCAATTACAATGAACCTTGTTATCATACTACGACTGCATTGATGATGCACTATTTCTATTTGATAAAGCTAACCCAACTGTGATTGTGGAATGTTCCGTTTTGTAATTGTTTATAAAATAAAAATCACAGCTACAAAACAACAATATAAGAATATAATCTACTTTTCCATCCATTAAGTGTCAAGAAATGTAATGTTACTGTTTTTTATTTTTGCAGGAGTCTCACTAATTTGTTTTTATAAAGTCATGCCTTGGAAGAACAAATCAAGCCGGGACG
Organism: Pungitius pungitius; assembly: GCF_949316345.1. NCBI lineage: Eukaryota > Metazoa > Chordata > Actinopteri > Perciformes > Gasterosteidae > Pungitius > Pungitius pungitius. Next base: position 4,102,987 of record NC_084906.1, read on the forward strand.
TCGCTTATGTTGCACACATTCACAATCAAACAGTTCTTCAATTGCTTTTTGTCTTCCTTCAGGGAGTACTAATTCAAAACAGAAGCACAAAGCTTCAGACTGCAACAGCCACAAACAGACCATGAAGGGAGGATATCTGTGCTGAGCTGTGTCCTGCTTCTATGGGCAAGAGAGAGTAATGCCTAGAGACAGGCTGAGAGTCACTGATGCACTGAACGGTGTCAATATAGTACTACAAAATTGAATTAAAGTGTAATTAGGGAAATCATTACCTGACACTTATGCAGTTGGGGATTTGGTTAATATACTGAACAATCTGCAAATGGACTGAGTCTTGGAAGATGTTCATGCCATGTGCGACAAACTGGTATTGGATGAATTCATAATGAACTCCTGTAATAATGAAATGCACAATGAATCAAATCTGCTTTTTAAGGGTTCATGCATTGTACAAAGGGAAAACGTTGGTGCTGACTAAAGAGTATCTCCTCCATTGTCAAAGCATAAACAATGACCCTTAGGGGCAATGAGGTGCTCACTGTTTGCTTTGAAACAGTAATCTAAGCCTCCCTTATAATACACTATTGAGATATTATATATATATATATATATATATATATATGTATATATACACACAACACTCAGATATGGCTGCAGATATAAAGGTATTACCACAAACACTAGTTTTGGCTATAAAACCAACTGTAGGTTTAGGAAAAATAGCATGGTAAGGCTTACAATAATTCAGAAACCGAGAAAAACATGGGAAGTGAACACCAGCCTCACCCCCTGGCCTCCTTATTATATTACTAGTATTGTGTATAACACACCCACCTTTGATCCTACCTGTTGAAGCCATTCGACTGACTTGTATCAGATCATAATGAAACTGCTTTTATGTTATGGTCCGATACCAGTGTATTCGTATTTGATGACGCCAACAACCCAAATGGGACAGAATATGAGAAAACTTTGAAAGAAGACACACCTTGTTGATTTTATGCGTAAACAAGTAAGGAGCAAACTGTCCAAAGGGAGATGTAGATTTAAAAGTTAAGCAATGGGAACATCTGCTCCCATCCAGCCACAGTGCCACAGCAGTAGTGTAGAAAGCCCTTTAATGGAATGTAATACGGGGCATGCCGCAGCGTACAACTTGCCCATTTAAACCAATTCCGTTGAGTTTGTTAACCCGGGGGACATTCTCAACCATCTCAAAATGTTTGCCCCTTAAACTAGCCCATAACTTTGGATTTGAATCCAGCAGCGGTGACGGTGACATTGTTGTAATCCACAGTACTGATCATTTTCAGGCTAAACAATGTAGCTTCAAACAAGTAACATGACCGCAATTAGCTACCGTGAGTCCCTCTGGGGAAGAGATTTATGAGCAGGTCTATACTGCTTTGTGTGTGTCTGTGTGTGTGTGTGTGTGTGTAAAAGAGAGAGAGCGATGTTGGAAGTGCCACACGGGCAAAACAGCATCTTGTGAGTGATGCTATATTTTCCACACAAGATCTCAATTTTTTGCTCCTTCTCAAGTATTTAATTTATTCATGCCAGTTAAAAATAAGAAACCATGAGAGGACCCTTGTGAGAATATTAAGGCAGGAAAAGAAGCTGGAAGGGCGTCAAAACATCTGCTGGTCGCACTGGAGAATCGCAACCACAAGCATCAACACAAATTCTGCTTTGGTGGTGGTGGTGGTGATACAGTTTGTACTGTTTATCAGTTTATTTGAAAGTGCTATGGTCCTACAACAAAAAAGTATTACCCTAAAACCTGAATATTAATGCTTGCCTTTCTACTTTGGACTATCACCCTGGACAGAAGCAGCAAGATTCTCAAGTCCAGCTTTTGAGTGATTCCTGTGAAAGCCAAAGGAGAAAAATAAACACATTCAGAAATTATAATTAAATACAGATATGGGACCACATCAAATTCAGGGGAGGTGAATGTGGCAGGAAGCAAAAGGTTCAGCTAGCAAATGTTTATGTATTTTTAAACCTATCTAATCATCCATGATAATTTGCTCACCGTGAGTCTTGTGTAATGATGCAGGATCAAATAATAAGGTGTAAGAAATATGCCCTTCAGTCAGCTACTATTCCGGGGTAAACAACCACCACTAAGGAGATGAATCCATTTCAATTTGCTTTAATTCCATAAAATACATCATCGTACACCATGTGCAATGGTGATGAATTAAATCTAGATTTCTTTTCACAAATATACCTAATCATATTTGCACCAACGTGTGTTAAATCGCGAATGCTTAAAAAACTATTACAGCCTTTTTCTTACTTCTTATTAGTGTTTCATTTTTGATCCATTACACTCTCTTGATTTCAGATAACTGTATATTGACCAGCATACACTCTCTGATGATCCTGAACCTTATAGCAGGCAGTACGCAGTCAGGACTAAAGTCAGATACATCCGGTTAAACAAGGAAACAGTCGACAGGTTGTAAAATGAGTGGTGAGCAGCTGGGGGTATAAATAATAGGAGGTCTGATGGACTAATTAAACACAGGTGGAAATGCATCATATGCTTGACATTTGGTTATTGCGGCAAGTCTGACCAAATTACTCTTACAAGGCAGTTAGAACAAATCTGTTCTAAGGCCCAATGTCCTCATGTTAAATCGTGTACTCTTGATATGGCAGCCATCATTGTGAAAATGAGAGGCAAATTAGTAACAGGCTTTGTCGACGATTTATCTTTTGACAATTCTTATAATTTTCTGTCTTTTTTCCACGTGCCCTACTTGGCCCGAATTGTGACAGCTATGGTCCTCAGTATCACTCTTTTTTTTAACTCACAACATTCGATTTATTCGGTAAGTGTTTGTGATCACATGTAATTTGCTTTTCTCTGCACTGTCCCAGTGTTGATGGCAGCTGATGAGGTCTTAGAGAGCCAAGCCTTTTATTCTCCCGAGAGCTTGTCCCAAAACAGCATCTGGCTGTCCCCCACAGCCAAACACCCACAGTCTGTCCCACAAACACACACACTATATTTAACCAGTTCAGTCCATCTCACTGCAGCATTAGTTCTAACTATTTGTCCATCTCCAGTCCTCCCATTAACTCAGTCTGTTTTCCGTTGTTTAAAATCTCAATCTCACCGCGTGCAGTGATATATGTTCTCTGATAATATAATGGTATTTATATTGTTCTATAAGAGAAGCACTATCAAAATCCATATATTAATAAGGGGGGGGATTTTTATTTCTAAACGGATGCACATTGCATGCAGTTCAAAAAAGAACAAACAAACATACATATATCTTATGTAATTACAATATTCACAGCTTTAGGATCTACGACCATAATAATAAACTGAAGATTTCAAGTCTCCTTTCTATTATGATTCTGTTTCATTTGCAACCTCATCCACTGAATTAACTCTGATATGGCCTGCAGCAAATGACTGAGCTATACCCACATTGTGTTTAAACAATAGTCTCCTGCATGTCATTATTTAATATATCTGCTATGACTACAGTACAAAATCAATACGAGAAGAGAGCTTAATCCAATGAACATTATTAGTTTACCCTGATAATGAAAATATTCATTTCTTCACTGATTAAGTTTGCATGTCATTATAACTTTAAGAGTTAGCTCATGCAGCATCTCTGTTGACCCACGAAAGGATGATTTGGGATTGAATGTATGAGCAAACAATGACCATAAAATCACTGCAAACATTTTGTGCAGCACATTTCAAGTACTCGAAAGTCCAATATTTACTTCATTATCTCCAGGATAGTGCTGTGTTTTCCCCTTTTTGTGATATCAATATGACATGCACGTATTATTTGGATGTAATATAATCCTGGTACGGAATAATTCTTTCGACCAGAGCATGGGGACAGTGGAATAAAAGTACATTTTAACCTTTAATTCCACTCACCATATTGAGCTGTCATGGCATATTTGTTTCCACGCCTAGTCGATGACGAGCAGTTTATCATCTGAGTTGTGTGTATTTTGGATTGTTGGATTTCCAATATTCATTCTCCCGTAAGCTCTGTCTTGGTCTCCTCCAACTCCTTAGAAAGGAAACCAACTCCTTTGCCACTTCTTTCCCCAGCTCTGCGTGTTGTCATTCCCGGGTCGCCCAGCTGCACCTGAGGATGGTGACAGCTGTGAGAACATTTACATGGACTCATAAAACCAAGAGCAAATTATGATGAAAAAGTCTACGATGCTTCGCAGAGCCAAAGGAAACTACAGAGTTGGTGATCATTGTCTTTATTAAGCCCAAAATATGAATACCTGGTGGAATTTATATTTTAATTGTCAGCTAGAACAATTGGTTAATAGGCAAAAAGTTCACCAGCCACAATTTTGACAACAGATAATTATTTATTTCAGCCATATTTCCCACTTTCCCAAAACATGTTGATTCTAAAATGCGGAAAAAAATCGGTTTCTCTGTATAGTTGTAAAATATCGACCAAGGAGGGAAAAAACAAATACTGCTAAGCCCCAAGGCCACATTGTTTTGCCAAACAGAACAGCATGTGAGTAATGTTACGGCGTTTTGTAACCTGTTGATGAACTACAATTTTCACGGCTCAGACTAACTTCAACTTGGTAACACAATTAATTTGTCATTCTGGAGTGTTCTTTTCCTTTTGAGTGGTTCTTACATGCAGCGCTGACTGTCACAAGAGGGCTACATGGAGTGATAGTGAGCCATTTGGGCAATCTGCATTTCTATAATCACAGCTACACTCGACGTAGGAGCGATGGCGAATCCAATCAGTCTTGCCTGCGATATGTTCACCGCATTGAGAGAGGATTGGAGCAGAGCTCTTGGGTCTTTCAGCTGGACACTGCACAAGACTGTGGACTGTTGGCCGGGGTCATTCATCAGGCGCCAGTCACAGCAGGCAGAGGCTGGGCACATTCTGTCCCTGACCCATGTTCTCTATAAACCCAGACAATGTCCTACTAAGACTATATTTTTCTGGAAAAAGGTCTCTATCATTGGTGATTTGTTCGCCGCCCCCCCCCCCCCCCCCCCACTCCCACCCTCTGCAAATGCAGACCGGCATCAAAGGGGAATAACTCTGAAAAGGTAAAACAGCAGAGGGAGGAAAACATAACTCTAACAAGGTTTAAACAATGGGTAGTGCCAGCCAAGCGTTCTGCTTGGTCTGATAAGCATTCCTAGCGTGTTTTATTAGACCCTCAACAACATTCAGCCCAACTGGACTAAAATGGAACTGGTTGCTTGGCTAAAAAAGAGGTTGGGGATTTTAGGGAAGGGCATTAGTCAGGCAGGCAGGTAAGACACATTTGGTATGTGCACCACATTAAAGGGATATGTCAGACAATAACCCAAATGTTTAACAACTACAAATGTGCTTTAGTGACCCTGAATGAAAAATCCTTAAAGCGTCAATTCTTTTTTTTTATAAATTCCGTCTTTGATACATACATACATATTTTTAAATGGCCATTCATATATGAAAAATACCCTTATCCCTTCAAAGTCATTAACCAGTAGGGGGTTGTCCAAAAATCCAATGCCTCATCATAATCAAATGTGTTTTGAGGCAAGAAATCGCCTCCAGCCCTAAACGTTGATCATACTGCAGAATAATTAACAGCCACCAATACTGCATTTATTAGCAGGGTGAAGAGTGTGCACAGTAGTGTTGTCACACTGCCACACTTGTACAAATCAGATATTCTGTTATTTTTTTTTATTTTTATTCCTATGCAACCTTGAACTGAACACCACCTAATCTTTGATAGTGTACCTTATTTCATTAATTTAACTGTACTGAGTATCGTATCAACTGTCCTAAAGGGCTTGCTTTTTTGTGTTCAGAAAGTGGTAACTATGGTTAGTGGAGAAACACCAAATGATCTGTGATGCAAAAGAAGCATGCAAAATATACCTGGTTTTTCTTTTATGCCAACAAGCCCTGACAAGAGAGCAATTATATTGTGTAATTGCTTAAAGCGCATCCTGAAAGACAAACATACTGGAGTTTGCCGTCCACTTGCTAGTACACTGTTTCCCATTTCAATAAAAAGGCCATAATGTTTAGTCTTTACTATGCAACACAGTATATATTTCAATCTCGGAAGTTAATGGTTTTTCAACTGGAGTGGTCACATTTGCAAATAACAATTTAGTTCCAGCAAATGAACTCAACTCCCTGATGAGGTGAGAAGTCTACAAGCATTCACAGTGGGGAATGATTACACACGGGCTCCTTATCATATCATATACCCACAACAGGCGAACGCATACAAACTCACCGGCTCTTCCTGCATTCTTGACTGAATATGTGAATGTCAGATTCATTCAATGAGAGAATCCACTACAGAGAGAGGGTGAGCATCTGGGAAGGTTGTAAGGAGAGGTTTGAACCTGTCCCTCTGTGGACAAAGTGACAGACAATATATTTTTTCACTCTCTCTCTCTCTCTCTAGGCTAATATGTTATATTTGCTTGAATCGATAATGTAAATGTAAATCAACCATTTAACATGAGACAACATTTTATGAAAAACCTAGGAGCACAGCACTTGTACATAATAACAGAATTACCCGTTGGCAAATGTATCATTCATGAAAATTGTTAAATGCAAAATGAATGAAGAATAAACTACACATTTGAAACAAGACCACACATTAAACAAATGCTAAATAATAATGACAATGCACAACAATTGTAGCAAATTGGATTGTTGCAGATGAAGACATTGGAAATTCAGTCACGTTCACGTTGTTTCAATATATTTACATACTGTAAAATGGGTTTAGTGGGTCTCATCAAACATCTGTTTTCTTTCTGAGCCGATGGCAGGGGAGAAATCTGCACACATTTGTGTGGTTTATAGATTTTAGCACGAGAGATCGCAGACTTTAGATTCACGACTTAATCCATAGAATGTTCGCACATGATGAAGTGTAGAAATAAGGAAGTGCTAACTTAACCGGATAGAGATAATGCGTGTGCAGACAGTGGTGAGAATGATCTCTTTTATTCACTCATTGCTTGAAATGCAATGTTGCATCTGAAACACTAACTTCATATAAGAAGTGGATGTCTCCTCTTGTGAGGACCCAACCTTTTACGCTCGTAGTGGGTCCTTCAACGACGCGCAGAGGCTAAACCAAGCGGTCGCCGGAATCGGGCATTCGGGCCTACCGGGGGATTTCCAGCTTTTTCTTCGCCGTTCCTGTTGCTTAGCAACCCGCTGCGCTTGACAGAGGAAGACTTGTAACCCCAAAAACTTAAAAAAAAAATAATAAGCAGATAGAGATGGTAATCTTCTTATTTAATTCAATTTAAGGAAGATATGCTTCACTTCCAGAGCATCATATATTGCGGACTTAGAGAAGAACATTTTCCGGTCATTTTAAATGAATTTCAAACCGGTTAAGCCGTCACCTTTTGGTTAAAATTAATATTAATATTTTACATCACGCCATCGCTGCTGAAGCATAATGATGAGGAATGATTCATATTGTGATTATCTGATGCGTCTCATATAGATGCCAAAGAATGCCAATCGCAAGTCCTTTAAATGAGAAGGAAAGGTCGATGTGTTCAAACTTGTGCTTAACAAATAGACGATTCCTTCTCTGATCAGAGAAAATAGAACTTTAAGACAAATTCAAATTTTTTCACTTTTCAGAAGACTTCAGAGTGAACCAGTTAATCAAAAACATGGTACTAATTGTACTCCAACCCTCCAAACAACTTGAATTGGCTCCTTGTGCAATTCTGCTAAGTTTTAAATGAGGCCAGCATTTTCTTAGGATGAATAATGATGACCCAGATGAGCAATTGCTAATAGTCCTGATTGAAGCATTATTAAGACACTGCTCTTTTCATCATCACAATATATATACTGTGACCCCGGAGATATGTACTGTGGTCAACAGTGAGTGAGGATGATTGTCATGTCTTGCTGCAAGCAGTTTATCTTGTATAGAGAAATAGAAGCAGGTAATGGGCGTCCTGCACCACTTAGCGCTATGTAGCTAAACAAAGATTCAGTGGCCTGTCCATCAGAGCTCAGATTAGTTTTTCTGCAAATACGCACGTACTTGGGAGAACAGTGAGGCATGTATTTTAAACGCAGGGTTTTTCACCAGGAAAAAGCAGGTAAAGCCCACACTGCTGTGTCAAAGAACTGACAAAGGCTGTCAGGTTTTTAGGCTAATTAAAACCTCGGCTTCACTCTGTTCCCTGATCACTCCTCACAAAGACCCCTGAGTGGCATCAATGTGCACGCTCAGGCTTAAGTGAATGTTTACTTCCCCTAATGACTATCTGTCTCGGTGCCGAGTAAATGCGACTGCCTTGGTCCTCTTCGCCACTCGTTAACGTTAACACACACTCACGCAGAGTGGAGAACTCAGCCGCTCTGTGAACCGGCTGTTTGTAGACGCGAGACCATTTGCAGGTTGTTATTATTTTCGCTGTGCGTGAAGATTGCTGTATCGCACGGTGGCTCAGTAGCCGCGCAACGTTGCTTCTTCAAAAAAATGTAAGTGGAGTTGATGTCTTGCATCTTAACTGTCTGCATGGGCATATCTAAACTGAATGTGTCTTTGTGCCTGTCCGTCCTGAACATTAACCTACGTGTTTTCTACCTAGTTGCATTGTTAGAAAATGTGAAGGTCATGTATGTATGTTGGGTTGTCCAGGGTGTACGAGTCGCATTACCACAGTTAAATGAGTTAAGTTAAAATGCAATTGATGATGTGAAAAGTGTCAAATGGGTGTTCATCTACATGTGCTGCTGACAGAATAAGATGTTAGCCGTCATTATGGTTACGTAGCAGACCAATGTCCAATGTCTGTTCTCCTTTGAGCTCTATCCTCAACTCCTGAGGCAAATATGAGGCTGTTTAGGCACTAAATGCTCCTCTCTGTTAAACCAGGTAGTTGCTCTCTTTGTCTGTCTGCTGTGCTGACGGTAAAGTTATATTCGGGATAATAAGCTGACAGTTTTTTTTTTTAGGTTTTATTGCCACTTTCACAAGACAGAGTGATATGTTCTATTTTTAATGGAAAGATATCTATTAGAACAGCTTTAACCATAGAGCATGAAAGTGGGGGAGCAAAGGGTGCTGAGCAGTAGCTACAGCTTTTTGACCTTTTTTTGGCCTTTTTTTTTCTCAAAGTGTTAACTATAAACGCACCAAACTTGGCATGCAAGGCACTGCAGGGCGCCCGTCTGTGTGTGTATAAGATGTTTATCTCCTGAGTGTTCACTCGTGATAATGAATCTGATGTTGTTTTAGTTGTGTACAGGATGTTTTTTCTTTTTGGGTATTGTTTCTTCTCTGTATTTACATGTAAAACAGGCTTTGCCTGTTGGGTCGGTGCTATTGGATCGTAATCGCTGTTCTCTCACACATTTGAGTGAGGAAGATCCACATTCGGACAGACGGAATCAGCCACTTATTTCTGAGAGGAACAGAGCTGCAGGCTGCAGGTAACTGCTTCTACGTATTCTCCCATAGCGCATTTTGACAATTTTTAAAACAAAATGCATTCAGAACATATTCAGTGCTCTGCTAGCACTCCGATTAATTAATGTATTCTTTGATCTTGATATATTTTTGTTTTGTTCAGCCATTATAAGAGTATGATTTAAATCAATTAATTACATTTTCATCAGCAATCAGCTCAGTAACTTTATCCTAGCAGGTGGCCTGGGTGACACAAAACGTGTTATAACATATTCCAATGCACATGCCCGCTCACACTGTGTGTAATTTACCGCTTGAAAAGGCTGTAATTTGTATTTTGAAATAACAACGACAATGATCATAACAATTTGTGAAAGTGGCTCCCCGTTGTGTGGAACCTAAAGACAATTATCGCTCAAGTATCCAGCTCCTGTCAGCCTTACCGACTTTCCTAGTGAAAGCTGTGATTTATTTGTGCTCCGGCCCACTACACCTTTCACGGCGCTTCAGCTGCAGCGCGGACGAGGCTTGAGGATCTTCTTTTATCTTCAAGATGTCATTGTCATGGCTTTTTTTTTTTTTTTTGGAGCACACAGCCTTTTTTTAGGGTCCTTTGCTGCAAACACTCAGGAATTGTAAAAGGCTGGGATGGTGCTGGTTGTGTTTTTTTTATTAGTGCTCCCTGATTATCCGCGACCTGTGGTCTGAAGCGCTTGTCACTTTCACCACAGGCTTTAAGCTACGACTTCACCCAGCTCAGTTATGCACTATTTGGGATCGCTGGGCTCTGCTATCTTTCCATCATGCTGGTCTCAATTATAGAGAAATTGGGTGATTTGCGGCAACCTATACATTTGGGCCCAATCAGTGTGGTCATGGAAGCAGCAGGGCATGCGTTGATCGGACCCCTCCCGCTGTACCCATACAACGCACTACAGGACGAGGCCTTGGAAAGTAATAACACGCAAGCCCAATTCTAGAAGCACTGGTGTTTGCACGTGTTCAAGAGGGTAGATGCTGATCATGCAAACCGTTGCTCGTGATTGGAAGGAAAAGAGAGTCCTGAAGAGATCATCGGCTGTGCTCATGCAAAGCTCGGACTACATTTTCAAAGCTCTCTGGCACTGCGTTCTGACGCAGCACAATGATGACTCCTCGTTAGAGTTCACCGCTCAGCAGCTGAGACTTTTATCTTTTATGCATCCAGTACCATAATGAGCCTTTTTCACTTTGTCCTTTCCATTGATTTTTTGGGATATTGTGCTGTTTTGGTTGGAACATCATCCCTTTATCTTGCATCAATTGGTAATCAATTATTTTGCTGTGACTGTCTCTGTTTCAAAAGTAATAAACAGGCAGTTTCTTGGGAGCACATGACGATACGCATGTAAACGTAGTTGCTTTCACACAAAAACAGAGACAAAGTGATGAATGATTTATTTGAAACAGAAAATAGCGTTGTTTCCACTCCTCTCAAATTAGTTTTGGGACTCTGAAACCTGAAAAACGCACTGAGAAGCCATGGAAGTAATGACTTGTGACACACAATCCATATTTTATTTTTAACGTATATTAAAAACAACCTCTGCTGGCAGACAAACGTCAAATGGCCAGCTTTGAAGATGGCAAGTAGAAGATCCGCAAAGAACAACGCTGTGTAGTTGAATGTAGCTGTCCTTCACATGTCATCGTGGCTCCAAGGCAGGGTCAGAATAAAAGCCACCCAATCCCAAGACGAGATGATGAAACCGTGGCAAATCAACTCAATTCTTTCGCTCCGGGAATCTGCGAGTCGCTGTGCTACGGGATTCCAGTCTCTCTTTGAGTTTGGGAGCCAGTGAATCTCGCGACTCAATGGTGTTCATTTCTCTAATCCAATCCCTCTATAAAACCTCCCTTTGAACATCTGCAGAAAAGCTGAAAGACAGTGCATATCCCTGCCTTCGTTGGGCCGCTCTCTGCCTCTCTGATCCACGCTCAGTGTCCGACACACAAGCGCTCGGCTAGAGCGGGGATTCAGCAGATCTAATTAAGTTTGCAGATGGTGAAAGTGATGATTATTCTGCAGGAAGAAAGGAGGAGGAGGAGGACGACGAGGGCAAATAAGATGATGAGAACAACTGCAGGGGGCTGGATACACCCTCTTCTCATCATGATCATCATTATAACGCCACAACCATCACTCCAGCCATTATTCAAATGATCACTCATTTGCACTATGATGATATCTCTTTTTATCAATTTACATGTGGCAGACTACATTGAGTAGGTACCTTGAGTTATAATTTATAAAATGAATTGAAGTTGCGTGGACCATTCCTCTTTATTAATTCTACTTTTTTACAAAAATATTTTATCATTTTATCATCTCATCAAATTGTTTCCCTTTCTTATTTGAACACGGATTTAGTGATTTTAAATCCCAGCCTGAAAGACCCATGCCATTGTAAGCCCCATTACTGAAGTTAATTTGTGCCGGGGGCGTTGTTGAGCCTTTTACAGGAGGGGCTGAAGCACCCTTAAAAATAATTTGGCATTATTGGCTTAAAAAAGAAATACTACAAGGCCTAAACTAATTATTTCATGATATTTCCATGGCAAGTCAAACATATTTGGGTTGTCAAATTGAACCACGACCCTGAAATGCTGTTTCTTGAGTTATTATATACTGAATGCAAATGTATGAACTGTCTGAAACAATGGATATCAGGGGCCCCAAACAGGCCCCCCAAAAAACATACCACTCCCTAGGGGGCTAAACCCCCCCCTTCCCAAACTATTTCACACTGATTTGTATTCTCATATAAACCGTTTCCTCTTAAGCTCTGCGTCCTTCTTTTAATTTGATATGCGTATTAAAAGCAGGAATAATTTATGTCAGTTTACTAAAAGGAGACATGTGATTCATGCACATCGGCATCCTCTGACCATCGGCTCATCTAACCTGCCCCCCACCCGTCCGAATACCTCCTACTCTCACTTCCTCCAGTTAGGTCTGAGCCAACCGGGAGTGCGCTCGATGCTGGAATAAATTAAATTGGGTGCTGTGTGGTACGGACGGGAGGAGGGGGAGAGAGAGAGACAGACAGAGAGACAGAGAGAGAGGGAGAGCTCCGCGAATGTCATCCACTCGTTCAGTGCGCTGGGAGCCCAGGCACCGTCAGCAGCTCTCCGCGCGCCCCGACACCTTCCAGCAAACAGCAGAAATGAGTTAGAGGGCAGCCACTGGAGTCGCTTCTCGCGTGCGCGGGTGGTCGTTTGGACCCTGCACATTAAGCGAATCTAAAGCCTATTAGTGCAGTGTTTAAAGATGTGGTCCAGCTGGGATGCTGGAGACTGTGCGCTGTAGATACTCGGTGTGCGCTGCGAGTCATCCCGTTGGATTGGACATACACTGACCATTGCGCAGCGTCTGAGTCGGAAATATGCCGCTGTGACAAAGAGGACAAGAGCGCGCCCCAAGGAGTTTGGATGTCATCTTCTTCGCTAAAGTTGCGTTGCGCCTAATTGTGCGTTTGTTTGCGTCTGGCAGTTTGTGGCGGTAATTCCGCACCCGAGAAAAAAAGAAAAAAAAAAGTCCTTTGCCAATGTTGCCGCGTCCATGCGCCGAACCCAACTTCACGGTCCTATCAGGTGATTTTGTGGAGACCAATTTCCAGCAGTCACGGGCTTACAAAATAAGGTAAAAATCATCATTTTAATTTAAAAACAGAATTTTACAACTTGCATTTCTAACAACTTATTTGAAAATCTAATCGACTTCATTATCTATATTGAAAGCACTGTAGGCGCTCTATCGTCGGAAACTAGTGACCCTTTGTCATCTTTTTTGACCTGAAAACCCCACTGAGGAATTGTAGTGCTCTCAGATCATCTGTATCCCACTCACGCCCAAACCCCACTTCCCACCTTATTGTTAGGTGTCTGCCGGGCTTCATCTCCTCTCCCTCTTCCTCCCCTTTCTGCTCGCGGCAGGACTCATCTGGAGTGCAGGGAGAATGAGGAGTCACCGGGGCCGGGGGAAGCAGCATGAGTGGCCCGTGCATCTCCGTTAGACTGACGGCCCTCATGTTTCTATGGAAGTGGGCAACACTGAGCCTGCTCCAGAGCTGGGTGTCCGTAGGGGCCGGGGCGGCCGACCCTGTCCCGGCTGGCTTGGGCGGCTTCACGGGGCCGCTGGGCTGGCTTCTTTCGGACAAGGGTCCCTTTCACCGCTCCCAGGAGTTTGTCGATTTCACAGAGCGCTACCAACAAGGATTCACTACCAAGTACAAGATATACAGGTGAGAGGCAACGGCGGGGTCGGGGGAAGAGGAAGGTCTATTGGTAAATGAACTAAATGCTGTGTGAGATGTTGTGTAATTACTCAAAGCCTTTTTTGACCTTTTGTTCCATTTTGACATTTTTTTGCAGTAGAAGACATCACATAATACCTTTCTTTGCACTCGGAAATTCAGTAGGCAGAAAACTGTGGGATAAAGCGATGAGGACTTAAAACATTAAAATAAAAGCTCTGCACGTGAAAGCTTCTTTGGGTGTGACTGGCTGCTTCCTCTTATTGTGGCTTCCAGAAACATACGGTTTGAGTTTGATATAAACCCTCAGAATGCTGCATATCAGTGGAAACTGAAAGTGGAGATACCGCAGGAGGGTTTTGGGCAAAGCAGCGGGACGTAACAGATATCTGACTGAGGCAGTCGATGTGTGACAGTGGGTAGACAGGATGGCTTCAGAAGTGTGTGTGGTTGGAAGTATAGTGCGTGTGTGTGTGTGTGTGCATGCTGTAAAGCAGCAGCAAATTGAAAGCTTGCAACTAAAAAAATGTTTTTTCTCCCATATTTTGAGAAAACATGGGAGCCACCAAGACTCATTTAGTTGTCACGAAATAGTAAATAATAAATGTTGTTTCAAAGTAGTGTTCTTAATCTGTATCTCTGGACTTGAGGCTGACATGGTCCTCTAACGGTCAAAAGATTTCTCGGATCCAGTGAAACCTTTTCAAATTGCATCTTTTTCCTGTAATCACCAACAGTGTCGGGTTTTCCGATTTGATTGAAACATGGATGCAGCCTATTCCGTTTTCCGCCGGCAACAACAATGAGCCGACCGCCATTGGGCGGGCGTTCTGTATGCGGTGTACTGTGCCAGGTAAAAGTGTTGTCATACCTCCTGACAAGAGCGACGCTGGCAGGGCATACACCGCCGTGAAGTGGGCTGATTCCAGCTTAACAGAGGTTTGACTGACACTGGCATTTAGCAGCTGACAGCAGTGACAATGCCAGGGTAAGATAGAGACCGTAGCGCTGTTGGCTTCCTCACATCCATCCCTGCCTCTCTGCTGGCCTCTTCTTGCCGTCTCTATACCTCCTTCTCTCCCCTCTTGCGGTTTTATTCTTCTCAAAATTTACAGTTTTTTATTTATCGACCCCTATCAGCAAATACACAGGACTTAAAACTCTACTAGTCTGAAGCCTTCACCTCCCCATGAGCTACATTTGCCTATCTGGTTTCTTCTGACCAGTTAGAGCAAAAACCAAATAGAAAAAGTTAAGTGGAAGAAAACTAGGATCTTGAAAAGGTGGAATAATGTTTCTGCGGTGTCATCGGCTCTACCTGCTTTGCATAACAAGTCTTTGCAGGTTCAAATGTCTCTTGCACCCGAAGCATCGTCACACATCGCTGAGTAGTGAAGAGATCAGAAGTGCCCTCAACAACGGGCTCAACAGTTTTTTGTGACTCTTTCATTTAGAAAAATCTCGGCAAAAAACACTCTGGGTAATTTGTATCGATCCACAAAAACTGCTCTGCTTCTCGTAGACGCCCTGCAGCCGTTTCGTGGAACTGTAAATGACTTGTTATTGGTTCTTGGACCGTCGCCACTACGTGTTGTAATCCCAAAATGTGAGTCCAAAACCCAAACTGGTCCCTTGTAGAACTGCGAAGACGCCAACATTTTCTTAGTCGAACAGGTATTCTCTCTACATTTGTGATCCTTGCTGAGGTAGAAAGATTCTCTGGAAAAGCACGCGGTTGACTGAGATAATCAAGGATGAACAAGTCTCTTATTTTAATTAACCACCAGGTTAAAAATGAAAACATGAAAATCCAACCTCCTGTTTTTTATCTCCACGTTTTTTTCTCAGTTCCTCTCACTGTCCCCTGTTCTCTCCCTTCCTCCCACCCATGTCAAATGATCTCCAACCAATTGCTCTCCCTCGCTCATAAATATTCTCCAGAGCTCAGTTGGCCTTTCCCATCAGGGGCCAGAAGAGAGGGAGTTGGGGATGAAGCGGTGGTGGGGGGTGTGGGGGGGGGGTGGTACTAGATGAGGTTTTTGGTTGAGAAGAAGGCACATGGGAGGGACCAGAGCTGTATCCCCCCCTGCTGGCTTACCACTGCACCAGAACAGCTTGTGGCCATTCTAATCATAATTTAAAAAAAATGGAAATTTGAACGGAGTCAACCTTTCATCTTCTGTCTGGATTGCGCTAAAAAGGACGCGTTTAAAAGCTGAGCGAATTACAGCTTTCTGCCACATCCATGTAATGTGAATCATTATGAAAAATGTGGTTTTCAAACTGCGAGCCCTCCAAACAAAAGAAAGACGAAGCCATTAATAAATGGATTGAGCTTTTTCATAAGCAGTTTAAAAAAAGGAATAGGAGGCACTTTACAATATTAGTTCCACTGTCATTTCAGGAAAATGCACCTTTATGTGAGTAATAATGGAGGTTTTTCCAATGCAAGAAAAGAATCAGACTTATTATATTTCCTCAGCCATTCCATTATTTTCATTCTTTGTCCACTCCTGGCTTGAACATCCCCCTAAAAGCTTTGCGTCAGTTTCCCTACACCAAGAGCAGTCAGCGGGTTGCATGTTTCCTCGTCCGCCAGAGACACTCAGGTGCATGGAAAGAGACACAATCAGTTGGCATCATTTCTTTATTGACTGCTCTTGTTCACACTGATAGAAACATGTCTCTGCAGTTGCAGCTGCTACGTACGCATCAGAGGTGGAAATGTAGTACGTGGAATGAACAAAAGCTTGTTTCATTTAATGATTTAGGAGCTTGCGTGGTGGTAAAATCATTCTCGGGAACGTGAGCTCTGCAGTTGATCCCAGAGACAGCAAAATATGAGTCAAAACGTCAGCTCCTCCTTTCGTCTTCTTGGGCCATAACTTTTATTTCACGCTTCATCCCCCACGTTCTTTCTTCTCTTTTCTCCTGTCCGCCCACCCGCTATTACGTTGTCTTGGTGCGATGCCATGATTGGTCTACTGTGACAAGGAGTGATCACTTTCAATTACATGCAAACATCTTTGTAAGATCACACTTCTGCAGTCCATTCTCTCTACAATCAGGGAGGGAGCCGATTATTTTCTCACCCTGCATTAATAATGCTATGCCAAATTGGTGGCCGTAATGCAACCGGTGAATAACTCTTGGATGTGAGGCACGAAATAGCCCCGCACAATCTCCACGAGTTGGGTCAGCGGAGTATTTGACTTTTTTGACATTGCTCCCTCTGATCCTATCCAAGTAGTGTGCCTAAACAAAGCAAACTTTCACAGCTTCCCTGGAGGATTTCGTGATTTATGTCACACGACTAACACATAGAATGGGATGTGAGTAATTAATATTCATTTTTACCCACTAATGCCATCAGAAACAGTTTAAAGAGTTTAAAAAAGCAGATAACTGCATTCTGGATTTGAGTTCAAGATGTCATTGACTTCAGGCTCGTGCTGTTCACTTTAAATCAGCAGGTGACATTTATCTACTGACAAATTAGCTGTGAATGCAGCAGTGCAGTGTCTGTAAAGCTCAATGTTACTGATAACCTCATATTTGTCACACACATGTTCTCTCTCTCTTTCTCTCCCCTGGGGGGCTGCAGCAGTAACTCTCCCTGACAGGTGAACTGGGGACTCGGTTGCTTGTTTTGCGCTTATTTCAAGCGATTTGGGGATAATGGGATTCATGGGCAAGTACAAAAAGGTAACTGAAATAAAACTGTTTGACTATGCTGCCTAATTACCATAAACAATTAACCGATGCAAATTCTTTTCACACTTCATCTCGTGCCGGCGCGGTTTCTTTAAAAGGCACAACACATTCCGTCACTTTCCCTCTGCCCCTCTAGTCCCCTGACAAACGTAACCAAAATCCAATCTGACCTTGTGCAATCTGTTTGTTTGTTAAGCATCGATATATTAGTGTTTCGAAATTGTTATGGGGAAGATTGACTGCAAACACACAGCATAACGGGCCGAGAGCGAGCAGAATTGCTTCCCGGGAGCCGGTTTTCATGGTATTTGCAGTTTTCTGTCATGCATGTATGCGCTGTGCAATGACAGAGCTGCGGTGAAGTCAAGTCTATCCTCCTCCACACAGAGGTTGAATGTGTCTCCGGGACAGAAGCAGAGCAGCCTCCTATTCGTGTTCACCAGCAGCGACGGCAGTGACGAGGACTTCATCGAGCACGAAGCTTATGGCTTCTGACAAGTGTGCGATGGGGGAGTGATCAGGACCGGAGGTCGGCGGAAGCAGCTTTTTATGATAAACAGCCTCAGCATGAGTGTTTACCTTTTATTTCATACGGATGACGTAGGCTATCATCATTTGTTCAGGGAAGGTCGTCCTCTGAAGGACAGTTCAGCAAGATTTTTGAAATGAAAAATAACCCGAAAACAGCCTGAAATCTGATCTCGTGAACGTCCAATTGGAGGATTTGTTTGTTAGCGAGTTGTGAATCAAAAATGTAATACCAACATATCCCCAAGTAATGCAGCTCTTCATAGCACAGTGAGTTATGTCTACACAAAAATACACTCAACACAGTCTTATGAACCTTAAGAATTAAAGAATTAAAACATTTATTTACCATTTGAGCCGCTAAGCTCTAAACACAATTGCCATGCTTTTTATCATCACTTCTCTTCATTGTGACACATTTAATTACAAAGGTCAAAAATAGGAATGAACTAGAAGGCCAGATTAAAATAAAAAAAATTAAAAACATTACGGTTAACGTGTGACACAGTTTGATTTAAATGGAGCTTAAGCACGTAGGTGGTGACGCTTTGTTTACAGCTCGAGTGAATATCATCTTAAGAAAGCCATGCAGGCATGTCATTGACAGAAAGCCACAGCAGGGTTTAGCGCGAGTGTGAATGCTCAGCGTCTATTAGCGGTATTTGCATGGCTCATTATGTACACAATGTGATTCCAAGCATTCCTTGTTTTCTCTGTGAAGAGTAGTCTCTTGTCAACAGTGTTATGACAAATAGCGGTACAAAAGAGATCAGCAGTCTTTATGGCAGCAAACCCTCCAGTAAATCAAACTCTCTCCCTGGCTTTCGCTTATCAGAGCTTCAGTAATATTCATAGCAGCAACAAATCAATAAAGCAATGGCTTTTTTAACTAAACTCACCCTCCATTGTTGCTGTATTTTTTTTTTTTTTTTGCTGTACACTATTTCACGGTTGCACAAAGCTGGTTTGAGTTTGAATTACCGCCCTATGCAATCCTAAAATGACACCTTGTTGTTTTCTTTTTCATCCAAGAGAAAAACAGCTGTTAAGACAAATGTGTGAAGTTTTTAAAAATGGTTTTGGAAATAAAAGTTAGAAATCAGTCTTTATGTCAACAAAAGGAAAAGCCTTTGTTCCTTGAGAGAGGTTCTCAAGGAATAAGGGTAAACAGGATTGTTTGTCTGACCAAAAAGCACACAAACACAGACCAACAAGCAACAATACCCACATCATAATGTGTTAGGAGGAGGAAGTCGAGGCGGTGGAGAGGGCCGAGGCGGCAGGCAGTTTATCAACAGAGTAATTAGTGAGAAGTGTCAGGTTATTAGGGCCACTGTGTACCCCTGTACACAGCGATTGTTAATCATTCGGTAGCCAAGCAGCTGATGCCAATCAGGAAGTTTCAGCGTTCACTAAGAACCACTTAACACTATGTTTTGAAACTGTAAAACACAGGAAACGTTCATCTGTACTTTTGCATTTACAGTAATCTGACACACAACGCTATTGTGTCAAATGTGATTGTTGTATGCAGGACATTTAATTAGATCGCCTTCAGCATTGGTTGTTGTTTTTCTAGTGCGTAGAAATGAGGGTCATCTTAATGGCCTGCAATTGTGTTTTCAGCTTAAAGTGGCTTAATGACACGCAGTCCACCCAAAAACTGTTATCGAATGAATGTTGTCAGGTTATTACTAATATTTGCATTATACATAAAGGACAAACTGCTCAACCACGATATGAATGTAACGACAATTTAACGTAATTTGAAACTTAATTGCTTTAATAGGTAACAAAAAGACACAACATGTTGAGTTTTCTGCCCCAAAGTCCTCGCTTTTTCAGTAGACTCTGTCCAGGCCCATTATCATTGCAACTGTTGTCTTCTATTGTTACCCCTAAAGGCACCAAATAAATAATTACATTTTTTAACCGTGTAACCGACATCTTTTCTGCTGATTCTACGGATAACGCCTGGCTTCTTGTCTCCTACAGTCAAGCAATTCTTGATAGGAACACTCTGGCTTTTTGGGAAAAATCTTGATTTACTTTCTTTCCGAGCATGAGCTGAGAAGATTTCATACCACTGTGACATCTGCATGCTAAATATGTAGCTTCATCCAGCTAACGGTTAGTTTAATATGTAGGCGGATAACTTCACAGTAGTATTATGCATGTGGTTTCAAACCATCCATTTAGTATATATATTATACACTAAAATACTAAAATGGCTCTGTCTAAAGCTGTAGTGGATTAGGAGGAAAGCGTTTTCAAATGTTTGTGGCGATGGTCACACTCTTTAGGTAGTTATCGGGTATTTGAAGTGCGGATTTGGGATACACTACGAAGCTTCAAAGACAGAAACAAAGAGCATGCATCTGTGTGCTGCCCTGTTTAAAGGACCTCTCGGCTGGTTTGATAGGATTTTCACAAATTAATGGTCTGATGTTTGTTTGATGTTGTTGAAAAAACTGTTGGTGTCAATTTCTTGAAGCGTTCACAACCAGCAGCTATTAAGTACATCATTAAGCTCTCGTCCCTGGTCTTCATCTTGCTTTCGTTCCCCGTTGGTCTTCTCTGTGGGTATATTACTAAAAGACACTCCATCTTTTCCCCCCCCCCATCTCACTTCTATTCTCATTTGGGTCTCCAGCTCTTCTCTTCATCATCAGAAGCTCCATTAGCATGTATGTATGTATGTATGCCAGCATGAAGCTGACTTTCAGGAACATGCAGAAATGTGTGGAATCAGTTTTGACGTTATTCAGTAATAATGGCTCATATATATTTGGTATTATCAATGTCACATCAGATTAAAGGGAGAATACAAGGTATTTTCCTTGCATGGTCTTTCAAAATAAAAGTAAATCCTGAAGGAAGCTTGAAGGACTTTTATCTCATTTTGCATTGTTTCTCTTTGGGGAGGTCCTTGAAATAACATTGAGTCTACATCAACACACTGTTTTCACGCTGTATTTTGGTATCTAGGGTAGCCGAATTACATCCACACACACAAATATGCTCTTGCCGAGGCCATTTAAATTTCTTTTCGCAATGATTTGGGCATCCACACAAAAAAATGAATTCCCTTTCCAATGCTAAATTCTTTCATCAGATTTATGTGCCTATTTTACTATTCTTCTTTGAGACAGCAATGAAGTGCCCCCCACATTTTTAATTTATTTCTTAACATTTGAAGTATCTGTTATTCTCCATTTTTTTTCCTGAACAATTCAAATGTTCATATAGGGTGTTAAAATGTCCACTCTGTCAATGCTGACTGTTAAATACAAATCTCTCAACACTAGCCCGACTGAGACCTCAGCATACACCAGTCATTGATTGATGTCATGCTAGACTGATTGACAATGGCCAAAGAGGTACTTTAACCATAATTGATTTTTATAAAGCTTTATTTAAAAATAATCTATTCCAGTTACTTACATGTGACATAACAAAATTGTGCTTGTTATTTTTTGAAAACTGTGTTGTGGCCTTGTTTAGTTTCCAGTCATTCAACACATTTATGAAGCAGTATCAATATTGCGTGTAGGCCTGGCAGAAGCCCTTTATATAGACACACCCTTGGGTATTTTTCACAAAGAATAGCGACATTGCGGCTGAACTATGTTACATACAATAGTGTATGTGGGCCATGGCCACTATAATTTTTCCTTTGGTGTACAATAACATGTATAATACACTTCCAGTAAAACATTGTAATGGAACAACTTTAATAGTTGTGAACCTTCAAATGCATCACGGAAGGCTCCTTTTCTGCATTTTCAGGTTCAAAACTGCTTAGTTTGTTCCCTTTGTTGTAAGGACACATCGGGACGTGTCATGTGTGTAGCATTTCATTTTCTTTCACTTATTCTCCTTTTAACATGCCTCATCAGATAACATCAGCAATACTAGACACTCAGCGAGCCTGCTCAGTCACACACTCCTCCGAGCTGACACAATCGACATTGCTACACTCAGTGGTGTGTATCGACTGCATCCGCAGGTTATCCACCGGGTCGATCCCTTGATTTGCTCTGCTGGGCACCATGCGGCACCCTCAGGCTGCCTGTACGCTGTGATGGATCAGAGGCACCTGGGCCGTGATGGACAGGTCGCATGATACGAGTCCTGCCCTCTGATCGCGGACTCTTATTCCAGCGGCTCCTCGCCTCCTGGTGCACAGTGCTTCAGCTTGCTTCGGGCAGGGAGGGGGTGACAGATAGATGCACAGCAAGCCCCCTGCTGCAAGGAGCTGCAGGTGACATAAACTTTGTGTGTGCGTGCATCTTAGGGGAATTAAAGCTGAATTAAACCCTGCAGCCTTCCATGAAAAAACGCAAAATCCGTTTTTGTGTGTGTGTGCGTGCGTGGTGTGCTGGTGATGAGGTTGAGGTGAACTTCCAGCAGAGATCGGTGTGTGTGTGTGCAGTATCCTCCGGTTTGGCCGTGGCACCGCTCATATCCATCAGCGAGCAGCATAGCGAGAGCTTTGTGATGATCACAATTAAGTTCTGCCTCTTCCTCTCTCCGCTGCCCCCGTTCCTTCAGCCGGCCCCAGCGGACGTAGAGAATCACTAATGGCCGCTCGTTATAGGGAAACACAGACATGAAACGGGCCTTAATGAGCAGGTTTTCAGTTTTGTACTTTTCTCAGGGGGTCATTGTTGTTGGAGAGAAATTGATTGGCAGCTGGCCCGCACCCAGGGGGGCTCTTGGGATATTCTCAGCGATAGAGTTGTTGCAGCAAGGGCAGCTTTGTTTGGATGTTTGCAGCTGCAGGGTGTGTGAATGCATTTGCGTTAAGCAAGTGACTTTGCATGAGTGAATTGGTGTGCGTCGGCACAGCGTTGGAGCTTTAATGTTTGTGAGAGAGGGACAGACATCAGGCAACGCCAAAGTTGCACCTTTTAAAAAAACAAGGAGCAAGCGTTTTAAAGACAAACGGGTAGAGGATTTTATTTCTCAGAAACCATACAGGCATTTAAGCCACGCAGTGGTTGTTAGTATATTCTGTAAAACACTTTGTGCAGTCCTGTGATCTTGAAAGCCATCTTACATTCACTTTAGAGTGTTTGCCTCCTGTCAGAGCAGATTTGTATGCACGGTATGCACGGTTGGTGATGTATATAATGCTATGCTGATGACACGTTGGAAATGGCACTGAACAATCAATCAAGGCTAAATATAGATACACTGTGATGGGAATGTCTTTTTTTGTGACTAATCCAGTGAAGGAAAAACCAGACACATTTTAAGTTCTATCAAAATGAAAAAAATATATAAATAGAATTGCATGTCTAGCAAGAGATACCCGGTGTATTCAACCTTCACTATTCAATCAACCAACTGATCTTATGATACAATTCTTTCCCCCTCCCGTCCTGTTCAGTCCTACAGCCATGGCAGGAAGTTTCCAGCAAACAAGCTCTGATTTACTCACCTGCCCATCACCAAACTGCAGATATAGACTCTCTGGGAAGGGAATAAAGAATATAGCAGATAATAGGCATGTTCTCATTAGGTAGTGGGAACCAAACCAGAGTGTAAGGCATACTTTGACATTCACTCAGTCAGTTGACTGAAAAACAACTCCAAAGGAATGTCATTCCTTGTCTGCATATACCTTAAGTGGTAGTTTGCCCTTGTGTGTCAGGAATTTCTTTGTTTCAATTCAAGGCAACGGTCAAATTGGCAAATACATTGTGAAATTGGTATGCAAAATTGCAGAACTGTTAGGTGATCGATACTACTCTTATACCAGTTTCTCCCACACTGACTCTTTTTCAAATAATCAAATCAAGACAAGAAAAACATTGAATGGTTTAGCATTGAAGAAACTTTGTAAATTGTGTTTGTAACAACTGTAATCAAGTCAGATTGTTTTTTCGGAGAAGGGATTTGTTTCGCGTTTCTGCCATTCTTTGACATAACATGTTTTCGCTTGCTAACCCACTGCAGCCTTAAAAAGCAAATGCTAAGTGAAACTAAATATTAATGTCAGATTTGAGGTCCTTTTCCCAGGGGACAAGTAACCATCTATCCAGCAATTATTGAAATGCCTTGAATTTCTCCCCCGCTATGGGTAGAAACATGTTTTTTACCAGCTGCATTTGAATGGAACTAATCTATGCATCAAGCAGCAGCACTTAGTCTGCAATTGGTAGATAAAGGCAGCTGGCATGCTCCAAGGCCAGGCTGAATATCAAACAACTTCAGATGAAGCCCTGTTCCCTCCAAAATAAGCCCTGAAAGCAGCAAGACTCCATCCGTGATTATAGCCCGTCCAACCGCAGTCTCCAATAGTGACTCGAGATGAGAAAAGATTGCGCTATTATTTAAAATTGCTGGAGTAATACAATGTTTTTCACTATGGTGCAAAGCAATTCTTTGAGTTGGATGAGGAAATAGCATGAGCTCATTCATCAGAAACACTTCACTTGAAGCCCCTTGCTATGGCTTTCATAAGCAGAATGCGAATTTATATAAAATTATGTTATTGTTTGAGTTTCTAAAGAAATTTGTTAACTTCTTTCCTTTTTTTCTTATTTTTATAGTATAAGTAGTATAGTATTTGTCAACTGTATGCATTAACTTGTGGAGTGAGACAACTTGTGAGGGACACAAGCAGGGCTTGAAAATAATAATAATTCGCCCCTTTTGACTCTTTTTTTCTTTTCATTTAGTCTTTGCGTTGTCCGCATCATGTGTTGTTTCCATCGGACCGTGCAGCATTCATATGAGGCCTTTGCTTACACTTAGCATGTGTTTCTGTGACATTGCAGGGAGTTTGGCCGCTGGAAGGTGAACAGCTTGGCCCTGGAGAGACGGGAGAACAATGGCTTCGCCCTGCCATTGGACCCCGAGTTCCTCCAGACCATTAGGCAGCTGGGCAGGAGGCCCAGTCTCAGCGCCATCACTGACAACATTATCAGAAAATACGGAACCCACTTCCTGCTCTCCGCTACACTGGGAGGTAAATAAATGATGCTTCCTCTCTATTAATTAATCTATTTAATACAAGGAAAAAGCAGGTATTAATCAGTGTACCAATGTGGCCTGAATCCAGGGCCTGTTGAGAAACTTGACCAGTGTTGCAACTTTTGGAACCACGGTCTAAATTCCATAGTGACTGACAACTATGAAGTATTTAGTATTTAGCTCTCAGTCAGAAAGCAGTACATTTGAAAAGCTACGTCATGAATTTGCATCAAGAAAGTAGAAAAGGCTCAAAGGAATGTAGTTGCAGCTCATTTTCCTGACCACCTTCCCTGGACTTATCCATCCTCATGAATAACTGTCAAGTGAAGGGTCATTCTCATGCGAGTAATGCTTGAAAAACGTTTTACTTGTGTGCTCAAACAACTAAACACTAAATGTTGTCTCAGCTGTAACTGTGGGCTAGTCTAAGCAATTATTCCCCCCGATTCAAGATGTAAAATCTGTTTAACTTTCATCTATTGTTATGAAGGACAGTCAGACAACTGTAACGCCCATAACAAGCTCTCTTGGCTATCTGATGCACAATCTCTGTTGGCTCTTTTCATCCCATGCCCCCCTCTTGTGAACAAACTCTCAAAGCAATGATGAATACCAACAGTATTTAAAATAGATTGGAAAGGCATTCGAGTGCATCACAAGTTGCAATTAAAAAGGAAGTGCTTCAGCTAGAGCCGTGCCTTGAGCCAGTGTTCAGGTGCCTTAGGAAACATTTAAGAATCCATTCATATTGAGATAAACTCTATTACTTGTTATAATAGTAATAATTTAAAAAAATTGTACTGTTGTAAAGTAAATCTATTGAATATTCATTAAATTCACCTGGTTTCTGACAGATTTCAAGAGTTATGTCAATCTGGGACACTGTGGTGGAGAATAGTGTTGTATACTAACCTTCATGTGTTTGTTCTTACGCCTCTCCAAATTAAAAGACCATTCATACTCCCATAACACGTAATACTAGAAAGGATTTTCCCATCGATCTCTCACTCTTTTCCCCCTTCGGCAGCACGTCGTCCTCTGCAGGCTTTGGCTCTGTTGGGATTCAACGACTTTGATGTTGATGAAGCTTTTCATATTTGTGGCTCGATTGATCAGCCTATGTTACTGCATAATGACTGCTAGCAGGTGTTAATGGGTTGAAATGTATCACTACATAACTGAGCACATGTTGTCTGTCTACGTCCACTGGGTCATTAATGAAGTGTGCGTATTCATAGGGGAGGAGTCGTTGATGATCTTCGTGGACAAGCGGAAGTTGAGTCGGACTTCTGAAGCGAGCGAGTCCAACGGCACCGCCGTGACTCTGGAAGCTCTGCACCAGCTGGCTGCCTCCTACTTCATTGACAGGGAGAGCACCCTGCACAAGCTGCACCACCTCCAGATTGCCTCCACTGCCATCAAGGTAAAGAAAAAAGTGTGCTGCTCAGTAAAAGGAACAGGTACTCATTTGTGAGTGATTTAAATGGCCACCATTGCGTGAGTTCTTTTCATTTGCAGCCATTTCGTGAGGAGATCATTTGACTTGGCTTTTTTTTTTCTCCAAATGGATAAACGTGACTAATGTATTCATCAAAACATGGGAGCTCAATCACTAATGAATGAATTCAATAAGGGCCAGTAGGTAGCATTTGAATAGAAACTCTAAGCTATTATTGCCTCGTTAAATTATGGTCCAGTGTTTTATTTTGTGTTAAGTGTTTCTCTCTGTGAATTACACCCCTCTAACCATTATATTTTTTACTGGCAAACATTACATACACAGTTATTAAGTTACTGAACTTTTTGACACTGCATAAAAACATAATGATAACAAAATATTATGGCATCTTTATTTTGACATATTGACTCAAATTGTTTGATGGTGTGCGCACACATGCTGTGCTAATGAACGCTGTAACATCCAAATAGTCGGCTTGTTGGTTTAAATAGTAGTTAAATTACCTCTGGGACAAGACACAAAGATCAACCAAAACATTGCATTCAGTAAACAAAAAATATGAATTGCTGATTATAACCTTATGTTTGACGTCACGGAAGAAATTAAGAAAATGACCCCCAGTGATAAGAACTTGCCAATTATCTAGCACTTACTTCCAATTACTGTATGCAGTGGGCGACCCATCCACAGGCCCTCAGCGGGCCACCCTGGCCTGCTTCATATGCAGAATGTCATCATGCTGCGGACCAATAAACCATAATCTTAAAGACATTCAACAGACTATACCCTCTGTAGGGAATGATGAACTTAGGCTGCTTTTCCTTCTATTTTTAATTAATGAAGCCTTCATAGTAAATGCCTTTTAAGACCTCACCCAATGTTCCAGCCTGAAGCCCAGCAGCTGCGGTGATAGTTTCATAGGTTACCTCGGGTCACTTAAGAAGCATAACTCCTGCAAATGAATATTTCCATAATACTTAAAAGGGAAAATCATGACAAAACAATAGTCAGAAAACCTCTTAGTAGATTTATCTACCAATATATCTAAAAACTATTAGGTAACATGAGCCCGCAGTGGTTATCCACTCTTTTTTTCTTTCTTTTTTAAAAACTAGGAAATGGCCATCCCCTGTTAACAGGGTGCATCATATTTATGATACAATAAATTAAGTATACTTGTCCTAATTGGCAATAATAATTTCCATGCACTAATTCTGTTCTTCATTTACCTCTGATTACTTGAAGCATCACATGTCTCTGATGATTTTCACAAGATGTTCCACAGCTAAATTTCTTGTCAGTTTCTTGTACTACCGAGTCGTCCAAATAAAACAAAATAATCCAGCATGCTGCTCGTTTACGCACTTTTTAAAATTTCTCCTCACTGTCACCTGGATAGCATCGCTTCTCAGTCGCTCCCAAAACGGTTGTCTTTGAATCCATAGTCCAATGTTTATTTATCCTTCCATCGTCTCGCCGTGGAAATGATCCCGCTTAGTCTCTTTAATATATCCATTGCTTTCAGGGCATCTCTTTACTGCCGATTGGCCCGTGGTACAACTAACCTGAGCAGCTTCCAGGGAGGTTGCTTTGCTCAGCTCAGGTTTAATCGTCTGCGACTGTGTGAGATGTGTCAGCATTTCTTTAGAGCTATATTTCCAGTGACACAAATTTCCATCGCTTGCACTGAATTTTACTGTTTTAGTTTCTGTGTAGCTAGAAATTTGCCTGCCAGGAAAACATGTTTTTTAGAATGAGAATCAGAACCCGTGACTGAGCTGTCTTTGCCAGCCTTTAGCTGCATCATGACGGTAGTGTATTTAACAGTAACCATCTAAAATGTGTATGAAAATGTAAAGGTTTTCTTTTTGATGTGGTAAAGCATCGATTTAAAATAAACATATAGGAATCTTGCCACACAAATGCCTTTTCCTTAGGGCAGTCATGGGTGCCACTTCACTTCGTCCTACATCCATTTTCATGAAATAATACCGTTGATGTGAGTAGTGTTTGAGAAAGTAACAACCTGCCTTTG
Organism: Pungitius pungitius; assembly: GCF_949316345.1. Taxonomy (NCBI): domain Eukaryota; kingdom Metazoa; phylum Chordata; class Actinopteri; order Perciformes; family Gasterosteidae; genus Pungitius; species Pungitius pungitius. The sequence goes on from NC_084906.1 coordinate 4,131,467, forward strand.
TTAACTAATATATGTAAATGCATTGTAATAGAAATTCAAGTGAAAAAACTATAAAAGAATTCTTCATGATGCTGATCAATCAAACATAGAAAGTCTTCCCTGCCAATCTTTTGTTTGCACCTTATGTTGCTTTCAAATGACATGGGAATAAAAACGCACACGTTCCCACTCAGTGAGCGAACGAGAGTCCGACCAAAGGAAGAGATGAAGCAGGCAGTATTGTTTGCTTACCTCTTCACTCTTTCATCTGTGCACATGCTCATCTACGGACCGCCATGCTCTGCATATCAAGATGTAAACGTCCCCTTGCATCTTTTGGTGCTTGCTACCTTCAGGGTGTGTTCATTCATCACTCTTGTCGGTTGATATCAAGCTGAATTAATCGAATTGGCTGAGTTTGCCCTTCGCACTGCAGACTGAATCCTCTTTCCCTTCTGAGGAATAATTCTCCTCACCTGGGTTTACGCCTGCTTGTAGTAAACAACCGATTAATGTCATGGGCTGTAGGTAATGTCAACAACATGCCGAACCAACCCGTCCGGGACCCTGTCAGCTTCTGTGTGTGCTGTGCATACAGCAGCCTCTGCATGGTATTTTTTCTTTTATTGGATGTAGCAACTGTAAACAAACCTGGCTACTAGACCACTATTCATTGGCTTAAGTTCCAGCTGTAGTTACAATTGACATGTTCTACCATTGACTTTGGAGAAATCCAGGTCTATATCCTTCTTGTTTAACCCTTTTTCTGAGCTGCAGCCCATTTTCATTGCCCCTCCGGACAGTCCATCCCAGATAAAACTGTACATTATCTCAAGTGAATTGGCTAAACGGTGTTGAGCCAATTTGGCAGCCTCCTTTGAACAAAGTTGCTGCTAGAAAAAGCTGAAATGAAAATTAAAAGAGCCCCCTCTGAGGTCTATTTGTTTGTGAGGCATTTCCAGGTGATGTAAAATGCTGTACATTACAGCCTCAGCTGCCTTTAATTCCAAACACGGGTCTTTACCTCACCCCAATGAAGACGAATGCCAATCGAAGCTGCCTTTAAGAACAGCAGTGGTCCCCTGGTTTCAAGAGATGATGTAGTTTAAATGGAATACATGCCTGGTCTCCAGGCCTGGAGAAAATAATCAGAGATGGGGGAAAAAGGAGATAGGAGATATTTATTTTATCCTCCACTTCTGTTACGTGCGCGATGGATCGGCTCCTCCATTTTAGTAATTTCCTCTGAGAGCCCCAATCATTTGTCAAGCATTTTGTGGTATGCGATAAGGTGTCGCGTGGGACTGAGCCATGAAACAAGGACACAAATGGCCTTATTTAGGAGGCCTTTAAGCCCAGGATCTGGGTGCAGTATAGTTACGCAGAAGAAAATGCGTCGTACTACAAGCTTACCCTTGATTCGCAGCCCGGGCTCCTCTGAATTGAAAATCCATTGCATCAATTTTGGGAGGAGAGCATCACTGAGAGGGAGAAGAAGTGATGAAGAGCGTTTGAAACAATTTGCCGCGTGAGCCCCGAGTGTTCAGCCCGCCGCGCGGCGATACACTTCATTTGTTGGCGCGGGAAAAAGAACACAAGTAAGCGTCAAGCTTCAGAAATCGGATAATGGCTGCTGATGAACGGTTTCAGGGAACGCGGCTCCTTGAGTCCGGGGCAGTTTTGATGGCAGGATAAACAAAAAACAAAACAAAACGCTTATCACAAGTGCGGATGAATTATTCATCGCTGACATTTTTTCTGCTTCTTTGTTGTTAGGAAAGGAACACGAATGTCCTTCTCATTGTCTTACCCCTTCAACCTTAAACTGGGGCTATAGTTTTTCTTCCTTAAAGTTTGTAGGGTGAAAAAGCAACTATTAGAAATCATGCCGTGAGCTGATGGATGAAAGCTCCTGGATTAGTCTAATATCTGAGCTCTGAACGTATGCAGATACATATTAGCTCATTTTGCCTCCTTTTAGGCACCAAGTATTCCCTGTCCCCTCAGAAAATCACAGCGAACAAAACATGCAGTATTAAATTCCACTTCCTGCCACCAAAGGTTCCCCTCTGGAAACCCTGTGGCTTTGCGTGCTTTTTTTTTCTCCTCAAACGCACACAATAATCTCATATGAATATTTTTTTTTTTGCTTTTTTTGCTCAGTTTATAAGCTTATCCTCTGCTGGTTGACATTATAGTGTAAGCCAGTGCAACAAAGTGGTCTTAAAACAGGCATTGAAATCCTCAAAGACTGAATAAACAGCAGGAGAGCGTATCTCAGATGCAAATGTGGATTTGCACATCTACTATTCTGTGGTGATTAAGCCAACGACAATTCTTGAAAGTGCAGCGAATGAGGCGATTCTGAAATGAAGCATGATTTTCATGAAACATTAATGCTTTCTTGGGCTTTTTTCCCCCCCAGCAAGCTAAAAAGTGCAGCAATTTGAAGCTCGTTGTTGTTCTATCTGACAACACAAGCTCACTAAGTGACATTTCATGCAGTTTCTGTGGAATTATTCATATGAGGGTTTTGCTGAGGTGATGAATCCCCATCAGCAAAATGCTCTCACCTGACAGGTCTTATAATAATATTAGAGCCTTACATTATTAAATAATAAATGTACCTCCGAGCCATGTAAATCAGTGGACCATGTTAACAGGCTAAGTGCTGCTCTGCCCTTCCAAACCCCCACAGCAATAGTACAGAGCCTCTCATCCATCGATGCATTATGCAAGAAAAGTTATTATCCGATTTAGATAATTCCCTTATTTTAATTGGCACACTTGTGTTCATTTTATCTACCAACCATAAATATTCAGTTACAATCTCTATAAGAAATCATACATTGTATTTATACATTTGACATTTCTTGATTAATCATTTTTGTTTGTGTTCTTGTTTTTTTTTGTTTATCTTGCTGTATTTATTTCCCACAGAAAGCTCAAGTTTGAACTCGAGAGTGTTCTAGTGGGAACACTGTATCCTCGGTTAAATCCAGTTGCGATTCCGGCTCTCACCTGCTCCGATAGTTGAAAGGACACTTTCCGATGAAACACACTTGTTGCTGCTGGATTGTTTGAGAGTGGAACTATGTCAATGTCAAGCAGGTGTTTCTCCCCGAGTGAAGTTTCTGGAAGCAGACAGAGTATTGTGTAATGCCAACCATTAAGAGGGCAAACTTGGGAAGGTTTGCCGCCTGCTTGAATCTGGTAGGAAATGAAACGGAAAATTGAACAAAATGACGTACAAGATAAAATGAATGTGGATACATCCACTCGGGCCTTTGGGGTACAACAAATTATAAGATGAAAATGAGAAAGAATATATGCCATGGCTTTAACATTTATCAGATCTCACCTCAATTGAGCAGTTAGTAACAGTTTTAGGATTCATGTGTTGTGGAGCTGGACCCGCCAAAGAGAAGGAGGAGCTTATGTATGTGTGGTTACCACCGTCTGTCATCGCAGTTAATCCATCAACATTTTCAATGATAATAGGAATGAATACAGTACCATAGTAGTTTTCTGGGGCTATATGGGTACAATTTGCCTTGTGTTTGGTCTGAATGCACCAAAAGAGAAGGCTCTGCACTAAGAACATTAAATAGTAAAGCTATCTTTGGTAAGAAAGCCTTCCTTCCTCTGACAGAGTCCCAGAGACGACAACAATCCAAACCAAAGAGCAGTGCAGCGTTTACAACAGTCCGTGCTGATCGACCAGCTCACTACTTGATGTGGATTTCTTTCTCACCAATCCATAGTTGATTTGTTGCCATTTAGCTCTCTTTTTTCTTTGCTGTGGGGCAATATATTGCATATGCCCACATGAATATTGGAAAGCCAAGCACTAATCTGATAGGAGTTTTATTTATTGCTTCATCTTGCCAGCTTAAAAGCTTGCTCGTTCAAGTATTCTGTGAACAAAGGTGATTTGCAGAAGACAGAGAGCACAGGAGGACTATGGCTTTCCCTTAATGCAAAACCCGAAATAGGCAGTAGGTAATGTATTAAAATGTAATGTTCACTTTTTTGGAACCAACTTTTGGATTTATTATAACCCAGGGTGGCTCCAGAACTGAACACCAATCATGATTACTCATGATTTTAATTTTTCATATTTTACCATGGAGAAATTAATTTGCATCCGCATAAGACAACTCGGAATATATTTAAATAAGATGAAGACAGAGGTTACACAGCATCTATTTGCAGGATTAATTAAGGCGTCAAAAGGCGAGCCTCGAGGGTAAAGTGAAATGTATAGTGATGAGAAAAACAAGTCACGTCCGCAGCATGTGTAAGCATCGCAAACTGCTTATTCTAGGAAAGCCTTTAAGTGCAATTAAATGTTCCATTAAATGCAGCTGTTGGTTATTCCGACACAGTCAGCACAATTATCTTCTACTCAATTATGGCACATTAATAATTCCTCCCCCGACTGATCCATGAAATTTTCATATCACATTGTTGGAATCACTTGTATTTTTTTCAGACCTTAAGCGGAAAAAAAAAAAAAAATAGCCCAGTGGTGTCTTGAATGTAGTGGAATTCACAAAAAAGATTTTTCTGTATGGGGTAGATTTCTCATAGAGAAGGCTGACTGTGCACACATGCTCTGCTCCACTGGGTTCTTTTTGCAGATGGTCTCATTGCTATGCATAGAAAAGCAGTCTTTAGATTTGCATTTGGTCAATTTTCCCTGTTAAGTTGGACATCTGTCTGTGTTAGAAATTAATCTCTGGATCCCTACGGAGGCTTCTTGGGTTTTAATTAATTGTGTTAACGCGTCAATAATGAAAAAGAAGAATTGAAGCGAGTTACTCTCCCTCTACCACGTCGCTCCCTCTGCCCTTTCTGCCTGAAGGGATGATCGTGTTGTAATCAAAAGACAGCATCTTAGTAATTGTAAATTACAAACCATCAGCTCTGTTGATACATTAAAAGCCTCTTTAAGGGGTCAGTTGTGGCCGTATGCCTTTTCAAGTTCTTCCGTATGTACAATTGAATTAACGAAACCAGACAATTTGCGTAGTCATACAAGACAGTATGAAAAAACTAATCTCACCTACTAGTCTACTAACTGTTAAGTAGCATAGTTAGTCCACTACGCCGCAACCAGAGTAGCTTTGTTATCACTTGCATCACCTTCCGTGGAGATGGATACTGAGTCCGTAGTTGGGAGGCAGCACATGATAAATAAAACAGGCCATGCAAGGTGTTTAAAGAGGGTGTGAGTCACAGGAGGGGCATGAGGTTGTCTGTGTAATCCGCCACCCAAAACATTATGCCACTTGCTGCAGCAGAATGTGCGATGAGCTGTGGACCGACACAGAGGAGCACACGCACACTCGCAGACATACACAACATATTATGATCGTCCTTGTAGATTAAAGTATTTCTCACAATTGTCCAACAGGATGAAGACGTGGACGTAGAGTGCAAAATGACGAGTTGGCAAAGGCCGACCAACGGGAGAAATTCCTGTCTAGTAGTAGACTGAAAGAAACTTTAAAAATGGAATAGCTCATAGGGAGCCCCCAGCTTTCATTCATCCTTAGGTCTCCTCATGGACTTTGTAGATGTCAAAAGCAAGACAACTTCTTTGCCCACAGCAGTGAAACTCATACTGTTATTAATATGGCAAAGAGATTTTGTTACTTGTATTGAACCTCTGGCAAAATTTTAAAAGAAGGCACCGTCACGGTGTTTGGCAATGATCGGCGAGGGGATGGAGTTCCCTTCTGGCTGGCTGCTCATCTTTCCAACCCCGTGGAGCCCAAATATTCATATGCTCCAAATCAGGGCTGTTGAGCTGTTTTTGAGAACAAACTAACCATTCGCTGAGAAAGAGAGAACCAATATTTAGTGTGTAACAGTGTTTTTTCACACACAAATACCGTGTTACTTCTTTAAATAGTTTTTGACGGGCGTCGGAAGTGAGATATTTAAATGAGCCTTTCAGAAGGTGTTCTGTTTTTACATAACTTTTGTTTCCTACCTGCGAGTTTTTCGCCAAATAAATTTCTTTGGATTCATGCCGTATCTTTTTTAGCTTTATTTAGCCTGATCCAGACTTGGGGCAATTCTCAGGGTCTGTACCTCTACGTTCAAGCAACATAAGCTCGCTTTGCATGTGTTTTTGTTTGAAACAGCCTACCTATGATCCTTGCTGCTTTTCAATCTGTTTTTGTAAATTTGTGTCTCAGGTTGGGAAATAGCCGCAGCAGTTTCCCCCGAAGACAGTCTCTCCTTTGAATGTTTTCATATTGTTATAGCAAGTGGTATGAGTTAGGTGCACTCAAGCTGTATCCCGAGCGGGCTAACCTTCATGAAAACCACGACACACGGGAGTACTGACTAGAGTACGAATTCCCGGGAAGTATTTCACTCCCATATGGATCGGTTATATGGAGTGCTGTGTCCTCGTGAACTACAAACCACTCCGATTATTTAAAATCTACCGTCATAATAGGGCCCTTCAAATGAGCGTGGTGCGAAACAATCCTGCATTTTTATCTTGTACAACTTGTAGTGACAACGCACACTGCGTTTGTTTCCTCGGTCAGCCTTTTCAATGTAGAAGAGGAATACCAGAATATGTGTCCTAGGCTCGCGCACACATATTGTGTTACAAGCTAAAGTGCAGGTAGCCTAATGGCTTTAGAAAATAGGAAGCAGTCTCAATAAAAAAATCGTTGTTTTTGTCATCCTTTCGTTGCATTACATTATTCAATCAACCCAAATATTGAATCAAAACATTTTAATTTGGAATGCAAAGAATGAGCCGTGGGCTTTAATGGATATTCCAACTGATAATAGAAATAAACACATTGGGCTCGAGTGCAGCTCTGGATCAGTTATCTGCCCGAACAGCTTCAAAAGCATCATTTGTTCAAAAAAAAAATCATTTCCTGCTGGCACACAGAATGTACTCTAAAAACTTGTTTGATAAGTAAATACTAGCAAACAACAGATGCTATACAAGAAATATGGTCTTTTACACTCTGTTAGGTTTGCTTTCATTTTGTTCTTGTTTACCAAAATGTCGCATTGGCATTTGACAGTGAATGCGGAACATTTTGCTCTTGTTTTGTTTTTTCATACTGGTGTTAAAAGTATTTGGGATTCACGCTTCAAGATTAAAAAGCTCAGCAGACCACAATAGAGGATTCATTTACTGGTCAAATCTCAAATCTCAACACACACAGACGGAAGGATACATTGATGTTACTGTTAATTCAGACAAACAATGTCTTCTCCACAGTTACGCCAGTCTCTGATCCAAATGCAACTGTCTCCGCCTCTGCATGAACGCATCTTTATTCAAATAAACAGGCCAGTGGACTGGGTTGTCTGCTTGGGATTCTTTTCTTCTCCTACACCTACTCCTACATGGTTGCACCTGTTTTGAGTCAATTCACCTCGTTCGGGAATAAAGATCCGGTCCTCTCTCTACTTCAAGCTGGTGAGTCCAACAGTCGAGGCATAGCAGAACTCTTTTTTTTTCTTCCAGTTGTTGGATTTAAGCTGTCTGATATATATAAATCCTTAAATCAGTTTTTATTGTCAATTACGTACACAAAGCTGCTGTGTGACAGATTGCGGGAAGTACTAAAATGCCATCATGATGCATGGAGTGAACGTATCCTCTATGTAGGCTGACGGGTAGCTAAGTCTCTCAGTGCCAAACCAGCAACCTCCGCCAACTTGTGTGGTGTTTTGGTGGTGTATTTGAACTGTCTCCCATATTTACACAAAGAGTTCCCCTGGGACAAGAAAAACTCATGCTAACCGAATGTGTTTTGTTATTTAATAGCCTCCAACTCTCAATGGCTGAATTGGGATGTGATTTAGTCTCACATGGAGACTTCACACAGTCCCTCACAGTCACATCAGCTTTCATGGTGAAATCGGCTCTACACTGTTCTCTCTTTTCACTGCATTTTCAGGATGCCCGCTGTGAAAACTGCACTCAAAGAGAATGGGAAAAGAAGGGCGACTTTGACACGATTAAAATAATCACACCCGCTGACAATAATAACCCGACTGTAGTTCTGTTGTCGGCGCCACACACCAACAGGCACACCAAAAATGCCAAAAATCACTTGTTTCACCCTGTAAGGTTCTATCATAAATGTTAGACAGGGCGTTTGTGTTGTGTGCCACTGATGTAGAAAAAAAAAAAAGCTGTAAAAAAGCAGATAGTCTCTATGATCACGCTCTGGCAGTCTTTATGCTACCGGTAACACTGGCAGAGAGTGAAAGGGATATTAAAAGCAATACAATACCCACCCAAGCCACGTCCTGTTCACCCTACTGCCGTCTGGCAAGCGAAAGCAGAAGTATCAGCAACTGTACCACCAGACGTACTGTATTAGCTCATACAGTACGTCTGATTTCATTATATATATTTATTGTATGCACATCCTCCTACAAATGTCCAGCAACACATGTTGATCCATTCGTTACACCATAAACATCTCGTCTACACAGAATACAACATTGGTTAGTATAGTAAAACCATTTCATTAGTTTTTTAGTGAAATTTCTTTTTTAGAGTAAATAGATAAGATCAAATAAGGACCGAGGAAGAAGCCAAATTGGACATAGTGGCCACATGAGCTACAATTACATTGAACGCCAAAATACATTTTCCTTTCAACGCCCTTTTGTAAAATTGTTATTTAGTTCTTTTTTTTATTTGAGCATCTTTGAGGCAAGGCAAAGGCTCTATGGCATCCGTTGATGCAAAGGATCCTGAGGATAATGTGGATGTCAAGCTTGTAAAAAGCAGTTTGTTGCTCCAGTGGCCTTTTACAATCTGGCAAATCCCTCTTGTCACTTGTCACTTGTGGGCAGTGTCCCATGTTTTGATATGAAATAAAATACTGCTTTATTCATTTTAATACTTTTTGTACATTGTGTTTGATAATGTAACAAAAGTGCAACACAATAGGTGAAGTACTATTGGTGGAGAGTGAAGTGCTGTAACCATATTGCATACCTCATGTAAACGTTTGCACTAAGCAGTTACATGAATCCTCGAGAGTGTAAATAATTGAATATGACTTGCTTACACTGGAATTGTAATAGATTTGAGCACGAGCAACATCCCAAACGCACACTCCGATCTGCATCTGCCAAGCTGCTTGTTCCTCCCTCACTGAGAGAAAAGCACTCGGTGAGATCGCGACTCTTTGCTGTCCTGGCTCCCAGATGGTGGAATGAGCTCTCCGATGACATCAGGACTGCAGAGAGCCTCTACATCTTCCGCCGAACACTCAAGACACACCTCTAGACTCTACCTTGACTAACAGACTGTAGCACTAACAAATTGCACTTAGAATGGCACTTATCTATAACATGTTTTGAAACTGCTTATTTGATGAAAATTGTACTTTCTTGTTACTTGTTCTTCTGAGTTTGTATCTCTACGGTTGAAATGCACTTATTGTAAAACGCTTTGGATAAAAGCGTCAGCTAAATGACATGTAATGTATTGTAATGGGTGTCAGGGGGCGTTTTAATTTGAAAACACAGTGTAGAGATGAATTTGACAGGTACAGACACCATAACAATGACCACAGTCATTATGCTTTAATGCTGAGTTTTCTAATCCACAAGCTCGCAAAGTTTCAATATCATGAGGAATAGAATCGAAGACATGGTAGTGAGGGAAAGGGTGTCGTCAATTTTATTCTGCATCACAGTTAGTCGTGTCCTCTTTTCCTCCCATTAATTTTCCTTTGTCTCTCCCTCTCTACATATTTAATGGCATTTGTCCGTTTTTTTCTCTGTTTTTATTATTATGTGCCTCTGTTTTCCGCCCTTTAGGTGACCGAAACAAGGACGGGCCCACTCGGATGCAGTAACTATGACAACCTCGACTCTGTCAGCTCCGTTTTGGTTCAGAGCCCTGAAAATAAGATTCATTTGCAAGGTTGGGCATTCATAATTGAAGTCCCCCAATTTCTGATGGAATTGTCGCAGTGTCTGTTCTCTGGCAAGCTTATAACGTCAGCATGAGAGTGTCACAACGAATTTAGCTTCAATCACTCTTTCGCTTTTTTTTTTTTGCCTTGCATCCTTGCCGGGTTCTAAAGTGAATCCCAGACAGTAATGATTCAGAACAAAAGTAGCAGAACTGTGAAAATAAAACTTTAAGTGAATCTCTGAATATTGCATGTGACGGAAGGCATATGTCAAGCAAGGCAAAAAAAAAAACCCGGAGAAAATGAGTGCCGGCCCTATTGTGATTTACAAATGTAGCATACAACAACAATTCTAGCACAGTTTCTGCAATACCTAAAGCACTTACAGCTCCCTCTCCATTCATCCATGTGACATTTCCATGTTTTTGTCCTGCTTTTGTCCTTGCCATAGGGCTCCAAGCCATACTGCCAGAGTACCTAAGGGCCAGGTTCGTTCAGGCAGCGCTCAGCTATATCGGATGTAATGAGGAGGGCCAGTTTGTGTGCCGGGACAATGACTGCTGGTGCGAGTGCAAAGCGGACTACCCACAGTGTAATTGCCCCGAGGTGGATCTGAGGGCTATGGAAGCCAGTGTGCTGAAAATCCGAGATTCCTGGAACATGGCCAACCAGGACTTTGAGGAGTCAGGTCAGTGTTCTCCGTTTTGCACTTATTAATTTGCTCTGACCCGGACAGCAAATGACTTCCTGCTATTGTTAGAGGAGGCAATGGGTAAAGAAAACATAGACCGAAAAGGAGGGGCAATTACATCCCATCAATGTGATGGGAATTCACCGGTACACAGTGGTATTAAGCCAGCATCTTAGAAAATGATGAAGAAACAACAAAAGGGAATGGCTTTCCCCAATGACCGCGGTCATGTCATATCAATTTTTACATCAACTTGTTCGACAACAGAATGTCTGTCTGAATCATAAATGCAAGGCTCTTTTACAAATATATTTGTTCAAATGAAATGTGGAGCCGTCCAGTTGGAGAAAAGGTGTAGATAAAATTGTATCAACATCTGCATTTAATCAATGCAAATGAATTCATTGCGAATTCTTATTGTCACCTAATAAAGAACTGAACATTGACTGACTGCAAACATGAAATGTTCTCAAAAACTAAATAAAAGGCTAGAAAATAAACAAAATGACATTGTACATGTTCAAATAATGTGCTTCAATTCAGAAAAAAGAAAAGCTTGAATTTCCCCCCTTCACTTTAATTCGACAGTCTCAACGAATCATAAAAAATATTTGTTTGTTTTGGTGACTCCGTGGGAGAATTCAACTCTGTTGTTTGCTTGTCCTGCCAGCATTTTAAACCTGGGCGTGAATGCATCAGGGCCATTCTTCTGCTCACATGGAGGTGATCATTGTGCCTCATAATGGCAGTTCACACCGGGCACTTTTAACAAGTGCTACGGTTTCTGAGCATATGTGACACACTGGTTTAGTGCTCCACTGGGAAGTATGAACAGAAACGTCCATCTTGGATTAAATGCTCTACTTTCGCTGTCCACTTTTCACCTTGTGGAGAGCGCCATTTGTATTTTTGTCACCGGTTTCTTTCTCTCACTAGTATTGTTCCTCAAATTTCCCTTCTATCTGTTATTTGCCATCCCCTGTATACATGGTATGTGTAACACCGAGTGAGTTGTGAGTAATAATAGCTATGTGCACATCCAATAACTTTCATCTGAATATGAAAGGGCAGCATTTTCAGTATTGTTTACTCAAATGTTGCATCCTCACAGTGCATCAAATTTTCTGGATGTTCCAACATAGCTCTGTTTCTGTATCCTCATCTGCATTAGCAACACCCTGAGGGCACCCAGTCACTCCCAGCCCAGCCTAAAGCCGTTCTTTGTGCACCTTGCTCGCTGAAAACGTGCTATTCTTGCAGGGTGACTTGATTAGCTCACAGCGGGCAATAACGTCAGCACTCAAAGGCCCTTAGAACTGCAGTTGGAATGCTGAAGGAAATAAAGAAAATGACTGATTTCCTTTGAAATAGCAGGGAATCGCCTTGTGTTTTTGATCCAATAGATAACAATCCTTACTCAGACGTTCATAGCCTGCAGATGGTAAGCGTGATTTGCCTTCCCCTTCCAGTAAAATATGTCAATTAGTATTCTGGACTCCTAAAAAATGTACTTTTTATTTCAGTGCTTTATCCAGTTACATAGTGATATTACATTTTGTTGACAAGTAATAGCTTGATATTCATAATGGTAAAGACAAATCCACAAAAGTCAGGGGGTCAGTACGAGTCCATAGGATTTCAGGTTAACAATAATTTACATCTATAGTAAAATGTATTAAAATATGTTTGTAAAAGAAACAACTAAAAGGATTTTTTTCATTGTAACCTCATAATTTAGCAATTTAAGTATAATCTGCCAAGTAAGTCTCTTGGTACAGATAATTTACCTGTTCCTGTGCCCCTTTAGATCTGACAGCGTTGTTTCCTTTTGAAAACATACCAGAGGGGGATGCTGTTATTTTCTTGGGTTCAGTGATGGACAAGATAATAATGGTGGGCAGGGTGTATGAGCTATCGTTGTCTTGTTAATAAAATCATGCTTTGACTAAATTGAAGCAATGGCATTTCATAACAAAATTAATGTAATCCTCAACTTGATTGATTGACCGAGCAGTGCGACCACATTTTTACTTGGATTTGTAGTTTTTAGGGGATTTACGGAAAGTATAAAATTAATATAAATTTTTCCCCCTATAATGTAATACAAACTAATGTGTAGAATCCAATCAACAAACATGTGCAGTCTCTACACTCCTTGGGGGAATGTCACAAATTTAAACATTTAGGAAATGCCTAAAACGCCATGAACTATACTATAGCAATACTCCTGTATTAAAATGTATTACAAGCTGTTTAATAAACTCATTAATTTCGTAGAAACACCTTGCATAACCACCAGGGAGGCCATTAACACTTAATTGGTGTTTTAATCAGATGCTTTTTATCAAGAACTAATTAACAACAGTGAAGTGATTTGGGGATTTTTTTTTTCAATATAACTTTTAATGATAACTAGGATGATGATGTTATGCAGTGTTTTCTCAGCAGACAACTACTCTGATCGATTGACATACAATAAAATATCCTCCATGCTCCTTATCCTTTATATTTTATCACAGACTAGCTTTGTATTTAGTATGTTGGCCTTTTCTATTTGCATAGGCATAGAACAGCATAACTTACAGTTTGACCAACTGCTCTTGAGTACATGTGACGCCTGCAAAGTGATTCTCTAAGTTGATTTTACGAGATTAGCCAAATGTGGGAAGGCAGTGAGAGGATTCGTTTGACCCGTGGGAGATGTCCTCGCCTCTCAATTTGCATCTCCCTTTGCCCTCCAGATGAGTTTCAGAACTTTGTCCGAAGACTTCCCACTTTCTACGCCCTCAACGCGTCTGCCATCCAATACTTCTGGAAGACGGAGCCGACCATTCACCAGCGCTACAAACAGCTGGAGCTCGGCACCCAGCAGCTCCTTAGGAAAGCACGACGCCTCATCAACAAGCTCTTCACCCTCAGCAAGAGGTGTCGAACTCAGCCCAAAATGATCATGCTGAGGGAGAGGTGAGAAGCTGATAAGTATTCCTGCTGACTTTTCTGTTAATGCGGATGTGTGCACGCGTGGTTGTGCATGTGTGAAAATAAGGAAAAAAAAAATCCAAAGCCTGCAGCCACATCACAAGTTCTTTCAAGCAAGCTGTGATCGGCATTGCTCATTTATTTTCTTCAGCCCACGCCGCGTGCAGCGCTTTGTTATTCACTCAACTGTGCATTATGCAAATAATACATACAATACGCTTTGATATTCAACTAAGGTCCTACTGAAGTGAGAAATGGTGTCACACCTGATGACTTGGCTGTACTCCCAGTCCAAGTCTTCTTTACATCCAGGAAATCAAAGCCATCCTCCTGTGAAATTAAAGTGTGCAATGTTTTAAAAAACATGCAAAGTTCGGGAACTCTTCCTTTTGGTTAGGAAACTAAAAAAGTTTTTTTTTTCCAGTAGATAAAACTATTGATAAAAAACTCATAGTTTACCAGCTCCTATCTGATTTAATTAGTACAGACGGTTTATTTTAGAAGCTGTTTGGAGAAAGAACTACATGGACATTCTCTGCAATGGGATTTTCAGCTGTAGCTATTTCACTTAAGTGTCGCTACCTAAAAGGATAAAATCCCTGTCCATTCATTTCTCCATTCACCTACAGAATTGTATCAGACTGGTCAGAACCTTGCTACAAATTCCCTCTTTTGTATTGACCGTTCAAAAAAAAGCACATTCTAATGTTTCATTGGAGAAATGGCCAGTAAGTTGTCGCACACCATCATAAATATTTACCAACCCACTAAACAACCATAATCCATCCGTCCTTATTAACTAATAGAATACACCAAGACTGTTTTTTTGTAATATGTGTTTTACAGCAGTGCTGTTTAATAGAGGGATACATATGGTAGGAGAAAAAGGTCCCATAGGTAATAGGCAGTGCACCGGATGTAACATTGAAGACTTCATAAGGAGGGAACTGCATCTCGGAAATTGAATGTCTGAGAAAAGCAGGTGTGAAATGTTTTATCAGACGGACTCGGTGGAGACTAAAGCCATCTACACTCAGAAATAGAGAGAGCATTGCTATTTAAAAAATGCATGACCAATCTACTTTCGCAGAGGGATCCAATCCGCACTGCAACACAAGACGACGCTTTTTGCAAGACCCCCCGACTATTCTTCCTGACTTATCTCATGCAATATGATTGAATGAGCTAGTAGTATTTAAGTAGGCTGTGATATTATATGTTTACAGAAACGTTTGCAGTGTAGTCTAGTCAAATCTAGTCAAAGTCAGAATTGGTTGGTAAATCTCCCACATTTCCATAACCAGCATGTTTACATAAACAGTGGGTCTCGTTTAAGGATGTTTTACTTATTTTGCTGTTAGATATATTAAAAGGGCTGATCCTTTGTGTTTGTATGGGCAAGACTGTTTATGAATATTGTCAGAACCTTTTCTTATCACACTTACTAACATTGAGATGAGATAATAATTGGCATTAGAGGTGGCAATGTGGAAATGAATCCATGAGTATATTACACAATATGCATTAAATGTGATATTTATTATATCTCACCACATCTGATGGCCAGTATTCAGGGCAAATTTAGGGAGAGCAGCAAACGCAGTAATGAGATATGGGAGATAAATACTTAAACTGTATATAAGGTGTCCTTCTGCGTAATGCCCTGGTGCTGTAAAAAGATCGATGAAATGAGCTGACAATGAACAGATCGGTGAGTGAACACCAAGCTTCTCTGGGGCCCTCGCCGCACGCTACGTCTCCATGACGATTTACATGTCCTGCTGACACAAGGCGCGCGATGAGGGCGGGACAGCTTCCTCTCTCTTGCTGTGCACAGCTCACACTAAGGAGGTGAAATATGCACGACTGATTCCAACTGAAGAGTTTCAGAGAGGCAGAGTACTGTTAAGACTGAACACATTGCATTTAATGTATTTGGACAAAATGTCACCAGACTTTCATTTTAAAATATTATTTGTTCCAAAGGACTCATGTTTCTGAGGACTCCACAAACGTCTTTTGTTGTTTTTCCTGAATAATGAAAAATAATTAATTTGCTTTTGTCATTTTTTATGACTAGATTCAGAACTTTGTGTACCAAATTTTCTAAATACTCCATGATAAATATGGCAAATATGACATTTTTTTATAAGGTGGATCAGCAATGTGGACTTTGACAAAATAAAGGTAAAACATGATGATGTACAATGCCACTGCATCTCAAAATTTAGAATACATTAGTCTGACGATATCACAATAATGTTGCAATTTCTATGCAATTCCTGATACAAAAGTTATATCCAGCATCCAAGTATATCATTATCCCCTTCAAATAGTTGCATTCAAATACGTTTGCGAAATCAAAAAACAAAACCTTGTTCAATTAGATGGCTTAAAAAACAATTACTGTCTATCCTGCACTGAATAGCTTTAACAGTTTTCAAATCAAAGTACACATCCAAATACTTTATCAAAGCCTTCAGTCATTTTTAATTTGGAGAGAATGCGTTGCAAATTGTCTCTTCTGCTTTGCTGATGGTGTTGCGTGTACGCACATGCATAAGACATTTGTCTCATTGTTTATCCTCAAATGTTTGTTCATGCAAAATCAGCAACAGATACTGCCTTATAGCATTTGTTAATCTGTAGAAATAAAACTTCATAAGCTGAAAAATATCCCTCAACCGAGCGTGTGAAGTTGTGGAAAGAAACTTTGCTAACTTTAAAAGGCTTTTGATCAAACATTCATCATTCAAGTTAGATTCCCAGTGCCTCGTACTAAGCAGTTCGGCTTGTAGTTATTCAAACAACTACTGTATTATTCCTTCAAAAATATATATTTTAAACATACATTACTTATTCATGCACCATTGTTTGCCCTAAATTAATTGAGCAGCGGAAAATGAGAATAATAACAAAACTGCTAACACTGCTAGAGCACAGGAGAGGATTAAGAAGAGGGACAGATGTGGAACAAAGACGTTGAAAGATTCATGCCATTATATTCTTGTCATGCTGTCCATCTGCTCCTTCTTCGGATGAAATTTCATGGATTTTGAGTTGGCGCAGTAGAATAAATGAAACTATTATGCATGAGCAATTTCTGTTAGGGAAACAAAGATGTATTTACGGCACTATTCAAAACGTAACAACATAGTAATCCGAATCTGATTAAAAAGTTCTCCTGCTGTCAGGTAAAGTCAATTGGCACGTTTAAGGGCTAAAGGTAAATATAGAACTACGGATTGTTTTCTGGGACATTATAGATATAGATTATGTAGGATGGAATGTTATAGAAAAGTAGAAAATCATTTCAGGGTTCATCAAATTCGAAGGGATTTGTAGAGAATGTGTAAATGTTGAGTGGGCATTGCTGAGTGGGCACTGGTCCCTGGAGAATATAAAGTGTTACAGAGGTGTGGAGGAATGTTGACCTTCTCCCTTACTGCCTCGCCTACATTGTTTCATCGGCGAGCTGACGAGTGAGATATTAAACTTTAGCCAAGGTTGTCTTTTGTTACATTTTTTCCATGACATAGAAACACATGATACGACTTCCTATTTTTTTTTTCCTATTGAGGTGAATTAACTACTAAAACATTTTATAGCATTATAATCCTACTTGACCAATAGAGATAACTAAAAACAGACACTGGATGAACACTTTCAACTGCATATGACAATTTAATTGAATACATCTTATTTAGTCCCATTCACTGCCTGTTTATTTTTTATTATTCATTTTTTAATTATTCAAGTCCTTCAAAACTTCTTCAGGAAACTCAATATCCTAACAAATATTCCTTTGTGCATTATTCAAGATCGATGCATTATCAATAACTACTAAATGATGCCCCTTTTCCTTTTGGCAGGCCCTTCAGCTATTGGCCGAACTACATCCTGTCCATCATGTACTGCAGTGAGAACAACCACATCGGCTCCTACCTGGAGGAAACAAGGAGTTGCTCGTGCCCCTACGAGCACCCCCCATGCCAGGGGGTGATCCCCTGCACGGTGGGGGAGGGCACCTCCTGCGCCTCCTGCTCCTACGAGAACCGCTCCCGCTGCGCCACCTGTAACCAGGGTTACATGCTGAGCCAGGGCGCGTGCCGCAACGAAGTGCCCGACTCCACCGATCACTACATCGGCTTCGAGACGGACCTGCAGGACATGGAGCTGCGCTTCCTCCTGCAGAAACGAGACAACCGCATCAACATCCACGGGATCTTTGTCAGCAACGACGTCCGGCTTAATAGCTGGTTCGACCCGTCGTGGAGGAAGAGGATGCTGCTGACGCTGAAAAGCAATAAATACAAGTCAAACCATGTCCACATGCTCCTGGGGATGTCTCTGCAGATCTGCCTTACCAAGAACAGCACTCTGGACCCCATGCTGTCTGTCTACATCAATCCGTTTGGGGGGAGCCACTCTGAGAGTTGGATCATGCCCATTGACCAGAACAGCTACCCAGACTGGGAGAGGACTAAATTAGACCTCCCCTATAACTGCTACAACTGGACTTTGACTTTGGGCAACAAGTGGAAAACATTTTTTGAGACGGTCCACTTTTACCTACGGAGCCGGGTCAGAGCGCCCTCAAGCAATGGGAATGGAAGTGTATATTATGAGCCCTTGGAGTACCTGGAACCGGGGCAAAATCTAGGCTACATGAAGATTAACAGCATCCAGGTGTATGGCTACAGCATGCACTTTGACCCAGAAGCAATCCAGGACCTGATTTTACAGCTTGACTACCCATATACTCAGGGATCGCAGGACTCCGCCTTGCTGCAGCTGCTGGAGATCCGGGATCGGGTCAACAGGCTCTCCCCACCTGGAGCTCAGCCTCTGGACTTCTTCTCCTGTCTGCTCCGGCACCGGCTCAAACTGTCCACCACGGACGTTGCCAGGATCCAGGCAGCGCTGCAGACTTTCAGTGCCAAGCAGCCCCACTCATTGGAATACGAAACAACCAAATTATGTAGTTAAAAAGTGGGCAAGCGGCCACGTGCACAGATGGCCGAGCAAGTGATATTTGGGGGGAGATTTTCACTGTCGTCACGGATCTCAAGAGTGCATTTGAGATCCTCATGTCAGCTTTTCCTATATATTTGTACAACATTGTAGAATTGAGGAGGATTTCACCCAACTTGCCTCAGATTCTTTTTTTTTCCAATCCTGTTGAATATTAACTTTGGCATTTATTAATATCACTTTAAAGCTCTCCTGCCAGTGTGCTGACGTTCATACGTTGCACAAATTGGAAATTGCTCTCATTCGTAAACAAAAATTTTTGCTGATTAAGTGCTACCGAAGCAATGTGATCATCTCATGGATATAAATATTTCAACACAAACATGTTTTTGGTTTGTACTTCCCATGACATTCATTTCCCAGACTCAAAAATAAATCACACATTTCATATCATGGCCCTCTGTTTTAAATTGGCACAGGATGGGCACCTTATTGCTTTAAGCGCTCCCATCAACAATGAAGTCACTACTTTTTTTACGTGGCACTCCTGTTTTGTAAGTCAAGGAAAAAAAAAAAACAATAAACGATGAATAAATAGACGCTGTATTACGCCAGATTCGCAGATAAGAAAACAACACCGTGGTCACAGTATATGTTACATGTGCTTTTATTTTTATAATGCTGTTGTTTGTGAATCAAAAGATATAAAAACGTTGATAAAATGTACAATACAATTTGTTAATACACTAAATAAAAACCTTTTTATGTGTGGTCTGTAGATGGTTTACGTTTCATGAAAGATATTCTTAACACGATCACCTACGCACCACATTTTCACCTTGTGACCAATACTATTAAGGAGGAGTTTATGACATATTGGTGAGATAGTATGCGTGTTATTAACACTTGCTTGCACTGGTAAGGAATGTCATTGTTTGCTGTGTAGAATTTTTCTGGGGACTGACTTTTTATCCGCATACGCTAAATATACAAGCATAATTCGTTTTTGCACTGAGGACACATCACATTTATTAGTAGAACAGACTTTTTTTGGAGATCATTTTCTATACATATGGTCATGACGCAAATAAATACCCAATCACCGTCCATGCGGCTACTCTGAGCAGGGTCACAAAGATAAAAAATAACTGGTGTTTTTTACTCTGCAGGCACAAGTCACTCAATATGTAGTTTCACTCATAGAGAAATATCACTCTCCACAGAACTATTTGGAAGTGCATCATTGGTTATCAGACACGTATAACTTCACTTCACTTTAAATGAAATAAAACTTGTTCTGTTTTTACTATTTCTCTGTTTTAGTCATTTACATATGCATGCAGTGTCGTGTTTTGTTCAGTAACACTCACATTTACAACAAATTGAGGAAATAGCTGAAAAATTGTGTAAACCAGCCGAAGGACGTTCCCTCTAACGGACTCTACGAATAACACTGTGCTCCAATCAAAACGACACATTGTGTTGAATGATAATTAATTAATGATTACTAAAGAATGCGCTGTATATTTACAACCAGTTCCCTCGTACTATACCTTTTTCACAAAGAACATTTTGACGCATTGCAAAAGTAACAGTTGTGTTCAAGAATCCTAATTAGCTTAATTTTACTTACTTACAGGGAATTGCTCAAACCATAGAAGCCAGCTGTTGTATACAGGTTTCCTTTGGTTTTTTTTTGCTAATACTGATTCTCTTACAACATAAAAAACAACAAAATCCTCGGGAAAAACAAGGACAACTCTGAAAATTAGTGCAATTCACCAAATGAGTTCCGCACAAGACCGGTTTTCTTTGTATAGTCAATGAATATTTTGTTATCCAAATATATGAACCAAGTAGAGAGAAAAAGCAGAGCGAGCCGAGGCAAATCAGAGAGATTATGTGAAAATGCAAGAATGTTGATGGCTTATTCATCCCTTTCCCTTTTTCCCTTCCCTTTCCTATTTTATATAAAAACATTTTTAATCAATGTTATTAGAAGCCATTCAACTATTCTGCAAAATGTCCGGTCAGAATGACATTTGTATTGCTTCCTCATGGAGGCACTTTCCACATGAGAAGAAATCGACTAATTATTGAGGGGAACGATGACTTCATTTTATTAGAGGTCAATAATCTAACCAAAACATGATTTACAGAAATAAAAAGTAGGTAGCATTCAATGTCTTGTATTCAGTATTACGATATTCTAGTTTATTTATGTGGACATCAACACAATATATGAGACTAAACAATAAAAAAAATAGTATTTGTGAGCTCTTTACAGAGCAATTTGATCATGCATTTTTATGCATGCGTGATTAGAATTACACCTGACAACATTTGGATTTTTTTTAGTTTTTTTTTTAGATATGAACTAGATTCTCTGTAATACAAAGAAGATCATTTATGAGTTTCTTGTCGCTTTTGGATTTGTGTTGATGGATGGCTGCTGGGGGCAGTGGAAGAGACAGCATCAAAGACTATTATCTCAGGTGGTTTTATCACTGGTTTGTTGTAATTTTTGCGGAGTTTCATATCTTATTCCATGGCCTGAAATAAAAGCAACACACTCCGTGTTCCCCAAGCGTTTTTTTGTTGTTATTGTCGACGTATAAAATGCATCCTTAATACTCCACAAGCAACCATTCTGCTCTCTGATCTTTAACCATTTCATGTGATGAAAGCAGTCAGTGTGAAAGTGCAGGTTCAGAGACTGAAGTCGCCCCGAGTATTCCCCTTCACACAGGAAAAAAGGCTATGATGCCATCTGAAAAAATGTTTCCAGCTAGCACAGTAGAATGGAACAATAGATCAAGTAGAATTTGAAATATTTGCATTACATCAGAATAAAAAATATAGCTTAACTTTTAACACGTGTGTCACCCCAAAAGTCATTTTAAACATACATTTGGACTATAACGTTACATCAAGGATGCTGGGAAATGCTGCAGCACCCTGCACACCTGAAGGAGACAGTAGGGCGAATGGTCATAGAGGAATAAATGGAAGTCACAATTTGGAAAAACTGTGTTTGGCTTGCACTGACATGCTGTAACATTAGCGGCTGAAAGGAGGACATACAATTTGCTACTCAAATCAATTCCCACAGGCATCAATGCTTCCTTTATTTACATCGGAAAAATAATGAATTTCATCCTTCTAAATGAAACAAAGCGTTAGAACCACAAAAAAGAAGCCGGTGCAAAATATTTTGCTCTAGTACTCTGTAACTCAGAGCAAGCCAGCATATTGATATGGATTTACAGCAAAAATGAGATGTTTAAGCACAGATCCGAGTGGGAACAGCGAGTAGGATTAAATCCAATCTCTTTGTGCTCGGGCAGCCATCAGAATCCAACCATCAATTACAACCTTTGGATTGTATGGCCCCACCAAACAGTGAGGTTATAGTTTACGTCCACGTCTTACCAAAATGTCATGATTCATTGTTTGACACAATTACTACAATTTCTTGAGTTTTGAACTCAAAGCAGGGGGTAACTAAAGCGAAATAATGCACATTAAATTTAAATTGTTTAAAAAAGAATCATGTTTAATATCTCAAATATAGATTTTTTTTAATTAAATGTTTCTTTGGTTTTTGTTCATTTGTCTACTTTCCAGCCGTCCTTTCCTCACCATACTCAGCATGGCGGAAATTTTGAACATTAGATAATCCATGGGTCAAATGTTTTCCGGAAGATCATCACAAGCCTCCCTGGTGGACCCCCTGAATTTGCCTCTACAACAGTGCACAACATTGGTATGTCCGCACTGTTATAGAGTGTTCTCTAATAACTCCTCAAATCCAACCCAGAGGAACGGACCTGTGCTGTGTTTAAATTGTTTTTTATTAACACATTTCTCAGTTATTATAATTGTGTGTAGGAGAAAAGAATAATCTAATAAATGGTTGAATGTGTGGACCCAATTGATTCGATCCGTCCTTCAGAAAACTGCAAACAGGTTGATGGATGATACAGTGAAGGTGGGACTGCACCACATGCTGCAGCCCCTCGACCAACCAGGGACATACACGAGGGATCTATTTGTGTACCTCAGCATGGTATTCAAAAGTGTCATCCCGGGGTTACTTGCACACAAACTTGCCCACCAGAATTTACCAGCATCCAACCCCCCCACAATCTTTCTGACAGACAGGACGCAGCGGGGGGGAGAAATCCCTTCCAGCGCCTGGACTAGCAGCACTGGCTCCCCCCAGGGATTTGTGCTCTCCCCACTGCTCTTCTCCCTCTACCCCAATGACGGCACCTCAAAAGGACCCAATAAACAAACTCTTGAAGTTTGTAGACAACACAACGGCCTCATCGGGGACGGCGATGAGTCGGCGCACAGACGAGCTCTGCCAGCTCAGGAAGTACAACCTTCCTCAGAAGATACTGGTCCTGTTTTCTCATCGGTCACTAAAACAGGAAAGGAAGAGACTACAACAGATTATCATCAGGTCTGTAGAAAAAGTATTTGGCTATAGTATGCCCTCCATGGCCAATAAAGCGGATTTTGATTCTGATACCTTGGAGTAAAAGAAATCCCCAAAATCACTGACAAATGTGAGTCAATGTGAGACTCCACCACAAAGCAGGGAGCAGTCAGGAATCATTTATTACCAAAATATGTCAGACATACAAGAAATTTGACTGGCGGTTGGCGCATATCAATGAAAGCTAGCACCCCACTACAGCTCAAACTCTTTGAGAGGCTAGCAGGATGGGGTGGCATTTGCTGCGAAAAGTTCAAGTCTTTCAGGCTGTGGAAAAAAAGAGAATGCATCATGTTCCAAGGTTTTTGGATTGACATTTTTTAGATTCAACCAACTCACCAGTTTACAGGCACTAGGAAATCCCCCAAAAATCCAGGACAAGGAGACATGCTGAAAGGATTTTTGCCACAAGGATCAACCTTTTTCAGTTGAGCGAAAACAAAATTATTACGTTTTAAATCTTGAAAAAAACACTGAGCAAAATGTTTAATTCGTGTCAACAGGTTGATGCAAAACATATTATGAAATATTAGAAAAATGTGTTGATGTGATTAAAATGGTTCTTAAAATAATCTTTTTAGCCTAGTTTATTAAAGTCAACATCTTACTTTGACGATTCAGAGATTTTTTTTTTACAAAATGAAACATTTTTATTGTCTAAATGTTTGTGTCTACGTCTTAGTACATGTCCCAAAGTGTGTCTATTTTGGATAACAATGTGCCAGCAACCCTCAAGTAGCCGCATTTACCTCCTCAAAGGGCAATTGTTCTGTGATTTAAGAGAGCAAATATTTCTGCAATCAGCACGTGCGGCTTTGCTTTGATTCTTCAACATAGTCCGAGAAGCAGTTCCCCATGGAGCAATCTATACGGCTCTTTGTACTTCATAGTTTCCCACACAAGCTGCAATCATACACAATTCCCAAAGTGACCCGGAGTGTCGCATCTCTTTCTCCAACTGAGAAAATAAAAAACTCTTTCACACTCATAATGGCTTAATAGTAGCACTAAAACATAATGTGAAAGGATGCGCCGTCCGCACAGATTGTGGGGGGTGAAGGTGATAACATTGGCATCCTCTCAATGCCAGATCCTGGACTTCCTCTCGGACACTTTAATTAGGTGGTGAGACGCAATGTCCTAGCCCGGCAGATAAAGGGTGTTACTTTTAGAAGAACTGAAATGAGAACACGATAAAGTAATTCACTTCATATTACAAAAGACCCCTGAAATATGATGTTGTGTTGAAGGTTATTGACATTCATGTGGCCTACCTACAATATACTTGAGCTGAATACTTTGAGAGCAAATGTTTAGGGGTACAAGTTATTTTTATGATCATTATGCTTCCTCACCAGAAGGGGTAAGTGAATCTAATTTAGCAGCAATAAAACCAAATTAATGGACTGCAGGCATTGGGGCACATAAAGAACTAATTCTGTCTGAAAGTAACATTAACACTGAGAATATGTAATTGCAAAACAGGTCTATAAAAATAGTGATTTGGTGGGCCAAATGTAAATCTGTCCCTCAATCCATTGCCAAGTTCTTTCCAAACATAAAAAATGGATCCAAGGTAAGCACATTTCTTCTTCAGATCATGTTTTAAGGTAAGACCCTGAACTTGTATATGAGGGACAAGGGAGTAGAAAGATTGTGAACTTCACCAAGATTCCAAAAAGTTTCCAGGAACTATTCTTCTGACTGCCGGTTCTCCCGCAAAAGGTCCATTGGCCTTAAAATATCTCTCAGCATATTTTTTAGGTTTTAGGGACCTAAAATTAAATTCCTCCTTGTGTCAAACGTACCCCTTAAGGCACCGTTATGCTAAGCTGGCTGCTTCCATCTGAACATCTAACGTCTAACCCTGCACTGCAAACAGTCAGCAGAGGACCACCGCTGTGTCTCTAAAAGAAACCGTCCTCCCTAAATGTGGGGAGATTGTTGGCACTTTAAACACAGCCGTCAAATGATGGAGAGTTGAGGGCAAAGTGCACGAGCACAGCAGGAAGAGTTGCCAGTTCAACATGTTCCATCCGGCGCAATTCTGTCTCCAAGATGATCAAATGTTTGTGTATTTTAGATGTTGTTAAATTGTTAATTGTAATGCTAGTTAAAATACAAGTAATCGCTTTAGAAAGTGTAATTCTGTAAGATTTAGCCTTAGAAGAAAAACATTCAACAACAAAATAAATCGTGATTGTATACAGCGGAAATACAATGTCCACCCTCATGGTATCACAGCTTTGGATTAAAGAAATCTGAGTGCATTTGTCTAAAGTTACATCTATCAAACCTTTAAAAGGGGTTTAATATATCTGATGTGAAAATTGAGCTATTTCTGCTCAAAGGTTTGTCGGTGCAAGCCAGACACAGAGCAGCCTTTACTGTTTTATTAGGACTCAAACGCATTTCTCTGATCTCTTTTCATTGTTTAATGAACAAAAAGAGAAAATATCAGGTTTACAACTACAGAAACAAAAATAAACTGACCTAATTTCATAGAAACGTCTCTTTGAGTTCCTGCACTCATATCAGCCAGTCTTTGAACATTACAGCTTGCCCTCTTGCCCAACCTACTTATGCATGCCAGAGAAGAATGTATTTTGTGTCCATTTCTATTTCAATTGCTTATGATAGCAGGAGTGCCTCGGTTTCCTCTGGGGCTCAGAAATGCTCATTTGAAAAATTGCCCGGATGTGTGTGGAGGTTGCCAACCTCAATTTTTGATGCAGTAGCTCATTTTGTGTGTCTTCCTCAGGAGTTACAGCACATCCCCAACAGAGGCCCAGCCACACTAGCCAGCCAATTATCAGGACCTTTTCCTACACCTGCCCATTGCTGCCCTGTGTGGGTCTGCAGTGGAGCTGCAGACCAGGGAGCAATAAAAGCGGATTCCCTGCTACAGCTCATCCCTGAGTGGCTAACGGGGCAGCACTGACATTTAATATTAAAAGATCAAGTGTTTCAGACGATAGTGAAAAGGTTTCTGAGGTTTCAATCAATTGCTTAATTAAGAGAATTTGAGTCATTCCACTGAATTTAATGAAAGATGTGATGATGAAAAGGAACATTGGATGAATACAAGATTATCTTGCAGTGTTTAAAATGTATTGTTATATGTTTGTAACGTCTTTAACAGATAGAGGATTTAGGTTCTACAGTCCATAGGTTAAGTAGTTTGGGTTCAAATATATAAATAAATATATAATGCCTTCATTTGTAACCTTCTCTTCAAACCCCTACAGAGGGTTACTGTATATCCTGTTTTGTGCTTCTTCTACAATTGGTTTCAAAACTTTTGGAGCAAGAATAAGCACAGGCACTACCTTTATTCATTTCTGTCCCAGTTAACTCACTTAACAAGTCCTCCTTGCCACAAACTAACAGTGAGGCAAAACGTGAAGGCATCAGTAAATAATCCACAAATTAGGCACTTTAAGGGAGGTATTTGCTCTGTAAATCAGAAAGATCACCTTGGCAATCAAAACAAGCCTTGTGATTGAGTGACCGTCCTGGTATAACACACTATTTTTGCTCCAGCTATTTGAGACACAGGAGATGAGAATCATTGAGATAAGAGAAAAACAAGTTGTCAGTGTCGGGAGATTAACTGATCGGAGATTGGAGGTATAAATGGTGTGCATAAGTAGTAGCTGGGCCGCATGAACAGAATCCCAAACATACTTTGCCTGTACACACACCAATCTTGTTATTATGGCATTTGATTGTCCGCCGACCTTTACATTGTACCTTTTAGTGGTGGCCCTTTTCTACTACAGCCTATTGCACAAGGCAATGCACTTACCCATCAAAATAGGGCAGAAGACATGCCTCACTGACTATATTATATATTTATTTATATACATATATATAAATTGCTTCTACCTGCATTAATGGTATATTCAGTGTTACTTGATCCTGCAACCATAATATTTTACCAAAGCACGCTCTTGATTACAGTTGTATATATCTTTCACATTTTATTTAGAAAAGACAAGTTGGACATTGGACCGTGGTTTAATGAGACAGAACATTCAATCTTGTCTTTTTTTAGTAGTGGTTAAATTAACATTACAATGTTTGTAAAAATAATGCACCGCAAAATTTCATTCAAGTTAATGAACTTGGTTAAACTAAAGATCCAAAGTCCTCTGAAAGGTGAAAAAGTTTTTTTGCGTAGTTAAACTTTTCAATTTAGTCGATATCCACTAAGTAATGCCACCAAGTAATGTTTATCACTCATTAATTTTCAAAAAAATGCCCTGTATCTTCAATATAGAGGACTTAGTGTATTTGGCATTTAGTTTTTAATTCAACTAAAACACAGTAAACCACCAGATCCTTAACTCCTCCCTTCAGGAACTTGGTGTCACAGGTTACGCGCTCTCTCTTCTCTCATCCTACCTATCGGGTAACTTGGAAAGGATCAGTGTCGGAACCTTGTCCTCTTACTACTAGAGTTCCTTAGGGCTCCATTCTAGGTCCCCTTCTCTTCTCAATCTACACCAACTGAATGAGCTCTCTGATGACACCAGGACTGCAGAGAGCCTCTACATCTTCTGTCGAAAACTCAAGACACACCTCTTTAGACTCTACCTTGACTAAAACACTAGCAAACCGTAGCACTAACAAATGGTAGCACTTAAATTGTACTTATAATGGCACTTTTCTATAACATGTTTTGAAACTGCTTATTTGATGAAAATTGTACTTTCTTGTTACTTGTTCTTCTGAGTTTGTATCTCTATGTGGAAATGCACTTATTGTAATATCTGCCCCGAATGAATAAATGAATTCCCAAGATGAAACCTAACACATTTGACATTCCTTCTTTTTGAAATCACCAGATGATGTTACTTTGTTAGGGGTGACAAATATTTAAAACTATAATAATGTGTGTAACAATGGCTAAAATAGGAATTTCCCACTTCCCCACTGATTATAGATTTCGGTAGACGTAACAAGTTCTATATTCTCATGAACATGTTTCTGCCACTGAAAGAGGAAGATTTCACCTTCTCCAAACTATATAAATGCACGCTGTTTGTCATCCAAGCCGGTGCAATTTCTCCAGGGTTTTTCCCATTCATGACAGTATGTATTGTCCCTGCTGCTTTCACTCTCCTGCTCTTTCTATTTCTTTAATATGTGTCCTGACTTGCAGGCACTTTCTCATTATTCCTATCTTGATATCTGCCACTGTTAATGAGTGGAGGGACTCGAGTTGCAGAGTTAGAGCATTTGGATTAATGTGGGCGCTGCTTCGAGGAAGTTTGGGAATAGTGTGCACTTTCACAGTTCATTACTGTGGATATTTGACATTTTAAGGCTGTGAAAAGCCAGGCTAACGATTCTCCAAGGTAAACACTAGAGACAAGCAGACACTGCACCTGAGAGTGTTTCTCTAATAGCAGGAATGTCAATATGGTGACAGGTCCACCTCTTCAGTAACAACTGTACAGCTGCTTTTTCTGTGCAGCAAGTTGTACTTACATACTTATGATGACTTAAGATCTTGCAATGTTTAGTCATAAAAATACAATATGCCGTATAATATGAAGATTGATTTGTGTCTTTATTATGCAAACAAAAACAGTTTGTACATTTTCCTTCATACTATGATGATGCCATAATTAGAGAGTTCAGTTGTGGGGCAGGGGATGTTTACTAGGATACATTAAGTCGACAGAATATCCCGCAACCCATTCTGAGATTCATCAAACAAACAAGCTTGGTCAAGGTATCCCGTACAGCTCTCCCCTGCTATACACCTTGCCAATATTTGGATGAATAGCCCTGTCGCCCCTATTGAGGTTCAATAGGTTTGCATATGATATCTATGGTATACTGTAACTAGCCTGAACACCAGGCCCCCAATTGTCGGCTGTGTAATATTTATTCTAATAAGGGTACAGGTTCTCACTTGACATCTATACATTTAGCCTAGTTAAGGTGTTAGTGTTCACTCTTTGGAAATAAAGATTGAAACAATAAAAAGGTAGACAGGAAGTTGATGTGAGGACTTTGTCTAAAGAAAATGTTATCATTCACCTGTTTAATCTGCTTATAAGCTATGAATATTTTTTTGTTGTTCTGGTATTTATTTGCAATGAGCAATACGCTATTTGTTGAAAGGCATTAATCAATATGGAAGCCTGAGAGGAACCTTTTTATTCATGAGTAATACCATTGTGCAAATGAAGGTCATATTTCACCTCGAGTCTTGCTGAATTGGCAGCAACATGGAGACAGTATTCCAAAGCGCCTGAGGTTCTTAAAACAAACTTCTATTTTGGGGATAAAATATATGCCATCTGAAGCAAGAAAGTATTTATCAAGACTCACATTGATAACATCAACAGCACAGCGAAGCAAGCTTCAGAACCAGACCATTTATAACTCACCTAATAAAAGCAACTGTTTCACATAGAGCTTTTACCCACGTAGGAGACAAATTATATTTTGATATGAAATGGACCATTTCCTTAAATACCTGTAGTCCTAATGAGTCCACCCCGGCCCCCTCACTGCTCTTGCTCTACGCTTGTCTTGCTATTAGTCTCCAGGGAGCTAGTAGCGAGCTGCCCGGCTGCCTTGCCGCCTGAGTGATTAACTACAGCTTGGGGCTGACAGGCTAGCTAGCCTGATAGAAACGGGAGGACGGTGAAATGGGGGTCTGTTTAGCAAGGCACAGAGAGAACAGGAGCAAATAGTGGATGGGTATGAAACAAGCTCGGAGGAGGAAGTGAAACAACGACGCCAGTGACGATAGAGAGGACGAATGGATGGAGTGAACAAGGGGTGAGAGCAGCAGAAGGAGCGAGGCGAGGGTTGTGCAATTGGTGGATAATTCAGGAGGAAAATACGGGGAAACAAAGCTGATGAGAAAACTAAAAGAATTCACATTAAGGAGGGGCTGCAGCAGTGAAACAAAAGGACGAGGGGACATCATAGGGAGAAGGAATGTGAAAAGTGGAGCAGGCACACCGGGGTAGAAGCAATGCAGGACTACAGGTGGGAGTCCCTCGTGAGATAGTGGAATCTTTGTCGTGATAGGGGCTCAAGCTAAACTAATGATCTTGTCCAATTGCGAATAAGCCACCTGAGATTAGTTTTTACCAAATGGGAGACGCTTTAGGGTCAGTAAGTGTTTCATGTAGTTTTTACAGACATTATCTCTTTAGCCTCATGTATAGCAAATCTCCTGGTATCCAGTTCCTCTGAATCATACATTCATGGGCATTGTTTATGACGTCTTTGTATTACAGAAAGTGAGAACCTCGTGTTGAGGTCCATGAAGCGCCGATGAGCGGGTGCAGTTTGGAAATGATCCTCCCGAGGATGCGAAGCAGAGAATATTCATTAGCACAATGCAGCACGAAAGGAATCAGCGACTTAATTGAATTCCTTTTCACCTTCCGAAAGCATTTTAAAACAATGTTTTTCAATTTATCAACATGCAGCAATCAAATATTTCCACATACAACACTTCTTTTGTTTAAAGTTTAAACTACTACAACTTTTTGGATCTAATTTTCATTTGCAATAGCTTTGTAGAATATTTGCTTTAAGTATACCGTTATGAGCAGTGACACACTTTTCTGTAAGAGCGGAGGATCATTTTTTTCCATCCCTTTCCTGAAATAATCCAATGCAAAAAGCCATTAGACATGAAAAGATGAATATTACTGTGCCAGCATTTTTCTGAATCATTATGCATTAGCCGCGAACGGAGAGCATATCAGAATGACTTTTTTTTCCTTCTAAAAAGCACTGAGAAATCCAACAATTTTGGTCACAATAACTATTGAAAAATTCTGAGGGGACAGATAAGATTCAGGATTGGAGTTGCACGGCACATTCATTTGCTTTTCCATATGAAATCATGGTGGCAGCTTTCTCCCTCTGGAAAAAACTTGGCACCCTATTTTGTCACCTTATTAGTGTCTTCCTGTCCTGCTTCTGCTGTGGGTTTCTTTCCATATGTGACAAGCTGTGGAAAGCCACTAGGCACTTTCAGGTGGGGAAGTGTCACTGAGGAGCGATGGAAACGATGAAAAATAATAAATTCTGCACTTGGGAAAGCCTATGGGGCCACATCATAATATATTCTCAATTACCTCTGGTTACTAGGATTTTCATTATGAAAATGTATGTGGATTTTAAAAACACTACCCACACATTTCCAGGAGAGGAGAAACCTGATTAAAGCCATCTTTCAAGTTGTCATGGAATGGGATACATTTTTTATAAATGTTCGATCTAAATTGCATTCATCTTTTGTCTCTATTAAAGCTAAACAAGAGCCAGAAGCCTGTTCAGAATGTACACATTATCTCTCTCGCACACAAGTTTACTTCCTGTTCGGCTTGTATTAAAATTGTTATCAGACATTCTCCTTTTTTTCTCCCCTAAAGTGAGAAACACCATGGAGGCATTAAACTACTTCAGAGGAAAACTCTGGAAAGGGTGATTCCCTAACTGGGATCAAAGTACCAGTACTGACAGTCCTGTCATTTTCCACCTTAGTGCAGGTAGTTGTGCTGTGTTTTTGCAGTCCTCTTAGAGGCATTAAATTACAGTGAATTAGCATAAAAGTTCCTTTAATGACAGCATTGCAAACTGAAACATTGACTAGCCTTCAGAGGCATTGATTAAAAGGCAAAGTCGTTGAGTTGCAGCGTGAAGAACAACAGAAGTGGAATTTCATTAAGGTAAATGTACTGCACATACATTCACATGAGAGCAGATTAAGTGTGTTAGGATGCACAATTGAGAAGTATTATTGGAAGACTGACGTGTATGCCTTTCCACAGTGACGCCAATTATTTCCAAGCAGTGCGCTGCAGTGCTGACTCTCAAAATCTGACACATTCAGCAATACTGCCAAAAATACCCCCCCCACCCCCATCCACCATGACAATCTCGAAGAAAAAAATAAATAAAGCATATATATGCTTTAAGTGTGCATCGTTGGAATCAAACTATTTCTATCAGATGTGCATTTAGTTATCCATTGGTTCCATTCTAAATACTCATTTGCAATTATATTTCTCCCTTACTTTTGCAAGAGCCCTAAGGAGAACAACAAATGGTGAGGGCTGTACAGATCACAGGGTTCAGGCATCAGAGACGAGAAATGACAAATAAAAAGACATGCAGTAATAGAGTTCACATAAACCTCATTGAAGTGAGAATTCCTAAACCACCTCAGATCAACCTGTGGACCTTTTCATTGTAAACAGTTTAATACACTGGCTGATGGTGAAAAGGCAGGCATGGAACTGTCACCGAGGTGCTTGGCTCCCTCCAAAGCTTATTCAAAGAGAATCTGCATTTGCATGATTAACCATCAGAACCATGACAGTTTCCTTAAAAGCGATGATCATACACTAGTTGTCTTTTCTGTTTTGCCTGAGGGGGAAACAACCATCTCTATACCCCTCCACCTTTTTCCCTCTTTAATAAAAGTATAAACATGATTATACAACACATTGATGCATTCAAACAAAACATGTGCATTATGTCTTCAGTGGTTCTTAGTGAAAAAAAGGAGTTCTTAACCACAAGTTAAAAGTTGTCTTTTTTTTTTACTTTAAAATGTCTTCTTTCCTTTTCCCCCCCATTAAGAGTATTAGAACATCTCAGTAACGTCAATTAATTCATGAAGAGCTACACCCACCTCACTGGTTCACCCCCTTGACCAACAAAAGCAAGGCTAACGCAAGAGATGCCCATTCTACATATCAGTGAGCAAACCACAATGAGCAAGAAATACAAAAGACAACGGGAAGCTGTTGCTCTGCCGTCTTCATCTGCCTACCACAACGCACAGCATGACTGAACGATACATTTAGGACTCTTTAAATGCATATTTTGAGGATTGATATGCTAAATGGTGACTTAAAGTGTTTTGTTCATCTGTTGTTCTGACAAGACAACACTGAATATGTATGACTTGACTCGCAGAGAGCTATTTAAACTGTATGAAACACACTGTTACATAAGAGACGACAACAAGTATGTAGGGTTCAAACTCCTGTCTGTCCAAGCCAACCGCAACTACAGGCATGTCCATCGACTTTGACCAGAGAACAAACGAGACTCCGTGGTACAGTCTCTAATCACCAAAAGAGCGCCCTAACAACTGCGGTTTAATCAGAACTTAAAAGATAAAATGTTAACGACAATAACGTGCTACTGAATTGTTCCCATGTTGGATTAGAACAACAACATATCTGCATAGATGACACTCCTATATGGGATTTGCATTTTGACATCTTCATTTGTAAATAAAATGTACTATATATACTTCCCAACAGCAGAAAATAACCGCATTGATTGATTTGAATTTAAAAGCTCCTCATGCTTGTGCTGCATGGATTATACACCGGCAAATATTAGGCACACCTTGCTAGGGAAAGGTTGGAGGATTATTTTGCTTTCAGTACTGCCTTAATTCTCCATGGCATATTTTCAACAAGGTTGGTCAGCTGCATCTATGATGCAAATCCCCTGTTCCACCACATCCCAAAGGTGCTCGATTGGATTGAGATGTGGTGACTGGAGGCCAGTGAACTCATTGTTATATTCAATATGATAAGACCTTTGTCACATGGTAAATCATCCTGCTAGATGTAGGCATCAGAAGATGGGACACTGTGGTCATAAAGGGATGCACATGGTCAGCAACAAAACTAGGCAGCATTTAAATGGTGCTAAACTGGTACTAAGGGGCCATTACACCAGCCTGAACCATTGACACAAGGAAGGATGGATCCTTGCTTTCACATTATACTCCACATTTTGACCAGACCATGTGACTGTCGCAGCTTGTATCGAGACTTATGGGTCCAGTTTTGGTGAGCCTGTGTGAATTGTCTGTTTCCTGTTCTTAGCTGACGGTAGTGGCTCCCGCCGTGGCCTGCTGTAGCCCAACATCTTCAAGATTCCACGTGTTGTGTGTTCAGAGACGGTATTCTGCATTCCGGTTTTAAAGGAGTGTTTTGTTGAGGTACTGTTTCTTTTCGATCATCTCAACTACAACAAGGCAATTTCGTCCAGGCAACTGCGGGTTTTTTTTGACCATTCGCTGTAAATCCTAGAGATTGTTGTCTGTGAAAATCAGAGTAAATCCCCTCTCTTCACCATTCTGATGCTCGGTTTGAACTTCTAAATCAGCAGGCAAAACTCACAGGTACACGGAAACTGATACATGAAAACTGGTCACGACACAGCAAAGACCCACATGGAAATTGCTAGTAAGCTCACAGGTACAGACTGAGAGGAAGTGAAACAGAACAAGGGATTGACACGGACTAAATACACAAGGCAGGGCAAGCAACGAGACAATTAGGGAGGAGCAGGAACAGGTGAGTCACAAAATCCACTGACTTGCTACATTGAAGAACTGGGCGTGACATGCAAATGATCCCAACTGCGTCTCCATGCCTAAATGCATTGAGTTGGCCATGTGATTGGCTTATTAGAAATTTGGGTTGACAAGCAGTTGAACAGGTGTACCTAATGAAGAGCCAACTCATTTCATGTGAATAAAATATGTGTTTGTTGGTTTTGTTGAAAATGTCTGTTTTATGAATATAGAATAGTAACGTGTTTAACAGTTACTCTGTTGTTTTCTGAATGTGTTTGGATTTTTTTTTGTTATCAAGCATTGCTTGTCACTATTGCTGTCACCAGTTTGATCTTAGACCCTACAATTGCAGTTGTTTAGATCAGTGGTCCCCGGCAGTTTTTGCCTCACGGACTGGTTTCATGTCAGACAATATTTCGCGAACCGCGAGAAGGTCCGGGCGATAATAAGCACGGCGATAATAAGCACGTCCAAAAACTGGGAGGTGGAGAAAACATTAAACAGAGTGTACAACTTTCCTAGAAAGTATGTATTGTTATTTTTAAACCCCTTCTGCAATCACTCGGTCCGCAATTGTCTGCCAGGCCTTTTCAGCTGTATTCCTTTTTTTGCATATTGCATATTATATGCTTCCAGCGTCTTCTTCATTCCTGCATCAGTACATTTTTGATCAATGCCTATGGTCTATTTAAGAAAGCCGTGGACGCGCACCTATCCCAGCCATGTACACCCGAATCGATTTAGCTTCCCCTTTTCATCAGGGCTCGGCAAACGTGCAACCGATTAATCTGCGACGAGTGGGTCACACTAAGTCAAGCCGCGCTTTATCACTTATCCTGGATTTATTTATTTATTTATCTTTGTGCAATACCGCCCAGATCAGTAACCTTGTCAATAAACAATTGGCAACATCCGGTTATCTTCTACTGCACAATGCTCCACTTAAAACAACCTTCAAAAATATGTTTTATATTGAATATGTTCATTTATGGTGGCATTGATGACATAATGGCTGTCCCATTTCCTGCACAAATCCCATGATGATCTGACCTTTTCCATTAGGACTCAAAAATGGTCGGTAATTACTGAATGAAATATATACAATTCCATCATGCCGTGGAGCCCCTTTCCTGAAGTCTGCAATCCATCATTCTGACATGATCCGCCATGCGCCTGTTACATGGAGCCGACAGCTCGGTGACCATACATGCCCTTTTTACAATTCTTGAAAAGGTCACTGGATGAAAAGCCTATTAGAAACCGAAAGATGTCTGGAATTCTGATGTTGGGTTATTTGAAATACCTTTACCCCCCCGTGGTCATCAGGTCGGTATGACCCATCTCACTCGCCACTTAGCCATACAGCCCTGCTCCCTCGGGTCGGAATGACCCGCCTCGCCAAGGTAATCCTTTACCTAAGCCCCAGCTCCCTAGTCCTAGTCATTCGGATTCCTATGTGTTCCCTACATCTCACTAGTCCCTTACCCCTCTCCTACTCCTTGGGTCATTTCCCACCACACCAGTTATCTCATCCTTACCCCCTTCTTTCACCGACCCCTCTTACCCAAAGCAATCTCATCCTCAGCCCCTTTGTCCATCGCCTTTAAGGTTTACACATGAGTCTACAATATCATGCCAAGAGATTCTAACAATTGTCATACCAAGGCTGCCCTGAGTAAATTAGCAAGTTAGAATGTAGCAATAATGTTAGTTTTCCAATAAAGATATCAGAAAACATAAGTAGCAGATATCCCAGTGGGCAAATTAGTACTTTACAATGTAATGCCTATCTAAATAACTTATTACTTTGTATCAACTGAATACTACTTTACATGATATTTAGCTGACGCTTTTATCCAAAGCCAAAATAAGTACATTTCAACCATATATTATTTTTAATATATAATATATTGTGTTAACTGTGTTACCTTTTATTGTACTATATTAATTTTATATTGATACAAGTGCTTATGGTAACATAAGATTATCTGGCACAAAAGTGGTTAATCCAATTAAATTCATTGACAGTATGGTTGTACAGAAGCAGGATCAGGAAGTTGTGCGACTGCAGATTGACAGATTGAATTACAGGAAGGTTCGTAACTGAGTGAAGTGACTCGGAAGTGGCTCTAAACACTTTATTTATATTGCAATCGTGTTAATAAAGTAATACAATGAATTGTTTTTTCATGTCGTCTACGTGACACAGCACTGTATCTACAAATGGACGAAGGCACCAAAGATGCTTCTCTGTAGTCCATATTTGGAGAAATTGTAGTTTATCCTCTGCAGACTGACGTCACTGTCACAGTTTGGGTCTTCTTCCTGTCTTATTTTGTAGTTTTCTTGTCTCTCGTGTCTCTGGGTGAGCTTCACTTCCTGTCCTGTCCTGTTATTGCCTGAGTGTTCCCACCTGTGTCCAATCACCTGCACCTCCCTTGTGTATTTAAGCCCCGTGTGCCTGTTGTCCCTCGTCGCGTCATTGTCTTAGTCCGTCATCGTTGGTGCACGGCCTTTTGCTTCTGTTCGGTTTTGTGCTGAATAAAGAGCACATTTTGGAAAACTTTGAATCCTGCGCATGAGTCCTCCCTTCTGCCTGCACCAGCACCCCACACCTTGACAGTCACTGCATCTCCCGTTGTGTCATGACTACATAGCTCAATTAAAACTGAGTCGGATTCCCTAAACACTTTCCTTGAACCTGTGACATTTTCCAAAGATGTCAAGGAAAAGTAGGAATAGGCGTTAGAAGGTCATTTTTTGCTGTATCCCAATCCAGGCTTGGTTTACAAGAGTACGATACGCACCTCGGCCCACTCTCTTATCCACCAACATACACACAGATGCAAGAAAGTGGTTGAATAAGTAACCTCGTTATGTTTTATGAAAGAATGCGATTTATCCTTTTCGCAAACTTTTTGCTGACAATGTCAATGGGAGTTACACTGTAACAACAGTAAATTAACCACAAAAAAAATGTAAACATCTGTGTTAACTTCTGGTTTCAAGCGGCACACAAGTGGCCCTTTGCTAGTTGAAAGTATCGTGTGTAATATACAACATAATATTCATTACAAGTCCCGGACACTTGATTTACTTCATCACTTCATCTGTGCATCCAACAATGTACAACTTTACTTGCTCTAAAGATGCAAAAGTCAACATTCAATGTACCTGTGGTTTACAATTTTTTTTCACTGCAACTAAACTGAATTAATAAAAAATGGAATGGATATTTTTTCTTATTACACTTCATTTTGGACTGTCACATGGCTGCATTTAATCATCTCGCACTGTCCGACCACTCGTGAACTTTCCAAATAAACAGTCCAATCCATATGACATAACTATGGGTGGTACCTAGAACATGGTTTTATTATCATCTCCTGACCCGGGGCCATGTCTGTAAAAACAGTGAACATTAATGGAAAGCCCAAACTGTAAAGATTTACTTGACCTACATTTTTTCAACATATTTTTCATTGCAGACTTTTGGGCTTATAATAAGAAAGGGGGGGCATTCACATCTAGGTGGCTCGAAGATGAGCCGCTTCTAACATTGGAGTGGAGAAAAGAAAACAAAGTGGACGTTTGCACATAATTGTAAATTTCAATACACAGCACAAGAAGGGAGCAAACAAATTTAGCACTTCACCCTTCTCAGCATTTTCCTTTCTTCTTAATGCGTTCCGCCATTGTCTTCATTAAAATAATAAAGGTTCCAGAGTAAGGTTGGCTTTTTCTGTCTTCAATGTACCATGCTGACAGAGTTTTTGCATGTGTATCCTCTGGAGACAGATCTCTCAAGCTGGGAAGTGTTTTACAGGCTTTACAACTGTACAGCTCGGCCCTCTTGGGAATGTCAAAAAGACACAAATCACTTTGACATGTCTTTCATCTTTTCCTTTTTCCTAAAGGATATAGACATTTGGAGCAACGGCCAATGCTTCATATAACATCCTAGATTCAGATAACAAGCAACGGCTTTGAGAATTAACAGCGACACATTATCATTACGATGTCAGTCAAATCTGTGCATTTATTCGTATTTTATCTAAGAAAGTATTTTCATTGATTTACAATTATGCAATGGTTATATTCCTTTAACATTAAATGCTTTTTGTGTACATTTTAAGGTCCATTACAGTCACCATTAGTCCACTTTTTGTTTCATGCAGTGATTTCCAATTCCAATACCACAACTCCACAACTTTGTGATCATATCCGTGCAGGCAAAGCAGTAGGATGGAAATCCATGCAATGGTTTGAACTGACAAGGGACCAATTACTCAATAGAGGAAAAGCTATTGGCCTATTGACGGGACTTGAAATTAACAAAAATATAGAATGTTGACCCCAACATTGCCATCACAATCAAAATAGCTATGCTAAATATACAATGAGACATTGTTAATTTAATCAACTGTATTAAAAGGAAGTAATGTTTTCCTTTTTTTTTCACTTCCCTAGAATGCAGTAGATATGTCATGTGATAAAGCAACTTGATGAATTCACAGTAAGAATGTGATGTTCTTGATCTTTAAAAGGCTTCAACCCTGTTTACTAAGTAGGCAATCTGTGTAGCATAGAAACAAAAAACAAATTAAATATGTTTTGAGTCTTTAAACAGTGCATCTGACAAGTATGATCACATTACTCTATGTTTCAACAATGAATATATCATTGTTAGTTCAATTGAGATGTAAACAGTCGCTGCCTGGCAACCCAGATAGAGTTTAGTTCCTACCTATCTACAATTCACCATTTACATAGTGTGTGAGCATGTGCATGATTTGTTTCTTGTCAGAAAATTAAAATGATATTGCCTTCAGATGAACTTAAACGGCTGTGAAGTATATGACCTTGATGAAGTTTGATGCTTCATCAAGTAGAGAAGCAAAACGAATTACTTTTCTTCAATTTAGGCTTTTTCCAGGATATTTTCATCATACGACACACAACAACACAGCAAATAAGCTCAGACACGCTGTCAGAGCTTTCATTTTCTTGTCATCTCCGATCCCCTGCAGGGAGCTCAGGAGGAGCCGCAACAATAAATGACTTTTTTGGTCATTTAGACGAGGGCGTCATTGAATTTAAATGGCTCAGTTAGATGACAAACGTGTCTCCATGTGCTTGAGTTGCTTTAACCTATTAATTCTGATATGAGAAATGAAAGTGCAATACAACAGTGGAGGCAAAGCCCAACCTCATGTGTCAGTCTGTTGGAAATCGGCTGCAGGGTGGGCAATAGCTTAAAATAATTTTGGAGTTCCCATTTTAAATTCAGACGTCGGGGGAAGACACGCACAGTACATTTACTCAAGTGACAATATTGAACTACTTATATTTGACATGAGTATCTTCATTTTGTGGCTTATACTTTCACTTATATATGAATTTTGACATCAATTATTCAACCCATAACATTCAGGGGGTAAAATGTTGATGATGTTAACTAGGTTTGCCCAGGAAATGTATTAACATGTTCATAGAAACTTCATAAAGCACTCTCCGTCTGCCTGAATGCTCATCATGATCCCAAAACTTGCTGTCCACATTTTTCTGTTCATCTTGCAAACAATCTGAGAGGAGCAGTTCTACATTATACATACTGTAACGTTTAATACCTAAGGCATTACTTGTCTTTTGGTAACTTGTAATCTTGTAATCTTAAAATACAATACAAAAATATGACCACAAAAGTTTGACAACTTATAAGCAACCAGTTTCCTTTTTTACACATTCAGCGGACCCAGTGGAGCACAGTAATTAATTTGGTGTTGCGTTTCTGTGCAACTGGTATAAACTCACGTCCAATATAGAGTGCCTTGTTTACCCTGGTCTGCCCTCCACCATCTGCTTAAAGAAACTTCTGTCTGTAATAATAGTAAATAATTAATACATTGAAAGACAAGAAAATTCTGCAGAATTATTTTGAGGGAATCTGTGAATATGTGTACTATTACATTAAATTGAATTTAGCTCCCGCTTTTACCCGAAGCAATTTACAACAAGTGTATATCTAAGTAAATGCAAAACGCTCTATTTAATGTGTTGAATAAATTGCAGAAGAAATGCAAGGAACAACATCTTCCTATTGTAAATCACCATCAGGGGGTCCAACGTCCAACCATATAATGACTCTTT
The DNA here is from genome assembly GCF_949316345.1 of Pungitius pungitius. Lineage (NCBI taxonomy): Eukaryota > Metazoa > Chordata > Actinopteri > Perciformes > Gasterosteidae > Pungitius > Pungitius pungitius. Next base: position 4,172,056 of record NC_084906.1, read on the forward strand.
AGTGACAGAAGGCTGTTTTAAACAGGACATGCTAATGTCACATTCAAGTAACAGTGTAATAATACAATGACTCGTTAGGTTGTAGCATGTATTCAATACATTTTTATTTCCCTTTCCATCTACCCACTACCTATGTGTAAATTAAAATAGATGACTTACATTTGTGCTTTAAAATGTTAAATCCAAACTATGTCTTCTAATGTTTAGATTTTATTTTCATTTCAATGTGTAACAAAGTGCACTTTAAATTGACCTGAGTGATAATAGCTGCACGTAACATTGGCTTTTATGAATAGGAAAATACTCCCATTCATAAAGAAGCCTCTCTGTGGATTCAAAATTATTTTTTAATCGGAAATTGACTTATTATTTGCACACTTCAAAAACCGAGTGAGATTACTTTTTTCTTTGAGCATGTTCTTCTGTATACCTACTTATACACATAAAAAACACATTGTAGTTAGAAGTGGTCTCCTCTGACCCAGTTAAACATAACAGATATTTTACCTCATGAATAAAACAACTATTCAGATGGGAGTTCATATACTGTACATTCTGTAAATAATGCAAGAACAAATGTGAAATGTTAGTCATATCCAAAAAAATCCAAACAAAGGTTCACAAAGTAGCAATTTGCCGAACGGTACTTTTGAACAATAATTAGCTCCCACAGGACCAATTTGGAGGTTACTGTGAGGGCTTCTTTATGTTATCATGTATTGTAAATCACAATAAAATGGTAAACCAGTATTCAGAGCCTAGCTTAGCCTAGTAGTAATTGTTGGAATGCTTTGAACGACACTTAGACACAAGTTTTAAATTTCATGAATTTGGAATTGAACGCAGTCTCACAAACACTAACAAGAATCCAACAGAACTATTCTGTGTCACAGCGCGGGGTGCGAGGGCAAGGAGGGAGGACTCAGTCGCGGAGATGATGAAAAATAAAAGGATTTTAATGGTCAAAGAACTCAAACTCAAAATCACTCCAACCGAAAAAACAGGAAGGAGGAGAAAACAAAACAGACAAAAACAGGGACCTGGACTTGAGAACACGAAACAAACTTACTTGACAAGAACACATGACACAATCAACATGTAATGACGCCACACAAGACGAGACTCCCATGACTTAAATACACAAGGGAGGTGCAGGTGATTGAACACAGGTGGAAACGATCAGGCAAGGCAGACAATCACAGGGGAAGACAGGAAGTGAAGTTACCCAGGGACACAAGAGACATGAAAACTACAAAATAAGACAAGAAGCAGACCCAAACCGTGACATTCTGATTGTTATGTCCTTTACCAGATTGGGATCGGAATTCCTTGTTCATCATTAACTCACCAACAACACCGTGGAAACATTCCTCTCATATAAAATGTCAACAGTGTTGAATGCTCACGATAATCCTCAGGCCCTTCACATGGATCACGTTATCACCTCTGGTTTCATTTAGCACCATTTGGGGTTTCGGCAGCAACAAGTCACAAGTTCAGCTGCTGGTGAAGAGAGACAGAGACTTTTCTACATCCTGAGTTCAAACAGTGTATTAAATGCCCAACCAGAGAGGAGAACACGAACAGGATCACTGTTACACCACACCTACCGACACCAGCACAATACCCGCTTTAAAACAAAGAACTATGGGCAAGGGTATTCATTTGGACCCCCCCCTCTGAGTTTCCACTAAACCCGCTTCCTGAAAAGGGCCCCTGATTAGCGATATTGTTTGGACCTTTTCTGAAAGCTGTTGACTTCCAATTCATTAAATAAGTTTGGTGTACCGTAAAATCTTATGAAATCATGTGTGCTGCTCTTCAAGTTATTCTCCTTGCCGGGGAATGGGTCACTCCAGCACAATTTGTGTTTGCCTCACTCTGTCCTCTAATTTGAATTAGCGGTAGTCAGGTGAAAGAAACGGAACAATCTCTAATTCTCAATTATTAAACAAGATTTTATTTTACAGGAAGAAAAAGACTAATACAAGAGCCTGGTAATCTTTAAAAATCTAGCCTGTTCCTAATCCACAGTTTAGTTATCATTGAACTGTAGTCCTAGCAAAGTAATATATTCCTCATAACTGAAACAGCTATATTTCAATGATTTAACAAAGATTAGATTAATTTACAAAGTATGTATATAATGACAGTGCCTATATTGTTGCTTATAAATCACTCAAAATGAACGCTATGTTTTTGAGAGATTGCAGTCCCTTCCATTCGTGTGTTTGTGTGTCTGTGATAAAGGTAGTATTGACACTAAAACACAAAATGTTAACTTGTCAGTGCTAAGCAGTGGTGAAAGTAAGCCGGTACTGGCCGGTACACCGCACCGGTAAGAAATTTCTTCCCGGTGTGCCGTACCAGTCGTTGTCTTGGGGCCTCAAGACAACGACTGGTTAAGAATAAAATGCAACGACAAACTGTGTGAGCGCCCCTTTGATAGTCAATGCAGTAAAGTGCAATGACACTATTATCGGGATCCCCCTCAAGGGGCCCCTCTCATGAGCAAAAAACAAAACCTCGTCGGTCGGCAGTCATTATGAAGCGGAATTATGCTTCAGGAAGCCAGAAAAGGAAGAGGAGGATAATAAAAAAACAAGATAGTGGTAAATGATAAATTACACTGGATAAAATAGCTCTACTTGTCTTGGTGTAATTTTCAGCAGGTAGGCTAGCAAAAATGTTTGTTAGTACGTTAGACAGAGACTTAGTTTTAACGTGCCGCAGTGCTGTGTCCCGTGTTGTTTAAATAGATCGGAGTTTAAAAAAACAAGTGACATTCAATTGGTCATTCTAGCGGGAGCGGGCTGCGGGACACTTTTTTCTGCCCAAATCAACAAAGCTGCCATATGATGGCACTCTGCCGATTGGGCACTCGCATGTGCTGTACTTGACTGCCTGACCCTCAACGTGAACCTGTGTTGAGAACAATTTAACCCTCACCCTAAACACTTCTAAAACACATTGCTGCCAACGCTGTTTATCATGATGACAATACTTGTGTACTGTTGCTAGCCCGGGGCTGTGTCAGATCATACTGCTAAATTGACTAAACTAAGCTTAAACCCTTTTTGACCGCCAAGGGTGCATCACTAAAGTAGGACGTGCTCGTAAATAAATTAACAGGTTCCGCCATTATTATTAGATCTGGACGAGCGGAGCGCTTGGACCCAGAAGAGGCTAAATGTCACGTGTGACGTCACTGACGTATCCTAGTACCACCAAGAAATAAAAACTACTTTCACCCCTGGTGCTAAGGTCAAAACATGCATGGATACTGGTTTGAAAATGTTGCATGAGCAGAAGAAGTTAGTGATGTGATGAAGCATCTTTAAGTTTATCTAACCCCTTTCTTCCAGTGATGTGCAGCAGTTCAGTGAGTCCTCCCTTCTCTCTTGCATCACCAATACTTCCATTGTTCCATTAGAGTCTGCACTTGCAGGCAGCACATTGTTGCCGTGGCTACATGCACACATAATTATAATGACTATAATGCAATTATAAGTGCAGATGCTAAGGAGATAGGGTTTATTACGTTAAATATTTTACTAAAGGGTTAATTATAGGGTGAATTTGGTACAGACATGTGTACGTTTTAGTAAAAAGCCAATTAACGATAGTTAAGCAGTTCAGGCTTTTTTTTCCCTCCATAACGATGCATAATAAATAGCTGAAACAAAAAATCTATTTTCTGACTGAGTAGAAGTCACTGGAGAGATATTAGAACTTAAGTGATGTGCTCAACCTACTTAGCAAGAGGTTAGCTAATGCAGTTTCAGCCAAAAATGACCAAATAACTGAGGAGTCTTCAGACATTACTGACAATTTGTTCTGTGTAGCATGTCATTTTGAAATACAGTCAATTATTTTTTGGGGGCTGTCTTCAAGTTGAGCAACAGCTATTTTAAGCCCTATGATCCTTTGGAAGAGATTGTCGTTTATATTCCAGATCTAGGATGTCCTTCTCTGGCCCCCCTCCTATTTCTTAGCAGGTCATGCACATTTCTTTTGTGCCTTTTTTGAATTGCGGTTAAACTAGACAATACTTTTCCAATGAAAATTGTTGATATAGAGCTAGAAACTGATGCCTGACATTTGTCGCAGCTTGATGTTCTTCAAACCTAAGAAGAAACTGAGCATATATATATATATATTATATTTGTTTTAATGAACTTACTCACATACTGCACCTTTCGAATGATTTAATAAAAGATACCCGACTCAACAAATTAACATAATTTTCACATCAAGGGCTCACAAATTTGACTGACAACCGTGTTTATTCAGGCACATGCAAATATATTCACGGTGAACATAAAAACGTCACTGCATCTACGTTGGCTATGAAGGTGCCAGCTTATAATTAGAGCTGTTCCAGTCACTCTCAAAATGAATCATATCAGTTGAAAAGAAGTCACATGCAGGTCAGTGGCAAAACAGCTCAAGCATCCTTCATTGTGGACTTTAGCATAGTTGATGACAACATTGTGATGAAAAAAGGACAAAATGTCAATAACATTAATCTTCATAGTAGCATTAATGAATAAGGTTAGTAGACCCCTCCATGTTAAAATCAGTAAGGCTCAAGCTCTCTTGCAGCTTACATTTATACTTACAGCAGCAGAATGGACTTACTTGACAGAATGATTCATATTTTCTTTAGTAAAAGAAAATTTGCATAGGATGTCTGTGCCAAAGATATTTCACCAGTGACTGACAATCTTAAAGTGGTTATTCATCAAATGATGTCAACATGGATTTCTTTTTTCCTTTATAAGTATAAGCAAGGCAAGAGTAAACACATTGTCCCCTACAAATCATGCACTACATTAGTGACAATATGTCTTGCTGTATTGACTTGCAATTTAAGCATACCCTGTAGACCCATTTTGAACATAAAATTATACAGTAGCCAAATGCACCATTTGGCATTAGCAGTACCTCGAATTTATGTTCATATGTATAAGGAAATGGGATTGAATGCTATACCTGTAATGTGTAAGTGTGAATTAATTATTTCAGAATTCTTTCATTTGAATAAAATTGACTGACTCCTCAACCAGAATAAACACCATGTATGGGCTTTGAACTTAAAGCAAGCAGAAATTAGTTTGAGCTTTTTGAACATTTCTGTAAATATGGATCAATTTTGATGTCAAGAGTTAACGTGTTTAGAACTGGCATCCACAGCGAGAGACTGTCGACAGGTACGTTCTTTGTGACATTGTGCTCAATTTCCTCTAAATGAGATTTTAAATTGACCTGTTGGCGTGTGACTTTGTAGATTTACATTATTGTGATAGATATCACATGAAGGAATACACCATCAGCGTTTTTTCCGTGCATTGTGCGTACAATGTCACTTTTGGGTTATCATCCCAGTTCACACTCCAATCTACAAGATTCGCCCAAAGCCCAAAAAACAAAACCAAGTCTTATTTTGCCATAGTACTATCACCAGGTCTGCTGTGTATGACTAACAGCAAAGTATATGTGTAGGTGCATGCAACCATCTTAACACAATATAGTGAACTTACAGCCTGTGTCTCTATTCAAGACATGCGCTCTTCACTATAATAATGTGAATGTCCCACTGAGACCCCCTTTGAGTTTTATATTATGTCCCCAAAGCAATTTGCAGTCCAAGCCACGGCGCATGGATCTGTGCCATGTGGATAAATTTAGGTCCAAAAACGTTACATAACCAATCGTCATTCCTAATGACAAACCTAATGTAACCTTATGTCACTTTTATCCGATGTTATTATTTAGTCATTCATAAATGCATATCTCCCAGCCTCTCCCACTCGAGGATCGGGACAGCCGGAATCCCCATTATATTTGGATTACGGCCGGGCAGGGTAACACACTGTGACGGCGCTATGGCTTCAAAGAGTTTACATGCTTACTTTAATCTAAAAATCACACCTCTTAGGTGATTTTTAAATCCACACTCTGTGGAAGGATAAGGATACAGCATACATACTTCTGAGACCGGAGGTAGAATGCAGTGTCTGCTGTGAGGTGTCAGTGCCACTGTGCCTCCTTGCTGTAATTGAGTTACAAATAGGATATTGGCTACAGCTCTGTTAATGCCATCTCCAAAGATTATAGAAATAAGTCCACAATATTAATTGAAACTAAGTTGGGCTTGATTTGTTTGGACACTTGTTTTGGAACACTACAGTCATTCCAGATAAACAACAGAGAGGTCCAGTTAAGTCACGCTAGATTGGACAACATGGCAAACCAATATAATGGAATGTATAATAACTTATCAGAATTATAATTTAATGGATAATAAATAGTCATTTTTCAGCCCTAAATTTTTCTATCCAATGCTATTCCTATTAGTGCACTTCCCCTTTAGGGTGATTATTTATATCCTGGTTTTGCTGTTAGCCCTATCGCTGGGGGGGGTGTTCCTATTTGGGTCATGTGGTTCTCAAGACTATCTAGAGGTGGGATCCCAGCATTATACCCAGCAAGTATGAAATAAACAGTTAAGATAAACGGTTCTTTTGAAATGCAAAATGTTTTAGAACATATAAACTCTCCTGAAAAATGAACAACATTGCAACCACATAAGAACACATTATATACCATAACCAATATGTCAAGTTAATACAAAATAATATTAGGATAGAGAAAGGCTTTTGTTCTCCAATAGGGATTCTAAACATGGAAGCAGGTTTATTCACTCATGATACATACACATCAAACTAAAATGTCATGATACCAGCTGTGCATAGTTTTAACAATTGGAAAGTGAAGATTGGAGGAGTTGTATCTGTGTCAGAGGAATGTTGATTACAAACGAGATGTGAACACTAAAGCACTGCACAAATAGAAATAAAACTCACTTAAACTGTTGCGATGTCAACACATAATTTGCTAGGTCTTGCTAAATTATTATCTCACACGTTTGGCAAAAGAGTTGCCAAAGATCACCTCAATCAACTGGTTAACACTGATGCATCAACTGAGGCTGAAGTGTGAGGACGTTGAGCTAATTATCACCTTAGTCAGATGTATTACTGATGAACTTATACAAGGTGGATGTTTCCCTCACATCTTCGGGCTCATAATGGTCCTTTATATTCAGCAACGTTTTAGGCCCTGTTGTATCTTTGTTTAAACAGACCGAACTGTTCGACTCATAGGTCTGCAAGGGGCGAGCTGAAAGAAAATTACAAGAAGTGTATTGCTCCAGAACAAATAAGGGACTCAACCTGTGACGACCATGAAATATGATATTTACTGCAGCATATTTCTCCCAGACATTATGAGGGTGATGATGAATGAAATGGGACTCCGGACAGGGAGCCTTTTCAAGGTACAGATGCCTGATCCTGATGGCCTTCACGGCCAGCGGGGACACGCGGAAGCCCATTCTTCTATTCGCTGAAGATAGAGAGAAACTCACCTCTCGCCAACCTCTGGTGTCATGGCCCCATGAAGAAGAGGGGGCTCACCCCGAGGGAAATAGTTTATGATTTTGATGAAATACCTCCAACGGCTTCTCTTTTCCAATATAGCTTCCATTTTTATGTTTTGAGGGCACAAATGGCTGCATTGTTTATTTGCGATTCACCAGAGTGAATGAAGCTTTAATGGACTAATGTCATCAAAATAAAAGACTGTGAATCATCCACATCCACATTTTAAATTATATCTTGACACAGTCCTAAATCTGCGGTGGTCCCTGAGAGGCAACTTACAGTCCTCAACGCCAACAAAAAATGTCAGGGGGGAATTATGTCTGAACGTTTTACAGATAATTGCTATATTTAAAGGGTTCTTCCTTCGGTTTTATTAAAAAGCCATTAAAGCGGATATAGGAAGCAAAACATTGGCATTGAGGTTAATTTCCATGGGGATTTCAAAAGAATCTCGCTCAGCACCAGAGGTCATTCACTCATGTTGTAATTCCAGTTGGTAAAGGTCGGTGTAGACGGACTGACCCCCACCGCCAGAAAAAGTACAAATTAAGATCCATGGTATTGATAAACTATCACCTACAATACATACAACCCGTTGGGAGATTGTGACATGTTTTTTCAGACTGAAGTCTCTTTCACCGTCCACGAGGGATAGGAGGGTTTAATTATAGCAAACAATAGTGATAGCTGTGTGGCACCGATTTATCTACGCTGCTCAATCCTTTATTTCTAGGAAAATACTTTCAAACATGTAGCGCTATTGGGAGAGGGGCAAGAGAGTCATTCTCGCTTCATTCTTTCCTCATAATCTGTTCGTAAGAGATATACATTATTAACAATTATTGTGTGTGTGTGTTTTTTGCCATGGTAAAGATCACATTTCCTGTAAAACTTAATTCTTGACACAAAGGGATTTTTGCTTTTCCTAAATAAGATAAAACCCACTTGGATGAAACTATATGCAGCTCACAGTTCGGTTAGATAACGGATACGGGTTGGATGCACACTATATTATGATGAAGAAATATTTTTTTTGTGGGCTTATGTCCAAACTCGAAGGCAGATTGTAAATCATTTCATCATGAATTTCCAAAGGTTTTTAAGAGCCACACAACTGGGTTGAGAATCCCTGAGTTTATTGTACAGGCAATAGCACTCAGTCAGCATATTCATCTAAGGGACAAATTCACAGAATATATTATCCTGCAATTGCCAGTGCTTAACCTGTATAAAACAAAAAGAAAGTTTTAAGTTTGATGTCTTTGAATGCAGCTCTCATTAGAAATGTGAAACACATGTCATGTTTAAATGTTATACTGCTTCAGCTAAGTGAATAAATGTGTCTCCCATTTCTGTGTGCAAAGAGGTTTGTGTGCAGGTCTTAGTTGTCCTAAAAAAACATGTTTTTACAAGAAAACGTTATTTAAATGGGGCCAGGTGATGCGGTAGGGGAGACAGCTCCTGAAAAAAGCACCCTCCTTTCCCTCAAAGCTACCGTTCTCTCAGTTACACATAACTTTAGGCCTCAATCCAATATGAATTGGTGCGTTGTCAGGAAGGGGAATATTAGCAATGTAGACTGAAATGGGGAGTGGGGTGGAGGGGTTAGTACACCCCAAACTCTTCAAATACCAAAGGTCAGTCCACCTCTGCATCCGAAATGAACTCATGGCGCCAGACTTTCAAGTCACTCCAACGTAAAAACCTCGTTCAGCATTGGTGGACGAGCCTGCTATGTAGTGGGAAGAATGCGAGTCTGCCTAGGACGGGCAGAAGGGCAGGTAAACACCTCAACCATCCTGCCACCGCGTTGCTTCACTATTGGAAGAATATTGTGAAAGGGGATGAGTGGGGTCTTGCTTCCTGCATGCATGACTCTTGGAAATGAGTCAAAAATCTTGGTTTTTTAGTTTTGGATTTGGCTGAGTAAAAGTTTCCATCACGTCACTCAAATCCCAAATCCACCTCTGAGTCAGGCTGACATGCACCCTTCACAATGACAACATCGGCCGCAAGCAAACCTATAAATACCTATATATTTCCCAAATAATAAAGATCAGATGCTAAAAAGATGCAAACCAATGTGGGTGGGTTTGGCTGTTATATCATTAATATTTTTTAATTTCATTGAAACAGAATGAGAATGGGAATCACGGCATAGATGCAAAACGAAAGGAAAAGAGGGGGAAGAGACAAGAGGCTTCAGGAGAAATGTGGAAGAAATCTAACGAGAGACAGAGAGAGGGAGACCACTGGTGCCCTGCTTGTTATCTTAAATGATTGCATCTGTGGTTCATTGCTATTTAAGTGGTGTCCATACTCCATAATTTGACACTGATGAAGCCTAAAAAAGGATGTCCACCTGTGACCTCTCATCATGCATGAGGCCCTTAAGATGATGCCCTCAACTAAATAAGGCTACTTCATTTGATAGTCATCATAATCTCTTGCGCTCTCTCCCTCTCATATATATACTCATCTGTCATAGCAGTACATTTGGCCCCTTAGGACCCAAACACGTGTTTGCAAAAGCAACTTCATTACACTCTAGCTAGCACAGCAACACATACATCACAATAAATTCGAGCCACAGTCCCCAACACAACCACCCATGCAAAAAACAACACTGGCAGCATCCAGCAACTGTGACGTTTGGGGAGAGCTTTGCTTCTAAAGCTGGCTTGGCCCTATTACAAGGGAAGAAAAGAATCCTTGGGTCAGCTCTTTATGCTCTTTGGGGACAATCAGGGGAGAAAAAAAAGCAGATTGCTGGGGACAATTTGATCATCTGCTCCTGGGCATGGGCTCTCCATTACCCGACTAAAATAGTCTCTCCCCACAGGGCCTCGGGCCTCATTGAATAGGAAAGGTGGGGACGGTAATTATATCTTGGGCAAAGCCCAAAACGCTTCCCATTAGTCTGTTTCCAACACGTAGATACAGTATCCCCAATATGTCGCTCCCAGCTCCCACCCTGGGCCATGTTGACATGCTGTTGCTGTTGACTGTGTTCTAATTTATTAGCGCTTTAATTGTGTTGCCATGTTTTTTTTGGCTTGTTCTCACTCAAACATCTGGCCGTCCCCTTGTGTGCGGAAATAAAAATGCGGTGACAAAGGGATTCCTCGGTTTCCCCCCTATAGGATGCAGTGCATCTCGAACCGTGTATATACACAGACCTACACGTCGTCACATCGGTCATAAAAGAACGCAAAACAACTTCATGGAATGGGATCGTAAAGATGATCTTCTTTTACCAGCCATTTATTTCGTCTGAGTTCCGCTTAAAAAAAAGCAAACAGCAAAGCTGGTTTAAACTAGATGGCATCTCTACACCTAACAGGTTAAGAATGGCCAATGACCAGTTTCACCGCAGCTTGTCCGCAGTTGTCGCACAAAATCCTCGTTTGTGTTCCTAAGGCCCTCCTGGGGGTTCAAGTGCACCCATACACGCGCAGAGGCCAACATAACATGCATTTCCACACATGCTTTCACACATGCTGCTCCCCACTGAAAGACAGACAGATGCTTTCCCAGGGTGGTTGACCTGCAGCGGAAAAGGGTGTTGGGCTCAAACTCATGAGCTCAGCCAACCAGAAACATTGTCTTCTCAGGGCCGGGGTGCACGCTGGAACATTTGGTGGATTGGCCTTATTCATTTATTCAATTGGTTACCTTGTAGTCTCAGCATGAGGTTGGAATTTAATGCATAGAATATAAGAGCTCAGCCTGAAACTTGACCAGAGTAAGCTTACTTTTTTTTTTTTTCATACTCATGCCTTTTGCTTTGTTTTCTTTGGGAAAAAATCAATTTGAAAATATATTCCACTGCAAAGCTTAGCTAAGGGTGATTGAAAATAATGATTTGTGTTTAGTTTTTTACAAAAATCCTCACTTCTTTTTCTGAATTCTTCATGATAAGCTCAGCTAAGCAGCTGCTTCACCTGGACAGATGTGAAAGTGCCTTTAATGGTCTAAGTCTTTCCAAGAAAACAATTAAGTGCATTTTGTATTTCATATAACTTTTGAGTGATTTCCTGTATCTTTTAATTCATGTTGACTGTTTACATTTGTTTAATTATGTTCCCGCAACATGTTCAAATGCAATCATCGCATAGAGATGCTTATCCCATTGTTGTGAGAAATGTGGTGTTAAACCCCACAGAAATGACGCTCCAGCATAAGGTCAGTCAGGATGACTCTGCTCTTGCACATCATCACCCATAGTTTGTCCCTGACACATTTGCCCATCCCATATGATTGCCTCTCTGTTTTCAGTGCATTCGTGTTGCTACTACATCCACCTCCCCCATCTCCACTCAATTTTTGTAGATTAATCTGCTTCATCAGTTTATCACGCAATCAGCCGCGTTACCCACCAGCACAACCAGTGTCATGACTCCACGGGGTGCAATTGTTCTTGGTGTTCCTGAGGGCAGATGGCAGTCAATTCCAAAACTCCCCCCTGGAGTCCAAGCGACTCCATGAAGACGTTATCATGACATATCATCTGTTAATAATAAACAATTATCTTTTTCCTCCATCTGACTTGTCTCTCCCGATTTGAAATCGGTATCTTTTGGTGTATAATTGAATAACTTCCGAGTCTGCTCTTTGTCCCCAATAACCTGAAACGTCACATTCAATTTGAATGAGGAACATCAACTAAACGGCCGAACAGAGAAACACGGGAGTTACAGTACAGGTTTCAGTCCCTGATCTGTTGGCAGTAGAAGCATACTTAAGCCGAGACTGACAGCAACTGCACTGTAGAGAGATAAAACTCATCCAGTATTGATGAGTCGGGCTCTGCGCTGCTCCAACGCAGGGCGCCTGAATCATGAAATGGAGAAATATGCCCGAGCGGGACACAGGATGGTTCCATTCTGTGTCCCGCTCTTTTCCTCTTCCTCCACATTGCAATCAATTTCTTCCTCGCTTTCATTTCGCTTTTTTTTTTTTTTTTTCTATCCTTGAAATGAACTAAGCATCCTCCCAAGATAGGAAGCAGCTACCCCTCATTCAGTCACTTTCGCACTGTCTGCACGGAACACAGGAAAGACCCTCCCTCCTTCCACTCCCTCAACCATTTGCTTCGAGCCTGACAACCATCTGATGACTGTTCAACAGCGGAAGCTATCAATAATTGAGGCTGTGAACGCTTTGGGGATGTGTTTTTTTTTTTTTTTTTTTTTGCAGTGGAGATGACAGGATTCCTTCCTCCTTTCTTCTTCGCCAGCACAACTCAAAATTAATAAAATAAACGTGTTTATTGTCCTACTTTCATTTGACACCATTACAGTCAATACAATGTGTAAGATTCGTCATTGTGGAGGAACTGCAAAAGTGTTGGGGGGGCGTGTGTTCTGATCAAGTAAAGCCTGCTCCTTCCCTGTGCCGGCTCTCCCTCCAGAGGCAGGCAGTCGCCTTTCCGAGTAGTGTGGCTTCAATATGAATTCTGAATGAAGGATCTTACTCATCTGTGTGACTAGAATGTGAGATGGAGAAGAAGCGATGAAGAGACTTCCGTTTCCCTCCCTGACGGATGATTTGAAGTTTTGCGCCGCAACTCCAATTAAAGCTCACTTTGGCTCAGTCGGCCTGTGTACCTGTTTAACTCCATGCGTAGTTCTGTTCACATCTGTTTAGTTTTTCAAGTAGCATCTGCATGTGTTCGCTCGCGGAGGCCCGTGAGTAAGTGTGCGCGCTGCAGATGTAAATGCTACAGCAGGTGTTCTTGTGGTCGGTGTGCATTATTCAGGCTCAGTGGGCAGGTGCGGCGTGTGACACCATCGCTCAGGACTTTTTTTTTTTTTTGCCCTGCTGCGCTTTAACGACACTGATGCTCTTAAGTTATCCAAACGTGGTTATTAAGTGTCGTGCTTTCTTTTCTTTTTTTTTTTTTACACATACTCTCTTCTCTGCCAGCATGGGGAACCATTTTGCAGGAACGCGCATGAAAAATAATAACAATAAGTTTGAGAAGCGTGTTGGGTGAGTCATTCGCTGTGATCATTAAGGCAAGATAAAAAAAAAAATGTAAAAAGTCGAAGAGATTCAATGGCACCACCGAATGATTGTTGAAGTCTGTTTAGTTTTGCTAAAAGGTCCCAAAATAAATCTGTAGGCTCTGGGTCCCTCAGTACTATGATCAAGGGAGGAAACTCACAATAACGCCTGGTCTGTCTTTTGTTGGGGTTACTATGGCAACTAGGAGCAGGCAGATGAATGACAGGTAGTAACTGCACAGACGGCATGCGGGGTGAGAGTGTGCGCTTGTGTGTGTCCGCAGGTGTGGATGTGTTTTGGGATCACGTTTCAAAAAACGGAGCAACACAGGAAAGCTTTTACTGAGCCAGTCTCAGCTGGGGGCAGATTTGCACATACACTTAAGTTTTAATACCACAGTAAATGAAAGTCTTTCAATCATTTCCCCTGAAAGAATTCACAATGGCATCGGGCGTGACTACTGATGGCAGCTTTTGTTAAAAATCTCAAGGTGTGAATTCCATGAAGTATTATACCTTCAAAAGATGAGAGTAGATACCATTTGTTCTTGATTAATATGAGCAGACAGGGTTTCAACAGGCATTATAAATGATAATATTGTCATGCATCAGTGACATAAGATTGCAGTGGTTTTGGATCATTACGGGGTTGCTAAGGTGCAGTGGTGCCCCAATCACTCTACGTAAGAGGAGATATGCAATCAGAAAATGAATACTTTATTTCATGCTAGATTTAAGCAGGCTGTTCAGCTCATTTCATAAGGATGTGCACAATTGCATCTGCTCTCTGGGCTTTGACTTTTGCTTAATTCTTAAGATTCATTGTTGCTCAGTCAATCAAAACGCAATCATCCGCATGCAGAGCCAACAAACAGGCCAAAGCAGGGGCCATCGGTAGACATTATTACTTTCAACACCTGGTTTATTTCCCATAACACACGTAACAATAATACATTGTTGAGAGTGGATTTGATATAGATTTTTATATGTTCCCTTCATCAGATTTCTTTTGTGTTTGTGACTACCAGAAATAACCCTGCTATGCAATGCAATAAACAAGACTGTCAGCGACGGTTACCTTCAGAAAAGTACATTAAAGGGAAAGGTGCACAAGAGCAGCGTGACAGAGAACGCATGTTCATTATCATAATGACGTTGCGCACAAAATGTCACCATTCTGTGGCAAACTGAAGCTCCCGCTTTTTTTTTATACGGTGTGTCTTTCCATTCCGTTTCTTCTCAGTTCTGACACCATCGCAGATGATAGCAGCGTGAAAACTGAGCAGTAAGCAGGTTTTTGATGGAAATTATTTTGTATTTCATTTGTCACACTGAAAGAAAAGAACCACATTAAATTGAATACAGCACACACCTGAGATGGATTCAACTCGTGAGATAAATATCCTCTTTTTCATTTCACAAAGGGTGTCAGTAGGGGCAGTTATGCTGAGGAAACACGCGTCTCATTTTGGACCCTGCAGTGTCGGACCTCACTGTTTGTTGAGGAGTCATGCAGCGCTTTGGGCCGTGGCAGCTCACATGACAAGTCCACACCACTGGAGCCCTGAACTTGATCGGAGTGGCTGAACGCGACCTGGAGAATGTGACCTTTGCACGGGTCCGCAGGGGGGGTAGAGAGCACAGATCTGTGCTTGCTCAACGCAAAGGCGATGACTAGTCTATTTACCCAGTCACATCAGAATCAGAATTCCTTATGAAGCACTTTTCTAATATGTTGTGTTGTCATGCAGGGACCAGTGAATGTGGAAGGCAAAACAAAGTGGAAGGTTTTTTTTTCTTCTTTTTTTTCTGCCGTCTTTATGATCGGAGCAGACAAAAAGCTACCTAGGGAGGAGGCCAGGATGGATGGTTCTAACATGCTCGGGTCCCTCGGCCGGAAAGCTGGTGGCTGTGTGCCGTGTGAGGCCAAAGGTCATGTTGTTGTTCAACGCATGTAACATGTTCAAATAAATAGCAAAATCCAATCAAAGCTCCATTAGTTTCATGTTTTTGGGATTCTTTGCTCTTTAGAAGTTGGAGAAGGTTTTGGCACCAGTTTGGAGGGAGACATTACAATATTTCCAAAGTTGTATTATTTACATATGTGATCTCAAGAGGCCAGACAGAGGCAGCAGCCACTGCGGTTCAACTATATTGTCAGTAAATACTGTTTATTTGCTGCTGTACGTGCAGAGTTAGTGCGATATTCAACGACAGAAAAGGGATGGTCATTAAACTTTGTTTTGAACAATCACTCATAATTAAACCTTTTTTGGTTAAATATATGCTCAACAAAGAAGGTACAAATGGTTAATACGGTTATTTTTTTAACAAAACTCTCATTTGAAAAGCCCTTCATAGGAAAAGGGAAATTCTTACAGCTGTTAATCCATTTACAAGTCAGCGGCAAGTTTCACGTGGTTGTCACTCCAATTGGGTGCACTGCCACATTATTTAAGGGCTTCAAGTGGTTTTGAGTGACACCAGAGATGATGCAATGCTCTTGTTTCTCTGCTCAGTGTCAGGCGGTGGCATCCTCACATCCACAAAGCACATTTTGCAATGCATCGCTCCATCAATGCTATCTACACTGATGGAAAGAGTGCCAAAAAGGATAAGGTCATACTTCAAGACAAATTGTTGCACTCGATCAACATGAGAAAACAACTTCCAAGCGTGCATCTGTGCACATGGGGGGGGGGGCTCCTAATCCTCCTCTCTCTCCCCCACAGGGAGCGCTTTCCGGGCTGCTGCGCTCTCACTCCAAGGGATAAAGAGATGAAATGTATCGGGGGAGGGTTAGTATTGCAGACAGTGCAGAGTCAGGATATCATCCTGTTACTGCAGCAAGCAAAATAACTTTCTGCTGACAAAAACTATCACCTCTTCCACTCATAAAACCCACCCCGCCCTGCCACAAGGTCACAAAACGCTCTCCCTCCCTTTCTGTCCTCATGACTAGATTGACCAATGCCACAGCTCCGGTCCGTATCCTTATGAAAGGTTGATTTATTTCTCTTTGAGGCTCAAGTCATTGCGCCAATGTCAACTTAATAAGTATTGCACCCTGTCAAAGTGACAGGGCTATGGTTTGCACTGATGGGGAATTTGCCCTATGGCATTTTGGGCTTGGAGTGGCTTGAGTAGGTTTGTTAGTGCTCTTTTCTACACTTGCGCTATATCCTGGGAAAGGCAATTGCATTCAATTCCCAGAAAGAACAAAAGTCGGACTGCGCTTGGAAAGCAGCCGAGGGCATGTGTGAGACACAGCGTGGTCAGTGGCTGAATGCAATGAAATAACCTTTGCTGTTGCTCCAGTGCTCTGTCAACCTTGAGAAGTGTGTGCGGACGATCTGTGTTAAAATCACTTGCGTCATTGTCTTTCCCCGGGTAAACGCCACAACCCCCTTCTTAGCTGTCAGAGGAGATCGAGGTTCCAAGTCACTTCAGGTCATTATAAGTCATTCATTAAGATACAATGAGCAAGGCAACCATGCAACTTATCTCATTATGATTCATTATCTTCCTCTGCAAAACATTATAATTCTGGGTGATTGCATATGCATGACTGCATTTACATTTAACTACTTAAAAATGTGTTGAAAGTTATGATGGGTTGCATCTCTGATTCAGTAAAAATGTTTTGTACAGACGCAAGAATATTTGTGGTAAATCTTTCATATTGATCTAATTTCTGAAATTATAATTTATCTTACAAACCCAGAGAAACAAAATGTGCCTGTGGATAGAAGTTCCAAAAGAGACACCAAAGTTCTTGTATTTTATTCAATTCATATCAAGAAAAGTACACTTTTAAAAATAATAATGGACTTACACATATACTTCTGAAGATAATAATTTAATCATATGGGGTGTAGGGTTTGCCAGTTTTAACATCTGGTCCAGAGGATATACATAATCAAAGCAATTCTAAAAAGTTGCTTTAGCTACCCGAACCTAGCGAGGTTGAATGTTTTTTTTACTGTTGTTATAAACGAGTTGAGATGTTTAACTTGAATAAAAACGTAATGTATTACAGCACCACAAATAGTCTTTGAATAGAAAGCACACCGTGAGTGTGTTCTATCACTGGTTGTTTTTTGCCTTTTAAGACTTAATCAGTCTGAAAAGTGAGAAGAAGCCCATTTTTACTGTCACGGGTTGGTTCTCCTTCCTGTTTTATTTTGCAGTTTCATGGCTCTTGTGTCCCTGGGTAACTTCACTTCCTGCCTTGTCGTGTGATTGCCTGATTGTTTCCACCTGTGTCCAATCACCTGCACCTCCCTAGTGTATTTAAGCCCTGTGTGCCAGTTGTCGCGTCATTGTTGAGTGTCCGTCGTCGTTTGTGCACGTCCTTTGGCTTTTGTTTACGAATAGAGAGCACCTTTGGAAGATCCTGCATTTGAGTCCTGCCTTCAGCCTGCACCACCACCGCTCCCTGACATTTACTTGGTGACTTTCCCATAAAAGTCCAAATTAGTCAGTAGTATGTCTCATCGTCTTAACTGCAGAAAAAGGCTAGATGCATGTCAAAAAATGTCACGATGAGGAACTAAAATAAACTGTCAGAGAAAATGACTGACCTCTGTCAGAAACCCACTCTGAGCCCAACAAGCAAATCCAAAACAGAATTCTTAAAGTAAGCCCTTAAGTAACATGTGAGATATTTTTTAAAATTCATTTTCAATGTTCAGAACATTCATCATATCAGTGTGCTATCATCCATTTCCTTCCGCATTGCAATCTTTTGTGTCACTCCTTTTTCATTGCCTCTATCCGTGCCTGGTTTCTCTCCTCTCCAACAGCTACTCAGAGCTCTGCACTAATGGCTTTTTTAGAAGAGTGAAAAGGGACATTGTGGCTTGTACTACAATGCAGTTTGAAAAGTACTAATAAATCCCCTGGCTAGGGTTGTTTATAATGTCCCTCTGATGCAACTTTGGTAATGGGACAATTTTGTAGTGCATGTTTTCAATCTTCCAGTTCGCCTTCTTTTCAATCCTGATTCCTACTCTCTGCTAATTTACCCGTCTAAAATCTAATGGAGTATGCCAGTACAGCGAGCAACATTACTTTTCTGCTTGCCAATTGTGGCAGATGTATAATGATCCCCCCTTGAAGGTAAATTGTCTATTTTTCATAACAGGGAGACGCCCTGAGCACGGCAGGATGTGCAGCACCCATTGTTTCAGAGATACAGAAACAATAAGCTTTTGTGGCAGAACAACAACAAAAAAATTGCCGGGGCGTACAAAGACGTATTCTCTGTCTTTGTCACTGGCAATTTACTGCCATGTCATTGGCGAATCAATGGTAACAATGTGACCCTGCAAAGTCTGCGATGGAGCTGTTAAGATGACAGCCGGTGACATAATGGCCTTTGGGGTTAAACAGAAAATAGCATTCAAAGAATCGAGACGTCTCGATCCATATGCATAGCGTTGCACGACATCCAGTTGAAAGAATCCGTTTTTTGTCTAGCATTTTCAGTAACCTTTTAATCTGCCTCTGTTATGATGTATTTTTTAATATTCATAGAAATCAGTGTCAGCCATTTGGAGGGTTGAAAACAAATGTTTGGAGACAACCCGAAACACACGCAATGTATCGGGTGGACTACAAATAAATTAAGGGCATTAATCACAGAGGACAAAAAGGACACCTGGTCATTTACGGAGTCTGTTGTAATCGCGGTCAACATCCGGAAGCCTGCTGGTTCCTCTTCAAGGTCACCGTGCTCCTTGAGCTGACATTGTTCATTTTGTCCTCTCGGTGAGGCTGATCAACTCGGGCTGTCCATAATTCTTAAAATAGATGGCTGCACCTCTTTGTGTGGTGTATGTTTGAACTGGGTGCTAGCAAGAAAACACGCTTTCTGATATGGTTTGACAATCTCTACCCTTTTCTAATATGACAGATTTATTGAAATAGCACTGCCAACTTTTATGGCATGCATTATCAAAGCTAATCCAATCACGTCCATGTCTGGAATTTTGGATAATTTACAGCCAGCCATCAAAAGACAGAAACTCATGTTATCTATGGCCAGCCCAAATGCGCGGCATAAATATATAAATGTGATTTATATTTATTTTCTGATTTTAACTGCTGCAGACACAGTGTTAGTGAGATATTCAAGGGCACCCGATAGTCATTACAGCACCATCAAACTCTGAGTCATAGCGCAACACCTAATGGCTTATTAAAGGAGCGTATGCTAAATTAAACATTATTGCATCAATAAATGTTGCATGACATTAACCTGACAGTGCTTCATAAATATTGTGCATTTTTTCACTAACCCTTCCTTTGCCCCCCACTTCCTCTGTTAGCTTCACTCCTACATGCACATGAGCATCCATTAATAACACAGAGCATGTTTGATGCATGTTTTTCCTCATGCAGCGGAATAACATGTTTATATATATATATATATAATATTTTAATGAGGAAACACTTTTTGAAACATTGCTCACCTTCAACAGATGGATGCTCTCGTCAGCCAATTTCAACAAACATTGTTTTCACACAAAACCTTTTAATTCATGTACTCCACTCCATGTTTTACACACATTCCACTGAGGGTTTGACTAACAGGTGGTGGAGGGATTACCGGTGGACGTGATTGGAGCTAAAGATGGTCTCTTTTGAAGGTAAAAAAATATAAATAAAACTTAACGCTACTCCGGATCACAGTTTGATATGAAACCATTGCAATGACAACAAAATCTTAGAGGGTACACTTCTTTCTCCTGCATCATGTCACCACTAGAGAAACTTGTTAGTCAATGTTTACTTTGAGCCTGAAGAGACCCTCTCAGTAAATTTCCTATCCACTTATTTCCTATCTGGCGTTGTCCGGGGGGCCTGCCTGTGGCTCCTCATCTTTAAGTAGATGAACTAGAAAAATCATTTAATGCTTTATTCACGATAAAAAAAAAATGTCATTTACATTTCATTTATTTTTTACTTATAGGAGACTCCCAGAGCAGCTTGATTTGCCCTCATTTTCCTCTGCAGAATAAAACTGTCAAATAAGTGGTGCCTTGACAGCTGCTCAGACTTTCATCTAGTACCCCGAAGCCCTGCTACCACTCTAACTGACTTTTGAGCGAAGGCCAGAAACATTCGCCAGTATGGGGACAAGCAAGCCACCAGCGCTCATCATGCAGAGACATCCATGTGCTTGTGTGGCCATGGCAGTCCTCCTGCCCCCATGGTGTGTGTGTGTGTGAGCTCAGGTCACAACGGTTGTCCTGTGAGCTGTGACTCCACTGCAGTCGTCAGTGTCAAAACATCCTGTCCACTCAAATCGGTCAGACGCTCATTGACCAGTTGGCTTGGAAGCGAGGGGCATTTCTTCACTTAATTGCTCCATCATGCAAAGTGTATAAAAAGCAAACCGACACAGGCAGTGTCACTTTGCAAGAACTGTGAAACTGTAGGAATGAAAGGCTCGAAAACAAAGGTCCAAAGGGATGGGAGAATAATACAGTACTGAATTATTGTTTCACTAAGTTTTAGCTCCTTCACTGACATCCCGTGATGAAATCCAGCTATTAGCATTAAAATGATATTGCAATAGCTCCCAAGAGGAGGTTCAGTAAAGATGATGGGAATGCAGGCAAGGCTGAGGTACAGCAGAGCAGCCCTGAAGTGCCCTTAATCACAGAAAAGATCAACCTCAAGTGTATCGCTGCTTTTGTTAAAGAGCTATAAATTGACGTTGGCTGACTGGAAAGTCTTAGAATACAGTACATTCACAAGAACCACCTGATGAGTTGCCTGCAGTATCTAAACTCTATATTCCACTAAATAATACCCACTGACACGGGTATTGTGTTTTGTACTACGCATGTACAACTTGTGAGTGTTTTGAATTTGTATTCCCCTACACTATCTTCTACATCAGCAGGATTACGGTCTTTGTGGCTATTATGGGAAGTACAACTTTAAAATATTTTAAAAAGTGTTTTTGTGTGTATTTCGGATTGTGACGCTTGCTTTAAGGAATTATATGGCTAATGGTTCTGAAATGTTAACAGTGAAGCTTATTTTTGAATGGCCATGTAGTAATAACTGCACACATACATACATGTGCTTTGATGCTGCTAGTTGCCGTTGACAACCAACATACGTTAGACACATTTGGGTAATGCGTGTATGGTTAAGTGTGTTTTTACACGAGAGAAAGAAAATAACTCAGGCCTGTTTCCCCGACATCAAATGTTCCTTTTTTATTTTATCAGGGACTCTATTCCTTCCTATCTTTGTCGCTACGGTAGGTGATACTGTGACATTGTATCGTGATTAACAGATGTTCTAGATCAAACTTATCAGCTAAATGCATCACACTGTATAGAACAGCTTTAATCTCTTCGCATCTTAATCCAATTAACTTTACAAAACACAAAGTTAAGTATGAGTAATATATGCTTTGCTGAAGATAACAGAATATTGGCATAATATGTTACGGTCATGGGGCATTGTTTGGTATATTAATGACAAAAGTGGATGTAATTGCTGCTGTGGTTTTTATAGAATGATAATAACTGTAATGTATTTCACTTACATTCAGACAGTTGCTAATCTAAGAGTTTTTTGTTTGATCATTTAAATAATGTTTTTTCTTTGTCACATTTTTTTGCCCCCCCGAAGTACACCGTGTCCATGAAGATTAATTTATTACAATATCCCCAAGAAGCCTGCACCACTACCAACTGCAATATTCCTAAAAATGGTTATATTCGGGCGTAACCTACAGCGATATATTAGCATGCATGTTTATTCTTTTTAGAGCCCAGAGCTTTTTTATTGCACGAACATTAAGCCTGATCTTAAGATCAGGTTAGACCTTAAGCTGAGTGGTTGGGCAAAGAGGGAGAGTAGAGCTTGCTTTGTTTATTCAGAGCCTCGAGAGCTCCCCTTTTTCCAGTGTTTGTGCCCTTTTCCCCTCAACTCCTTTTAATGAGCTCATTTGCTAATTCCAAAAAAGGCAAGATGAAGCGATAAACGGATGTTATTGTTTTTCTCCTTACTGATAACTATTCTTTTGTCCCACCCATTTAACTCGATATAGTCCGCACCTTCTTCACTTCACTCTGGGCCAAAATACAATACCATGGAGAGATGATGGTGTTGCAGTCCCATATGTGTCTTGGAGTACATTGAATCACATAGAAAATGTTTTTATAAGGAATGCTGGTAAAAGAGAACTAGTAGATATTAAGTTTTAATGGAAGACAGTTGTTCTCGCCTGTAAAATAGTGAAAAGGTTGGCCGCAATGCCTTCGCCTAAATACTTTTTTTATGTGGCAATGACAGTTCTGTCCGTGATGTTAAAGCTGTGACGGTTTGCAGCAATCGCCTCCGCCCTTCATTTTAAAACTAGGAACCACAGAGTTGCGAAGCTAGGAGACTGCTTAAGTGCAGAAGACACGGACTGTGTTGCTCTGGCCTCTGTCTCTTTCCATGTCAACGCAGGAGCATCCGAGGCAGCAGAGGCGCGACGCGACAGAGGACTTTTCAGACGCAGCTCGTGCTTGAGGGACTTCACGCAGAGAAGCATCCAGAGGCACCAGATTGATTGGCGTTGTTTGTTTTTGCGCTGGCTTGCACTCAGACCCCCCCCGTGTGTCGTGCCAGCCAGCTGTGCAGCTACAACTACCACAGCAGTAAAATATGCAATCATCAGCCATATCCCCCCCCCGCCCCCCCGCCAAGCCCTCATTTGATGGTAGCCTTTTAATGAGGAACAAGCCGGACGGCTTACAACCGACGCGTCCTTGCCGCTAACCTTTATGCAGAATAGCTGAACTCGTGACTTGCAGTGTGACTTGGCGACGAAAAAAAGGCACAAGGCATTCTGGGATGGGTTCTTGAGGAGTGTTGAAACGCCAAAGGGGTTTGGTCTCACGGGGACAGAAGGCGCAGCAGGTGCAGGAATCAAACCTTTTGACCAGTCAGCACACTTGTCGTCCCGCCTTCATCGCTGTCAACCTTTTCTTCTGGCTTTCTCTTCTGCATATCTCTGTCTCTGTGCTGCTTCACACATGACTTTGAGACCCTCATTTTGCATTCTGCAGATAAACGGGTTGAGTGATAAGGCCAGATTGCCACCTATTGGAAATAAGCGGTCATAGTCAAGGTGACATAATCCCTAATGAACTTGAGGCCACTTCAAGGCATCGGTGATGCTGAATGTATATTTTTGTATAAAAGTTTTTTTTTTTAGAATACTCTGTCACTGAAACCATACACACACAACATAAATTAGCATAACAAATACTTTTTATCCAAACTGTCTTTTGGTTTACGAGCAAAACAGAAACGAGGCATTGCTCACAACTCTGCGTTGCTTTCAAGCAGCCTAAACTAAATGTCATTGTTTTTCCGTATTGGGATTGTGCTCCGCAACAGCTCTCTCATCTCTTCTCACACTTTGACAAAGTATATAAATAAATAACTTAACAGCTCTCCATTTAAGCGTCCCATTTCTCTTGGGGCCCTCGAACTAATCTGAGGCCTTGGTGGATTTTTCTACCCCGGAGAAGTGTGTCATTGGACTCTCATTTGAATAATATTACAGGGGATAAAGAAGTGCCATTATGAGCAAATTGCACACTACAATCAAATCACGACATTGCAGGAGACCACAGTTGGCACAGCACCGCCTGGACTTATTTAGCAGGCCTTTTCAGTCGGCTCTTCTGCAACCTGCTAAGCTGGTCCGTCCCACAAATCTTCATTTTGACACGTGGGTGTGTTTTGCCGTATATGACCAAAACAGTCTAAATCCAACACAATGACACCTAGTTCCCCCATTTTCTGTCTTTTAAGCCTCTCACCAAATAATTGACTACAAATTGCCACGGAGTATTCATTTACCACAGATCTGACAGTGCATGTGGCACAACAAACTATTCTTTACCTTTTAACAGTTTTTTGTTTGACAACTTAAATAATCAATACATAATGTATTGTGCTATAACATTTGGTGTTTCCCAGGTTAATTGACGTGTTAAGTGCTCAGGTAAAAGATCAGGGTACATTTCCACAACCACTAGATGGCTAATACAGGAAATGTGCATAAGCTGCCCTCTTCCAAATAGCTTCAAATCTGACATGAAGCTAAATTGCTGTAAAATGATCCCCAGAGTACTGCCACACTTTCAGAAATGTAGTCCGTAGAAAAGAGGCTGAAAGCAAAATTGAAAGAGGAATTAATGTCAAGGATACTGGCTGCACGCGCATGAAACAATCAAACCACATGGCAGTACGAAGCACAGATAAACCACTTTGAGATGCCACTAAGAGCTTGAGCCTCTCATCTCACCAAACCATACACCAAACTGGAATTAACAGTTATTAGTGTGATTGCATCTGAATGTGCAAGTGACACAGGCTCTTTCGGTTCTTAGAAAAAAGAATTAACACTCTGCTGGCCATAGGCACTGCGGTTAATGTATTCTATTGTGATATGATTATTTCTTATTTTATTATTCACAAGTTGAAGTCATCTTTAATACTTCCAGAGACATTTGTGAGGCAACGTTTTCGTATTCATCCGCGAATAGACATGCGAGAAAGTAGCATGTAGGATTTCATTTAGACTTTAATAGTTACAAATGAAACTTCAAACTATTCAAGACAGCCCTTACAGATGCAATTCAATAACAATTCATGAATATCTTGTGAGTCTGAACTATTTCAAGTCCAGGGTATGGGGATCAGGCAAAGAATTAAAACACCAAGCTAAATGCACCACTTTGAGGAGGTGGAGGTTTCACCCAGTTGGACCACACTATATATCTAGATACAGAATCAGGGTTAAAAAATAAATTAACATAAAAACATAAGCCTCTATTTACATGGCACTCAGTCATGACTTTAGTGTTAAGCTGACAATTCCACTGTGTGCCACAAATAATGTGTCTGTCAAACAACTACCTGCTCAACATCACAATGCTAGTAATGTCATTGAGAATGTTGGAACGGTTACTCTTGTCTTGTTATGTTCTTGCCATTAGTTCTGCCATATCGTTGGTGCCGCGAGATGTGGTTGCTAGGCGATGTGTGCAGAATCTGCGATGCCTCCGTGTGAGAGGTGGGAGGTGGGATCCTGCCTTCATTAAAGTTTCTACCGTGGTCGCTCACTAGAGGCGCGTCTCTTTGGTATTTAATGGTAAATAGAGGTAAAACTGGCATCCGGGGTGGCCTGTGGGAAATTGGTGTCACTCTCTGAAATTAGCTGTTGCTTTGTGAATCTGAATAGAATCATTTGTGGTTGATCACTGCTGCCAGTAGGTTGGTTCCTTGCATAATTCTCTCCCATTTTTAAGAACCAACGTCACAGTCATTTGACATTTTTGGGTCACGTCTTGCTGCCGGGGCATTTTTTGGGTTCAGTGGTAAATTGATACATGAACACGCCATGTTCCCATTCACGACATAATAGCATCATGGTGCCTTGGCTGTAATGATGGAGCAATGTTTTGAATTTCAGCATTACATTTTGAAAGTAATATATCACAATGCCCCTGGGCAGTGTCACCTCTCTTACTCTCTTTGTCTGAAATGCACAGATCAGTGAAGCCAGTGACGTCTGTATTTTCAAAAGAAAAAATGCAGACTAGACCACTCATCGGGCTCCATGCAAATCTCATGTGTTTTTTTTACTTTGCAGACCCCCTCATTGACTTTATGTCTGATGCTTGACAAGTGACAAGTCAAGAACCTCTATCAGACCACCAGGGAAAAAGTGAGAAATGTATTAAATATATTATAGTGTAATACATTCCAATGCATGCTGCTGGCTATTCTGCAGACTGCGGGGTGTCTCTCCCCGTCCTATTAGGCCGTGTACAGTGGGCTCAGTTGGAGTAGGGTTCCCATGGTTAGATTAACTCACCCTGGGTTGTGCCAAGAAAACTTTTAAATGTTTTGTCGACAATCTTTGTATTAAATCTGTTGACTTTTTATATGAACTTCTATATATTTAAATTGATTTGATGAAGCTTTGAAGATTTTTTTAATCTTGTTCAACCCAAATATACAATGAGCTTGTGAAAATATGAATCTTTAATCTTTCATATGACTTTGGGGGGATTTCATCCTCACTGCAAAAAACACCAAGCTTTACAAATACGAATGAGCACCAACGACATTATTACACTGCACAAATGAGCCCATATGTCTTTTCAGTGACTTTTGGACATTATGCAAGCTGCTTTAATTGGAAAGTAGCCCATTCAGGAACACAACACAGGGGCTCCACATATACACACACGCACACATGGGAAAACTTTCTTCCTGTTATGCAGTAACAGTAACAGTGTGGTGAAATTCACCACATATATTCAGATATTTTCAGGAAACATGATGTACCGATGCAATGTTGTAAATTGGGCAGAAAAAGCAAGTGGTCATAGACTGAAGAGGGAAGGTCAATGTGTCTGCGAATTGCATCTTTCTGTCTCCACTGCGGCTCGTAATCAACTTGGCAATGGAATAGATCTTTGGAATGAAAAAAAAGTACAGTAAAAGCTTTTTTTTTTTTCAAGGGTCAGAAAAAAACAGACCTTAACACAGTGAGTTGCTGTGTATGTCATTTTAAATCAGAGTTGTGTGTCCTGGACTACAAACTGCACTATGTGGACTGCATACTCCAGGTTATCTAATGGGGGCTTGTGAAGTCATCCTGACTAATACGTGAATACTCTGTATTTTGGCCAACTCATTTCCTAGAGCATGCTGAGGATGTAATGGCTTCAGGACTGTGAACTCATGTCTTCATTGAAACATGTGCCAAATAAGAACCAATACCAAAAGGCTGCTGCTGAGGCCTTAGACACATGATAACTAAGGTGGGGATGACGTAAGTAACTGTTGAAGTGCAATGTGCACCAAGGGATGACAACGTATTGTCAGTTTTTAATATGAATTTAAAATTAAATTATTTTGCAGGGTGAATGATCAGCACATTCATTTGATGGCTTCAGATCTGGTCTGTTATTTAAAATCATTAGAATATTGACTTCATAAAAGAATCTCTGTTCCAGTGATCATGAATACGGCAGCGTCTTACTCAGTCAGGAAGCCCACACTCTTGCAGGCCTATGCCTGTAGTTTGTTTATCATTCCTCTGTCAATCACTCCTCACGTATGCTCATTCATTATTTCCTTGCTGTCTTGTATTGATTTGGGCTGTCAATCATGACAGCAGCCGTATAGATCAGCTGGTCTTCTTTATCCAATAAGCACAACAAAACAATTACATCGTTAGCCTAACATCTTGCAGCTGTCTCTTTCCTATATGACGGTCTCCCTGGCCTTGAAGACTTTATCATCACATATCATCTGTTAATAATAAAACAATCATATTTTCTTTATCTGACTTGTCTCTCCTGATTGAACGGTTATTGCACTGAAGCTCTTTTTTTCTTCCCCAAATCCTCCAAAGTATTACATTAGTTGATTTCTTTTCCACTTTCACCTCATTGCAAAACTGAAAAAGAAATTGCTCAAATGTACAGAAAGAATCTTGTGCATCTATAGGAATCTAGTCAAAAAACAGTGGTTGGACAAGAAAAAGAAACCGTTAGTTTCAGTGCTCTTATTCACCCAAAGTGATCTGTTCTGCTTTGTTTCATTGGTCAATTATTTTCCAATCACTTCCTGGGAAACACAATGTAATCTGGTGATAATTAAAAAGAAAATATTGTGTGTTGACCGAGGGTTTTTACCTTGAAAGCGATGCACCATTTAGTCCCAAAACAGTTTGAATATACAAATGCATTACGCTATGTTAGCAAGTGAAGGTGGACCTATTGAATGCTGCCTCTACTATTGAATTGATCTTTTTATTAGAGCCAATGAGATATTTTTACAACAGGAATTCCTATTAGGGTAAGCGGTGAATTGAACAGGGGGGAGCAGGTGTGCTTGACGAGCTGACTGCAGACAGGTGAGTATGATGAGTAGAGACAGGGAGAGGGGAACGAAGGTCACAAAAGTATCCGAGTTTGATTGACATTTGAAATAGAACTGCTAATCAGTCCTTTACAAGCCAATGAGGCTGCCCTGTAGTTGCTAAACCACCTCTCTAGTACACTTTAACAACATGTGTGCACCTTACGCCAAAGGCTGCTTAAAGTGATACGTTTTCCTTTTGGCGGCTGTGTCGATGGAGGCCGTCATTTTTGACATCCACAAAGTGGGTTGAGTTGAGATAATAAAAGATCTTCAACCCGCCGGAGGTATACAAGTTCAAACAGGGAGCTGGGCGACGCCGGACCCGTGTCTAATAAAGTGGCTGCCAAGCGTCATTTCAAATCTGCTTCCTCGATGCGTCTTTATCAGGTGAATCGACTGGGGCAGTGCTGTTTTTACTTCACACACAAGTGGCAGCGGCCTCTAAGTACTTGTTAAGAATTATCGCAAGTCGCGCAGCTCTATCTCTTGTCAGATCTATAAATAGTACCTCCTGACAAATTGAGCTCGCGCTTATCAGAAAATTGAGATTTCACAGCTTTGAGGGTGAGATGTGAAGTGACACATCAAAGGGCTTTTTTCCGCTGGGTTGGGCTGGGCGAGGGTCTGATGGCAAATGTGGAGGTATATCTCTCACGGAAAAAAGGAGAGCCAGCTGAATATAGAGCTTGACATTCACCACCTGCCATCAGCTGTTGACAGGTGACTGTAGAAGAAATGGGAAAAGTTGTCAAGAGGGTGTGACGAAGGAGGGAAAAAGTTGTTGTAGAGCATGAATTACAATGCATTCATTTTCTAATGTGGAACCCAAATGAGATCAGCTGCACTGATCGAAAACAAATCATACAATTTGGAATGTTTTTTCTCTTTTTTTGATTCATTTTGGGGATGGCCATTGCCTTTGCAGAGTAACTAAGCTATCTTACAGAGGGTCAAACCTACCTGGAATTCGCACATGGTTTGTTACAAAAAACAATTTTAAGAACCGTCAAATGACGGCTCTTCGAATTGTTTTGTGTAAGAAAAAAGCACTTTCAAAGGGATCCATGTCAGATGATTGGATAAAGCCTATGTATACCTAACTATGACTACTCGAGACAGAATAACAGACAATTGTGTATTTAAACCAATGGGGGACATAACAGTGGCTCAGTCCACTTCCTTAATATAATCTATGGAGAAACCCCATCGGAAAAAAAGGATTTATAAAAAATATATTTTGTAGTACCATGAAAGGATTAGAATTTATCTTTTGCGCAACTTGAATCGCAATCCGATTCTGACTTAATCATTGAACAAAATGTTCTCTTATTGTGATATGCGTCCAGATGTAGCCAGCAAATATTTTTCAAAACCTGTGTTGGTCTGATTAACAACTTCAGACGCAAGAACGTATGTTGGATTGAGAGATGACATAGAATCCAAAAGTTTAAAAGTGCCGACTGTGGGTGAGTGGGGAGCGCGGGCCGTCCTCCAATCAAAGGGTTGGTGGTCTGATCCCAGGCCCGGCTAACCCGCATGTTGATGTGTCCTTGGGCAAGACACTTAACCCCAGCATTGCTCCTCTAGCTGTGACTACAGTGTGTGAATGTTAGTTACTGATGGGCAGGTGCCACTGTGTATGGTAGGTCCTGTCATCAGTGTGTGAATGATGTCATTCAACTATTCATCGTCTGCTCAATGCTACACGGAGAACCAAATCAGAACCATCACAGAAAACCAAACATTTGTTCATCTTATATATAATTGCAGAATCTATAGAGGCTGAAATTAACTAGGTTTTTGTAGTGGGTGGGTGGTTTTGTGACGCTTGCGTCTAACAAAGAACTGTTCTATAATATGGATAATTCCTGTTATCTTCTGGTGCAAACGACAGATAACAGCCCAGTCTATACCTGTGTCAAAAGAGGTCCTGTCTATCTCTGCTCTTCTCTATTCACAGAGGCCAATGGCTATAGCCTCTCTCTGCTGATAGTGTAACAATCTTCAGCTTTCATCTCTTTCGTCTTGGCAGTTTGCAAATTCACAAACTGTATTAAATTCTGCTCAATATCAAAGCTAAATATCAGCCAAGGAAGCAGTTGTCATTCGCCTTTAAGCATTTGGGATTTGTGCTTGTACCAGCATGTGCAGCACCCACATCCGGAGAAAATGCCTTCCACAGAATAAAGATCAAAATGTTCCGTATCTCTCATGTGGTGCTCTCTGATTCATGTATGAAGGAAGGCACGTCTGTACCGTCACTGATAACATGTACGCACAAAAAGGTATTGCAAGGGCTATGTCATGGATGATACTTTCAAGTGGTCATGGGAAGCTAAACCTCCACAATATGAGATCCCTGTGGGTGGTGTAACAACTAATGAGTCTTAAGTTTTATTGAAAATATTTCATTGATTCACATGGGTTTGCAATCCAAGGCGTCACCTGTCATCTCTGCGTTCATCGTCCTTACTGTATGGCCCATCCTCTTTTTAGTATTGGAAAACACATAGAATTTTTATTTCCTAGGATATACTGTACATCACAGAAAAAAAAACACATGAACATATGAAACCAGAGGGAAAAATAAACGCACATTGAAGGAGGTACCTGCAGAAATGAAACGAATGTACTGTTTACTTTTAAAAGATCAATCTCTCCGATCCATTGTGTGGGAGCTTTTATGTGATGTTCTTATCTTCTAACCGGACTGTCTTCAAATTCAAATGTTTGATATTTACCTGAACTGTGTTGTCAGTCTTTGTGTGAGAACAATAGTAACTCAAAAGGCCTCGGTAGCTAAGCTAACTACAAGTAAAGAATTACTGACAGAGCTCTCTAACAAAGGCAGGGTTTTTTTCTGTCCACATCAACCTTCATTACAAATAATAATAGCCTTTTTTCCAATGATTCTGTTAGTGGTTGAGGGATCTTCACAGTGTGATCATCCAGTTCTCTGGTTTTTAACTCATTCTTTTGATCATGAGGATACTTCCATCCGTGTGATGCTTTCCTGTCATTCTGTCGTACTTCCTCTGTCTGAAGTTTTTTTCAGACACATGCATGCACATACAAAAAAAAACAAATCTTTTGATGTACATGGCAAAGAAATTGAATTTTTCTGCAGGACCACTATGATTGGAAAAGAAATATCCAATCCTATCTCCCAAAAGCATGTTTGCAGTTTTCATGACATTTGAGAAGTCTGCTGTATGACAACACTAAGCTGGAAACTGACAGGGGGGTTTGGTGTTTAGGGTAATACCAGAGGCAAAAATGAGTTCCAATCAGTTCTTGCTGATGTACCCAAGAACAGCGATTACAAGCCTAAACATGACATCATCAGAAAATGTCTGTACAATAAGATACACTTGTGTGATGTCATCACCACTGCTCTCTCTGGCTGGGCTGCAATTCGGACACTCAAATTCATGCAGCCTCCAAATCATCAGCATCCTTGATGGGTTGGATAATGTGCTCAAGGATCAATGATCTTCAGTGCAGTCGAAGAGATTCGGACTCAAGCCCGACAGGAGGGGTCTGCTTTGACCTCATTGAAAAAAACGGGTTGGCAGGATAGAGTGGAATGGCAGCACTCTACACAGTAACTTGTATGGTATTAAAGCATTGGTGGTAAAACATCCCTTCTCTCTGACCCCCCTGCTTAACTCCAAACCAGCGTCTCCATCATAACTGGCTTCATTAGCAGCCGCTAAGAAGCCACATCAGTGCTGCCATTCCCACTAACACTAATGAATGATCACTATGAGGATTATGGCAGTGAGGGTAGTGTTGAGAGCCACTACCCTCCCTGCCCTAATCCTCATTCCACAGTATTTTTCATTGTTTTCCAAAACCTTAAGGGGGTCACACCGTCTGGTCCCCGTGAATGGCAATTTTGCACCCGCCACATGTTATCCGAAAGAGCTGTGTTGCCCGTAAAACCCACTGCCATATTTATCATAGTTATGAATCAGTGACAGGGTCATCTCCCGCTGCCTGAGATGCAAGGTTTGTAAAGACTGCCAGATCGGTGCTGAGGAGAGTGCACCGCTGTCTGGTGAATGGATGACCCAAAAGACACCAGCGTGGTCTCCAGGGCAGGCAGGCACCTATTAAGGAGCCTTCTCCAGGTCCACGCCTCATTGTCATTGCCGGAGTGCCTTTGCCATAGACTTGTACGCTATAACTTTGAAATTGTTTTGTTCAAAATATATATATATATATATACCCTGGCCCAGTTTTCTTGGCCGTGGGATGTTCGATTGCCTGCTCGGCCGTATCGCTTTTCCTGCAAGCGGTTAGACAATGGCGCTCGAAATTGCCCGTGTCCTTAAAAAACGTTAGTGTCAAACGGTGGTAATTAAATTTTCGGACTCTTTTCCCGCAGTGGATAATTCACCTCACCATTCATGCCCACGCACGCACCAAACCTCTCTCCGCACAGACTGTACGTGGCAGCAGGTGTGTGGCTTTCTCAGGCACAATAGCTCACAGACTGTTAACCTGAATTGTATGTAATATTCACAATGGTTGGTATTTTCAATCGGTCTTTATACAGCGTAAGAGCTTTTCCCCTCATTACCATGCAGTGAAGAGGTAGAGGGTAAGGAGGGTAAATACTCTGTCCTCTTGTCAAGATTATCTATTCACCTCTTAGGCAGTGCTGGAAGCCGCTTTTGTTTAATAAAGGGTTGATTAATGAATAGAGCAAAAGGAGGGAGATGGCAAGATAGAGACTGAGAGAAAAAGAGAAACTCTCCAGAGACTGAGCCATCCCAACCCTTTGCATTCACACCGATGTTTGAGGTCCCTGTCTGATTTTTCCATTTCTTTCTTTCCCCTGACAGCAGAAGGAACAGCTCAACATTGCATCATTCAGCCAAACCTGAGGCTTTTTTTCTTTTGCAAAAAGCATCAAAGGAACCTGGATTTTGAGCAGGATTTTTAATCAGAGGAAAATGTGAACGAAGCTTTTTAGAGGGCCAGTCTTCTGCATCCATTCAAATTGTCTTTTACCCAATAGATCAAAGTGAGAGAAACCTATCACATATTTCATATGATGTTTTTTTTTTTTTACGTGGATGTGAGAATTACTGTACTCCAAGAATAACTACAGCAGAGACTTTTCATGCAACTTTCCTCACTGCTTTGTGTGTGCCGGCCCCAAGGCAAGCAACAATGCTAATCTTATTTCCTGATCAGATTTTGTTCTTTATTCGCTACTGAGGTAGAGCAATCGATTCTAGATTCAAGATCAGGAGCGAGCACCCAATGCACCTTCGGCTTCGGATTGTAGTTATGTCCAATAATAACGGGGCTTTAACTCTTCTTCTCCTGATCTTGAATCTAGAATGGATTGCTCTTCCTTTTTGCAGTATTTCAATGCATAAATATTCAGTGCTAGAAATTCAATCACCTTTTTATTTCAACCCCCGATGACACAGATTTACTTCCATAAAATATCCCGTAGAAATTGGTATGAACAGACGTCAATCTCCAGAGTAACAACACATAATTTCATACCGTATTATGTTAAATACCATGTTATTGTGCAAATTTGGGATCTGTGATTCAAATGAAAATCACCATATCATAGACTGATTGCACTGTAGGTCCGTTTCACTGGTAAAGAAACCATGTCCACTAGATCAGTGGTTCTTAAACTTCTGTCACAACCCACTTTGGAGGAAGAAAAACAAAATCCTGCATGTTGATTTTTTTTATTGATATAACATTTTGTGACTCCTCACTATATGCTTTTTCCAATATTGGAGCGAAAACGTAGCTATCACCCTGTAGTAAACCACATTGCTCCAGCAGAAAAAAAAATAATAACAATAAAGAGCAATCTGTGAAAAAAACACAAAGTTAAAATATTTGTCAAAAGATTTTTACACTGCACATCTTTTCAAAAAAAGAATAATTTTCAAACTGTGAAAAAGATACATATTAGCTATCTCATACTAATACAACACATTTTATCAACAGGATTTCTATTACAATTCTTTTCAAAACAGCCACCCTAAATTCATTCTCAGCATTGTGCTTCGATCTCCATTTCCTTTTGAGAGAGGACACAGCGTCTGTGCACTTTGTACTTTTGTATTTTGGGAGTTTCTCAATATAGTTCTTGATATAAAATAATACAGAGTTTTCCCCGTGCGACCCAGCTGTGCTGTCACTGCGACACACCAGAGTTTGAAAAACACTGCGGTAGATGAAAGAAAAGCATACAAAGAGGATATACCTTCTTTGATCTGTGATATACATACAGGTAGTATGGCTTTTCTTCTCATCAGAGGTAACAGTGCCTGTTTGTGTGTTCAGGTAAGATGGAAAGTCAAACAACTAAAGGACGTCAATGTGGAGGCAACCTCTTGAGACAGAGAGGTCAGTGTAAATTAGACAGCCTTATCACTGTGTGTGTCTGTGTATAAGAGTAATAGAGAGGAAATGTAGAAGTACTGCTATACAGGTTGTCATGACAACCATTTTCTTTTCTTAGCCAACAGCAAAGATTCCATTTTTCATAACATTCTGTCATTGAATATAATGTGACTGCTGGCTGCCCTTTAAATATGTACAGTACATTGATACGTTGTTAACACCTGGTTTTCTAAGGGGACTCTTCATTTCAGATCACCAGCCTTTATTGCACGTGTACATGCAAGGCTTTACTGCTTCCAGGTAGTTAAAGTGCTCTGACTGCTCATGTATTGGGCTTATTTATTTAGTTATGGATCATTTATAATTGGTTTACACAAATATGATATTAGTATTTGGTGTGTGTGTGTTTCTTTTGTGTCCCATGCGTTGCCTGCACCATGTGTGAGGAAATACATACACAAGGAATGAAAGAGCAGGAGCAGGAACAAAGAGAGCGACGCTGCGGCTCAGTACAGGAAGCTGAGGCCCATTTGGCGGCGGTTACGATGGTGTACGCACGGGCAAAGTAAAATGGCGTGGCGCGTTTGAGTCTTCCTAACGTGCTGTTTTCTTTGCAGTGCACATTTGCCATATGTCTGTGGCACAAACACAAAAATCCAAGCCAGCGCTGATCAAAATCATGCTTCAGCACGGCCCAAAGGGGAGCGCACCTGCTTTCCTACTCAAATTAACATAGCATGATGAACAAGTGGGATCATGCTCTCGCTGAAACAGTCTGCTGCCCAGGAGTAACTTTACAGTCTCTTTTGAAGTATTACTTTCAGTTATATTTTTTATTTGGGCTGTAAGATAAATAAATATAGTATGGATATGGGTCTTCTTCACGTGTCCATCGGCATCCAATAGGGGAAACTTTTATTTATGAGTCTCTTTTTTTTGGTATTGCGGTAGTTTGCAAAACGTGTAATGCCAGTGTGGAAGATATGCAGTAATTTATTAACTGCATATTAAGTGCAATGTCTTGGCAGTCAGGGTTTGTGATCATTTGGTTTTTTTTGTTTTTAAAACTGAGGCAAAAAGGTAATTTACAAAACAATGTCACACAAGGACAATTTAAAAGCTACTGTTATACTGCATTGTGTTGTTATCACCACATGTGCGGTAATAACAACAGACATCGCAATTGTTAGTACTCACTGCTGTAATTCCAAAAGCAAGTGGAAGATTGTGTTGACTTTAATGAGTGCACGGGCAGAATAAACCCACTGACAGCTAAACAATGGTAACCTATATCAGATTAATGTGTACCATAGTTAGAGGACAAACAGCCCGCCGTCAGGACTGGGCGTTCTTTAAACAAAAACTATTTATATCTGTAGCTGGATAATAATGTTTTTATAATATTAAACAAGCACAGGCATGTTTTTGCTGGTATCTGTATGAAAAACCTTTCCAAAACCCTTCATGATTGATAATCCATTTCGCAACAGGACGGAAGATAGAAAATCCACTGGCTGCACTGTAAAACCTGGCCGGACACCTCAGAAATCAGTAGATTAGTAGGGGTGCAGCAGCTCAACCTGCTGAGCTAAAGCTCAGACAAAGTCAGACTCAGGTTCACAAACACCTCCGAGAGCCAACAAGGCAACACCATTTGACCCGAATCACCCCCGGTCTGTGTTTTGACAGAGTAGAACAACAGCGGGTGGACAAAAACAAGTGGGTTGTCGACATGATCCCGACGGCCCACGAGAGTCATGTCTGCGGGGCAACCAAAACTGAACCAATCCAACCCAAAAAGAGCGTTTTGAGACTTTAGCAGTTTTAGTTTCTCTGTGGTATGACATTTTATTGGTTCCCCCACGCCTTCCCGCCGCTGTCTCACCCCCGGCTTGCTCCTAATTGCTTGCTGGGTGTGCTGCCCCCCCCCCCTCCACCATCAGTATGTGGCTCACATAGAAAGTGGAATTGCAGGGCGCCTGGTGTCGAAGCGGGGAGTTTAACCAGAGGGGGTGGAGGAAATGGCCTCGTGTCTGTCCTGTGTTGTTTGGCCCTGGCTGAGGCGGGAGCCCCAACCACATCTGGCTTCTCTGGTCCGACCGATCCCATAAATACACACACACACACAAAGAGCGGTGGCTTCGGTAAAGACATAATGCCTGTTGTCATTCTCGGGTGGAGTCAATTTCTGCCCGTGGACGGTCACACTTCAGCCTAAAGTGGTGGGTTGTTTGTCCCTCACAGAAACAAAAACAGCCCAGTGCACATTGGAGAGATGGGCCCTGCAGGAGGTGAAGTCCAACAACCAAAATGATGCTAGCACACACAGTATAATTAGTAAAGACACCATAAAAATGACTGTTTGAGGTAAACATATATATATAAACACACACACACACACACATCTGGTCTTTACATGCATAATGTTTGTAAAAAGGCAGAGTGGTGAGGGACAAAGTCAACGATGTACTCCACAAGGCTTATGACAAACTGACAGGTGAAGCCAAGGAGCTCAGAGTCTACAAAGTTAGTTAACTGGCAGAGGGAGAAGATGGCACAGATATGAAGGTTGGAAGCCTGAGGGTGCACAATGTCAAAACAGGAAAGCAGAAGCCTACTGAGAACCAGGGGCCGATGGAGCATCTGTTTTGCAGGTCCATTAAAACACACCAAAAAAAAACAGATAAGATGAATGCCAGTGGAGGTAGATGCATGAGGGAGGCAGCAGTGGAATTGAAGTGCGGTGTCGCAACAAAGATATATTTTATTTGCTCTTATCTCCGCCTATCAATACATTGTCTTATATCAACCTAAAATATGTATTTATTAATGCATGGTAGAGCACAGGCACCAAATGCTAGGCAGTGAATAGTTTACTAAAAGGTCAGATGTTAATAAAAGCCTTCTATACAGTGCACACATGTATAGTGACTGATTATGTATGAAACTAGAGGCTAAATCTAAGACTCCGTTCAAAAACACATCAGTGAATGACAGAAGCATGAAGCAAATGCGTTGACTTCGGGACTCTGCTGCTGTTTGTCTTTGATTATGTTAAGGCTGTTTCCATCTTTGCTATCACTAACATTGCTAGTTACTACATGATAATGTTTCTGTAAATCGGGCGGCCTCTGCGTACGCTTTAACGAGGACGTGGTGTGCTGCAGTGGCTCAGCTGACGGAACATGATCTTAATTCATCTGGAGTGTAGAATAATTTAATGCGATCATATCCAAAGGGGGTCGGTTGAGATGATTACATAAAATCACATGATTCCATAATCAGGTCCCAATGTGTGGGGATCCCTGCACTTCAGACAGGTAATTGCAGTCACATAGGAGTGAATGTAATTTAGTTAATTCTGTCCGGTGCAATTTCCACTCTTTTAAAGCTCGTGGTCTCTCTCGCCCCCTCAAAATGCCCCCTGTAAACGTATCTTCACATTCCAATGAGCCCAAACTAATTCCGTTAAGGCTGACAAATCTTACAGCCACATGCAGCGCAAACAGTCAATACGGCTCAGTTCGGGTTTTTTTGACCACTGCTTTTTCCACATGAGTTCACCAGTTCAGAACTCCGTGGGGATCAAACCTCCCCCGTGCATTATGTACGTCCTCATAGAGCTAATTGAAACTGAAAATGTTATGTTCCAACTCGGTGCCCTGCTAATAGGCTGGCTCGCAGTAACCAGGCTCCTGAGGCAATTACAAACCAGAGCCTTGAGTCGAGATGAATTCTGAAGTGGGAGCGGGCAGTGTGTGTGTGTGTGTTTATAGTGGGGGTCCTGCCCAGCTGAAAGATGGATGGAGGTTAGGCCCAACTGGCTAATTATATCTGTCATTTTGATGCTTTTGTCTTTTTGCTTCCCACTGCTCGGTCGGGGTGAGGGAACTGA
This sequence comes from Pungitius pungitius, assembly GCF_949316345.1. NCBI lineage: Eukaryota > Metazoa > Chordata > Actinopteri > Perciformes > Gasterosteidae > Pungitius > Pungitius pungitius. The sequence continues at coordinate 4,210,770 of NC_084906.1, forward strand.
TCCAGCGAGATGCTTCGCTTCGTTGGCTCAACTTGAAAGGTTCCCATCATAAACGACTGGGTGCCAAGTGAGAGCAGCCAAGGTTGCATCTTCATCCAAGAGGTTCGCCTAAAACACTGGTTAATATAAACGCTTTTTCTAAAACAAGGCGGCAGAGGTTTGGCTACGGGAAATGTGCAATCAGAATTTGATTAATGCTCCAGCAGAATTTCAATAATACATTTAATTAAAAAAAAAAAAAAAAACTATCTAGCATCCATCTTCGCTTGTCGATGGACTTTGAAAACATGTACTTTTGCGACCGTTTTTGCCATTTTACCAGTATAAGCCTCGAGCTCTCCCCCTTTTCATTGTTCATACAACCACTTCCGTCTAATGTTTGTTTGTATAAACCTGTAGATATGGTCAGACAAGGCCTTTAACAAACAAGTCTTTTTCTTAAAAATAACTTTCCCTTGAACAGCTACTTTAAGGGAAACTTAGTCCTTTATTGTTGGTTGTGTGAGGGTTGTTAACACTCAATAGTCCTAATGTGGCTCCACCTTCCAAAACTGGGCAACAACCTCAAATAGGAAAAGCTGCGCTTTACTGATACAAGGACTGCAGCAGACCCCCAGAGTGCATCGACAGTAAAAGGTTTCAGAAAGCAGACCAGGAGGGTTAAAAGTGGGCGTAACAAAACTCGTGACTCTTACAAACAAAGCCACTGGGAAAATGCCATACAGCGAGCTTCTGGCTTTCTATACTGTCCTCAATCGCTGCAACCTGGGGCAATTGGTTTTGTACAGGTGAACATCTATTACTGTCTCATGTAGCCGGAAACAAGAGAGCCGAGCTGGTCCGGTCCCCCAATTGTGAAGCTCCACAGAGAATTAATTAGAAAAGATGGAGAGGTGGCTGAGAAAAAGCAGGGTATGGGTCTGTATCCTGGTTCGGAGCTCTTAGCACAGTTGCAAGTGGTGCACAAGTTTAAACCAACCTTTAACAAGTTCACAAAGTTCATACCTACTTCCTCTCTTTGTCAAAGGAGCACCTCGGTGCTGACAACAGCGCAGATGCTCATGTTCACAAGTCAGAGAGGTGTGGCATAATGTGGATTTTATAGTCAGTTGTGAATCTCTTTAAGAGAGCAGTGAATGTGTGTGTGTGTGTATAAACTGTACTTTAGTATCTGTTTGAAGGGAGCTATGCGAAAAGTATGGAAAACAGATGACATTTGAGAGCAGGCACCGCTAGGAGACCCGTCATCTTCTACTGCTGACTGGAGCACACCGTGGTTGCACATCCTTTGGCTTCTCTAGCTTAAGCCATGGTATGGACAAGCTAAATGCACAATATAATGGTCTGGCTCAATGATGATCAACGGGGTCAATCCAGTTCTGGCTCCCCCTGTAGAGGGTGTACACAGAATGTTACACGTTTTGAAATGAAATGCATCTATCAGACAGATTTGGGAAGTAGTAGTAGTATATTTTGTTCTCTAATAAATATTTTAATTGCAAAGAAAATACGTGGGAAGGGGGCAATTGTGTCAAGGTTTAGCCAAGGGGTGCAATAAATCTAAAGGCCACTCTCATTTCGGGCTGTTATCTAGAGGCGGTAACAGCGCACCACCAAGCCCCCTCCTTGCTTCTTAATAGAACTGCCTATGGCTTGATTAGATAAATGGTTTGTGATTCAAGCTCTGTCCCTGAACAGAATTCAAACTTTCTGAGGACAAATTGTGAGGTTGAACAATGAAGGACTGATTACGTCTAAAGATACCCTTTCAAATGTTTTTTTCGGTGTTGTTTTTTTTTTTACACCTGCTGAATGATCAGGAGCTCAAACTAATTTGGCGTTGCATTGGTCTCACATTTCAGGCCCCTGGGTTGTTCATCTGCCATAATTCAATAACATTACTAACCATTGTAGTTCATGCAGATATTACAACAATTGTTGCAACAAAACATTCAAAACCCTGCACTGAAGTAGGAAGTGCTATCACTAAAGACAGATCAAAGTTTGACTTGTATAATCAGAAATGTAGCTCCTCATGAGGCAACGCCATTAAAAGGTCATCGTCACATGAGGGTAGCTTGATCTGCAAGGTCATTTAGAAAGTATCATCTGGCACACTGTCTCTCTCAGATGAAGATTTTATTAACATACAGCATGGCATCCGACCTCAAAATGAATTCCCTGCTTTCATTAGAATAACTAATGCCTAAATCTAGCAACGGGTGCAACTTATTGTCAGCTGCTTGAAATGCACTGTTAATTATCTTCCGTGGTATTTTCTTCATCCTTCTCCTTTAATGTTTCCCATTAAGGCTTAATGGGAATGGCTCCAAATTGCACTGCCGAGAGAAGACACAAACCGGCACACTTCCTGGGAACACTGTTTCGAGGGTAAATGTGATATATTCTTTTCAAGGTTTGTGTGAAACACATACTTGCATATATGGAACAGGACATCTGCATATGTATCTAAACAACTGTCTTTCCACCTGTCCATATTTCTGTTTGTCATTACTAAATGTTCATTACCGTGATTCAAAACCAGACAGACTTTATTTCTCAGATCTCTCTGCAAATGAGGTGCTCTAAGTACCGTTTCCTGTTTGGACACGAGCCAAAAATAGAGAGTCTAACGGAAGGCAGCACTATAAAGAATATAATTAGTTGATTGCGGAAGGAAGCACCCTGAAGGATCTGAATGAGGGCTGTCAAACGGCAGACTGACTTGTGCTTGGATCTGAAAAGCAGAAGCAGAAATAAAAACCACCCTACCACACAAAATCGGTCCTGAGCTAATCATCTCCCCCTCCTCCTTCCTCCTATAGTTCTACTCATCGTACTCCTCCTCCTCGTCGTCTGACACCATTACCGTTACAAATCTCGTTCTATTACCCTTAAGACGCGGAGAGAATTGAGGGGGGATAACTGAGGTGTTAGAGGGCGGAAAGACCACAACACAAAGACTCGATTTAAAGAGAAACGGGTACTGGTAAAGGAGCCAAAAGTATACAAATATTTCATGCATACACATTGACGTGTGCTCGCGCTCATTCAAACCCCCACACACAGAGCTAATTCGATCTATTCGCAGCCTGTTTGATTGAGAATTGAGATTGGGGCAAAAGAGTACATTTCTGACAAGATGTGGGAAGGGTGCTGTTATTTCAGCTTTTATTTCCATTCCCTCCTGCAGTTCTCTGTCAGAACAGGACTCATCTGCAAGGAGGGAAAGGAGGGGAGCCCAGTGAGAGGGACATTAGCCCTCCAGCGCTCACCAGAAGCCGCTGACACTCATCAGTCTAAGAGCCCTCCAGCTACGGCATGGCAGCATCTGAGCGTGCGTGATGACCTTGATTGATTGGTGCCAAACACCTCCCATCCTTTCCAAACAAGCTCTAATGAGTTTTAATGCATGGCTTCTAATAGATATATTCTAACTAGCGTGACCATTGCCATGTCGAGTCATTTATCTGTTTAAGACTTAAACTTAAATTGCTATTAAGTCATGTGTGACCTCTATTGGACCAGAAGGAATTGCTCTAGAGACCGGTGTCACTTCGCCAATACTGTCCAGATGTCCCGCCTCTCTTTCCATTTTTACATTTGTTAGCTTGTAAGATGGGTGGATAACGCTGTGCCTCTTCACACATAAAGGTCAGTTTAATCAAATACATTTTTTCCCCCGGTTTTGCAGGCAAACTTGAGCTCAAATTACCCCGAAATACACTGGACATCAATGCCACTCTGGCAATGTAGAAAGTACATTTTGAGTAACTAGCAATAACTGTAACGAGTAACTAGCTATGACTGCCTGGAACTAAGAACTCCTCCGAGAGAGTGAAAAGTCTTGGTTAGAAAGTTGAAGGATTTCCATGGATGTTAATGTCGGAGAGTATGCATAAGCGCTGGTCCACTCTGTTCTGCACCGTATTCATTCTCCTGTAACTGTGAAATGGATCAGCATTATAGTTTTCACAGAAATGTATGGTCCAGAGAGGATGACATTTACTGACTTCCCATGACTTTTGATTAGTTTTTTACCTTTGGCTTGTGTCCAAATACCTGAAATACAAATAGTCCGCTGGTCTAAAACAGGGATGCAACAATCATATCGCTGCCTTGAGCACATCCATGACTCTATTGTTTGGATGTTTTATTTTTACTGTATTAGGTAGTGAGCTTCTGTTGGAAATTTCCAGCTACTGCTATCCTCCCTTTCACACATGATATTACTGTCATTTTTGTGCAATGGGGCAGTGAAAGCCCTCCTCGTTTCTTCTTCTAAATGTCACAGGGTTGAGCTCAGCCCTGACGGCCGAAGGTGCACTTGGCTTAAATGTGAAGTGTTGATCGGAGGCAGCTCATTGTGAGCTTTACAGTGCCATTGCCATATTGATATTCACTTTGTCTTTTTACCAAATTCGTTTGAGTTTATTCCTACATATGTTTTTTTTTGGCTGGCCACTGTAAATAATTAGCAGTTTTGTGGTAATGTTTTCAGGGAAAACTGAAATCATGTATTTTTACCTGTAGAACCTTTAACATTATATAAATGTTGTTTTCTCCAAAGACAACGGACACAAACCGTGTGACAAATTGGTTCCACTGTACTATAAATATATTTTTTCTGGTTATGATCATAGCAGCAGTGCCCAGATGGGTCCACCATATTGCACGCTGTGGTCAGAAATGAAAGGCATGTTTTTTATTTTGTATTTACACATAACTGTGGGTGAATACTGTGAAATCCTTCACGATATTTCTCAGTGTTAGGAAATGTCGGCCCATGGTCGAGTGAACAAAATGTCAAAGGGGCTTAGCTCTGAGCCAGCAACGCAGCTCTTTATAAGATTCTGTGGACCAAGTCATATCTTCAGCACAAGCACGTCAATAGATCACGGCTGCTGTCAGCTGCAGCTATGATCAATTGACTGTTGCTGCCTGCACTGCCAGCGCTATTACTAATTCCGCTACATCTATTGCAACTGAGTAGCAACAATAACAAGCCTGAACGATAATTCAAAACATCTGGAGACAAAATATTAAGCAATCAGGCAAGCATTCCAAATGGAGCACTCATCATCCAATTAGACAGGAAGTGGCAGATGGCCGCGTGGTAAAGACAGCTGGTTTTGAGGTTTTCACAGTTTGTCTGCCCATCAGAGTGTCAATCATGTGCCGGTCTTTCCGCAGCTCTCACAAGTTTGAGACTGTCAAAGTCTTCAGGAACATGTCGTGAGCAGCGTGAATCACCCAGATGAGGAGGGAATGAGCAGGTGCGCGATGAAGCAAGAGCTCCATCTAGTGTTGTGGGTGCTTCCCATGATGACCATCGCCTGTGCCAAAAGAAAAGCTTCAGATGGGAGATTTAAACATGATGTTTTAGCACTCTGTTTTCTATTTTATAACCGGGAGGCACTGAAGCGGAAATCTGTAGATTTTGGCTCATCCTAAACATTTTCTAAGTGGTGGTGAATTATATTGTGTCTTCTTCTTTGCAACAGAAAACATTGCTTTAGACAACCCTATTATAAATCCAGCTTGTTGTCTGGTGAAATCAACAAGAACCATATTGGAGGGTGGGAAAAACACACAAACACTCACATGCACAAGCACAGAACTTCCACGCCTTATCGGTCTCAAGCAGTGGTATTTCGCTTTTTCAGCCATTCCCCTGCAAGCATATGCCTATCTGAGCCTCATAAAACACCTTAACATACTCACACACACACACACAAACCTGCCTCCCACTGTAAGGCTCCTCACTGTAATGGCCTCAAATATTTTGCAGGCAAGGGATGGTAAAGAAAATAAAGGCATCTTGTGGAAAGAGGGGTTTGGTCTCTGAATGAATGAAAACCAATGCATCATGGCTTCCTGTCACATCCTGCAATTCAGAAGTGGGGATGAAGAAAGAGCAGGTATAGACAGGAAATCCCATAAGCCAATGCTGTAGAGATCCAAACATGTAACAGGTGTCCTTATATGACAAAGGTGAGCAATAAAAGAAATGTGGACCCGGCCCCCGCATCCTTTCTATGATGCATTGGAACGGTTGGGTTTTGAAAAAGTTTGCTCTTTGTTCTAAAGGCCTCGTTCACAGCAGGTCAACCTGTGCATTTCAGCGCTTACTCAACAAAGGTTCGACCTCAGCCCCCGTTCACCCCCAAATCACATTTTTATACTTTTTTTTTTTTTTTTTTCTTCCTTACTGAACCGCTGTGACGCACATAAATATACGGTGCTCCGGCCCGATATTTCTGATGTCCTTCACCATGCTGAGCTCCATTTGGCCCTACTGTGCACTGCAGGCAATTTCAGACATTTACCTTGCATCGCCGACCCATAGTCCCCTCTCTATTCCAGCTATCACGAGGACGTCTCACTATCTTTACGCATGAATTTGCAGACGGCAAGGAAGGCGAAATGAAAGATAGATACCTTCGATCATCACTTCTGTCCACACTGTAGAAGATTACGGAGGAGAAAAAAAAGAAAAGAAAAGAAAATGAGTTAATCTGGCTTCTCAAATGAGAATGAGGTCCATCTCTGTCTGCTGTAGTTAATAAGGAATAAGACTGCAGGTCACAGATGATTAAGAGTGTAATGAGTCCATTGATATAAAAGCCAATGAATAAAATCACAGGTACTCTGAAGATGAAACGCATGAATGTTAATTACTTATTTATTACTATACTACTATAACATGAACTAATAATAGAACCAAATGTGAGTAACATTACAGTCAGATAATGTGAAGGTCAATTGTGTGTCTCTGTATCTGCTCCCTTCAGCCACATTCACTGAATATTACATCGTCTAATTCTGACAGCATTCAACTGGAAATGCTAAATAGATAAATATGAATAATACTTTTCCCTCCCGGTGACCTTGATGTTGAGAATTAAGTCATGCTGGCAGTCTGACAGTCTGAGCTGAGGCAGAGATTTCTGTTGACACCCCGTTGGTGAGTCATAATTCACCGTAGGATATTTTAGATTACAGACTTCGAAGCTCGGGAATCATTGGCTTGCTTATTTCTTCCCCCCCTAATATATAAATTAACTGGCTTTAAAGTTACACACGTGTAATTTATGACGGTCAGGGTTAGGGTCAGTGAAAGTAAAGATCATTTGACCAGACGGGCTACTCTGAAAAATTGGAATTTGGGTCTACATTACTCTTTAAGCGCCTGGAGAAGCTGGATTAAGAATGTTTTAAATGTATGGTTTATAGTATCTAATACTTCTTTGTTTAAAACAGTGTTGTCATTGTCAACAGTGTGTCGTTTTATTCATCACTTATATTGGCTAATAGCGGTGGATGCTAGACAGGCCAAGCGTATGTACGCACCGTGTGTGTGTGTGGGGCATTATGGTGTGTACGCCTAAGTGGAGACACACTCATACATATTCCTCTGCTTGACTTCCACCCCTTTCTCAAAATCTGCTGGAATGAGGGGGGGGGGGGGGGCGGGGGGTTGTATAAAGAGGAGGAGACAGTATTTATTATGACCCGCTGGAGCCCAAGAGACTCCTCACCTCATATTTCATCTTAATGCCCTACAGCCAGGTATTTTTTCTCCCCCCCCGTCTCATCGTAGCAAACTTCAGAGGAGAGAAACAACAATAGGCAAAGCAAGTGACTCACAATCAGTCTCACCTTGGCCTTATCTGGCGCTTCCATATCTCAACAGATTAAACTTCTATGCTCTCACCGGACACGGCAAGGCTTCCCCGGGGAGCCGGAGACAGACCATGGGTTTCATACCATGGGTGAGTGTTGCCAGCGGGCCGTTATAAGCCACACAACGCTGGTTGGGTGTGTGGGGCCCCACTGTGCTGCTCGCCATCTACGGTTTCTGCTCCACGACGAGGCCCGTGGAGCCCTTCACGAGCAGAGTTCCTCACCGGGACGTACAAGAATCTCACCACTATGAGCTATGGTCTGCTAGGTTTTGTTTTGATATACATAATGAATATTCTAAATGCATCCAAACAAAGCTACGAATATAAGGGATGAGTTCCAATAATGGTTGTATGGTTCTTGGATGCATTTCTCCTCGCACAGAGTTACTTTAATAGATTATAGCGACCTATTTAATTAAGTGCATTTCCAAAATCCATGGAATTATTACTATGCTTGGACTGGCATCATTCCGTTGGCCTTATCATTCTAATCATAGTAAACTAAAGTTTTCATTTCATCAAATGATTTTGTGAATTGCACCACCTTAAGATGTTTTTACATTAAGAATTGCATCCTTAAAAGGTCCCTAAAATAAGTGTGATCCCTCCGATGGATAATAGAGGATCAAATACTATAGCATTTTGCAATCTGACATTTTTTTTAAGATCAAAAAGTGCAAATGCTTATTTAACATTTTGGATTTATCTGAGATTAAGCATTTTGCATGTATTACTTTGTTACGTTATTTATCAAAACATGGAGAAAGGAATAATAAGGAGCACAATGAAACTGACGCAAGCATTAGCCGGACTAGCATGAGTAGAGCTGGCCTGTTTACACCAGAGACTTCAATGCTTTTGGTGTAGACCAAAGGGAGGAGAGCAGCCTACCGTATTACGCCTCACATGGGGGGCATTGAGAAGAAACTGAATGGGGTCCTTCACACCTCTGCAATGACAATCACTTTGCGATGCACAAGGCGGCTGCAAGCCACTTCATGGCAGGTTCACCCGAGGTGCATTTCATACTCAACCATGTGTGATGCACGTTGCTTTCCTGCTTGTGGTCAAACAAAATACATGTGACACAATGACTAAAATATGCCCTACAAGCTCCTAATGAGGAATTTGGACTGAACACTTATCAAAACAGTTCCTTTGGCACGTCATTTTTTTCCCAAAATGACTGAACAGGTTGTTATTCAAGGAAAATATTAGCTAAGACCCATACTCTCCTAATTAAAGCGTTCCCCTGAACTTCAAAAAGCTTGCACAATCGCAGCTCTATTTCAATGCATATTTGTTTAATTGTTATGCAAAAAAGTTAATTGAACTGTTCTAGGTACTGATTGGTAAGGTAAGGTGGAGCTAATTAAAGTGACACCAACAGCCCTGCACAGTTTTGTTACTCAACAACTCAAAGACATGATCTTGAAATGTGTTAATTCAAAGCCAAAGAAGAAAGCCAAAAAACAACTTGGGGTCAGCAATGTAATGACTCTGCTTCAGGGGATCTGCCTTCCTGCAACAATAAATCAATTAAAATGAATCATTTTTAGAATATTAAAAAGAATCAATTTGGCACATAATGAGCCTCGTTTGCACTGCTTCCCGTTCCATCATGTCCATGCGGAAATCATTTTTCATCGATTATGAAAAGAGGTGGAACAGCATCTTGTGTTCTCCTCTCACCGTGAATCACAGGCAATCAGCAGTTAGACCCCCTCATTATTCCTTAGATGAATGATTCTTAACTTCCTCCATTCCCAGGTGACTAGACAGGTGTATCCCGCGTGGACTTACTCCAGCCTGGTTCTCCTCATCCCAGTCCTCCTGGTGACAGACTTCCTCGGGGTACAAGCCTGTGATCATCCTCCGGGGGCTCATACTATTAGGCTCAGACGGCCTTCCTGAGCTTCAGCATTGCCATGGCAGCAGATGTGCCCTATTTCTCCTACATTTACAGTGCGGCGCAGCCTAGCCTCTACCAGAGAGTGACCAGTTACGTCAAAGACGCCGCGCTGCTGGGTCAGCTGCTGGTGTCCGTAGGGTGGGGTGTCTTTGTATTGCTTGGCTGCTGTGACGCTCATCTCTGTCTCCGTAGCACTGATGACCTCCTTTTTCTTGCCTATATGCCTGAGACTTGTTCATTTCTTAAGGGGACGTATTCTGCACAGCAGGGAAGCCCGGATGAAGAGTCGAAGCGCGTGGCGGGGATGTTACCGGTGTGTGGCCATGCTCTTCTTGTGCACTCAGCTACTGGGAGATGTGGGTTTTACCAGGTTACAGCGGCGGACGGCCTCAGCACACTGTCAGGTGACTAATGTACAGTAATAAAGACTACTTTAACCTGCATCGCCATGGAAATGGTACAATTAACAATATCAGCCTGGAGCCTGAAAGCGATGACACAACTTGAGACTCCTCTGCAATGAAATCGCCTGGCACAAACCTTACCTCTGTGAATCTTGCCTTTTTGAGCGGTTTAAGCCGATGAGGCCTAATTCATTCATTCATTATTGAGCTTGAGGTGCTGGATTCTGTTTACCAAACATTTCCATAATGCTCATTCTCCTGCAAAATAAATGTTTAACAATTGCACGGAAGGAAAGTACCCCAACATTAATAAGACTGTTTAATTGTCTGCTCTGAGCCTCATATGGGTACAGCAGCTGCTGCTATCCAGCCAGTACACTTTTATTGATTATAGAACTGATACAATCCTGTATTCCCCAGAAGCCAAAGGCAATTACTCTGTGTAAACCGAAACCAGCTGTATGCATTTCACTTGTAAATGGTTTTGCCCGACATGCAGTCAAGCTGTAGGGCCCTATGTCTGATATTTCCCCAAAGATTCTTGCTCTACTCTCTTTTGTTCCACAGCGATGAAACCTCCCTCAGGAAAAAGACTTGGTGGAAACCGAAAAGGAAAATATGAATATGGATTAGAGGCGTGATAAAATATGGCAGAAAAGCATAATTTACTGTTTTAATGTTCAGTGTATTAATAACTCTATGTCCCTAAGCCTGAAAACAACATTTTCTTGTAGCTCATTAGGATTAAGATAACCAAATGTGTACGCAGAACAAACTGGGTTATGTTCAGTAATGTGTTTTTGTACAGTCTAGTTTTCAAAGGAAAATGGCATACATCTTTTTATCTAAATCCCCAAACAGTACTTACAATTAATTTACACTTCAAATGTATACTTTTTTGTCATTCGTGTTTGATGCCAAAAACATCAATTCACATAAAAATGATAAACAACTGAGAAGAAGATGAACAATGATGATTCATTGGGGAAATGGTTTAAAGAAACCTACTTTTCAAGAGTCGGGGTTACACACTGTATTGCTCCCACTCACATTCAGTAGCCTTACTGCCACTATCGGGACATCATTTACCACACTGCTATCGCACGCTTATCCTAATGAACACAAAATTACCTACAATGCAGGCTAGATAACATCTTATAACATTGTCACCTTAACTGTTTCAATTTAACATTAGTCATGTAGGCATCATTTTTTAAGAAGTACTTTCATAATTGGAGTTTTTGTTAAAATGATCCGAACCACACGCTTGAGTTTAAACCTTGCAGATTCATATTTCACTCCCCCATTTATATAATACACACAGTATGATGTTATCTTATCAGTGTGAAAAAAACAAAAAACAAATTTGTCCCTTTTCTATACCACACACATTGCCCGCTGGTTCATAAGCAGAGCGACCTGCATGCAGCTTATGTTTGAAGCGTCCTAACTACAATCATGGTGAAACTACTGATGGCATCAAGGTTGACTCAATTTGGGCATGCATACCTCAGAATATGAACCGAGACTGTGGACTTGATGTTGGATAATGGCGTTGTGGCACGATGTTGGGGCATTAAGGGGCAAATCCTGAGCAGCTTTATGGGAAAATGATGCATAATTATCATTATTTTGAAACTTTATCCATACTACGGATAAAAAAAAGGAAGGATCTTTGGCTAAAAAAAGAGCAGTGGGAATTCATGACAAAGTACCAAGATTGCTTATCGGTGCTATATGGTCAATTAGTCTGCCCACTTCAAGGCAGACCAAACATCTAAATAAAAAAAACAAAAAAACTATATGTTGCTGTGGGATTTGGTGGTATCGGAGAATGTATCCTAATGCCTTTGGTAAGTCTAAAGCTGCATTATTGATTCCTCTCTATGAAGCTGAACAGCTGGCTCCCACTGACCCTGCTAAGCCTCCATCTGACAGTGACACTGCTGGTCCAAATGTTCCATCTCCATTTGACCTCCCTCTCTAATCGGCGTCCGGGGATTGATTAAGTATACCTTAAATACACACCAGCTGCAGTGGTGTCCGTGTTGGACAATTACCACCAAATGATCATGAATGGAGAAGGACTCATTAGGATATTTACTGATTAGCTGAAAGAGCGCTGAGTGAAGAGACCCATGTAACTGGTATTACCGATTGACACTCAGAGTTCACATGAGTTTTTATTTAAATTTTATCTATTCCAAGAATATTGTAAGTCATAGTTGTAACTGTAGAAATTGTGATGAATGTATTGCATGCAGGTTAAAGTGATGTGGAAGGAAGAGATGGAGAGTGGGGGGAAACAGACCATTAACTGTTGAAGAGAGAGAATGAAAAACACAAGTGTTCTAAGAGAAACCGATGCTTTAAAGAGCCACTGGAGCCCCTGACTATCCGGCCATCCACAGGGATGAAGGTCTCACACTGCACCTGCAGTGAGAGGATTCCCCGTACGTGTCTGTGCTGCACTGCGCCACCCTGTGGTTGAAATGAGAAACGTCCCTTACCAAAAAGGAGAAGAGTTCAACTCGTCAAAACGTTGGACATAAATCGATCTATAATATGTGTTTCCGGCTGGTTGTCAATATTTTATCTAGAAAAAAGGGATAGGTTTTTATTAGTTGGAGAGAACTGTCAAATACATGTCAGAGTTTCATCAATTAACCCAGTTGTGTTCTATTTTAGGAGCTGCAGCCACTGTTGCTGTGGGCCACATGTCTCTGGAGTGGTCAGTGTGGGGGGGAACTGGTCCTGGGAGCTTTCACATTCTTGATGGAAGGCACTATATTCCTTATGGATCTGACGGACAACATCTGGACCAGCTGCTCATGCTTCTTCCTCTTCAAAACTACATGAAGCTTTCCACCATCTGCACGTAAGAGATGCACAGATGCTGCTGAATAGGAATCTATGACAGTAGTTTTGTGTTGTCGTGCTGCAGGCTGTAATGGTTCTATGGCTTATGGAGCGTAATCTAACCCTCAAAATGAATCCTAACTGTATGTATAATTGTATATGTATATATGTTTTTCTACAGATATATGATCTTTATATATGTAAAAGTCTATAATTCTTTAACTTTGCAAGTTAGATGCGAGTGTCATGAAGATAAAAATCAAGGAAAATGTCACAGGTTGAAAAAAACCAAAGTAGTGCCTTCATCTTCATTTGTGTTGAGTGGTGGATGTAACCGTCATATTGTGCTCAGGGTGGAAATGTTGGCACAACATATATATTTTACACACACACTTTTACTTATGTATCTTTCCAAATATCTCAACCCTGATCACTTTGGTGGTGCACTAACTATTCTTCTAAAGGCTTATTGTGCTTGGAATTTGTGGTTTTGAGTGAATGTCTTTTTTGGATTAATTTACCGGAAATACCTGCAATCAGAGTCATAAGGGTTCCTTTGAATTACTCAAACTTGTCTGACTAAACTTATGCAAAACAATCATTTCCATCTCAGCTGTATTTTGTGTTGAATGCTAATTAGTCCAATTTAGCACACTAAAACCCTATAATAGGGTGGCAAGTATGCTTAATATGAACTGCATGTTAACATTGTGATTTTTCAAGACAATTGTAAAATGTTTACTTCAGTATTTAGCTCATACCAATTTGTCTGATTTATTTCTCAATACTTGCTTATTCTTTCTTGGAATTCATGTGAATTAAAATAGTATCAGAACTATGATGTAATTCCTGGTTTTCAGATAGCAAAGATGCTGAACAGCTATGCGTTAGTATTCGGCATGAACGGTTTTGTGGGCACAATCCTTCATAGTGTCCTCACTGCCATCGTGTCACACTCGGGCTGGGGCAGGTTGCCGTGAGGACCCAAGCGCAGAGTTTCTTGAACGAAGTGCTCTTTATTAGACACAAACCAAAGACATGCTCCAACGACGAGGGACATTAGACAATGACGCGACAAAGGACAACAGGCACACAGGGCTTAAATACACAAGGGAGGTGCAGGTGATTGGACACAGGTGGAGACAATCACGCAATCACAAGACAAGGCAGGAAGTGAAGTTAACCCAGGACCACAAGAGACATGAAACTTCAAACTAAAACAGGAAGAGGGACCAAACCGTGACACATCGTCACCAAGTATCTACAGCTCACCATCACCTCGCAGGTACTGCAGCACTCACAGATCACACGTTGACCTCAGGAGACAATTCATGCTCTATTTTATTAATTATCACATTGAAAATTGAATGTTTGCTAATGCAATCTTCATTTGGATTATGGAGCTTCTATTTGAGCTTGAATAAATGACATAAAAACAATTAAGATTGCTGATTGAATGCCCTCAGAAATAAATGGTGGTGTTTGAAGGGTCTTTAATGAACGCACAGAGGGGAGATGGATCAAAAGAGAATGAATGGAAGAATTTGTTATGAGTCAGATTCCACACTTCAAGTAAACCTCTCAGGTCTTTTCAGTTCCTTATCTACGCCTCCCTGCTGTTCACAGTCAGAGGTGAGTGTACTGTCCTCCACAAGAAGCGTCCCGCTGGAGGCGACCAGACAGAGAGGGACACCAACCTGCCACAGGCCTCACGGCTAGATTTATCAAAACCATCATGATTCATTGCAGCAGCTACATAACAACTTGAGTTTGTATATTCTTCTGACTGAGTCGTCAGTCCGTCATCATTAGGATGACATGTTGATTTTACAGATGTGCTGTAAAAAAATGTTTAAAGAAAAGGTGCAATCCTCAAATGTTGCCACCAGAGGACACTGCCTGCAAAATGTAAAACAAGAACAACACGCCATTGCAGGTCTGTGTGGATTTAATCTTAATACAGAGAATTGTTAAAAGTGGATACATATTGTTAAAGTAAACATATCTAATATTCCAGAATATGTGAACCTCCAATGCTATAAATTCAGTTGAGATCTTGACATGATGAAATCTATATTCCTGCCAGTATTTCTTTCGTATGGCCTCGTTCAACTATATGTAGATACGTCTCCAATCCAAAATGTGTCGTTCGTTTGCTTCTTTTGTTTGTAGTTGATCGACTAGATCACTATTTTACAGATGCTGGTAAGCTGTCCCAGCACCATCAGCCTGATTTCACAAAGTCCAGAGAGCATCCTTCACTATTTACACCTCTAAACGCCCTAAAGCTTGCTGTTGATGTTGACATTGACTCTGCAATGAACTTTGAGTTCAATGCGGTGAATTAGAAGCACTATTAGAGGCATCAGGAAGAAGATCTTCGAGCAACACGTACTGTAGTTGCCAGGTAACAGACCCACTTAGATTTTAAGGCTTGGCTTTGTTCAAAAAGGTCGGCGTCTGCTCTATACTGCTGATGTGTTTGTACGTGTATAACCGCTTTTATCATACACGTGTGGCATAGTGCTTGCATTAATGTCTATTTCCAGGGAGTAGAGCTAATCATCGTGCTACTTGGAAAAGCAACCTTGTTATAATCAGTTCAGTGGTGTGATTCTTAGCAGGTGGTGCGTAAATCTGAGGCTCTGGCTCTGCATGTTTGTTCATGATATTTGCCAATCAACAATTTCTGTCCTCATTCATGGGTGACACCACAAAGCAGTTGGGCTGAATGGAAAAAAAAATGGAAATCACCCCCTTTTGTTGTCGGACTATGCATGTGTTGTCACGTCTGACCTAAAATTCATAATTGGCAAGACGGATACCAGGGGCAGCAAATAGATGAAATGAGCTGGCACATCGCATGCGTGTCCACTCATCATTATTAATATACTGATTAGTCCTTTGGTTTTGCTAGGGATGTATATTTAAAACGCCTAACTGCAACATTATCAGGTTTACTTTCCAAATAAAGTAATCAGTCATAAAAGTGATCAGTCAATTCCAACAAAAAAATGTACATTTATTTGTCCTTATTTTTGATGGTCATCTGCGTAGACTGAGGAGTGATCTAGTCCAAAAGCAAATGGTGTAAAAATGTATGCGTTCATGTGTGAGCTTGAGCCTCATGCAACAAACTCTGCAATCAGCAATAATGAATTGCTTTTTTTTTCATCTTTTCTTTGCGTGACAGGTGATCCTGGAAATTATTTGTAGCGGCAGTTTTGGACGTTTCGGCAATGATTCGTCACTCTCCGCCGGTTAACATTGTTTTCTCTTTCAAAATGAAGTTTCAGCATCAGAACGACCTTGGTCTGGCTCCGCCCTCCTGTACCTGAGCAACGCCCCGTTTCACCACTTTTGATCCATGTCTCAGAACACTTGTGAGAGGCAGAAGTTCCTTCTTCATTTTGCCACAGAGGTCAAGTGTCCGCGATGTTGTGTAAATGCGTAGGTGAATGCACATAAACATGGCCACACAACAATGCCAGCTGCATGGCTCTAGGGACGGAAATGTCATGTTTGGTCTGCACTAAAAACATCTCTGCGGCCGCAAGCCCGATTGCAGATGACATTTGGTAGAGACGTCGATGTTTCCATAATGTCACGACCTTGCTCTGACAGCCGTGACCTAACGAGGGAGCCACAGACAGATTACATATTTATTCAGACATCGGCGGGACAGTCCACACACGGTGGTGACGACGAGGCACTGGGAGCTCAGCCGGAAAGTTGCCAGGAAGCAGAGCTTTAAACTGGAGCACCTGGCCCAGGTGACTCCCCGGGAACCTGCTATTAAAGGGACACACACACACACAAACAATACGGCATGTGATGCCTTTAATGGCTCATCTACACCTGCTAAAAAGGTCAAAATCCACCTGTATCTTGTGTCCGGCGCTGAATAGCAAGTGGTAAACTAAGATGGAGGACGTTGTGCATATTAAACCCGTCAGCGTGTTAGTCCTGTCACTGTGCGCATGGAGCTTTATCTTAACTTCAGCTGAACAGGATTAACAAAGCGTTGACATCGTCATAGACGGGAAAAGTTCAACTGTTACCGAGAACAATAACAATGGGTTTGTGTTTTACATAAATGTCACAGTGAGCCATGACAGCGTGACACTGAGTTGACATGCCATCCCCAGAACTGAAGCCAAAAGGATGTTCAGTCATCATTAACTTAATTATTCACACTTGAGCATTTCCTGCTGTGGCAGGTCACAGTGTCCCTTTTGAAAAAGGCCTCTCATGGTGATATGCCTCCCTGTGAGAAACAATTCCCGGAACTGATTTGAAGCAGTTTATCGAAATTGAAAAAAAAAAAAAAAAAACCTGCTTAATTCAGGTTTTGACATTGTGGTAATGGGCATAGTTGGTGCCTAGCTGCAGGGTGGAGAGCTGTTGGAGCAGGGCCATGATGAGCTTAATTGGCACAGCTTGTTGCCTAATCACACTTCATCCTGAGAGGGAGGGAGCGAGACAGAGACAGAGACACGGTGCTTTTATGGTGTTTTCGTTGAACTTTGCCTGCCTCAAACAATTGTGGGTGTTTTTCGAGGGCCGGCGGGCAGCAGAGAGCAAAACATGAATCGAGCCTTTCCGTCTGGGGTAGACACTGCACGGTATTGTGGGAGAATTAAGGAAGCACATTCATAATCATCCACCTAGTAACTCACTATCAACGGTGAGCAAATATCCAGCCACCCACCTTATTGCAGATCCCTCAGGTTACACGGTTACCTTACGGTTACCTGGACTGCAATGTTGTGATGTGCCACCCACACACCGTGGGCTCTTTTCACTCTTTAAAACCTAGTGGGAGGGTTTCGTTTTGTTGAATTATTTGAAATAACAATAGTTTTATTCATTTCCTAACTAGGTTAGGTCTGATATAGGTGTGGGTTAAGGTTTCAAAGTTGGAAACTTTCCATGGAAACTAACAAAGTACGAGAATTCACGGAAAATCACGGAAATAAACTTCAAGTCTTTAGGTTTTTTTCCTGAATTCTTTTCAGGTCTAAATGCTTTCGTCCTGGACCTCATCGATGTTTCAGCATTGTACGTGTGCAAAGACGTTCTTTTCCTTTGCCAAGAAACACAACCCAATGTTCAGCATACCATACATTACAGAGTTTTGAATTACCTTTTTATTGCTTTGCCTTTTATTTAGAGTAATACATTTATTCATGATAAGTCGCCCAACTAACGCTTTTTAAATAATCAATGTGATGATGTACTTTTGTAAGGATTGACATACATCCTACTCTCACTGCTAAAGTATGTAGTATACAAATGAACATGGCTCCAGTTAAGTCAATATGCTTGATAAACGTAAAAGTTTATTTTTAAGTTTCTGGCAGATAATGCTCCCAACTAGACTTGTATTGTCTTGTTCTCAACTACATTTAAGTTCTGTGTGATATGCTTTTGCAAAAAAACATTTTAAAAGGATTCCACAGCTTAACTTCCCATGGAAACTTTCCGGAAACCTTCCGGAAATTTACTGGAAATTTCCTGTGCCTTTGCTACTATAGGTGCAGGTCTACCCAGTTGGTGACATGTTGTACAGCAACAGGGCACACAAGGACTTCAGACAACTTCCTTCCTAAAAGTCCTCTTCCCAAATCCAAAAAGTGCTGTTATTAAAGTGCTTTGTGATTCATTCAGCTTTGAATATGATCCAAACATAATGCAGGACAGGCTGAGAGAATCACAGACAATGACTAAAGGGGTGAATATATCTAAACCTGTCGACCAGTGTTGTGCCTGAACGCGTTCATTGAACCATAGTTCATGAACTTGTTCATATTTTGGGGCGAACGTGAACTGAACGTACTGTATTAATGCCCGATGAACGTCACTGTGAACGGCACGTTCTTTCAGGTTAACATCGTTCAAATAGGGTGCCAGATTTCTATAGAAAACCCACCGTAAACGCGCCTTAATAAGTAGCGGAAAAAACACTCAATCTGGCAACACCAGCCTCCAGCGTCGCACCGCGCATGCGTCATCAAAAAAAAGAAATGCATGGAGGCGACGGCTGCGTGTAGCAAAGAGGCGGCGTATAATAATTTAAAAGTTTTATGAAGTTACTGACAAGGTCGGTGAGGATGGGAGGAATCTGACCTTTAATGATAACTGTCGTGTTTTTATTCCTTATTTTAAAAATGACCATTCAAGCAGCATGTGTTTGAGAATGTACTGTAGGGGTGAACGCTGCAGCTGATGCTAGTGTGGAGTGAATGGACAGCAACAAAGGGGAAATGCTGTCCCCTCAATGCTAATGTAAACCCTGGTTGGATAAGGATTTAAAATTGGATATGAAGATTAAATCTGATGCATAGCTTCAGTGTTAAAACTGATCAAATAATTGCTGTCTGTAGTTCTGGGCTGTGGCAATATTTTTTTTTAAATAATAGCTCGCAGCAACATATGGAAAAAAAGAACTGAACTAGTTGGAACTGTGAACTTAGTTCAAATATTTTGAAGTTTGAACTATGAACTGAACTAGTTCATTTTAAAACTTGTTAACTGAACATTGAACTAGTTCATGTAGAAAGTGAACTTTCCCAACACTGCTGTGGACAATCATTTAAGAATGTCAACATATTGGGACACATCCCTTCACCCTTTTTCAGCAGTAAGTTATTATGGCTTTGTTGTGTAAGCCATAATAACGAAGATGTGGGATCAGAGGGGCAAAGCTGGGACGTACTCCAGATGAAGAGGATTTGACACCAAAATGAGTGTCCAATAAAACTACCGGACAGTAGCCGCACTCGGTATCTTACGCTGCAAAGTTGGCATTGTCAAATTGAAGCCATTACACACAACAGAATAAATCAATTAATAGATTTCAAATTGTGAAACTCTGCTGAATGTCAAATTATTTTTGTTGAGATAAATATGTTAAATTGCTGATGTTTAATCGTATAATCCTTTTCATTTTAATGTATGTAGCTATTTTCTATCATGCTAGTATTTTTAATGCAGGCTGATGGAAATAGCATTAGTACTGCAGGCATTTGGTCATACGCAAAGTATTGGAAATGTTAAAAGTTTAACATGATGGTGAGGAAAAATAGGAGGATCCCCATATCTATACGGTATCATTCCCTGGAAACCATGGTTGGCCAACCATTATTTCCCTAGCAACCCATCCAATAAATGTTGAGCCTGGCTCAAAGTGACCATCTGACAGACATGCTGCCAGACTTCTAACATTAAAATAGCAGGTAATTAGAATATGTCGTGTCTAGTCTTAAGATCTTAACTATTGGCCTTTGATATGTGTGACACGCCGAACAGAGCTTTATGTCAAACAATGTGAAAGACTAGTGGATAAAGTAGGGACGTCTCGATTGTTTTCTTCCGGTACATTTCAGATGAGTCACCCGGAGGGACAAAGATGGTGTGTGACGGGCAAAAGCAACGCTACAAGCATCTGCAGCGTCATGAAGGTCACACATCTCTAGACAACTACGTGGGCGAGAATTTGCATTTGTCTGCTTCCTCGTTGCAAAAGGGCTTTGACACAAATAGTTGGAAGCATCTGCTCACTGCTGGACAACTCAGAAATAGAATAAGTTCGGCAGTATTGCACGGTGCGACAGGAAGTGACTTAATTTAGAGCCGCGTTATTCCTGACTGAAAGTGCACTAAATCTTCCTCAAAATGATGTTTGCTGTGGTTATTTTTTCGATTCCCACGCCTCCTCTTGATAGTTATATTGCTTATTCAAATATAGTTTTTGTATTCATTAGAATAAACTTGAAAAAGTTGATTATGTAAACCATGGTTGCAATGTGAAACCATGTATTCTAGATACAACATAATGATGTTGTTGATGCTCAAAGTCATTGCATAATTCCATCACACCTATCAGAGCGCTGCAAATGTGTTTTGAGTATACAAAATAAAAAGGCAAAAGAAGATTGAAAACTTGTGTGTAAGCGTTGTCATGGTTCTGTGTGTTAGTGGGTGAATGATTTCATGTAACACTTGTCTATTCAGTAGCAGGAATAATTTGTCCTCTGCCAGCCTGCCTCCTCCACACTCCCAGCTCCTTGTGGATCCAGATCTTCCTTTCAAGATTGCAAGATAAATGCTTTGCACTCCATCTTCAATTCATGCTTTCTAATGCTTAAATATCATCTGTATAATATTTTATATGAATAAAAGGTCTAACTATAATGCCTGTGTTTGTGTATATGCAATAATTCATTAGAGATGCTTCTGAGAGAATGAATTGGCATGGGGCCAGCAGAAAGAGCATTCACGTTATTAATTCCAGTGTTCCTAGTTTGCATGTGTGCGCTGTAGATGCTGTGTTAACTGCACACTGATGCATGTGCCATGGCGGTGAATCTTCTGTCGTCTCTGCTTCGCATGGCATTCATTAGAAATCATCTGTGGAGTCTTAAACTTACACGCTATTCTTCCCCTTGGCTTTTTCTGTCACATGCTCAAACAATTAATATCATCACGCAAGATAATGTAGTGCATCGATTCAAGAGTTGAAAAACAACTAAGATATACAGTTTTTTTTTTTGTTGAGAATCCGGATCCGGTAAATGCATTGCATTCATTCAGCACAAAATGAAAGAAAATATGTATTTAGTTTTTTTTTTTTAGGTTTTTAGGTAGAGTCTCATTCGGGGACTCAAGCCCTTAACAGCCATTCCCCAGACCTCTTCACCCAGCCCTCATCACGCCTCCTGCACTACACATTTACGTGTGCAACACTTCAAATGCAACATCACTGAACAGCACTTCTCCACTTCACAGATGTGTTGAGGTTGTCCCTAGAGATATTCCTGTGCAAACAAAGCCCTTTCCCCCCTCCATCTCTCTGATTCTCCCACCCCCCCCCCTCTGCCTCTCCCTCTATCCGTCTCTGCTTCTCTCTCCCCCCCCCCCCCTGCAATTTCACACCAATGAGCATGCCGCGTGTAGCTTCCACTCTCTGGCATCAGAAACACTAGACATCTTCAGCTCTGCAGATTCATACAAATACACAGCAGCGTTGGCTAGACGGAGGCTGAATTTTGCCAAAACACACGTTGCAGTGATAAATAAGAAGGGGAGAAAGAGTCCAGCGTCTCTCGCACACAGCAGGCTCAAGGTAAAGAATCCATATTTAAATTCATTGGATGACAGTGTTATGTAATTCTGATGTGGACAAAGAGCTCTGGGCACTACGTGGGCCATTGTCATTCTAAGCGGTTCACCGGGCTGAATATCATTTGCTTTGAAAAGCATGTTGTTACATCAATGCAAACACTGTTGATTAAGTGATTCTGAATCGATGAGGAATAATGGAAAACATGTATTAAACTATTGGAGGAGAGAAATGCTAGCTCTATACAGTAGTGTCCAAAATTTCCATTTTGCCTGCTTGTGTTATTTCTTTTTGGTTGCACGTTCAAATTCCTGCCAACGTGATAAATACCTCCAGTATTTATTGTGAGCAATACTGAAAATCATTTCCAAACTTCCCTCCCTTGATGCAAAAAGCTCTGATGGCTGTTCTCTCCAGTGAATTTCACTCATCAAAGCTTTGAAAGATGGAGAAGGGCGTTGAAGCACATGTGCAAACTGTACTGTGTACAAACCCGTTTTGAAAGCCTCTACTTCCATTTATTCTAGACTTTGTATCACTGACCAGGACACTTATTACATCTTTTTAATAGTTAATCTGCCAGCATATTCCGGGACTGGTAGCAGGGTTGTGTTGCCTTCAGCACATGACCAAGCTGTCTGCTCACGTTGGCGAAGCGGCTACCGGCGATCTTCTGTACCAGATCTCAACAATCTTCTCACTCATTTTAGGAATAAGCAAATAAACCTTTTACCCGTTACACATTTTTCAAAACTTAAGAATGAGAGGCATGTTACCCGTTACACGCAGCAGACATTTTAGTGAAACATAAAATATATTGCATTGGTTAATAGTTTGCAGACATGTTTAATATGAATGCTATTTTGTATGTCTAGATTAGCAACACTCCGCCCAGGCTCTCCCTATAACGTAGAACTTGGGTACCTAGGTTGGACCTGGTTCTAAAATGTAGGCCTAGCCGTCAATAACCTGTGCGGCAGGTAGATTCTCACAATGTCAGGAGAGCAATCTTATCAGGCTTCAATTAATGTGACTCGATCAATAATCACCCTGTTAGGAGCTACGGTTGTGGCGCGATAAGGGAGCAGCAATTGAACAGCTAACACTGAGATCGGCTGGTACACTTTATCAAGGGTTAAGAATCTGAGGAGTTTGTGGAGATGAACAGAACCAAAAGAGGGTTGAATAGTGAAAATGAATGCCTATTTTGATCTGTGAACTCTTGATAATTACAACTACCCAAAATATAGTGAAACATCTAGTGTGGTGTGTTTTTTTTTTAATATTACCGAGTTGTTTAAAATATCGTAACTGACCCTCCTGCAACAACGGGTCATGTCGTTGCTCAGCTTTGCTCATCGAAGTCACGCAAGCTGAAGCAATGGTATTTGTTAATGAGCAAAAGCTCATTTAATCTCCATTGGCAGATTTCAGCCAGTTGTTTATCAAGTATGGTTAATTGACAATGTTGCCTAAATGCCTCCAAATGTTTTCCCAACTGACTGGACCAAATATATGTCCGATTACACACCAAATCAGTCTCTACCACCTGCTTACATATTCAAACGAGGCGAGGAGTAACGTTTCCTCTCAAAGTGAGATTTGTTCATTTTCTCGCGGCCGTGTATCGGAGCTGTCATTTCCCGACTGGGTTTTTTCGAGTATGAGTCTTTGGATCATTGTTCACGTGACCTGCGTAGGCTCAGTACTGTTAGCTAGAGGAAACAGAAATGATTTGTTCATTCCCCGCCTGGGTCTTTGTACGAGTCTTTGGACTCTTTTTCACGTGACCTGCATTGCTTCTTTAGTAGAGGAACCAGACCGGTATTTTCAGAAAGATGTGAATGATATTGGTTCACAAGTCATACTGACTGGTTTTTTTATTTTGAGGAATTTCTCTTACCGTAAATTCCGAACTATAAGCCGCTACCCCAAGCTTTGAACCCTGCGGCTTATACAGCGGTGCGACTAATGTATGATTTTTTTTTACGGGATAACACGCAAGAGCGAGACAGACATGTGCACGTTCCGGGAAACCAATCTGGCTGTCGGAGAAGGAATATGATAGGTGTTTGCAGTGGACGTATATAGAGGTAATTGACTATGAAATGTTGAGCAACAAGAAAAAAGATTTGTTCATTTTACGAGATTCAAGGAACCGAGTCAGTAAAATTATCCAAACCTCCCATCACTACTGTTGAAATGCAGCCCAAATTACTACATTTCTTTCTAGAGGATACTACTAAATATAGTATTATATACAATATAACCTCAGTAAAAATAATTGTTTATTGGTTCAGTTACTTCCATACTATATCATGAATCTAAAGGGGTTAATTTTCATACAATTTCACAGTTTCAAATCGATTACCATCTTAGTATAGTAGGATGGACCTGTTCCTCTAAATAGCATGCCTCCCCCCTAAGAACTAACATTTTTCTTTGTCCAAGCTAATTTCAGAACCACAATGGAAAGGGAAACGCATATAAATAAATTATAGTGATATAGAGTGAAATACGAATAATGTTAACAAAAGCCGATATGTTTGTCAATGCAGTTCTGAAACAAGACTGTGGCAAAAGAAAAACCCATTCAAAATGTATCCAAAAGGAACATGAGCATCTAAAACTGTGAACATGGATATATTTGTTGAGCTGCAGACTTTCACAGTGCCGTTCTATTCTTTCAGAGATTAAATTATAAGCTGCTGAGGTTGGTGAACTGAACAGAGATTAAGTTGATTTGAAAAAAAATAGGAGGGCCTGCGAAGCGAGGGATTGACGTTAATCTAACATGAGTATACCTCCGTGTAGAAAATGGAATGAGGGTGTTATGTGCCGAAAAGCCCCGAGCTTGCTGTATCCCAGGTTGACCTATCAGACTGTCGTTGCGAGACGTAGTCAGGTGTCATGACAAAAAGCCTCAGAGGAGTGAGAGGTTTCACGGTTTTGTGGAACATGACAAATAGCAGAGCATTTTTTTATAAATATAAAAACCTACATGGGACAATATTTTATGGAATTACCACCACAGCACAATTATTCACAGTTCAGCTTCCCTCCACCGCCACTCTGTCTTTCACTCACCCAATCAGTTTATTCAGTGCACCTGCCAGTCACATCCACCTCGTCAGATCAATCACACTCACATGTCCACCTTACTGCATCCCTTCAGTGTTTAAAGCCCAGTCACTCACTCATCCGCTGCCCGATCCCTCTCCACATTGTGCCAAACTTTGCTGACCGGGTTCCCATTGCCCAACCTGTCCATCTGGACTCCTCCGCCTTGCCTTGAGGAAACAGCCATAGCCTTCTGTCCCCGGCCACGAGTATTGAATCACCCCCCTCTGTTTCCCGTCTGCCATGTTCCAGGAGGCAGCTTCCGACTGGGCTTTGTGTGTCGTTTATTAACTGGAACCCTTTTAGCGGCCACTAATCTTCCTGGGGTGCACAGAAAGGACAAAATGTAATACAAGAAGTGCACAGCATGACGTGTGCAAGGCATTTCTGGAATCCACTGCCTCCCTCGTCCTGCATCTGTGTCCTCCACACCACCTGTCAGCTTTACTTATTTCTTTTAGGATAACAGGAGCCAGAGGTATCAATGGCAACAAAAAAAAAGAAATACCACAAGATGTGTGTTGTTCGCGTTGAAAATCTATGCCGGTGAGGAGATTCTCCCACAATGTCCGATCAGGCGTACATGTGATTGTTACTTCTGGCTCTCAGCTGCTTGTCCACAGCAGCTGCTGCTGTAATCCTGTGTTTGTCTAAAAAAACAATAAACTGTCATTCTAATCCATGCAGTTGATCAGAAAAATAAAAATGCAAAAAGACATAAGCTAAAATCAAAGACATTCAATTCAAGAGAATAAAACAAATTGAAGTGAAAGTGCCATGCAAGTGTTCTGAAAGCAAACTGAAAAGTCTTGTGCCTTCATTTAAGTGAAAGTGTCACATTAACTTCTTACCTGAGAGTATCTATTTACAGCACTGAAATCTTAGGTAAAAGATTGTGGTAGTTTTCCTTAAAGAAGCAGGACACTGATCGGCTAAATGCTTATGCTTGGTAAGCCATGCAAAGGTCATACAAATGTGGAAAAATGTCATTGTGTCAATATCCTATTGCGTTCTAATTATAGTGGTGTAAAACAAGAATATTACTCAAAAGGAAAGCTGGAGTTCTCTTAAAACAAACAAGAACAAGAAGGCCACCGAGTGATAAACAAGCAGATCACTCCACCGCTGCTTAGTTGTATTTGCAGAAATGATACAAGCAAATTATCCTATTTTAATATTTGAAGAAGTGAGTCCGGGGCCAGAGAATCTGACAGTGAGGGACTCGATTTCATTATAAAGTTGACAGATTGGATTCACGTATTGTTTATGTGAGAGACCGCTCCAAATAAGTGAGGCTGTGGGAAAGCATGTTGGTCTGTCCTGAAATATAGACATTACTTTTGTTAGCATGGATGCTAAACACAGTGCTAGACGTAGCCGTGTTTTCGTATTTAAAAAAAAAAGGTTAAATACAAGTACTCTCTAACAGCACTGTTTTACAAGAATACAGTGCTATCTAAAAACAGCATGTCCGTGTGTCAGAGGATTGACCCAGATTCTGAACAAAAACGTGATCTGCTGTAATTGTGTTCAGCCTAAAGTCTCAATGAATTCAGCTTGGCAAGTTACTATTTTGAGTTGCACTCGAGGAGGCATTAGAGGAGAGATGCGACGCAATATTGGCGTGCGCTTTAACAGTTGACGTCACTGCACATATGTGCGCTCGTGCATTCATGCACAATGATCGATACGTCTACTAATGTGCACCTAATATGCAAGGTATTGCATATCATTCATCTCGTAACGTGTGTGTGTGTGACTATAATCTCACGATACAAACCCTGTTTCACAATCACTTTGCACAATGTCAGCTAACACATAGCCATACGTGTGGTGTGTCTTCTGTCAGCATCTAGAATTGGGGAAACTGAGGGAAATCTGAAAACCTGCATTGCACCAAATTAGGTAACATCAAAGAAGATTTTCACTCACACACACACACACACACAGTCTTTCCCTTATATTAGATTTCTACTTTTTAGCCCATCAAACCCAACAGGGATATCAGACTTTACAGGTCTGACAAAGGTTGGATGTACCTTTTTTTTTTTTTTAGATGCATGATGTGCATATCTGAGACATTAAAGTGCCTCTTGCTGCTTTTAGCATTTTTCCTCCAGGAGCCGGCCCTGCTGCATGGCTGAATAGAACATGCACTGCTTCCTCCTGACTACATGGATTTGTCAGGGGTTTTATAAATAGCTCAGCGTCAGCACGTGTCTGCACCATACTGCAGACAAAGAATGTAGCTCACAACAGTCAGGGAGATTTTTGTCGAGAGAGCCGAAAGAAGACATTACCAGAGGGGAGAGGATGTATCATGTCATGTACATTATGGCACATGCTGAATTGATTCATCAATATTTTCATGTCCCTTCTCAGCAACTTCACTTGATGATTTTTGTCTTCTGTAAATAAGTACAGTCTAACAAGTGTCCAAATTCAGCCTCAATGAATTGTGGAAGGCGGGTTTCCTCTTGAGACCAAACGTACTAAAGCGGCTGTACAATGTGCCAGTTTTCAACATTTGTGTTCCCATTTGTTTGTGCCTGCACAAGAATTCAACGCCAAATGTTTCCTAAAAAAACTCAAAGCATCCATTGCAGTATGTTGACTTTCATTAAATCTCCCAAATGTTTACCTACTATGGCTCTAAATGTAGAATCCATGAATGGCAGTATACCACTTGGAACGCAAGGAAATTAAATAAATAAATTTGCATAAGCTGCATGTTGCCCAGAGGATGTCTCCATTTAATTTGATATTTACCATGTGTTCAGTGGGTTAGCACATTAATGCTTTCCATAGGAATAACCCAAATTGTGTGATTTTATTAACTTGATGGTCATCCTCCTGACTTCTACCTCAACCCTCACTGGTGAACATTAAAATGTGTATTAATCATCTCTGAAAATAACACTACATTAGCAAATGAAGTGTACCGTGAGATTACGACTCACATAGATGAATAACAACTCTTCCAATCAAGGGCATCGGCTGTGTATATAACATCTGATACACTCCATAGCCGTTTCTGGAGCAGAGAGCAACGCATCTAGGGCGCATTATAAACACTTCAGTGTGTTGCTTGATTTATTCGTGATCGGTTGGAAACTCTTTAGAACAAATGTCAAACACTGTCAAACACTAACGCCCAAATAATTGCTGTGGCAGGTTTCTTTTTTTTGTTGTTTAATGAACTTGGATTCAAACACTGCTCTATTCACCCCTCTAGGAAAGGCTTGTGATGAAAGCCAAACACCATCCACGTTTCACTCCAGTGGAATATCATTATCTTGATTTTCTAAGGCTAACAAACACAATACAAAAACAGTATCTTTAACACAGACACACAACGACTTAACAAATGTCTTTGGAAGACGGAGGTCACAAAAAACATGTCAAGAGCTTTATCATTCCTGTGGTGGATAGATTGATTGATTAATTTTACCCAATTGCTTTTGTGTGGCTTCTAAAAAGTGGATTTCGTGCAATGTTCCTAATTAAAGGTTTGCTGCTGATTGGAGGTGTCGGGTGGTGCAGGGTTACCCCCCCCCCCCCCCCCCGGTGCTGCAATGGCAACGGACAGGAGAACAGCTTTTAACGTCGATATGATTTGGTTTACGGAAACGGGGCCGACAGCATGGAGATAGGAGGCAACCTGGGAAAGGCACCGGCTTGTCCAGCCTCCCTCACTCAATGTACGCCTAAGCTTCATTCACCCGTATCAATAAGAGCATTTCATTCGTCATTCCACGGACTGATTTAAAACATTAAGTTTGAAATCGTTTGTCAGATTGTGTGTTTTTTTTTAATTTTTATGTCTGCTTGTCCTATGTTTTTTCATTTATTTTTTGAATCTGGCTATGTTTTGTCTCGCTACTGTAGGTTTGATCTTCTCCGCCGCACTCGGGTACCTCCAGATCTTTATCTTAATGAGATAATTAGGCAGAGGTTAAATAAAATATATAGCTCATTGGCAATGCTCTATTAAATGAATACTTTCATACCTTGAGAAAAACATTTATCACATCAAATGCGAAGACTAAAACAATATGTAGCTGAATCAAGGTATAAAACATCTACAGATCAGTAATGAACATCTTACATATTGTATGTTTTTTTTATGAATCCTTTTGTAATGGCACATTTAACATTAATGTGTCTCCTAGAAATGAACCTACTTTTACACAAATATTTGGCATGTGATGGAGCATCTTTACAAGGTGCCCCATCTGGAGAGGCCAATGTGTGCCGGAGGGAGAACATTGGCAGATAGTACATGGCAGCAGCAGTGTAATAATACAATTGGACAGATTGTGATGGGAGAAGGAGATATGGTTGTCTTCATTCAATTCTCAGTTTTAGAGTAGTAAAAAAAGAAATGGGAAAGTCAACGTTTAATGGCCACCCTAAATAATCATACTTCCACTGTCATCATTTTACATAGGCAACAACATGAATAATTTGGTGTTAATTGTAATTGTTGGTGGGCAATGTTCTATCACAATGATGCATTTGATAGGTGATACCTACGTCATCTGTAAAAATCACAATATGGCAAGCACAGAGCTGCAAAGCATATTTTAAGTTCATGCAAGCTGGGCTGGATAGTGTTGGTGCGGTGGTCCTGTCAATCAAACTCTGCCATGGTTATGAATGAATTGTTACGTAGCAAGGTTTCTTTGACTTGAGCAGGGTGTGAATTTTAATATGAAGATGTTTTGAAGTTCCCTTCTGATTGAGGCATACTGTTTGGCTTCTTGCATATGAAGTGGCACCTGGTGTCTACCTTCAGTCCAGTCCTGTCAGTTGGCCTCATCCCTCTGCATCTTTTATCAGTTGCATTATCAGGTCCAGCAATATTTTTAGAGCTGATCCATAGGCTAAATATTTAAAGGGGCAGCACAAACCGCATGAATCCTGATCATATGAGAAGTTAACAGTTGTAGTAGTAGAAATGCCCAAAAACGTAAGGCTTCAAATCTGTGGTACAACAACCACTGGGTGATGTCACTGTGGTGCCTTGTACTTCCTATTTTGAAGTTGCCGATAATTAAACTGTATCTTCATACGAGTAATGGTGCTGATCATTTTTGAAATAGCACGTGTTTTGGATTGAAAAAACACACAAATGTGATGCTAAATGCTTTGTAACTTCAAACCTTTTTTGAAGTTGCTTTGATACAATCTTAATCTTAGTGCTATGTCTTTTTCTTTAGCAGGACCAGCACCATGAAAACCCGATTAGGCTGCCTGTCCAACAAATCTGACTCCTACAGCGACTTCTCTGAGTTCTTGCCTCCTGCTCACGAAACCACTGCCAGGTGTCTGAAGTGAGTCTGACGGATCCCTTGCCTGCCTCTACGCGCCACACCTGCATTTAGTTGGTTTGAACTTGAGTTGCATCTAGGTATAATAAGTCAGCAGGCTTACTGATGCCTTCATTTTCAAATTCTAAAGTAATATTGTGCATAGGATGTGGGTGGTCAATTAAAGCCGTAATTTCCGTAATTTGTCAGTGTCATCTGGTAAATGTGCTTGTGTATGAAAATACGTAACAACTGTTAAAAGAGAAACTTGCCGCAGGTTTGACATTATTAAGCAACATTGTATGAGCTTTTATGTTGACAAGATTCTGCTTCCTGTTCAGCCTAATGTACCAATGATGGAGTGGTACAATGTTAATTCATCCCTCTAATCTCCATGAGGCTGTAATCCCATCACGTATTCACCACTTCATAAAAGAGCATTAAAATGTGCAGCCCAATGTTCTTCTTCTATCTCATCTACTTTTCTCCATTCATCCTTCTCTAAATTGAACCAGCTATTACAATTACGTGAAAGCCTTTGAGTAGATGAGAAATCATACAGCAAATTCTAATGCCCTTCAAAAATACATACAGCACACATTACAATTACATCACACTTAGGTGGTGTGCTTTGTCTTCTCTCTGCATCAGAGTATCAACGGATGAGGTCGTTCGATGGTCAGAATCGTTTGACAACCTCCTGTCTCACAAATGTAAGTAGACGTGTTCCATTAAGTCACAATTGCTCAAGTCATGTAACGCACGATGACTAAATTAGAGTTAAATTTAGTACTAGTCATTTCCCCTTTTTGAAATTGTGTAGGTTTTTTATAAGCACAAGCCTCTCCCCCTCCCCCTCCCCCTCCATGCCTTTTTTTATATAAGGGTCTAATTCCGTGTTTGTGAGGACTCCTTCCCGACATAATGAGTCACATGTCTGTGACCTTCCCCACGGACCACGCACACACTGGCACAGAGTCACTCAAACACATCCATCTGCACAAACAGGACGTGTTTATTTTCTGTTAACAAGCTGTATGATGTAACATCGCCAGCATTGAATTCGCTGAGCTGCAAAAAATAAAATAAAAACACAAGTAGATTCAGAGTATGCGCCGTATTTGGTGATATGAAAACTACTTTTTACACAGTATCTCTTTTTACTGATTTCATACAGCTTCAAATATTCTGAATTTTGATAAGAGAGACTGTTTTAGTCCATCCCAGTTTCTTTTGACAACTTTGATAAAGTCCGGTTTAAAAGGAATCCTGTAGAGTCACCAAGCAGGGGAATCAAAATTTCCGCCCTGTCATGTGATGCCACGTGAAAGACTTATTTTGGGAAAGCTGTTTGCAGCTCAGCGGATGTTTTGTTTTAAGGCAAATACAACAGCCTTCTTGTGTCCTGAATTGCTGCTTCGGTCTGAGCTTCCACAACTAGGATGCACCCCTCAAAGACAAACACTTTACTGTAAAAGGGATTAGAGACCGCCAGCCAATGTGGGGAAAAAAACCTGTAAACACCATGCGTTAACATGACAATGATCTGTTTTCGTCCAGATCAAGGTTCCAACCCTTTTTTTTTATTGTTTTGCACACATGGTTTGCCTCACAGCCAGGAAAAGAGTCTGAGGGACCAGGACACACGTGCATTAGAGAGGTGAAATATGGACTCGCATTAAGAAAAGCCAAAGCCATAGGGACACAGTACCAAACTGCATTTTAGTGTCATTCTTCATTGTGCAGAGTTAATTATGTATAGGCGGTGGCCTGATCTGCGCACATTATCAGCTGTTACATGGGCTGTTTGTGTGAGAACATTGTGTGTGCTTGATAAGCAGCAGTGTTGTGCTTTTGTTGCTCATTGTATCTGGGTGACAGTTTGTATTCTCGTTGAGGTTGGTATCACGAGTGAGAATAAATTGTAATCATTTTAAGAACTTCTAACCGCAGTGTTTTAAGCTGAGCTATGTTTATTTGAATAATGTGTTTACTATCTCCAGCGTGGAGCTTGAGCCTCTGCCGCTGATTGCCCATGTGTATTTAGGCCGGAGTCATTGGACAGCCTCCTTGGTTCCCTTTGCTGCTCTCACTGTATTTTCTCATACAGATTATCTGCTGACGTTCATGGTTCGCCTCAACTCTTCACCTGCACTCTGGTTTCATTCCACCAGCCATGGGGAGGCTTTCTTCCGTCCCACTGTCTTGCTTTCTCTATGAAGGCTAAACCCCCCCCCCCCCCCCCCCAAACACCTAAACCACCTCGGTCTTGTATCTTCTGTATTTGGCGATGTGAATGCGGCAACAAATATAGCAGTGGCAAAAGCAGTGAAAGATTTACGTGCTGTGAGTCCATTTGTAGTGATGCGGAGCTTTCTTATCGTATGAAAGATAAGAGAATTGCAGTCTTTTTTGCTGTTGCGCACTAGTGATTTGTTCATCCTTGTAGTTACTGACTGCACTGAGACCGGGTTGTGTGAATATGCCATGCTCTGGAACACTCGTACACCCCAAGGTGGTTTTGTTCCCTAACTGCAACCATTATTGTTCCTTTTGTTTCCGGGACCTTTTCACAGTAACATTTCGTTTAAGGACACAGAAAGCCAACGATGTGTATCTATGGCCATGTCCATGTTGGGATGTTTATTCACCTTCCCCCCAATACAATATATAATTTTGAAAAAAATTACAAATTGCTGGTGTCAATCAAGATGTAAAATACTATACTAAAATGTAACCACTTTTTCACAAACCATGGATATTCTAAGTGCTTCTCCGTGTCACTAGGGAGAAAAAGCATTTAACATTCTTTTCAATTTATTCAGAAAGCCAACAGGCAACGCTTCAGGCGCTGACTTCTGGCTCCCACTTGTGATCCCACAGTTACCCGAGGACTTCTTCCAGCTGCACGTTTTGCGTTCATGTAAACCTGCATGTTGTTGTCTATACAACACAGACGTGAGGAATATTTGATTATGCAGAGACGGGCCAGCCTCTTTGCTCTGCCCAGCTTTTTTAGGTAAACAGCAGATATGCGGGTGGAAAATAACGTGTCAGTGTGACACGTACCCATAGAACAACATGGACTTCCTTTTGTGTTATCATCAGCAGGAAGCATATTAATTGATCACTTATCTTGACTTTTAGTCAGAACTGCAAAAAAACAGCCATCTCTTTTGTGGGAGTATTTTGTTTGTGTTCTCGTCATGAGAGCCGTTTCCCGCTTCTGGGAACGAGAGTGTGTGTACACACTATGACATGACCATACTAATCTTCTATGAACCCCCCCCCCCCCCCCCCTAAAAAACACATCCAGCTTCCTGCTGCGTAGATATGAATCCTGTACTGCAATTTCAATCATGCTTTTGAAGTCCATGTTATTGTGTTTTTTTTTTTTACCTCCTCCGCTTGATGCCTCATTCATTTGTTCTTTCCAGATGGCCTGGCTGCCTTCCGGACATTTCTCAAGTCAGAGTTCAGTGACGAGAATATTGAGTTCTGGATGGCTTGCGAGGAGTACAAAAAAATCAAGAGCTCAACCAAGCTTGTGTCCAAAGCAAACAAGATCTTTCAGGAGTTCATTGATATCCAGGCACCCAGAGAGGTTTGTGTGACTGCTGTTTTTTCCTTTGCCTAATGATGCTTGCTAAAGGTGACCTCTACTTCAGAGACATAAATCCGACTGACACCACGGTTTACGACCAGGTTTTTCACAAAAAGTCAGATGCTAGTAATCTTTGATACATCGCTGTAGTTTTAGGTATTTTTCCATTAGCCTCATTTCCAATTTAGTTTAATTCCCCTTAACTACATCAAACAAATTTGTCATCGCCTTCCTAAGATTTGTCTGATTGGACATCGTCAGAGTGTAAAGAATGTGGGTAAATGACCATATATATATATATATATATATATATATATATATATATATATATATGTGTGTGTGATTTGGGCTGTAAGAGGCACCCTTGCCCTTTTTAAGAAAATCTGTCTCCCTTCCTCGCATCAGGTAAACATCGACTACCGCACCAGGGAAAAGACCAAGCAGAGCCTGGAGGATCCATCCCCAACCAGCCTCAACGAGGTCCAAGGCAAAGTCTATGGCCTCATGGAGAAAGACTCCTACCCACGATTCCTCAGGTCCAAGATGTACCAGGATATGGTAAACCGGGCGAATGCTCATGGTCAGAGGAGGTCCGTTTGACTGAAACTCATGAAAATCACAACTGACATCTAACTGGACCTACACTGTAAATCACTAGTTAACCCTTTGACATGATCTCTGAATACTGTGAATCTGCAAGGAGGGGGCAACGTGCTTGACTGTTTCCTTTGTCCACACTAGCTCCATGCATGCAATCCCTCTAGAAACAAAGTGTCTTTGTGGACTACACTCTTCACCGCACAAGAGATTTGATGAAGATAAGCTGAATTTTTCAGCTCCAGTTAGTGCTGGTTGATAAATATGATAGCTTGAAGGCCACTACTTTTTTTTAAATCACAATATGCACTAATTTAGGAGAAATCAGACATTTGTCATGACGTTCGTATGATTGAAGAACACTAATCTGACAGACTTAAACAGAGCAAGCAACAATGGAAAGCTACAACCAACTTTTAATATAATATTGTTTTGTTGAAGTATAAAATATTTAGAGATGATATATTGAGATGCAGCTGAGAACTGAGGGCTGTTTTCAGTTTAATGCATTTCTAATTCATATTGTATGGAACACAGTAAAATTCCACCTTTTAAACAATAGAGATGTTTAAAATGTATTGGTTTGAACAGCCAATGTTTGTAAAAAAAATTATAATATTGCGGCATTAAAATTAGGTTGCTGTGATCATTTTTTTAATCTGGAAAGAAATATGTAGAGACATCAATATCTTTAAGGCTTTGTCACCCAGCACTAACATTACTTATCATCTTCTTTAGGAAATAGACACCGTTGTACGCAGGTGACTAGATCTATAGGGTAGTTTTGTGTTTACATTGAACAATGACGTGAGACAACACCTGAAACTGTGCCAAATTTAGATTGCATTTAGACATTAATGTAACCTGTGTATTGTAAACTCTTGCAGGTATTCTATGTGTATGAGTATAATCGGGGTTGGGATACGTTGTTTCCAATTCACTGCTATTCAGCGTGCAGATATATGCTGTCATCTTGATGGTTCATTTAAAAATGACTACTTTCCTAAAAGTTTAGAAGTGACAAAGTAACGAGTAAGTACTTTGCTAAAATGGAAATTGTAGTTTATTACATCGTTCATTTGCTACAATTGAAAACCTATATTAGCCTCGTCATAGTGGTGAATTGAAGTAAATGCCCCGATCCCCAAGTAGTCTGTTCAAAAATGTGTTGTGCAAATTTCCTAAATTTCAGCATGATGCAATAATACAAAATAAATATTTAGATATTGTTCAACGTGTACAGTATATAACGAAAATGTCTGCAAAAAATGTCAGTAACATGACAATGTGTTTTTAAATGTGCTCCCTCAGCATTTGCACTCCTTTTTAAAATAAGAATTTGAAACAATTTCAGGGAAGACAAATATTTTTATTTATTGCATGTGCACTATAAAAGGCCAAATTGTTGGATCTGCCTACATGGTATGGTACTGTGTCCCACATGAATGTAACCTCCCCACTATATTTTGCAATTAAAAAATGAATCTGCATCTATATTTTGTGTTGTGTGGCCTTATTCTCCCAAATAAAGAAAATAACAAATGACACTGATGGGACAAACTGACCTCATTTCAAATGCCATTTTTATAACTACAGCGAGACCAGAGAAGAAGAAAAGATTCATCCTGGGGAGTTATTCATTCTCTCTGAGAGGTTTAGGTTTTTAATGTGTGGTTTCTATTGAAATGATGAGCAGGAAATAGATGTACCAAAATAAAACGACTGGCTGAAGTCAGTTAATTTCAAATTCGCTTAACATTTTAAACTCCCATGTGGCAGCTACTTGAAGAATAATGTAACAGAGGAGAAAAAACGAACGAACACTGATTAAACACTTTTTCCACTATTTTTGTCTATAGCACCACTCATGATAAATACAGCGTTTGAGTCGACATTCGAAGTCCATTGACTTTTGCAGTTGTTGATTATGTGTGTATATGCATATACATGTGTGTGTCATCCTTTGAAAAATAAAAATCAGATTACGAAATAGCTCCCACTTTTGAATAATGATGAGCAGTGAACATCTTGCTCCTTGTGTTTCTAATGACGATTGCTACAGCAAAAAAAAGCTTAAGCTCTGTAGGACAATTCAGCTCTCCAGCTGTTTGCTTTTCAATGCTGATCACAAATCACTCGCTCAATACACACTGTTCACGTGTGTGTGTGTGTGTGTGTGTGTCAATCTGGGAATAAGGAGCACAATGCTCGGTAAAACAAGAGCCCTTTTGGACCAGAAGACTACAAAACCCCGCTAACACACTTTGACTGTGGAAGTCCTTACTGGGCTGATGATGATGATCATCAACACCTAACGAAAAATGATAACTGCTCCAACGCACTTGTGGTTTTGAGGGTCTTCAAACTAAAACAATGTTGAGGGACATTTTCAAAGCCGTGTTGACAGCTGAATTCAAACACGTGCACTTCAAGCAAGACGTCAGAGATTTCAGACGCTTTCCTCTGCAAACCTTGTATTTCGATAACAATATTGTAGAATAGGTGGGCCTTGTTTTCTCCTTGAACACAATCACATCAATACCTCTCCATCCTGTTCTCCCTAATGAATAGAAAACACTTTGCTGTGGTGCATCGCTGCCATGACTATGGATCCCAGTGAGGATGTGCAGGACAGTTGATTACTCGTCCTCTGAGATAAACAGAAGCTGTACAGGAAAAACAACAAAACCAAGTTAACTGGCCACGTTACAGGACTGCACCACTCGCTCATGACTGAGCTGGTCACAGATGTGTGTGTGTGTGTGTGTGTGTGTGTGTAATACTCTTTTGGTTAAAACATGTATTGTAATATTGGAGCATTTCAGCTACAGCAAAAGTTCTTTCAAGCTGAAGAAAGAGACTTTTTCGCTGGAAGTTTGATTTGCCGATCAGCATCTGATAGCTCACACGTGTTATCAAAGAGGATCTAAATTGTGTGCACATCAGCTCGTTGTTGTAATATTTTCACCTGTCAACATTCATTCACAACATTTGAAGACTAACTGAAAGCTTCAGTCATACTGAGCCAAAAAGCTCAATCAAATGAATTCACCTAATACTGATTTATTTTAGTTTTCTGTTTTTGTTCAGTTTTGTTTGTTTCTACAGGAGGAGGAGAAGGAAAATGTAGAGGAAAAGTAATGCAGAGCGCCTGAACTGTGGGCACCATTTCTATAGCAAAAATTCAGTTTCCAGATTCCCGGGTGTGTGTGTTTTTTTGGGGGGAAAAACAATAACAAACTACTATTCCACAGTTAATGTTTAGGTGGACGTGGCAATCTAGCACTCAAATTGGAACATTTAGAACATATAAAATACAATTAGATTTTTTTGCAGTGTATATTTTAGAATTATTTCAGGCACCTGCCAGCCACATGTTTTACTGTCATCTGGATACACCAAAATATACACTAAGAACAGACTACATACAGTATGTCTCTGTACATTGTACCATCAGGTCCCCATTAAACCACATTCTCAAGGGACTGGATTGTCCACACTTGTTTTGGTCAAAAACAACAGTCTTTCTGTGAACAAGACTACCTGCTGCTTCCAGGTATTGACATTAAAAGGTTGTTTGTTATGATCTCCATGGCAGCAGGTACATTCATAGAATGTAATGTTGACGAGAGTCAAATATCCGTCCTGTTGTTCTCGGGTCCTTTACCTATGGGGTACAGCAAAAAAAGAAGCTATTCAGCGTCAAGTTAATCATTAACAATGTTTTTTTTTTCTTTTTCACGAAGGCAAGATCTACTGGTAAAAGGCGAAATTCAGTAATTCAACAGCTGGAGTTGGTTTTGTTGGGAGAAACATTGACGTTATACTTTATTCATGGTTACAAAATCTATTTTAGCGCAACCAGATAAGCCTGGTCCTCTCATTACA
The DNA here is from genome assembly GCF_949316345.1 of Pungitius pungitius. Taxonomy (NCBI): domain Eukaryota; kingdom Metazoa; phylum Chordata; class Actinopteri; order Perciformes; family Gasterosteidae; genus Pungitius; species Pungitius pungitius. The sequence continues at coordinate 4,249,278 of NC_084906.1, forward strand.
CTCCACAACACGCCTCACAGGCACACACACACACACACACACACAAACAATTCAATGATGTTTCACGGCAAAATGAAGAGCACACTTGACAATGCAGCTGGACAGGTTTTTATTTTTGGTCAAAGCATCAAAGTTTACATATCTGTTGGGCCTGATTTAATGCCATAACCAAAACCCATTCACAACATCCACGCAGGGGCCCCGTGCTGTGACACGTGTGATGCTCTGGATTAATGTTGGCATCTATTCATTAATTAACTAAAAGCATTTCATAAAGCTGTCCACGGAGGCTTGAAAATATCTTGATATGGAATGATCACAGTTTCGGACCGATGACGGTGCTCGTCTCTGACCTGTAGCAACGTTTTTATGTTTGCAATAAAACAGCAAACTGATGGATTGTGATAACATGTACAACATTTGTTCAGGTTCCACTCAGTGGGCAAAATGACCTCAGGACATTTCTTAATGAAAAAAACCCTGCTAAGAATCCAAATCACTTGATGATCTCCAGCCCAACACTTCAGGTCGTGATGCATCTTATTCAGATATAACTATAACGCTGCTCTACTTCCTATCAGTTATATTTCCATTCTGGAGAACACAAAAAGTGGATTAGGTGACCCCACTTCTTGCACAACTTTAACAGTCAAGGATTTTGATCAGACAGTAACAGAGCTCAAGGTTAAGATGCACAGAAACAACATCCTAATTGAAAATCGTAAACTTTATTTTTTGTCTTTGAATCTCGGGACAGTTGGCATACTGTGAGCTCTGCTGTTCTACACAGTCTCCTGGGAGTAGTTGCAGATCATGGTGCTGCTGAGGGGGGAGCACACTCCAGTGGTTATTGTTTAACAGCCAGAGTGAGCATCTGTTTGGGCCTCGTTTGGCATGCAAACTTCTCTTCTCCCCGGAGGACGATGAGACAGACGAGCAACCTGAGGGTCCCCGTGCTGCCAGATGCAGATCCACAGAGATCCAAGTGGACCACTTTAGCAAATGTTTAGAGGCCTGGGATGAAATGTGCCAGTACTTTTTGTTCAAAAGGTGAATATGGTCATTTTTGGGGGTTAAAAATCCCTCCGCGGATCCTAATATCATTGGAAACAGATCCTTTTTAGCCCTACTACATCTTGTGAACTCATTTCAACATCTGTTTTCGATTCACAGTCCCATCATAAAAGCACATTACTCTGAGGACATTTCTAACAGAGCAGAACCCTGTAGTTTACCAACAGGGTTCATATATTTGCCTTGGAAACATGTGTGAAACGTGTGCTCCATTAACAAACCAGCCAAAAATAGGATTTGTCCTCATTTGAAGGTGTTGCTGTATTATGCTGTGCAATGTTCCCAGGAATGGCAGCAATAAAACATGTGATCGGTGTTTGTGGAACAGCTTGACCTATATGTTTCATATTTGAATGAATATTTTGACAGAATAACGTCCTGCGGAGGTTTTCTTTACATTTCTTTAGTCCACAAAAAAATCTGTCTACAAAACATGAATTTGCTTCAAACATAATACTATTATTAGTATTACTAATAATCCATTGGCCAAGGATGTCCTAGCAATTCACTCAATTATGTTTTCATTCAGTTATTGGTTTGAATGGGCTTTCAGCTGCCCCCCCACCCTCCCCTGCACTCATCACTGAGTCACAGCTCTGAAAGACCTTCAGACAAACAAAAACAAACACAGAAGCCTGTGCATTGCCGGGCAAACATTATTGATGTTTCCTGTGGCATTGAATCGAGGCTAGCGCGCTGGGTTTCCCCATTTCCCCCCTCGTCCAACACAAACGCACGCGGAGCAATCCCTCTCGTGCAAGTAACGGTATAATATTACGTGTGCTTTTAGCACTTCCTCAGGCAGTGAATTACAAGTTTGCAGGGAAGCTCGCCCACGTTGCCTCCAAGGTGTACACGTGCATCTGCAGCCTGGTAGTCTGTTGGAAGCTCACGTGTGAGACCACCACAGCTGCCTCACGTGTCTTGTTCTGCAGCCTAATATGTGAACAGTGTGTATTGAGCGAGTGATTTGTGATCAGCATTGAAAAGCAAACAGCTGGAGAGCTGAATTGTCCTACGGAGCTTAAGCTTTTTTTTTTTTTGCTGTAGCAATCGTCATTAGAAACACAAGGAGCAAGATGTTCACTGCTCATCATTATTCAAAAGTGGGAGCTACGTCGTAATCTGATTTTTATTTTTCAAAGGAAGATTAATTCATCACATTACAGTCTGGTTTATGTTGAGGATTCAACCATTTGCCAGTTTAATGAAAAATAATTCCAATAAAGTTTTAAAGCTCCACAATAAATCGAAGCCCGATGGAGGTTATAATGTTCAGATACTGATTCCACTTACAGTAAACCGAGGGTTGGTAATATAATTTGCTTTACATTTCTTTACAAGACAAAACAAATGGAAAGAACGTGTCGCTGTTATGAGCCCACATGCGAGGAAGCATTGGTCATCTTTCACATGCTGCTGACGGATGTGAGCACTAACAATAGCTCTGGTAGTTATTGACGTTCAGAACGTTTCTTTTGTTGCTGACTTGCTAAATTTTTTTGCGAGATTTAGCAACGTTTGAGCTGCTACTTTTTTTAATTGGACATGAGTTTGTTGGGCTGGGTTTTTCAGTTGCATCATTTTGAAAGTGAATGTCACTGTCAAGGGGGCTGGTGCAGGTAGGCAGGCAGGACTCAGACGCAGGCTTTCAAACCAACAAGTGCTCTTTAATAAATTCCATTCCAGGACGGACGTGCAGGTTGGACACAATCAGACACGGCAGACAATGACAATGACAAGGCAGGAAATGAAGCTAACCCAGGGACACAAGAACAACTACAAAATAAAGCAGGAAGGAAGCCCAAACCGTTACTCTCGCTGGTTTCTAAAATGTTATCGTTCAGGGCTGTAATGGTTATTTTGGAGGCTCTAGTTAGTATTAGTTTTCATTATGTTGTAAACTGACCTTTTTTAACTCCAAGGAGATGCATTTTGTCATTTATTTCCTATTGGTGGTATTTTCGTTCAGGCACATGTGTCATGAGAGTGACAAGTGAGTTACCAGGGACGGGCCTAATTTTCTCTTTGGCAACAATGCTTTGCAGAGATGGCATAACGGCAACCCCTGAAGAGACGATGATCCCAATCCTGCATGCTCATCTAGATTCAGGTGAACAGAGAAAGGAGCCCACTGAGCTGAAGATGAGCTTTCCCCTTCATCGCAGCGGAGGCTGGATTTAACTGAAAGGTCCCCGCCAGGCTAGAGATGAGCACAGATGAAAAAGGACTTCCAATATCAGGTAGCCGGAGGTAAAGGGGCTTTGTCCAAATGAGATAAATACATCTGGGGGCTGAGGTAAAGTCGGGCCATAAGACGCAGGTTTCCTCAATTGGCCTCAGACTCTATCTGGTCCCAGAGATGATGATTCTTTTCAGCGTTCTCGTATCAGGGCCACATTGAGATTCAGATCAAATCAATAGTGCACTTTCTGAACTGAATCTATTCCGTTCTGATTTTGTATGTTGAAGTGGTTGGCGGTTCGAATCCCGGTGGTTACATGTCCCGTGTCAAAATGTCCCTGAGCAAGACACTCAGACAACTGCTGCCCAGGCGCCTCGACGGCAGCACACTGCTCCCACTGTGTGGGATGGGCTGAATCCAGAGAACACTTTTTTTTCTTCCTTGAATCCATCGCTACACAGAATTAAGTCACATGGCAAAAAAAAGCTCTCATCTAAGACTTACTTAATTAGTTAAAGAAATGTGAGGAACCTGCTCCAAGCAGTAAGGGGCATCAACACTGGGATTCAAATACTAGGAGTGAAGCCCATATGTCATGAATGGCAACGTACAAAATGCCAACCTCAAGATCCTCAGAAAAGGCAGTCGAGAAAACCCTCAAGTTCACTTCTTACAAGAGTCACTGGTTAAAACTGAGCTAACATGTGGGGCAAGGAAGGCCAATTTGCATTATGGTGATTCTAACTCCAAACTCTTTGTAGGGTCGCAAAAAAAGCAACGAGGCTCCACGGCAACCTCAGTACCCGAAGCGTCTAAGATTAGACAGTCTGTTAGCAATGACCCTTTGACCAATAGGTTATTGAATCCAAACGTTTACTGGGGTACGATCCCATATTGTAAAGGGAGGCATGGCGGCTGAGAGAAACCAATGGCCTTACTAGGATATGGCTGATTTAGACATTAAAACACTGTTTCTGAGATTTTTGATAGGGATTTCCACAGAAGCGTTTTTCTAGGCAATATTACTATTCAACACCTCTCTCACAGCTTCAGTGCATTGGTCAAACACGTGGACAACCTGCAGAGCTTTGTTGATGTTCCAATCATCATATTGTTTTAAAAAGTATATTTTTCAACTTGTAGGAGCTTCTGAGTGTTATCTCAGTATCAATCAACATCTTGTTGGGGCATATGGGGATGTAATGTGTGTGTTGCATCTGCGCGCTTCAAGGGCAGTGAGTGTCCAACACCCAGATAAGGCCCTGCACTAAACAATATAACATTTATTATTCTTTGTCGCTCATTCTCTAGCTTCCGGGTTGCTGTGTCAATAGGACTGTCAAGCTGTGATGTCAGCACACTACTGCGTCTCTGAGTGGGTGGCCCGGCATCCCCCCCGGGCTACTCGAGCCTTTGTTTCTTGGCAAAGGAAATGGTTTAATTAAATCTTTCCCAGCACAATGAATCTGGACAGGTAAGGTCACCCCTTGCTGTTTTTCAGATCCAGTCGACGCTAGCTGACTCAACCTAATCAGTGATGCCTTCTCGTGGCTCGTACGAAATGCTTCTGTATCACAGGATGTGTCCTTTTGAGCTGCTTCCTTTTCAGCTCAGGGATATGGCGGTTGTTGAAAGTGTCATTTCTGACCCCTTTGTTGCCAGTGCTTCTCAAAAGGAAACCATTTGAACATAAGTCCAAAAATGACTGATATCGTATCTTCCGCCTCTACGTTTAATGGAATTAATTCTAATTCTCAAAAAAACATTCTTCTTCCACCATCGCATCTGGGAGGACACAATAGTCATTCACCGAAAAAGCTCACTTGTTAGGAAAACACATACAAACGATCAAAGATATACCCTTTTTCTTAGAGTGTTATGGTTGTCTTCCATGAAAAACAGTAAATCCCACAATGAGTTGACTATGAACAAACAAGTATTCCCTGTGTTTCGTCCAAAGCCCGATGGCACATTTTTATCCTGTTTTGAGGAACAGTTGTTTGAAAATAGGGCCCACGTGTGTAAAGGAAATGATTTAGCCGATTAAAAAAAATGAAAACCATTCGGAATTGTAATTTCTAAAGCTTATTTGTGTAGACGTGTATTTTGTCTGGAACAATATTCTATACATTGATCATAACGAAATAAATAAATAAATGATTCTAAGTGGTTCAAATAAGTCACCATGGTTGTGGAATACAACCTTTTGGTCTGAGCTGGTTTTCTTTTGGGGGGGGGGTTGGAGGAAAAATATACTGATGGCCTACTGATGGCTATACTCTGTATAGCTGCTTTTTAATGGCACATTGACATCACATTCAGTAAGAAAATCCCTGTTATGTGAAAACAAACTATTGTCTATATTTGAATAGTTATTAGAGAGGGGTAAATGCCATCTGTCACATGGCCATTGGGTCGCAGTTCCTGGAAATCCCCATGATTATACTTGCCTAAGAAGGAGAAATACAATGTTCGCACTGTCACTTGTGGCTGAAGTTCTGCTTCACTCAATATTGGCTCTGGTAGCTCAGGATGTGACCGTACCTGAAATAGAACAATCAATTCTCAAACATCAACATCACAATGTACTAAGGTAGTCTACTGTACAGCATCAAAACCTTCTTCACTCGCTTATGCCAATCCCACCCGAATTATATGATGAACAAATCTTCGATAACTAAGCTGCAAATTTGCCATTTGGGAGCTTCAGCTTCATTGTGTGGAGAAGTTGCATGCAGTGTTATCGTTAAAGAGTTATAGCCACATATCTTTCCCATCCGTCTCCTGAATGAATACCTTTTTTATAACGTCCATAAAGGAGGCTGGGTGTGATTGTAGTTACGTAGAGCAAACGTTATTAGCTTATGTATATGATGACTGTCATAAATTCAATGTATGAGGTAAAACAAGTTTAAGGATATTCTAAAGGTTTTCCTTTTCAACAGGACATAATATCTAAAAGCTGCTCTTTTCTCACGTGTAGAAACTGGAATTGTCATGTGTGTAAATAAAACACTCAGTGGGGCATGTTTTGAGGGATATGAAAGAACATCAGTGACTTTTATTATTATTTTACCTCCCTTTCTCTCACTCTGCCGTTCTCCATCTGAACCTCTCTGTGATTGGCTGAGAGGGCTGATGACATAACTAAAGCAGGGGAGGTGGGACTATAAAGCCTCCGCTCATGCTCTTTCCAGGCACACAGAACATATTGCTTCCTACTGAGCTTCACCAAACGGATATTTAACTGCCACCTGCTCGAGGAACCACCCCGACCAGCTACAAACCGCTGCCGCAGTATGTGCAAAGGACTGGCATCACTTCCTAACAGCTTCTTGGAAAGGTAAGCGCAAACACACTAGGCTGTTCTTTAGGGATTTTCATTTCAGCATACGGAGGACAGCTCTGCTACGTCGTCTTTGTGCATCTATGCGAGAGGATTTTAAGACGCCGAAAGAGTGTGTTTTAGTTAATGCTGTATGTGGAAATTAGTGGTGAGGATGTGGCATGTGGTGAATTTTACTGCTCAACAATAGTCAGTATGCAAAAATGTTTTTGTGTAAAATACATCTAACCTATTCTCTTTTCCTCACAGGGCTAAGGAGCTGAAAGCAATGCTGGGTAGCATTTTGCAAAACTCCACTTTGAACCTGTCATGGTTCAAAATAGGGAAGAATAAGTAAGCATTACACTTACTGCGCTTTATGTGACTGAAACTTGATTTCATAACAAAAATTGAGTTGAATCTAATCTTGCTTTATCGGTTTTCAGAGCCACACTGGAGGAATGCCTTACGTGGAAAGAGTCCTTTGAGAAGCTCCTGTCCAGCAAATGTAAGTAAATATCCAGTTAGCATTTTTTTTGACACATATTCACACGAGCGCTCTCACACTGCAGCATCGCACGCAGAGGAAAGCAGCCCCTCGGGGGACCACTAGGTTTACCGAGTAATTCAATTGAACAAATATTCTCTCTGTCCTCAGATGGACTGTGTGCCTTCACAGCCTTCCTGGTGTCGGAGTTTAGCGAGGAGAATATTTTGTTCTACTTTGCTTGTGAGGACTACAGAAGAACCAAGTCGGCCACCAAATTACCGGCCAAAGCCCAGACGATCTACGATGAATTCATCGGCAGCGATGCTCCACGCGAGGTAAGGAGAAACCCTGACCTCAACAAAGGATTAGAGTCGGAATCCTTAAAGATAAACTATGAACACCCACAGCACACTTTCTAACGAGATGGAAAAATAACCTGATCTGTTTTTTGTTCTTTTTTTCCAATAGATTAATATTGACCACGAAACCCGTGACATCACCAGAGCCAACATGCTGGTGCCTTCCCTTTCTTGCTTCGACTCGGCCCAGCACAAGATCTACATGCTCATGGCCAAAGACTGCTACCCTCGCTTCCTCCGCTCTCCGACTTACAGGGACCTACTGTGCCAGGCCAAGCCAGGCACCAAGGCCGCCCGGCAGCCGGGGCAACAAAAGAAGGTGTGAATCCCTTCCCGCGGGAGGATTGCTGACGAATCGCCTCAAACGTTTGAGAAGGCAAAGAGATGCACGGCGTCACGGCTGCTGCACCACCGTGAGGCTGGACGCGGCGCGTGCAGGAGCATGGGGCGCCACGAGACCAGCCCACGGACGGGCGGGGTCTGCAGACGCCAACGACTGAAGAGGAAAAGACGATGGAGGAGCTGTTGCCTTAAGTGGACTGTGTAGCAGACTGAGTGACAATCAAAGAGGAGGGGGAGAGGGGGGGGGGGGGGGGATGAGAAAAGCACTTTATCTTTGTCAACTTGCAAACCCTTGTTGTTGTGATGTACAATTTCTCTCTGTCAAGTCTTTGTAAACAGGGCATGTGAGGTACTTGCATATTTATTTGCTGAAATATATGTTCTATTTTTACCAAACAATAATTTATGAATGTAATATTTATATCTGTTTTTTTTTACGTACGTGCAAATAAAGTGAATTTTCTGAAAAAAACAACTGATGTGATTTCCTTGAAAGAAATGCAACTTACAATTACCGAAAACACATTAATAATGACATTCCTAAGTAGCATAAAATCCATATATATAACATATCACTGTCAGTGGGATCACATGCGCTGCTGTGTGCAAAGTCTTTTTATTAAATCAATCCACTGATTTAATGGTATGTTTACTGCGAGTCACGAGGCCTTCTGGCACCATTATTCACACTGGAAAAGGGGTCTGCTCTGTCTCATAAAAAACGAGGACAATGAGAGCATCTGCACGCCGTGAGCTTTTGTCCCATATCATGTAAATGAAAAAGAGCTTATGTGACCACATTAACGTAATAGGAAGAGCAATACAACTTTATTATTGCGTGCAACTGTTTGCACGAGCCATCAACTTAAGATGAAATAAGAGCTTAGCTGCTGCCTCTGCCATCTGCAGACTAAGCATGCAGGAAACACATAACGGATAAAAGCCCTCTGGTTAAGTAATAATTAATAATAATGATTACAGAAACAGGGCTGTTATATAAGACTTTCTCATTAAAATGTTAACTACGCCCATTGTTATTGCTTTGATATAGTGCATTTCGGCAGTAAGCAGAGTACAAAATGTGGCTGGATGTCCCCTTTGTGTATTCAGATGTCATCGTTGTAGAAGAAAGCCAGTGTCAAGTGACCAACAGCTGGTCCAAAGGCCTGATGCATATAAACATCTCATAATGTTGGCTCCTTATCCATATTAACCTTTTGACATTATCTAGATGTAAACAATGGCCATCTGTAACTGTTTTTTTTTTGTTGCATATTGCACACAGTACTGCAGGGATGTATCCAAAAGGTTAATTTTGCACATGTATTGATTCTTTTTTTTCAGTAACTTTTATGTTACTGGTGATCTAAAAAAAAGACACATGCCTCAGAAGAAGAATTAAATGTACTTGAAATACGTGCAACTGTTTTTGCATGCTACAGAGTTGACTATTGATATTTTTGGTCCAACAAACAAACAAGGAAACAAATCAGAGCTTAAAGTAGAATGAATATTGAACCTGCAGGCAGAAACATGAAACCATATGAATAATTATTTTTAAAGGTGAAATGAATTTAAAAGTACCTGTTTTCTAACACAGCGGTAAGTGGTGGCTATATCTGTCTCCTAATATCTAACAATAAGTGGGTTTTTTTTTTAATTCCCAATTTGACGCTATATCTTCCTACCTCCTATGATTTGAAAGGTTAATGTTGAAGATAGTTAATTGTAGTGCTGCAATTTATTTTGAACAAACTGTTCCAACTGCTAGACGGAAGCGGATAAGATTCTCCTTTTATTTATAAGATGTTGGTCTGTTTGGGACATTTGTGGCCGATTGCAAGGTAACTGGTGGTGAACCACACAAAATATATATATACACATAGTCCCGATCACAGAGGACACGGAGGACTCAAATGCAGATGACAAAGATACTTTATCTAAGTAAGGCCGATTACAGAATGCCTCGAGACAAACAGGGACCAGAACCTCACGACAACCGAAGGAAAAACCAATGAACCGACAAGAAAAACGCATGGTTTAAATGCACTAGGAAGGTGCAGGTGTTTAGGTACAGTGGACAATCACACTCACAGGAGCAAATAAGACCAGGGCAGGAAGTGAAGTTAGCCCAGGGACACGAGAGGCAGGGAACTACAAAATAAAACAGGAACCGAACCCACACCATGACCATATATTCAAAAAGCTGTTAAACACAATCTTCAGCGGTCCATCCAAAAAAATCTTCTTTAGAAGTTTTACCAATGTAACACTGTCTTTGCTTCTCAGAGATCGTGGATGCAACTCACTTTACCACAAAAGCACATGCCATGAGGATAGTCAAATGGATCATTTGATATTTTATCTGCTGTGGCTTTGGGATGTCCCTCTCAGATTTATTTCCTAAAAGTTTACAAAGTGAACAGAATCTGTGATGCTCACAGCAATTTTTATTTTCTAAAAACTTTCCTTTGAAGATATAGTTCCAATTGAACTCTTTTGAAATGAAAACGTTCCTTCGGGACAAGACCGATCACTAGGCCATCCTGTTCAGCTCGGTCTGATTACCAGTCTTATGAACACAGACATTTTATAACACTTCATGTGTGAGTGGCAAAGGAACAAGGCAGCTATTATGAAATAGTCCCTGCAGCTTTATCCCCGTGCTGTTGAAGCCAAATAAGTGCAGAGGACAATGATATTATTGTAGCATTTTTATTAGGGCTGTCAACATAAACACATAATCTATGTGATTTAATGTGGCCAAATTAATGCAACAAAATATTTTAACGTAGTTAATGTACGTTTGCCACTCATCCACGGGACCGGAAGAAAACAAACGGACCACTTTGCTGAGCTCGCCTCCTCCGTCTCGACATGTAACGTTCCCCTGCGCGACACACAGTCTGAGCCGTGTCCCTGAAAGACCAAGGGTTTGAAGACGTCCTGGCTCAAATGTGGGCAGATTGTTGGCACTTCAAACACAGCCGTCAAATGATGGAGAGTTGAGGGCAAAGTGCACGAGGACAGCAGGAAGACTCGCTAGTTCAACATGATCCACCCGGTGCAATTCTATCTCCAAGATGATCAAATGTGTGTAGTTTTGTGTTTAAAATAACTCAACTGAGAGAAAAAGTCCAGAAGACCATATTACATGATAGAAAATAAAAGCAAAATAAGCATGTATCTGATTTTTCGGACTGGTTGTGCACTGCACCTGTGCTGTACTTTGGACAGCGGTCGTGTGAGGTTAGCTCATGAAGTGACACTGACCTCTTGTGGTTCGAGTTGTAACTTACAATCAAATGAAAACGAGAGAAAAAAAAATGAACATTCCCGTAAGCGAGGCCTCTACTTCTGAAAGCGCAAGAATAACACTTATTCAATGTGTAGCATTTAAGTGGAATCCAATTAGGTTTAACTTGTTTGTCATTTTCATTGACTGCTTTTTTTCATATCCGAAGGTCCTCTTCAGAGTCTACCATGTCGTAATAAGCGACCGTTACCCAGGACGGTCCTTTTTTAAATATTGCAATGAAGGTCACTGTAGTTCTTACAAATGTTTGTGTTAAACTATGGTAGCCTGTGTCTGACCTCCCCTACTCCTAAGACAGTGGAGGGAGGCCTCTTAGTGAGGCTACAGTTGTTACCACAGTCTTGAAACCAGGGAGGCAGGTGGAGACGGGGATTCAGTTGGTGGTGATCTGCAGATGACACAGTTGTCACTATGACATAAACCATAAACACACAATAACAAACCTCTCCTTTATAGTATAAGTATATTGAGAAAGGGGTTTTATCATATTATATATTTTTATCATTAATTCCAAACATTATATCCATCAGATACTACTTTATTTTAAGCAGTTATAAGCAGAGAAAGTTGGGAACTTGTCAAATTGTTCAACATTTACATTTTTCATGTATGGTACCAACACTGAGTCAGTTTAGAGTAAATGGAATTTATTCCTTATTATTACCCTTGAATTGGTGTGGTGGTTTCACAGCACCGGGGGGCAGTGAAACGCTGTGAATAAACTCCATCAAACGGTCTGGTTTTTCTCCCTTGTTTATCTGACTTTTGACCTCCAGGACATGGCCATGACATTGTCAAATAAAACATTAATCTGAATTAGACTTAACTTTGAGGAGATAATAATTCATTCCTTTCATGAACCAATGAACATGAGAAGAAAAAAAAAAGACGACTTGTGCTCAAAGGTCAGTTACTGGAGAGCACATACTGCATGTTCATCACGAGACCAAACCCATTCAGATCCCTGGTAGTCTTCAGACAGCAAGACGCACATCATTGTCGCCCCCCTAGACCTCCGGGTAGAGGGGGTTACTTTTCCTTTCCTCCCCGTCACATCCCCTCGTGCGTGTCTGCTGCTGTGTTATTGTAACAAAGTAGGAGCCCAGCAGCAGGATGTGACACGAGAAGAGGTGCACCAGAAGAGCAGTTTCACCATAAACATATTAAATGTGGGCGAGAACAGAGACAGACGAGAGGAGGGGACGCAACAGCATATTACATGCAAAGCGTGGGAAATCTCCTTGTGCGGGTCCCCTGTGAAAACTGTGCTAGTGACTGTCCGTTCCTTGGGATTCACATCCTCTGTGTTCTAAGAATCACACTCGGACCTGGAAAAGATAAGGCCTTGACACACTGAATATACCCAAGTTCAGTTTGTCACTTACTTGTACTTCACTTATGTCCCTGTTGTCTGCTGGTTTATACTCCACTATTCAATGTAAGAGAAAAGGATTTTTGTGACATTTGAGATATATTTACCTTTTGATTTAACAACTGGTTATAGGTTTTGTCATTTTTGCATTTTGTTAAACCCAGACTCAAATATAACAGATTGTACATATTCCGATGAATATTGAAAGATGTAAGAAGGACAAACAATTAAAGAGAGATGTAAAAAAAAAAAACATTAATCTAATCAGATCACTAAGGTTATCATGACCATTTTTCACCTGGGCCAACCTTAACATTTTCTCAAAGCCGTTCCCGGCATCCATTATGTTCTGACAAGGCTCAACTCATTTCAGTGAGCGGGTGTGTGTTTCACAAGGTCACGACCTTAAACTCACGCTTTGACGGTCTTGAACGCACATCTGCCAGATCTAATCACACGTCTATGTGCCAGATGTTACCAGCATGCAATTGTTGACATTTTTCTGTTGTAGACACTCTAATAATGTGTACCAGATGTTTGCGCAATACCAAAGTGGGCCTTGCAACACATCTCTTGATTTGGTTTAAAAACGGAACACAAAAGCTCTTTCCCCTAACTCACACAGAGTTGTGAAGTTTGAACACTGCTTTATTATAACATGCATGAATATTGATATTTCAATGTGTTTTCTGGGGCTTGGACTCCATCCTGCCGTAGGATAGACCAGGGGCCGGGATGCTGAGCCGAGCTATATCCCCCCCCCCCCCCCCCTTCGGGAGTCCAGACACTGGTGATGGTGGTATAAGTTGCTCCAATCTCCTGATGTGCCAGGTACTGCTGTAGATTGGTGGTGTCGGGGGTGGTGGCGGGTCGCCTTTGGTGCGCGCTGAAATGACAACTGACAACAGAGAGAGAGAGAGAACAGTCTTTTAACGTTTGCCAGCACTGATGCAATTGGTTTACGGTAACATCGCCCACGTCTGGTTGGCTGGTACTACCTGACCCCGCCCCTAATCAGCTGGCCGTGTGCCCCCATGGAGAGAGGAAGCCTACCGGGAATGGCAACGCCTGTCCAGTCTTCCTGACTGAATTTTCGCCTAAGCTTCATTTCTTTTTTTCAAATGTCACTTTTAATATAAAAAAAACACATGTCTAGTGCCTTTCTATCAAAATCCTGACCCTGTAAGTATCTTGTTTGGACTGATCTGTTTAGCTTTGATCAGGTTTGTCAGGTTGTAGCTTTCCGATACCATCTCATATAGTCAGCTTTGTGTTAAAAATATTGATTGGCTTGAAATGGTCAGTCCGTCACCATTCAGGTCGGTAACGGTGCAAACGACAAGACTGCTGACAGAGCCGACAGGTCCTACCTGAGGGGCAGTGGGGGTGGCTGTGTCAATGCGATGATGCTTTCAGTCGCTACGGCATCATTACCCTGACCGCCACATGAGAGCAGAGGCCGTGAGCGAAGCAGTGGGGCACGCTCACTTGCACTAACATTCACTAAGAGACAAACACGGCCTTGCCTGACGTGTAAACAAAGCCCGCCGTTTAGATTACGACACACGCCTCCTCGTCCCCTCGACCATCAATCATCCTGCGTGTGACCAGGTAATCAATCTCAATGCTGCATCTTGAAGGACATTTCGACGACTAAAATGCATCTCAAGGAGCTAGGAGGGAGCGTTGAGGGGGCTTTCAGGAGAAGCTTTTTGCAAAGCAACACCGGATTTCTTTGTAAAGTATTTTGGAGATCATTTCCAACTGGGACAGGACCCCAGTAATGTTTCTTTGGTATAAAATAACAAATTGTAGTTGCCTAATTTGGAGTTGTTTGATCTATCAAATTAAATAGTGCAGAGAAATCAAAAAGAGGGATAGAAGTTGACCTTGAGCAAGGGGACCGGGCCACTCATCTGTCTATGAGAGCAGTTACAGTAGTATCGTTCAATATTCTATGGCCATAAGATGACAATGAATTAGAACTTTCAAATGTGATCAATTATAAGGAGAGTAAGCTATGAGTGTTGAAGGTACGATAATTTACCTTTGATTCAAAGGAATATCTGTTCCCACATTTGGATTCTACCTCTAACTTCTACACTTCATTTTATTCATCATGCTGAATCTGTGTTGCCTTCTTGGAAATGTACATTTGTAAAAGTATTTTTCAGAGCAAGGAGCAAGGACACATTGAAAACTGAAAATATAATTTCCACCCAGATATGGAGGTATCAGTAGCTGCTCATACAGTAACATACATGTCACAGGCCTATGTCATGTAACTCAGGGAGCTGAGACAGTCAACAGATTAAACCTGAGCTTTAAGTGCTCCTCGGTGCATTGACCCCTCCTTAATGTGAACAAATAATGTGACAAGACACGGGACGTAATGTGGAAAACACCATGAGCTCCTGTTTCCATCATGTGACGGCAAACAGAAACAACAGTAGCCTCATGCTTTAGTATTTTTGCTTTTATGTTATATCAACAATTTTAGGAATAATTTGACTCATTTGTATCAGCTCTCTGAAGAAAAAACACTAAAGGCAAACATTGCTGTTTTAAAGCTTGGGTTTATCTGATAGATGTTGGAGTTCTTTAGCTGTCATACACATGAATAAGTCTTGCGCATCTGCCAGCTTCTGCATTTCCATGTGTTTTATGTGCCTGGAAACTTTGCTGCAATTAAAACTGTCAGCAAAAGCTCAAATAATATGCAGATTGTCAATATATGAAAGTCCCAGTATACTGCAAAAAGGAGTATTTTGTTTTTTGATCTTATTCTATCTGTTGGTTTAGCTGGTGTAAAATTTGAAGCATTCAATGCTTGACCTCGCCAACGGAAAATCCATTTACTATGCCATTTATTTCTCTAAGGCAGGAATGATAACGAATGCATCATTATTTATGAGGTTTACCCCCGCAATGTTCAGGCCAAAGTTCTGTAACCGAAAAATCGGTTGTTGTCCAAGGGAAAACCGTCTTTTCAGCTTTCCTCTGACCCTTTGTTAGAGCCACGTTCAACAAGAAAAGCCTTTTCAAATAAGCAACTTGAGGAAAACAATTAATGGTACTGTGGGAAGAGTGATTTCATTTCCTCTGCAGACAGTACACTGAGGAATTGGACACCTCCCTAATCACCCTGCGTCATGCTTGAGGTTTAGCACGGCCAACTTGGAGAGAAAGTCCCAATTTGGATTCCATTCTGGGACCGATAATATGATCATGCTAAGAATCTACTTAAGGTCTCCCGTATGTGTCATTGGGTTTAACCAATCAGTCCATGGACTTCCCTCCCTCTCATGCCAATGTTTACAGTAGAAGCACTTAGCATAGAAAAGAATAACAGTCATCACAATGCATGGAAAGGCTGTGTCATCAAGCCCTAAATGTTCTTTTTAAATTAGCTCACTGAAGTCGGTTTGCTATTTCAGATTTTAAAAAATCGATGCTGGTCAGTGGACCAAGCTGTGAGATGTATGGGAAGCACCCGGCTGTTAGCTAATACCATTGTAAACCCATCCATGACTTTATTAGACAGGCTGCGCAACTGATGTGGTTTTTATGGTAAGAACGTATATCCAAGTCTACCTGCAAAGGACTTTCACCCAGGACACCTCTGTTCTGTTTGCTGAACCCAGTTATGTAACAAACGAAGCTTTGGCTTTTCACTTGGGAGTGATAATCGGTTTCCATTGGAGGGCCACAGACCCTCTGTGGAGTTAACCACCTCCGTTTTGACCGTTTGAGAGCCTGCTTAAAAACAAGACACACGAAAATGGGTGATGATGAATGGAAGTCATTATCGGCAGGATTGTGCACACTGATTGTGTTTTGCTGAAAGGGGTCTAATAAAAGAGACACCACATCTGCAATGTTTTGGCCAAAAGTCCAGGGCATCTGGCTCCAGAAAGGAATAATTGGCCCAACAGTGAGACCCAATTATTTACCTCAGAACCCCCGGTGGTGACATCACCGGGCGTCTTTGTTTCTTTTGATTCGCACACGTACACATTCTCGCGCCTTTGTTGTGCGCTGCTTATCTCCCAGCTCCCAGTGTTGAACTTTTTAACCAGTGGGAATTGAGTGAAATGTCACAAGACCCATCTGTATCACTATAATCTGAGCAAAGGAGTCCAAACAAAGCTATGAGATTAGCCCCAGGATTGGTGTTTGCTGGTATTTTTCAGGAATAACGTCAGGCGGAGATTACCCTCGCCTTCCTGCTTGGCCAAAACAAGCATTTCCCAATCAAGGAACAGTCGCCTTATTTTCTTTACTGGGAGAGAGCAGTTATGGCAAATGACATCAAAACAATGACGATTTTCTATAATCGCCACATAATGGTTATGATTCAAATGAAATCCACCCACTGTAAGTGGAGTGATACTGTTTAGACTCCAAAGTTCTAATCGCAGCCATTAATAGTTGATAGTCGTGAACTCAAACCAGTTGTTCTTGTGTCTGCATTTTCGACATGAAAGCAACACGTTTTGCTTGAGAATGTGTATTTCATAATACACTTTCATCAGGTCGTATAAATAATATGTTCAGGTTCAGTAGCAAAATAAGAGCTCAAAAACCTGCACATTTGCTCAGTAGAGGAGCTAAAAATACAGCATAATTAATACCTACTGCATATCGTGTGTTGGCAGGTGGCTGATTGCAATTAACTTCCTTCCCATTCAATATGTATCTTCATTGTGCCATTCGGGGACACATTATCTATAGAGAAACTGTGTTTTATGGTGTTCCCCAAGCTTTCTCATGGCTACTCCATCTATAAATTGAGCCCGGTGCTTCTGTCAGCATGGTAAACAAAGCACCTGGAGGCCAACCGGTTGCAATTTATTTGATCAGCCTCAGTACACAATGATTCAAAAGGACTTCCCATTCCAAACCTGTAGTTTGATGTTTTTGTCTTGTCTGTGCTGGCTATGTTGAAGCCATATGGCCACAAATAAATAAAGAACATAGTGAACACAGAGCAAAGTGTCTTAACCCTGTAATTGGATTCAAATGTGCACAGCAACGCAATGGGATGTTGAGAAAAACAATTTTTTTTGCTGTTGCAGTGTGACTTAACGCTCCAAATGTTGTTTTTTTAATCAGGTATTTCTAATGGTTGTAGATATTTTAAGCTTATGAACTCAGTGGTCAGGAACAACATAGTTAGGTTTATGTCAACATAGCGGTTTTCTCACTCTTTATGGAGTCATGGATGTATCACCAACCTCAACTAAAGGCTGAATGTAGCATGCAATTCGTCTTAATCTGAGTTTTTATGTGTTTTTATCAAAACAGCGATGTACTTTAAATGCATTTCACAGTTTTCTTTAAACACACCAGCAACAGAATTTGAATTGCTACTGGCTGAAAATCATAGCCCAAAGTTTATCTTGAGTTTTATTTTTTTAAGTCACATGTATATTAGTCGGAAGAAGGAATGTTTATCTATTTGTTGTAAATTAAACTGTGTGGAATTAGAATTTTCCATTTTCCTGTTCTGGTTTATTTATCACAACATTAATCTCATGGGGCTCCTCACTTGCAGATTTTAAGAATTGTTTACTTTCAATGTTTTGTATTCATTTTGTACACTAATCCGTTAACGAAGTGAAAGCTTTCCCTGAACATGATGTGTTATAAAATAAAACTGTAGTAGGAGTTTTATTTTCTTAAAAGCAGAATTATTGAATGATATCATGAATAATTAAATGAGACATTGGAATAATGCAAAAATAATCTCTTTCAAACATCAATTATGACCCACAACACAGCACCGGCGAAAAATGCAACTATTCTATAATCCAGAGTCGGATAAAAGGATAATTTTGTAAAAACAGACAGTGTGTGAATAATTATAATTAATAACCTGTTGAATCCACAGAGACCAGTTCACGATGGGGAGCTGGAGGGTCACGTAATGGAAACATGAATGCACTGAAAGTAGAGAGACCATCGTAGTTATCAGAAAACAGCAGCATGATGAGAGGTTAATCATGTAATTGTTTTGCTGCGCTTATTGGATTAAAAAAAATCCTGCTGATCTAAACATGTGCCGTTATGATTGACAGTAAGGAAATAATGAATGAATGTACTTAAGGGGTGATTGGCAGATAATTAAGGAAAAAAGAAATGGATCATAATATTTTTTTGTCTATTTGCATGTTTGGCAATATACTACGTTTTGAGGTGTCATGATGGTAGGGGTTTGGTATTTGTTTGAAAGTCCTTGCATCATGTTTTGTTCTCCCCATCTGACTTAGTTTAATTCCCACCTGTGAGATCATCTCACGGGTCGCTCGTTATCTCCTTGTTTATCAGCTTGCCAGTGGCCTTTGGACATGAAATGGAAGCTGTACCTGTTGGCCTTTTGGGAACCGGTAATTGAAAGGGTCTTCATTAAATTTGACAGTCTCTGACTCATTTAGGTCATCTCTCCTTTTTTTTTTGATTGATACAGAAGTTGTATCTCAACTGCATCAAAAACATAAAGATGTACTGTAGGTCATCGTGCTCTTTTTCAATAATCAGGACCACAACCTCCATCCTTATGATCACATCCCAATTCCTAATATTAGGCTGGTTTGACAGAAAGTGTGTTCTTGTTAAACTGTTAAGGCAAATAAAGTATTGAGTTAGGGTTTGAAAAACATGTGTTAAATGAAGTAAACTTGAGCTAAGGAAATGACATTATGTGACTCAATGCTGTAGCATTGCCTGACACAACAATATCAGTACAGGTTGCTTAACTTATCTCTTTCAGCAGAGGTAGACTGGAGCATTCTTCTCAAAAGGAAAGGAGATAACCCCAATCCCAGAAATCCTCGCAGCAGCAATGTTTCTATCTTGCACAGATTTAACTAATCATTTCCATTAAGTCATGCTCTAATGGGACTCATGTTGTGGAAAGTAACAACCATTTAAATTCAATTCATTTCAAACTAGTTTTGTTCAGCTATCCTTCAAGTTGAATCATTCTCAAATCACTTCTGTTGAAAGATTTAAACTCTAAAGAGCTTGTTTTGATGTTGCCGAAATATACAAAAAATCTCCCAAAAAAGATATCTCAAAGTTGTTTGCCTTTTTTTTTTTTTGCAAAAGATTATTTGAGTACATGTTTAAGAACATGTTTTGACAAAAAGTCAATCACAACATGTGACACACATTGTAAATATTAGCATTAAAAAGGTTTCCTCTTAAGATCAATTAAGGTTCTGGCATCCTGCACGCTGTTCCTGGATCTGTCGGTTGATGGAAACCTCAAAGCAAACAGACCATTCTGAAAACCCGCCCTTCCTCAGCTGTCTACACATTCCAGTCTGATTGGCTTAGCTGTTGGCCCAAAGCCCAAAGGGAGTCCCTATAAATGTCCCCACGAGCTGAGACGCAGTCAGAAAGCAAAAACCACTCGGAGGCCTTACATAGACTACATAGAATTCACTCTCAAATACTGCAAAGGAAAGCCCCGGAAAATGTGTAAAGGATTAGCAGCTTTGCCCCAAAGCTGCCTGGAAAGGTGAGAACTGCATCATCTCTTTACCTTTTACCGGTCATGTCATGTCTAATTGGACGAATATGATGATGCATGACTAAAACCAAAAAACTAAAACTAAATCCATTTTCAAATGACATTTTTTAAACTGAAGAAATGCTTTTTTATGCTGGCTCATGTTTGAAGTGTATTTTATATGTTTAGCTTGTGCAGATTAGTCAATAGTGTCAGAGAAATGTATTTACATGTTTACAATTCAGTTATTGGTTTTAAAATGTCTTACAGTGAATGTACATTTTTTTTTACATTGTGCAATAATTAAGAAAATATAAACAACATTAAAACCTTTTGTTGCAAATCAAGTTGTAAAATGCGTAAATCAGCAAACTAACATACTTCTAGTGACTTGTTTATATATATAAAGTATATACCGGTTATCATCATGAATGTCGTAAACATCATGACTACATTCATTTTACTGTCCAAGAATCAAACACAAAAAACCTTCGTCACACATGTTGTCTCCTTTCTGTCATCCAGGGCGAAGGAGATCAAGTCAAAATTGGGCGTTTTACTGCAGAAGCCAGAAAATGCCATCGACCTCATTATCCCCTACCCGGAGAAGGCTGAGAAGAAGCCGGAGAAGCAGCAGAAGTGAGTCCCTCCATTTGCCTCTGCCACAGGGATTAATGCGTGTGGGTAATTGATGGTGAAGAGGGCGAGCAGAGGCCCGAGCCGGCCCAAAATGTGTGCATCGAAGCACCTTAAACCTCTGAAGACACTGAACAGGCTCCGATGTCACTTTGATGCTAAAAATCGAGCATGGCCTCGAAAAGACTGGGTTTCAGATCATTTATATCAAACATAAAATGTTTTATAGCAATATTGAGAGGATTTCTTTTTCCCCAATATGATGAGGAACCTAATGGCAAAGGTCCTTGTGTTTGGTTTAGGTGAAAACAGATTCCGAAAAAAAAGAGAAAGCAGCACTTTTTTTCTAATCTGAAATGATTCCCCAAAAGTCAGGAGTCTTTGTTCCCGTTCCCCTGGGAGACGTTGTGGTGACGGCCGTACACCTCTTTATTACCCTCCTGCTCCAGTAACTCATGTTGATCATTTACGATGGCCCTTACATGTCCGCATTGTAAAAGCATTTGCTGTGAGTTTTGTTACACTTCACTCAGTGTATTATTACTGCAGATATGTTACACCTCGCTACACGGATGAGCTTACAAGGTGCTTATTTAACATTCACCTGCACTCCTATTTCAAAAGTTTGTACAATAAATTATGGATGGCAACTATTTTACTAAGACGCCTGACTTTCATAGGTCCTTACAGGTCATTTTCCAACAGCAGCTGTTGAAGCAGCCAAATGTCTAAAGGCTCCCCTTGTTTGGAACGGTACATACACCAGACACATTTCATTGCCAGTGGATGTGTTCCAGACTCAAATCTCTGTGCGGAGATCAAAGGATGCAGTCTGGTTTTGGGAAACTGGAAAAACATTCAATATGTATTCATAGCTTAGTTGTTTTCTATATAAATATATCTTTCATTTGGAGCACATAGTCTGTGAGAGGAGCCACAGTATGCATTTTTCTAAAAGGATGATTTAACAGAAATACCCTTTTTGAAAGAAAAAAAAAAAGAAAAAGTAGATTATTGATTGTTATTTGAATCCCTAAGTCAACAAAAAGGCTAATTGCATTGACATTATTGAAGTGAAAGTAGACATACTAAGGATAATGGATGCAATGTATCTGTTTTACAGTTCATTTTTGCCCATAACAGCCATTTTGGAGGGGGGATAGGTGGACGTATTGTACCTTTTTTTTATTTACAGTAGTAATGATATTGCATTTTAGATTATATTTGTCTACAGCTGGGATACTTTTTTTCTGAAGTTCACAGATTGATCCTAGGTTTTTTGTTTTGCAGGCCTACTCCCGAAGAGGCTGCTCAGTGGCGTGAGGGTCTGGACCGAGTCCTGAACAACAGCTGTATGTTTGCCCTTTTTTTTACTCTCCTCTTCTTGTCTCCATGTGGCACCTGACCCCCCATAATGTGACTTCATGAACAGATTTTGGTCGCTTCAACATGCAAAGGGTGAATTCAATTTGTTTAGCCAAATTTGACTAATCCAGAACTCCTATCCTGGGGCTTTAATTGTTAAAATAATAACACGTTTTCTGTTAAAAAATATCAATAAACTTCCATAACAATTTAAAGTACTTTTATATTCTTCTGCAAATTACGCCAAAAGAAAATAAATTGTAAAAACGCATATTTTGCAGATCACTTTTTCTTCTCTTCATAATGGTGTCATTTATTCAAACATAACACAACTGATGGATGCTCATTTATTTCCACACAAAAAGAATCCTCCTCGTTCAAATCCCAAAGTGGACGTGCTCCAGTTTGTACGGTTGGCGTCGTTCCAAACAAACAATGACATCACCTTTATCTCACACCAGCCAACCCTCGCATTTACCAGATGAAACTCCAACCATACCAAGAGTAGAAAACATGCCTTTTGAGGTCTAGTGTCTTTCTAGTAAAATGTTGAAACGAGTACCCCATGATATGGTCTTTAGTTTAACCAGGTTCTTTCAAACCTCAATATTGGAACAAGATCTGTAAAAAACAAATAAATTATATCAATATTAGATTTTTTTAAACAACACCCCTCACAGAGACATTTGTAAATTGCTAAATACTTAAACTTGTTTCAATCTAGGGCAAGCTATAAGAGACATTCACACACCATACATGGAAAATGGCACAGAACGCCTGAAAGTAAGCCAGAGTAATGATTAACTCTAATGGTTTGGTGGTATTTAGCGGTATGTGTAAACTCTCCTGCTAATAACTCACTTAAGTTGCCCAAGCACATCTTAATAGATCCACCCACGGATGTTAATGATCAGCTGATGTAGGACTACTGCAGGGAGAAGAATGTCCTCTGTAGAGCTCAATGTGTGGCAAATGACCCTGTGGAAGTGGCTCCCTGTGCACCGCGTGGGGCAAAAAGATGTTATGTTCGGGCAGTGTTTACATGCCTGGCAGAATGTTTATTGTGCTCCCGTGTGTGTGTGTGTGTGTGTGTGTCCGTCCAGGGAAAGATCTGAATAGATCCGCCAGCGGGGTGTATTGCACGGCCCGCTGTGATTATTTATCCACGTGAGCTTTTGCATTAACAGCATTCTTAATGGCTTCTCTCTTGTTAATTCCCATGGGATACTGAGTCACTTCCTCTGTAATGCAGAACAACCCTGCCTCCTTTACCTTAAAGTGAACTATTGTACACCCCAATGTATTATTGTCCTCTAACAAAGGACGTAGCACTCGTAGAAAAAATGAATAGTATTTTTAGTTCTTGTTTGTGCAGTTTTTAATCACTTCGTCGTGCTGCCTTTTCAACCTATGAGGGTCAGTAAAGTTAATTACATTGGAAATTAATTCAGCAGACATGGAAGCAGGAAGTGAAATATTTTAGAACCATAAATACAATTTCTCCTGGATTCTGCTCTCATTCACAACGGCGCCATGAACGAGCCTTGTCTCTCTTCTTGCGTGTCTTTGAACTAAAGGTCCGTCCAAAAGCTTGATTGTGACTCCATTTTGAACCAAACTAGCCATTTAGATTGCAGATAAAAGCCTGAGGCCACAGCAAAGGCCTTATCATCTGCAGCACATGTTCCTTCAGACAATGGGCCCTTCGCAGGCATTATGTTGAACTACAATGGCCTTCGCTGAAAGGAGTGGTTGTTTCTAGTCTTGTAATGGATCGTTATCTGGGCTTTTACAACTGTACAAATAAATGTTCGGTTTCTATTTTGGACAGCTATTTGCCTTTTTTTGAATGAGTCTCATTCTTAGTTATGAAATGATTAACAAGTCTTGGATGTTTTCATACCTTTTTAATGTTTTTAATGAAAACATCCCTTTTTTTCCAGATGTTGTTCAAACTGGATTTTCTTTGCAAAAACCCAAACTACAAAATGGGAAATTCAAATGTTTCTCAGAAAGAAAAATGCCTGACCTCTGTAATATATGCCATCACTCCATGATGTTGATTATTATGAAGGTCCCTTCATTTAATCTTCCCTACTTCACCTCTCACGTCTGCAAATCATGTAATAAAAGCTTTTAGACTTGGAATGTGTAACATAACTGGCTTCATCCATCCGTTAAAATAATGGCTTTTGGGGCTTAAGTGTCTGTTATGTAAATGTTCCATTTTATTTGAAATGTGACATTCATTTTGATCAGAGACCAAGTGGAAGGCAAGTGAGTGTCACTGCTATGAAACAGGATTGAAATATTTGAAATCCGACCTAAAAGGGTCAGACCGTTAATACGATCTGACAAGCATAAGTGTTTAAACAATTTAATACCTTGAATAAGAAGCTCCAATGCTTACATTTATTGCCTCTCCCTCCCCCTCCTCATCAGATGGTCTGGCTGCTTTCCGTAGCTTCCTGCAGTCCGAGTTCAGTGATGAGAACGTTGAGTTCTGGATGACCTGCGAGGACTTTAAGAAGACCAAGAACCCCATGAAAATGGCCACCAAGGCCAAGAAGATCTACGAAGACTTCATCCAGTCTGAGGGACCCAGAGAGGTCAGAGGCTCCCGAGACTCCAGCACAACATTGAGTTCATCAAGTAGTCCACCCACATCGAGGGTTATTAATCTCGAGAAACTAGCAAAAATACGCTAGATTAACCAAACAATGAAAGTAACGAGGAATGACTTCCGACCTTGTCTTTGTATGACAGAAATGTATTTTAAAAATGACAGATTTTTGCTTTAAACAGTTATTTAGAATCACTGAAAAAGAGGAATTTGTCAGGAAGGTGGCAATGAGCAATACATTCTTGAGACGCTATTTAGAAGCATCCAGCGTAGTCAAAAAGAAAATAATGAATGAAATGTACGCATGAATAACAATTTAAACACATTTGAAGGACGGAAGACAGAGAATGTACCGAGATCAGCACATGGACGACAACATAAATACACTTACACGTTTGGCATGTCTCTGATTCTGGAGGCGTGACTTCTACTCCACTGTATCATTCTTCCTTGTACCGATGTACACTTTTTTTCATTTACCATGATTTTTTTTTATTGCACAATTACTGTGACTATTTTGAAACTAGCAATGGTGACCCTCAACACGGCTTCTCACAGGTCCTTTGCAGAGAAAAATATCAGGACTTGACATGGTTTGTGTTTGTCTCTCCCGTCACAGGTGAACATTGATCACTTCACCAAGGACGTGACCCTGAGGAACCTGGTGGATCTCTCCCCTACCACCTTTGACCTGGCCCAGAAGAGGATCTTCGCCCTGATGGAGAAAGACTCCTTTGGTCGCTTCCTTCGCTCTGAGCAGTACCAGCAGCTCCTGGCCAACTAAGCCAGAGGCCGGTCTGAGGAGAAGGGGAGGTTGTGGGGCGGGGAGGTTTCAAACAGCAGTTAGATAACGCCACAAAACGTATTTGTAATTATTTGCTGTTTTTTGTAAGTACAGCTCAAAAAACAAAGACATTTCTTTTACAAAATATCAAAGAATGAGGCGAAATTACGCTTTCAATGTAACTAAAGGGAAAGACTGCCTTTGAAATAGCCCTACCTCCCCAACCAACCGACACAACCCTTAACACACTTCATTTCGTCTGCTCTAAAATAAGTGAGGCTCTCCAAGAATGACCTCACTTGTCAAATATGGCGATAAAAACCTGATATATAGTTTTGTGTAAAGCTTGACCTCATCAACATCCTTGGAGTACGCTGCAGAATGCAGGGCAGACTTTCTGACAAAAAGCCCTAATGCAAGGTCATTTTATTTACAGAAATTTAGTTTAATCAATAATAGAAAACCATTGGGGAACTATAAATATAATGACAGTAACACAGTTGCCTGTTTTAAAATCCATGAATTTGTTGCTTTCCAGCAAAAAACAAATATTTTGTCATTGGAATAAAAAATATCTTAACAAAGTGGACTCACCTCTAGTATCAGTGCACAAGTAATGGTTACCACATGTGTCATTTTGTCTCTTCAAGTCTCCAACACTCACGTAGTCAGACTTCTGATTTTCACTAAGCTCCCCATTATGGATGAACCCTGTAAGAGTCCTTTGAGAATAGCTGGCTAGTTCAGTGGTGAATCACCTCAACTTCCACTAAACTGCATGTTGCTACGTTGGGAAAAAAAAATCAAGTAGGAGGGAATCTGTGAGAGGAGAAGTAAAAATCGCAGCGGTTTTAACAGAGAATGGTATTTTTTCCTATGTAATGTTACCAAATGTTATGAAAGCATCCCAGGTATATAAAAGTGCTTATATACCATTAAAAAAGAAGGGGGGCAAGTTGGCCTTTGTTAAAAGTCCTAAAAGTAATGGAAGAAAAGAGCCCACCAGTCAGAAAAGTAGACACAGAATAGTGGCAGTTGATGAATCTGATTATATGCACTTTTCACTTTTTATTCATTTATTATTCGGGTAAACACTTATAACCACAGGT
Organism: Pungitius pungitius; assembly: GCF_949316345.1. Classification (NCBI taxonomy): domain Eukaryota; kingdom Metazoa; phylum Chordata; class Actinopteri; order Perciformes; family Gasterosteidae; genus Pungitius; species Pungitius pungitius. Next base: position 4,275,774 of record NC_084906.1, read on the forward strand.
TGTTATTCGCTACATGCTGTAAGAACATTAGTTACTTACACTGGGCTAAGGCATAGATGGATGCGATGGTGTAGTTGTTGGTGGTGTGCAATGGTTAAGTTTTCTAAGTGTACACTTAAGTTCAATGTAGCGTTTGTTAAATGTGATTATATTTACTCTTTAGTGCTTTTTTTCTATAAAACAAAAGCATTATGTATTAACCAACACAATAATATTGTCATCTAGATATTCAGCATTTCACAAGTCCTTATTGGTGCATGTCTTCTAACTTGACTCACAAATGAGGAAAACAACTAATCTGAGAGGTATTTCAATTTAAAACAGCATTGGCGAGGGCCCATTATGACACAGATTAGCCAGTCTAGTGTCATAAAAGTCAAGAATCCAGTCAATCAATAAGGACTTTAACAGTGCTGAGTATGCATCTTTTACTGTAGAATGCATGTAACCTGGAGTCTATCATATAAAAATATATATATGCATACAACTCCTGAAGATGTATTTATTTGTACGTGTAAATATCAACTATTTAAGTACAACAATGAAACATGATTAAATAAATAGACAACAGGCAAAGTTTCTATTCCCAGAATCTTTTCACTGTTATAAAAGAGGAAACGCCTGACTTTTAGTTGTCACTCGGTCTGACTGTATTAATTCCTATTTCTGCATTAAATACCTATTTCTAACTTTGGTGTACATATAAAATACAATGAAACCAGAACGCTTGGAACAATGAAAATGCTTTAAAAAGTTATTTAATAATGAGAAGTATAAAAAGTTATTACGTGTAACTCACAAAACACATTGAAGTCCAACAAACATTTTGAAGTCCATTTCCCTTCTCTTAAAACATTTGCAAAGTCAAATAAATTGGGTTACAGACTATCCTTTGTCCATGTTTACTTGCAGGCAGTCGTCTTACCGCCTGCTTGTGACCATGTTCTAGATAAACAAACAGATGGGGATTCACTCGTAGAACAACAGTTACAAAGGTCCACATTGTCAAAACAAATTGACAAATTGTGTTTCATGCCTAACTACTTGCAAAAATAATGGCGTACCCATCAGCCCACGTTTCACCCTGTGTTTCAATGGCTAACGTGGTAAATATGCTTAAGGTCAGCAGGATATGAGCATGTTAGCAAGTCAGGCTCACAGATATCTGTGATTAATTAATTGCCGTACCTGCAAAAATTGTGTTGAGTCTCAGTGCGTAAGAAAAATGGACCAAACACAGGCTGTATGGGAGGTTGGTCAAACTTTTCCATTACGCTTTTTTTTACCGTTATTTTCATAGACACTTTAAGGCGGACGAGCAGAAGGCAAATCCGTTCGCTGCGATCTGCAACATTGCTAGATGCCAATAATATGTAACGATCTATATCTATTTACCAGGATATTGAAGGTATTACAAAGTGTCCCAGCAGCAGCCCAACCAGAGCTGCTATAGTGGAGTCACATGAACCCCACTAATAGCTCACCAATTCTGAAGGCACATCGATGTAGGTCAAATCTTGTAAAAATGTAATAAAAACATTTAAAAGGAGTTTGGGAAATCTGTTTGATAAAAGTTTGGTGGGTGAGGGTCAAACCTTTTCATATACTTCAAAAAGGTCGTCTGTAGAATCGTTCTGGAATTCTCTTTGCAACTATCAAACAAACAGCTTGGATATCTTACTTAACTATTTTTCCCTGTTTTAAAGATGAAAGCAGCATATGGAATGATTGCCTCTATAAAAGATTGAAAAACAGAGCGGAAGCGGATGCGGCTGCCAACACAAACACTGTCAGAGGCTTGGAAGCATCCGTTTCTTCCGAGAAATAGATGGCCAGATGTTTTTTGTCCTAAAAAGAGGTGGTAATATATCTGATAAACGTTTAGTTGTGTTGAACCGCTTGCTTTTAAATGCCTGGTCACATTATGTCTTCTTTAAAGCTTAAACTAACATAATAAATTGAGATTCAGGAAGATAAAAAATGCATTAGTCCGATAATATCATAAGAATCTAATCTTTAATTAGATTCAACCTGATATATGACATAAATGTTCTCTAAATATGCCTGAGGATGAAGATGAATTGTACTCCGACATAATGGAGATTACGTTCTCCTGATTTCCATAGAATGAATCATTTCTTCTGTCTTCCCCGTGCTAACGAATAGCCCTCCAAGCACAAGCCGACCTACAGTCTCGTTCAAATCTGTAGCAAACAGAAAGACCGGACCTGATCGTGATAAGAAAACACATCATACGTGAACGTAGGTCGACTGTTCATCTGTTTTGGTGAATTCGCTTTTAAACTTTTGCGGACACCATCAGGTGGAAAGTCGGTCGGCCATATTGCCATTGAGACATGGGAAAAACTGACTTTCCCCACTGTGCAAGGTTTAGTCGAGATAAAACTATAATAACCATAAAACTATACGGCGCCGTTTATATTTACACAGGTATCATTATCAGATGCGTTGGTGCAGCGGGATGGGTGAGCACATGAGAAGCTGATTACTCGCTTCGTTCCTCGTGGAATAAGTCGCTGACAACATTGAGGTAAAGAGGATCCCCTGGATGCGTAAGCGCTCGTGGGGGCATGGCGCTATCCAGGTCGACCGCGAGGTGTTTTTTAATCACTGTGCAGGGGTCAGCTGGCCAAATGAGTTCAAATTTGATCAGTCCATGAAGACCAATAAGTGAGATTAAAATGCATGGAAAATACAATAATACCAGCAATCAGACATTAGACATAAATGAAAGCATACAATGATACATGCTCATTTCTGAATAAATGTACATTTAAAAACCTTATGAAGGATCCTTCGAACCAGATCCTTTCTTCCTGTGTATTCTTTGAATGAAAGTCTCGTGCTGCAGCCTGCTGTGTTCCCCTTTCCAGCCTCGTGACTGTGAGCCAGTATGCACAATAGCATCATAGCATCACATCATTAACTTTTGTTGTTTACACCTATGTTTTTCCAGTAAAACATCAAAATATTTGCCTTTGCATGAATGCACATCTACCTCTGTTTGCGTTCTCGTTAAAAGAAGTCAAACCAGATGGCGGGGAGTGGACGTGAACCCGATACCCTCAGACAGGGAGTTCACTCTGGGGTTGACCTACAAATCCGACTAAATTCAAAACAAACATTTGTATAGACTCATGTGCTCGGAAATGAAGTTGAAATTAGGCACGACTCATCCAGGATAATCATGAATTCCATCTGGCTGCTAATTTGCACATTTGCAGGAAAAAGCCAGAATATCTCGATATCTCGGTGCATGAAGGGTCCCTTTAGTATCGACGGTGCCGGGCGGTGTCTGGGGGGGAGAGTGCATTACACGGCCCAAACCCTGCTTATTCCTTCACTGTCATGTGCAGCCCGCCAGCCGTGAGTCTGACCCAATTAATGTGGCGTAGCGCTCTGAAGCTGGAAGACGTTTATTTTCTAGATGCAATTATCTCTCACCTGTTCCCTCTTCACACCTGCTCTTTATCTATCACACTGTTGACCCCTCAGCGGCACCTCATCAACTAATCAAGCTTCCCGTCTATGAAGCACTCGCTCAACAGACGACTCTGAGTTGGTGTACAATAAGTGTCTTTATAGCGTCTGTGATGGTGGTTTGTGCTATGAGCTCATCCTTATATGAACACACTCAGCACTTATACAATATATGGTTAGGCATGCTTAAAATATAACTTGTAATGAATATATTTCCACTATGTTTTGTCCATTTGAAGTTCTAAAAACATATAACAGATTAAGTGATTCAACGGCATAACCTGACCATTGTCAATTGAAGTTGTTTTGTTTTGCCCGCATTTGCAAACTGTATTTTTAAATGATCCTACTCTTTGATATCATTGTTTATTAGTTTATTTTCTCATTGTTATTTGCACAATCTATTAATTGATATTTAAATATTCACATTTAATCTAGTAATTGCCTGAAACCTGAATCTACAGAATCCACCTTCTGTATGTGTTTAATGCAACCGGAAAAAACCCACAACATCCACATTTTAAAACAATCCTATCTGAAATAATCAGCTCAGATAAATCAGGTTTGAATAAAATAGTACATTCATTCAGGCTGGAAATATAATCAAACAACAGGCGACACTAAATGCACCGTTGGATGTTTGTTGTTTTTGCATGAGAGGACGGGATGTGTCACACTGGTTCATTTCAAAATGCATTATATGCACATTTGATGTGCATTCTTTGCAGTCTCCAGGTCAGACAGCTGTCCAACAAAGGGGCGCCACCTTGGCTCAATGTCTGCAACAACTGAGTAGTGTAATCCTCGGGGGATACAGTCTGGTGGCTCAATAGTTCCCTGTTGACCGACCTACTTTTAGTGGCTGCTCTTCTAGTATCTATCTTTATCGAACTTTATTGAACTTTTTTCTGTTGATTGTTCACAATCTTCAGTGGCCGCCATGCACTGTGCATTTGAGCCGTTTGCATATTTTAAATGTAAGTGTTTGATGGTGTCATCATGTGGTGCTGATTCCACTGGCTCCTACAGGCTTAAGCTCCACCGGGGGTTTTGATGAAGAATGCAGAAAGAATGTATATTTTATATGTATTTTTTACATTTTACATAGTTGTTGTCGTTGTTGCCGCAACTGAAGCAGCAGACATTAAAATACAATTTGGCCTTCAGTTACATACTTTTATACTGAAAACCATACAGTTATATACGTATATATCCCATAAAAGTGTAATGAAACAATTAACACTTCACAAAATCAAGTGTCAAAACATTTACACAAACCTGTTATATAGGCTTAAGCTAGTGCCGGTGCAATCACAATACAATAACTTATAAAAACCCTCAGTGAGATGAACACTTTACTGAACCTGAACTGTTTATTATCAAAGGATCTCAACACAATAAACCAGAGATCTAGGCCTGCCGCCCCAGGGGTGTATGCACTGAATGGACGCGCGTGGTAAAGATAAGTGGCTTTGCGTGTGCACAGGTCTGGGTGTACGTGCTCCCTTGCATGCACGATCACATCACAGCACCAGATCCTCCTGCCAGGTTTTAATTAGCAGGCCGCACAGCTGCTTGCCGTTGGTAAGGCAGGAGAAAACATCCAGCGATAAGCAGGTTAGCGCTGAATGAAGCGCCGATTAGGCCTTAGAGGCTGATCCGGAACAGTGTCTGCTGGGCATAACAGCTGCAGGAGAAGAAAAGCACCCAGAGATGAGTCCTTTATAACCCACTACATGTTTTCAACTCTCCCTCTGTACAAACAGGGGCTGCTGAGTTGAGATGTAAATGACATCCTTACTTCCTCAACTGGTCTTGCAGGAGTTCAACACCAGTTTTGACTCCTGAAGTAGTTTAATCTTTCTTACCTTTTTAATAAAAACATTGCTTCCACACATGTTGTACAGAAAGGTATCTTTGGTCTACATGACACCTGTGCTCACAAAGTCAACAACAACGCGACTGTTTGCTGTCCTGGCTCCTAAATTATGACATGAGTTCTCTAATGACGGGACAGCAGTGCTTACTGCTTCTGACGCAAACTAAAGACACACCTCTACCGACTGTACCTGGACCAGGTAGCACTTTATTAGCACCGATGATGATCTGGGTCTGTTCCCTCTTACTGTAGATTATTTAATTTTTGGGGGGTTTTGGGCTCAATAATACACAGCACAACATTTGAAAATGACTTAATCAGTGTTACACAGCAATCAACGCCAGACCCATGAGTGACTGCTCAGTAGCAAGCAAGCCGTTCCCCTCAGCTCAGCTTCTTTTAATTAGATTATTTTCATACAGAACCTTTTTTGAGGAAAAATTTTAGACACCCCTTTCTTTCAACGTTTTGTTTAATTAAATACTGATTCGACCGTTTGTCGTTAGCTCTTTTCTTCTATTCTAGTCAACCAAAAAGTTCACACAGAGGTCAGTCCAGTGCTTTTCTTCCTCAGATTTTTGTGGGCAGAATGTTCAATTCAGGAAGAGATGGATGGGATTTGTGTGGGCACATTGATATCCTGACAGCTCTTATATCTGAAGTAAAAGCTGTGGGAAGTAGGAGTCAATGAATGAAATAAATAATAAGATAGCTACATGACTCACCATGGAATTATTTAAAAAATAAGTCTGCATCAAGTGTTTTCTCCATCTGTTAGACCTTAACACCTGTAGAATTGGCTTTCTTTGTCATCAAATTAGTGAACTAGAAGTTCATGTGACGTGAAATGACTAAATGCGTGTTCCGCCCGATCAAGCATTACCTTTCAAAATAGTATTCAATGAAAGAAGAGCACTTGAAGGAAATAACTTTTTTATTGTAACGTATGCTTAAAGGTTCAGCATTACAATTTATAAACAAATGTTTTTAAGTGTGCAAAATACCCGGGGTGTCTGAGACCTTTTGACAATTGAGACTTCCTGAAAGCTTAAATTGTTGCATGTTTTGATTTGGTTGGTTGCAAGAAGTGTGCAATTCAAAGATTGACTTGAAAGACTAGCTTTCACAATAGGGAATCGTTTATTGAAACTAAGCCAAACAAAATGGTAGTCACCCAACTCTTCAGTTCTACATTATTCGCTCAGTGTTTTTGGCTAATTTCTGTCTGGTCGGCCCCTTCACACAATTTGTACAAGGACAGCGGTACCAGTGGGGTTTTCCCTTTCCTCTATACTTTTTGCTGCATAATTTCAGTATACCGGGGCTGAAATACAACCACTGATCAGATACAATGCTGTTACCTGTATCAGAGAGTAATAAGGGTGTATGTATCTGTTCCTTTTATATGCTTGCATGACTCTTCTCCTCCAAGGATAAACTAATCAGGAATCTTGTTGGACTAAACACTTTTGGGCCTACATGGAAAAGTTTGAAGGACTAATCCACTGAAGAAGTGGATTATTAAGCCAGAACATTGCTTCCACACATGTTGTACAGAAAGGTATCTTTGGCAGAAAGGCAGAGCGACAGCATCAACCTACAGTAAATATTTAGGCATGTTTTTCATCTCTGTCTGTTAAAATTAAACGGGTTGAAGCTTATTTACTGTATGGTGTGTCATGGTTCCAAATGTGTTGCCCATGTATAGGCATGGAGTTGGGCTGCGAGTGTGAATACAGCTGCATTAAACACGGGGGGTGAATCGAAACAAACACACCCTTGGAATGAACTAGTATTAGACACAGTTGAGGCCTAAACTATGGGGACCAATTGCTATTAATGTTGATGAAACACAATCTTTCAATTCTGAAACTACTATTGAAATGTGTGTAAAGATGTTAAAAACACTGCAAATATATCCGAGAGGGGACTACGAGCAGTCAGCAGCTACTCGGCTTGTTGAAAAAACGGAACTCTTTTGGAAATTTAAAATCTTCTTTTAATAAATCAATTCATGAACACGTCTGCTTCGTACTGTGCCACAAACCTTTTGCTCACAAGTAAGTGTGTTTGTGGGAAACTTCTTGTTAATAAACTATTTAATAAAACTTGGAGTAACTAATGACCAAGGGCACTTTCCACTTTCCCAACAACTTTGATTAGCGAAATAAAACCCAGGTAAAATAAAACCATGATTAAAACAAATGAACATGGCGCCCCCGCGATATGTTGAAATGTTATATGTCTTTGGGGGCGCGCGACGGTCACGCGCACCGGAGCTTATGTTTGCGCGTTGCAAGGCAACGGGCACACTCTGATCAAGCTCAACGTCACATCGGTCGAAACTCTCTGGTGGAAAGGAACGAAGAAAAGCAGCAGGAGGAGAAAGCCCCGTAAAGAGGTAACGGTATGTATTTCCATCTCAGGCAAGTCATTTCATGTCTGACATTGGATGCTTTAGATTAACACTGGGGTGGTTTACACAGCTAATGTTAGCCAAATTGCTTTAAGACTTAAGGAGCCTTCCAGCTAGCATAGTGATGGTGACACATTGTAATCACTAATCAAAATACACCTCTTCAGGGCTCCACATTGAGACTTGTCCGGGACACTCATTACCTCTATTATACCGATTTTATTCTACCTACTAAACTAATAAATTTTTCACAAGTGACGTTGGCTAACGTTAGCTAGCGTTTTTCATAAGTGACGTTAGCTAACGTTAGCTAGCGTTTTTCATAAGTGGCGTTTCTTCAGATTAGCTGTCCACATATCCTTTTACATTTTTCACTCGATAGTAACTGTTTTTTATTGTCAATTGCATTTATTATGCCTGGTTTATTTGTTGGTTTTATTGTTTATCTGTGCTATATCTGTGCTGGTTTTACTTTAAAGTGTTGAGTACCATGTAAACACACGCTCTCTCTTGCCATGTTAACGGTTAACATCGGTTAACTGGAAAAACAAACTGCATTCCAATATGTAGTTTGAGAGGCTGGGGTTGGAAATTGTTGGATCATCATTGGTCATTCAAGGCTTCGGGCAGTAGGGTTACGGGTGAGGTCAGGTGAGGTCATAGGAATTTTGAATAGTCCAAAATTCTATTGCACACGATTTTATTCCAGGGCCAACGTTCAGTTCCAAAACAGAACCCAACGAGTCATTTTTATAGCAGTTAGTCAATGTGTGGAAGTCATTGTTCCTCTGCAAGCCAATCGTTCAGCCTGGTCCCACTCACAGGGCATCAAATACCACACAAGGCAATCCTTGCTTCTGGATGAGACTCAGCAGGCTCTGAGCTACCTTTGAGTCATTTTTGGACCCCGGAGGAACAGCCGTAGTGTTACAGGGAGAGGTCTGCTCAACACAGGACCAGCACTCTGGGGACCAGCAATCCAAGTGAGTTGTGGCTACGCCACCATCACCTAGCTTACATTACAAGCTGTGTCTTAAACCAAACCATGAGGTTAACCACGTGTTTTAATGTTAATGGCCATCGATTCATAACGTTAACGTAGAGAGCAGAGACATAGCTGAAAACAAAGTTAAAAAGATTGAAAGAAGCTGTTGGTTTATAACTATTCATTTCTGATGACACCTCATTTGAGCCATGGTAAATATATTTATATGTATGTAATGTGCGGCTTTTAAACCAGGGTCACTTTTTGATTATAGTCAAAAATGTAACTGCTAGTTTGGCAAGATTCTACAGTGAGTTTAGCCCACCATGTTTTCCTGCCAAATTGAGTAGAACTTATGTCAACACTGAATTAGGAAAATATTTAAATGCCCTGTTATTGTGTCTGGGTGACTGATGGATGTACTTTTATTGTGTCTGGGTAACTGATGGATGCAACATGTTTGTGTCTGGGTGACTGATGGATGCAACGTTAATGTGACTGGGTGACTGATGGATGCACTTTTTTTGTGTCTCGGTGTCTGATGGATTCACCGTTTTTGTGTCTGGGTTACTGATGGATGCAACATGTTTGTGTCTGGGTGACTGATGGATGCAACGTTAATGTGTCTGGGTGACTGATGGATGCAACGTTATTGTGTCTGGGTGACTGATGGATGCATTTGTTTTGTGTCTGGGTGACTGATGGATGCACCAATATCGTGTCTGGGTTACTAATGGATGCAACGTTATTGTGTCTGGGTTACTGATGGATGCAACATGTTTGTGTCTGGGTGACTGATGGATGCAACGTTAATGTGTCTGGGTGACTGATGGATGCACTTTTTGTGTCTCGGTGTCTGATGGATGTACCATTATCGTGTCTGGGTTACTAATGGATGCAACGTTATTGTGTCTGGGTTACTGATGGATGCAACATGTTTGTGTCTGGGTGACTGATGGATGCAACGTTAATGTGTCTGGGTGACTGATGGATGCAACGTTATTGTGTCTGGGTAACTGATGGATGCAACATGTTTGTGTCTGGGTGACTGATGGATGCAACGTTAATGTGACTGGGTGACTGATGGATGCACTTTTTTTGTGTCTCGGTGTCTGATGGATTCACCGTTTTTGTGTCTGGGTTACTGATGGATGCAACATGTTTGTGTCTGGGTGACTGATGGATGCAACGTTAATGTGTCTGGGTGACTGATGGATGCAACGTTATTGTGTCTGGGTGACTGATGGATGCATTTGTTTTGTGTCTGGGTGACTGATGGATGCACCATTATCGTGTCTGGGTTACTAATGGATGCAACGTTATTGTGTCTGGGTTACTGATGGATGCAACATGTTTGTGTCTGGGTGACTGATGGATGCAACGTTAATGTGTCTGGGTGACTGATGGATGCACTTTTTTGTGTCTCGGTGTCTGATGGATGTACCATTATCGTGTCTGGGTTACTAATGGATGCAACGTTATTGTGTCTGGGTTACTGATGGATGCAACATGTTTGTGTCTGGGTGACTGATGGATGCAACGTTAATGTGTCTGGGTGACTGATGGATGCAACGTTATTGTGTCTGGGTGACTGATGGATGCATTTGTTTTGTGTCTGGGTGACTGATGGATGCACCATTATCGTGTCTGGGTTACTAATGGATGCAACGTTATTGTGTCTGGGTTACTGATGGATGCAACATGTTTGTGTCTGGGTGACTGATGGATGCAACGTTAATGTGTCTGGGTGACTGATGGATGCACTTTTTTGTGTCTCGGTGTCTGATGGATGTACCATTATCGTGTCTGGGTTACTAATGGATGCAACGTTATTGTGTCTGGGTTACTGATGGATGCAACATGTTTGTGTCTGGGTGACTGATGGATGCAACGTTAATGTGTCTGGGTGACTGATGGATGCAACGTTATTGTGTCTGGGTGACTGATGGATGCATTTGTTTTGTGTCTGGGTGACTGATGGATGCACCATTATCGTGTCTGGGTTACTAATGGATGCAACGTTATTGTGTCTGGGTTACTGATGGATGCAACATGTTTGTGTCTGGGTGACTGATGGATGCAACGTTAATGTGTCTGGGTGACTGATGGATGCACTTTTTTGTGTCTCGGTGTCTGATGGATTCACCGTTAATGTGTCTGGGTTACTGATGGATGCAACGTTTTTGTGTCTGGGTTACTGATGGATGCAACATGTTTGTGTCTGGGTGACTGATGGATGCAACGTTAATGTGTCTGGGTGACTGATGGATGCAACGTAATTGTGTCTGGGTGACTGATGGATGCATTTGTTTTGTGTCTGGGTGACTGATGGATGCACCATTATCGTGTCTGGGTTACTAATGGATGCAACGTTATTGTGTCTGGGTTACTGATGGATGCAACATGTTTGTGTCTGGGTGACTGATGGATGCAACGTTAATGTGTCTGGGTGACTGATGGATGCACTTTTTTGTGTCTCGGTGTCTGATGGATGTACCATTATCGTGTCTGGGTTACTAATGGATGCAACGTTATTGTGTCTGGGTTACTGATGGATGCAACATGTTTGTGTCTGGGTGACTGATGGATGCAACGTTAATGTGTCTGGGTGACTGATGGATGCAACCTTATTGTGTCTGGGTGACTGATGGATGCATTTGTTTTGTGTCTGGGTGACTGATGGATGCACCATTATCGTGTCTGGGTTACTAATGGATGCAACGTTATTGTGTCTGGGTTACTGATGGATGCAACATGTTTGTGTCTGGGTGACTGATGGATGCAACGTTAATGTGTCTGGGTGACTGATGGATGCACTTTTTTGTGTCTCGGTGTCTGATGGATGCACCATTATCGTGTCTGGGTTACTGATGGATGCAACGTTTTTGTGTCTGGGTTACTGATGGATGCAACATGTTTGTGTCTGGGTAACTGATGGATGCAACGTTAATGTGTCTGGGTGACTGATGGATGCAACGTTATTGTGTCTGGGTGACTGATGGATGCATTTGTTTTGTGTCTGGGTGACTGATGGATGCACCATTATCGTGTCTGGGTTACTAATGGATGCAACGTTATTGTGTCTGGGTTACTGATGGATGCAACATGTTTGTGTCTGGGTGACTGATGGATGCAACGTTAATGTGTCTGGGTGACTGATGGATGCACTTTTTTGTGTCTAGGTGTCTGATGGATGCACCATTATCGTGTCTGGGTTACTGATGGATGCAACGTTTTTGTGTCTGGGTTACTGATGGATGCAACATGTTTGTGTCTGGGTGACTGATGGATGCAACGTTAATGTGTCTGGGTGACTGATGGATGCAACGTTATTGTGTCTGGGTGACTGATGGATGCATTTGTTTTGTGTCTGGGTGACTGATGGATGCACCATTATCGTGTCTGGGTTACTAATGGATGCAACGTTATTGTGTCTGGGTTACTGATGGATGCAACATGTTTGTGTCTGGGTGACTGATGGATGCAACGTTAATGTGTCTGGGTGACTGATGGATGCACTTTTTTGTGTCTCGGTGTCTGATGGATGTACCATTATCGTGTCTGGGTTACTAATGGATGCAACGTTATTGTGTCTGGGTTACTGATGGATGCAACATGTTTGTGTCTGGGTGACTGATGGATGCAACGTTAATGTGTCTGGGTGACTGATGGATGCAACGTTATTGTGTCTGGGTGACTGATGGATGCATTTGTTTTGTGTCTGGGTGACTGATGGATGCACCATTATCGTGTCTGGGTTACTAATGGATGCAACGTTATTGTGTCTGGGTTACTGATGGATGCAACATGTTTGTGTCTGGGTGACTGATGGATGCAACGTTAATGTGTCTGGGTGACTGATGGATGCACTTTTTTGTGTCTCGGTGTCTGATGGATGCACCATTATCGTGTCTGGGTTACTGATGGATGCAACGTTTTTGTGTCTGGGTTACTGATGGATGCAACATGTTTGTGTCTGGGTGACTGATGGATGCAACGTTAATGTGTCTGGGTGACTGATGGATGCAACGTTATTGTGTCTGGGTGACTGATGGATGCATTTGTTTTGTGTCTGGGTGACTGATGGATGCACCATTATCGTGTCTGGGTTACTAATGGATGCAACGTTATTGTGTCTGGGTTACTGATGGATGCAACATGTTTGTGTCTGGGTGACTGATGGATGCAACGTTAATGTGTCTGGGTGACTGATGGATGCACTTTTTTTGTGTCTCGGTGTCTGATGGATTCACCGTTAATGTGTCTGGGTTACTGATGGATGCAACGTTTTTGTGTCTGGGTTACTGATGGATGCAACATGTTTGTGTCTGGGTGACTGATGGATGCAACGTTAATGTGTCTGGGTGACTGATGGATGCAACGTTATTGTGTCTGGGTGACTGATGGATGCATTTGTTTTGTGTCTGGGTGACTGATGGATGCACCATTATCGTGTCTGGGTTACTAATGGATGCAACGTTATTGTGTCTGGGTTACTGATGGATGCAACATGTTTGTGTCTGGGTGACTGATGGATGCAACGTTAATGTGTCTGGGTGACTGATGGATGCACTTTTTTGTGTCTCGGTGTCTGATGGATGCACCATTATCGTGTCTGGGTTACTGATGGATGCAACGTTTTTGTGTCTGGGTTACTGATGGATGCAACATGTTTGTGTCTGGGTGACTGATGGATGCAACGTTAATGTGTCTGGGTGACTGATGGATGCAACGTTATTGTGTCTGGGTGACTGATGGATGCATTTGTTTTGTGTCTGGGTGACTGATGGATGCACCATTATCGTGTCTGGGTTACTAATGGATGCAACGTTATTGTGTCTGGGTTACTGATGGATGCAACATGTTTGTGTCTGGGTGACTGATGGATGCAACGTTAATGTGTCTGGGTGACTGATTAGTGCACTTTTTTGTGTCTCGGTGACTGATGGATGTACCATTATCGTGTCTGGGTTACTGATGGATGCAACGTTTTTGTGTCTGGGTTACTGATGGATGCAACATGTTTGTGTCTGGGTGACTGATGGATGCAACGTTAATGTGTCTGGGTGACTGATGGATGCAACGTTATTGTGTCTGGGTGACTGATGGATGCATTTGTTTTGTGTCTGGGTGACTGATGGATGCACCATTATCGTGTCTGGGTTACTAATGGATGCAACGTTATTGTGTCTGGGTTACTGATGGATGCAACATGTTTGTGTCTGGGTGACTGATGGATGCAACGTTAATGTGTCTGGGTGACTGATGGATGCACTTTTTTGTGTCTCGGTGTCTGATGGATTCACCGTTAATGTGTCTGGGTTACTGATGGATGCAACGTTTTTGTGTCTGGGTTACTGATGGATGCAACATGTTTGTGTCTGGGTGACTGATGGATGCAACGTTAATGTGTCTGGGTGACTGATGGATGCAACGTAATTGTGTCTGGGTGACTGATGGATGCATTTGTTTTGTGTCTGGGTGACTGATGGATGCACCATTATCGTGTCTGGGTTACTAATGGATGCAACGTTATTGTGTCTGGGTTACTGATGGATGCAACATGTTTGTGTCTGGGTGACTGATGGATGCAACGTTAATGTGTCTGGGTGACTGATGGATGCACTTTTTTGTGTCTCGGTGTCTGATGGATGTACCATTATCGTGTCTGGGTTACTAATGGATGCAACGTTATTGTGTCTGGGTTACTGATGGATGCAACATGTTTGTGTCTGGGTGACTGATGGATGCAACGTTAATGTGTCTGGGTGACTGATGGATGCAACCTTATTGTGTCTGGGTGACTGATGGATGCATTTGTTTTGTGTCTGGGTGACTGATGGATGCACCATTATCGTGTCTGGGTTACTAATGGATGCAACGTTATTGTGTCTGGGTTACTGATGGATGCAACATGTTTGTGTCTGGGTGACTGATGGATGCAACGTTAATGTGTCTGGGTGACTGATGGATGCACTTTTTTGTGTCTCGGTGTCTGATGGATGCACCATTATCGTGTCTGGGTTACTGATGGATGCAACGTTTTTGTGTCTGGGTTACTGATGGATGCAACATGTTTGTGTCTGGGTAACTGATGGATGCAACGTTAATGTGTCTGGGTGACTGATGGATGCAACGTTATTGTGTCTGGGTGACTGATGGATGCATTTGTTTTGTGTCTGGGTGACTGATGGATGCACCATTATCGTGTCTGGGTTACTAATGGATGCAACGTTATTGTGTCTGGGTTACTGATGGATGCAACATGTTTGTGTCTGGGTGACTGATGGATGCAACGTTAATGTGTCTGGGTGACTGATGGATGCACTTTTTTGTGTCTAGGTGTCTGATGGATGCACCATTATCGTGTCTGGGTTACTGATGGATGCAACGTTTTTGTGTCTGGGTTACTGATGGATGCAACATGTTTGTGTCTGGGTGACTGATGGATGCAACGTTAATGTGTCTGGGTGACTGATGGATGCAACGTTATTGTGTCTGGGTGACTGATGGATGCATTTGTTTTGTGTCTGGGTGACTGATGGATGCACCATTATCGTGTCTGGGTTACTAATGGATGCAACGTTATTGTGTCTGGGTTACTGATGGATGCAACATGTTTGTGTCTGGGTGACTGATGGATGCAACGTTAATGTGTCTGGGTGACTGATGGATGCACTTTTTTGTGTCTCGGTGTCTGATGGATGTACCATTATCGTGTCTGGGTTACTAATGGATGCAACGTTATTGTGTCTGGGTTACTGATGGATGCAACATGTTTGTGTCTGGGTGACTGATGGATGCAACGTTAATGTGTCTGGGTGACTGATGGATGCAACGTTATTGTGTCTGGGTGACTGATGGATGCATTTGTTTTGTGTCTGGGTGACTGATGGATGCACCATTATCGTGTCTGGGTTACTAATGGATGCAACGTTATTGTGTCTGGGTTACTGATGGATGCAACATGTTTGTGTCTGGGTGACTGATGGATGCAACGTTAATGTGTCTGGGTGACTGATGGATGCACTTTTTTGTGTCTCGGTGTCTGATGGATGCACCATTATCGTGTCTGGGTTACTGATGGATGCAACGTTTTTGTGTCTGGGTTACTGATGGATGCAACATGTTTGTGTCTGGGTGACTGATGGATGCAACGTTAATGTGTCTGGGTGACTGATGGATGCAACGTTATTGTGTCTGGGTGACTGATGGATGCATTTGTTTTGTGTCTGGGTGACTGATGGATGCACCATTATCGTGTCTGGGTTACTAATGGATGCAACGTTATTGTGTCTGGGTTACTGATGGATGCAACATGTTTGTGTCTGGGTGACTGATGGATGCAACGTTAATGTGTCTGGGTGACTGATGGATGCACTTTTTTTGTGTCTCGGTGTCTGATGGATTCACCGTTAATGTGTCTGGGTTACTGATGGATGCAACGTTTTTGTGTCTGGGTTACTGATGGATGCAACATGTTTGTGTCTGGGTGACTGATGGATGCAACGTTAATGTGTCTGGGTGACTGATGGATGCAACGTTATTGTGTCTGGGTGACTGATGGATGCATTTGTTTTGTGTCTGGGTGACTGATGGATGCACCATTATCGTGTCTGGGTTACTAATGGATGCAACGTTATTGTGTCTGGGTTACTGATGGATGCAACATGTTTGTGTCTGGGTGACTGATGGATGCAACGTTAATGTGTCTGGGTGACTGATGGATGCACTTTTTTGTGTCTCGGTGTCTGATGGATGCACCATTATCGTGTCTGGGTTACTGATGGATGCAACGTTTTTGTGTCTGGGTTACTGATGGATGCAACATGTTTGTGTCTGGGTGACTGATGGATGCAACGTTAATGTGTCTGGGTGACTGATGGATGCAACGTTATTGTGTCTGGGTGACTGATGGATGCATTTGTTTTGTGTCTGGGTGACTGATGGATGCACCATTATCGTGTCTGGGTTACTAATGGATGCAACGTTATTGTGTCTGGGTTACTGATGGATGCAACATGTTTGTGTCTGGGTGACTGATGGATGCAACGTTAATGTGTCTGGGTGACTGATTAGTGCACTTTTTTGTGTCTCGGTGACTGATGGATGTACCATTATCGTGTCTGGGTTACTAATGGATGCAACGTTATTGTGTCTGGGTTACTGATGGATGCAACATGTTTGTGTCTGGGTGACTGATGGATGCAACGTTAATGTGTCTGGGTGACTGATGGATGCAACCTTATTGTGTCTGGGTGACTGATGGATGCATTTGTTTTGTGTCTGGGTGACTGATGGATGCACCATTATCGTGTCTGGGTTACTAATGGATGCAACGTTATTGTGTCTGGGTTACTGATGGATGCAACATGTTTGTGTCTGGGTGACTGATGGATGCAACGTTAATGTGTCTGGGTGACTGATGGATGCACTTTTTTTGTGTCTCGGTGTCTGATGGATTCACCGTTAATGTGTCTGGGTTACTGATGGATGCAACGTTTTTGTGTCTGGGTTACTGATGGATGCAACATGTTTGTGTCTGGGTGACTGATGGATGCAACGTTAATGTGTCTGGGTGACTGATGGATGCAACGTTATTGTGTCTGGGTGACTGATGGATGCATTTGTTTTGTGTCTGGGTGACTGATGGATGCACCATTATCGTGTCTGGGTTACTAATGGATGCAACGTTATTGTGTCTGGGTTACTGATGGATGCAACATGTTTGTGTCTGGGTGACTGATGGATGCAACGTTAATGTGTCTGGGTGACTGATGGATGCACTTTTTTGTGTCTCGGTGTCTGATTGATGTAACATTATCGTGTCTGGGTTACTAATGGATGCAACGTTATTGTGTCTGGGTTACTGATGGATGCAACATGTTTGTGTCTGGGTGACTGATGGATGCAACGTTAATGTGTCTGGGTGACTGATGGATGCAACCTTATTGTGTCTGGGTGACTGATGGATGCATTTGTTTTGTGTCTGGGTGACTGATGGATGCACCATTATCGTGTCTGGGTTACTAATGGATGCAACGTTATTGTGTCTGGGTTACTGATGGATGCAACATGTTTGTGTCTGGGTGACTGATGGATGCAACGTTAATGTGTCTGGGTGACTGATGGATGCTCTTTTTTTGTGTCTCGGTGTCTGATGGATTCACCGTTAATGTGTCTGGGTTACTGATGGATGCAACGTTTTTGTGTCTGGGTTACTGATGGATGCAACATGTTTGTGTCTGGGTGACTGATGGATGCAACGTTAATGTGTCTGGGTGACTGATGGATGCAACGTTATTGTGTCTGGGTGACTGATGGATGCATTTGTTTTGTGTCTGGGTGACTGATGGATGCACCATTATCGTGTCTGGGTTACTAATGGATGCAACGTTATTGTGTCTGGGTTACTGATGGATGCAACATGTTTGTGTCTGGGTGACTGATGGATGCAACGTTAATGTGTCTGGGTGACTGATGGATGCACTTTTTTGTGTCTCGGTGTCTGATGGATGCACCATTATCGTGTCTGGGTTACTGATGGATGCAACGTTTTTGTGTCTGGGTTACTGATGGATGCAACATGTTTGTGTCTGGGTGACTGATGGATGCAACGTTAATGTGTCTGGGTGACTGATGGATGCAACGTTATTGTGTCTGGGTGACTGATGGATGCATTTGTTTTGTGTCTGGGTGACTGATGGATGCACCATTATCGTGTCTGGGTTACTAATGGATGCAACGTTATTGTGTCTGGGTTACTGATGGATGCAACATGTTTGTGTCTGGGTGACTGATGGATGCAACGTTAATGTGTCTGGGTGACTGATGGATGCACTTTTTTTGTGTCTCGGTGTCTGATGGATTCACCGTTAATGTGTCTGGGTTACTGATGGATGCAACGTTTTTGTGTCTGGGTTACTGATGGATGCAACATGTTTGTGTCTGGGTGACTGATGGATGCAACGTTAATGTGTCTGGGTGACTGATGGATGCAACGTTATTGTGTCTGGGTGACTGATGGATGCATTTGTTTTGTGTCTGGGTGACTGATGGATGCACCATTATCGTGTCTGGGTTACTAATGGATGCAACGTTATTGTGTCTGGGTTACTGATGGATGCAACATGTTTGTGTCTGGGTGACTGATGGATGCAACGTTAATGTGTCTGGGTGACTGATGGATGCACTTTTTTGTGTCTCGGTGTCTGATGGATGCACCATTATCGTGTCTGGGTTACTGATGGATGCAACGTTTTTGTGTCTGGGTTACTGATGGATGCAACATGTTTGTGTCTGGGTGACTGATGGATGCAACGTTAATGTGTCTGGGTGACTGATGGATGCAACGTTATTGTGTCTGGGTGACTGATGGATGCATTTGTTTTGTGTCTGGGTGACTGATGGATGCACCATTATCGTGTCTGGGTTACTAATGGATGCAACGTTATTGTGTCTGGGTTACTGATGGATGCAACATGTTTGTGTCTGGGTGACTGATGGATGCAACGTTAATGTGTCTGGGTGACTGATTAGTGCACTTTTTTGTGTCTCGGTGACTGATGGATGTACCATTATCGTGTCTGGGTTACTAATGGATGCAACGTTATTGTGTCTGGGTTACTGATGGATGCAACATGTTTGTGTCTGGGTGACTGATGGATGCAACGTTAATGTGTCTGGGTGACTGATGGATGCAACCTTATTGTGTCTGGGTGACTGATGGATGCATTTGTTTTGTGTCTGGGTGACTGATGGATGCACCATTATCGTGTCTGGGTTACTAATGGATGCAACGTTATTGTGTCTGGGTTACTGATGGATGCAACATGTTTGTGTCTGGGTGACTGATGGATGCAACGTTAATGTGTCTGGGTGACTGATGGATGCACTTTTTTTGTGTCTCGGTGTCTGATGGATTCACCGTTAATGTGTCTGGGTTACTGATGGATGCAACGTTTTTGTGTCTGGGTTACTGATGGATGCAACATGTTTGTGTCTGGGTGACTGATGGATGCAACGTTAATGTGTCTGGGTGACTGATGGATGCAACGTTATTGTGTCTGGGTGACTGATGGATGCATTTGTTTTGTGTCTGGGTGACTGATGGATGCACCATTATCGTGTCTGGGTTACTAATGGATGCAACGTTATTGTGTCTGGGTTACTGATGGATGCAACATGTTTGTGTCTGGGTGACTGATGGATGCAACGTTAATGTGTCTGGGTGACTGATGGATGCACTTTTTTGTGTCTCGGTGTCTGATTGATGTAACATTATCGTGTCTGGGTTACTAATGGATGCAACGTTATTGTGTCTGGGTTACTGATGGATGCAACATGTTTGTGTCTGGGTGACTGATGGATGCAACGTTAATGTGTCTGGGTGACTGATGGATGCACTTTTTTGTGTCTCGGTGTCTGATGGATGCACCATTATCGTGTCTGGGTTACTGATGGATGCAACGTTTTTGTGTCTGGGTTACTGATGGATGCAACATGTTTGTGTCTGGGTGACTGATGGATGCAACGTTAATGTGTCTGGGTGACTGATGGATGCAACGGTATTGTGTCTGGGTGACTGATGGATGCATTTGTTTTGTGTCTGGGTGACTGATGGATGCACCATTATCGTGTCTGGGTTACTAATGGATGCAACGTTATTGTGTCTGGGTTACTGATGGATGCAACATGTTTGTGTCTGGGTGACTGATGGATGCAACGTTAATGTGTCTGGGTGACTGATTAGTGCACTTTTTTGTGTCTCGGTGACTGATGGATGTACCATTATCGTGTCTGGGTTACTAATGGATGCAACGTTATTGTGTCTGGGTTACTGATGGATGCAACATGTTTGTGTCTGGGTGACTGATGGATGCAACGTTAATGTGTCTGGGTGACTGATGGATGCAACCTTATTGTGTCTGGGTGACTGATGGATGCATTTGTTTTGTGTCTGGGTGACTGATGGATGCACCATTATCGTGTCTGGGTTACTAATGGATGCAACGTTATTGTGTCTGGGTTACTGATGGATGCAACATGTTTGTGTCTGGGTGACTGATGGATGCAACGTTAATGTGTCTGGGTGACTGATGGATGCACTTTTTTTGTGTCTCGGTGTCTGATGGATTCACCGTTAATGTGTCTGGGTTACTGATGGATGCAACGTTTTTGTGTCTGGGTTACTGATGGATGCAACATGTTTGTGTCTGGGTGACTGATGGATGCAACGTTAATGTGTCTGGGTGACTGATGGATGCAACGTTATTGTGTCTGGGTGACTGATGGATGCATTTGTTTTGTGTCTGGGTGACTGATGGATGCACCATTATCGTGTCTGGGTTACTAATGGATGCAACGTTATTGTGTCTGGGTTACTGATGGATGCAACATGTTTGTGTCTGGGTGACTGATGGATGCAACGTTAATGTGTCTGGGTGACTGATGGATGCACTTTTTTGTGTCTCGGTGTCTGATTGATGTAACATTATCGTGTCTGGGTTACTAATGGATGCAACGTTATTGTGTCTGGGTTACTGATGGATGCAACATGTTTGTGTCTGGGTGACTGATGGATGCAACGTTAATGTGTCTGGGTGACTGATGGATGCAACCTTATTGTGTCTGGGTGACTGATGGATGCATTTGTTTTGTGTCTGGGTGACTGATGGATGCACCATTATCGTGTCTGGGTTACTAATGGATGCAACGTTATTGTGTCTGGGTTACTGATGGATGCAACATGTTTGTGTCTGGGTGACTGATGGATGCAACGTTAATGTGTCTGGGTGACTGATGGATGCTCTTTTTTTGTGTCTCGGTGTCTGATGGATTCACCGTTAATGTGTCTGGGTTACTGATGGATGCAACGTTTTTGTGTCTGGGTTACTGATGGATGCAACATGTTTGTGTCTGGGTGACTGATGGATGCAACGTTAATGTGTCTGGGTGACTGATGGATGCAACGTTATTGTGTCTGGGTGACTGATGGATGCATTTGTTTTGTGTCTGGGTGACTGATGGATGCACCATTATCGTGTCTGGGTTACTAATGGATGCAACGTTATTGTGTCTGGGTTACTGATGGATGCAACATGTTTGTGTCTGGGTGACTGATGGATGCAACGTTAATGTGTCTGGGTG
Source organism: Pungitius pungitius (assembly GCF_949316345.1). Lineage (NCBI taxonomy): Eukaryota > Metazoa > Chordata > Actinopteri > Perciformes > Gasterosteidae > Pungitius > Pungitius pungitius. Next base: position 4,297,704 of record NC_084906.1, read on the forward strand.
ACTGATGGATGCAACGTTATTGTGTCTGGGTGACTGATGGATGCATTTGTTTTGTGTCTGGGTGACTGATGGATGCACCATTATCGTGTCTGGGTTACTAATGGATGCAACGTTATTGTGTCTGGGTTACTGATGGATGCAACATGTTTGTGTCTGGGTGACTGATGGATGCAACGTTAATGTGTCTGGGTGACTGATGGATGCACTTTTTTGTGTCTCGGTGTCTGATGGATGTACCATTATCGTGTCTGGGTTACTAATGGATGCAACGTTATTGTGTCTGGGTTACTGATGGATGCAACATGTTTGTGTCTGGGTGACTGATGGATGCAACGTTAATGTGTCTGGGTGACTGATGGATGCAACGTTATTGTGTCTGGGTGACTGATGGATGCAACATGTTTGTGTCTGGGTGACTGATGGATGCAACGTTAATGTGTCTGGGTGACTGATGGATGCAACCTTATTGTGTCTGGGTGACTGATGGATGCATTTGTTTTGTGTCTGGGTGACTGATGGATGCACCATTATCGTGTCTGGGTTACTAATGGATGCAACGTTATTGTGTCTGGGTTACTGATGGATGCAACATGTTTGTGTCTGGGTGACTGATGGATGCAACGTTAATGTGTCTGGGTGACTGATGGATGCACTTTTTTTGTGTCTCGGTGTCTGATGGATTCACCGTTAATGTGTCTGGGTTACTGATGGATGCAACGTTTTTGTGTCTGGGTTACTGATGGATGCAACATGTTTGTGTCTGGGTGACTGATGGATGCAACGTTAATGTGTCTGGGTGACTGATGGATGCAACGTTATTGTGTCTGGGTGACTGATGGATGCATTTGTTTTGTGTCTGGGTGACTGATGGATGCACCATTATCGTGTCTGGGTTACTAATGGATGCAACGTTATTGTGTCTGGGTTACTGATGGATGCAACATGTTTGTGTCTGGGTGACTGATGGATGCAACGTTAATGTGTCTGGGTGACTGATGGATGCACTTTTTTGTGTCTCGGTGTCTGATGGATGCACCATTATCGTGTCTGGGTTACTGATGGATGCAACGTTTTTGTGTCTGGGTTACTGATGGATGCAACATGTTTGTGTCTGGGTGACTGATGGATGCAACGTTAATGTGTCTGGGTGACTGATGGATGCAACGTTATTGTGTCTGGGTGACTGATGGATGCATTTGTTTTGTGTCTGGGTGACTGATGGATGCACCATTATCGTGTCTGGGTTACTAATGGATGCAACGTTATTGTGTCTGGGTTACTGATGGATGCAACATGTTTGTGTCTGGGTGACTGATGGATGCAACGTTAATGTGTCTGGGTGACTGATGGATGCACTTTTTTGTGTCTCGGTGTCTGATGGATGTACCATTATCGTGTCTGGGTTACTAATGGATGCAACGTTATTGTGTCTGGGTTACTGATGGATGCAACATGTTTGTGTCTGGGTGACTGATGGATGCAACGTTAATGTGTCTGGGTGACTGATGGATGCAACGTTATTGTGTCTGGGTGACTGATGGATGCATTTGTTTTGTGTCTGGGTGACTGATGGATGCACCATTATCGTGTCTGGGTTACTAATGGATGCAACGTTATTGTGTCTGGGTTACTGATGGATGCAACATGTTTGTGTCTGGGTGACTGATGGATGCAACGTTAATGTGTCTGGGTGACTGATGGATGCACTTTTTTGTGTCTCGGTGTCTGATGGATGCACCATTATCGTGTCTGGGTTACTGATGGATGCAACGTTTTTGTGTCTGGGTTACTGATGGATGCAACATGTTTGTGTCTGGGTGACTGATGGATGCAACGTTAATGTGTCTGGGTGACTGATGGATGCAACGTTATTGTGTCTGGGTGACTGATGGATGCATTTGTTTTGTGTCTGGGTGACTGATGGATGCACCATTATCGTGTCTGGGTTACTAATGGATGCAACGTTATTGTGTCTGGGTTACTGATGGATGCAACATGTTTGTGTCTGGGTGACTGATGGATGCAACGTTAATGTGTCTGGGTGACTGATGGATGCACTTTTTTTATTTCTCGGTGTCTGATGGATTCACCGTTAATGTGTCTGGGTTACTGATGGATGCAACGTTTTTGTGTCTGGGTTACTGATGGATACAACATGTTTGTGTCTGGGTGACTGATGGATGCAACGTTAATGTGTCTGGGTGACTGATGGATGCAACGTTATTGTGTCTGGGTGACTGATGGATGCATTTGTTTTGTGTCTGGGTGACTGATGGATGCACCATTATCGTGTCTGGGTTACTAATGGATGCAACGTTATTGTGTCTGGGTTACTGATGGATGCAACATGTTTGTGTCTGGGGGACTGATGGATGCAACGTTAATGTGTCTGGGTGACTGATGGATGCACTTTTTTGTGTCTCGGTGTCTGATGGATGCACCATTATCGTGTCTGGGTTACTGATGGATGCAACGTTTTTGTGTCTGGGTTACTGATGGATGCAACATGTTTGTGTCTGGGTGACTGATGGATGCAACGTTAATGTGTCTGGGTGACTGATGGATGCAACGTTATTGTGTCTGGGTGACTGATGGATGCATTTGTTTTGTGTCTGGGTGACTGATGGATGCACCATTATCGTGTCTGGGTTACTAATGGATGCAACGTTATTGTGTCTGGGTTACTGATGGATGCAACATGTTTGTGTCTGGGTGACTGATGGATGCAACGTTAATGTGTCTGGGTGACTGATGGATGCAACGTTATTGTGTCTGGGTGACTGATGGATGCATTTGTTTTGTGTCTGGGTGACTGATGGATGCACCATTATCGTGTCTGGGTTACTAATGGATGCAACGTTATTGTGTCTGGGTTACTGATGGATGCAACATGTTTGTGTCTGGGTGACTGATGGATGCAACGTTATTGTGTCTGGGTGACTGATGGATGCATTTGTTTTGTGTCTGGGTGACTGATGGATGCACCATTATCGTGTCTGGGTTACTAATGGATGCAACGTTATTGTGTCTGGGTTACTGATGGATGCAACATGTTTGTGTCTGGGTGACTGATGGATGCAACGTTAATGTGTCTGGGTGACTGATGGATGCACTTTTTTGTGTCTCGGTGTCTGATGGATTTACCATTATCGTGTCTGGGTTACTAATGGATGCAACGTTATTGTGTCTGGGTTACTGATGGATGCAACATGTTTGTGTCTGGGTGACTGATGGATGCAACGTTAATGTGTCTGGGTGACTGATGGATGCAACGTTATTGTGTCTGGGTGACTGATGGATGCATTTGTTTTGTGTCTGGGTGACTGATGGATGCACCATTATCGTGTCTGGGTTACTAATGGATGCAACGTTATTGTGTCTGGGTTACTGATGGATGCAACATGTTTGTGTCTGGGTGACTGATGGATGCAACGTTAATGTGTCTGGGTGACTGATGGATGCACTTTTTTGTGTCTCGGTGTCTGATGGATGCACCATTATCGTGTCTGGGTTACTGATGGATGCAACGTTTTTGTGTCTGGGTTACTGATGGATGCAACATGTTTGTGTCTGGGTGACTGATGAATGCAACGTTAATGTGTCTGGGTGACTGATGGATGCAACGTTATTGTGTCTGGGTGACTGATGGATGCATTTGTTTTGTGTCTGGGTGACTGATGGATGCACCATTATCGTGTCTGGGTTACTAATGGATGCAACGTTATTGTGTCTGGGTTACTGATGGACGCAACATGTTTGTGTCTGGGTGACTGATGGATGCAACGTTAATGTGTCTGGGTGACTGATGGATGCACTTTTTTGTGTCTCGGTGTCTGATGGATGTACCATTATCGTGTCTGGGTTACTAATGGATGCAACGTTATTGTGTCTGGGTTACTGATGGATGCAACATGTTTGTGTCTGGGTGACTGATGGATGCAACGTTAATGTGTCTGGGTGACTGATGGATGCAACGTTTTTGTGTCTGGGTTACTAATGGATGCAACGTTATTGTGTCTGGGTTACTGATGGATGCAACATGTTTGTGTCTGGGTGACTGATGGATGCAACGTTAATGTGTCTGGGTGACTGATGGATGCACTTTTTTGTGTCTCGGTGTCTGATGGATGTACCATTATCGTGTCTGGGTTACTAATGGATGCAACGTTATTGTGTCTGGGTTACTGATGGATGCAACATGTTTGTGTCTGGGTGACTGATGGATGCAACGTTAATGTGTCTGGGTGACTGATGGATGCAACCTTATTGTGTCTGGGTGACTGATGGATGCATTTGTTTTGTGTCTGGGTGACTGATGGATGCACCATTATCGTGTCTGGGTTACTAATGGATGCAACGTTATTGTGTCTGGGTTACTGATGGATGCAACATGTTTGTGTCTGGGTGACTGATGGATGCAACGTTAATGTGTCTGGGTGACTGATGGATGCACTTTTTTTGTGTCTCGGTGTCTGATGGATTCACCGTTAATGTGTCTGGGTTACTGATGGATGCAACGTTTTTGTGTCTGGGTTACTGATGGATGCAACATGTTTGTGTCTGGGTGACTGATGGATGCAACGTTAATGTGTCTGGGTGACTGATGGATGCAACGTTATTGTGTCTGGGTGACTGATGGATGCATTTGTTTTGTGTCTGGGTGACTGATGGATGCACCATTATCGTGTCTGGGTTACTAATGGATGCAACGTTATTGTGTCTGGGTTACTGATGGATGCAACATGTTTGTGTCTGGGTGACTGATGGATGCAACGTTAATGTGTCTGGGTGACTGATGGATGCACTTTTTTGTGTCTCGGTGTCTGATGGATGTACCATTATCGTGTCTGGGTTACTAATGGATGCAACGTTATTGTGTCTGGGTTACTGATGGATGCAACATGTTTGTGTCTGGGTGACTGATGGATGCAACGTTAATGTGTCTGGGTGACTGATGGATGCAACCTTATTGTGTCTGGGTGACTGATGGATGCATTTGTTTTGTGTCTGGGTGACTGATGGATGCATTTGTTTTGTGTCTGGGTGACTGATGGATGCAACGTTATTGTGTCTGGGTTACTGATGGATGCAACATGTTTGTGTCTGGGTGTCTGATGGATGCACCGTTAATGTGTCTGGTGATTGAAGGAAATCATACAGCTCATGAATAGTATTTTGAGAGGCTTTATTTTTGGAATGGTAGATTAGTTCGTCCTGGTTATATGTTGACAGAAAAGGTCTAAGGTTCTAGGTTAAAGATTTTCATAAATTGATGCTCCTAAATATATGCTGCATGTCCCAGTCAAAGTTATCTAATTCTGATGTATGATGCAGCAGAATCGGTCACACTAGTCTAATTTCTCTATAGCTTGTCAAGGTGGCGCTAACCTCTTCAGCCCAATCTTGATTACTAAAAACCAGAGTATATCCAAATAAAAAAGAAAATCCTAACAATCATTTTGAGACATTGGTACATAAGGAAAAATCCAAACAATTGAGCTGAATTTTAGGCTGCACGTTCCTTGGCCAGACTGAGCAGTGGATAAGGAGAGGAAGAAGAAAATATAACAGTTATTACATTATTTGTATATTTGGATCTCAAGTTGGGGCTGAACATCAGCTCCATCACGAAAAAAGGCTCAGCAGAGGATGCTCTTCCATCCGGCAGGAGGCTGAGATCCATCAGGACCAAGACCTCCCGCCACACCAACAGTTTCTTCCCTTCGGCAGTTGAGCTCATCAACAGAGCCAGGGCCCCCCCAGACTGACTCTCACTCCCATGTACATTCACTTTGTCACTTTCACTTGTCACTTTGTTTAGCTGGTGCACTTTATCTTTATTTTTATTTCTAATTTTATCTTATCTCCTCTTACTTACTAACCCTTAGCTTTAGCTTTAGCGTACTAACCCATAGCATATATTTTATTATACTTTTATTTTATTTTTATCTTATTGCTGTTGTCATTATTGTACTGTCTTCCGTTGTGCACCAACCGCCAAGACAATTTCCATGTATTTCTAACATATTATTGCAATAAACGTTTCCTGATTCCTGAAAAAAATGTGTATTCCTTGAAGCAATAACGGCATCCTGTCTGCAAACTTCTGTAGCACTACTGCTTCTAAATCATGCATGATTATCAGATGGAGGAGAGCGTGATGCTATAACGAGAGCTGACAGGCGAAGGAGGACATGACATTATCGGGGGTCAGTGGATGAGGTCATGAAATGGAGCAGATCAGAACTCAGCTGCTTCCCAAAAGGCCGTTGCTCTCGTTTCGTGGCCACGCACACACAGTGTAACACTCAGTTGGCTTATGCGCGCCACCACACACACACACACACACACACACACACACACACACACACACGCAGACACATATAAACGCTGAACTGGTCAGCGTGCCCTGAGGGGCCATTGAGAAGTGCCTTGAGACACGTAGCAGAAAACCATGGCTCGATCCCAATGTCCCCCATGAGGCCTTAAGCCCTGAAACCCCGGAGAGTTACTGACGTCACATGATAAATGGTTGAGTGTGAGAGAATGTGATGAGACTGAAATGGTGTGACTGCAGTTTGCTTCAATGTATCCTTGTTGCCATGACAGTGTCCGAAAATGTACCATAGTGGGTATTTATTTTAAACTTTTTGCTCCCTCAAATTGAAAGTTCATCAATCTCCTGCTGCACAGGGTGAGAGCTGTTTACTTGTGGTTGTTGTTGTTGAAACAGCAGTGATTTGATGAAATGTTTTAATGAGTAAATCTGTACAATATCTACTTTACTTCCATTATTCCTGTGTTTTTATGCTCATCTTTGATCCATAATGTTCCTGAGTTAATGTAATCCCTTTCAGTTTGAACAGCCATGTGTCTGTCTCTTTGTTTACCTTACATTCCCATGCTTTCACTGGTAACCCTGTGCTTCACGTCGCACCGCTTTGAATTGCAGAATTGCAAGCTACGAAAAGTGTTCATCCAGGGCCCAAAATGCCCGGGATAGAACCCACAAACCACTTGATAGCTGAAAAGCCGTAAACCCTCAGGGACTTTGCAGGAACGAACCTATGTACGTGAGTCTGTGACATTGGAACTTGTCCAAAGCATGAGATTCCTTTAGAGGCGTGTGCATTTCATTGGTGTGTTTCTGTGTCCCAGCCAAGTCTCCCTAACAAGACTTTAAAATCATCCTCTGTATACTGGTCCCAAACCAACATTATTTTCAGGTTTCAAAAATATACAAGGCACCATTCGCGAGGAATGTGAAGGTCAGGGCCTTTTTTATTTGCAAACTCCGATTTTGCTGGGAGATCTAATGAGTCGAGTGACCTTCTAGCGGCTGTTGTCCGTATTATTAGCAACGGACTCTCTTTTGGCCATGATTTGGAGCCCAACCTCTTTTCCATTTATTTGTGGTTCGACGTTGTGGTGTAGGAATACAAAAACACTGATGAAGAGCGTTATTTAGATAAGGATGTACAGAGTTGGGTTTTAAAAGAAAGCTGCAATGCATGCATGCAACTATATCTATAACAATGCAGGAATATAGGACCTGTCTGTGTTTGGGATATTTAGCACATTGTGTGGAATCGCAATGTGTTCCCACCAGGAATTCTGAATATAGCCTCTTTGGGCTAATATGTACATTTTTGGAATAGGTATTGAAACCACCCTGGCTTCCTGTCATCCCACAAAAAACAACATGACAGCTTTGTAGGAAGGTCACGCTTTTGTTCTAAATGAGGTCATCCAGGTCCCCAACTGCAGTCATCCATAAATCAATAAGTAATCTAATCACAGCAGCATGTGTCATGCGATATTTACACAGCAAAACCTATAGTCTGATAATACCCTTTTAAAAAGTGACTCTCCTGCAATTGTGGAAATAGTTCATTCCACATACATCGCTGTACACACTTGTGTGTGACTGAAGCTCTACATATTTGTGTTGTGAAGGGAAGGCTGCTGACCAATCACAGGAAAACTGCATATCGATTACCTATACGTGTCTGAATGGATTGCATGTTTACGAAACAGGACAAGTCGGAGAGGAGAAGTAGAAGGCTTTCTGAGAGAACGCAGCCTGGACAACACGACAAAAAGATTCGGTGTGTTCTTCTGCTAAACAGACATATAGTGACATTTCCTCCAATGGTTTTAAAAACCAACACTTCCACTCATTAAAAGAGAAAGGAGAGGGAAAACAAGAACTATAAATCTCACAGATAACCACAACTATATATATATACAGTATATATATATATATATATATCTCTTTCAGTTAACAGTTTAAGTTTAAAGTAATTATTAGAGGTCGGGTAATGTGTCCAAAACCAATTTCTTACCTGGGATAAAAAGCAAATTGTGGAAATTGCCTTCAAATTGCCTTCAAATTTATAGTGATGATAAATATGGGGCTTCATGAAACAATTTTTTCATTAGGGCTGTTTAACGTGGAGACAGCATCCGTATAGAGTGGCAATTTATGTACAAACAAATATTTTAAAACATCCACAAATTGAACAAGAGACAAGCGGTATCTAATCCGTCGGTAGACATTTTGCCATTATCACACCCTCTCCAATAGCTTAAAAAAAAAAAAAAAAACAGCATCCCTGTCACAGCTGCTAATCAAATATGACGTAGACGATTCAATATTGATATTTAATTGAAAGTTGGAATCATCCTCCCTTTACAAAGTAAGCATCGCGGGGCTGTGGGGCCTCTCGGGGAAAACGGGCTCTGCAGATTGCTTTAATGTGCTCATTCATCTCGACTTAAGATGACAAACTGATACAACATCTGCAGTCTCACTCCCAGGTAATAAATGAATTAGATTAAGCTTCTAAATTCAAAGTCTGGTGGAAAACTTTCGGATAAATCCATGCACGTACACAAGCACCATCTTTCTTTACTTCTGTCTCCCTTTGCCTCTGTTACAAATTAACTCCGATCTTAAATCTGCAGCCAAGAAGCCTTTTTTATTTTATTTGACTATTGGAAAAAAAAAAGCTTTGAATTCCTCTGTCAAACTGATTTAACGGCAACTGAAGCACACACTTGCCTTTTCCATTTATAGCCAACACATGTGGGCTCTTAATACATGGAGCCCTGCCGAAGGTCCCCTTTTTAAGGAAGAAAAAAGCCAGTGTGTAAATGATAATGATTGTTTGGCAAATGGTCTTCTGATAATGTGTAAAACATGTTTAAAGCAAAATCCAATGCCATTTGATTTATTTGGACTTTCACTGCTTTACAGGGGTGTATGTTTCCATGTCATCAAACGGTTGAAGAGGAATATTGTCTCCCGATCTCCTCTATAGGATATGTAATTGAATCATTCTCCACTGACTCAAAGGGAGTAGATTTAGACAACGGCCATCTTCGGCATGGTGTTTTTCCAGAGCATGACATCACTACTGACACATCCCAGTATTTTTTTTTTTTTTAGCAAAAACCAGATAGCTGAGGACATATAAGAAGCAACACAAGTTAGGCAATCATTAAAGCTGAAAAAAGAGTGGAATAATGTGTGCAAGTGTCGGCCATTTTGCATTTGCAATCTTATTAACGGTTCCAAAAGGTCAAATGGAGCGGGGGCAGCATCATAGCTGTGGATATTGTCCCCCATAAACCATATTAGGTGACAGATAATAGGCATCGCAAAGTGGCTTAGTCTCAATCAATTATCCCCCCCCCCCCGCACCCCCGGCGATCTCACAGCTCCTCAGAGGCGCAGCAGAGCCCTCCCCGAGTCGCCTACTCTGTTCCTGTGGAGGAAATAGAAGATGGCTAAAGCATGATTGAATCGTTCACATGGTGAAGTGTGTCATCTGTCATCATGAAAGACACTCGACGTACTTTACAGTGTGTCAGGCAGGATGGGGGCACTTGAAGGAGGGCAGCCAGCAGCCCCAGTGCGAAACGGCAACCTCCCACCTTGATTCTGGGTTGTTTGCTGATCTCAAGATGATTCATCCTTTAGGAGATGGCACTCATCGTACGCAGAGGACATGAACTGAACCTAAAGGATTTCATTTATTATCAGGACGGTCGGACCCATTCGCCTTAGTCCATCCTTTTTATGAGCCGCCAGGTTGGTGCCGTAGAGCCGGAGGCACTTCATCATCAGGAGGGCACCTTCACCGTGACATCGCTGTCACTACATTTTCACATCCACACACCTTGTTCTCTTCAGGAAACGCGACCAAGAAAATAGAAGATAGAAGATAATAAAGGAGGGGAGCACATTTTAAGGAACAGGTTAAACCCCTTTACGGTAAAATGTTCTTGTGTAATAAACAATTAGAAGATAAACACTCCCAACCACACTGGGAGCACCGTGAGAACATATCTACAAGTTATTAGGATTCATTTGAGGAATATAATGAGTCAATAGTTCCAAAACAGTTGAGTGACCGGGCAATAAACACTTTTGACCTTTTCCTGTATCAACCATGCGATTAGGTGGAGGTGATGGAACGTGAGCAGAGTTTGGGATTTATTATCAAGCAACTTTAGTTGCTCAACGAGCCAATTGCAAATTGTTGCTTATTAACCTCTATGTGTCTTGTCACAATCTGTTGGACAGATTATAGTGAAAATAAGAACGACTAAATCAAGAACTTGCAATGTTATTGACTTACCTAAATCTGCAGCTCTTCTCTCTTTTTAAAAAATCAAGTATGGGAATTAAATGTGGAATTTTTCATGAATGGCACTAGTTAAATGCTGTAAATGTCTTAAGTTAACATTTACTCATCTCATGCCTTCACCCGGACGTCTTCACATACGGATCGGCAGGACTAGAAGAGGTGTTGTTATGGTAACTGAGTCCAGCATGATAGTCTAAACACGGCCCAGCTCTGATAATTAAACATTGGATTACTGAAAACTCTGCTTTCATCATGCGCCCTCAGCTGTGACAATTAGCATATCGAACCCAAACAAAGAGGTAGACATTTCCAGCTTCAGCTAAATGATCCGTAGCAAAGAACTCCGTGTCGGTGCAGAAGTAGAACGAAAGCTACTTGGAGGGGGGGGGAAATGTGTGCAGGCCTCGCCTGTGAGTCAGTCCTTGCGGGCCTTAATGAGCTGTGATGAGGCTACGTGGGGAACAGCATGCAGGTTAGGAAACCTATCGGAACCGCCGTTGCTGGGTGGCCGCATGCACATCTTTCATCTAACGTGGGAGCAATACGATGATGGATGAGTCACTTAGTTGTGTGTGCTTTTGTGTGCATGCTTCAATTTGGGTCGTGTTTATGCGCTCGGCCTTTTCTGTGTATTTTTGTCTCTTTCTGGAGGGAGTTTAAGTGCTCCGCGGCGTGCTTTGTCTCTACAAGTCCTGAACACTCGGCTTAACAGGAGCCACTCCGACCGCGTGGCTGCCGATGTGACATTGATACGCACGTGCATGCATGGGCCTTTACTTGTTTTGCTAAATGCATGTTAACACTCTATCATGGATTCTATCTGCTGTTTTTACAGCTGGTTATAACCTAGTAATCTTTAAAAATGACATTTACTGACTTGTCAGATTTTGAAAAAACAAACCCAGATGATTTCTGATATGATATGAGACCTTGTTGATGTGGAAAGAGGTTAAAAAAGAAAAATTGAACTTTCTCTCCTGTTTTTATGTTTCCGGTGTCAGCTTAGCCTTCTTTGAAAATCCTCTTTTTCACATCCTCCTTTTTTTTGTAATTACGACAGAAAGGCAGCAGTTGACACCCACAATCTGTTTTTTTTTTAATGTGTTTAACACAGCCCCACTTCAGCACCAAAGAGACTCCTGTGGGCTTGAAACCTCCTCTTTTTCTCTGTAATTGAAATGTCAAGATTACCACTTAATGAACCAATTTACAACAAGAAAAAAATCTTCCCCTCTCTCCAATCAACCCCTTGACTTCCAAGTAGAAAGATGTAGGTCAAAACTATTTTAAAGCCAATCACTCATTCCCCAGAGACCCTGCTATAATTAATATGCAGAAAATATTCCTCACATTTACTTGTATTAATAATCAGGCAACACATGAATTGTTTGAGCACTCCCTGATCGGTGGGACCCTACATGTACTGCTCTCATTCCACTAAATTGATTAAATACAGACTGGTTGCGCAACGGTTATGTCGCTTCAAAAGGCCATTCAATACAGAATCACATGGCAGAAACAAGCAGCTGCACTGCTTCAATCGATTATTGGTTAAAAGCACAACTAAAGGAGTCTATGAACAGGAATGGCATGCATTTAAAATATACTTCATCAAAAGCAGACAACTACTAATAATACAATATTTAAATGACAACATGTTTAACAAGTGACTTCTGGAAAAGTTATAACCTGCTAAAAGTTCAATATTTGGCCTACACTGACAGATCATCTCCCTAAATCACCCATTAAAATGCCCCATATATGTCGTGGAAAGTGTAAAATGCCTTACCATGACAATTAGGCTGTCCTAAAATGTTGTACTATTTAGGCACCTTCCCATGAGATCAGGCTGCTGTGCGACATCGCAGAGTTAGAAAACGAATGAAAGAATACCCATAAGAGATTTGTGTGCAAGTGTGTGCGTGCGTGCGGTTTTGACCTACTGTATCGAGCGCTACGTGGACTGTGTTGCATGTCCTTGGGGGAGGATTGGCCCACCAGCACAGTGGACACTGACCCAGAGGGTCAGCAGCACAACGCGGCGACTGGAATCTTCTATTTCGCTCAGTTTGTTAAATAATTAAGCGCCCTTAAAATAATATTAGCCACGTCTCTTGTTTTCAACATTGGAAATAGGGACAAATATTTTGAGGTCTGTTTTGGAGCTGGACCCAAGTGCTGAGACCAGACCCGAGGTTTAAGTTTGCGATCCTCTTCAATCGAAAAAAACAGCAACGCACCTGTTGCGACGTGCTACGTCACCATAAGCGCTGCGACTGGAAACAACATAGGTGTGAGTCACACTGCTGGATTTAAACAAACTCCCCCAAGACAGTGAGACTTGAAAGTTCGAGAGGAATCTATGACGAGAGCCCCTTTTGTTCCTCTTCTTCCCCTTGAGGTCATCATTTTTCTCCTGTGGTGTAACATTACCGTCCGTTGATAACTCAAGTGATACCAGTGACCTGTCTCTGTGCTGCTACACGCTCTGCAGGAGAAGGAAGGTTATGGCGTTAACGTGCTCCGTTACATCATGTGTGAGTTAGTGCCAGTGGTTGGTTGGATGTGGCATAATGCTGTAGCACCACCTTGTGTCTTATGTAAGGGAGTGTTCTGTTAGATGCAACAACAAAAAAAGGATGAAGCAAAGGCCAAAGTAGTCATGAATAACATGGGAAAAGATTGAAAAATGCTGTAACATCTCGCAGTACCATTTCTTTGATAGATCCCCCCCTGACAGGTAAATTCAAGCCCATGAAGAGAAATTATGTCACTTGTTTTTCCTTTTGATAACTGACTTTAAAGGTAGAACAATTGGTGGGCTACCTCTTCAACATCCTCATGTTAAATTGGCAGCATACTAGGTCTTCTGCTGTATTACTAAGTCTAAGCGTGATGGGATTTTAGTTTAGTTGTTTAACCTTGAAAGCTAATAATTACAAGTCCAACAAAAAAAATGCAGTTCTATCTCAAATCAAGGAAGTAGAAGTAGGATAAAAAAATAGAAATACTAATAGAAGTACCTTTTTAAATTCAAAAGAAATGTGCTTGGATACTTTTCTTCCCATGTCCCAAGATTTCACTCTGGACCAATCGCCCAAGCATTTAAGCCAACACATGGTCCATCAGTAGCTAACCTGTGCGGGGTAGACGGGTCTCTTTTACCATTTCACCCTTGCCCCATACAGTATGCACAGATATAATTGTTTGCCTGTTTGCTCTGTGTTTGTAACCATCATGGGTGATTAACTGTGATATTAATGAAATTAAGGCTCCTCGCTCCAATTTCCTAGCTTGCAATTTGCTCCAATTTTGAAGGTTTTTCTGAGTTCCAGGTGTCAATGCCCTAGAAGTCAATACTCTACCCCGTCTCTGTCCTACACCCACTCACTAATACAAAATCAGCCCTTGCATAACCAACATTATTTACCACGGGCGCCACACCGGTGGGGGGGTTAATTGCCTCACATGACCACCACCTACCTCAGTACTGCAGTTTCTGTTGCACCCTGACGGTGTCTTCATCTGGGCAATCTATCCTTTGACGTTAACATCAAATGCTTAATTTAGATTGTCATTAACTGCAAGCAGTGGTGTCCCAACGTGTTTGTGTATTACATAATGGCTGGTTTAAGTTGCAACACATCAATTGCACAAGAAATATAGATTTTTGTCTAGTAATTCCGTGGATTATTTATTTTGTTTCGACAAAGATCAAATGTTGAGGGAGTTGAGGTTCAAAGTTCAGGGATGTGCTGAAGCAAAACATGCCTACGCTCATGCCTCCGCTTATGTACCGCATTCTTCCACGTAGACTTGGAAAAAGCGTCTCAAAAAGTTAAAAAATGAAATAAAATGCTTTGAACTAAATTGTCATTACTCTTTGCATTTGACGATGATTGGTCCAGAAAAGGAAATGAGGGTTCTCAAGAAATCGTTAAAAGGTCATTGGTAAAATCCTGGCCCCTCTGGGTATGTTACACACCACTTACTTACACCCTTACTTTGGCTATCACATTACTTAAGATAACTGCATAATCAAAAACAAGGGACATACAATAAATCAGGGATTTGAAATGGAGTAGTTGATGCTGTGAAATTCAGTGGCAAAAGAACGATGAAGATGGAAAACCTCAGGGAACATCAATCAACCTTAAACTGGCAATTGAATTGAATTCTAAATGCTCAAAAGTAACTGAGATTACAACCACTGTGTGGTCGCATCTTTTAAACGCTTCCAGAGTGCATCAAGTGCTTTGCAGCCAACTGACTGAACCTATTGATCACAGAGAAAAGAGTGCAACTGCAGAGCTGATAATCTGATAAACTGAACCGTGGTAGTCCTCAAAGTAGATGATTGGCCAGCAAATAGATTAACAGTTGCAGCATTCCGCTATAGGACGTTGTGTTTTGAAGAGGGAGTTGTGGTCAATGGTCATGTTTACTTAAAATGACAGTCTGTATCTTGCGTGTCTGTGTGTGTCAGAGAGCGGGGGTTGGGATGTTCCATCATCAAACAATAGCAGGATATAAAACGTCAACACATCCCTCTGTGAGTAACTCTTCCGCCGGCTCGTGCGTGATTTGAAAACACACCCGTTGTTGTGGGCCTTCACCATGAAGCACTGCATGCTGCTGCCTCTGTTGTTGGCGCTGGGATGCATGTACGTCCGCGCCGCACCGATGGCACATGAAGGCGTTGAGGAGGGGTCATGTGAAGACGCGTCGGCAATAGGAGCTGCAGGACTCGCTATCACCAAGATCAACCAGGACCGGGTGGAGGGCTACGTCTTCGGCCTGCACCGTCTGTCCAATGTGCACGTGAAAAGACACGTGAGTCCAAATGAAGAATCAATGGTTTGGGTTGATTGGAAAGCATGATTATCAAGATGTTTGGTTTTTTCAATTAGGGGTAAAATCCATATCCCTCAAAGCACTTTAAATGTATTTGTCAATATACTGTTAAGTGATTTCTGTTATCATACTATACAATACATAATAAAGGTATAACTACCCCTTAGATGATTCAATTAGTGACCAAAACTGTTTAAGGGCTTCATTTATCATTATTTGAGGCATCACATAGTGACCGATTGTCCTACCCCAAGGTTTTTGAGAATAAAGTGTTCTGCTAACGTGTTATCTATGAATGTGCTTGTGTGTGTGCGTCACAGGGACAGAGCGGCACGGTTTTCTACCTGACTCTGGATGTTGTGGAGACCAACTGCAGCGTTCTCAGCAAGAAGGACTGGAAGGCCTGCGAGGCTCGTCCCACCCATGACACACCGGTTAGAAAACTCAGGCACACACTCCTCACCATGCCAAAGTCAACACAAAGCATGTTTAAGATCTAAACCTTACATCAACGTGTTTTACATCCATAACAGCAGAACTTTAGCAGAAGAAGACTAATTTAGATACAATAATACAACCAAGAACCAAATATGAGTCATGAATATTAGTGCACCATACTCAAATATGGAACGTGTTTATTGTTGTGTTGGTCTTTGCAGGTATATGGACAGTGCAAAGCTGCCATCTACATCAGTAAGGTGCACAGAGTGGTGCGTCTTTATAAGTACGACTGTGTTATCAGACCAGGTAAGAACACACTGAAATCTGAAAAAGTCATCAAGGCCCACAAAAAACATTCTGCCAATGATTAGATTGGATTTATTGCTGTAGTAGACATGGTTTTCAATAACTTACATATGTGCCATGATTATCTAAAATACTTTAGATTAAATAAGACTTTTTCCTCTGGTCAGTTCCTGCAGGCAGGGTACCAATGTGTGCCGGCTGTGCGTCTCCTTTGGGCCTGGAACACGCTGAGGTTCAGAAAGCAGTGACTCTCTCGCTGGACAAGTTCAACCGTCAGAGCGAGTTGCCCAATCGTTTCTCTCTCCTCAAAGTCCAGCGTGCTCGAGGCGGGGTATGCTTTTGCAGTTCAAAAATGGTTTATTCCTGTGACCTGGATTTATGTCAGTTAATGCATTACATTTTTTAAGTTTCCTTTAAAAAAAAAATCTACTTCTGTGTTATCCCAGTCCCTACATAATAAACAATACCCCCCTTTACTTCCATTGTTCAAAGGCTCTCCAGGTTACCATACAGCTACTTCACCAACTTTAGATTTTCTATTTTGTGTGCCTTTTGGGTGTGTTTGTGTGTGTATCTAGGTCGCCACTGGGATGTACTACATTGTAGAGTACACCATCCAGGAGACCAACTGCACCAAAAGCGCAGCAGCAACTGATGACTGCCCCCACATAGAGTGGGAATCTGCTGTGAGTCATAAATAATTGTTATTTTTACATTTAAACTTTTATCTTCCATCAAAACGTTTATTTTGTTTTGTGTGTTGAAAAGATATTTATTTCACATAACTATATTTAACTTTTTGAGATCTGAATAAAATCCAATTATTATTCCTGCTTTCCAGATTTAAGTTGAGCTGATAATGCAGTAACCTTCCAAAGCATGCTCCTAGTCAGTGGGAATATAATGAATTATCCAACCCTAGCAACTACAGGCATAACCATACCTCCTTTCTTACTTGTTTATGCGTTCATTTTCTCACAGCACAAGGGCTTCTGCAAGGCATCCATCTACCACAGTCTCACTGGTGAGGCTGGTGAATCAGATGTACATTGTGACATCTATGAGCCTGAGGTAAGACTTGCACAGCCATTAAGAAACACAGTGTCCCCTTGACTTAAATGTTTTATTTTCTACTCTACAGTGATTTTTAATCGATCATACAGGTTGTTTCTCAGTCGTTATTAAGTGTAATTTTCCTTCACAACCGTCACTGAAAGACTTAAAGACAACATTGTTTTTAAACAGTTTATTGTAAGTCCTTATGGTCTATAACCATGGTGACTGAAGTTGGGCTGAGATATGTCTTCAACTCCACCAAATCAATTTTTGGGAGGTATAAACACATGAAAAATTCTATCTTTATGTGTTTTTAAGGCCGCTGAACCAAAGAAGAAACATCATACCTTGGGCGGAGCGATCGGCCACAGAGACACACACGCTCACAGCCACGACCATGACGGAGCACACGCACACGACCACGACCACGACCATCAAGGAGCACGCGCAGACGCACACGACCACGACCACGCCAAGAGCCACACACATCACAGCACCACCCAGAAGCACGCTGGAGACAGCGGTCACCACCACACACACGACCACGAGGTGGGAAGCGGCCACGGGCACGCTCACAACCACTCCCACGAGCACGGGCCTGGCCATGATCACGTGCACTTTCATCATGGCAAGGCCCACAACCACAGCCACGGGCCGCCCCACCGTTACAATCGCCGCTTATATACGACGAGAGCCCACGACCACCCAATAGGCGCGGTGAGAATTTTGCCCGACATGGACCAGCCCATGACCCTGCCTTCTTTCCCTGACACCCCCGTGGGTGGGCCTGCAGTGGGAGTCACCCTGCCCCTCAAGCCAGACCCCCAGGTGCCCGGACAGACGGAACCCACCATCAGGCCCTTCCCCAAGGCGATCTCAGCTAGTTGCGTCCCGGCGCCGAGGGGAGACAGCCTGGTGGAGAAAGTCTTCGCTGAGGACCCTATGTTCAAACCCGCTGCATGAGGTGGTCCATTGAAATTCACTTAGAAAGAATGGATGTTTAAACATATAAGAACATAAAAAAGGGCAAGCAGGAGAATATATGCAGTAACAGTTTTGCCTCAGACACAGTGATGGACCATGTTACGCAACTGCTTATTTTGGTTATTCTTTGCGGATGGTCAAATATGAACTCTGTTTATTTCAACCTTCTGTTGGTCATACATTCAGGAAGAAGACAAAATTCCATAAATTGCTCATTGTTTCTACCATCTCTACAGAAACAACTGTAAACTGTAAAAATGTACCAATAAAAGGCAACGTTCAATTCTGGAGACAAACATGAATGTTTTCTGTGTTTGTATGTTTTTTCTGCTTAGTTGCACCAAAACAAATAAATGACACCACACATTCGTGTGTTGATTCAATGCACTAATCCGTGTGTTTCCTGTCACTGATCTCACAGCAGCAGATGCATATTCTAAACTAAACATAATGTGAAGAGGTTGTTTTTTTGACTTTCGAATAGTATTTTATAATAATTATGCATATGAAATAATATTTAACCCGATTCATAGCATCCAGTTTCAGTGTAGTCTCTTCATGTCTTATCTTTCTAAAATGTACAAGAGAAAAGAACGTTACAAAGCTGAAGTGCAAATAGGCCAAAGGATAAGTAAATTACAACCATTAAACGCAAAGTATTCCATTAAAATGAATCGGTGTGTAGGATAAATTCTGTAGGATAACATGATTTTTACATTTGTATATACAATAGTCTAATATATGAATAAATAATGACTCTATACATGTAACAGGATTATTTTAAAGATTTTGTCTTCCGTCACATGGAGTCTGTGAAATTTGATGCAGATTAGTTGCAAATTAGCGGCTCAATACATTCGTGTGGTGTTGCGTTTTCATAGCAAACACAACAACATTGCTACAAGAATAAATGACACACACCCACTTTATGTACATTTGCAATGTGGACATACTGGTCACACCAGCAAACAACTCCTACCCGTGTTCTGAAACCCTGAAACACATTTTGTAGTTGTAAGTATTGTATTCATGCCAAACAACAAATAAACAACAAATAAAACTTTCCAAATTTGCACATGCGTACTAACATCATTCAAACTGTTCGAGTCTGTTTGAAGAAGACACAGTGGCCTGTCTCATAACATGTAAAAAAAGATTTTATTTTGCCTGTTAATTAAATGCCCTGAAGCGGACTTAAAATTTAAAAAATAACAGTATAATTGTATATTTTACACACAACAAAAGACCTAAAAAGGCCATGTGATTAAAAAAAAACGAGATGGCCATCTCACAAAAAGAAGGGTTGTATTAAAAACACTTAACTACCAACACCAACAGGAAGCCACAAAATGTCAGGGCTATATCAGAGTGACATAATCAAGGCATTTTTGCCCCCTTGTCCATGCTATAAAGGGTGACAGTGACCTGATACTACTTTGTTCAGCTGGTGAAGTAATTACAGTAGCTGTTGATAAGCAGCTGGTTTGAATTGAATGCTAAATGCAAAAGTAATTGAGATTACAACCACTGTGTGGTCGCATCTTTTAAACGCTTCCAGAGTGCATCAAGTGCTTTGCAGCCAACTGACTGAACCTATTGATCACAGAGAAAAGAGTGCAACTGCAGAGCTGATACTCTCCAAACTGATAAGCTCCACTGTGCTAGTCCTCACAGTAGCTGATTTGCCAGCAAATAGATTAACGTTGCAGCATTCCTTGATAGGACCTTGTGTTTTAAAGAGGGAGTTGGTCAACGGTCATGTTTAGCTAAAATGACTGAAGTCTGGATCTTGAATGTGTGGGCGTGTGTTAGAGGGAGGGGGTTGGGATGTTCCTTAAGCAAACAATCGCTTGAAATAAAAAGTCAACACATCCCTCTGTGAGTAACTCTTCTACCGGCTCGTGCGTGATTTGAAAACACACCCGTTGTTGTGGGCCTTCACCATGAAGCACTGCATGCTGCTGCCTCTGTTGTTGGCGCTGGGATGCATGTACGTCCGCGCTGCACCGATGGCACATGAAGACATTGAGGAGGGGTCATGTGAAGACGCGTCGGCAATAGGAGCTGCAGGACTCGCTATCACCAAGATCAACCAGGACCGGGTGGAGGGCTACGTCTTCGGCCTGCACCGTCTGTCCAACGTGCACATGACAAGACACGTGAGTCCAAATGAAGAATCAATGGTTTGGGTTGATAGGAAAGTTGGATTATCGGTCAGCTTGTTAAAATCCATATCTGTCAAAAACACATGTATTTGTCTTGTCAAAATATGCAGGGAAAACCATTTGAAGAAGCAGACCGTTTGTGTAAAAGTGTGAAAAATTGTAAATGGGGGAATGAAAATGCGTGTGGGATGAGGTTTTGGTCTCAGTGGACAGCCGCCGTCTCCCTGAGGTTCTACAGGAAAGAGCGAATGAGGGCAGTCACCTGCTGCGCAAATGGCAAGCAGCCATCTGCCCTTTGCCTTGGCGTTGGGTGCAGAGTACCAGATAAGGATAAGGACATGATGCAATCCTCTCTGAAGTCTAAATACACGTTTTGTCTAAAATCAAGCGTAGAAGATGTAAAAGATAGGTTAAAAGTAAAAGTAAAAATGTAAAAGATTAGGCCAAGATACATGTATTTTTCCTCAGTGTCTTCAAACAAGTTAAATGATGGCTTTTATCATAATTAGCAATACTTATGAAACTAAGGTATATAAACGTACCCTTTGATGATAAAAATTAAAGCGACTTGGGAGGTTTAGGAGGAAATTCATGAAATCGAGACAGCCTGCGTGACCTCATCTGACAGGTTATCCCTGAATCTGATGACCTCTAGTCCTCAATAAAGGACTTAGGACAAGAATATGTCTACTTATTAAAATTCATGATTAATTAATTCCGATAAACATTGGATGATGTCACGACCCAGCTTGGACAGCCATGACCTAACGAATTAGACACAGACAGTTAACCAAAAGGTATTTATTCAGATGTCGGCTTGACAAGCCACACACGGTGGCGACGAGTCACAGGGTGATAGGCCGGGGGGGGGGGTCAAGTTGCCAGGAAGGCGGAGCTTTAAACTGGAGCACCGGGACCAGATGTACAACCTGCCCTTAAAGGGACACACACGCAAAAGTTATGCGGCAGACAACCTTCACAGGTGACACCAAGGATTATTGGATGGGTACAGATATCATTGCAAATTCTAGAACCTGATTGTTGAAAAGTAAGGGCTTCATTTATCATTATTTGAGGCATCACATAGTGACCCATTGTCCTACCCCAAGGTTTTTGAGATCAAAGTGTTTTGCTAAAGTATTATCTATGAATGTGCTTGTGTGTGTGCATCACAGGGACAGAGCGGCACGGTTTTCTACCTGACTCTGGATGTTGTGGAGACCAACTGCAGCGTTCTCAGCAAGAAGGACTGGAAGGCCTGCGAGGCTCGTCCCACCCATGACACACCGGTTAGAAAACTCAGGCACACACTCCTCACCATGCCAAAGTCAACACAAAGCATGTTTAAGATCTAAACCTTACATTAACGTGTTTTACATCCATAACAAGCAGTTCTTAAATTAGCAGAAGAAGACTAATTTAGATACAATAATACAACCAAGAACCAAATATGAGTCATGAATATTAGTGCACCATACTCAAATTTGGAACGTGTTTATTGTTGTGTTGGTCTTTGCAGGTATATGGACAGTGCAAAGCTGCCATCTACATCAGTAAGGTGCACAGAGTGGTGCGTCTTTATAAGTACGACTGTGTTATCAGACCAGGTAAGAACACACTGAAATCTGAAAAAGTCATCAAGGCCCACAAAAAACATTCTGCCAATGACTAGATTTATTTTATTGCTGTAGTAGACATGGTTTTCAATAACTTACATATGTGCCATGATTATCTTGTTTTTGCTGAAAGAAAAACGTCTTAAGTCTAAATTCAGTGAGGGTTGAGATTTTCAGTGTAAAAAGAATATTTTGTGATTCTTTCTTTTCTTTTTTCTGGTCAGTTCCTGGAGGCAGGGTGCATCGACTGTGTCCCGACTGTCCGTCTCCTATGGGCCCGCAACACGCTGAGGTTCAGAATGCAGTGACTCTCTCGCTGGAGAAATTCAACAGTGAGAGCGGATTGTCCAATCGTTTCTCTCTCCTCAAACTCCAACGTTCTCGAGCCGGGGTATGCTTTCACAGTTCAAAAATGGTTTATTCTAGGGTTGTTAACATGAAGGTAGTAATTTATGCGATTAATAGGGCTGAGATTAATGTTTAAAAAAAATGGCCGCTAACTGCAGTCAGTTACAATGGAGAAAGCAAGACGCTAACTTAAGATGAAGAAAAGCTTTTTTTATTGGAAGTAAAATAAACCGAGGCATGACATACAGCAAACTGTGCAGAGGAATTCCTCAACATTTCAAACAGAAGGGGGGTGAGTGGCATACCGACCACTTAAAGCACCGCTATGCTAAGCTAGCTGCAAGGCTAAGCTAGCTGCAAGGCTTGCTAGTTCAACATGTTCCAAAAGGTGCAATTCTGCCTCAAAGGTGATCAAATGTGTGTAATTTTGTGTTTAAAATAACATTAACATCTAAACAACAGTGTAAAATACACATTTTCTAAAGTGACTACTAATTACTTTAGAGATTTAATCTGAAGAAAAATAAACCACAACAAAAACGTTCATTAATAGCCATTAATCGAGATAAATTTCAAAATGTGCGATTAATTAGTTAATTTTTTTAAATCTATTAACAGTCCTGGTTTATTCATGTCAGTTATTTTCATTACAATTTTAGAGTTTCCATGGAATAAAATGTACTTCTCTGTGTTTTCTCAGTCACTATGTAATAAACAATAACCTCCTTACTTCCATTGGTATAAGGCTCTCCAGCTTACCTAACAGCTACTTTAACAACTCTTGATTTCTTATTAATGTGCCTAACCCTTTACCAAATATGATTTTTTTTGTATGTGTGTGTGTGTATGTCCAGATGGCCATGTCAATGTACTACGTTGTAGAGTACACCATCCAGGAGACCACCTGCAACAAAAGCGCAACAGCTGATGAGTGCCCCCACATGGAGTGCGAGTTCGCTGTGAGTCGTGAACAATAGTTTTTTTTAACTTGCAAGATTTGTTTTGGGTGTTGAAAAAATACTTATTAGACTTATTATACTACGTTTTGCTTGCCCTCTCACAGATGTTTTTCAAACAATCCGCTCAACTAAATCCACACGCGCAACCATGCCACCGCTCTCTCCTCTTACTTGTTTTGTTGTTCATTTCTCTTTAGCACAAGGGCTTCTGCAAGGGAAGCCTCTTCTACTCTCCGTCCAAGGATCCTGGAGCCACTGTCGAATGTGAGATCTATGAGCCTGAGGTAAGATTTGCTCAAAGTCAACATTAATAATTTTTTTTTTTCTTAAATTGATAGTAATTATGCATTTAAAAAAAATAAAATCTCAGTCACCCAAAGTAGATGCTGAGATCCAGTGGCGAGGATTTTTAAACGATCATACAGGTTTTCTCGCAACGCCCGACGTCTTTATTTAGTGATGAAGTATTTATCATATAGACCAGGGGTGTCAAACTTAATACAGATTTGGGCCAGATACTGCCCACGCGGGACAGACTCAGATTCAACTCATAGTGAGGGGGGGTGGCGCTGACGGGACGCCAAAGCCGTCCACCCTTTGGCGGTGGGCCGCACCGGACGCCCCAGCAGGCCGGATGAGGCCCGTGGGCCGCAGGTTTGACGTATGTGACATAGACACATAATGGCCATAATAATAAACAATTAGATCAGTTGTTATTAAGGTAATTTTCCTTCACAACCTGCGCAGAGAGACAACTTTGCATTTTTTGCACAGTTTACTTTTATGTCCTTGTGGTTTTAACCATTTTGAGTTGGTCTGAGATGTCTTCAACTCCACCAAATCAATTCTCCAGTTTTTTTTGACAAATTCTATCTTTATGTTTTCTTCAGGCCGCTGAAGCAGAGAAGAAACATCATATCTTGGGCGGAGAGACCGACCACAGCCACAAAGACACCCACGCTCACAGCCACGACCATGACGGTGTACACGCCGCCGACGGAGCACACACACACGACCATGACCACGACCACACCAAGAGCCACACACATCACAGCACCACCCAGAAGCACGCTGGAGACAGCGACCACCACCACACACACGACCACGAGGTGGGCACCGGCCACAGGCACGCTCACGACCACTCCCACGACCACGGGCATGGCCACGATCACGTGCACACTCATCACGCCAAAGCACACAACCACAGCGGCGACGCGCTCACCCAGCACCACAACTACCAGCACGCCGACAGCGCACACACCCACGAGCACGACCACGAGCTGGCTCTAGATCACGACCACAAGCACGCTCACCTGCACGACCACGAGCACCACCACCATCACCACGAGCATGTGCACGAGACAACAGCCCACGACCACCCAATAGGCGCGGTGAGGATTTTGCCCGACATGGACCAGCCCATGACCCTGCCTTCTTTCCCTGACACCCCCGTGGGTGGGCCTGCAGTGGGAGTCACCCTGCCCCTCAAGCCAGACCCCCAGGTGCCCGGACAGACGGAACCCACCATCAGGCCCTTCCCCAAGGCGATCTCAGCCAGTTGCGTCCCGGCGCCGAGGGGAGACAGCCTGGTGGAGAAAGTCTTCGCTGAGGACCCTATGTTCAAACCCGCTGCATGAGGTGGTCCATTGAAATTCACTTAGAAAGAATGGATGTTTAAACATATAAGAACATAAAAAAGGGCAAGCAGGAGAATATATGCAGTAACAGTTTTGCCTCAGACACAGTGATGGACCGTGTTACGCAACTTGAGTGTTTACCTGGGTCACTCTTTGTAAATGGTTTTGTTGTTTCTACAATCTCTACAGAAACAACCGTAAAAATGCACCAATAAAAGGCAACGTTCAATTCTGGAGGCAAACATGAATGTTTTCTGTGTTTGTATGTTTTTTCTGCTTAGTTGCACCAAAACAAATAAATGACACCACACATTCGTGTGTTGATTCAATGCACTAATCCCTGAGCGCCCTGTGTTTCCTGTCACTGATCTCACAGCAGCAGATGCATATTCTAAACTAAACATAATGTGAAGAGGTTGTTTTTTTGACTTTTAAAGATTTTTTCACATGGATTAGTTGCAAATTAGCAGCTTAATACATTTGTGTGGTGCTGCGTTACAAAGCTGAAGTGCAAATAGGCCAAAGGATAAGTAAATTACAACCATTAACCGCTAAAGTATTTCATTAAAATGAATCGGTGTGTCATAGCAACACGTTAAATGCTGTAGGATAACATGGATTTTACATTTGTTTATGCAATAGTCTAATAAATACCCTATACATGTAACGGGATTATTTTAAAGATTTTGTCTTTGTCACATTAACATTCGGTAGAATGGTAGAAGTTTGGTGCAGATTGATGGCCAATTAGGGGCTCAATAATGTGTTGCATTTGCACAGCACAGCAAACACAACAACCTTGCTTCTAGAATAAACTACACACACCCACTTTGTGTACATTTGCTATGTGGACATACTGGTCACATCAGCAAACAACTCTTATCTGTGATCTAAATCGTTGAAACACATGTAATTGTGTAAAAGTATTGTATTTATGACAGATGAAAAATTCTATAATTGCCCATTGGTGGCTCCTCCTCAACCAAAACAGTTAATTGGTGGGACCACTTTAAGAGCACCTGCCGTTATAGCCTCATTCCCCTTTGGTCATGCTGCAGAGGTATGTTGGTGTACAATTGAATTTTGCATGCTAACACGAACCCCCCCCCCCCCCTTGAGAGATTTTGATTTTTAGAAAAACTTTATTTTACTTAAAACAATAAAATTAAAAAGCAAATATTATATAGCAGGTATTTAATATAATATATACAACGGGTGAAATAAGTATTGAACACGTCACCATTTTTCTTAGTAAATATATTTCCAATGGAGCTATAGACATGAAACTTTCACGAGATGTTGGTATCAACCCAAGTAACCCATACATACAAAGAAACCAAAACAAAGGCGTTCAGTTATGTGTAATATGATGTAATGTGAAATGACACATGGAAAAAGTATTGAACACATGAAGAAAGGGAGGTGCAAAAAGGTATGGAAAGCCAAGACAACAGCTGAAAATTATCAGTAATTAAAAAGCAATCGAGAAATTGATATCAGATGGTTCCGTCCCAACTGATGGCCTACAAAAGCTGTCACACAAGACACGTCCCATGATGGGTAAAAGCAAAAAGCTGTCTCAAGACCATCGCTACCTAATTGTTGCCACAGTGGTCATTATACGACTGTTCATGTGTTTGGAAATACGAGCCAATAGATTGTTCTTCTATTACTTTTAATGTCTCATGTATTTCTTCAAATGTCACGTGCTGTTTTGAAAGGAATTCTCATCAATTAGCGTACAATGTCAATCAGAGGCAGCAATTTACAATAAGTGCATTTCAACCATAAGGATACGAACTGAGAAGATAGAGGGATAATGCTGAATTTCCTGTGAGGGTGAAACAAATAAGATTGTTAAACTTAACTTTTTTTGTGACGCAATACATTTTGGATATCAAACTTCAAATCAGTATTGCGTTTTTTTTAATGGAGATTAACTTAGTCAATGGAGTATTGGATTAAGTTTGACTCCTGATCACGGATCAAAGAGCGAGTCCTGCACATTCATGATTTCTAACATTGACCCTATTTCAGTGCCTGTGACTCTAGGTGGATATGAAGCCGTGGTTGGCCATCTAATCATCCATTCTAAAAGAGAAAACTAAATATTAAAAAATATATATATTTTAACTATGTTCTTAATGAGCTACGGCCTTCCGTTTTCTCCGGGTTTTTTTTAGATTTTAGACATTTTATTGATTTGTTTTTTTTCTTCCATTGAAAACCCAAAACGCAAACTCAAAATATTTTTGAAAAAAAATAGCCTAAAAAACGTGTCCAAATCTTGTTTTTCATGCTTTCAAAAGCAATAAAAACACTTGGTAAAAAATCCTGATTGAGGTTATCTTAATTCATGGTGCACATCCCACCAACGAGCGCCCCACCTTCACCGCCACGCTCCCGACTTGTCTGTTGGACCCCACCCATCCCCTCTCTCATTACATGTCATTTAGCTGACGTTTTTATCCAAAGCGACTTACATTGCATTTTTAACCCACGGCTTACATTTTTAGCCTGGGGAGCAATTAGGGGTAAGGAGTCTTGCTCAGGGACACTTTGACATGGTACATGGAGCAGCTGGGATTCAAACCACCAACCTTGCAGGTCCCAGCACATCACGCTATTCCATGCACCACCGTCACCCCCCCCCCTTTCTTTCACTCTGCCACACACAAGACCTGCCTGCTGGGCTACATTCAACCACCTCCAACTACACTCCTACACTCACCCCCGCACCGAACTCCTCACTGACCTGCTCAGCAGCCCCCCCCCCCCGAAACAACAGATAACACCATCAAACAATTCATCTCCTGCCACGCTCCGTCCACTCAGCACTCCTTCCACTCAGAGAGAGAGAGAGAGAGAGAGACTGCTGTTTACTGCTTACTTTGGTTTGATTGTTTTCTCTAATAAAACCTTTTTCTTAATCAAACATCCCTGTGCCTTATCCACAGTGACTTATTTGCTTATTTGAAATCAGTATTTCTTTGGGTGGAAGTCCCCAGGTGGCGTTGTTGGTTTCTTTCACTAAAGCCCCGTCACACGTATGTGGTCATAGATCTTTAATTATGAAGACACAGTGCCGCTGTGTGGGTCAAAGCTTTTATTTTGCCTGATAACGAAACACTCTGAAGTGGACTTAAAAATATAAAATGTCCCAGAAACTCAATTAAATTCTCAAATTTACACTCAACAAAAAGGTCGAGACAAAGAAATCTGTTAAGGGTTGTATTAAAAAAAAAAAAAATTCAAATCTGCAATTGCTTGTCGCTGGTTTTAGCCTTGCGGCACCTATAAAGCCTGGTTCTGTTGGTTTGCATTGTTGCTAACAGGGAACACAGACCCAGGCAGCGGAGAAGTAGCTTATGCTGCATCACTCTGTTAGCTGCACAACTTTTTAAATGTTTATCCTATTTTTCACCATGTTTGCTCTCTTCTTTTGTAACTGTCCCCAGTGCACTGTGACCCGTCAGCCAGTCCGAGCCAGCCATTGGCCTACAGAGCAGCAGATAACAACTGTTTGCTCATCCTTTGGCACAGAGGGGAAAGTCCATCATCGGCCTACGTCCAAATCCTGCTTGAAAAACTAGAATCACAGGTCCAGCACAGGAAGATTTATAAATCCCCGCCGGTCGAAATGTTGAATTGCTAACCAGGAAAGGCCTTAGTGATTAAATTTAGGATAATCTAGGGCTTTTTTTTGGGACCAATCTGTGTTTGTGTGCGTGCGTGTCTGTGTGTTAGAGGATGAGTGTGTACTTTGTGGTCCTGTGTCTGGCTTTGCTGCAGCGGGGGGGGGTAGCCATGCCGGACCCTCCAGGCTGCAATAACCCTGAAGCGGAGAGGGTAGCCGAAGAGGCCCTGGAGCAGATTAACCAGGACCGGACAGATGGATACATCCTGAGCCTCAACAGACTGTACGACCTCACTCACACTCATGGAAAGGTGAGTGTGATCTCACTCACTCACACACACACACACGCAGGGTTATGCGCTATCTTGCATCTTGACACACGCAACCGAGTATTTGCGAAAAGAGGGTCTGAAATTTGGACATTCCATCAGCTGTGGAAAGTGTGTGTTCGTGTGTGTGTGTGTGTGTGTGTGTGCGTGTGCACTGCGTACATGTGCATATGTTGGATTCCAGGAGATGGGCGGATCATTCTACAAACTGACCATTGATGTCATGGAGACCAAATGCCACATCGCCAGCCGGAAACCATGGAAACAATGTGAAGTGAGGGATATCGGTGATGTTCCAGTGAGTGCCACAGTGTTCTATTTACACAATTGTTCGAAGTTGTTACTTGTCTAGTTTGTGTGTGTACATATTTGTACTTGTGTCATTCAGGTGTATGGAGAGTGTGAGGTATCTGCCTCTGTCGACTCTCAAGTCAAACTTCACAGCTACTCCTGTGCACTTCGTGAAGGTAATGGATCATTTTACCTTTTTAATTACATTGAAAAACATTGAATTCTGTGTAAGTCTATTTTGTTGGCACATTTTTTGTAAACAATTGTAAAGTAAGAATTGGAGTGGCTGACCTTAATCAAATGAATCAATATTTCTGCATATATTTTGTCCTATCCTAGTAAGTAGGCGAGTAAACATGAATCCATGACTGATTACTTGAAGTTTTTTGGTTTTGTGGAGAGAGTTCATACTACAGGATGGAGGTTAAAGCCTCAACCCACACTTCCTCCTGCTTTACGTCGACCTTTGGGCCTGTTGATGCTTGTGTTTAGTTCCTGCCACTGCAGTGGTGGATGTGTGTCCGGACTGTCCCACGGCTGACAACCTCAACGAGCCCGTTGTCAAGGAGACAGCCAACCTCTCACTGCGGAGGTTCAATGAAGAGAGCCGCCTGGCCAACTACTTCACTCTGGAGAACATTACGAGAGCCAGTTCACAGGTGGATAAAATGCTTATCAATTGGGTTTTTTTGAAAAGCATTCGGTGATGGGGAGTTTTTGGAGTGAGAAAATATACATATAATATATATGCTTTTCCAGTGGGTTGTTGGTCCATCCTACTTCGTGGAGTTCACAATCCTGGAGACGGTGTGTTCAAAGACCACGGGTGACACTGACCTGAGCAGTTGCCCACCTAAGGACTCTCAGTTTGCTGTGAGTCACAAACGCACACGTTTTAAAAGTGTATTTTAATATATGATTAATGCACATCATCTTGTTTCAGCAAAAGCATGTTGCCAAAGCAGCCTCACCCGTTCTTGTTATATTTTTTTCTCTCAGCATCGAGGCTTCTGTTTGGGATCACATGTGACCCACGATGACCAGTTTGAAATCAGACTCCCGGTCGGAAAGAAGGACGACTCATTTCAGAGCCGGAACTCCGTAGATGTGAAGTGTCAGATCTACGAACCTCTGGTATTGCTCTCAGATCTGTTCTTCCACCTTTAAAATAGTCAAAAACAACAGACTTCAGTTGTCTAAATTTACAGGCTTTTATTGGGCTTGTTTTTCCAATTATTAATAGTTTATTTCTAACATTGATTGTATATCAATTGGAATTAACTTTTTGAAATAACTTGCTTGTATTTAATACAACTCTGAGATGTACCACCTTATTTTTGCAGCTCTGCAAATTACGTTTGTTTGTTCGGTCTCTCCACTTTCACCCAAATGATCCTCTACAGTTTTCTGAGATGACTTCGTTTTAAATAGTCACCTTCTTGCTTCTCTTCCGCCTTCAGGCTGCCGCAGTGGAGGAACAGGCTCATGCAAAAGCAGACGGCGGGCACACGGGGCACCGGGACCACACACACGAGCACACACACTCAGTCACATCCGGCGCACACCTCACTGTCCCGAAGCCCCGGGGAACTCTGGGGACTGTGGTGGACCAGCCTGCCCCTCTCCGAACTGCCCCGGCATCCAGATCCTGCCCCGGCCCAAACAAACACCGCCTGGGCTTGGGCAGCCTGAAGCTCTGATTGGCTGAAGAATTGAGGCAGTTGATCTTTTGAGCTATATCTGCATATTGTAATTACTTTAGGAGGACAAGAAAATGTAACCTACCTAAGTCTAATATCGTGTGCAGAAAACAATCTGTGGGGAGGTTTCCTGCCTTAAATAATAATTGGATAGTAAGTAGATAAAGATGAGCTCAGGGGAAAACATGTTGTGAGGCAAAGATACTCTGAATAAATATCCATAAACACGGTTAGAAAACATTTTAAAAATGTAATCTAATCCGGTGACAGGTGTCTATAGACCCATGGGTACAATTCTAAACAGGAATTTTATGGCTAATTCATTCTGCTTACTTTAAATGGTGATTTGCAAGGGGTAAAACATTGATGGAAAATATTCTCTCAATTTAGCTCCAAAAGCTTCATGGGAAACATCGATCCAACACCGGGTCTATTTGATGTCTTTATCATGGTTTTATTTCGGCTTTGCGTTTGACTGGAACAAGTCTCAATCGACAGCCAACTGCTTAATTAAGCACATTCATACATAATAAAGTTTGGTTTAAGCTCCAGTTCTGAAAGGAGAATAAAACCTGTTGTTTCTGGTATAATACTATGTGGTAGTTAGTGGTTAGAGTATGGTTACATTTGTTTATGGGCATTGAGGACATGAGTCACAGCACCACCATGTGGAACATCAACAAAGTAAGGGTGAAGCAAGGGCACTCACAAGTTGAATCCCACTATGAAATACAAAAGAATGCGTTCCACCCAACATACTTGTTCCCCAGTTAGCCGTCCAATGGTCAATGGAAAGAACTCTGTAGAAAGCCTATTAGTGGTGCTGGTAATATGAAATCTATAGGAAAAATAATTTACTAACAGTTTATACATTTTATCCAAACTCTTTATACACTAGAGGCCGGCCCGGCAATAACAGCATCCATCTGGCCTCGCAACATCAAGGACCAGAGTAGAACCGGCCCGCTGTGGTCTTATTGTGGCGCCCGAACGTCGCCATCCGCTTTCGCACCTCGGTGCTGTTGTAATTCTAAAGAGGGGAAAACTATGATCAGGGACATTGGGTTTCATGTGGGAGAAAAGACACACACACACACACACACACGGCGGCTGTTCTTACACAGGCCGAGAACGCAGGTCGCTGAAGTTCGGCGGGCCTGGCAGGTCCATTTCCAGCCAGGCATTCAACTCTGCCTCCTCCATCGCTAACCATGAACGGATCGGTCCGAGGGTTCCTCTGCATCCTCAGCCACCTCTTGAACCAGTACACTCTTTATGTACCTGCAGGGGGAAAGGGAAAACACACCAATATTGCGGGCCCCCCTGTCCGATCAAGATGCACTCTGGTGCTGATGAACTTTACTGGATTACACTGACAGGTGTATATCTAATTTGTTTTCATATTGGATGGAAGAAACACTAAACGTTACTGAGGTGAACTTTTAATTCAGGGCTTTTGTATTACATCACGCTGCATTAGCTTCATAATGGTTTTATAACGTAAGAGGTTGAATACAGTAACAACCATTAAACAGTTAATATTTTACTGAGTAGTAACACATTTCACACACACCTGCCGTTTGTCTTGTTACTCAAACATCAAGAGGCTGATCATCAGTGTGGTGGTCCTTGTCCAGGTTAAATGAACTATCACTATAATTTCAATTGGCATGCCAATTGTACTTGAACCTCTTCTGTGTCTCTACATTAATAGTGATTAACCTTGTAGTATTTTATGTATATCTAACAGGCTACAGATTGTAAAATAGATGACATCATTAGTGATTAACATCCTAGTATTTAATATCTATGAAACAGTGATCAATGGTGCTACATTTAGAATTACATTTTCAAGCAATAAAATTAATAGAAACATTTTCAAGCGTGTACAAGTATATGCAAGCAGCTGACAACATTAAATTCATATGTGGAAAATATTTCTTATTATTACAATTCAGAGCTACAGAGTTTCTTTGAAGCCGGTTTAGAGTCTCAATGACGGTCCTTCAATTAAAACATTGTTAGTTTTAATCCACAATATACAATAATAATAACAAGCCGCACTCTGTGGACACAGACAGGACGTGTTGAGTATTAAATATAATCATGCATGCTCACGCTAGACTGCAATTACACTTAAACCATAATTGAATAATAATGAGTGGAGGCCGTGTATGACCCGGAGCACACAAACATGTTGATAAAAAGGATGCACGCACTCTCAGGGTCAAATGTAGATAAAACAGAATATTGAGACAGACGTTAAAGGTAAATTAATACATGAAGTTATGAATCTAAACTCTTTCCTCAAACAGGCGTAACGTTACCGGGGAACAACATCGGTCTCTGAAACCACATTAAAAGTTATGAAGACTCGTTATTGTATAGTGTAGATTATTAGAAATGAAGTGACGACCCGGTTCATAAATTCATAATAAATAAAATGCATTTAGTGTACCAGGATTCGGCCAGGATTCTGAAACGATGTATTCAATAAATGAGAATAGTGTAAAACCGCAGCTTTCATTTTAAACAGTCCATAAGCATTATTTTAGGCGTTTTTTTAGACATTTTTCCTTTTTTCTAGATGCTCTGTGATTTTCCCATGCATGCTGTTTTGTTACATAACTGTTTATGATTGTTCTAACACATCAGGAAGGGCGAGGGACCTGAAACGAGAGGAGAGTAAACCGTCAAAGTAAAACAGGAAGTCACGCAGGACAAACGTGGAGAGAGGACACTAAACCAACTTGACATACGGGTGTGACAAACCTCAGAGGGCCCACAGATGGTTGGTGCAAAAAGGGAAGTTGAAAACTTCTGAAAGACCCACTAAGGTGTTTGGAGGCATATGTTAGATGATCATCACACACGTCCTGGAGCCCTGACAGGCTGAAAGGTGAAAAGGAGGAAGCAGCCAACGGATTGCTAAGATGCAGAAGTCGAAGGGTGCTGACAGCTGACCAACAGGAGGGACTTAGCAGGTCTCCCTAATACAACAACTAACGGGATAGGCAAAACTTACAGCGGTTCTGTTGAGAGTGACATGGAGTCACAGAACGGAAATTGAAAACCGCCCACACTGTTTGAAAGCAAATATTTGTATGTGTATCAGGCTTTAATCATGTTTTTCAATGTCATTTTATGACTTTCAAATTAAAGGAAGCGCTAGCCAGACATCATCCAACTTTGAGATATTGAAGAGAAGTCTGAAGCTGACCTGATGCTCATTATCTAATACCTAGAATTTTATATAGAGATTTATTTTGAGACATGAGTTAAAATGAACACATGCCTCATCACACACACATCCCAAAAAGAGGGATGTAGATATATTTACAGCATAACTAGCAAAGAGATGGTTTCCGAATTGAATGAGGGAAACGCTTAACAGAATAAATGACACCGAAGGTTTTAGTTAGCGGACCCTGACAATGGTGGAGACTCACAAATGGAGATGAACCACTGCTGTGATTTCTCACTGAGGAACTAGCAGAGAACAGTGACATTGACAAACCCTTCTCAGGTTTATTGGACTCATAAGTTGATAAGTAGATACAAACGATTTGTTTATTTCTGTGATAACAGACTTGGAACAGTACTGACTGGGTGAGAAAGAGCCATCTTCGCGGTCCAGTGTCACCATGAACTCTGTAGAAAGATTGGGAGGAGGGGCAAGTGGAGGTTGGTTGGGGGTAGGGGACAGGGGGGCTTCCTGAAAGGGTATGTTTGGTACAAGAGAAGGACCCCTCTCTCCGTGCCGCACACATTTATTGTATTGTCCACAAACTGACAGGTGTTTTAATGAATCAGGATGTATGACAGGTGATATGACAGGGATTTACTGCCACTCGCTTTGGAGTGATATGATATATCATGCCATCAGTTACCATCTCTTATTGTCACAAATCTGAATATATAGTCAACCTCCATGTAATGTAACTTGCATTGACGCTGCATTATAACACTTCTGACTGCAACTATTTAAATGTATGTTTAGCTACATGCCTATTTTGATATTTGTGTGCCTCCACAATACTATTGTTAAGTTGTTTAAATTACTATAGTAATTTTCTATAGTTATCTCACGTTGCCACTAGCATAACGATGGGAATGTTAGTCAAATTATTAGTATTTAAAATCGCATCACATGCTCCAACAAAGAGAACGATGATGATGGTATAATAATATTTATGACTCAATATGGCTGAACATAACAAGAGCAAAACAGCAGGTATCCCTTTACGTGTTCCTCTTCCACCACAGGCTGAGTGAGTCCTGCTGTTCCCTTAGTAACGACAGATCTGAATCTAGCTCGCAGTGAGGGCACATCTGCATCTCAGCCATAGCAACCCAAGTTAAAATCCTGAAGAAGGGATCATTTTGTCGTCCACTGTAGGTTCTGCTTTGCAATATACAGTATATAGTGCACCTGCTACCCAGAAATAAACATATGGAAGGAAACAGTTAGTGGCAAGTGCACCAACTACTACATACAAATATATGAAATGTCCTGTTCCGCAAAGCTGTTGTAGTTGTAGTGATTCTCCTTAATGACAAAAAGTTGCCTAAGGATAAACAAATAATTAAAATGACAAACATTTGTTTTTGCAGTCAGGAAATTGAAAGAAGAAGTGTGTGTGTGTGTGTGTGTGTGTGTGTGTGTGTGTGTGTGTGTGTGTGTGTGTGTGTGTGTGTGTGTGTGTGTGTGTGTGTGTGTGTGTGTGAGAGACATCTCATACACCAGAACAGACTTTTCCTCTCGGCTGTTAATATAAAACGAACCACCCCTCGTGGCCCTGATGGGTTTACTGCCGTGCGTTAGGCCCCGGACTGAGTCAACAGGGCCACAGGGGGAGAGCATTGCTGTGATTTGTGGGCCCGTTAAGGCTGAAGTACACAATGTGCTTGGTGGACTATGAGAGAGTGTGAAACTGCTCAGGAAGAAGGAACCTTTCGGACCTTTCGTCTCCAGGAGCAGCTCACTGAATACGTATTAACTCACTCATTCCTAAAGGAGTCCTCGGGCTGCCAAGCAACAGAGGGACACACTTGCTCTCACTGCTCTCTAAAAGTGGTCACACAAAGGCCTAAAAAGTTAGTATAAAAGATCCATATGACAAATAGGTCAAACGACAGGCCTTTTGATGCAAAAATACATGCTTCAGTACAACTGAAATGACCTTTTTTGGACTTAATTAATTAATGTATAATACGCAATCCTCAGGGATAGAGGTTAGATTATGAGATCAAGTGAATTACACAGATATGTGGTCTGCATTGTGCACTCGTTATGCTGTTCAAGAAAGCATAATGTATATATAAATACATAGAAAATCCTCTGTTTCTTGTTATGTTATGTCTTCTATGCAAATTTGCACAACTAATATTTTGCATATAGTTGCGTTCTGCACCTCTGCAATGTGTCCACTTGACAGCACTGTTTCATCTGTTTTTGATTTCTTTACTTCTCGAATACTGTATCAATCTGCAACAGAGATTCCTGACATGCCCGTGTCCATAGAGCGTATGTTTTAATATTATTAACATTCAATGAATAGAAGAGAAGACATAGTGGAGTTCATCACCTCATATATTGTGTCCAAGGTCAAGGGTTATGAAACTGAAGGGACCATCTGGGGTCTCAAAAACTGAAAGAAATTTCACCTCTTGAGGCTTCTAAACGATAATTTAAAGGAAATAACTGGAGGAGGAATATCTTTGTGTGATGAAGTGCACACAGGATGCCACCCTAAGGCAGTGCAGCCCCCGATGAGGCAGTTTGCGTCTCACTTACATTGAACAGTTTGCAAACTGCTCTGTCCAAACTGCTCGGGGAACTGTGACTTGTTCCAACTGCTGCTGCAGCTTTCTTAACTGCTAAGTAGGTTGATCAATATCAAGGGCATATTGACATGTATTAGGTAGGCTTCATGTGGTAAACCCCCTCTTTGGTCTCAATGAAATATAGACATATTGAATCCATTCTCATGACATTTTGTGCATTCCCTGACGTTTTATCATCCTTCTCCAATTCCGTTGCAAGCCAAATTCAACCAAACACTGCTATGTAGGGATACTCTTTTCCAAAAATGTTAGACATCTCAAGGAAGGCGCTCAAATGAACGTTTTGTTTAACTCAGCTTTCCGTTTGTTGCTTCTACATACAATAAAAGCCATTTAACAGCAGTCCGAGCATGCGCGTTAATTACTGCTGGGATGTAAGAGCCCTGCACATGCGCAGATCAGACATTATTTTGGCTTCATACATCTTTATTTAGGCATGAGAGCCAGATCATATCCATAGTAATGTACCCCACACATCCTCAGAGTGAGCTGCAAAATGTCAGTTCCTTTAAAATCCCATGTCGTGAGACAGCTTCAAGCACAATCACTTTAGAAATGTATTGCTGTCGTCATTTGTTGCCTCTTTGTCTGTCTTCTTCCCGGAAACTCTCCCATGAGGAGGAGTAGATGTGGTCCACGCGTTGCCCCATATTCCTTGAAATCACCATTACTAATTCACTTTAAGAGGGCCTCAAGATGTGTAAGGGTGTGTGTGTGTGTGTGTGTGTGTGTGTGTGTTAGGCTGAGATAGATGCAGGAGAGACGACCTGGGCTTTAGGGCTCCGACTGACACACTGACCCAAAACTGAACCAAGAAAGAAAACCGGTGCCTCGTTTCACACTGAAACGCGAGGCTAATGTGTTCAGATTAATCCGCTCCGGAGGTCAATGTTTTAGACACATAAAAGTAGCAGCTCTGCGTAGATGGAGGACATAACTCCCCGTTTCCTGTACAAGGCTCCGGGTCTACTGTCTATTCTGTCTGAGTGTCCAATCCTGTGTGTGCATCCTCCATGTGGTGCCCTAAAAAAGTCCCTCAATGCAATGCATTGCTTTTTGGAGGCGTGAAAATGACAGTTGCCCGACCCCTGAGAATGATGATGATGATGATGATGATGATGATGATGATGATGATGATGATGATGATGATGATGATGATGAGTTAAGTGTGGGAAATCTGCTCACCAGCGGTTAAACTATTGAGTGTCTGCTGTGATAGTCTGTCAACAAACATCATGTGCTAGCTTAGCGAAACCCGGCATGGCATCGCAAAGTCACTGCTGATTACAAAGAGGGATATCCAACGTAGGTAATGATGGGAGCAGAGCTTAGTACAGCCATCCGAAACAAATGGAAAATGTTAATTCTCTTTCCTGGGTTCATAATTCAGAAGCTCATTATGGGATTTTCTGGTAAACCAACAATGTTTTGGTTACATTGTTTCTCAGTAAACACAACTAAGTGTTGGGCCTAACAAATGGGTTCATAGCATTTTATGTGCTCATAAAACGTTTCTGTAATTGACATTCGAGGCATGCGTTGTTGACATTTGATTACTATGACTAACTGTGTGGTTTCTTGTCAAAAACAAAAGCAAATAGCGTCAGAATGCTATGCAATCACATAATAATCTAAAATACATACGTTGAACACATGAGTTTAATCCTATGAACACAAGCATTGAAACTAAAGCCGTTCAATTCATTTTCCAAACAATTTGTTTTGGAGCCCATCCCAGCATGCATTGGGCAAGAGGCGTAGTACACCCATAACAGGTACTTGCACAGTTCTCCTCAAGGAAATACCCCCGGGCCGAGGTCTTTTGTCTCACCCATTAAGCCTGTTCTCTGTGGAAAGAGTCTCCGGTTTAGGAGCTTCTTTTTTTTTGCTGTATTGCTGTGAAATCATGTTGCCTTTTGGCTTTTCAGCATAACTGATGTTTTTGTACACTGATCTCCAAAAGCTGCTTTTGTGTCGGGAGCATATGCCTCTAAAGCCAAAAGCCCTAATCAACAGATCAACATGTATTTGAAGTGCTGCCGGGGATTAGGTTGCTCTGGTTGCTCTGTATCCTTTTAGAGGAGCCTTTTAAAGCACGGGCTCCCTGGGAGAGGAGCTGTATGTATTCAATGGTAACAGCAGCTGTTCTTGTGTGACAGCTAGAAGTTGTGCTATCATGAGGGTCGGGCCTTCTTGTCCGCTGGGACTTTCAAAAAATGATTCTTGCAGTACAACAGTCAGCATGGAGGTATTCTTTGAAGAACTGCACGTAGGAAGAGATAAAGAAATAAAATGATTGTAGTGGAGCCTTACTTTGATCTAGAAAGTTAAGTTAAACTAGTTAAATAAAGCTCAGAGAAATTACCACAGTTTCTAAATGAGACATTTTATTTCAATGGATTATGATGGTTAGGTTTTAATAAACAGGAGGGCAATAGCTGGTAGCCAGATGCCATTTCTGAACCTCGTACCGTCCGGTAAAGCACTATCCTGCTAGTGTAAAAGCCCCCCAGGACACCATAACAAGGAGCACTGTATATATTTCCAAAGAGGTGGTGAGAATGTGAATTACTGCCGCCCTACTTCTCCTTTCCTCGCCTCCCGGGAAAAACCTTCAGGGGAGCTGTGTGCATCTTTACTCCCAGGGTGACACAGATGGTTTGTGCATTATACAACATGACAAGTGCATTAAACACGGCGCCCAGCACTACTGTATCTGCTCAACGCATAACTGTGCCTTTATGGAAGGCCTCTTAAACTGGAGATGCTTCCCTTCCAGATGCTTGAGCAGAGTGTCTGGAGGACACTCAGTATGAACAATCTGTCTTAGATAACTGACAACCCAATTAGCTTATTATCAGTGCATCATGTCTTGCATTGGCCAGATTGTGTTTAGGCCGATAAAGTATTTTCCTAGAATTGTTCAGCGCCTTGAATATGTTCTCATTTCTTCTGATGACAATTTTAGTCTTCAAAGAACAGTTTTATGTGTGTGTGTGTGTGTGTGTGTGTGTCTGTGTGCGTGCCGCCCTGTCTCATTCCACTTCCAATCTTGCAAGCAGCTACACCAAACTTGTGTGGCCATGTTGACGCTCCAGAACCACAAGTCCCTCGTTGATACTGTAGAAGCCTTTTATTGGAATAGAAGTCCTTTTTTTTTATATATAAAAGGGCTTTAAAATGGCATATAGCCCTTATAGCTCTGTAAACCTTCTCTGTTTAATTACTAGAGCAGGATCATTCCTAATGATGTAAAAAATGAATCACATGTAATTCAATTTAAAGAAAAAGATCTTCAAGCTTTTTTTTTTCTTGTGTAGATAATTGGATCATATAATTGAAAGACCATATTTGTGCTGTGTAAAGTTGCTTCTTCCATATTTTGAGTGATGAGTCATTTAAAAACAAAAGCCTTTTGTTGAACATTTTTGCTAGAAAAATGTATTGAGCTGAAACAGAATTATTGAATGAATGAAAAGAACTTATTCTTACATTTCCACTTCAGGTTAAACTCCATAGGTGCTAGCGGATATGGCCACTAGTTGGTAGCCTTGCTCTTTTTGATTTGATACAGAGGTAAAGGTGAACACCTCTTCTGTAAAGTTACATTGACATTTAAATTTCTGTAGGCTGTAAATTACCACCACCACCACCATCTTGCAGCCGTTTTCCTTGATCATTCTCCAGAGTGAGGATTAAACCCACATTTTTCTCACAGTGAAAAAGACACCACGATCGCCCTATTTTATAGTGTTTTTCTTAACGTGCTGAAACAACTCCAAAGTTTACAGACCACAGATGTTTACAGACTACAGATGTTTACAGACTACAGTGGGCACCACACCACGCCTTTGATTGCGTGAGTGGGAGTCAGGTTATTCCGTGTACGTGTACGTGTACGCGCGCGCGTGTGTGTGTGTGTGTGTGTGTGCGCAGGGTAGGGGAGGGAGGAGAGGGGGGCAGGTACCAGCGTCTGAGCCCCTCCCTCCTCCCCCGACAGCCACGGTGCGCCTCTGTTCCAATGGAAACAGGTGGGATCCCCGGACTCCTCCAATCACGCCCTCCCTTCGAGCGGGGGGGGGGGGGGAGAGAGAGTCCGGAGGAAGGAGGCAGAACCCAGCCAACTTCCACAAGCACTACGGGAAAAGTCGCGAAAACACATCTGCCCCCCTTCCACCTCCACACATACACACACACACACACACACACACACAAACACACCGTGTTGTCGTCGCCTGCGTGGGATAACGCCGTCGCGGTGAATGCCAGCAGGGCCGCGGTGCCCCGGACCTCTGCGGGAAGTTGTTACCGCCCAGCGGCCGCTGTTGAGGGCGTGAGCGAGCGTTGCATTGCCGGGACGGTGCTCCGCGATGGAGGACATGCACTAGCCGGAATTTGGGAAATTGTTTTTTTTTTTTCTCGTTTTTTTTTTTCTTGGATTACTTCCCGTTAAAACAGTTGGTTTTCCGTGGAGATTATCTTATCTTTTTCCCTTTTCTTGGAAGTGCGGAGTTTTTTTGTTGTTGTTGAAAATGCCCGCAAAAAGCAAGTACAACCTCGTTGATGATGGGCACGATTTGCGGATCCCGTTGCACAACGAGGAAGCCTTCCAGCACGGGATCAACTTCGAGGCGAAGGTGAACTCACCGGAAGCACATATAGGTTAAAATCTCACCCACATGTCCCACTATGTCCCACTATGTTCCCACTGTTACTAACGTTTCCACACTGCGTTTATTCATATATGTTGAACTTTCGCCGACTCGTATCGCACCGAGAACTGAATGCTCGTGACACTTGGCTTAGTTGAGTGAGTTTTTAAGTCATGAAGAATAACCTCGCGCGAAACGCGTGAACTCCTGGCGTAAATATGCCGCTATTGTTTCGTTAACATGTTGTGTTGTCGTGTTGTGTTGTCATGTTCTCCTCCCCGGCTGCAGTACATCGGGAGTCTGGATGTCACGCGGCCGAGCAGCCGAGTGGAGATCGTGGCTGCGATGAGAAGAATTCGGGTGAGTTGAAACCGCGACGAAACGCCATCCAAAACGTTGCGGTTTTTTTTCTCGACTTGCTCGTTTTTTTTCCTCCCAATTCGGACGTTTGTTAGAATAAATCACGGGGACATTGACCGGGATCCCGTGCTGTATTCGGCGGATTTATGGTTGACTTTGCAGACACTTTAGTGCGGAAAGCACCAACTTTCTGAATCTGCTCACCGTCCTTCTACCTAGTCATACGGTTGATTGTGACTAAAGTACTCGTGGTCATTTTTTCTTTTCTTATGCCGAATGGAAAACAACCAGATTAATTGTAGAAGTCTTAATGATTTCACATGGGAAAATGTTGCCCACGGCCTCTTATTTATGAAATGCGTTACTAGTGTATGCTAAATGAATGAATGGCATAACATACCACCCACATTGGTCTCAAAGGGGTTTGAAACAGATGACCTTAAGCCAGCAACTACAATGTTATCATTTGGACGTAATGCGATGAATGCTTTCTAAAAGCACCGTGAAGCCCATTTAAACGCATGCTTAGTACGCTCCATCACTGTAGTGAAGTGTGTGTGTGTGAGCTCTCCTCCCGTCCCTCACCTTCTGCTGGGTAAAACTAAGATTTACAGCTTTGTTTTGGGCTCAATAAAGAGGACTTGATCTTAATCAGTGTGTCCGTCAGCCTGGCAGCACTTTGCCTAGCAACCGAACATAGATCGTACCCGGTGGGGCAGAGGTATTTGAGGATTATGGTGATGGACTGGGAGAAGTGCTGTGGCTAATCGATGATACCATGAAAAACGCACACACACACACACACACACACACACAGAGGCGCCACAACTTGTGTGAACGTATTACTTTCTTAAATATCTGCATTATTCTTTCTATTGACGGCAGGTCAGTGGAAGGCATTGTGAGTGCAGTCTGCATCGGACACCCGTTATCTGATGCATGACTTTACACTGTAGAGCACAAGGGGCCAAATGTTCTCATTGCCCTTTACAGAAGACTGACTTGTACCTATAAACCGGACCCCCCATGGTGCTGCAGCTGTTGTGGTCGGCAGGAAAACGGGCTTTGGTTTGGCCCCTCTCGTGTGGAATGGGGTTGATGCTGACTTAATCAACCCTTAATAACAAGGTGCATGTTTGTGATGGTAAATCAACATTTATTTACTTTAGAATAAAAGCTGCTGCTTTACATGTTAAGAGCTAAAACTACCGGTGCGATTTAATGTGACACGTGATATGTTATAATGTGTCTTGTGATTATTTTTACATAAAAGGTAAGAGAAAATAAGCAAAAAAACACAAACATGACTCACATTACACAACTTGAATGCCCATTGATCGATACGGTAGACTCTATATAACGTTGACAACTGCCACACAGACATATTTACGCAAACGTTTTTCCATTCCACACTTTTTCGGGAAGGTAATTTCAGGATGTCTACTTCCTGTAAGAAGTAGACCTAGTTACAACATTGTGTTGCTTGGGTTTGGTGTTTGGGGGGGGGGGTCTTTTGTTTTTTTAGGCGACTAGAAGAGTGACAACTTGAACGGGAAAGGGTTGTTTTTGGCAAAGTCAGCCCTAACAACGCCTTTGGCTGCGTCCTGGCTCTCCCCTTACAAAGTTCTTCCCGGTTGGGAAGGAACCGACTCGTGAAGTTTGTACTTTGTACTTTCGTGTAACTTCGGACGCCCATGTGGAGTTTCTGAATGTTGGTTTGGTAAAATGATTTGCCCCCACCCACCCGTGTTTTACCGAGAGTCCCAGGTCTGTCAGAACTACGCTGGTTGCCCGGCAACCGCTTGGTGTATGGTGTCATTGTTCGTTGTGTGCATGACTCACCTGTAAGCCGGTAGCTGATAACAAACTAATGACACGCCGAGGTAGGAAACAGCCGCCGACAATACGAGCAGCTCTGCAAGGTCTGGTGAACTTTGTATGTGCGGGCGCACACACACACACACACACACACACGTCAGACTAATGTAGAAAATGCGAATCGCATTTTGTGGACGAATTATTGAAGCTGAAAGCAGCGACGTTCGACTCGGATTCAGTTAGCTGGAGATGGCGAGAACTTCTCGGTCCACGTGGAGATGACCATGCCGTGTGATGTACAGGTCCTCGTCTTAAATGAAATGTACTGTCATTGTTGGGCAGAGCTTATCTGGTTGAGAGGAGAGGAGAGCTTTAACGGTGCATTAGAGGGGTTCATTTCTCATTAATCTGCCTGTGCTGGGTTAACAGACTGAAGGAAGACGGAGCGGCACGGAATGAGAAGATTAAAGATGCGTCTTAGGAAACTGAAAGAGCGCAGCGGCACTGGGGTGGGGGGGGGGGGGCAGGACCTCTGTGTGTTCACCCGGCAGCTAACAAGCCTCTTTTTTAACACCAACTAACTGCTGCGGAAGGATTTCAGTGTTCACTCTAATGTCCCCTGTTTCTCTGTTTCGTGAGGCGCAAACTGAAAAATGTTCTTTTTACTTTATTTAAAAATATCTGGGAGCATCGAATCATCTGGAAAATCAAGCAGTTCACTGATAAAACAACATGTATTTGTAAATCTAATAAACTTCCTAGTTAATTACTTTATTGTGATATATATGTACTTCTGATTACATTCTAAATTTCCTGCACCTGATTTTCTTTGACACGTTGCAGCATGTGTTCTGAAATGCTTCATCCGGGGCTGTTTCATCGCGCCGAGCCTCACGTTGTTGTTGCCGCGTTGTACGGATCACAAAGGGTCACGTTAACGTTATGAAGAAGTGGTGAACATTGCGGAGCGATGACACCATTACCCGTGACAGCTACGTGAGGTAATTACACGGGGGGGGGGGGGACTCTGCTTTCAGTGCAAATGAACCCAACAAATGCACTGTAATGTATTTATCTAACGGCATATTTCCCATCACTCCGTTGTCACGAATAATGGCTTTATAATGGCATTTGCTATTTATTTATAGCTCTTCACAGGGTTGTTTTTAGTATAGACCCATCAGGTAA
Organism: Pungitius pungitius; assembly: GCF_949316345.1. Lineage (NCBI taxonomy): Eukaryota > Metazoa > Chordata > Actinopteri > Perciformes > Gasterosteidae > Pungitius > Pungitius pungitius. Next base: position 4,342,547 of record NC_084906.1, read on the forward strand.
TAGCTGTAGTTTTTGCAAAGATGACTTTTGTCGTGTTTTTGGCATTTTTGTCTCGCACACTTCCCTTTTCGAACGAGGGGCGGCTGCAGCTCTCGCCCTGTGGGTTTATTGACGTTCCTCTCAGATAAATAAACATGCCTGTACACAGAGATGTCTTGCATTAGCAAAGACTTACCCCCCCCCCCTCCCCCTGTGGGACCAGCTGCCGTTGAACGTGGCCCTTTTTTATTCCTTTACATTCCTTTACTCTCCGTCCTCACGCCGCCTCTTAATGATTGTTCACCGCAGCGAGGACGAGAGGGAGAACTCCGGGTTAAAGGTTGATCATTTTTGATAAGGGACACCTATTTATTTGTTTATTGTTAGTTGAGTGCGTTGCACGGTAATTTATATACTCTGAACAGTTACAGCAGTCATTGAAGAGACCAAGCCGATCCCGCTCAGCACCCATCGGAGTAACAATGATCACCGGTGTGTGTGTGTGTGTGTGTCACCTGCCTCACACACACTTGCATGCTCCCCTCCCTGTTCACCCAATCGCATTATAAACCATGACACGAAGCGCCTTCAGTTGGAGGAGTGTGAAGCTCGCTTAACTTTTTTTAATTGCCCATTTTGAATGATTTTGACTTCTTTGTCCGTCACGTGGCTCCCTGCTAGTTTGAGTGGATGATACTTTGAAGAAGGTGCCCTTCTTTCAAAACCACAGGGATTATTTATTCACTTTAATTAAATCCTGTTCACTGAGCTCAATCATTTCTTTGCTTTCATCTTGTTTTTTTTAAAAATTCATTTGAAATGCGAAAAGCCGGTTTTTACTTTGGAAATAGGTCCGTGCAGCCCTGCAAAGTGGTCTCTAATCTGTGAAGAAATCCACTCATTTGAAAAACCGATCAGGATGTAAGGTTTAGTGGTCTCGTTTGGTAGCAGGCGCGCTCTGTTAACTTTCTCAGTCGTTGCTACATCATTCCAGGCTGTGAAACTAGAGAGCAGCAGCCTCTGCTGACCCATAAAGGTCATCAGTAGTCGGGGATGATCTTATTGGAAACCAGTCTCAAGCATCCTGCTCGTCTAGCACCTGAGCATTAAAATGGAAATGCATTTAGGAAGCGGCGATATAGGGATTTGCCCTCGCATGTGACGTTTGTCCTCATCCCTGCTGTTTAGAGCAACAACAAAAAAAGTCTAGATGATGTTATACTTATTATGCATGGATGTCTTTTGAAGAACATTTTCAAACATCTCTTTGTGCAAGTCAAGCCCCTTTCTTCCTTTTCCGCCCTGAGCTCCGAGATATTGTTCAGAGGCCGCTTTTCTTATTTAAGGTCGCAGTTGAAAGGTCAAAAAGTGATCTAATAAAGACCAACGCACGGCTCATTACCCTTCCTCCCTTTGCTCCCGCTGCTCCTCGGGCTCCTGATTTACCGCGCTGGAGGATTGGATTGGATCGGTGCGTCAATCGAGCACGACGGGTAGCTCACGTTATGGCGTTGATTCAGCACCTGCCCAGCGCCCCGCTTATCCACAAGCGTTTCTCCTGCGCCATCGGGGCCCTTCAGAGGCAGGTTGTAAATGTATGCCCAGAGTGGCTTAATGCTTAACCGGCTGTATTCAGAGACAAAAGGGGCTGTTGGGGCCCGGCTGTGCATTCAGAGGTGGCGGCTTGACGGCCTGCCAGAGTGCGATTCCACCTGGAAAACAGGCTTCTATTCTTATTCTGCCTCCTGTGAATCCGCGGTTTATTTCTCTCGATGCGTGATGGAAATGGCTTCTAGGTGTCGGCCCAAGGAGGCTCACACAACAGTCGGACATATCGATCCACCTATCGAATTAATTCTTTGAGTTAAATTATTTTAGCATGCCTCAAGATACTCTCCGAAAGATCAGATGGCTATGACAGTAGAATGTTAGGAGTTATATTAATAATTTTGACGCATTTCAAGTGCTCCTCATTTTCTTTTCTTTTTATCTGTCCGTTATGTCCCGTTTCTTTGGGTTCGCCCGTCTCGTCCTCTTCCATGTTCATGTTCTTTCACCTTCTCGGGGGATCCCAGTGCTTTCTCACAACGTCTCTATCAGCCTGCGCTTTTAACAATGTGTGTGTGTGTGTGTGTGTGTGCGTACCGGGCTGCCTCTGCCACAGCCTCATGCTTTTTCTCCTTTGCAAATGCTCTCAATCTGGCACATCATCGCTCCTCTTCACCCGTTTCCATCATCTTGGTTCCATTTTATTCTCTTTCCTGCTCCCACCCCCCCCCTCCCCCTCTCCCTGGAACAAAGTGTTAAGCCGTTCACATTGGACTGCCCTTCATTACAGGCGGAGGGGAACCGAGTCCCGTTTTTTGTTTACCCAGAATCCCCTGAGCTCCGTCGGTCGTCCGTCGGGCCTAACCAATGGATACACGGGTGGGATTTGGTCCCTCCTTTCTCATAATTAACGGCAGCATTCCCATTAACACTTTAACCCCAGGAACGTTAAATAACCCAGATGGATATCCTAGAACACGGTCCTCCCGCGTTGCTTGTGGTCAAAGGATTGCGCTGATTATGTGGCTGTAGACATCAACTGCTCCATGAACAGAGTGGAAGAGTTAGGAGTTTTATTTTTGATTCAATTCAGCCATGGAAGTAAATGCAAGCAGATATATGGCCGTAAATCTCATGTCCACTTGTCCAGGATCTCTTTATATCGTCTACCGTTTATTTCCCAGCAGTTTCAGTCAGGGGATTAATCCTCATTGTGCACGATGACGGTCTCCTCCCGTGTGGGAAGAGAACGCACGGCCCTCATGGCCCCCGAAGTGGCAATGACAAACTAGGCAAACAGCGGCGGACTGATTTGTCAGCAGTATTAACCGCGCTCCAATTACATCTTTACCTCCTTTTTGATCCCACCCTCCATCTCTCCGTTTCCGCTCCGGCGCCGCCGTTCATAACCAGTTCCAGCGCTCGTTCCTCCTCTGACGATGGGGTCATCGTACAAAAAATACCCCACCCCCTGCCCAACCAATACAAGAGTCTTCCCATATACCCCTCTGACTCCCTCGTTCCCCTTTAAATGTCAGCAATAAATTGGGGGAATGAGTCGAGGTCGTGCCCTGAGACGCTGGCGATCTCTGAGGTTTGAAGGTGGAGGCCGAGGCAACTTGGACCCGCTTCCCCTGCGGCATCAACGCGGGACGGAAATGATGCTGCCTCCGGGACAGAGGAGACCTTTGAAAAGTAGAGGAAAAGGTCGGCTTCAAGTGGAGCATTCAACGCGTTGTCCATCAGCAGCCAGGAGGCTGGTATCGCATTCAAAGCAAAGTGGTCCCGCCTCACCGAGGCTCTTTAGTTTTCTTTTGCTATTCCGTCCTGTTGACCTTGAGCTTCTTGTTGCAACTTACACAGAGAAGGTACACAATACAGGGATGCTTGACCTGTCAGTGAACCCCGTGTGGTCTCAGGATACATCTGCACTACTACCACAAAGCCCTTTAACACACTTTAACACTGCTACGGTGACGACTAGTGTCCACACGGCGTACGAAAACTAGCAGCTGTTGTGCAGTTGGATTGTGCGTTATCAATGCTTTTACTGCCCACGCGAGGGTGTGGAGGGGGAGGGGAGGGGGGGGGGGTGGGGGGGGGGGGGGGGGGGAGGCAAACTATTATTGCAGCAATAGGCGAGCGACCGGTGGCGTTATCAGCCCAACACAGGGTCGTTTGAAGTGTGTGACGATGGACAATGCTTCTTTATGTGAAGTTGAATTAAATATTTGCTTTTCGGGGCGCGTTCGTATGGACTGTCAGACCCCTCGAGCAGCAGGCCCAACGGTCTGAAGGACGACAAACTGCTCCCCAACAAACGCACACAGACACACACCTGATTGCTCTGGCATTCAGCCTCCGTGCCCCTCCGAGGCCCACTCCCCTCCGAGGCCTACTCCCCTCCACCTCTCATCCAACCCTTTGTTCTGTGCCCAGCATCCTGTTCCCTGTTAAAGGGGATCTATTTGTGAACGCCGTGATGAGCAGGTAAATCAAGACATGCTTTTCCTACCTCCATCCTCTCATTCTCTCTCCTTATCTTCCCCTTCCATTGCCTCCAGAGATTGTCCCTAATTCCCCCCCGCCCCCCCCCACCCCTCCACCCTTTTCTTCATACTCCTCCCCTCCCCCCCATGACCCTCCGCTTTTGTATTCCTCTGGCTGTACTCGTTATTCCGGTTCCTCTTCTCTTCATTGGCCTTTAGTTGTTCCTCCTCCTTTATTCCTCCTCCTCCTCCTCCTCCATGTCTTCATGTTGCTCCTCCTTTTGTCTACTTCACGCCTCTTCTACTGGTTCATCTGAACAGTCCGTAACTCAAATACTTTACTTAGTAACTAGTAGTGATTTGAAAATACAGAAGCACATTTCCATTTAAGTGTTGTTGCCATGATCAAAACATGTCTCTTAATTTCCTGTTGACCATTTGATTTGTCAGCTCGAATGGTAATCCAGTCGTAATTATTGAGAAAGAAGCCATTTAACTCTAGTATGGACATTTAGATTTAGATTTTTTTTTTTTAAAGAATAATATCTAAAGGAAAGTCATAATAAAAAATAGGACACACTGTTTGCAACTTAAGTTTGACCATGATACGGTTCATCAAAACCATATCAGACCATGGTTTACATTGATGGACAAAAATCTACCCGTTCATGTGAAAACACACGTTCAAGTGAGCAGGCTCTCAGGTTCTATAAATATCCTCAAAATAGTCCCAACAACAACAACAAACACCTGATTCATCTCTTAGACTTTCCAAAAGATGGGACTTATAATGAGCAAACGGTGGTGTCCGTCCCCTTTTTGAATGACACTTCAAATGACATGGCCTGTATTTGCACTGATTTTATGGTCAGGCTCTGGCCCGTTTGTTGTTCCTGAGTTGCTCTTGGTAACCCGTTGTAAACGGATTGTGACCCTGGTGAAAAGAAGCTCGAGAAAACCTACAAAAGGCCTCGTTTTGCGATGCATACTCGCTTACAGTTCCATGCGGGTCACTCACTCCTGTCCACTCACGGAGCAACAGAAACCACTGCTGAGCGGGTAATGTTATGCACGCTGCCCTCATCTGGGAGATAACCACCAGCAGCCGCCCTCCCCTCTGCGGCCGCGGCTCAATCCCGCAGTGGCCCCTCCTGTCCTTATCTGCTTCCCTCTGCTGTCCTCTGCTGTATCTCAGCGGCGCCGGGAGCCGCCCTAAACGCCCCCCCCCCCCGCGCCCACGTCCTCGCTTCAATCTCAGCGCTCCAACTTCCCCCGCTCCCTTTGCGTTTGGCCGAGGCCAACTCAAGTCTGCCAAGCAATGATCCTCGCCTCCATTAATCCTTTTAAAATGTCACATAGGTTTTTTCCGAGCCAGACGCCTCTTTGCCACGGGGGGGGGGGGGGTTTGGGGAAAGACTGTCTGACAGGGAGGTTAAAACCGTCACGTCCGCGGTACAATAACATCAAATGTTGTTTCGTATTCTTCACTCCATTTGTTTTCTCTGGGTGTAACGTCAAAGGGGCTGCCGCGTTCTTTATGCACATTGAACACGCCGAGGAGCCGCGCGTGTCGGATGGTTGCCCTCCGATGTGTTTTTGATGGAACCCTCGCCACAGACGCCTTTTTTCCCTTCAGCCCCCGTGTGGATAAACTCTTCCCCACCACAAACATTCTTCTTTCCATTATTGTTTGTTTCTGTATTCTTTTCTGCTCCCTCTCTCAAACTCTGGTGTTTGTTTCTCTCTCACTGTGTTTATTCAACCCACCGCTGCTGACATTTAATCAGTCTATTTCACAGCTAATTGGAAAAAACAACAATGCAATTACAGATTAACAGCTTTTACATTAAACCTATGTAGATGGTTATTGATGAAAAGACTAATCAAATGTATTTTATAACCACATATTACATCACATTACATGTCATTTGGCTGACGCTTTTATCCAAAGTGACTTACAATAAGTGCATTTCCACATAGAGATACAAACTCAGAAGAACAAACACATATCAGCACCAAGATGTGTATATATACACAATAAACTAATGTGGTATATTAAATATTTTGTATCCCCCATATATATGTGTATATATAGATAATACATGCCATTCGTGAAAAGCCATGCACTATATAATAATCATAACAAACTATGATCAAGCATTAATGCATCCATTAAGAGGCGTCTATTCCAAATCTGTGAACAGTATCTGTGTTACACCTTTTTTGCGTAAATTAAAACGCACCCAATTCATCACAGTAAAGAAGCGATCCGACTCCCCGATAATAACAACAATGGTCCCTTGCAGCACGGTCTCCATTGGAATGGGATCGGGGAGGAAACGATGTACATCGAGCTGATTGTGTAGTTTCCAGCTCAGAAGAGCGCACGCCACTTAATTGATCCTAGTTTAGTGTTGGAGGGGCCGCTAGAATATAGCGAGCCAGCCATCCATCAACGATTAGGTTCTCCTCCTCAGCTAGCCTCCTGCCACGTCGACCTCGGGGTCTTCGGTGTGTTTGTGTTTGTTTCGACCCGTTGAGCCGTAAACATCCGGATCAAAAGACTTTGTTTAAGGTCAACTTTCTGACCCGACTCCCAGGCAGCAGCTAATCCGTGAGAGTTGTGCGTGTTGTGCAGCAGCCTCTCATTCCGCGGTCCCACTCGCCGAGTCGATATTCGCCAGCGGCGCCCTCAGCGGATGCGGTTTGGAGGCGGCGCGCTGTCAGTTACTCGTCTGTAAAAGCGTCTGCAGGAATCCTCCAAGCGACCTCATGCTGACAGCAGGGCGTCGGGGATATTGGGCTGTGTGTGTTGTGTGTTTGGTTCTGCCCCCGTGTGTGTTGACGCCACGGTTTCTGTTCTTTTTGAGTGTAGTTGTTTTTGTCGCGAATGCCACTGAACCTTTTATTGGAGCCCGGGCTGCGTAACAAGAAACGAGATGGCAAACTTTATCAGTCCCAAAGGATGACATCCACTCCTGCATTACCTTTCACAATAAAAAGACCTCAACATACAATATTTCCATTCAAGGAATAAGCTTTTTACCCTTAATTCAAGAATATATGCAGAAAGAACAGAATTATATAGAAGAGGGAAGACTTTGGTTTTTGGATGGTGGCAAATCTCTTCTGGATGGCTACCCAATTACAAAAAAAGGAAAAAAGAAATGTGTGTTCAAATATGTATGCTATGCAAAAGCATGTGTATGCTGACATTAGCTTAATTATTGGCTCATTTATCATTAGCTAACGACGTGAATACGACACAGAACTGCTTTCTATTGAGAAGGTATGGCTTAGGAGTTTTTTCATTTTTTTCCTGAAATGAGAAGCAGTGCCCCAGTAATAAAAGGCTTCCAAGAAAGGGTGTTTGTCCTTGACTTAACTGAATGATTTCTCTATTAATGGCATGTCACAGACACCTGATGAGAAGCCGTACGCCACACGCCCCCATTTGATTTGATTTGGCCTCCATATGGGTGACCTTTACAGAAACCGATTAAATCCATAATCTCCATAAAGAGTTATGGAGAGAGTTAGCTAATTTAACACTTATAGTTAATACATGCCCGTCCCATTTTTTTTTTAAACAACAATCTTTCTTGGCTCAGTTAAATCGCTCTTTATTCATCTAAAGGGCCAGGCGTATGTATTTTCCAGAAAAAGAATCTTATTCTGTATTGATGTATTCTACTTAAGGTTTGCCCAATCGCATTATTACCATCTCCAGTGAATCAGAGCTTGAAGCCATCATTCTTGTCTTTGAATTCTCACCTCTGTTTCATTTGCAGTCGGTGCATCCTTCACCCGTCTTTTCTTTCCTTCCCTGCATACTTGTATTATTTCTCCAATTTGCTGCATTGTAAAGCGTTGCCTCCCGAGAGTTGCACCCCAGAGTTCACAATCATTTCCTGTTAACGAGCCCCGGTTTGGCCATTGTGTGTTGACATTCACCCCACTCATCCGGATCGATGACCTGAAAACCTTTTTCTACGCACTGCTTTTTATTGGCATCCCATTTTTGACCTTTTCACTTGGACCTCGAGGTCTCCCATTGCTCGCAAGTCATTGGAATTTAGACCCCAAGGGTCGACAAACGAATGCATTGAATTCAGGTTTGTAGAAATTCCTCTCAAGACGCATGAGGTATTCGACGTACCCACAAATTGCAAAGCAGCAGTGGGATAATGGTCACTCGGAATCAGCCCCCGCCTGCACTTGGCTAACCTCAACCAAGTTTCCAGAGCCTGGGCCTAATGAATCGAGTTGTGCCGCGGCATCGGAGGCGAGCCGCCAACGGTGATACGGCAGCACGAGGAGGGCGCGCAGCTGCCGCCGTGCACACGAAGGGACACGCGCCACTGCTCACGCTTGTCCGTCTGCGTCGCTTTTCGCGGAACAAGGCGGCTCGTCCCAGTGAAGCGTCCTCTCTAATGGATTCAGCTCGTTTATGCAACACAGAGACTGGTTAGAGGGCAAAACCATGGCCCCGAGGCAAGAGAATCCTTGATGGAGGATATGACTGAAGAAGAGATGGAAGGTGTTGGGGGGGGGGTGGTTCCACAGCAGGAGACAGAATGTATAGAAGGAAGAAAAACAGCCTTTTCCTCTTTGGGGGATTTGACTGGGAGCCGTGGGGTTTTATTCCTTGTGTTTTGAACAATACATGCATCGGCATTTTTTTAGTAGTAAACTTTCTCTCAGCCAGGGTTACTTTTGACGCACACTCCGGCGTTGTGTTTACCCGGAGAGCAGTCCCATGTACACAGATGGAGAAAAACAAAGACAACATAACCACATGTCAGACTATTACCATAAATCAACAGAGATCAATGGATCTGTTTTATGTGGTATTTACACGGCGCGAAGAAGTCAAGATGTCTAACAGTCCCACTCGCACGGGATGATGAGCAAATACCAGCATATGGCAGGACATACTGTACACACAACACAATCCTATGTGTGTGTGTGTGTGTGTGTGTGTGTCTCTTGAGGGTGGGGACTGTGGGCACAGTGCAGCAGGTAGACCTGGCAGGATGTGTGTAATGTCAACATGTCGTCTCCCCCTCCCCCTCCCCCTCTCTCTCCGTTTCATTCTGGAATGGCTGTAAGTTGGTTTGCCGGTGGGTTACTGCGTGTGTGTGTGTGTGTGTGTGTGTGTGTGTGTGTGTGTGTGTGTGTGTGTGTGTGTGTGTGTGTGTGTGTGTGTGTGTGTGTGCATGTGTGTCCAGGAAGGAGATTTTATGGAGAGGAAATGGGAGAACAATACCTCTGGCAGTGGGGCAGAAAGAGGGGGGGGGGGGGGCCCTCTTTCTCCTCCACTACAGTCCATGTAGCCTCTTTGAACTTTTGTCCTGAGTTTGTGAACGATGGTGAACCTGAGACTCTGCAGTAAAGATGAAATACCTCGCATCAAAGTGACCAAACACCTCTAGTCTCTTTGAGCAAGTCAGTCCCAATTTTTCAGAAGACCCACCTGTGCTTCAAGCTCCCTCGTGGGAATGTTTTCAGCTCTTAAAATCTTCCGAGGCACCTCCTGTGACTTCCTGCGGCGCAGAGCTTGCAGATGATGAGCCGGTGGAATGCTGCCCCCGGGGGGGGGCTTCGGGCTGATCCTCACTGCTCCATGGAGCTCGTCTAATTTGCCCTCTCACCAGAGACTCTGGATAATTGGTCCCAATGAGGGATTATCCTCCGGCGACTGCACATTTCAGATCAACCGGACGAAATGGCCGCCCTGCGTGACCCCCCCCCCCCCCCCCCCCCTCCCCCCCCGATGCCAGAGATCTGCCAGTGAACTCCTGACCGGCTGGAAAGCAGCGAGGCCGGTCTTAGTTGGTCATCTGACGGGTAGATTTGGGACCACGTTTCGCTCGAAGCTCGTCTCATCAACGCACAAATCACACCCTGCCCTGTTGTGCTTTCCATTATTTTAGCAAAACACTTCTTTTACTATATCATTTTGAAAGGAGTTGAATTGATGCCCCATTACCGCCTAATGACTGGATTCCTTGTGGAGCTCTACCCAATTTGCAACACCCTAATTGTGTTGTAGATTAGGGGGTCTCGATGGCGGAGCCCTAACGCGCACAGAACTGCCAAATTGTTCAACGCTGAACTGTCTAATTGCACGAGGGCAGTGATTGGCCCGCCGGCGGAGTCCTCTCGGTGGAGACTGGAAGCACTCGAAGCCGGGCGGGCCGATCTCGGTGCACTTCTCACTGCTATGGGTGGAAGCTGGGAGTCTGATTGTGCATCTGATTGACTGGCACTGCAGGGTTATTGAGATATTAGCAGTGTTGTGCATGTATTTATTTTAGAAAATATAAAAACATCAACATCCAAAGAAGGGGGGGTGCTGAGAGCATATTTTATTCAAAAGAAAAATCGACTCACTGCTTTCCTTTTTTTTAAATCACAATATTTCGTATTGGAAACCATTAATTAAACGTTCTAATGATAATGATACACTTGATTTAGAGTTTATACGCTTCAGCATTTAACATGGAGTAGCATTTTGCTTTGAAATAGTTTTGTCAAAACTGTCAACCACAGTCCAAACAGATTGTATGTACAATTAAGAAAATAGCTTTTAAACGCTGTGTTTGAAGGTTTTTGTAATTCAAGCCAAGTTTTCTGCTGCGAATGGACGTGCCCTGCAGGCATTTCTGAGCTGGACTGAATTTGACGGGTATGAGTTACTCCACGGAATAATATACCTCACCGTGTCGAGATAAACACCAGCATTTCAGCCCACCTTTCTTCCTCATTTGACATTTCCCCTTCTTAAGCCTTTCTATGATCTCCTCTCGCTGTAACTCTTGGTGTGTGTGACACCTGCTGTGGGATCCTGGATTGACTTTGCATTGACACGTTTATAGTCCGTTATTAATTTCAGCCCGAGGTCTATCCATTAACAGAGGGCTGGGGCGATGATTGATCTCTGTAAAAGATCCGTAATAAACTCCATCGAGGACTGCAAAGTGTGTGTGTGTGTGTGTGTGTGTGTGTGTGGTGTATCAGCTATTTAACACAGCACAACAACTGCATAAGGTCACTTTCTGTGAATGTTTTAATTGGAGGTAAACGTTTGATGAAAGGCTCCAAAGCGTCATTACACATAACGCGTAACTTTAGACATAAAATCTCACAATTGGTGTTTAAAGTCAGATTAGTCGCATTTAATCCATGGGTTTCATGGCGCATCCTCAGAGCTCCACATTGTAGCCGGTGAGTAAAATATTCATCAGCGAGCGCTTTGAAGTGTGCCGGCCCGCCACCTGTGGCAGGATCCTCCATCGAGAGCGAGGTGGCGGTTTACACCGCGCTTAAGGACTCTCTGTGGGCAGCGTGATCCCAGCCTGCACAAACCATAGAGAGATTCCCATCCTCCCTCTACACCTCCGTAGCAATATTTAGTTTGATGCCGCGGGTCGGTCCGCGCTACGCTTCTTCAGCCATGCGGTTAAACATTGATCATAGCATTTTCAGCGCTTTGCCGATAAACAACATTGTATAAATCCCACATTTTTATCCGGTGCCTTGAAATGATTGATGAGGTCTAGAGGAGGAGGCACGAGTTGCTCACTGCATTAAATATTAGGGCGGTGGTGTGAGCTCAAGCACTATTTCCTTTTTGATATTGAGCTCTTTGATTCACATGGGTTTTCCCTTCTTTTTTTTTCCCCCATCTTGAACACATCAAGTCCCTCCCAATTAGAATAAAGCCCAATGGAAGCAGTTGAATAATCTGTGCGCTGGCACTCAAACGTCTTCATAATCACACCCTTTGTTATGAGCTATTGCAAAAAAAAACAATGCTGTTGATGCTGCCGACGGGGGCTAATGCTTTGTTCTGATCCGGTGCCGATTAGAAACGACCTGGTAATCAGGCTTCCCACTCGGCGGCCGGTGCAAATCGTCCTTTCTAACACGGCTCCGCCGCTTCATCACTCGCGCGGTGTGAACGTAAAGCGCTGAATTGGGCTGCCTAAGGAACGGCCTCGATGTGAAATGGTGATCCAGCGCAGGAATAATAATAATAATTACGGCTCGGGGTGGACTGTCACAGGGCGCTCAAACCAGCAGCTCTGAGACTCCCCCCGGAGGTCGGATGTGACTGAGCGGCTGTGTTCGACAAAAACGTGCTTCACATTCATGTCCAACTCTGTTCAGATGAGTGGACAGCGGGGACGGATTTTAGATCTGGAAATTGTGCCTTTTAGAAATGCAACCCGACCCCAAGAGGGACGGTCACCCAGATGTGATTAAAACGCTATGTAAGCTATGTCACTACCTGCATTAAGGCGCTGACGTCTGATGAACAGCTCGAGCAGGCTCCGGGCGGTTGGAAATAGTGGGGGGCGGGGGGGGGGATCCTTGGTGATGGAATGTTTCATTCTAGCCGTTTCCTAGGTCACAAGGCAGTGTTTCCATTTTGCTTCTGGTATTTTTTAGAAGAAAAAAAAAAGAATTGTCCTTGTTTTTTTTCTTCTTTCTGGACTAACAACGGAAGGTATGTTGGTTTGAGAAGAAGTTTGTGTGTTCCTCTTTTCTTTTGTCACCGGCCTGCAGCTATCGGCACGGACACAATTCCATTTTTTCACCTTGCTGTCTTGGTTTGCTTGCAAATCAGCATAACCAACACCATGCAGCACAGGACATGACCCCCACCCCCACCCTCAAAACATGAGGGCAATGACATGTCAGATTCTGTATGCCCATGTGCAGTGAATAAAGTCTTTTTTTTTATTACAGCCTCTAATCTAGTAATGTTTCTGATTCAATTACTTGGGACGACCTGTCCTCACTCAGTCATCCCAACACGAGGCTTAGGGACACCCAATGGCAGCAATGACACAAGGTGTATCCCCCACCCCTCCCTCCCGGGGATGTCCTGGTCCCCAGGGGGAGAGCAGATGTGAGGATAGACACGTCGACCCAGCCTTGTAATGATGACAGTGACACAGACTGCTGGTCCAAGCCTCAAGGACAAGAGAACGACATTTATCCCTGGATGAAGGCTTCTTCATTCCACTGACAGATTGTAAAGGCCTCAGTTAAGTGGCTCGTAAGTACTTTGTAAGATATAATAATTAGTTGCCAGCAATATCACCCCCACCTCCCCCCCACCCCACCTCACTTGAGTGTAGAAATTCCTGTGCCACTGAAAACAATCTCTAATATTCGGTTCCTGTAATCCACCTCGTCTCCGCTGTCATTATTTCACAAGACTACTGATTTTACACATACAGACAGGCAGGAGAAACATCATCACCCCCCCCCCCCCCCCGAGTACTTGATACAGCTCCCGATCGTGCTAATTAAAGTAGATATCACTGCTGATGCTGAAAGAATTGAGAAGTTTTGAAATGAACCCGTCTGTTTTGTCTCCGATGTCTCTCACACCACGGGTAATAAATGGGACACGTGAACCTATTAGTTTTGTTCGGGTTGGATGTTCGATGTACTCACAGGTGTTGTTGCAGTGTTGTTGCTGACCACGTGCATCCCTTTATGACCACAGTGTCCCATCTTCTGATGCCTGCTCCCCTGCAGGGTAACGCACCATGTGACAAAGCCCATATCACCTCAAACATGACAATGAGTTCACTGTACTCTACTGTACCCTCCAGTCACCACATCTCAATCCAGTGGAGCACCTTTGGGACGTGGTGCAGACAAATCTGCAGCCACTCAGTGATGCTATCACCAAAATCTCTGAGGAATGTTGGAAGTAGGCCACTAGCAAGGTGTGTGTGCGCTGAAACTGACATCAAACGATCTTTATAGAGTTTTTGTTTGAAGAATCACACGTTCATGTGAAGTCAAGTCAAAAGATAGCCTCTCTTATCGTGTCTCATGCAATGTCATGTCTATCTTTCTATACAGTCTACGGTTAAAACACTTTAGAAAATGTGTTGGTCTTCAAACTGCGTACCTCTAAAATTGTGAACAAGTCATTCTGCAGCGGTCGGATGGATCCACCCGTCTCTGTCCAACCTGGAGAGACAATCTCCTCATTCGGGAGAGGAATTAATCCCCAAAGCTAGATTGAAAGCTTGGACGGCTACTACACCCATTTATGACCAACGAGCCCCACTCCATCGCACCGCTTAGAGCTCATTTGTTTTGAACCGTACGCTGAACTGTCCTCTTAGACAAAGTGTGTCCACGGCTAATGCACTTCCCCGCCCACCTGTCTCATTGCCAAAACTACAGGTCTGACTCCATCCATCAGAACAAGACTCATCGGGGACAGCAAAGGCCGTCCCATCAAAAATAATGTGCACTACAGAATGGGGCGGCCATAATGGTCGGGGGGGTTTGGGGTATTAACTGGCCTCCTACATCACCAGTTTGACAGGGAAGCCAGCCTGAGGGGGCATTGGGGGGGGTACTCTGCATAATGTATGTAACTAATGCTGATGTAACCGCGGTGAAAAGCAAGGCAGGTGGGTCTTCCCACAGGTGTGTTAATCTCAGGTCAGGTCGTTTGAGTGGTACTTCAAATGTGTACGATGACTGTTCTACATGAGGATGGCATGGGCTTTAGCGTTGAATCAAGTTAAATGTTGAAGGGGGCAAAAGGAAAGGGAGATTTACAGAATATGGGGTCGGACTTGCAAGGTTAAAACACTTGGGAAAATGAAGAAAAGAAAATGTATGTTTCCCTGCTGCTTTGGAAAGGCCTCTGAAACTCCAGTTTCTGAAATAAGGAAAGTAATAAAGAGGTCAGTGATTGCGTGATGGCAAACCGCTAGTATTGGTTTCAAATTGTGCAGTGACTCGACACGTTTCTTCCTAAACGAGGACTGTTTTCCAGCCGTGTCGACTTGGCATTCTCTGACTTGATGCACTTTGGCTGGTGATGGACATTTGGCAGCACGTCTGAAGCTGGGTCCCTTTTTGTTCTGTCCCTTTCATGTCCAGGATGTTGGTCACATCATCTGTCAATTTGCCTCGTGTGGCCTTCGCGTCCCGTAAAACTAATTGCTAAATTGACATTGAGAACGTGTTTGCTCTGCCCCCCCCCCCCCCCCCCCCCCCCCCAAAAACGACCATTCTTCATTCACACAAAATATGGGGTACACGTACAGTCATGCTGTCAAGAGGCAGACACCTCCACACCATAGTTTGTTTTCAGGGAAACGCTTAGAAGGCTAAACTTTGAATATTCGCTTAAAAAAACACACAAATATATTTGAACATATTCGAATATCTGGTCTCGCGTCAATAACAGGACAAATTAAAACAACAAGACATAACTACTTAAACATGGTAAACATGGAAATCATCAAACCAGTGCATGTAGCTGTTGTCTATCAGCACTCTCAAGTCTATTTTACCCGTCTTTGCCGCAAGCTGCTGCTGTTTTTTTTTTATTCTTTTACATTTGAGTTCATTTTCACATTTGAATATCTGTTTTTAACAACTATTCGAACATGGAATATTTGTGGTCAGCCCTACTACACACCAAGAAAGATGGTTGAGTACGAGAAAAAACAAGGCAATGACACCCAATGTATAAGTAGGTCAGGCAGTGTCACATACTAAAATATGAAAATGTACCAATATTCACTACGGTAACCCTACATTAGAAGCGATGGTTGACTACTTCAGAAGCTTTGGGCTGTAGTCTATTCACAGTATGCGTAGATCAGATTGAAGCACGCTGATGTCTGCTCTAAAGGCACCAGCATGTCATCAACATTTCCTCTCTTAATCCCAGTCCAAGTATCAGGTGGGAAAATGACGATGAGGCCCTAAAGTGCAATTTGAGGTTTCTTCACAACTGCTGCGCGTGCGGTTGGCGCATCCTCTTCGGAGTTTCTTCAGCGGCGTTCGCTGGCCTTATTTTGGGAGAGAAACCTCGATCACGACGAGAGTACCTGATTGAATTTGCGGGCCACACAAAGGCTAACCTCTCCAATCTCAGCTCCACGATTGGAAACATCGGACTTTACCTTGTTCATACAAGCTCAAGCGTTCCCTTGGGGAGACGGTGGGGCGTGATGCTGGGAGTGGAGAAGAAAAAAACGTTTTCAGGTCATCCAGGGCAAACACACACACACACACACACACACACACACTGGCAGTAGCAAACATCTACAAGGTAGGAAGATTTAAAAAAAAAAAAAAAAAAAAACTGGAGGAAACTGCTGGGATTTAATGAGACACACCTGCATGCAGAGACACGTGCACACTGGCGCGCACAAACACATGCTCTCCCCTTTCCAGTCAGCCATGTTTCTATCTTTTTTTTTTTTTTTTCAATTACCGAGCCGCACATCTGCTCATCATTTTTCAGTCGCGCATGAAAGCCAGCCAGCCTGGCCCCCGCTAAGCGGCCATGCCATTCTTCACATTATGCAAATCGGGCTAGGATCGGAGGATTGGGGGAGGTCCCGCAATCTCAACATCCACTGTGGTGGCCACGACGATAATGAGGGGGACGAGGCCGGTGTGCGTTACCATAGTTACCATGCTTAGTCGATTACGGGTAACAGCTGGAGCTGTGGGAGGATAGATGTGTAATTGAGGAGAGACTAGCAGAGATGGAGCAGCTGAGGAGGGGATGAAGACGTGATAATGCAATTACATATTTCAAAAGTTGCTGTTTTGCAGACTTTTTAAAGCTTTCTAAATTTAGGGTCTAATGTAATGTTGTTTTTTCTGATTTGTTTTGTGACTTTGACTTTTTTTATCTTATCAATTAGCTCTTTCTGAGGTATCTGAGCACAGGTGTTACAGGCACTGGTGAGGACTGCAGTTATTCTGTCCTCCATCTCCACTATTAGGAGGACCAAGTCACAGTGCAGTACTTTTGTCACAGATTTATAATTGGCATTTTAAATTATATATATTTTTTTAGGTTGTGCAATTGAAACAAGCAAAGAAAGTGAAGTTTCTCATGCATTCCCACTCTGTAAATCTGATGAATAGCTGAACTTGTTCCGCTTGTCGCAACAAGTCCCATTAGCGGTCCGGTTTAGATAAGCAGCAGCCCTGTGGTTCGGTCAGCGAGGTGAATGCATTGTGTGTGAAAAGGACAAAATAACTCTATTCCCTCTCAGTCTTATGTTCAGCGTCAACGTGCCAATTCTGTCTGCCAAATTTGGCAAAAAGGTATCCGTTTTCTTTCAAATAAAACAACAACAACATTAGTCAGGGTGCATCCTGGGACATGAAGCGAGATCACAAGAACAAACTGCCATGGAAGGAGGTGAGGTCGGCCGCGAGAAACTCGGCGCACGCTGTCAGCTTTGATACTGTCAGCTTTGATTCCAGGATAAGCCGAGGCTTTTGGAAGGCTCTCTAATTACAGTAACGTCGCGTAGCAAAGGAAAGAATGTGCTCCTTGCGTGACTGCACGCTTGAATGAAGACGTGTGTGTGGAGGGCACGAGCCGGGCCCCCGTCTCACTTTGGAGATGCGTTATCTGTGGTCTGCTGAGAGTCCAGGTGGGCCCCTCCCACATCAAAGCGTCCACCGCAGCCATGTAACGCTTTGCAATAGGTCATAGTCTACACAATGGAACTCCATGAAAGTCCTCTTTCATTATTCTCAAATCTTTATTTTAATCTTTTTTTTTATCTTCCCTTTATCCCTTGGGCATGTGCCCTCCCTTCCCAATTCCTTCTTCTTTTGAAAGCTTTTTTCCCCCCCTGCTCACTTTGTATTTTTTTTGCACAAACTGTAACCTGATGCCTCACAATACAAACTCAGCCTGTGGTGCAGAGAATGGGGCGGCACGAACATTAATTTCACTCCATGCAAATAAAGGTGTTGTTTCAAAGGCAATGAGGCGACAACACAAAACTGAAAACTTGGCTGATTTGTTTGAATCCCTGTGATGGAATGGCAGACAAGGACACCCTTCTTAACCCGAGGGCTGCGCGGTGTGGCCAAAAATCCATATCGCAGTATTACGACGGTATTGCCTTTTCAAGTAAACACATTCATTAATTGACCCTCGAAAAAGGACCGCCAGCTACCCAATCAGTTGCTCGCAACTGGCCAGCTTGTTAGCGTGTTAGCTCGTTAGCGTGTTAGCGTGTTAGCTCGTTAGCGTGTTAGCTTGTTGTGGCTGCTAGTGTTGCCACCAGAGGCTCGACAGACATAAATCGTTTTCTGATCTAACGTAACTTACGTTGGATTTTCCAGAACCGGTATACCGGGCAGCCCTACTTAAACCCTGAATCCCTTTGGAATAAGTGGAAATTAGATTAGGCTTTGTAGAGCAATTGACTAATAACAATAATATGTCAGCATTGAAGGAATGTTTGACATGACTCCCTTCATCTTGGCCCACTGAGCAAACATTGATGCTTTTACAGTGCCCTTTGCCTCTGTCGTATGGCTCGTGTTCGACCGGATGGAAATCGCTCACCCAAAAGAGTGAAAATTGGCTAGAAACAGTCATGGGTTGTTTTCAAGTTATCAGCAGAGATGGATATCTGTGACACAGAAACTTCTCCATCCAGCCATTCATGTGAGCTGTAATTTTCCTAAATCTTATTGCATGGTAAACATCTTTTTGAGTTGGCTGCACAGATGTGTTGCACGTGGTTGTCGCACTAGTTCACACATTGGGACATAAACAAGATCTCTTGGGTCCATGACTTGGTGCTGTTCAGAACCACCGGTCTCTGAATCAGATATCTGTCTGCTGTACCAACCCTCTGGTGCATATTTGTCCATGAGACATTCAATTCTGATTGTTTTAAGTCTGCCGTTTGGTACTTTTATCAGGGCTTCGCCTCAGATCGATAGGTTGTTAAATGCAAACAGTGAAGTTGGCTGATTGACCAACAACTAAATCAGGTACATTTTTAAGCCAAACTGCCAAACACTTCTTCTGATTTACTACTTTTTTCTTTTGGTTCATCTCAATGTGAATTGAATATCTTCACTGACAAAATAAGCACTTTTCAGAGTACTGAGAAATTCCGAAAAACCATCAACAGATGATTCGCTAGTGAAAATAATCTTCAGTTCCTAACCCAACACGGATGCTATTTGCTTTCATACCTGATGATTAGAGACCCGAGGAATGTTGCCCTTGAGCTTTTCTTTCCACTGCTGGGAAATCAGTGGTGCAGCTGATAAGCCGGTCGCACACGGGGCCCCCGGCCATAGCTCACCACAGCCAACACCGGTCCTGCTCCCATGCATGTACAGGCTGTCGCTGCTTCCTATAACAGCAATACCATGAGATAAGATAGCAGCCTATGGTGCCCCCCATGCAAGGTTCAACCCTTGTCAGGTTGTTTTGGACTGTGTTTGGCATTTGGGTGGATTACTGTCATTGGAAAAGGAACACCCGCTGGGGGGGGGGGGGGGGGGGGGGGTGGTAATTAGTTCCTACTATGAGCGGGGATATATATTTCTGTCTGTGAAAACCCCATGTTCTTGCCAGTAATGTGTATTGAGTACAAGCCATTGTTGTTCCGCCCGGCGATTGTGTGTATGACCCAGAGTTTTGTATTTTCCTGCGGGGGTGGATTTGCTTTGTCTGATAAGTGGGCTTTTGGCAGCGGTGCCGGCCCAAGACATTAAAAGCACATTTCCTCCGCCCTGCAGGGAAGCAGGTATGCTGCGGTCATCAGGCTGACCCGACAGGCCATTCTTTGCCCTCTCTGGTAGCTGCGGGTGAGGCGGAAGAAACAAAGGGCTCGAGGAGAAAGTGAAAGGAGTCTGGAAGTAGAGGGGGGGGTCATGCTGTGGTTAGTCATCCTGGATGTATGTACACTTGGTGAAGGGCCTTTCATAAAACTTATTGAATGACATTTCTAGTGAGAAAAAAAAGAGAAAGTCAATAAATGATTACATGTACGTCTGACTAGACTTCACATCTGCTTCAAACACAGCAGGCCGATTTGTCTCTGCATGGGTCAGGATCGGCTGGTTTCAAACGGCCAACAGAACACATCCAGTGTTATTTCTTTTTCACCTTTTTTCAAGTGAAAGCAACAAAGCAATTAGAAATGCTCGACCATTAAATGGCAAAGCAATGCATCAACCATGTTTCCCTAATCAGTTATTTGTGGGCTTGTTTCAGCAGCAGACCTACTGCATAACGCTGACCACTATACTGTTGTGCAGACAAACCTCGTAATATCAAGAGTTTTAACCAAATAGTGTTGTATTAAAATAATTGTGGCCTTCCCAACAAGATAACGATGACGGCAATCCTACACCTTTTTAATTCCTGACTGTGTAATGACTAGAAAGTATCAGCTCACAGACACTGGCAGCTTGAGCAAATCCTCAAGTGTGAAAATCCCTAAATCCAAGTGAGCCGCGCTGATTCAGACACATCCGCACTGCAGCTGGGAGCATTGACTCAGGAGTTTGTGTATTTTGGCCTCACTTTCAGTAATGCAAAAAATTGAAATTCACAAGGTTGCAGCTTCACTCAATGCAACCAGCTGCTGCATCTTCTGTGATTATATTGTCATCTGTTGAAATGCCCTTACAGGTTTGAAAACTATTACGGTGTATAAAGTTCTCATTAACCTGTAATGAATTGGCCACACTGGGTGCCCAGCCAGTGCTTACCTTCTAATACTTGTCGTGTTTGGTTATTGCACGTCAGCAAAAGCGGGAGCGGCCCCCTCCTCCTCCTCTAAAGCAAAGACATTCCCCTTTAAATCCAAAGCCTTTTGCCCCCCACGAAACAAAGTGTACAAAGTGTTATCAACATCGTAGAGGTGGAACATTTCATGTGACGCACTGTGAGCGATCTATTGAACGTGGTCCCTGCTAGTGAAAGCCGCTGCGGGCCGCTCTGATTTGTCTTTGATGTGTGCAAACAGCCTCCTTTTACATTTTGGGGAGACTTCATCAAACCGCCAATTAAAGCCGCAAGAGCCGATAATCCTTTTACTGTGTCTTCTGCAGGGCTTTATCGTGGCGGCCAGTAGCTGCTGGGCCCACGCTGTAACTTAACTCCAGCCCCCGAGAACGCCTCCTCAGCAGAGGATCCTCCCGGGGGGGGGGGGGGGCGTGTTTGTTGCTTTTTTCGCCACCGGTTTGCTGAAAGTTTGTCTCCGCATGTGTGTTGAATTCTGAGGATAGGAGATAAAGGGCGGCCACTGGAGCCGTGGCAACAGAGGTTCTAGCGGGTGGCTTTTTGGCTTTGTTCCCCCGGCGTCGTGGAGATGTGGAGGCCTCCTTGTCGCGGCTGTGATGCCGAAGGATGTTTTGCATCGAGGGATACGGCGCCTGGCAGCTCGGCCCCTACAAAGCACCGCAACGCGAGCTTCTGAGCCAACGCACCCGGTGGGGGGGGGGGTGGCGGCGGACGCCAGCTTCTAACATTTCCTTTTCCCTGGAGGCTTTTCTTCACCAGAAAGACGCCGGACATCTGCTCAAACATGACCTTAAATTAACCACGTTAGATGCTTTCCTGTCAAGCAACCTCCTATGGCTGCTGACCGCTGGTCTCATCCTCATTCCCTTAATCTTGTCCAACTACAAAAGCAGAAAGGTGCTAGCTAGAAAATTCTTTTTTTTTAGTTTTGGTAAATTAAAAAAACCCTTAAACAATTTCACTACACACCTTTTAGCAGATGGGCAAGATATTACAAAGTAAAGATTAGAAGTATTGGTTGCATGTCCGTATGCTTGTGTTTTTGCGGTTTTCATTTCCTCTCTTTGTGCCCTCCAACCTTTTAAATCTGCTGTATTCAGACTGCAGACAGGGCCTTTTGTCCATCGGTGTTAAAGTAATAAATGGTGCCAGTGCAGGATTGAAAGGACTTTATTAGCTGCATTGTGAAAGGTAATTAAAAAAAAAATCAATAAATGAACTGCATCCACCCGACATCACACACACACACACACACACACACTTGGAATGTGTCATTAAGGAATTTCCAATGACTGGCAGCCTTTGAAATGGGGATGAGTGTCTCTCATCGGACCAGACGTTCTCTGACAGGGAATCTTTATTCAAAAGGTTAGTTTAGATGAAGAGACAGTTTAAATCATGAGAGTGGGAGCTAATTGCAGCATATATTCCCTCACATGTGGCTCATTGCTTCCTGGCTTGCAAAGATCAGTCCTTGAAATTACAAGCAGGAAAAAGATCAATGAATCATAAGCCGCTTTTTTGGTTCCCTCGTATAACTTTTGATAACTTTTTTTTTTTTTTTTTTTTTTTAAACATCTGAGTTTGTTCTTATCTCTCTTCCCCAAAGACTGTGGAAAGGCAAAATATTTGCTGTCAAATCCTTATCTTTGTTGGGAATAGTCAAGAGATAAAGAAACGATGCTGATTTCAGATTTGACATATTAACAGACTTAAATAGCACCGACAATAAATGAAATGCAGACAGAATGTATTTTTTTATCCTCCTTGATATCAAGTTTCCGCTACCTTTTTTCTGGCCCCTTTGGGCTTTTCTTCCCGCTGTGCTCACTCAACTTATGGCGTTGATGTCGGTACTCGCCACCTCACCCCCCCCCCCCCCCCCCATCAGAATGAGGTCTGCCACCTAATAAAGTTGTGTTTTTACTTTCTCTTTCTTCTTGCAATGCGACTTTGGCTTCCAGTCTTCCCAGTTGACATTTATCTCTAACATAATGTGGCAGAAATCTTTCCGTGCATTTCACTCTGGGAACAGAAATGGGCAAACTCTCCCCGCTTTTCTTTGATGTTTGATGGACGTTTTAGTCGAGGTCAAAGCAAGCACCGGCAGACCTCTGACTGAAGCGGTGCCCGTGGCACGAGGCAGTACTCGTACATCTCCTCACGAGTCTTGTTGCCGATGGGTATCAGGGAATCCCATTGGCTGTAATTGAATAAGAATTTCCTATAAATATAATATTAGCTGTAATCTCTCTAACCAACGAGGGCCGTAAGTCACCCGGAAAATGAAAGTGCGCCGGAAGTGATTTGTCGATAACGCCGACGAGTTCCCTGGTCTCTGTATCCTTTTGGGAAAGAGGGGTGAAGGGGGAGGGAAGGATTTCTCCACTGACACGGTTCAATAAGAACAAAGAAACCCTCCGTATCTCGTCTCCTCCTGCTCCTACGGCTGATGAGAAAGAAGAGAGCCGCGCATTGGGCTTCCTGCGAGGTGTTGAACGTTCACTTCTGCTTCCCGCAAACACGAGTGCATTGATTCATTTCACGGAGTGGAAAGGAGCCGCAGCCACTCTTAACCGTTAGCAGACGTGAGCTAACAGGGCGCATTGCTACTTGCTGTTGTCAGACGGGTATTGATCAGGGTGACCTGAATCTCTCGGGTGAGACCGGGGGGGGGGGATTCAGATGTTACGTCTTTGAAGCTGATCTCCAATGCATCCAGCATGCAGCGGTTTCCCCTTCCATTATATTGCTACTGGCGTCAACCTGAAGTTGTAAACACTGAACATGGGTATAAATGTATAACCTCAGAGGGAGCGAACAGAGCTCTGTCTGACAGGAGGAAGAATCTAGGAAGTGCGATGGGGAGACAGTGACAGAGTGTCAGAGGAGAAGGTCCTTAACTCTGCATTACCGTTGTGACGAGTGACAGAATTTAAAGTCTCATTTATCAACACTAACCCTCCTTTTCTTTTCCTCTGGGACGGTGCAGATGTTGAAATGTCTTCTTAAATGGATGCCGTCCCACACATTGCTTTTTATGTAACAGTTCTCCAATTGGTTTCTCTCCTTGGCAAGGAGAAGAGTGTCTGCGGTCGACTCGGTCTTCGTGGGATGTTTTTGTGCGACAGAGTTTGTGCACATATCGAACGGGCGTTAAGTTTGCTGTTATAAACGATCACTGTCTAAATGGAAAAGAGAGGCCTCCAGCGACGTTTCAACTTATGTCCGCATCACATCCTCAAAGGCATCAAAGGCTAAATGAAATCTGCTTTTCTGATGTTCTTTTCAAATGTATGGACACCACAATAACAGGGAAAACGCATGTCTAACATGTCGGAAACCTCTAAAAGGCACCTGGGGACGACTCCTCAATAAGTAATCTGATTACAGGCTATAAATGTCTATGACAAATGGACCCTACATACCACTAGATGGATTGCCTTTGTAATATTTACACACATTATATTATATATACTCGATTTGCTAGATTTAATTGGTTAAAAACCAAAACAAAAGGTCTGCAAACCCAAGGACACTATGTGCACTTCGAATAGTATGTACTACTATGAAGTTAAGCCTTTACATGGAAATCACAGAAAAATCGCACCTGAAGACCTACTCGCTCTGCAGCGTTGGAGGATGTCGGGCCGCAGTGACTGGACTCGTACTGTTTCTGCATGCTCCACAGAGAATGCAATGGGATTTCAAATGGGTTTTCCTGAGGAGTTGTATGATGAATAGTTTTGCCTCGTCGACTCATAATATACGGGTCAATTTGTACTACAGTAAGTGCGTGCGTGCTGTTGCTGCGTTCCCCAAAATGTATTCAATTGGAAATTTTTGGCTTTTGTTCAAAGACGCCGCTGAGACTGATGCGACGGGACGACCCCGTTGCGTCCGAAACACAAATGGCTTTGGAAAATGAAATGCCTTTTCATAAACAACGTTGCTCGAGATTGAATCAGCCGTTTGTGGAGAGATGGGGGGGGGGGGACATGAAGTGATGTGCGAAGGAAAAAGAAAGAAAAAGAGGGGACACGCTGTGTTGAGCAAGTGAGTGCATTACAGATGAAAGAATGGGATGAAGAGAGAGAGAGTGGCTGTGGGAATGAGTAAAAAAACAAACAATGGTATGAGATTGGGAATGGGCCATACACTGACCCACTAGAATGACCGCCAGTGAAATAATAAGACTGTGATGGATGGTGATGAGTGAAACAAGAAGTCAAGGGGGTATTGAGTATGAGAGAGAGAGAGAGAGAGAGAGAGTGATGAAAGCTTTGTGCTTGAAACAAAGAGGACAGTGTCTCTGGGGACCGACTGGTGTAGAAAAACCCTGTAATTCCATTCTACCTTCTTTTTCTCCCTGTTATTTTGTACATGCTCATCCATAGCCGTGCTGGACAAGTGGCGGCATTTTTTTTTTAATCATGCAATGGACTTATTTATCCATTGCATGCTTGAAATACCTTTTTATATGCAATTATTTTCTGGGTTTTTTTTTTAAATATAAAAGTGTTTACTTATGGTAATTCCGTCTACATCCTGCTGTGTTCAGCTACATGACGGAGCTTATTGTGGATGGTAGATTTTAATTGGTGAGATTTTTATGTGACCCTCTGACACCTTCAGGATGGCCAGAGACTTGCAGCATAAGAAACTACAATCTATTTGTACCAACCTTTTTTAAAAGGGAGGGCCCTTGACCTCTCGCAGAAAGATATGTGAATTAAATGTTTTTTTTTCTTTTTACTTTCTTGCCTAATCACACTTGTCCCTCCTATCGACACCCCCCCCCCCGTGGCTACTGCTCATGGTTTAAAGGGGAAGACGTGATTAGCCGACTCATTACAGCTGGGGCTGATTACGGCCCTCCCAGCACCTGGTCACTTGTCTCCATGTGCAGGTCAGTCGGTCCTTGCACACACATTCATTATTGGGGAAGTACGAGTATCGGGCGGAGTACGAGGCAGCGTTAGGGACGCTAGCTCTTCTTGTGTGTGAGTACCGAACCACCTTCGCCTTCGTTAACCACCTAATGACCACGCCGCAGTTTGCCCACTTAAGAGGCCTTTCAGTTTGTTTAAATGGGCGCGCAATGATCTGAGATGTTCGTTAGACCTCATATTCCAACTAAACGATTGCTTCTTGCCACCCACATCTCCCCTTATTCATACTGTCTTCCTTTTTTTGTCTTGCAGCTCTTGCCGAGCAATAGATTTCATTAAAGCCAACAGAAAATGCAATCGACAGGCGAGGTGTTTACAACACGAAGCCTTCAAATTGAGTGAATTGAGACGACAGGTTGCAGGACTATAAAGACAAGTCGTCTGTCCAAAAAAATGTAACACTATTTGGACCTAAACTGACATCCCTATAGTGCCCGTGAAAAGCTATGGAGCAATGTCCCCGTTGAAAAGCCACTGGTTTGGGACTAATTGCCTTGTGTGTCTGTGCATGTGGGGGCAGAGGAGGCCTGGTTGGCCCAGCACACGGGCACAGTGTCTCTTGACTTCATGAGAAGGTGGTCCTGGACAATGAGACCGTAATCATCTCTGCAAAGTCCTTGCCAATGAGCTGCGCAAACAGGCTGTCTTACAGCAGAGCGCTTACCTCACCGAGCAGCCCGCTGAGTTCCCTGAACACCCCCAAGGGGCCAACCTCAGCGCCATACTGTGTGTGTGTGTGTGTGTGTGTCTGTGTGTTCATTTGAATCTTTTATTTCACATTCAGCCCCTTCTGAATGAACCGTCCTCTACAGAAGCGCAGGCTCTCATTGTGCTCCCCCCCCCCCCCCCCCCCCCCCGGCTGATATCTGTGCGGGGGTAAATAGCACCGCTGGGCGAGGACTCTTTTGTGTCGCCGCTGTGGCGTCTTTGTTGCCAAAGTGATGGATTATGCTGGAAACGGGAGGAAAGGGACCTTTAGGAAACAACGACCCGTTTATCAGGGAAATGGGGTCTGCAAACAGGAGACTGACTTCTTTGCATGACGGATGAGCTTATTCTTGGACTTATTGGGATTCATTTCACTAATATCCGGTCCCAGTGAGGCATACTCAAGTGGTCCGTCTGTCCGATGGCAAGTCCTATTAATAAACACCTCGGGAAGATCAGTTTGACCTGGATCATCGTTATTGCTGTTTATCGTGTTTTTAATCACTGTCAAATGCGTAAAACAATGCCCGCAGAGCTGCTTCTACCAACTATTTTGAGGTATTATTGTAACGCCTGTTAATCCTAGTGCATCCATGTTTTCCTTACAGAGATGTAAGAGCCATTTAATGCCACTCATTGAAGGCTTTGTGGGAATGTTGGGGGCCTATTTCCAGGTGTATCTTGGACTTGGGAACATTTCATGAGGGGGGGTGAAATTTAAAGGCATAAAAGTTTATTTTTGGGATCTTGAGGGGAAAGCAGTGGGACAGCAACAGCTTGAACAGGATGAACTGTTGCCATGGCGCGCCTTTTGTCTTTGTGTGTTTTTGAGAAACCCCAACGTGTGGGGTGACTGTTCGTAGCTCACCTGTTTTCTGCCTCTGCTCTGATCAGCATGTATGCGTCGTTGTTGTTGTTTCCCCCTTGTCTTCTTGTTTAAATGAGGCTAAAATAAACACAGACCGATCAACATAAAAGCAAGAATTGCAAATCCAGGAACATCATCTGAGAGAGACATTAGAGATTATTCGACGTGACCCAGACTGAGTTGGGCGCCGTTATCTGTGCTCATTAAAAGCCCCCTCACCAACGCGCCGTAGGTGCTGCATTCTGGGAAAGGACTGACTGGATAATTTGCCCGTTATGTAAAGTCGATGTGTCTGCGAGCAGCAGTTGGTTGTGTTTTGATCGCATGCATTGCTTTCCTCATGTTATGCCAATGCAGCGCCGCTATTATAAGCCTCTTGTTTCTCGGAGCGGGGGCGTGGAGCGGCAGGCGGCGGGGGGGTGAGCTGCTGGTGGCTGTGGATTCAACCGCGTGGCTGTGTCAGACTCAAATGGACAGTCTTATTGAAGTGCTGTGCTTTTTAAATGGAAGCTATAATCATTTCCAAAGAGGTCAGTCAGAGCGACGCTTGTATCTTCCACGTGTGATGCAGATAACAACACCCCCGTAAATCGCATTCACGTGAACATCAGAGCGCCGGAAGGCTGGATAATAACAGCAGAGGGGCTTCAGGTTTCTTTCTATTTCCTAATGGAAATGTATTCTTGGGAGGTTTAGTGCGTTTTTATTGATGGTATCAACAGGTTGTTGAGTGCACTGGGTAAAATAACATGCTTTCAGCTCTTCATTCACTGAAGATTATGCTTCTCAAGGTGGCTACTCTGAAAAGTTTATCACAACTGTTACAGTCCAGGTCAGAACAATAACTCCGCATTAGTGTACACACTATAACTGCATTTAGAAATGATAATAATAATCATAATTTCTGCTGTATTGGCTTGGTTCTGTTGGATAATTGACCTTATTTGAATATACCTTGTGTAATGTTAAGAGTTTTCTTCTTGGATTAAGCCATACATTTTAAGTAATTTAGTAACGTTTTGCCATGTGTTCTTCATATATCTGTCATCTACCTCATCCCACAAATCATCTCCAGGTGACCAGCACTATCGGACCTTTTCTGTGTTGGAGCAGTGTGTGTCATCGCAGATCTTATGTGACTTGTGCTGCCACAACCTTATTA
This sequence comes from Pungitius pungitius, assembly GCF_949316345.1. Classification (NCBI taxonomy): domain Eukaryota; kingdom Metazoa; phylum Chordata; class Actinopteri; order Perciformes; family Gasterosteidae; genus Pungitius; species Pungitius pungitius. Next base: position 4,370,850 of record NC_084906.1, read on the forward strand.
GCTGTGTGTGTGTGTGTGTGTGTGTGTGTGTGTGTGTGTTGGGAGTTTCAAAGTAAGTCAGCTTATGGGAGCGATGTGATGTCTCACCTTGAACTGAGCAGATGCAGAATAATTCAACCCGAGCCGACCAGGCGAATCCTGCTGCACCTCCGAGTGAAAGGATTCCCGGGTTGCTTTTTGCCAACTAACTGGTTGAGCGCCCACTCCGGGACACCACGACAACGCGTCCCCCAGAAGGACCAGCCAACGCGCAAATGGCGCTTTGGCGCTAACATGTCAGCACACAACTCCCTTACAACCAGTAGCACCAAAACAATGCAGAGGATTCTGGGAGAGAGGGAGGGAGGCAGGCAGGCAGGCAGGTGTCGCCAGTCCTCGCGGCTCCGTCAGAGGCAGCAGAGACGACGGGATCCGTCTCGGTCCAATCTGTGGCGTGTCTGCCAGGTTGGCTGCGTTCGCCGGGCCGTTAGTGTGACGCGTTGCACTGGAGGGGAAGGGGGCGCCCCGCTAATTTATTCCCGTTTTTTTTTTTTTTGGGATGCCAGAGTGTGAAAAATGTTCAATTCAGCTCAGCGGGTGTTTAAATGGTTCTTCACAAAATGTTCTCCACACCGTCGACCACCAGCAACGAAGCAGCTTCACTCGCACACTTGGCCGAGGTTAAGTGCCTTGCTCAACAGAGGTTTATCCTCAGCACTTTTTGATCACGGACATCGTGTAGCAGCATTGACTTTCAAACTCTCTTTTATTGCAGCAGAAAGCTGCTCTGTGATCTGAATAGTTTTCTTTTGTCGGTCACAGCGATGTACTTCCAGCCAAATAATAAATGATTTCTTTCCTCTCTCTTTCCTCTCTCTGCAGTACGAGTTCAAGGTGAAAAACATCAAGAAGAAGAAAGTCAACATCGTGGTGTCCGTCGACGGCGTAAGAGTCGCCTTGAGGAAAAAGAAAAAAGTGAGTACAATTTTTATTTATTCAAGAAACTGGACCTTTGATACGTTGTATGTGTCTAACCATTTCAAATTAACAAAAATCTGTTCGTCCCATAGAAGGGGATGCAGCCAAGCAGAATAAAATGTGAATGTGAGCTATAGTTCACTAGTATGCCTACAATGCCTTTTCTTCTTGATAAGACATAAAACTTAATTTGATTCTACAAGCCGATATGTTATGTGACACGTTTCTGGTTCCAACAAGATAACTTGAAGAAATGTATAGTAGGTTCCTTCAAAGCCAAGTGGTTACAACGCATGATGCTGCTTTATCACGATGTCCACGGTTTGCTTCCGTCCTCGGGGCCTTTGTTGCATTCCCACTGTTACTCTGACGATTTCCACTATGTGTGTCTGAGCTGTCGAATAAAACCCTGCACACGGATCTGCAAATATCATCCAGAGAGAGTCACTAAATCTGCATCCGCTGTAGTCCTGTGAACCGTGTCTGGGTTCTACTCGGTTTGGTTTGTCGCTGCCACGCAACATGTTTGCATCCAGTGCAAACAGTTACAAGTCATAATATAATAATAAAAGGAGCATAGGTTGCATAGCCGGCAGACACAGGTGACATTGTGAGGGCGGACAAAGAGCCTCAGAGTAACTCTAAACACAGGCAAAATGTAGACGTGAGGGGATGAGCCAAGAGAAAACATCAGTCTCCTCTGATCCCTCCCATCGTTTTTTTTTTTTTTTTTTTTTTTGTGCGACCTTTCTATTCGATTCTCTTCAAAAACGTAAAAAGACCAACCCATCACGTCAAGCCAGATTGGGTAACGCATTTTGTTTGAAAGCAAACCCTTTCAAACCAACTTAAGCGAGTAAAGATGTGATTTAAATGGCAGTGATATTGATTCCATCGTCGAAGGCTCAATGTCAAATTAACTGGCGGGCTGGGATGAAAGGAAGGTCGCCTCCACCTGGTTCCTTGTCTCCGTGTGGCCAGGAAGCCGAAATGTCAAGCGCCACCGTCTCTTTGGTACATCTCCGAGTGCGAGATGGGAGTGATTGACTGACCGAGTCAACAAAGCCAGGAAAATCCATATGAATAGTTCCTGCGTGCTCATGTTTTGACATTTTGATGGTGACATTAAGGAGGAAGGCAGCGTTACACAAATCTACGGACAAAAGGACCAATGGGAGAGAGCGTCCCGAGATGGGGGGGGGAGTTTTACATCTACGCGTTTGTTTCCACAGAAGAAGGAGTGGACGTGGGACGAGAGCAAGATGATGGTGATGCAGGATCCCATTTACAGGTGAGCCGCAAAGCCACAATGTTTAGTTTGACTGGAACGTTTCCCCTCTGCAGCTTAGCTTGAAATGCTAATTTATTGTTCCTACTCTGGTTTGTAGTGTCCGTTCCAAACAAAATTGAATCCGGACTTGATTTAATGCACAGACTCAGGGAATTAGAAACTTGTGTCTCCGTCACTGCAGGCGCTGTCATTTTGGGGAAAGAGGATATTGTAGCCCTTTGATGAGAACTTTTACTAACGGGGCAGTACAAAGATTTCAGAAAAATAGATTAATTAGAAAGTTGCTGCATATACATGATGTATTAAGTAGGGGTCCACTGATAACGAGTCGTACAGACATTTGGAATGGATGAAAAATCGATTTGTATTAGTACATTTTGAGAAGGCAATTTAGCAGAGGCTGCAACAAAGAGCATTTTATTTGAATAATGCATGGCATAACATTAGCTAAGCCGTGATATTAAAAACAAGTGTTAAAGGTAAGTTATATTTACACTATCAGTATTACTACCTCGAACCCTTTGAGAATGCTGTAGCTTCAATTTTTAGTCCAATCATCATAAACAAAAAGTGCATAAAAATGACCCCTGTCCTATATGTGGACAATATTGTTCTTTGTAAACCTGTTTATTCCATTTTAGAACTTCTAGATTAAATGTGAGATCAGAATGGACAGTTTATGCAGATCTGAGTGACTATCATCAGTAGACGCGACCTTTTGGTGTGCGTGTGCGTGTGTGTGCGTGTGCGTGTGTGCGTGCGTGAGGTCTGGTTCACTCGGTCCACGGCACAAACCTTTGATTTGAACCTCCACCCAGTCTGTTGTCAGAGCGCACACACGCTCACACACACAGACTGCTGAGTGCTTGTGTTGTGGCTCAGAAGTATTCGTTGAGGAGGGAGGGCATTAATCTTGAGACAAACAAACACACACACACACACACACACAGCTGTATGGTGAAACCTGTGACGGCTGCATAACTTAACTAGTAAGGAACAACGATGTTCTATGGAGCAGTAAAACACCACATGGACACACAGTTCATATTCAAAGATTAACTCTTTATCCTCGTTTTCCTGCCATACACGCACACGCACGGACACACACGCTGGCTCCCAGGTGGGCGCAGCTCAGAAGTGCATCCAGGAGCCCCGTTGGAGCTTTGGAAATGATTCTGTCACAAAGATGGATTTTGCTGGGCAGTTTGTGTAAGCTTTGAAATCCAGAACGGTTTGGTTTTGTTGGCGATGCTCTGGCTTGTCCCGCCCCTCTGAGCCGTGTGCCCAGTCTTTAATTTCACAGTCAGACCGCGGGAGGAGTTTTGGTGGGGGGGGGGGGGGGCAGCATCAGTCAGTCACCGTCATCAGTCAGCTGAGGCTGACGGGTTGTGATGACATCTCATTGGTTCTGTCCAACATAGTTACTAAAGTGATGCTTCAAACAGTCATCTCACTGGTATGAAACGTACCCACTAATCCTTTTACCTGATACGTGGGAATGGGGGAAGGGGAATGTATATTCCACCCTCCGTAAACGCCTGCAATGGACAGCTGAACCCCGAGAGGTCGTGAGAGGACATACCGGGGGGGGGGGCAGTGGCCAGGCCAACCTGGACTCCTTATTTTCCGGCCGCCTTTGGTCACCACCGCAATTTTTGATCGTCTGTTTGCTGCTTTGCACTGAAGCTGATATTCGGTCGAGACAATGACGAGATACTTTGGTCTTTGTTGCGTTTCCCCTTCCAAGTCTCCACCAATAGAAGAAAATCCACCAATCATACCATACACACGCTGCCACGGTCTTATGTGAAAATATGTTACGTTTCAGCCGCTTACTTCCTAACCAGGAGGATTGGGACAGTACTGTGGTATCAATGTCCTTGGGTCACCTTACACTGGAAGGTCATTTCTAACCAATATGCCAAGAGTGACGTTGCAGTCTGTGTAGTTAAAAATCAGAGAGATTAGGGATTGATGTGAGGTTATGTGTCTGCTTCAAATCGGCAAAGTGAAAATTGCATAAGGCTTCCCCCGGCAACTGGAAAAATCCCAGCATGGTAAAACATGGTGTGAGCGTAATCCTTGAGATAAAGTGATACACGGTCACATGTTGCTTTTTTCAACTGCAGTGAGAAGGATGCACATCCAAGTGTTTCAGAATGCTCCCGTGTGGTTTCTCTTATTCACAGCCATTGGACGCTGCCTGTCTAAATCTTTCAGGAGGCTTTAGCTGAGATGCTTTTGCGTTTCTTGTGCATTCTCTTTTCATCTGGAGCTGCTTTGTAGCTGGAGCCGCTGGCTCACTGCCTCAGAGGCCGGGTCCCCGCCTCGTATGCAACATGAGAGGCGCTGGCGGGGGTCGCACTCAATCGCATTGACACATTTAAAGATGTGTCGGAACGCTTCCCCCAGATCTTCACTCTAAATCTGAGTAGTCAACAAAACAGCTTCACTCCGAAGGGTCTATAACTGTGCTTCACACACACACACACACACACTTGAATGATTTATTCAATACTTCCCTGTAAAACAAGCCACACAGACATAATTGAGGAATATATAAATACACAATTAAGCCCCTTAGCTCTAAGAACTACTATCAGCACCAGCTGCTCTGACCATTTGAGAACGGCACCGGGAAACGGCTGTGTTTTAAACGCGCAACTAGTACGAGAAAGCCTTTCAAAGATGGTAATGAAGACAACTTCATAATAGTCTTTCTAAATGTTTTGCGTTGTGATACTTGATGCGTTTCCAATCTCCCATTTTTAACTGTGAAATCCTTAATGTCAGAGCCATAAAGTCACAACATGCAGATGAAAACAGAAAAATGAATTTGGCTGTAATGCCAGTTCCTTGATGAAGAATATTCTGTTATTGTAATTTGATAGAGTTGAATACTTTTCCTACGAGTTACGAGCTTTCCCTTGTGTCTGCTTGCAAGCCAGTACACGCAATGCTAACTTGGCCATAACCATTAAAAAAACAAAACTGAGCACCAAATGCCAACAAGACGCCGACTGCTGCAGGAGGCCTTGCTGCCAACACTTTGTCATCAGCATCACGCCGACGGCAGACATCAGCTGGGAGGTTTCAGCCAGGGAGGAGGACCTCTCGGCCCCTTTGCTGGAGCTGCTGAATATTTTACAGGTTCAGATGGTCCTGCTCTGTGTCTTCAAACACTCAGTGTGCGTGTGCGTGTGCGTGCGTGTGAGCGTGGGCAGTTTATATTCCATCTGCCTGACCCCGGGGCGAAAGCAGCAGACCCACACAGTCAGGGGTGGACCAGAATCCCCTGGATCAAGAACACGTGCCCACACACAACCACAAACTCAAACAAACAACATCGTGCACACAAAAACACTGAGTCTTACTCTGTCCGTCAGGCTCACATAAACACTTGCACACGCTATTATGGCTCCTGGCCTGAGCTGAGAGTGAAAAGACCTTGAGAGGATGAAACTTGTCCAGAGAACTAAATAACTTCATAATACATTCCACTGTTTCTTTTGCTTATTGTCAATGTTTTTAGGGTAAGAGAAGGGAGGTTAAAAGTGCCTCAGTCCGGATCCCCAAAAATTCAGTAGTTCAAAATTTCAGAACCCCAGGGGATGATGAAGGTTGGAGGTGTAGATTACAAGTCTGTACTTTAATCTAGTACCCATGATGAGGCATTGCTGCAAACTGATTAAACTGTCAACCTGTTTTTTTTTTTCTCAGATATTCTGGGAGTCTCATTTCGACAGAAATGTGGCCGTCTGCGTGTTATTTAAAATCCCTAATGTCTATTGTAAATGGACTTTTGGCAGTAAACACGCTCTCACCTCAAAGGGGGGGGAATTGATACATTGGCAATAAAATGTAGTGTGGATGTGAGGTTTTGCTGTGTGGACACGACCACCAAGTTGGCGATGGGTGTCAGAGAGTCTTTGTAATTACATTATTGCGTATGTGGTAAAAGATCAGCAGGTAATGCGTCTTAAGGCTGTCTATTTTAATGGTTTGCGTGTCTCCAGAGGAGTCTTTTCTCGTGTCTCCTCCACGGGTGTGTGCCAGGGAGATATTGGAGGGTGTGTGTGTGTGTATCTGTGTGGGTTAGAGCTTTTACGGCCTTCAACCATGTTAATTGCTGTCATGTTCTGTGAGGAAGGCCGCACTCGTTGACTTCCGCCGAACCGCCTATATTAGAGGAGTTTGTTTCTGCCCCCCCTCTATCCTCCAGGCCCTCCATCTCACTTCTAACCTCTCAAGTGAGTAGATCCAGCCCACCCAATTAAAGTCAATCTCGTGTTTGCGTGGTATAGAACCACCCAGATCATGTGATATGGAAAGCACGCTTTGATACGAGGCGCACTCCTCTCGGAGTGTGCTCTCGCCCTGCTGGTCAAATACTACACACTCATTGTGTACACACACACACACACACACACACGAGAGCCCATGAAGATTCCCACAACCTCATTCAGTCTCCTACCATCTCTGTCTCTGCAACCCCTGTGCTCTGAGCTAATGCCCTGTCCGGAACAACTCAAAGAAGTAGGAAGAAATTGAAAGAACAAATCTCCTCTCGGACAGAAATTCCCCAGAAAAATAGTAACTTTTAAGGGGTTGTTTTGCTCAAATTACAAAATTTGTTTTATGTTCCCGGGTTTTGCGATCGCTTCCTCTGAAGCTTCTTTCACAGCTCGAATGGCAGTAAGACTTAACAGCATTTCCTGCTCAGCATACTTCATCTAGAGTTGACGGGAAGTCATTTTATCGGGACTATTTCTCCACTGAGAAAACACATGGGTCTAAATATTGGAGTAACTTTTTTTCAACACGCTTTGCGCAAGATTAAATTCCCCCGCTTTGCATTGTGTTTGCAGCCAAAATCCCATTAAAATGGTTATTAAAAAATGTAAACAGCAGCAGATTTAGGAAGATCTCCTTAATCGCCCCGACTCCCTGCGGGATCAACAATCCTTCTGGTGCTCACAGGTTTGAGGTGCCGCCGGCCACAGGTCTCAGGCAAATTATAGTATTAATGTGGGTGGGGGGGGGGGGGGGGTACAGGCTCTTGCAGAAAGCAAACAACGTCTGAATGGCAGCTAAACACAACCTTTCCAATGGAGCTGACCTTTTGTTCCAGATATCAGATCTTTGTTATTTTGATCCTCTGACTGGATTCTTAAAGCGAGCTGATGACTCTACAGCTACTGCCATGTGCAGAAAAATAGTTTTGCACAATCAGTAAAGTCTCCTCCCACAGCCGGATGAAAGGGCCCCCGTGGGTTCTCTGCATTGTTACAGTGCTGGGCTGTGTCCAGAAATACCCAGGGGAAAACCACATGAGCCACACTTAATCATTCAGTCTCAACACATGGCTGTGTGGGATTCACAAAGGAGAAGTGTAAAAATAAAGAAAAAAAGGGGCCACCCTTTCAAATAGAACATCTGTACAGCAGCAGGTTGCACCCGAGCTGTCCTGCGTTATTTAGACGTCCCCTCAGCTTAAATGACACCTGTTGAATTACTTTGTCCTCTTAATCCTGTGATAGTTGATGACTTTAGATACTGACTTTCTTCACCTTTATGATTTATTAAGACAGATCTTGTCTCCCGGACAGCTGTTTTTTTTTTCCTCCCCTTTTTCTAAACGAAAACCATTTCTTTTTCAGAGGTCGACGGGCGATTTGTCTTTGAAGTGTTTCTAGAACCACTGGGTCCTACAAATTGTGCCAGCGGATTGTGTGAAAAGAGATGCTTGTGGAATCGTATCAATCGAACCGTTTGTGCCACTTTAGTAACATAGATTGGGGCTTCGAGACACGTGGAACTGTACGTCTGAATGAATTGCCAGAGGAGAGGAAAGCGGGAGATGAATGGCAGCTTGTATCTACAGATCTGTTATTGTTTGTGAAAATGACCTCCAAGCTCAGAAAACAACCCAAACTGAGGGGCAAAAAGTGACCACGGTTATTGGATTTATTGTCCTGTCATTTAAAACGAAGGCGACATATCTGGGAAATGTGTCATGTTGTAATTTGAGTGCCTTTACTATGCTTTCTCATACGAGGAAAGAACCCGGTAGAGCTATGAATCATTGAGGATATTGATCATCTCAGTCCTCAGGATAAAGGACTCAGGGTAAAGCACTATGTTATTGCTATTGCTAACACTTAAAGTTATTGCATTTTCTGAGAATGAACAGTCGCTACCTGTGTGTCTGCATTTATTTATTCCTTCCACTCTGAAGCTTTGCTACAAGCCTCTTTGTAAAGGAAGCGAGTGAGTGACCCAGACGGTCATAATGAGTGGGCAGGGAGGGATGGAAACAAGAACTGAACCCTCTTCCTTTCACACACACACACACACACAGCTGGAGGACAGGAAATGGTGATTTGTCTGTGGCGGTGAGGGCATGCTGCGTCACTGAGGAAACTCTGCTTTGCACAGAAGGGTTCCCCACCTCGTGGATGCAGCTGTATTCAATTCATACTTTGGAATATTTGCCCCTTTTTTTCACTGAAAAACTGTAAAAAGGTTTGTCAGTTCGATCACATCTTTTTTTTTTTTCCAAGACACCAGAAGGTCTTCCTTCACCAGCTGGAAGATGTATTTTTTTGTCCAATACTATCGTCCCATATTATACATTAGTATTGTTGCTCAGTGTTGTGGTAATTCTTTTTTGACCTGTGCACGTCCACAGGATATCTGTGCAATACTGATAAAAAATGATAAAATGCATCCCTTTGAGGCTGCTGTGTGTATGTGGGTTTTCACACGTCTTTACCATATGCTTACCATATTCGTCCTATGTGCTGCCTCGGCTTTCAAAGACCTCACTGCGGTTACAAATGAGTCACCCTCCCACTCAGCGCAGCGATTATGAACAGTCACGACAACCTTAATTAAATAGGAGGCTCGAATTGATTTGAGATCTGACTGCCCTGTGGTCCATTTAACCACAAAGCAGCAGGGTGTATTGCTGGGGCGCCGAGGACCTGGACCCGACTGTTAAAACGCACTCCTCAACAACGAGAGCCGCCATTTTGAATCGGGTGCAAACATTGTTTGACGTCTAGCTTGGCACGGTGAAAGCAAGCAAACGTTTGGGGGTTGTTTGTTGCCTAAAGAAAGACGAGTAATCAGTAGGCAGGAGTTCAATGAGGTAACTTAATACGACTTAATCTCAATATAAAAACATCAAGACTCCAATATGTTGTTCTGAAAACCGAATAGTTTCTCTCCACGTCTTGATCCAATTGCACAATCCTCCCTTGCAGATAGCATTTACTTTTTTTTTTTTTTTAATTGTACATTGTTCTGAAATCTCATGCTTGTTGGCTTAAAAAAATGCGATTGAATCGTCTTTGTTGTATGAACAAATATTACAACAAGGACCCATTTGTAGCTCTTCTTGATCTCTCGGGTGTACCACACAATCTTCCTTTCAACCTGAAATATATCACGGTCGTTACGCAACCCAAGAATGTTTTTTTTTTTTTTTTTTTTAGTTTTGAAATATCCGAGCAAGGACAAGGACTCGTTGCTTCAGAACACGTTGGAGAATAACTCTGATTTAAAGAAGAGTGGGAGGGCCTGAGGAGGGGAAAGTAATACCCAGCAGAGAGAGGGAGGGAGGGAGGGAGGGAGGGAGGTTTGTGTGGGAGAGCTAATGGCAGTGGAGGAGCGTTACCAGGGAGGGGTGAGGACGGGAGGATAAGCAAAAGGTCACGGTTACTGAGGACCGTTCTCAGATGCCTTCGCTCAGTCGTGCCACTAAAAGCTGACGGGTACTTTTCTCAGTGTGTCTGACTCTTTGATACCAATCCTATCTTGTTTTTTGGGGTTGTTCGGTCCCATTCATTCATACAACTAATAATCTAGGTCGTCTGCCTCTCTATCTGCAATCATTCCATGTTCTGTTTGCTGTCTTTAGAACACACAACATCTCAGTTCTTTGAACTTAAAAAGTCAGAATTGGGCTCTCTGTAATCTCACATGTATCAGTTGTGCTTGAGGTTTCTCTCTGTTTTCCTTCACTGGCTTCCTTTTCTCTTCATTCCCCCATCATTTCAAATGATGTTTTTTAATTAGTGAGTTAGTTTTGGTTTTATCGATCTCCCGCCCATCCGTCTCCTCTTCACAGGGTTCTCCGCAGAGGGGCCGCTGCTTCTTCCACATTTTATCTCCCTACGAGGAGCCGTGTTATCTCAATGTTGTTGCGTGTGTGTGTGTGTGTGTGTGTGTGTGTGTCATGCAGTAAGTGCGAGCTCCGGCGCTGCTCCCTCCAATCTTTTTCGGCTCTTCAATAACAGTGAACGTTTGTTTTTATTTGTCCAACAAGGACGTCAAATGTCCTCTACTGGGAGGACGACTGCTTTTAAACCAAAGAAGGGACCGAAGTCTTGTGTGAGAGGCGGTAAAGGGGTGAGGCCGAACTTTTTACGCTTTGGAATGAAGGACTAAATGGTAAATGAGAATAAACTCAAAGTCCCCCCCCGGGCCTGAATACCACCCACGGTTATCTCACAGCTCGCCTGCGTCACTCGAGGGAAAATGAGATCTTCAATGGCCGCCGCGGTGGCTTTTTAGGGCATGCGGCTGGATTCGGCTCTGAAGTCCAAACTCTTTGGAGCATAACCACACGTGGCCATACCCCTGACCAAAGACAAACATCCCTGGTGGTCCTCACCCCCCCCCCCCCCGAGGCAGAAAAGCACATAAATATTAAATCCATCTGGATTTCGTTCGAGATTTGTTTGTCTGGGAGAAAGTACGAGTTTCATGTGGCGTCTGAGCTGAGCTCTGTTCATTGCAGGGCGGGATTTAAATATTTAGTGACATCACTTTTCATTAAAGTGTTCGTATGCATCCAGATAGGGGCTAACCTTTTTTTTTTCCCCCCCTTGGTAAATAATGCATGAAAGAATAGAAATGAGACCGAGAATCTTGCCTTCTCACCTTGAATAACAAGTGCAGGAGGAAATTGCCTGTCCGCTGGATGATGAAGTCTGTTTAGTCGGGCCGTGCTGCATAATTCCAGGGTTTCCCTCACGTTGGCACCCGCAGGTTGAGCTGACACAACAGATTTTCTGATGATGAAACACTACCTTTTCACCTTGCCTTTTTAGAGCCACTTTTAATCAACATAATGTCTGATCTGTGTGCTGTGTTATTGAGTCTGGTTTAACTGGGCGTTGCCAAATTTCTTGTGGAATTGATTTAGAGGCCGTGTGTGTGAGTAAAGAATGAAATCTGCTGGGGAAACCAACGGGGCTAGTTATTGCAGAGCGGAGCACTGGTGCTTCTTCTTCTGCTGAGCTCACGAGGGGTTTTAGTGTGAAAAGGCTTTATATAACCGCTTTTAAATGTTCTATTGTTTTAAGGGATTCTCTACTTTAAGCCCAAAGCTGAAGTGCTTTCAACTTTCGGCTCAATGATCACGTTGACGTCTTACTGACAGGCGGCTCGGTTCTTACTGTCAAAATGTCAATGAAAATGAAAACGGAAAAGGCGGTTAATGTGCTTAAGATGTCCAAAATAAACCTGATAAAATCCCTAACGTACCATTCATGGCTCCTGAGGTGTGTAAGTTCTATATCAGGGGGAACATATTTTGTTCCATGACGTGTTGTTTCATGAGCTGTGGACTGAACCTTTGACTTTCCCCACGTTAAGTTAATGTCTGAAAACCCTGGCAACAACGATGCTGGAGTGTCCCCGTGCTGCAGCGGGAAAGGACACCAGTAACGAGCGCTTGTCTTAAGAGACGGGGAGTGCAGCGATGTGAACATGTGACGTGCTTCGTCAACTGTACATGACTAGTAAACCTAGATCGAAGTACAGTCGGATTACGTTCAGACCGTGCTTCACACCTATGGAGCCAAATCCAGGATCAACAAAGAATAATATTCAACCTGAGTTTTGAATTAAAAGTCTTGAGTAAATGACTAAAGTTTTGAGTCAAAAAAGTCATTTTGATTGTTCTTCTTCTGTTGAATAGAACATATATGTATATTTTGGTATTTGAAGTTTTGTATTTCTCACATTCATATAATATTTTTTCACTTCAGACCTGGCTTAAGGGGCGTGGCATCAAGTGAAAGGGGCGTGTAATCAAGAGTGACAGTTTAACAAAGAAGGCTGAAAACCTTCAGGAAACAGAAGCACAGCGAGAATTACGCACTAAAACAAACCTTCCACATCACCTCCTGCCTCTGTATTCCATTTCAAAACGCTTCCCCCGATGAACCTGATGAACAGAGACTGTTACTGGTACTAATTAGTGTCAGTGGTTCATGGTAACGCCTCCTTGTACAGCAGCTCACGCTGTGGAATCCAACGGAGGAGACATGATTACCGTTTTTTAACTGCCTTTACCACCTTTTATAGGGCTGTATCAATAATTCACTCGCACTACGCAGACGGGACCCGGTGCGTTCCAGGACCCGTCGATACTTTCAGGGAAACGCACTATGTATTCCAGGGATGTTCTTTGGAGCTGAAGCTGGAAATATCCAATAACTAGGGCGTTACGTTCTGTAGTCTTTGATTGACAGCAGTTGTGTTTGTCAGGTGAACGACGGAGGCCTTCTCAGATGAGCCCACGCTGTCACTGAGACGCAGAATCACGGCCTCCTGCTCGATGAGCTCAGCCTGTTAACGAGAAGGGCTCCTCGTTGAGGGGGGCGAATCTGTGTGACTAATAGCTGCCTTTTCTTGCTCTTTTGTTTTTATTTGTACACTTGGAGCCTATGTTTTGCCGTGGGAGACTGAAGGAGAAGTGTCTCGAGTTGTGTTGCTAGAGATGATGATCACGACCAGGCGACGCACAAAGAAATCCATCCTGTGGGACTAAATGATGATCAAAGCAAATTGATTTTACCTTTTTCTTCTCAAAATAGCTTGCTGATGGCGGACAGAACGTTCTGGGCTACAGAGTGAAACCTGATCCGTGCTCTCCTTTCCCCTGATGGAAAATCATTCCCTTTTGAAGTGTGGAATTTAATTTGATTCTTATCATTTTTTTTTTTTTTTAGATTTGTCCTCCAAATGTCTGTGATTATCTACATTTTCTGAAATTAAAAATGGATTAATATTGATCACCGGGGCTCCAGCCTGTGTAGATATTTATCTTTAGAAAAGAAAAAGTTTTGTCTCGTGTTCCACTGTCAACTGTCCGCCTCTACTTGGATCATCTCCAGCACCCATGTTGGCACCCGATTCCCTGCTGAGGAGCGTTTGGCCTTTGACCGTCTTAGTGGACTCTCGGGTCGGGCCCCCCGTCTCTAGTTCAAAGATCTGATCCATCCGACCCGTCTTCACCTGGATGGTTGGCAGCTGTTCCCTCCTGACACGGGACAGTCGATCAGGACGTATCCGAGGGGGGGGGGGGGGGGGGTCCATGTGCCTGTTCTTTTCCATCCCTGCATACATGCTTTGAATACGATGCAGTTCTCTGCAGGCAACAATTGGCAGGACATAAGACCCTTTCCCTTTTATCTACATTATCAAAGGACTAAAATCTGTCGGTACATTGATTTTTATCGCAGTGACCGGGGTTTTTGGAGGGGATCAAAGGGGCGATGGCTTAAAGTGCAGTCGGAAGGGAGTGGTCAGTTTATCCTCCGGTACAGATAACACGGCTCGATAGCAAAGAGCCCCTTGGCGCTGTGAGTTTGTAGACAGAAAACCGCTCTGATTAAGCCGCAGTTCCCTCGAGCATGATGGCGCCCTATTTTCTTTTTCTTTTTTTTATTCGCCGTCTTTTCTGGAAAGTCGTGTTTGAACTGGTGAGGACGCAACAGGATGCACACGGTCTGCCTCACTGTGTTTTTATTTTGTTTTATTAGCTTTGGATTTGAAGTTTATTTTCATTGTTCTCCAACGTACTCTCACGATGTTATAGAAATAAGAGAAGAAGTCCGGAAGCCAGTTCATTTTGTTAGAGAGCACTTCCCTCGTAATCTACTCACTACTTTATTTTCCCTCGTTTTTTTTTTTTTAAGCCGAAGTTTGGTTTCACGCCTCTGGATTAAAACACATTTAAAATACTGTTTATTTCTGTCCCTTGGAACCCCGGAGAAACGGGCTGAGCGCCTGTTTTACGTCTGAAGATACATTTAGAACAGTGCCAGGCTCTGATTTTGTTTTTCATCGTCTTTTTAATGTCTGACCTATTTTTATTTTATCTTTCAGAATATTCTATGTGTCTCATGATTCACAAGATCTGAAGATATTCAGCTACATCGCCAGAGACGGACAAAGCAACGTCTTCCGCTGCAATGTCTTCAAGTCCAAGAAGAAGGTAAGAAAGAAGGTTAAAGATTCCTCCTCTTTTATTGGACACTAACAGCTCACCGAGGTTACTGTTATTATTGAGTGGCACTTAAAAGCTACAGTAAAAAAATAATATATATTTTGAGAATTTTAAACAGTTACCAAAAAAGAAAAAGCACACATGCAAACATTAAGAAAAAGGCAACGCATCCTGTTGTTCTTTGGAGAGGAACTCTAGGATTTCCAGTGTATTTTTTAGAGCAAGTCCTCTTGTAAATCAGGTCCCTGCCTGAGACACTATGTAAAGACACCCGGTCCTCGTTGGTCCTCCAGGCATCACGGCCTCGTTGAGTTGGAAACCCACTTGGGCCGTGAAAAATAGTTAGTTAGGAAATGTAGACTTGGTGTGTTAGCGCACACACACACACACACACACACTGCCTCATGATCGCTGACAGACACGCCAACATTGACACGTCATTGAGAACATGCACACAAACGACCCTGTATGTCTGTGCTTGTCACTCGTTGACATGATGCATCCTCAGAGATATACTGTACACACACACACACACACACACACACACACACACACACACACACACACACACAGGCTGGTTCCCAGCTTAATGGCCCACTGCAGTTTCCCCAGAGAAATTTGGCATGCATTACATTTTCATTTTGTCTTCCGAACAGAGGTGTGTGTGTGTGTGTGTGTGTGTGTGTGTGTGTGTGTGTGTGTGTGTGTGTGTGTGTGTGTGTGTGTGTGTGTGTGTGTGTGTGTGTGTGTGTGTGTGTGTGTGTGTGTGTGTGTGTGTGTGTGTGTGTGTGTGTATTGATTTTACACTATGGCAGGGTAAGGAGAGACAATGGGGAATATCATTTGTTTTGAAAAAGAACACCATGTTTTATATTTGCATCTCATTCATTAGCTGCTATGGTTACTAAGGGAATTTGTTCAGTCAATATTGACTTTGAGACATTTTCTGTTTTCTCCGTGTGAAGGCCGGCAGGAAAAGGAAATGTGTGAGATGAAGTAGGAGATTAAGTCGTCTTCATTTCCTTCTTAACTACCAAAAGGGGAAGAACGGCTGCACTTTAGATTACAGTGGAAGACTGTAGACTTTAGTGTCTAATCAGTACGAAGGAGGCGGGCTGTGTGTCTCTCTCTCATTCTGACTCATAGAGTCTCTCCCTCTTCCCCCGTCTTCTATTCACAGTTTAAAGGAGGCTAATGAATGACCTGGCCTCTATTGTGTAGAACTCAAGAGACAGTGATGGAGCAGAGACCAGGGAGTGAATACTGAATGTTGCCTCTTCTTGGGGGTCAGTTTTGTTTGTGTCTGTGCGTGTGATTGGGTATTGTGTGTGTGTGAGACCCTCTAAAACCCATTGTATTCATGTGTGCTTTGTGTGATTAACACACAACAGAACAGCAGCACGGCTGTTACTAGGTAACTCTGAAATGACCACTTTACATTTGGATAATGGGGAAAGCTACATCTCCCTAAAACACACGCAGGGCTTTTTCTCATTCAGTTCGTATTTCAAACCAATAAACCCGTCATATTTATATTTTCCTTAGATATGCCTTACATCACCAATAGAGTGAATAATGTATGTATAATAATGTGTTTGAATATAGTTGGAGTGGATGAATCTCCAGAATTCCACTGAGGATCAATAGTCTTTTCATTGACTTTGGGGAGCGCTCATAAGGGATGACACATTGCTATTTGCAGACGCATCAGTGAGAAGGACTCTCAACGTGGTCAAGATAATTGGTTGGAATGGCCTTTCATCACTTTTCATTGAATATCCACATCTCCGTGAAATGATCCGTCTGTCTAGAGCTTTGTCTCTCTTTACATTTCTTTTTAATTTCTCGGTCCAGTCTGCTATTCGTGGCACGGTTTCGGGCCGCGTCCTCATCCAGTCTCAAAAGTGGGACAAGGCTTAAGCGGCTGCCTTCTCAGTCGTCTGTGCGGCTCCACCCTGACCCCTTTCTTTGATAACAATGTCCCCACATATGTTCATAGACCTGCTTCATATGCTCTAATGATGCCAAACCGGCTGGAATTGGCCACTGAAGAACTTTAGCAAGTCCAGAATTCCTAAACCTTTGAAGTATCAAAGAAAGTAAAGAAGAATCTGAAAATTGATTTGAATGTTCCCGTCCCTGTGCCATCGTGACTTGACTGTAGCACACTGCACAAACTCACTGCTCTCACACTCGTACTCCTCATCGCCCCCATCACACACTCAGTTATTGCTCCCACTTGTCCCTCTACTTTCTCCGAGCCAGTCGATGTGTTTAATAAACGTCGGGGGCCGGTGATTAGTGTACTCGGCTGGTGATCAGGAAGTGCAGGTAGGACACTTAGTACGAGGAGGCCGAACCCGTCACACTTCATCGGGATGTGGACGATGTGTACACACAGGAAGAAAAGGGAAATGAATGATCTCATCAACCGAGAGGAAAGAGTTTAAGATCAGAAGAAAGTCCCCTGCCATCCTCTCATTGTTTACCTTTGCTTTTTCCTAAATTGCTTTATATTCCCTTTTGTCCCCTCACTCTGCTTGTGCCAAGACTTTCAAAAAGACAGCAAAGGCACCGCTGAACCGCTGCGGCTAATCTGGGATGAATAATGCATGGGTCCTTTTGACTGGGCCCTGTTCTATGGCCGCTAAGAGAGAATACTGCGTACCGGCAGCGTGATGTAGAGAGGAGACCCAGATATACAGAACGGCTGCGTTTACTCCGTCAAATGGACGGAGAGGAGGTCTAGTGGTGGGGAGAGCGATGGAGGAAGAGGGCCCCGCGCGGAGGGTGACGGATGTCCTGCTTGGTGGAGAACCCTTCATCTTGAAAGCAGGCTTTG
The DNA here is from genome assembly GCF_949316345.1 of Pungitius pungitius. NCBI lineage: Eukaryota > Metazoa > Chordata > Actinopteri > Perciformes > Gasterosteidae > Pungitius > Pungitius pungitius. Next base: position 4,388,247 of record NC_084906.1, read on the forward strand.
CATTGAAGGGACATCTTGTCATCTGCGAAGGAGCGCAGAGTGTTGGAAAGCAAAGGTGTAAACGGCGCGGCCCGTGAAAGCGCACATTTGTAAACCAGCAACAAATGTCCAGAATCTTCATACCATTGAATACCCCATCGGGTCCGGATCGAGACGCCAGAGGAACCCGTCAGGAGGGAGGCCTTAAAGGCGTTGTGTCTCAACAAAGAAATGCGTGTGAAACAATGTGTGTGTTATCCCTCTGATCTAGTTTTCAGAAGCATGAAGAACACAACCAGCGTCCCCCCGTCATCTAAAGGCCGCTGTTAAAATCTTTCGTTCTCCAAGTGAACCGGCGTGTGAGGGCTTTCATTTCAGTGATGCCTGTAGCTGCTGCAGGATTACAGGGCTCTCCATTCCCCCCCCCCCCCCCGAAGAGGCTACGAAACCATTGGTGCCCACTGAGTGTAACTAACGCGAAGAGCGCCAGCCTCCTGGTTTGTTTAGACTTGTAAGAGGCTGGTTAGATGAATATGTCCCGACACTTGACTGTGAGGTTGATCTGCTCCAGAGTAGCGTCCCCGATGTCTCTGCTGCTCACCACATAAAGAGATGTTCTGCACCCTATTTCCCTCGTGAATTTGTAAAAGTAAACCAACTACTGCTTGAATTTTAGATGAATAAAACCTCTTTTTAAAGCTTTACCACTTCTTATGTGTAGTTCTTAGTGATGACCTTAGTGGAAACTTGAATGGTTTCCCGACCTCTGAATCACAGTCTGAATCAGGTTTGTGCTCGGTGACAATTTTCTCTTCATTGCAAAACGGTTAAGCCAAAAAGTTGGGCGAGATGGTTGTGAATCGATACATTCCCTTGATCAACCGGAGAGACGTTTGGCTGCTTTGAGTTAAGTGGACAGGTTGCATTTCAGACTTTTTGGCGAGTCAAATTTTTACAAGAACAGACGGAGACTTTTTGTGTTTCCCTATAATTTTTGCAATCAGTAAGCGGGTGAGTGAGGGGCAGCCGGTTCCTTTTCGGTGTGTGGAATGACAACAGCATCTGTCCTCGTCCCCTGTTCACCTGCCTCTGGAAATGTCTTCAAGGGAAAACACACGGGTCTGCGGTCACGCTGAGGACCAGCGTGGGTTCAAAGGACGCGAATGGAGGGTCCACAGAGAAGCAGGACGATGAACCCAAGGTGATTAATGGAGGCAGAGATGGAAAAGAAGAGAGCGGCACAGAGCAGTGGGTCAGAGGAGGAAAAGAAGGCAGGAGAGAGTAAAGGATATGAAAATGTGGCCGTCTCCAACCACTCATCATGACAGTTCAAACACTGGGTTTGGTGCATTTTTCATACGGACTCCGTTAGTTTGATGTGTTGCTTTTGAGCTGTCAGCTGTTTAAGGCAGGAGGCAATAGTTCATTTTAAAACTATTTGCCGCAAAACTGGAAAAGAGACACAAGTTAGAAGCTAATGGTGATTTTGGATAACAACGAAAACCACTGAATTTGCTTTCATCAGTTAAATCATACCAAAGCTACACTTCTAGCAAAGAAAATGGTGCTGGTTGCCATGGCTGCAGCGGCTGATTATTTCAAACAATCAGTAAATCTGTTCAATTGAACACTGTCAAATCAGAGAATGATTCCATGTTGATATTCCCTTCCATCTCAGATTGAGAGAGATAAAAGAAAGTAGAAAGGTAGTTCTGAAAGGTTGATGATCGACGCTTTCATGTAGACCCCATGAAAAGCTCTGGCACTTTAGTGACCACATGCGGTCGGTAGCCTTTGGCCCGGGCGACTGAACACAATAAAGTGGAGGCTACAAAGACGCCGTCGTTCCTGCTGGTCAGTAGGTGCTGGGAACGATTTTCAGATCAGGGCATCTTTTGTTTTTGCTACTGCAAGCCGCTGCTGGCTAGTCACTATGGAAACAACATCAGCACCAAATGATGCTGAAGCCGCACAGTTGATATAGAACACACGATGTGTTGGAATGTGGTTCTGATTATATTACATTATACATGAACAAACAGTTTATGGGTATAATGTAACCCCTCAATGTGCCTACATACTTCATATTTGTCATCTAATGGTAGTGCTTATGTCCCATAGTATTCTGACACTTGTCTGGTATAGAGGTTCTTGATTTGCCTTCTGGTCTTTAGGACAGACTACATCTGTTCTGCTCGTTCGGCTGAGAATGAATGATGTTTTGAAGCGAGGCCTCAGTGCTTTAAAATGAAACCGTTTCGGCAGCTGCTAGAATAAGCCAGACAAGGGGGGGTTGACAGCAGACAGAAGTCACAGACGTTGTTTTTTGACTTGACCTGCCTTTTCAGAGCTGGGAAGATGACGGATAAGCAAACACATTCAGCTTTTTGCACCTGAGGACAAAGGAAGAATTCAGTCTGAAATAGAAATGGCATTGTGAGGATACAGATGCAGATACCCTCCTCTGAGACTAATTATGTAATATCATCATGTGACCTTGTGGGACTGTGTGTCCTATATAGATGATTTTTATACTGCCTTTTGTTTTTTAAACCGGATACACAAGTCTGGGGTAAACGTTCTTCCACTCAGCATCTGAAAATAGTGGAAACTTTAGATTCCCTGGCAGGGATTTTTGGAACTTTTCCAGATCTGGTTTTCTTCAGAACTGGGTCACGAAATCACAAAAAAAACAAATCACTATATATATATATATTTAAAACATTATGAATAAAATATTGGAACGTTGGTTCATAAACACACCTGCATATTTGAGGTGAGAAGTGGAAAGTTGTAAGAATTCTAAATACTTATTTTTTTTGTCTTTCCCACCCACCCAGAGCCAGGCCATGCGTATTGTTCGGACAGTCGGCCAGGCCTTCGAGGTGTGTCACAAACTGAGTCTGCAGCACACACAGCAGAACGCAGACGGCCAGGAGGACAGCGAAAAGAACGACTCCACAGGTACACAAACGCACAAACACACACAGGATGACACTCACCTGCCACCCATGCTGCACCAGGAGCTGTTGAACACCCGAATACTTGATGATGGAAGACGTGGTGGTTTGCGAGGGTTGAAGCTGTGAAAATCTGTTTGATGGAATGAAAACCAAAGAAATGAATTGTCTCAAAGCAGACAAATAGCTGACAGTGGTGTCCAAGCCAGCGAATCAGATGTGTGTGTTGACTCCCTGCCAGCGGACCACCACTCTGTTACATTTAAGAGTTAAGATTCATCATCTTTGAAACTTGTAACAATACAAGGTTTTTATGTTTTCCTAACTTTGCAACCTTCCCTGATAAATTACCCTGCAGCAGAAGAACAATGTGATCAATTAACCACTGTTGCCTGCCAATCGGAATAACACAGATCTTGATCTATACTGTCTGGCTATCAATATAGCTGCAGGATGACAGCCTTAACCGTTGCTTAAATGGATGTCCTTTTCCTGCAAGGAAATAAACACATGTTAGTACAATATAATTATCTTTGTCCAAAAAATGGTGGCCTGACAGAAATGAACAGTGTCCATTGTCTGGAAGCTCTGAGGCAGTGCCCCATACAACCACTTTGTACTTCTATGTCACAAGGTTTTCAGATCTCAGAAATTTCTTTGAGTCATCACCAATAAATCTGAGGGGCCGAAGCAATACAATAAAACTATGTCGTAGCAAGCTTTAGTTTCCCTTTAAAGAATATGAGGCAGGGCTGTAGGGGGGTTTTGAAGAGAAGGCAGAGAGGAAGGTGCAGCGAGGATCCATTCACTCCCAACGTGAAGAAAGACCGGACAGACAAACCAGGAAGAAATGGTTCTATTATCTCGTGGAATAAAGCTCGCCTCCAAGGCCAAACAGAAGGGTGAAGCTGATGTTGACAGCACATTCAGTCGTGTGCACAAAAGGCTAGACGGCTCTCCCACAGGCAGAAGTTCTCTGATACACACACACACACACAAACTACACACGCGCGGTGGTGCAGACACTTTGCTGCCTCCTCTGCGCCCGAGTTGGTGAGCAGGAGAGGGCATTGCTGGAATGAACGTCACGGATGAGTCAACCCAAAGAAAGAAGGCACCACGCAGAAACCCCCGGTGGGCTGAGCTGCTTTCATCCTCTGCCTCGTGCCTGGACAGGACGGTCCTCCCTGCAGCCCGGGGACACGTGGCTCCGAGAGGACACGCGTGGGGATTTGGCAGCAGGAGGATTCCACTTTCAGAGCTCTTTCACACCCTCGTTGCACTCATTACATCAGCCGACCCCCCCCCGTCCCCCCCGGCCCCTCCAGCCAGCAGAGACCCGCTCCCTTTCACATGCTGATAGTACCGGAAGTCACCCACGCGCTGTAACTGTACGTCCATAATGGAAGGACCACGGCACGCATACAAACTCGCAGTCATGCGGTGTAAAGCAACACAACGCACAGCCAATGCGCTTATCTGGAGACCTAATTATCCTGGCAGTGAAAGTAGAGGGGATAGAAGAGTGTGGAGATGGCAGGATTAGCGGGGCAGAGACATGGAGGACACTGTGGATAGCGGAGGAGTAGAAGAAGAAGAAGAAGAGATGGACGTGAGAGCAATGTGGAGCTGGGGATCATTGAGGACGAGACGGCAAGATCAAACGTGGAGGCTAATTGGGTTTCTGCCAAGTACCAGCCCCTCGTATGCAGACGGGTCAGTGATGGAGCATCGGCCAGCTCCAACAACCTAAATAATAAAACAAAACAATGCTCATTAACCAAAGGATATAAACAATATACAGGTCTAGGCGGATGCCAGATAACCACAAAGTCATTCTCCTTTCTCTTATTTTTTTCTGTCACCCCAATATTTTAAATAAAGGCAAAGAATATAATTCATAAAAGGCCAATCTGGTGATGCTCCAATAACGTCAACAACCTTTAAATGGAGCAAGACACAGAGGGCAGGAGGAAGGACAGGACAGCTCTGCTGATGGAGGCCAGGTGGAGAGGAGGAGGAGGAGGAGGAGGAGCAGTGGTAATGGATAAAGAGGTGGGAGTAGTGCCGCTGGCAGCCGGTCGCCAACCACAAGGTTTAAAAGTGGTTGGAGGACGCTGCAGCACGAGTGGCAATAAAAGAGAAGGACAGGACGGGAAAGGGGCATGTGAGGGAAAGATGTAGCAGCGAAGGCAGAAATGTCCATTGAATACTCCATCAGATCTGGGAGGAGTAAATCTGGAACGAAGTGGTCCACTTTGAGCCTTTCTTTCTTTGAGCAGTTTTTCTAGATATGTTTCTTTGCCAGGTAGCAATATTCCCAGTGGCTCCAAGTGAAATCTTATATTTATAAAATAGCAAAGTTGGCAGGAGTTCTATCTAGGGGACTCTTGTCAATTATTATGCTTGAGAAACAAAAAAAGCCTGATAAATACACCACTGGCACCCACAATTCCCCCGTTATTCAGTTTACTTTGATGATACACAACCTCAGGCTTTATAGTCAGAGTGGAGGCTCCAACTGTGACGACCAGCATTGCAGTTGTTTTCCGCCAAATCGCCCGGTGAAATGTAAAAAATGTAAAACATTCAACAAAATTGACTGCTGAAAGCAAAGACAGTCTTAAGATTCTGAGGAGCTTTTCAGCATCCCAGAAATAGGTTTTTGTGTTGAATTTGTTGCCATATTTCTAATTATTTTATTCGATGAAATGTGTTTGAGAGAATTCTTTTGACATGTTACTAAGTATTAATCTGTTAAAATTCGTTGCTGCTTTTGTCTGTGTTTGACTGAACTGAATTGGACAGTTTCCTTTCCCCAAGATGTTGGAGTCTGCATTAGTTTTTAGGCAATATTGTTGATCCTCATTGTTAAAGTTGAACCAATAATAATCAGGCCTCACTGATATTCAAGCATATAAGCATGCACAGAGCAAGCTGTTTCTTACCGTGTCCATGTGTGCCCACCCATGTGTGCGTGTGACCATACTCGTGCTCACATGTGTGCGTGAAGGCGTGCGTGCTCATCCGCCTGTATGTGTGTGCACCTTCCTCGGCTCAGCTCGAGAGCTGAGTGGCGCGGAGAAGACGCCGACCGTCTCCGAGGAGACGGATATCGACGCGGAGGACGCGAGCCACGAGTCTGCGGCGGAGATGAACCCGGACAGAGGCGTGACGGATCTGGACGCCACGGCCAAGCCCCCCGACCCCAACCACGAGGAGAGCAAGGTAAAGCGTCCAACTCCTTCAAATCGCCTGGTGGTGTAGTCGCCGTTGACCACGGATGTCTGCAGAGCACAACACAATAGGGACATATTCAGTGTTGAATAATATGGAAACCTGTTCAAATCCTTTTAGAAATTGCTTTTGCAGATAATACGCATCGGAGCTCTATCAATTACACAAAAGAGTGCATTGGTTCTTACATTTCAAAGCATCATCTGTGTTATTCATATTTAAACTGTGTCGTGTGGGGTTTTGTCCCAGCATCTGTAGTTCGAAGATGAAAATCATCTCAAGTTTGGCAGTGAGACTGGAAGCTCTGGTTTCTACTATACAGGTGAAACTCAAAAAATGACTTTCAGTAATTCAACTTAAAAGGTGAAACTAATATATTATAGAGACTCATTACACGCAAAGTGAGATATTTCAAGCCTTAATTTGATATAATAATTTCTAGCTATAGCTATTATATAGCTATATATATATATATAATTAGTTTCACCTTTTTAAGTTGAATTACTGAAAGTAATGAGCTTTTGCACGATATTCAAATTTTTCGAGTTTCACCTGTACCTTTAAGAAGGCAACGATTATAACAGCAACCCATATCACACTAGAATAATGATTTATAATAATAATAATGATACACTTTTTAAAACCCAGGCAAGAGAATAATTTGTAATTAGCAAATGAATATTTTTTGGTTTGACTGGCTGATGACCTGTAAATCAGGTTGAGGCTTGGCTAAGTCTTTCATACCAGAGATATTGAGTGACCATGGACTCCATTCCATTGATTTCAGTGTTCTTTAGAGTGTAAGCTAACTTTCCACCAGCACATGTTTCATTCGACGCCAGCAAACGGGAGAGTGGTTTAGAACAGAAAGGTCCACACAAGGACGGCCATAAAAAAAGTGTCTGGCCATTAACACGGAGAGTCGGTCCACGTTGAGGCCCGGAAACCTGGCAGGAAATCAAATATCTGTTCTGTAGCTCCAGATCAGGCCGACCCCGAGTGTAACGGAGGATAACCAAAGTCTACACAAGCTCCATTGTTCCTTTAGGCTTTCTCATCCACAAGATTACCTTGAAGCCATTAATGAAAAGTCACGTTGATTTACCTATACATATACCTATACATCTACCTGTATCAACCACCGGTTAAATATGAGCGTAGAAATAGAACTTTGTTCTTAATCAGAAGCTGTCGGCAGTACATTGAGCTGCAGTGGGCAGTGGCTGTTGTTCACTAGCATTTACAGTAGTAGGCAGGGCGGGGGGGTAATTGAGTTTTAGATCGAGGTGGCTGTCGGAGGACGAAGCGGCGTGATGAGAGGCGGCGTGATGAGAGGCGGCGTCGCTCTTTGCCTTTCAGACCCTGGGCACCGCGTCTATCCGGCTACAATGGTGTATACTAATTATATCTATTATGTTTTTCCTTTGTATTACATCCCATCACATGACTTGGCTGACTGAGGTAGTGGAAAAAAATAGAGGATTGTCAGTTGTTTTGTACCCTACAAATTGGGAATTTAAACGGGATTGTTTTTTTGTTTTTTTGCAACACCTTCCTAAATTAACAATCCATCTAGAAACATGATTGCAATTTCACATTTCAAGATGAAGCATTATCAAGACAGCCGCATCTAATTTAGTTTTAACCTTTCTGAAAAAGATAATTTGACAACGACCTTCCACAACATTTGGCTCTTTTCTGCAGAGGAACGGAGGTTCTGTCTCGGGTCACATTTGGTAGAAAATGGGTATGAATAGGGGATGACATCATACAGTTTTTGGCTCAACACCCCAAGTTTTAATAAAGGGGTTTTATCTTTTAATCAAAAATGGTGAAATGAATCGTTAGAGTGAAGCTGTAGCCTGAAAAGTTGGCGTATGATTGTAAGTTTATTGTTACATCCCCTCTCAAGAGCAGACGTCACAAAATGTTCCCCACCAACAACAGAAAGCATGGAATCCAGCAAAGAGAAGCTCGTCCAAACAAGTGTCCTCACTGCCACAGAGCCAGTTACACAGTGGCCTTTTGCATCTCGTTGTTTATCGGAGTTTTTCCCCCCAAATATTCCCATTTTCAGGAAGCGCTCTGACGTGTAGTTAACTCTGAGTAATTAGGTAGTCCCTGAGGCCATCTGGCAGGCGACTACTAAAAGCGACACTAAATAGTTTATTGAACTTCTACCAGCACCCTAAGGAGAAGGTTACACATGTCACCCTGAGGCTACAAGCTAATTGAAACAAACCCGTCAAGTCACCAGGCAGAGACTCACCAGAGACTTAGAGAGCCATTTTGGGTCCTAACTCGGAGTCACAAGCCAAGCTCTTCCGCTCCTTCCAACATTCCACACGTCCCATTACCGCTTGAGTTGTATGACCTTTTTATTTTTTATTACCACCCCGTGATTGAAAGCAACACGGCGTGAAATCACTGAAACAACGAGCTCTCGGCAATGACCTCCATTCCCAGGTCATTGGAGGAAGTGTGTGTGTGTGTGTGTGTGTGTCTGCGCATGTGTGCGAGCCCGTTTGGGCTGCTACTCGTGCACATATGACAACTGTATTATCTTCGGCATATTTTGATTTGACACATTTATCACTCTTGTCAGCGTGACAGATGAAATGTGCAGGGATGGGTGGAGGAACGTAACATTAATTAAGCCGTGCGTGCCTTTACGGTAGTGACGCACTTTTACGACCCAACCGTGTGTGCGTGTGTGTGATTCACTGCAGGGTTCCCCTGGAAGCTCATGAAAGAGAAATCCGCCAGAGAGTGTTCAAGTTCATTATTTTCCTGTCTGCTCCCGTTAGACTGACAAATCCCCCCCGGCGCCTACGTTGAAACCATCAACCCTACCTTGGGCTTTGTGTCCACAAGGTCCAGTCAAGACGTTGGGTTTTCAGAGGCTCGCCTCCAGTATCAGGGGACAAGAAGGTTTCAGAGTGCAGCCACAATGCAGATGGTGAAGGCACAGGTCCCAGTTGAGAGATGAGTGCATTTCAGTCATTTCAAGAGAGCTGCACATGTTTTGTCTGAACGGCGGAGAGAAGGGGAATCAGTGTGGGCCTGTTGGCTTTAAAGTCAGACTCTACGAGGCAGATGAAGGTCTTGCCTCTGGCCTACTTTCAGTTGCTGCCATGCAGGTGTAAACACTCTGATCCACGAGTGTTGCGCTACAGGCGATTGTTCACTGTGAGCACTCTCTCTCCCTTTCTTTCTTTTTTTTTTTTTGCCCCACAATTTGTGTGCCTTAATTGTTTTGGACTATCACGACACGGACGGATTAGTGAGCAGGCCGACTGGCTGAAGCACTAGAGGCCCCTGTTTGAAGTGACTGTTCACATTTATTGTTGGAGGCTCAATGCCCTTTAAAGCTAGCGTTGTTAAGTTAACTACATTATCGGGCCAAATTGTAAAAGGTGTTCCTGGGTAAGTGGTTTCCAAACCACTCCAAAGTATATATACACTCACCGGCCACTTTATTAGGTACACCTGTCCAACTGCTCGTTAACACTTAATTTCTAAGCAGCCAATCACATGGCGGCAACTCAGTGCATTTAGGCATGTAGACATTGTCAAGACAATCTCCTGCAGTTCAAACCGAGCATCAGTATGGGGAAGAAAGGTGATTTGAGTGACTTTGAACGTGGCATGATTGTTGGTGCCAGAAGGGCTGGTCTGAGTATTTCAGAAACTGCTAATCTACTGGGATTTTCACGCACAACCATCTCTAGGGTTTACAGAGAATGGTCCGAAAAAGAAAAAACATCCAGTGAGCGGCAGTTCTGTGGGCGGAAATGCCTTGTTGATGCCAGAGGTCAGAGGAGAATGGCCAGACTGGTTCGAGCTGATAGAAGGGCAACAGTGACTCAAATAACCACCCGTTACAACCAAGGTGGGCATAAGAGCATCTCTGAACGCACAGTACGTCGAACTTTGAGGCAGATGGGCTACAGCAGCAGAAGACCACACCGGGTGCCACTCCTTTCAGCTAAGAACAGGAAACTGAGGCTACAATTTGCACAAGCTCATCGAAATTGGACAATAGAAGATTGGAAAAACGTTGCCTGGTCTGATGAGTCTCGATTTCTGCTGCGACATTCGGATGGTAGGGTCAGAATTTGGCGTCTACAACATGAAAGCATGGATCCATCCTGCCTTGTATCAACGGTTCAGGCTGGTGGTGGTGGTGTCATGGTGTGGGGAATATTTTCTTGGCACTCTTTGGGCCCCTTGGTACCAATTGAGCATCGTTGCAACGCCACAGCCTACCTGAGTATTGTTGCTGACCATGTCCATCCCTTTATGACCACAATGTACCCAACTTCTGATGGCTACTTTCAGCAGGATAAAGCGCCATGTCATAAAGCTGGAATCATCTCAGACTGGTTTCTTGAACATGACAATGAGTTTGCTGTACTCAAATGGCCTCCACAATCACCAGATCTCAATCCAATAGAGCATCTTTGGGATGTGGTGGAACGGGAGATTCGCATCATGGATGTGCAGCCGACAAATCTGCGGCAACTGTGTGATGCCATCATGTCAATATGGACCAAACTCCCTGAGGAATGCTTCCAGCACCTTGTTGAATCTATGCCACGAAGAATTGAGGCAGTTCTGAAGGCAAAAGGGGGTCCAACCCGTTATTAGCATGGGGTACCTAATAAAGTGGCCGGTGAGTGTATATTTACCAGAATTTGAAAATGAAGCTCATGAGGCAAAGCAAACCTCAGTTATGTTACACGGCTGCTAGCTAAATCTATCCAGTATTTGCTTCTGAAAACCCCAAATAAATCTTTCTAACAATTAAATTCACTAAATTGAGTGTTAGTCATTTAAAAGACTATTCAGCCGATTCAGGTTAACATGCATGAATGTAAAATGTGTCACTTAATAATCAATTAATAATTGAATAATTTTTATGTCAGATGTCCGAAGCCCTCGGTATCAATAAAATACGTTGAATAAATATAGAATAAGTAGAGCAGCTGTCCTCTGCTTGGAGGTAGAGCCTTCAGCTTGGTGGGTCATATTTGGTATAATATATGGGAGGAAGAGTGCAGTGAGGATATGGGTAAGTCATAGCCTTTATCATAAAATATTCAAGTTCGGATGGAGATTTTCAACCTTTTAGTATTTTAGTAACATGTCACTGAAGGCAATGTGAGGGAGGGAATTATTTCCTCATGTCTTGCCGTATTCAGAGGGGAGCTGTCTCGTCCCCCTCCGATGTGTCATTCATGGTTTGATCATTCAGGGTCTCTAAAACGCTGCCGTGTTCCCATTTTTAGTCCCACTTCCGACCAGACTTTTGTATTTTGAGGTAAAATAATCACTCCGGTCGGGTTCATTCTTGTTTTAAAGCTGATTGCGATGGTGCTCGCACAGAGTGTGGTTTTTAGTATGAAATGAAGAAATAAGTCAAATGTGTTGATCGTGTTAATAAATGCATTTTTTTGTGCTACTAAATGTTTTCTTTTATATAATCAGCTTACTTACTTGGATTCATGCGAATAATACCAATAGTTGAACAGTTGATTGATGTGCAAACAGACACCTGACCTCTCTAAATCCTGGCGACGTACTGCATCACCAGAAATCAGCTCCCACAACACGAGCACAGTGCCCCACTAAGTATTAGTCCCTGTTATCCAGTGAGAATATAATCCTCTCACACGTGTGATTACTCACCCGGCTTCAGGGCAAAGGGATGATGACATGAAGGACTTGTGTAGGACGGCGGTCTGAGGTGAAAAGGAGGAAAATGGAGCTAAATATGAAGGTGGAAATCTCCGTTTGCCAGTGTGTGAGACTTGTAAATGGATGTGTTGAAACACATTACGCAGCCATCCGTCTAGAAGAGATGCAGCGGTGCCAGGAACATCAGCATTAAGACATTCGGCGCTTTCCTGTGAAGCAGGAGACATCTTTTGTGGAAAGTATTTTCTTATATTATAACCAGGAAGAACATTGTGGAAAACCCATTTCTGAAAGTAAAATGATCTTGATGGTATTATTTTTAATATATTGTAGGACAATTTCAACAAAGCCGATTCTCACTTTGAGGGTTGCACAGCCTCCTCTAGAGTCTCTTTCTATTCCCCATCTGTTCTACCCACAGCCCACAGCGACATCCACTTAACACACACACATAGGTTTTCTTTCTAGTCCTTTTTGTGGTTTTCATGAATTTCAACCCTTGTTTCCTGAGGCTGATTTGACGGGTTATTCTCTGGCTCAAATAATCCGACCCACCTTTCCTTCCACATTGTACGTTGTTTCTCCCCTCTCTCTCTCCTCCTCACTCGATGCCTCTATCACTTGACTTTTCTCTCCATTAGGCCGCATTTTGTGCTGACATTTAATATCTTTTGCCAGGAATGCTTTCGGCGCAGTTTCTCATGGAAGATTCATGCAATCATGTGACTCTCCATTTTCCTCCCCTGAAACTCAGTTACAAAAAATCATCAAAACGGTTGTTAAGCGCTATACAAGGAGAGTTCAAGATCCTGGAAAACAGAGGGACGAAAAGGCCAATACGATCTAACCAATTGCACAATCACAAATGTGGGTTTACAGTTTTTAATGCAGGAAGACAGCAGGTTTTCTTCGTAATCAAAGAAGAATAAAATGATAAATTATATAAATAACTAGTGTTGCAGCACCAATGCTCCACTGCAGGGCGGCACTCCAGAGGTTGGCTATACATTTTTGATACAGGATTATACATCTGTTTAATTTTACCTCAGCGGAATTTGTTACTTCGTAAAATAATTTGCCTTCTTTGAAGATACTCTGCTGCATAATGAGTTTGTATTTAAAAATGTAGATCTGTGACTTGTACGTTCCTGGTTCTGTCATTTCAGTCCAGATCCATGCAGGAACTCGATAGGTGGCGCGTGCTTCTGGATCAGTGCTGATTAAAACCTTCCAATGCTAGCTCACCCCCGACTCAACCCAGAGTAGCGTGACCCGGCCCTCACATGAGTTTCACTGATCACTGTCCTGATCCACTGGGCTCTGTTGTTTCTCCATCCTCGCTGCTATTACGCCTTCTATTACTCCATGATTTAGACATCATTTAAGACGAAGAGCGGGGGCTCGTATTACATGCAGAGCCAAAATAGAGTCTTCTCCCAGGGTTTTTCTTGAGGGCCCCTTGATAAAGTTGTAATGTACGCTCAGGCTGTCAGCAGAGAAAGATGCCAGACCACGAAGAACCTCTGGCTCTTTTAGTGTGTGTGTGTGTGTGTTCGGAGGGGTGTAGGGCCTGGGGGTGGGGGTGTGGACGATCAGTTTGACGGATAGAAAGCACCTTGTTTAATCACAGCTGGAGGCTCAGAAATGGTGACATCCTTCATTCTCGCCTCGCCCCGTTCTGTCCCTCAATAAGCGCAGGCGGAGGCTAAAAGACTCCAGCTGCCTACTGAGAGCCTGCATCAGCGCGTGCACGTGTGGGAATTAGATGTTAATAGCGATGGTCTCCCTGCGGCGGGCCTGACGCGAGCGGTTATCACGGCGTATTTCAGTGGTCAGCAGTTTGTTCCCCACCTCCGTTTGCATGTGCCATGCTGCCGTCTTCTGGGATTGGGTTCGACTGGGGCAAACGAGTTTAGAGGCTAAAACGATGCTTGAGTCTCAACACATTGCTTTCTCAGTGTTCACGGTGCATCAGTGCTGCTGTCCAGCCCTCCGTCGTCTCACTTAGTTCACCCAGTCCTCTCTCCCACGAGACATGCCATGATTGATCTCCTGGTGGACAGCTTCTCATGTTCTTCGCCTGCGGTCCCTTTCTAGCGCAGTCAGCTGTTTTTTTAAGGAGCCACTCTGGGTTATTGGGTAGTTTTTGAGAATAATTTGCCATCCAATCTTCTTAGCTGTTTGGGCTCATGTATTTCCTGACGGTGATTGGCATTTTAAAGGTACAAGTGACATGTTTCAACATAAACATGATTTTTCCATTACCATGGCGTTTTTGGGATGCTTAATATACATATGGCAGCTTTGTTTATAAACCAATATTCCTTCTCTGATTAGCTGTGGGTAGGTTTTACTGTTTCTACACCTCTGCGCTGTGTCCCTCCATTGGAATCAAAAAGTTTAACAAAATGGCGAGTTTCATTATCATAATGTCAGTTGGACGCCATGGAGTTGAATGAGAAAATGTGTCCAAACGTTTAAACGACAAAGGTCGTGAGAACTAGAGGGATGTGGAAGGTGCTGCACGGCTGCATGGGTTCCACCATGGGATTCTTCTCTAGTGTCTTGTCCCGCGGCTGTTGACAGTCTGTTTGAGTTTCTATGATTGAGAAAAGTTTCTTTGTCCACTGTGCGTGAAAGCCTAACGTGTCGTAATTGCTCCTCTGTCAGTTTGACGGTTGAGTCGTCTTGCACTCACCCAGGATCCCCCGTTTGTGTGACAACGCGCCGTTTGACATCCTTTCCTCTGCAGGCGGAGTGACGCTTCAGGTGTCTGCTAGTAGCTCCCACCAAAGGACGTGAATTATTTTCTTTTATTATTTGACCCCAGACAAATGATTTCAATCACTAACACACACACAGCCTTCTGTCTTGCTATAAATTATGTGATGGCATGTCTACTTTGATAATTACCACTCATTACCTAAGAGATTCAGCTCAGACAGGCCATCGGTCATATTCCTCTCATGGTTTGTGTGTGTGTGTGTGTGTGTGTGAGTCACCAGAAGGTTTGACACACTGTGTGTATTGCCATGGGTTCCTGAAGGCGGGTTAATGTTAGTTTTAATCCGACCTGTTTGCCTGCCATCACTTGGAAGCACCTCGCGTCGCCCATTGAGGACGTGACAGTGGTGGCCATGAGACAAACTGTGGCTTTGGATCCGAGGTGGCGCTCGCGCACTACGTACGTTGGAAAGCCGTGCGCACTTCCTTTCCCTAGAGTCTTTTTTTTCTGCCACACATCGTCAGTGTGTTTTAATTGTTTCTGGTTGAGTAGGAAAAAAAAGATGTAAATCCTTGGGATGAACATCATAGCGTTTGAAATCCTGTCGCCTAAACCTCCTCGGAAAGAGGAATTGAGTTCATTGTAGGAAAGCTTTTTATTTTGTTTACCTTTTGTTGTTTGTTTTTTACCTCCTATCCGACGGGCCCTAATGGCAACATGTTTTCACTGAACAATCGCAATTATCTGACTTTCCACTTTGGAGCAACAGGTTCCTCCCCACTTTCAGTTGTTGCTATTTGGGATTTCATCAAACGGTGCTGCTGCTTTATTTTAGCTGCGATGTGATTAATGCGCCATCTGCAATTTCTGCATTACAACCTTTAGTCTGGTCTGGTTGAATGTTAATAAGAGGCTCCACGTGTGACTACTACCCAGGGCCGTGAAATCAGGAGGATGTTCGATGGCGCTAGATGGAGAACATCCGAGTCCCAGAGCTCATTATTGTTGAAGCGTCTCAGAGCGAATGATCCGGATGTTTCAGCAACTAATCAGCACTGCATTTCATATTCTGATTCTTGTTTTGATGATGACTTGTTCTCTAAGGTATTATATTGATTCTATGCATGTCCAGATTAAATTGACTTCAGTCCTTTTCTCATTTCCCATGTGCATTTGCAGCCTCAAACTTTTTTGCAAATTCAAATGATGAAGACTGAGGAAAGCAGTTTTAATTAACGTGCTTAAATGAGACCCTTATGATTAGGAGTTTCTAAAATATGGGAAGAAAGTTAAAAACAAAATGCTGGATTCATTGTATTAAATATACATTGTTTTACAATAATGTTTTGAAAAAGGGTTTTTTTGGGGGGGGGGGGGGATACATATTTTCGTAACTCTAAGTCACTTAATATTGTCTGTCTCTGTCGTCTCCCTGGTTTCAGGCTTCAGAGGAGGCCTCTCTGCTGATTGCCAGCCCCAGGATGCTGCTGCCTCCATCAGGCACGCTAGCACCAGGCGCCCCCCTGTCTGTGCACCACCAGATCCAGCTGCTCCAACAGCAGCTCCAGCAGCAGCAGCAGCAGACACACGTGGCTGTGGCACAGGTACGTCCTTCCACATACACACCTACCACCCGTACTATTCTAGTATTCTATGGCAGAAACAAGTACCCTGTTTAACAAGTATGGGGCCAATGAGTTAAGACATTTTTTACTGTTTACTGTCCCACTTGGCTTTCTCAGTGTCAAATACCCCTGATTGATAATCAATTGGCAGTCTGATTCCACGAACCAATGTTAGAGTGAACATGGTACATCCAAACAATATGTAACAACATGTTTAATCCAAAATAGTTAAATAGACAAGATTATTTTATTAGTGTATTATGATTATAATAATTCAACGAAACCTAGATTCAAATGTAGTTACAAACAGTCTTCATGTTGGGAAGCAAGTTGGCAAAGAAAATGATCTCAATCATCTGGATGGTGCTCACACATCCTGCTTTGCAATGGCGTGTCCTGTATGGTTTCTGCTTGACCTACTAAATAATGGTACAGGAAACACTGCAGTAGTTCATTTTAATTTTATACTCGTTACGTTCGATGCAAACCATTACTCCCCAAGGCTGGTTGCGGCCACTTGGAGTCTATCCTTGCAAATTAAATCTTGATATCTTCATTTTAATACCTAAATAAGCCTTTGTGGAACCACACTGCCTGATGAAAAGAACCGTGTGACAGTTGGAAACCACTCAGGGACTATTTGACAGAGTGAAGGAGATCAACACCTACCTGCAGTGCAATCTGGATTTCAACAGAGAACTTGTGCACACAGCATTGGACATCAATCACACAGCTGGAGTGGCTGCATTCGGAGAAGTAACTAAAGCGGCAATGGCTTCAGGCTGGATCAAAACCCGCACACACACACACACACACACACACACACACTGCTTCCAAAAGGCCTTGAGAATTGAAACTGTAATTGAACACGCTGTCTGCTGCATGCATGCACACTCGCACAAACACAATCCCGACCCACATTGTGTCTGAGTGTTGATTTCTGATGTTTAGAGAGACGGACACAGCGGGCCCCCCTGACTGAACCGGGTCACTTTACAACGGGCCGAGTGCTACGTCTAAATTACTTTCCATTGACTTCTCACTTTGATCTGATCGTTCAGTTGGAATCTTTTTAGAATTTAAATTTAAATTATTTTTGCCTTCTAATGTGTTAATAAAACACAATATTTTAAAACGTCACCGTGGGCTCTGGGAAGCTTCTAATTTCCAAATTAAAACAAGGGAATAGTAAAAGGAAAAATGAGAAATCATCAGTTGCATGAAGTATTTTTAAATAATGTGTTTTTTTTGAACTGCACTAAAATATAGTTTGACACTTTTTTTTCCAGTCAATTTGAATTAAATCAAACAAAAATTATTTAAAGACCCTTTATTGACTGCAATTAGACGGCAGCTGCAGTTTGGGCTCTGACGTGGTGCATGCCCACATCAGGTCAGACACACATTTTGTGTGGAAAGGGAGGAGCTTACTGAAGGTCAATCACCAGGCAGTAAATTCTGCTCAAATAACAATTAGAATGATCTGTAAAAAGTTTTTCTGGATTCAGATGCCAAATGCACATTGTGGCTGAAGAGCGGGGAAGAGATGCCCTACTTGGCTGTCACAATATGAAAAATATGTGCCTGCACAGCGAAGACTTTGTTTTCCCCCCCAAAAAGAAAAGATCTCCCTTGTGTCGTTGCCTCAGTTTCACACGAGTCTAGAAGATGCCGTCGTTCTGTTTTCACTTTTCTCTGTGAGTAGTCAAGCTATTTGTTTCACAGCATTGAGAAGTATCCAACTTTTAGGTCAAGTTAAAGGCAGACATTAGTCAAATGTACCTATTTGTAATTTGTATTTCTGTTTTTCACATCAATCATAAAGCAGATTAATCAATGACGATAATCATTTTCCATTTGGGGCCAGTTCTCTTGAGCTGTCTTGTGAATTCAGCTGAACAAAGCCACGTCAAAATGGAAGAAAATACTCTAAAGGGGTGATTATTTTCACCCTTGCCTTGTGCTGATGAAAGTGCCGGTAACTCTGTGACCCGACCAGGAAACGTAGTGTGAAAATATTCACTCTGAGCAGAGGTCCCAGCAAATGGAGGCAGATTAGCGAGCTAATCACAGCCCACTGTGGGAAGAGTGGAAGGGGAGAAGTGTAATGGAGTCAGGAAGAGAGGGAACACGTGGCCCACCTGTTTCAGGGTGGAGGTCACTGCAGATGCTGCTCCGTCACGGCCAAATACAATTTCCTGCCTCTCTCCCGACGCCCCGTCCTCCGCCTCCTTCCAGCTTTCTCACCAATCTTTCCTTCGGCACTTCCTCCCTCCCGTTCCTCACCTCTTTAAATGATCTTATACCACTGTCTAACAATGTTTTCTCCATCTTGTGTTGTTTTCTTATTTTTCCCCACTTACCTACGTGTTTTTTTTTCTTGTTTTCTCTTTTCATTTATTGATCTCTGCTTCATTTCTCCTGCCACAACCTATATATCTCTGCTCAGAAAACAGTGCCTCCTCATCCTCCCCATGGTTTCATAGACCTTCTGCTTCTCTCTCTCTGAATCAAGCACTCCAGCGCTATCGTACGCTCAGAAGTGCAAGTGCATGTCTAATGGTTTCCTTATCATTGCAACAGTCAAACGATCCAGTTCAAACTCTGATGCTAATCCTGTTTGGAGAGCACATGCTCGGCAACCCAGGGCCCCAATCCCCTTATGCTACACTGTTTTTCAGTCTGGTCTCAAAGGGAAACGGTATAATTTAAACAACCCTGTCATCCATTTTTGTATGACATCTGTAATTTTCGGTGTAGCGTATGCTGTGCCAAACTCACAATTTACAGCTTGACTCCAGTGGTTGTTGCTTAAATCACAGGGAGGCTCTAGGGAATGTTGTTTGTATTTTCAAATCAGTGATGCGTTTTTCATTTTAGGGAAGAGAGGATATCCAACCGTTATGAGAGAAGCTGATGACGATGCAAATTGGCCTTGGGCACTTTTGTTTTAAAATCCAAACTAACTAAAGTGTTGACATACAGTATACCTCTATGGGGTTGCATATGGGCATGTTCAAAGAATATATTTTGTTCAACTGGGATCAGCTGAGGTCAAGAGTCTCCCCCAGACAAGCCTAATAGATACCTTTTAATGAATATTTGTTTAATTAGGTGTTTTAATTAAGATACAGACATTCATAGGACCTTGGCTTGGCGTGCTTTGTCCACACGTTTATCCATGAGATTGTTACCTGGGATTGCAACTTGGTGAGAGACATTCGACATGGACAGCATCAGGACAATGTGAGCAAATCCTCCGTGTGAACCAGGCCGGAGTGACTGATGCCCCATTAGAGGTGTCAGCAGGGCAGCTCCGGATGGGGTCCTGTCACTCGTAAATTACACCTCCGAAGTCATCGTCTTTACAAACTCTTTGGATGGAGGCCTTGGGACAGTTTAGACTCTTTGTATTCTTCCGCCGCACCGGCTCACTATTCTTTTTTTCTTTTTTGAAGGCTGAAACATGTTTTAAAAATGATTAAAAGACAATAAGCAAACAGGCAATGAAGGAGAAGAGGGAACATTTATTGAGTCAATGGTGTAATAAATAAATAAATAAAACTAAGAGGTCATTCTCCATAAAATTACTTTATTTTTACTCAGTTTTATAATACTGATAATGAATTTTCTTGCACAATTTTTGAGTCTTAAAAAAAATAATTAAAGCTTTGTCCTTAATATAAATAAGGAATAAATAGAAATTGAACTGATGACTAGTATTTATAGATATTTGATTCCATGTTACAGATAAATGCTAAATAAATGATTCAAATTCATATATATATATATATATATATAACCAAATACTAAATTAGAATTGGTTAATAGATGATTATACTAAATGATCAGGTACTGAAAGCAGAAGCATCAGGCTCAGCAATAACATTCAGGGAGATTCATTTTGTACGATATGTACCAGAAGGACAACATTGTGTTCTACTACACAATGCAACAGCAACACACACTATTGGGTAATGAAAAAATAAAACGGTCAAGTAAACATCTCAGATCTTCAGAGAGCTGAACCACTTTCTGCTGCGTTTCAAATGCCAATTAGTTTGTTTTTTGTAGTTTTTCCTTTTTATTTGTGTCCCCAATGACGTCAGGAGCAGAACGGGTTTCCACATCAAGCTGAAATGAGAAAACCAGGCCGTGTTTACGAGTGTCGCCCCGTGATTCATGGCGCTTCACACCCGCTGCCTGTTCTGGCGCTCTCTGATTAAGCTATTGATGCGCTCACAGCCGAGTAGCACGGGTTCACTGACGAGCCATGAGACCAAGTAAGAGAGGTTTGAGATGTTAACAGTAAGACGCACTTCAACATCCAAGTGGCGTTTTGACAACATTGGCTCCTCTGGCGCCTCTTCGCCTGTTAACTGCTGAGATTCCGGGGTTGAGCTTTTACTAAAGCATTGAGAGCCGCGCGGGCCCCTCCTGTCATTAGTGTGTGGGCTCCTTCTGGGCCGCTCTCTGCTATTCAAAAATGTCTCCTTTCATATCGTCGACAGCGAGGGGATATGTGAACTAGGATAAATGATTCCGAATGTGAGCCTTCAGTTTGGAATTCAAACCGTCCCTGCTTTGATCTTGCGGACCGCGGCAGACCGAGGCGCTGTGGTTACACGGGGATCAGAGCCGCCACCAGAGCTCCGTTTCGCCTGTTACACAAACGTACGAAGCCACAGAAATAATAAACAGCTTAAATCTTACCAATCGTGTTTCATTCAGGACCTTGGAGGCTGTGCTCAAAACCAAAGATCGCTTTAGAGATCGCTCACTTGCAAACAAAAAAATGCATTTGCACGTTTAAATAAGAGAATCCTGATCCAAATGAACGATTGCAACGGTTATTATTCACACATAAGAAGTATAAAGTAGTCCTAGTGGCCTGCAGAATGGTTGTAATTCATTGATCATCAAAATATTCATTATTTTCTCCTTCTGTGTTTTTCTATCTACAAATGTTTCTTTAATTAGTTACCACGCAGTCAGAATGCAGTGTGACTGATCGATCCACACAAACCCTCCCACCTCACTTCCTGCTAGTAGTTACAAGGTGGAGGACTAAATAATAAATGATCATGTTTTATTTAATAAGAGAGTACTAATTTAACGAAGCTATATCTATGTGAATGTCTCTCCCATATCTGATGGATGGTTTTGTCAGTAATACTCAGCCCTTGTGTTCACATATTGGTGTCATCATCTCCAAAGTTGTTGCCTGTAATCTAAAGGCTGATTCTTCTTCATCATCTCAGCTCATCTGAATCTTTGGAAGCGCTTTCGTCATACTGCTGAATGACCGAGCACCTTACATTTAGAAAAGATTCAATCTGCTTCCGGGGGGGGGGGGGGATTATATCTTCAGAAGACTGAAAAAAAAAAAATCTCATCGTTATGCAACACACCAGTAAGTGGCGGCTCAGGATGATGACTTCTAACACTGTCCACATGTCCATGTGCTGCCCACAATGCAGCATCTTAATTGAAAGTTTGTCGTACAGGATTAAATAAACCCGCTCAACAAAAGCTTGGTAGACACTCCGTTGGTTGTTGCTTTCCTTGTTCACTCATTCCTGCTCACACGGACGGGCCTGTTTGGTTTGAAGGGTCAGCAGTGTGTGGGGTAATGTACAACGAGAGTTGAAAGTAGTGCTGATTAACCTTTTGGAGACGCTTGTCTGCACTGAGCATCTGTTCAAGTCCTCGTCCTGTCTTCCCCCCCTAAATGCGTCCATCTCGACCCGCCTCCCCCTGTGCAGGTTCACCTGTTGAAGGACCAGCTGAGTGCGGAGGCCACGGCGCGGCTGGAGGCCCAGGCCCGAGTCCACCAGCTGCTGCTGCAGAACAAGGACCTGCTGCAGCACATCTCGCTGCTAGTCAAACAGATTCAGGAGCTGGAGCTCAAGATGTCTGGAGGAAACTCCAGTAAGTGGATCCCAGCACAGATCACGTTTGGTGGCTACAACTGTTTTGTGCTGAAAGGCAGCTATTTACTTACCGTTTAGAATGTGTCTGTTAACCGTGTTATGAAAGCAATAAAGCACTTTATCTCCAATAATGTTCAGGTTTGAGGGTGGGCCTGTTACATTATTGGACTTAAAGTACAGCCTCTTACCTTATTGCTTGAATATAGTTTTGACTTCATGTTTTCATTCTTCACTCATATGTATGTTTTAGTATTAAATTTTTTGGTTGCAGTGTTTATATTTTCAGATCTTTACGTTTCAAATCTTTTGGATGGCATTTTTTCACATTGAAACTGCTGCTGATTTGACCAAAGCCGACTGCAGATACAGAGGAAACGTACACAAAGGGTTATTTGTGAAGTTTCTATTGATCTGTTTTATCGATGCCGTCACTGATTTTTGATTACGACTTCCATCCTCCATGATGTCCAATTGTCAATGTTTCATAGATGAGTTCCTTTAACGTATCCTTCTCTCAGCTTGAGCTGCAGGTCTCTTCTGCTTCCTTGAAGGAAACCCAACGTTTCACTGAGGCGCTTTGAAGATGATGAAATGCTTTGAAACAAGTTTTTTCTTTTCTTGCTTATCCAATACAAAATTGATTTATTGGTAACTGAGTGACGGATTTTGTTAGTTTGTAAGTAAACACTTTCCAGCACAATTCAGATATCTATATCACAAACATTGTTCTCCTGTCATGATCCAAGAGGCTCTGATGAATTTAAACATGTCACGGTGGAACATTTGAATTTAAAATGAAATATGATGTGTCCTTTATTCCTTGTTTCTCCCTTCCTCTGCTCATTCATCACTCTTCCTTCTCCTCTCTCCCTCCCTGCAGTGGGATCTCAGGACAGTCTGCTGGAGATCACCTTCCGATCTACCGTTCCTCCAGTCATCTGCGACCCCACGACGCCCAAACCGGACGCGTCCGCCCCCCACCTGCCCGCGCTGGGCTCCGCCGACGGGACCGGGAGCGCCTTCTCGTCTTCCAATGGGAGCCTGGGAAGCCCCCTAGGTAGGGACAAGTGTCTCCTCAAACTGGAGTGTTTCCGTTTCCTCCCGGGGCCGCCGCGTCCTCCGCTCGCCTCCCCTCCCCCGCCGCACGTGGCCGACCGGCCCGAGAGCGAGGGCCAGGAGGGGCCCGAGGCGCCGGGGGGGCTGTCGTGGCCTGTCGACGGCAAATCGCTGAGCTGCCTGGACTTTGCCGCGAGGTTCCGCGAGTCGGGCATCGCCTCGGAGTACGAGTCCAACACGGACGACAGCGACGACAATGAGGAGGAGGGGGAGGAGGAGGAGGAGGAGGAGGGGGAGGGGGATGAGGGGATGGAGATCTTTGGCTGGGGGAGGGACGAGGAGACACTGAGGCTGCTTAACGTTCTCAACAGACAGGAAACTCCCGACTGCCTGGGAGATGAAATAGCGGTGTAACGCACCAACCTGCTCCCCTCGAGAATCAACAGCCCGCATGTGTTCATTCACACAAAGTAGCCTGTAGGAACCACCTACAGGTATAGCTGCCAGCCGGCTATACACATACCAGGTGTAACAAAGAGACTCTCACCCAGCAAAGGGAAGAGAAGCTCAATTACACATTTATTCATTCATTTCTAACTCTGCATAAGTTGCTTTAAGAACACGCCCCTCCCGCTTTTGGGTCTGTTTTGACGTAGTTCTCATCCAAAACTATATATCTTATGTATCAAGTCATTTATTTACCATTATCACTACTTTGTATTACGTAGATCCACAGCTGTGGATCAGCGCTCAGCTTCAGTTTAACCAGTTTGAACATGAAGCGGTGAGGATCCATGTGAATGTACGAGTCTAATCTCTAATTCTTTTGAAATCTTGTGTCCTTCATTTGCCTTTGTCTTTTCGTCTCCTTTTTGCACGCACATAGCTCAAATCCGTACATATCACACACGCACACACGCACACACTCCTCCCAGCTCTTTGTTGCTGAATTCCGATTGGAGTCCTGTCACAAAATCACTGAGTTTGTCTTCAGAGTCTTTCCTCGTTTCACCAAACCAGATGAAGTTGTGAGTGCGTCTGTCTTTGTCGTGGAGATGTGAGCATGGAATTGGTTCGGGGGTTGGGGGGGGGGGGCTGTCACTTTGTGAGGGTTGGCAGCGTGGCTGTCGGGGACAAGGCGTCAGGGTTTGGGACTGTGGAGACCGATGAGCTCGTGTCCTTACTGGAGAGAACAGTGACTCTTCTGATGGACACCAGCCAGATCTGCCAAGGAACTTACTTTATTTCTGCCTCTGTTTAGAGAGAAGTCCTTTATTCAGCTCATAATGATTATTATTCAAAGACTATTTTTAGACAATGATGTGTATGTGTACTGTGTGTACAGACTTTGTGTGTGTGTTGAACTGCTCGGCCCCCGTTTGGTCTCCTCACAGTTCTTGGTAGTCAGAGCATGTTTGCGCTCTCTTCACTTGTCTACACATTCTTTCCCCCCCCCCCCCCCCCGCTTTTTGATTCATGTAAAGCCAGGATTAGTCGGACCTCGAGAAATGCTGTTTGTTTCTTTTATTCATCCCGTAAACAAAAAGATGACAGCCCAAAGTGTTGAAAGCCGGCTGTGTGCGCGGCATAAAAGCACAATGTAGTCTTAACGTGTTCACTTTGTTTCACGTGGAAAGCCACAGGGTTTTTCTCTCTGTGTTCTGTTGTATCAAAGCCCTCCTGTCAAATGGGGCGAAAGGTGATGCTGCACACGTCTGAGGGGGAATCGGGCTTTGGCTTCAGCCCTGACCGGATCAGTCCAGTTGTGTGAGTCACAAACTTTTACTAAAGGATAAGGGAGGTTCAATCGGAGATGTTATTTCTCTGAAAGTTTGTTTGGGGGAAAAATGACTTCTTGACTTAATCAGTGTCCCTCGAGTGTGTTGGAGTCTGCGATTCAATCAAAACCACAAATGCACAAAGCTGCTCCGTGAATTAACAAGCAGCCACCGTCCCAAAAAAAAGAGTGGGGGAGACTCCAAGCACCTCCCAGAAATGTAAAATTGTATGTTTATGACAGAAATAACAGGAAATGAGGGGGTAGGTGGATGATGATGGACAAGCAATGGACCTTCATGGACATCATGGTTTGTGGCCCACTCGGGTGACCGATTGTTCCACTTGGGATGTCTTCTTTTCAGAAACCATCCCAAACGCACCCAGACCCCCCCCAACCCACATTTATAAGCACCACACGATGGGATTTCTCTTTCTGACGCCATCCGTCAGCGCCGGTCGGTTCCTCTGAAGTGCTCGCTTCTCTGTGATGAGCGGAAACGCTGATCACAGATCAGACGTGTGTGTCAGTTCATAAGGCTGTTCCCTGTGTTTGACACACTCTGCTCCACGTTCTCTTGTCTCATTATCTGACTTTTTCATTCTCCCGTTTCATTTTCTGTTCTGTTCTTTGCTGTGACATGACAATTTTAACTATTACTGAAACTCTCGTAACACAAATGTTTGTCAGACACACCATCGGGGCTCAAATAATCTCCAACCAGCAGCCAAATTCTATAAATGCCATTTAAATCCTATTGCAGCAAGTGGTGCAATCAACCTGAGATAATCTGATCATTTCAAATTGAATTAAATAGCCATTGAAATTACCCCCCAAAAATACAATCTGAGCTGTTGCAATAAATCACCAGTTAAACACATCTTCACACGGATGTTACATAATTTAATAAAGGTGACCCCCCCCCCCCATCTCATGATGCAATAATTGCATTTTATCAAAGAAGGTTTCTCATTATCAAATAAGAAATTACTTTAATATCAAACTCAATCTCATTTTGGATTGATGCAGAGAGATTGCCTGGAGACAAGGGCGTGTCTGGGGAACAGGTATAATTAAGTTATTACATGAATGCTCGTTTGGCACAGTTTTTATTTGTAATGCGCTCATCTCTCAAATTTATAACAGACGACACACAGAACCAAACACAAAATAACGACTTGTCACAGAGGTATTTTTTAGCATTTTTAGATTTGTACAAACCCAAATCGTCAATCATCAAACTATTTCCACACACCAGATAATATATATCATTTTCAATACGTATGCAGTTAATGTAGAAGCGATTATCTCCTGTGGTACTTTTTGTGATTGCATTGAAGAGATACATAAAAAAGACTTAACAGCTATTCGGAATGGAGACTATTCAGCTGCCATTCTATAAACCTTTGTGTTCGTACTTATTTATAACAAAAATGTCATTGAATGCGTTTTTTTAGACGTGTTTATCTAATTAAAGAAAATTACACGTAATTATGAGATTAGTAATTGTGGCATTGCATAATATTTTAATTTGCCTAACTCCTGTTTTTGTTTTGTTTTTGTCCTCTTAGCACCTCAAAAACTGTTATAACATTCAAATCTTGCCTCCTATATGCTGCCAATCTGTGAACCTCGCATCCCAACACCATTTTTAACTAGTTGTGTGAAAACAAAATGGAACACGCCAAATTTTACTATTTTATTTCTTGGACGTGTTGTCCATTATTTTAATGTCAATGTTTTGTATACAATTTGTTTGCATTTTGCATCACAAATTGGTTCAAACCCGGTGGTGCGGCTGCGTTTTGTCCGAACCCCCGAAGTGCTCCTTAGAAAAATGTGAAGACTTAATTGTATTTTCCTAATATTTCCGTTCCTGTAAGGACATGATCACAAGAAGCGTAATAAATCAAAGAGTACACACTCTGCTTTCTGTTTCTGCACCTTTTGTTATTTTCCATTAATACGCCTCAGCATTTCTTTATGCTAAACATGTTCTCTCTTCCTTCCCAGCCTGCTCCCTGACACCTTCTTCTATTTTAGCCTTCAGTGTGAATCCTCCCTTTCATTTGATTTCTCTCACATGTGTTTGACCTTATTCTCCTGTCATCTCGAGAACCAAGCTGCTCCTCCTCAGACCTCTCCGAAAGGCCAAACGATTCCTGCTGTGTGATAAAAAAAAAATTTAAAAAATGGAGATGCTGGTGGTCTTTAGTGAGATCACACGCCGAAGCCGAGGTTTGTTTCCGAGTTTGAACTCATTCCTTCATCTTTTACTGGTTATGGAGTGAGGCTCTGATGTATTTAAAGGGTACAGTTGAAGTGTGTGCGTATTTGTGGTTGCTGTTGTGCACATGTGAGAGTGAGCTTACTTCAGATTCACCATGGTTTGCTCTTAGCTCCGTTAGCAGCAAGAAAGTTCATCTCGTCATGTAATATTAGCAGAGGCACCATTGTGGAATCACCACGTTACCCCCAGTATAAACATCACAAATTATTTGCTCTTCGAAGGTCTTTGAAACATTAAATTTCACACTCCATTCACATCCGGTCCAGTCGGATCTCGGGCTCAGCCGGTGTGTAATCAAGTCATTAATTGTGTCATCGGGCATGTCGTCGGCAGCCAGTCCGTCCGAGCAGAGCACGCTCCGGTGACTTGTATCGATTTCCCCGTCTCAGGCAGGTGTTTTTGAAACTGGGGTTAAGAAGCACAACAGCTTGGGAGCAGCGCAAATCAATACCCACACATATCAGGTCATGACGAGTTTTTAAGCCCTGAAAGTGACACCTTTTTATTTAAGGGGGCAGGGGTGGACAGTTTGGTTCCCCCCCCCCCCCCCCCCCCCCCATTTTAAGGACAATGCAGCAGGTGAATGATGTTTTTAAGGGAAAAAGGGATTAAGTCAGTCACATGACATTGAGTTTCACTGCATACAAGTGCAAAACTTCAGTCACATATTCATACAAACTTCGGGAAGAGCCACTGCCAAATTGTGGATGCATGCAATAACCGTCCATCCAAAGATCCAATATCGCTGTTGAACAGTCCTGCTGATGGCTTCAATCGCATGTAGA
The DNA here is from genome assembly GCF_949316345.1 of Pungitius pungitius. Classification (NCBI taxonomy): domain Eukaryota; kingdom Metazoa; phylum Chordata; class Actinopteri; order Perciformes; family Gasterosteidae; genus Pungitius; species Pungitius pungitius. Next base: position 4,416,314 of record NC_084906.1, read on the forward strand.
GATTTTAAAGGGAGAGCTTCCACAGCATGACAGAGTCTCTGACAGTTGGCACGTTTGTTTAATTTATTTCGTACACGTTGTTCTCGTACCCACCGATTATCACTTCAGATGAAAAGGGGTTGGAGTTAGTAAGTAAAGCATTATTCATACACCATTCTTTTTAGTTATTTACTAAATGCTTTACAGGCATTAAAATAGATTTCATATATGTAGAAAGAATGAATTCAAACATAAAACAATGAGGGACAGAGCAAACTTAAACGGACCAAAAGATGAAGCATGCAATGCAAAAGTGGATTCTAGCGGTTCGGGGCTAAAGGAGGTGACTAGGAGGCTTCTTACTGGGGTACTGGGTCACGTACAAACGCACCGTCTCAGTGCTCAAATTAATGACCACGTCTGCACCAGAAGGGCAGAGGGAATAAAGGACTTTAAAAGCCAAGCTATTAATCCTCTCACCTTGGCTTCAATGATTGGAGTCAAATCCACCAAACTGCTACGATTCACACGGAGAAATGAACAATCTTCTAATCATTGTTTATGTCCTTACGCCGCATTTTCACGCTTGTAATGGTAATGATTTAATTGACAGATAAAATTGTTGCCGGAAGTCGTCCATAGTTTCAGCCCAAGTGCACTTTGTGTCTCGTGGCCGACCTTCCACCCGCTGACCCTTCAGCGTCCACGGTGGGGTCGGGTAAACCTTTTTCTTCGAGGCGCTTTACTCGGCATTCACACAAATGTGCACGTTTTGAGGCAGAGGGGACGTGAGAAAAGCTGCCCTGGTGACTGGATCTCTGCTTTGATGTTCCCACGGTGCAGCGCTGAGCGGCAGCTTGGCGTTGTGCGTAATCTGGAACATGTGCGGCTCCAGATGTGAGGGTCTAAGAGAGCAAAAGTGGTCTTGGATGGCGCGGAAGGCTCAGCTCGGCAGCATCTGTCTCTCTGTCCCATGTCTTTCCTTTCTGCACAGCGTCCTCTGTGTTTCTTCATATCTCAGCTGACAAAGGAAAGTTGACAACATTAAAGTGTGAATGTCAGCGTCCGTCAAAGAGAAAAACTCCCACAAGCAGGAACCTTTGATTCAGTCAGTAATATTTAAACGTGATGCTTAGTGTTTGATATCTGATAAAGAGGCACACTGAAGCTCCTTTACACTGTCTCAATAGGAACAAACTCGGATTAACACAACGTGTCGATGCGCACAAAATCAAAGTTGGCCTCGCTTTGTCTCAGTCCCACGTCCTATAGTGCACTTTTTGGGGGTGGTTATTTCTCACGGCTTTGACTAGACCGCCTTATATCCCACGGAGGGATCTTAATGTTTGCCACACACAGGTGAATGATACTCTAGATAATGGCAGTCCTTCAACACAGCAATGGCCGCTCCACAAAGACCCCGTCTAACACCTTTGGGATGTACTACAATGCTATAAGCCTGTAAGACCTTATCAACAGCCTCAGTGGCAAATCCCCACCAGCAGTGTTCCAACATCACAGATCCGGGGGGGGAGGCTGCAGATAAGTGCCCGTGGTTTTTGAAGTCCATCCATCCATCCGTTATCTGCAAGCGCTAATCCATCACCGGGTCGATCCCAGCCGACCAATCACAAGGCTGATGATTTAGCGCTGCCCTAGCCTGCGCGTATTCAACGCCGCGTTGGGAGCGACAGACGCGTGGGTTTTCCTGCCGCCTCGTTTCCCCCCCTCTGCAGCTCGGTCTGTGGCTACATGCTCTTCTGTGGGCCAGACGCTCCGCCCCCCCCCCCCCCCCTCCCCACGGGGAGCCTCGGGGTCAGACACACAGCGATTTGGCAAATGGCCGAATGAATTATTGATCTGACGACACAAACATGTCTGGTTCTGGAGTTTCCTGTTTTTATGCCGTCTTGTGGTTCCTTCGCCTCCTGCTGCGCCCTGTTTTCCTGGCTGAGTGCGACCTACGTCATAACTACGCTTTAGAGGTTACATTTCATTGTTTACCGCTAAGACTTTTACAGTTTGGGTCAGTAATTTCCCCAGAATGTGTGTCAACCTGTTCCAGTCGGTGGAGTGAACTCCTTCCATGCGGCTGTGGGTTTGAGCACGCATGGGTTAAAGAGAACAAGCTTTCCCAGGTGGGTAAAACTGTGTGTTCCCTTTAATTAGCACATGACGGGCGCTGTGGCAGCAATGCATTGTGGTCTGATGAGGACGCAGTAAGTGAAGAAGTTGGCATTGAATTAAAGAATCTCAAATTATACTCACTTATGCCTTACTTTAATATACATTTATAACAAAGCGAGTCAGAAAAGACTTCCAGTGGAGCTGACAATACTATTGATTGTGTCAACACATGACATGATGATTTACCCGTCGATGGAACCGTTTTGACAGAATATCACATTGCACGTCAGGAAAGCTCAAACTCAAAGACTATTTCATTGATTACCTTTCATTTTTGTATTTGATGGCAAGAGGCTGAATCGCTTGATTTCGTGCCTTTGTAGCAAGTGCCAACCGGGAAGATGGATTCACTCAGGGATTTGCACAGAGGTTTGTGGTTTCTTCTGACGCATTTCAATACCTTTGGTGATCCGTCTCTTTTAATCTAGCACACTCATTAGGTCCAAACTTCACTAGGAAATAGCGCTTGACATTGAGTGGACGTCTAGAGTCTAATTGTAGTGTAGGTCGCCCAGTTTGTTCATTTATAGGTCCCTCACCACCCATGTGCTGCTGGTTTTATTTCTACGCTGCCCAGAGATTTGTCCAAAACTTGTCGTGTCGTACTGTGATCTGAAACTGTCTTTTCCCCCGAGACGTTCTTAAACTGTTTGGCCTTTTGTTTTTTAATGGGTGCAGACACGGATAATGCACTGCAGCCTGGATTGGTGCTTTACTGCTGCTTGTCCAAAATGCAACGTATTTAACACGAAACACATGGTCCTACGGAAAGAGAGTGGTTTTTTTGCAGAGAAACCCGGCCTGAGGTTCCCTGAAGAGGTTTCAAAGACAAAAGCCTGCTGCCGTAATTGATCTTCTAATTGAAGAGTCAGGGCAGGTGGACTCCTCTCTAATTAGTTTAATCAGTAATGGATTCAGAGGAGATTATGTGGGATCATTCATTGCATTGTATGAACTCCTAAACAGAGCTTCATTTGTAATAATTATGATGAAGGCTTGTTTCAAAGTTTAATCTGGGGGCCTTAACACTGCTGCTGCCAACAAAACAACCCCAAAGGGGACTAAAGGTGTGGTTTGTGGAAAGATTTATTTAAGGTGGAGGAGGAAAAAGAGAGAAAGCGAGGAAGAGGAGATGAATCAGTTTTGTAAATGGGGAATCCGTTTTCTCCAGAGGTCAGAGTGGGAGGCTCGGCCTGTCACCACATGATGGATGCTGGCGGATGTTTTGGGGGATAGAATGCGGGGCAGCGCCTGTTAAAGAGGAGGACGTTTGTTCCTCCTGATGGACCACTCAGAAAAATCACATCGGCCAATAAGATTAGATGAAACTGCAAAGATGTCCTCGGGGGGGGAAATTAGCTTGTGAAGCATCGTGTGGGTCAGATGGAGACAGAGAACTGACAATAATACAACTACAACACAACTGCACATTGACAATCATGCAGGAAATAAAATATCAGGCGTCTTCATTTCAAGCTGTGTTGGATTTATAGAGTTTGATTTTCTACTTTTTCTACCATCTAAGCAGTTAGGAGGGAAAACGCATACTAAAGGAAACTGAGGCATGATTTTGAAATCAACTAGACTGATCTTTAAAGAGAAGATTCAATAGATTTACTTAATTTAGTTTATTTTTGTTTTGTTTTTCTCCTTATTTTCACTCTAATGTTCAATATTAAGGTCGTCCTGTGTGCAGAAATTCATGAATATTACATCAGATCCTCCATAAAATTGGAAGTGATATCCAGACGTGGCCCTTTCCAAGTAGAAAATGAGTAAAAGCCGGCACAAAGTGAGGATGTGACCGGCAGCGTGTCCTTCAGAGTTCAATCCACCAAATCAGGAACTTCTTCCATTAATCCTGTCAGTCATCAGTCTGAGGAAAACCTGTACCAGAACCCAAGCACTTTTCTGTGAAGCTAATCAGCATATGGGAGGAGTAGATCCTCACAGATGCAAAAGCCAAAGGTGGTACATCAGTGTTCTTCTACTTCTTGGATGTTTTTTTCTTACGTGGACCTACAACTTTAGTATGTTTGCACTTTTTCTTCTCCGTTAATATATTTTTAAGAAGGTATATCTTGGCACAACTTGATTCCTCAAAACTTATTTGACAATCTCGTCTCAGTGTCTTCATCCATAGGAAGTGTGTCGGGTGGATGTAATGAGAGCCTCACGATGGCTGCTTGGCAGAGGACAAAATCCCACACACAGGGGCACTTGGAGCTGATTTGGCAACACAATGGAAAGGCGAATCATAATGGCCTTTTGAGTCCTCATTAGTCCTTATTAAGATAGAGGAAATTACACTAGAGAGAAAAATATTCACTTCTTAGCTGTTTATTATATTCAGTTTAACTAAGAGAATAGTGTGATTATTATGGTACATCCCTGCATTGTGTTCAGCTATCTTTCAATGTAAAGATGTAAAGCTGCATTGATGAGAGACGTAAGAGTTGGAGTGAACACGTTTTTCATGGCGTAAAGGTCAGCTGACCTGCTCGTTCTCCTGATGCAGAGACAACCCCTTAATTATGGCAGTCCTGTCCAAGAAAATCCAAACCTTGTCATTTCTTTCAGAACACACACGTTTAAGTAACAGTAACATTGTTTAAATTAACAAAAGGTAGCTTTTGCAATTTTGTTAGGGTTGCAGAAAGTAGCGTTATCCTTGTAGTTGATTCAGCCCGGACGACGGCTGCTTGTACTTGAGTGGGAGTGGGAGCGAGTCCCTCTTTATTAACAGTTTTATACACCTAAAATCCACCTCTTTTTTTTCCCCACTATGTTTCTCTTCTGGCTCTCTGCGTTGTCTATTTGGCACAGGGCTGAAGTGAGGGATTACATGTGATTAAACTTCTGGAATTTAATAATGAGTTTGGAGGGATTACACACAGACATAGCCCTCCCAGAATATAGCACGAACGATCATTTTTGCAGAAGAACTCTGACGTAGTTGCACTTAAAAGATAACAAAACGCACACTGTAATCTGCTTTTACAGTTTTACAGAAGTAGGGAATCGAAGTGCAGAAGTTCTCACATTATCTTTGATTAAAGATTCTTTTGTTCAGAAAATGATGCCCAGGGCACCTAAATCTTGAATCTTGTCTTTTTTCAAAAGTAACTGAAAACCCCTTCTCCAGTGGACACTAATACGTATACTAATAACTAATGTGAATACTAATAACTAGTGCAACGTAGTATTAATACTTAATTTACTGTTTTCTCATTTTCTGGCCCACAGTCAAAGGTCTGATTAACTCATTTTGATATGCATGTTGATATTTTTAATAATGCCTTATTCTTCAAACTTACTGGCCACTCTAACTGTGTATCTTTAGTATTCATGTAATGCCGTTCTAGTGGCTTTAAAAACCTTTCACCAGGTTAATACCTAATTGAATTCACAGTGATTGCTGCGATTCAAACTCAATGTGCAGCAGACGGTGCTTAATCACGCGTGGCACTGCCTGACTGAAAGGTCTTTATTGGAATATGTCCTATGCTGTAGTTGCCGTGCGGGTGGATGAAACAATTACTGTAAGTGTAATGCTTCAGTAGGCAAGAAAATCCACCCGTTTTGTCAAACTAAATCCCAGTGGGGCTGCTGCACAGAGGGCCTGGTCCCGTCTGCACTAGTTGGGAGAACAAATATTAAAGGGATAGTTTGGTTGTTTTGGGGTGAGGTTGTATGAAGTACTTATAGAGCGTCAGTACATTAACGCTGATGGAGACTGAATTACTTCACGGGTTAAACAGGAATATCAAATCTCACGTTTTGTGACTGGTTCATTATCTTCCCCCTAATTAGCTGCAACTTCAATATCGCTGTGTTGTCTTTTGATTGGTATATGGAATATGTCCAGGTTGCCCTTCTTCACCGCAACACCCTCCGGCGGAGACCAAGGGACTTCTGCTGCGTGTGGGCATTTGCATGCAGCACTTGAGAGAACACCATATTGGCATTTGTTTGGTGAATAGTGACGCCTTTAGAAGAAAGAGCCTGAGACCATCCAGTGGAGAAATTGTCATACGTATGATGTGTGTAAACGAGCCGGGCTGCTATTTTACTTCCAAATAGCAGATGTTATATTAAGAGAAAAAGTAGATTTTTTTTTATTTAAAAAAACTAACCTGACCAAAAGGTTTAGCATGCAACATCTTCTCCTTCAGGTGTCCTTCATAATTCCTTCTCCTATGGGTGCATTTCAATGTTCACCCATTAGGAAGCAATGGGGGAGGAATATGTGGCCTTGTTTTTTAATAGGTCAATATGTTCCCTTACAATCACTTGTTTCCCTGCATGTTGCTGCCTGTAAAGCACATGTGTACTTTGTGTGTTCTACATTCATGTGGCCAAGAAGATGTCCTCTGATTTGTATCGCTATAGTAAGACAGGAATCCGCTGCATTTTAAACTCGCAGTAATCTGCGTCTCTGGAGGTACACTATTCTGAAATCTGGTATTTTTGTCTCATTAAATGCCTTCCGAGAAACATTTCTCTCCGAGAGGTAAGATCTTCTATCTTAAGTGGATTAAAATTTCCCTGAGCTCTCCTTTTATATTTTGCTGTTTCTGACCCTGCATTTTGGTCAACTTCTGCTTCATTTTCATTGGTTGTTGCATGTTTCATTAGAAATGCCTTACTATTTTTAAATGTTTTATATATATTCTGTGATCATTACATATATCACTCCCCTGCCACCTGACTTTAAATGCATTCCCAATAAACGAACCGCGGTGTGATGATGTGACGTCAGAGGGACCCGACGTGGTCCCCTTTGTATCGTGTGGCTCTTTGCAACAACAACACGTCCTGTTTGGTACTCACCTCCGCTCTCTTTCTGTCTCCCGTTTCCCTCCTTTTCTCACAGTTGATCAAAGTATGTTTGAGAACTCCATTGCCCAGCAGTCCAGTCCTCAGACCCCGAGGTCGGGCCAGCCCTCGACCCGACGCTCCACGGCATCGGCCAATCACAACCTGGGGTCCAGCTCTGTCGACTCTCCATCCTCTGGTGGCCAGCAGAGGCTCAAAAACGCCATTAACCTGGGCAAGGCTGTCGGCGCAAAGGTCAGCGCCGTTTAAGCAGGAAGTTGTCGATTTTTGCAGTTGTGTTGTCTGTTTAATTTCTTCAATGTCCCATCAGTGGAGTAGATTTCTGTCTTTGTCTTTTTCGCAGGTCAATGACTTGTTAAGGAGAAAGGAGCCCAGTCACCTCGGGGACATCGGGGTCACTGAGGTCAACAAGAACGTGGATGCAGTGTGGAGCGATATGGAACATCTCAACCAGACCACTGCAAACAGGTACACACACACACACACACACACACACACGTTTTGAAGAAAGTCTTTTGACTTGATCCATTAGAATCTCTCTTCTTCTAAATTTATTTTTACTATTATTTATTAAGATAATTCCAAATTAATTTGCAAACTTGTGCGTCAAAGGTTGCTGGTTTAATGCAGTCTGGCCGAACTGATTAAATGTTTTCTTTTAGAGCGTTTCTGTATAAATGAATGAATTTTATATTATATAGAATTCCTAGAACTTTTGAGTAGATATTATTAGTAGATATAATCGTATCATAGAAAAACTTTTGAATGACCTGCTGTCTATCAATGCGGCGGCAAGAATGAATGATTTATGATTTTACCTGTGAAGTGGGGTTTAAATGAATAATGGCACATTAAAATTTCCTGTGAGACGTCTGAAATTGAATAAGATAGAACTTTTCAGCCTCTTATACAGTCAAAATGGAAATTCCATTCATTATGTATTCATCCCACTCATACAAGGCAGGTTGTTTGTGTGTGTCTGCATCGGGGATTAGTTCAGCAAAGCATCGGCCTGTTGTGTGTCCAGAAAATCGATCAAGCACAAGTCATTTCCAGCAGATCTGCTCCCAGCTGTGGACTGATGAGTTTGGGTTTAATTTAGCAGGGACCACTGGTCTGACCGACCTTGTGACTGACTGCTGCCACCCGGACCCACGTAAAGCCGTGGACTCGAGTTCAGAACAATCGGGGAGAGCGTTTTTCAGTCATCATCATTGAAAATCAATGGATATTTCTCTTTGAATTTATTCAGGCAATGTCCTCTGTCTCCTCCATGGAGGAGGTGTTAGTCATGGTCAGGTGCTCTCCAAACTGCTCCTTTCACCCCTCAACAATAGTCCCGGTTCTGCGGTTCTCCTGAACAAAGCCAGCGCAGAGCCCTGCTTTCCATCCTGAGTCGTCATCCAACCGCCAACCAAACGTCCTTCTCCGTGCCACAGCCCCCCCCCCCCCCATCCCCCATCCCCCATCCCAAAACCGGTGACTGTTTCAAATCACCCTTGAGTATCCATTTGACAAGGTTCCCGGTGGTTGCATTCTATGAGTTTATTAGTATTTGCATATTTGCCCTTCTGTTAAAAAGAGAAGAAATGTAGAAAAAAAGCCAAGATCTCCTAACTTTAAAACGCAGTATGTACACTAATACCAGAACTTCATTTTGACTTCTTTTTAACGTATTGCCTCGGTTCCCCTCCTCCAGCCGCATCTCCTCGTTTGACTCCTTCCCCCGGCTGGACCCGCCACCCCCATCGGGGAAGAAGCGCCTCCCCAGGGCGCTGAAGACCACCCAGGACATGATGATCTCCTCTGATCCCGTGGTCTCCTCGCCGGACCCCGCTGACTCTTCCTCCTTCCTTTCTTCTCCTGACAAGACGGCCCTCATCGCCAAGGAGGAGCTGAGGAACGCCAAGGAGCAGCAGGGCGGCGAGATGGAGGACGACGGACCAGAGGAGCTCGCGGAGAAGAAGCCCGTGGCCGATTGTTGGGAGACAACCGGGAGCGCTGAGGCGCTCGATGGAGGAGAACCTGTGGTGGAGAACGGGAGCAGCGCAGGAGGCGAAGAGGAGCACCAGCTGCAGCTCTCTGTGCCGGACCTCATCAACAAAGAGCCCCCCCCGGACGTCTGGCAGAGGGCAGAGGGGTCGGACTCCCGGCTGGCCTCCACCCCCCGCTCGGGCAAAACGTCCTGCCGCATCAGCCTGGGCGAGGAGGTCCTGCTGGGCAACGGCGCCGCCCGCAGTAAGAGCATCGGGGGGAGCGCCGCTGACTCCGGGTCCCACCCGGACCTGCTGATGTTTGAGTAACGAGGCAGACGCCGGTCCAGCACGCCTCAGAAAGATCACATGGGTCGCTCTGAATTTCAAGTCGAGGGCTGAGAGGGTGATTCAAACAGACTACGAAGACGCACCGTGGATTAAATATTCACTGCCACTGCTACATATTTAACTCTCCCTGCTCCAGGGCACGCTTTAAGAAAAGGGAACAAGGGCTCCTGTGGATCCGGGCACGGTCCAGGTCTGTGGCTTTTTAACTTTTCTGAATCTTTTTAGATGTTTAAATGTCATATACAATGTGGCAACATATCCCAGAGACACTAGCAGCTTCTGCCTGACGACAGGAGCGCATAGCGACCAGCACCACATGACCATTAAGAGAGAGAACTTGTTGTTGGAGGCGTGGGTTCATTATGGTGCAGTGAGAATTAAATATTAACATTTCAAACATAGATTGTTACTACTAAGCAACATCATTTTATCTTAACAGTCTATCATGTAAAGCTCTTCCAACATTTTGTAACATTTTTGTTTTAGGAATGCAACAATACCAAATAATGTAATAGTGAATGAATTCGGGGTAATGAAATATCCCTTTAAATGGGCTAAAAGTGGTAAACTGGTCATCATAAAAAAAAATTGTAAATTGTTCTTCCAGAAAAATCAAAACAAGTGAGCAATAGATCTTTTAAATGTATGAGGAGTTCTATTATTTATCAGCTTTAAGTTATTATATCATCATGCCATTCAGTTCAGCTTTTGTTACATTTAAAGGGATATTTGTTGTCACTCTGTAGTCCATATTATACAAAAGCTGCCACAATGAAACCAATTACAAACCGCATTGCATTGGATATAAATAGTATACTTAATTTTAGCATAGATTTTGGGGGGGTTCACTTTCAGTCGAGTCGCCACACTTACATGCCGCCCAGTTTGTGAGGCCTGGAGGCCTTTTGACCCGCAGCAGCTTCATATTGCAGCATCTCTGTCCCATCTCTGGTCCGTTGAGAGTCATAGACGTTTGTGCCCTGTGACCCTCAAAGGGACCTTTCAACGCTCCGCCAGCAGGAAACAGATGCCACAACATAGAGACACTCATTATTTTCTCCTCTATTTGTTTGTGCCGAAAATATATCGGAATCACAAATATAGAGGCTTTACCTCTTCACCCCAGAGAGTGTTAGAGATTTGCAACAGTAAATATTGGCTCGGCTTTAAGGTTTGAATAAGCAAATATGGAAGAAATAAAACTGAGTTTGCTGGCTGTCAGTATAGTTATTTGCCGTCTGTATCTCAGGTCCAAGAGGAGAATGGCTTCCAGTCTTCCTTCCGGCCAAGAAAGTCGTCTTCTGAGGCGGCTAAACTCAAAGTAGATTCTTATTATTATCCCCAAAAACCTGACAGCAAGTTGGTTTGAAAAGGGTAGATGGGCGGCGTGTTGTTTTCCATCGAAAGAGACTAACGAGCTGTCAACAGAGAGATGAAAGAGGCGTGTTTTATTGGAGCAGATCATTTAGTGACAGACCAAAGACAGGAATTAGCAGCTCAGCCAGAAAGCGTTGTCTTTGTCTTATAGCTGTTGTGAAAAAAAACAAGCAATACTTCAAACGGGATTTTTTGAGTATTTCTCCTTCAGTTGCCCTTCTACAATTAAGGAAGAAAAAATGCAAAACCAAAGTTGTGACGTTTTCGACAATTCAATAGCGACTTCACCATTGTTTTGCCGACGGATCCGGCTGCGTTTTATTACCCTTTTAACATCTGGCGCACATGGAAAGCAGGCTTCCAGATGCCAAATCCACACCCTAAGAAATAACCGCATTTTCAAAAAAGAGCTCCACTGGCGGCATCTACAAGTGTCCCCTGCGTCTTTGCATGGACTTCTTGACCATGAGCCACGGAAACAGACCCAGGAGCAGCTGTAGTCGCGTCCGGCAGAATGAGAGGAATGTGGAGTTGTGCCGTTTAGAGAAAGGAAGCTTTGTCTCCCTCAGTCTGTCTCCTGTCTCCCTCGTTTTCCTCACATACCCCGTTGATTTTTTATTTATTTTTTTAAAGCGCTGGCATAACAGCTGGCATCCAAACACAACAAACCAAATTGCCCAAAAACAATTCCCCCAAATGTTTTAATGGCGGAATCCTCAGACCTTCGTGTGCACTTTAGTTTTAATTCGGTTTACATGCAGTGAAGTGCGTGTACTGACGGAGGCCCCCGGGGGAGTGTGCGCAAACACATGCTACTGTTGGATTTTTTAAATGTCATATCTCCTCTGTATTGGGGTGACAGATGTTCCAGCAGTGGGTGTCTCCAAAACAACACAATTTGCATTGCCGAGACCCAAGTGTGAATATTTTGAGGTTTGGGCAAAGTGACCTTTTGTGAAAATAAATGCTGTGAAGAAACCAAAAGTAGAGACCCGAGCTAAATGATCTGATACTGCTAACCATTGAAAGTTAATCAATCACCAATAGATTTAAGATGTTTTCATTGCACATGAAATATGAACTAATCAAAACAAATAAAGTAATGAAAGGGTTGAAAATAAAAAAACACATCACCTTTGTATCAACCCTAAGTCCATTTTAAACTAGTGATGCAAAAATATGGGAAATGAGTCATTTTAATCTTGGATCACATATATATAGATATAGATATATATGAGATGAGCAGGTTTCAAGAGAGGTTTCTGCTGTTTATTATCAGTCAGATTCGAGGAGATGAATCAGACGCGGTCAGGACTTTCTGTGTTTCCTTTCAGCAGCATCCTGAGAACAGCTCCATCTAGTCAACATGCATCCTTTGAAACCACTAAAGTAGATTTATATTGTATTTTCCGATGATGAAGGAACGGTGTTGTACATTCTGTGGAGATATTTTATTGCTTTTTTTTTTTTTTTTTTTTTACAATCTCTCTGAATATGCAAATCGGGTCTTGCTCTAACAAATGAAGGAAAGTGATTTATTTTGATATTCAGTCAGAAGTAGGCGTTGCAATCTTATCTAGTGGCCTTGGTTCATTTGGTAAAAGGAAGAAAAGGTTGTGCTTTCCATCTGATGTTGTTGAATCTTTTGTGTTTGTCTTTGTGAAGCCAGTCGACATGATTTCAGCCGCTGTGGTGGACGAAGGAAGCTGAACGCTGCACATGACGCACAAAAGCAAACCTTTGTACTCCAAAAGTGCTGCAGATGAAATCTTTGGTTTTGTACACATGATGCTGAAAATGCTACAGAAATTGAAGTGAATCAATATTTGTATTTCTGATGTATCTTTTTTTTTAAAGTGGGGATGTAATAACTCCTTTAATGAATGTAATCATTTCAATCAAAAAATAGACCTAATCATGACCCCTCGGTTTTGTGTGGTGTGTTTTTTTTTAAAGATTGACGTCACTTTGTTTCGTGTGGAAAAGCGTTTCTATTTATTCTGGGCATATCCTGTCTTTATGCATTTCCTTTGTCTTTGTCCCCCCCCCCCCCCCCCCCCCCCCGCACACTTCCTGTTTACAATCTGTCTGTCTTCAGTACAGATGGACCCTTGTGTGTCCTTCCTCTGTTTGACGGACTGTCAGTTTTTAGGGAACCAAACACTCAGACTGACGGCGGCGGCTGTGATGTTTAATTCATCCGTTTGTCCTCATTTCGTGGGAATCCCGGCCGTCTCCGCGGGCGCCGCCCGGCTTGGCGTTTGATGACGCGTTGAGGCGAAGCCCGTCAGGAATGAGAAGAATCCAAGGAGGGAGACGGGTGTTTGATGAGGTCTGGTTTGTTTACCCAGCCTCCCCGTTGCATGTGCAAACAGCCAATCAGCTAAGACACACACGTCTTATCGCTGTGCAATCATTCCGACATGATGCATTTATTCATTCTTTGCACAGGAACCCAGGCTCCTTTGCATAACGTAACCCAGTGAGCAGTCTGGGTGAAGTCTTTGCAGCCGAGCTCAATAAGTTGTACCTAACACAGCATGCGTCCAATTGGCTTCCAGCAAGGACGGGAGGAAGAGATGAGTCCAACAATTTTACTGCAGAGAAGAACAGTGGCGAGGTTTCCACCATTAGATGTGGAACAGACGTGAAGATTCTCCACCTGTAACTTCTTCAAAACAGGATCCTGTGTGGACGTCAGGGTCCAAACCACCTGGACGGGCCCTGTGAGATACTGGGTGTGGTGGAAGTACATTCTTGTTTATGCTCCACGTCCCAATGATATTTATAAGAGACCAAGCTGAGTCAAATCGGCCTGCTGCTTCACTCTTTTGTTTTTTTCAGAGCACCGTGAAAATGAATAATTCCATGTTTCTTGTGGCTGTAAAAAAATAAGCCACATATTGAGTGTGAGGCTGAGTGTTATGTAATGTATATTTAGTACAGGCTATTATGTGATGAGACAGCCGGGCCCCTCTCGCGCTCTGAATTTCTGTGGAAAATGTTCTCTGCGACTAGAGCGTATTATCTCACCTACAAACCCTCGTTGCGTCCTTTTGCTGTGGTGCCGACACAGATGTTAAACTTACTCTCAGGTTGATTAATTGCAGCAGATTTAAGATTTTTCTTAAACTCTTTTTCATTTTGTCGAGGCCATCCTCCAATTTCCTGAGAAGTGTAAAGTGTGAGGAAAAGGTGTCTGTTCAGCATGCGATCTCCTTCCAGGGCTTCTGCACACGACGTCTGAGGAAAAGGACCTACTGCAGGGAGGCAGTGGAGGCCCCCGATGATCGGACCGCTTTGCGCTTGTTAAACCGAACTAAGAGCAGGAAAGAAAGTTAGTGGATTCTTTTTTTGCTTTTAATGCTGACTCGTTCTGTGTTGCTGCCTTTTGTTTTCCTCTGGCTCAGATCCTGTGCAAGTGTCAGAAGTCCCCCTGGGGTTTTTTTTTCCCCTTCCTCTTCCGGTCTGTCTCTCACACAGTAATTGCTCCCGTCTCTCACAGCCCAAGTGTTCCGGTCTTACTTTGACTTTCAAGGGGTACAAGACGCAGTTGTGAGTCTTCAGGGGAAAAAAAGGGGGTGCTCTGTAAATCTCATCTGCAGCCTCCTCATCCATCTATCTGTCCGTCCACATGTCACACACAAGGCTATGGACAGGGCGTCCGGTATGGGGGGTGGGGGGGGGGGGGCGCTGTCAAAAGAAAGCCCCCTACAGGGGATGGCCATTAAATGTAGTGTTTTTTTCTTCTTCAATCCAGAAAGCAATTAGTTTAGTACGATTGTTTCCAAAGCAACTCAACATCTTTTTTGGATTGTGATTTCGACGGGGTGGCTAGTTTTCTGTTGCTTTCGGCAAAACACCTGAATTATACTAAATGCAGTCTTTTATTTCCATTAGCCTGGATTCCCTGGGGAAAAGAGTTAAAATAATTGAGTGCTTCCCAAAGATATGCAGTAAAAAAAAAAAAGCAGCAGTCAGTTAATCAATTCACTCACTGCTGGAGCTGCTTTAATGGAGCAGACTCACACATGAAGATCAGATGTCTTTGTTTTCTCAATGTTAAACATGTTAAAATTGTTTTAAAAATGATATATATAAAAGTTTATTACTCGAACATGTTAAACATTCGTTGATGAAATACATTTCACGGTACATTTAACGTGTCTTAAATGCAACGTCCATACATTTTGACGGACGACTACTGTTATTACAGCGAGTACACAGCACATTCCTCCATTGTAGATGCATAGTTTGAAAGATGTCGTTCGAAACCTCTTTGTTGACTACATACTTTTCTCTATAATACTAAGAGAACACTTGCCACCCAACCTAGTCGTAGTCGTACTCGGGTTAACAGCGCCACCTCAAGGGCAGATGAAATCATTACAACTTGTATTCCCTCCCACTCAGATGTACGATACATGGAGTGTCACATACTGAACATCATGGATCATGTGACATTGACAACTAATGTCAATTAGGTTTAATTAATAGTCAAACGTATTATCAAAGAAAAAGGTAAAACACAAACTGATATTATTTTTGTTTTGGTCGATACAGTGTTCATGGTGCACTGTTAATCCTTCATGTTCTATATATTTATATAGTGTTCTGTGTGGTCCAATTAGTCTGTTTCATGCCCTTCATCATTTAGGAGGAAACTGGTTTGGTTTCCTCTTGAGACTCTAGACAGATGAAAGGCACACAAACTAATATTAACTGCATTATGTTTAGTCTTTTGGGCAATTCACCCCTTCGTTGAGTTGGTAGTTACCAGCCAAACTCAAATTGACCTTTAACTTTCATATTGTTTCAGTTTCCTCATGCTTGCCACTTGCATTCGGTCCAGTGAGTGAGCTGAAGCTGGAAATGAGTCAGTAAAGCCTACTGCAATCACTGCTTACATCCTGCAGGTGTTGGAATGCAGGTTGATTTTATTCAAGTCATTTCAAATCTGTTTGCAGATACCTTACAATGATTTAATAAGTAATTTAGGCTTTTACTCAAAGTAGCAATATCAAACTGTAAGACAAAAAATACCCATTTTTACACTTACTTTTTGCACCGCGGAACGTTTCTCACTGGATGAGTTTCGGGGGGACCGATTATACTGGAGCACCAACTAGCGTTCATGACTTCAGACAACAACAAACCACAGTGAAAATGAACGAAGAAGCTGACGAGACCGTGTCGGGTGGCCCCGTGAATGGGAAATCTTATTATAAAAAACACACGGATGGAAGCGTCGATAAGAGCATGGTTGTGTGCAAGCTGTGTAACAAGGAATTCACATTGAGCCTCAAGTATCACCTCAACGCTAAACAATTAGCAGCTAGCGTGGACGTTACAAGGACCCACACCCAACCCACACTGCACCAGATGACTGGTTTAAGGACCCCGGTAACTAAGTCCACGTCTGAAAAAATAACCAATGTTCTGAATGTACTTGAAAGTATTGGTCTACTTAAAAAAACATTGTTTACAGAAGGTCTACTTACCTATAGGCTACCTGAATTTCTGAAAGTACTATTTCTAAATATGCTATTTCTAAAATAACAATCCATGTGAAAATAATTACTTTTCACTGTTCTCAGGTCAAATATTTATGCAATTAAAATGCGATTCATTTTGATTAATTACAAAGCCTCTAATTAGATTAATATTTTTAATCGAGTCCCGGCCCTAATATTATATTATATATATATATTGACCTTACATATATTTTTTTATAATAATTTTTTACCTATTATTTTTAAAAAAATCTTTTCTTTTTGGACTTTTTTCACAATATTTTTTTCCCATGACATTACTGGAATGATCTTAGATGGAGCAACCTACACGTCCCTGTCACTAATGCCAAATGCCCCAAATTTCTGTACTTTAAACCTTATCTGGGTTCAACCCTCTAGGGATATGGTGGCTCTTCCTAAATCCTTTTTTAGTTTTGGGTAACTGACATTTATAAAAAATCATAATGGGATATTGCCCCAGAGACGGATTGTTGCATCTTGGAGGATCAACCATGCTATTCATTCTTCCTGCATTGGTAAAGGCACAAGTGAGTTGAATTTGAATGTAACTGAGAATTGGAGGGTGGATGCACTAAAAAGGGTAAACAAATCTACACCCTGTGCCAGACTGTCAGTTTAAGGTTGTCCACAGGATGCCCTGAAGTAGACAAACATGTGATTGTCTTGAAAAATGCCCTCAGAGGCTGTAATAAGTTTTATGTCAGTGTGACCACTGAATGAGACACATCTGCTCATCTTTACTGACTCATCCGGCCTTCTCTCCCGTCAAAAAGGTGGAACCCTATAGGCTACGTAGCATGGCTATTAAGTGCTAAAAGATTCTTCATCATTCTTGACAATGCCATCATAACTCAAGTGAACGCGCCTTGTGTTTCTGCATAACCCCTAGGGTTCACTTCTCTGAAACAACCAGTGGGGACAATGCCCCCACTACTACCTCCGCGGTAGTGTGCTCAAGACTTGGCAGGAGCGGGATTTGAACCCACTGGCGGCGCGTACAGAGGCTTCTGGGCTCAAGCCGGCACCCCTACACTACCAGTCCTGGTCACATTTTGGCAACTTTGATTCTCCTATTTAACCTTGAGCATGTGAGTTAAACTTTAAAACTCTTTTAAATGCTATTTCCACATCTGGGCTTGTACCCACAACCTTCAAGAGCAGTGCAGGGGCTTATGTCAGCAGCTCTTCCGATGTGCTACTTCACCACACTTTAATAAGCCCTTTGTTTCTCGTATTTAACCTTGAGACTGCTACTCAAACCTCAAAACTCTTTCAAAGCAGAAGTGATGTCTGCATGAAGGGGGCATGAACCCACAACCTCAGACAGCAGGTTGGAGCCTGCAGCCCTTCAGTTGGTCCCTTGTGCTATTCAAGCACATGCCTCAATGTGTCTGTTTCTCATATTAGACCTTGGGATTGTTTACTAAACCTCAAAACTGTTTCAAAGTTTACAGTTTGAAGCCCTGACTGCAACCAAACCCTCCTTCTGAGAGAGCAGGTTTCAACTGAGGATCCTCCACACTTCAGCCTTCCTGCTATCTCCCTGCACTGTTCCACCACACACCTGTTGATGCTTTTGAATCCAACCTCAACTCTCATAGATTCTCAGGCTGGAATCCACAACCGTTCCATACCGTTATAATAGAATTGCAAGTGAAGTAAAGTCATATAATGGCATTTCTAATAATTTAATCTAATAATAGTTGATTTCACTACTTTTATGCTGTGATCCTTATTTCACTTTTTTCGACAGGTGTGCTGATGTCCGCGTGTGAATTGAGAGGATCCATACCGACTCCCCTATGGAGCTAAACCAGTCTGAGGGTCCTCCTCAGCTGAGTGGAGAATAAATCCCGGAAGAAATAAACACGTTTGACACACGGCACCTTGAGGAGAGAGAATCAAATCCCAAATGTGGATCAGGAAGGTCAGCTTTAATTCCACTAGAGACACCAGAACTCACGATGATTCAGTGTCACTGTTTGTTTAATTTAATGTTTAGTGTAAGCTTGACCATACTTTGTTGTTTAAGTCTTTGTCCTGCATATCTTACTTCAGTTCATTCAAGTGTGAAAAGATGGAAACCAAAAAAATCCAGAATTGGATTAATTTGATCTTCTAAAAGGTCTAACTGAACAGTAGGTTAATATTATTTCAGCCTCATTCCCCTGTTAACATCAGTGGATTCATGTGATTCTGATCAAATTTGATAAAGGATCTGGCCTTGCTTGCTACATTTCTCATTTTGTAGAACAAAGTTTGTTTGGATGGGCAGCAGTTTGCCTTTTTGTGACACCTTTAGATTGCAGGAACCAAATGGAAGGAGACTTCTCACTTTCATTTGTTGAAGTAAGTGGAATTTAAGTAAGTTTGTCATTTTGGGGAAATCTCAGGTCACCAAAGAACACCAAATAATGAGATGATAGCTTCAGTGCAAGAGTTTGTTTTATTAATAGCATTAACTGTTGACACAATCAGAGAAACAAGGCATGACGAAGGACAGAGAGACACTCTGGAATCAGATCTTGTTGAAAGCTGCTACGTCGACGCTCTGGATCTGAAACGGAGCAAGAAGGAGATATTTTAGTGCCGTTTCTGTGTGAACTACAAACTCAGCTCAATCACAAGAGGAAAGTAATTTGCTGACAGCAGTCAGACAAAATTTTATTAAGAAAATCAGGATAGATGTAATGCAATAAATACCTCCATGAAAGTTTGAATGCTCAGGTTTTATGTGTTTATTTTGGAGGCTGTAGCTTGTGGTGTTTTTGCATTGAGACAAAATGTTAGTGACTGATGGTGAAACACAATTTAACAGCGTGGTAAATGACAATCTCAGTCACTGCCTCCATTGGGTCAATGAGTGCCAGTGGATTACTTGGGTTAGGCATCTCAATGTTGACTACAAACATGTTCAAAGACATTCTAAAAGATTGGTAGTAACCACAATGTTTGACCTTTGCAGGAGTACTTACATAGTCTTCAAACTTGGTGATTTCTTCCTCCAACAAGTCGGTTCCCACCTTGTCGTCCTCCACCACACATGCAATCTGGAGCTTCTTGATGCCGTAGCCCACAGGAACCAGTTTGGACGTGCCCCATAGCAGGCCGTCCGCCACCACCGAGCGCACACACTCCTCCAGCTTCACCATGTCCGTCTCATCGTCCCACTGACCAAGGCAGGGCGGCAAAACAACAAGCACAGTCATTAGCAAACTCACAAAAAGCAAAAGCAAATACTAAAAAGTAGATTCAGTGCAATTTATATCAGAACTGCTGTTGCCATTCTTGTGGATCTAGTTTTGTAGGGCACATTGAGTGTGTAGACTTACAGGTTTGACATCCAATAAGATGGAGGACTTGGCGATGATGCCAGGTTTCTTGGCCTTCTTCTCTGCGTACTCTTTCAACCTCTTTTCTTTGAGTTGTGCCGCCTCTTCATCATCATCATCACTGCCAAACAAGTCGATGTCGTCGTCCTCCTCCTCCTCGTCGTCGTCGTCTTTCACTGGGGCGCTGGTCTTCTGCTGCACAGCAGTGCCCTGAATGGAGGTAACCCAGCCGGTGACACACTGGAGATAGAATACCCCTGAGGCATGAGGTAAAGCCGTCTGGATGAACTCACGTTGGTGTACGCTGCTGGAGCAGCGGGGGTCACCGCTGCAGGAGACTTCTCCAGAAGAGACACTCGACAATCCAGTTTGGAAAGAGCGGCCCTCAAGTCCTCCACCACTAAAGCAATTGCACAGTCAATGTGTATGAATAAAAAATATACACATCAATTGATGAGCACGAAGTATTTTATTTATTCCTAACATTCTAAAATGATAAAAGAGCTAGCATTGTACAAATGTAAACCAACTTGGTGCTAAAAAGTAAAATTATTTGACTGACAGGCACAAAGTCATTCTATAACATAGCACACTTTTGAAATGTCATGATAGTGTACCTCAAACATATAGTTTGTCAAATTTAAAGACTTGGCCTCTTCTGCTGGTTGGAAAATAAACTGTTGGAGTAGCCTGTAACTAAACCAGCTTTAGAGAATGACCCACCTTTGTGTAAGCTGTGGTTCTCCAGCTCCAGGCTCTTGATGCGACAGATGATTTCTCCTTGATCAGCTGATGCACTGATGCTCTGCAAAGACACAGAAAGCAACACAAGTACATTACATACATGTGGGTGTAGGATAACACCAAGTCTACAGGACTTTCTTTGTAACCAGCAGTTTTGAAAGGTCTACGAAACAATCGCATGCGTTAGATGCATTTCCTCGACCACTAACACATGGAACGACGAGTTGGTTGGTCTCGTGGTTGCCTGAAATAATTTAACCGTCTTGCTCATATACATCACTATACCTGCTGAGCAATGAAAAAAAGATTTACTTTTGATCAAATTTCTGCATACAATAGTAAGCAATAGTGATACTTGTAATGTTCAGTCAATATGAAATAGTGGCACATTAAATCCTTTTACCACCACGTGAATGAATACAGACTTCCAAATCAAATGGTCACCATTGATGAAATAAAGTGGCTCTTATCTTAACACATGTCCTGTTAGCCTTAAAGCAACGTGCTATGTGCATGGCTCAGGCTACATGTAGCGTATCGGAGGGAAAGTGGAAGCAATGGGATGACGGATCCTGCACAGAACACATGCTTACTCCTGCTAGAGACTTCTGGATGTTCTCCCTGGCTCGGGCAATGTCCTGCAGAATGGTGTTCCCCCCGACATCCTTAAATAAAAAGGTTTAGAAAGTGATATTCATCCTTTACAAATTCAATGTGAAATATTATTTCAATTAATGGTTGCCACATATATGAATTATGAAAGTTTATCCTGAATAGTGTCAATTTGATCCGTGCTGTGTCAGATGATTACAGCGTTGTGAATCTCCCTCTATTCACATGGCGTTTATGTGCAATGGATCGACTGCAGCAAGAAGCCAGATTCCATCAATATCTGGCAAACATATCTTTCTGATATCGTATGTAATTTGTATTAAACAATAAAACAAGGTCAACTACACAATAAAACAATCATTGTGAATTGATTGCAATACACACTAAATTGCTGGGAGCATATTGTTGGTCCTGGTGAAAGATAAACACCAACGGGACGACGGGCTCATCAAATGATCTGAGCGATCTCACAGAGAACCTCTGAGGCGGCGTCTACCTGCGCCGCTTGGGAGCAGCCGTTGGGGTGTTCGTAGAAGCGCCGCTCGGCCTCGTCATAGCGAGGTTTGTCAAACCAGATCTTCTCCTTGGCCAAAAAGTCCACGGAAGTCATGTTGCTACAGAGGAGAGAGCAAGGGGGGAGGAGAGAGGGACCGGTGAACAGGACAGAGGTAGTCAGGGATTCTTTAACATAATAATCACTAGTTCAAATATACTGCTATTCACAATAATGCAACAGCTATAAAATATTTAAACTTCCAACAAAACTGTATAAAAAGAAACTTTGGATGAAGTTGGCAACAATGGTTCATACAAACTAGTCTAACGGAACGATTTCAAACAGACTGAAAGAAATATGAAATGAGTGAACAAAGATGGATGAAATAACAAGGAGTATAAAAGAAAAACGTTCACAAAAGGCAAAAGAAGGGAAACCCATGGTAACAAAGAAGAATGAAATATAAAAAATAATCTGGAGAACTCCCTTCTCCCTCTTGGCTCATACTTGTCCCTCAGTGGGGCGGTGGAGGCGGCTTCTGGCCTCCGGCCCTTCTTCCCCACCACAGCTCCACTCTCACTGTGACCATGGAAACGGCTCTCTGCAGCGTCATACCGCCACTTATCCAGCCAAACCCGCTCGCTGTCTGGGTGAACAAAGTGGCGGACCCCGGCTGGCGGCATTTCGGCGTTCTCCGGGACCTCAGATGGTTCCTCTTCCTCCTCTTGAATAGGAAGCAGAGCGTGAAAGACTTCCGCTTTGCCCTGTGGGGCAACCAGTTTTTCCTCCTCCGGCGCCAGTTCGCCATCTTCCTCCCCCTCCTCCTCCTCCTCCTCGAGTCGTTGCGGGTGGTCGGTACTTCTGCACGTGGAGGTGCAGCTGGATCGTTTGGAGGAGTTGTTACCGTAGAGGTTCTGGTAGAAGGCTGCCTCGGCGCGGTCGTAGAGCTGCTTATCCAGCCACACGTCTCTGAGCAGCTCCACCGGGAGGCGGGGCAGCCCGTTAATTGACTGACGATTGGTCGGCGAAACGGATGCCGGCTGGATGACCGGTGTCGGGGCTAAAGACTGATATCCTTCATCCGGTGTCCTGGACGCAGCGGAGCGCTTCGGCAGTGCCGGGAGGTCAAGGGACTTCGGAACGGCCTTGTTCACCCTCGCGGCCTGGACGACATGATGGCAGGCCACGCGGTCGCCGTGGCGGCACAGCGATCCCGGCGAAGATGGGGCCGCAGCAGATTGGGAGTTTTTACCCGGGGCTGCGGACAACCGGTTGGACTTGGCGGCCCCATCAGAGAAGCTCGCCAACCAGCCCTGGTAGAGGCTCTCGGCCCGCTCGTAGGCGCTGCGATCCAACCAAACGCTAGCACACTCGGACTGCAGGCCCACCAGCTCGGCGGGGGGGCCGGGTCGTGGATGGCTGCTCCTTTTGTCTGGCTTCTCTTCATTCTTGACCTTCACGTCAACCTTCTCATCGGGGCGACCGGCGGCGTTGGACGAGCGTTTCTTGCGGCGGCGGCTCTTCCCGCTGCGCTTTCCTTCCCCGTTCACGTTGGTGCTCTCCGGGGACGACGACGCGCCCTCCCCGTGGCTTTGAGGGCACTCGGCCTTGCTCTTACACCCTGGCGCTGCATTAGCAGAGCGGTCCACTTGACCACGACTGGGAGGCTGATCAAGCTCCGACCGATCCAGTGCAGAGCACTGGGGGATCTTCTTAGTCATCATCTTTGATCCGTTGCAGGGGAAATAGAGAGAATAACAAGCACAGACTGTTGCATTAGTTGGAGAGACGCAGGAACACGCAAAGGGACTGATTGGATAGACTCAGCGCTGCAAACAAATAAGTTCATCGAGTTGAACAGAACAGAGTCTATGAATCAGTCCCAGGGAAAAGCAAGGAGCATGCAGGAGAAGAGAGGAAACCCATGCAGATGAACTACAGACCTTTAGTGAATGTAATCTACTCCTTCGGGTTTGTCAAGAGTCTTTAGCAGCCACAAATTGTGCTGCAGAAGAGAAACTGGTTCTGCTCCATCTCGTAGAGCTATGCTCCCATCATCTAACCTCCACAGCATATGATAGAGAATCAACACTGTTGTTGATTCTGTGCAGTTGAAACACCAGTTGGATGTGAAGTTGGCCAATTGTAGCCAAAATGCTAGTTAGTTTTTCTGCTACAACATAATTTCCTAAACACACAAGTAATTCACTTTTGTAAATAAGACTTTGAGAAGCACAGAGTGCTTATTAAGAAAAGACTATAATCAAGTATGTGTGTAACATTTAATTGCTACACATGTCGAACCAACACTTAACTTTAAGCCAGTTTCCTGTAGTAAATCGCTCTTAGTAAAGAAACAAGATACTGGATACATCTTGACAAAGTGACATGAGAACATGCAAAAAAGTTTGTAATGAATCCAAGGCCAAATAGTAACGAGGCATCCAATTAGGTAAAAGGATTTAAATCCCACTCCCCGTTGGATCTGTGAAAGACACACATATACGTGCAAGCCAACTAATGAATTCAGCAGGTGTTGACGTTTTCACACATCGTGCAAGCGTGAATGCAGTTCACGTTACATTATTCTGTGACAATACAGGAAATGCATTCCTTTAATGTTTCACCATGAGGTTGTAATACAAATCGATGAATACTAATACACTAGTGAAATGGATTTTTGCAACATTTTGGAAAGGCATTTCCTGCTTGAAGGAATACTTTACCCCCATATCCCCATACGGATAAAGTATTCCTTTTGTTTCATAGGAAAAATTATCCAGACTCTCAACTCACCTTCCTGGACAAAAGTGTTGAGCTTAAACTACTACTCAACGTCAAATGCTCAACGCGTTCTTTTCATCCAGTTAACCGCAAGCAATTGAAAAAGAAATTTAACAATCACCATCTTGCGAAACTACGGAACGTCAACAAAAAGGTTTAACTCTAAATAAACCAGATCTCCAACTCGCTAAAGTTCAATTTCATTAGCAAAACTCACATGTCAAATTCTGAATGCAAGGTGGAGCGACGCGTTAGGTCTTTAAATAAATTCCTCAACATGAAACAGCCTCAAAGGGTTGCGCCTGTAGTCTTGGATGACGCTGATAATGGAAAATACTCGGCTTATTACTCGCTGAATCTGAGACTCCAATATTGAGCAATAACATAAAAAGAACAAATTGAATTCCTCGCAGAGCTTTACCCGCCCTTCATCTGCTTTTCTCCTACTTTGACTTTTCTGTGGCACAATTTCATTACCCAGAACTTGTCTTATTATCCTTTTGATTGTCTGGCAATATTTATTTTGTGTGTCATTTGGTGCTCTATGTAGCTACCAGCAGCAGGTAGATCAGTATTTGTGGGAATAAACCTGTGTTAACCTAAACAAAAAGAGCATCTCGGCCTGTGTAACTCAACGAAAGTTTCAAATGGTTTATCGACAACAATTGAGCTCCATGACTCATATCAGACTTTGGATGAATATATACGTAAACATGGGATGGATAACGTGTTAATTTTGGTCTTTACATGGATGATAATAAATACAGTAACACATTTAGAATCTGAGATTTCCCCCTCTATCTAAATCAGTGCAGTAACACATACTGTAATAACTTTGGGGAAGTCAACTCAAATAACCAATGTGGCTGAAGCTCTCAAATGGCATTTACTTTACTCGCAAGGTGTAAAACAACGGATGCATTAAGTGCAGTTTACAATGAGGTCCATTGCATGGTCAGCAACACTCAATGAAGGGTTTGGTTCAGTGCTTTTGCTCAAGGACACCTCAGCAAGGATGGATACAATTAATAAAACGGTACTCTTGTATACATTTACCGGAGGGTTTCAATACAATATCCACAGCCTCTTTCGAGGATTAACGTTAACATAATTTCATTTTTTTTTAAACAGCTGAGATTCATTAAGGTCTGAAGACTGAACACCTAGAAACTAGCACAGCATTCCACTATATGTCACTTTATTTTATCATATTCTTCTTTAAATCAAGAAAAACCTGTCGTGCAAGATGTTTAACGTTAACACGCTAGCATCATCCAGAGGTGTGCCGTGCTAACCGTAACATGAGCTAACGCCGTTAGCCACCTCTCCTCTTGTGGGATGTCCTAGCTAGGATGCGACACTGCCGGCTGTCACAGTTAGCCTTAAAGAGGGCACCTAGACAACGGTGTACACCGCATCAAAGCCCGTATTATTCATTAAACCGTTTGGGTAAGATGTCATTGTAGAGGACCGACCACTAAACCCGGCGTGACAACCGTCCTGGTGCGCGTTAGCATTAGCCAGCTACCCCATTCAGCTAGCTAGCCCTGTGCTAGCCTCGGCTAACACACGCAGGGTCCCCGCTGACTGAACACCGCTAAATATTCATTCATTCCTGAAAATGTCTCATACGTGAGGGGTAACATTAATCCCCAGACTGAATAGTTGAGTGTCAGTCAGCGTTAACGTTACTTACTGCTGTGCTGGTTAGTCTCGTTGGTTTGGGACCAGGCCGGCGGATAAAACGCGTGTTTCTCAAACCAGTGAGTGACAACGAGGAGGAAGCAAAGAAAGCAAGGAGCAGCAAGGAGTGTGTGATCCTAGGATGGGGGAGGGAGGAAGTATGAATCATCAATGTTTCAAAGTCCCATGCATTCTTAACACCCAATCAACAAAATTATGTTATCTATTTGTAGCATTACTAATGGAGTGAAGCATGTCAAGATCTTGAATTACCACTCAACCCATGTTCCAGTATGACAAGCATTGCTGTGTTGTTTCTGACATACGTGTGTACGTGTGTACTCATTTCCTTTCATATTAAACTAGGTAGTAAAGTGGCAAAATTCTAAACGAGTTTAGAATAATTTTAAACGAATTTAAAAATACATAAATATTACAAATAATTATGCATTTATACATCACTTAAATGCTGCAGCTGTTAAAAGCTGAAGCTAATTTTATTTAATAGATATATTAGTGGGTAGCTTGGCCTAGTACACTTTATAAAACACACAGTATTTCTCAGCTTTGTGATATACACAAACCTAGAAACTGGATTTTAAGTACACCTGGGACAGATGCACAGCCAGGTGATTGTGGAATTAATCACAAGTAAAAAGTCTAGTCATTTAACCGATTTTACCTTATTTAATAGAGACAGACTTTCCTACATCCTCAGTTTTGTGCTTCACGGCGGATCTGTGGATCGATACCGGACTCCGCGCTCCAGCTGGCGGGCTTCAAGCTGCTCAGAATGGACCGCGACACTGAGCTCTGCGGCAAGACGAAGGGTGGAGGAATCTGCTTCTACCCCATCAGCAGCTGGTGCAGCGACGTAACCGTGATCCAACAACACTGTTCTCCTGATGTGGAATCCTTCATCATTAACTGTAGACCCTTATACTCCAGTCATTCATCCTGCTCGATGTTAACGTGCTGCCGGCGGGCAACGTGCACAGCGGACACTCGCCGACCAGATGGGGCGTGTGGAGCGGACCAACCCGGGCTCCTTGGTTAGTGTCCTCGGGGACAAAGGAAACCTCAGCCAGGAACTTCCTAAGTACAGTCTATGAAATGCCCACAATGGATCAGTTAAACCACACCAGACCAAAACCCTGTTCAAAAAAATAATGGGAAATTGATATGGACCCGCCTGATAGAGCCTCTGTAGATCACTCCACAACATCACTGTGCATTCAAACTCACTCGATGGCCTTCAATATGCACACGCTAAAGTAACCAATCCTTCAAAAGAAAGCTCAAGGTCATGTTCAAATAATTTACTTGTCAGTGTCAACAATTTAGCCAACTTTTTCTTCATAATAAATCCCTCCGCACAAAGACATTACAGATGAAATAAAGAAGTATGAACTGCACTTGTTTTAACAAAATTTAAAACAACAAAGTGACAGGTCCTGCTCAGGCTTTGTTTTCCGTGGGCTAGAATAAGGTCCATTGAGTAGTTATTAAAAGGCAAACAGCCGCCGTCATTTCCTGGATCCTGCTGCTGACTTTTGGCCCAGCTCCCTGGCTCTCTCTGTGGCAGCTTCCACAGCGCTCATGGTGGACGCCCTCACACCACCCTGTTCCAGGGTGTGCAGCCCGTAGATGGTTGTCCCCCCTGGGGTGCAGACCTCAGCGCGGAGCTGAGCTGGATGCTTCCCAGACTCTCGTAACAATCTCCCAGCACCCTGCAACAGATGGATCAACGATATTGCAACTTAAAATATTCTGCTGGCGAACAAAAAAACTGTTTTGTTACAAATATCAAATAGCACAGCTAAACTGACCAGGACAGTTTGGGATGCGATGCTGTGTGCCAGAGCACTTGGCATACCCATTTTAACAGCTCCTTCTGCTAGCGCTTCAGCAAAGAGATAAACCTGTAGAGAGGGATCACGTGCATCAGAATCAAAGTTGCTGCAAATATTAACTCACAAAAACACGCGTGTGTTGATGCTGTGTATTACTGCACAGTAAATTCAACATCATGTCAGCTTATTTTCTATATCCTCTGTGTGGGCGCCGCATGCAGCATCTAATGTAGCAAAAACCTGTGACGTCACATGTCGTTATACCACGAAGGCCCTTTGATTTACAAGGTAATGTACATTGACAGTGAGAGTAGATCTAAGATTCATGGTGACAATGAAAGCGCGGGTAAGAGTGGGGAAAAAGAAACACTGTGGTACCCTTTAAGCTTGAATCTAACCATCAATTCAAATTAACTTTGTAATTGTGTAATTGCTTGGTGACATTCTTCAAATACTTCCTTCTAAACAAAAACATACACTCCTGGGACACTCACAAAAGCGACACCGCTCCCGCTCAGTCCAGTGTGGATGTCAATCCAGGCCTCGGGCCCCTCCTCCACCAAACCGCAGTGGTGCAGCAGAGAGCAAATCAGAGCTGCATCCTCCTGCTTTGCATGGGATCCCCGTGAAAACAGGAGAGCCCCCTCCTGAACCAAACATGGGAGGTTTGGCATCAGCCTGATGGCCACTGAATTTGACGGCAGGAGCTGGGAATTATAAAGAGCAAATATACATATTATTCATTTTTATATCACCCCAAAACCACAATTCTGTTTAGAAACCATGACACCAGGGCTCTCACCTCCTCCAATGTTGCCAGTGTAACGCCTGCTGCAACAGACACAATAATGTGTCGGTCAGTTACGTGCACTGAGATCTCATTGAGAACTGGTGCAACCAGGTGAGGCTTGACCGCCACAAAGACCACGTCTGACCCACACACCACCTCTGTGTTGGAGTGAGTGACGGTAACCCCGAGCTCCTGAAAGCCAAAGAGAGGGTTGTTATAGTTATTGAACCATATGTCCACCAGCATGTACAAAGTGGAGTGTGTGAAGGGGTCAGGAAGAGTAACAGTTCACCTCGTTTTACATGACAAAGAAAATACATGTCAACATGCAAACTGGACCCCGGCATTGAAATACGTTAGGGTGCATCCCATTCTCGATCCCACATTAATTCAGGTCAAATTAGTGTCATGTAATTGATGGGGCTTCTAATGTCCGTGAGGTAAAAAAGGTTGCGGACCAGAGATTTTTTTTAAAGGACAATGAGGTGCCTGCAAATACTGAATTGAGTCATTATTTATTCACATACATTACATTGCTTGTATAATTAACATGTTTTTTTCTTCCTTACAAGTACAGTCTCATGCTTGTTTCAGCAATACTGGTCCGCTATGATTTGTTGCAGCTATCCGGTGGATACATGCCGCTCTGTGAAGCAATTCAAATAGCAAATGCTTAGTCAAATGTTGACTGACTGAAAATCAATTGGAAGTTATTTAACAAGGGAAAACATAATCTGCTTTTGACTTGCTGCTTTTCTGTGCTTTATTGTAAATCGGATATATTTTGATGATGGACTGATTATGGCCACTTAAAATGTCACCTTGTGCTCTTGGGAAATGAGATGGGTTGTGATGATAGTGAACTGAAAAACTTTTTTTTGCCCTGTTGATCATAAAAAACAAATAATTTGTAAACATCACAAGGCATGATACAGATTAGAATTGTAATCTTTCACTTTATAGCTGAATCAATGATGGGAATATTATTAACTCAAAGCTTTACCGAGACATTGTCTGTAAATCTATTTGGTAGCAAATCAACAGAATTGTCCGTTCTATTAATTTATGCACGCAAATCACTACCTTGAACATTACTGTGTAATTTGCACACGTAAAACAAAAACTTGACACCCACGGGACGGAGCAGAACAGGTAAAGGGAAAAAGTACCTGAAAGCGGCCCAGGTTCCTGGAGGAGGGTGCGCTCACTTTGACGTTTACAGAAAGAACATTTCCTAGAACGGGAACACACGAGAGACGGTCAACTTAACGTTATATAGAAGCTTTGTCTAATTGAGTCTCGCTCTCCTCACCAGACAAGATGCCCTTTGCGATGCCAAAAGCCATGTTCCCTGCACCGATGAAACCAATCTTCAGCTGAGAGTCTATCTCAGGGTCCATTTTGATCTGAGGAAAAGGACAGAAAAAAATTGGTTGGTGACTTTTACAACAGGCTACATAATAGATTTCCCCGTCGGTTAAATACATGGGTGTAAATCACATGGGTGTCAATCACATGATAACCTGTAAATCAATGCAATCACGACGTTTCCTACAGTAAGAAGGGTATCACACACTATTACATATACGCTACAATGCCGTTGTACATAATTAGTTAAAAGGATATTAGATCCTTAAAAAAATTATACAGTCAGTGTTTTGATAATCGAGCAAAGTTATAGCTGATATCTTTTGGTTTTGGACTGTTTGTCAAATCTAACAAACATTTTGAATAAATCACCAGGTAAGGAAGTTATTACGTGCATTCTTGTGATATGCCAAAACAATGACACTCAGATTCATTGGCAGCGACCAAGAAACAAATCACAGCAATCTACAACATGCAAAGAGATCATGTTATTAAATGACAGAAAATGTATAAATAACAACTTTGACTGCTGAATGTTGGAGAGACAATGTTAATTACATATCTAAAGTATGTGGAATTTGAAGCGGATTTCTCAATTAGATCACCTGTTCTAATGGATAATAAAAGCTTTTCCTCTTCGTACTACTCGTATTGATATAAATAGGGCGGGAAGACCATTAGTCAGATCCCTTCAGCATCACCCTTTAAAGATTCAAAGTGACCATGAAGTTAATTGATTGCATGCATCTATTCAACACAATTAAGGCTTGAAATCACGGTTATCGTCCAATGAGAAGATGACGTCGCATCCACGGCATCACCCCTACAATAAGCCCCAGGTTCTGGGTGGACTTGTCCGGGCATGGCTGCGGCCAGTGCGGCATCGATGAGTCTCCGTCCGAGTCTTCCGCCACTTCGTCATTCCTGTCACAGTGGACTCCTTCCGCCAGCAGTGGGTGTCTGGACTCCATGATAGCGACCATGGTCTCCTCGTAACGCCACCAGCCCTGTATTTTGGTCGGCGCCGGAGATTCGGGTTCTCTTTTACACTTGTAATACGCACTTTTGAGAAGTTTCCAGCGAAACTTCAGTTGGTCCACAGATCTGTGATAACCGGCGGCTGTCATTCTCCGGTGTGCCACCTTGAAGAGCTTGTTGTTTCTCACTTTCCTGCCGTCTAAGCATTTCTTCATGTCCAGCTCCTTGAGGATTTCTAAAAATAACTCTGTCTCCTTCACGTCCCAGTTCTGCTTCTTGATACCAGACTCGTCCATTGTTGTTGCACTTTAGCCCAGCTAGCTCGACGGTGGTAGAAAGCCACGCTGCGAGGATGCTAATTAGCCGCTAGCATGTCTGATGCAGTGCTGTTGCTAGCATACATTTCGGCAGTAACGTGGGGGTCGTAAAAGTACTCAATAAAATGTTAAAATCCTTTGTCTAAAAAAAACAATAGCAGCAAGCCCACCCCGATGCAACATGTAACGTTAGCTAGCGATAACATAATCCACCACGGATACAAATACAATGCAAGCGTTGCTTGTTGTCTGGACAACCATAAAATAACACGGAGTTACATCAACGCGATGTTGTGAATAACAACGGCTGACAATAACGCTGGCTCTATGGGTATTCATTCACCTGCAGTTTTTCCGAAATGGCCGACGTATATGAAATGTCACGTTTACTTTAACTTTCTCCGGCGTCGTTAGCACCGGGAACATCCGGAGACTCCAGTGAACTGTGGGCTCGTTTTTTATTCCTGCGCTGCTGCACCAGGTGGGCGGCAACTCCGCCAACCAAATCTAGTACACCCCGTGACCGCCCGTCCCCCAAATTAGTCTAATCTCATTGGCTGTTTCGTTGTCTTTATTCATCCGCGAGGTGCGCGGTGTGGAATTGGCCCAAAAATATCACCTCTCATTGCGATCAGCTGTGAGCGGGAGACAGCAGCATCAAGGAGCTGGTGCAGGCACATGATTTGTAGCAGTGTTTGAAGGCTGCCTTTAATCCAGCGTGCATAGAAAGCAAGGTAATTGATTTAAATGATGTCACTCGCATATGGTCTATCGCATTTGTTAATTTGCATATTGAAGAAGGAATTGTGATGTGCTCCGCGGAAAGTCGGACGTGTTCATTTAAAAGTATATTTTAAGTGATTTGTTTTAAATCAGTTTATTGTCAAATTTATTTTGTCATTTGTAATGTAGATTGGGCTGTATTGGAGCACCGGTACAGCAAGGCAGACATGCCCGGGCAAAGCCTCTCTGTGGTCTTAATTCTGAATGAAAGTTCTGAATGTTGTCAGAACCCCTGCACTTGCGCTCATTCTGTATGGCCCTGCAAGGTCACATAAATGCAGATACATGCATGCATGCATACAAACATTTAAACTACATCTATAAGGCTGCACATTTTGAATCTTTCAAACACATTTGCCCGGTTTCTACCGCCATCTGGCGACCTTGTTAAAATGTGACATGGCAACCTCTCCACAAACAATTACCTCTGCTATGTTGCAGAGACTTCTGAAAAGCTAGTTAATAACCGTACATATTATGGCAATAAACGTTTCCTGATTCCCGATTGAGTAATTTTATATGGCCCGACAAGTTAAATGAAATAGATAAAGTTCAACAACTACTACAAAGTCCCGATGAGTTGTGGCCATTTATTATTCCATCTTTCCATTCAGGGGTTACACCGATGATTCATTCTTATTGTGATCCGCTTTCAGACATGGCCCATCTCCCGATCCACCACCTGTACTTCCTGCTGATGTGCATGCTGGCCTGCCAGTGTCCTGCAGTCAACGGGTTGTTTGAGTGGCTGAAAGGAAAGGAGACGCCTCCAGCAGCCGCAACGCAACCGCCAGCAGCACCGGCAGCAGAAGTCCCGACACTTCTAGCTAAGGATGCCCGGTTTGAGATGAAGACCGTCGACGAGGGTTTTTTGGCCGAGTCAAAGCAGATAGAGCTGAGCCCATTAGACAGCTGTCATTACAGGGTAAACAAACACTGCAGTGGAGGTTTTCGTAGAATGGCGGCAGTGCTCAGAACTTTGTCACTTCAGTACACCTCCGCTGGTCTTCCCCCCCCCCCCCCCCCTGATGTTGTGATAACGCACCGTGCTCGTGTGTAGGTGGTCGCCCAGCTGAAGGCGAGTTGTGAAAGCCTCCCAGAGGAGCAGCTCGCGAAGCTCGGAGTCGTACTGTTCAACTGCCAGGCCGAGACCGAGGGGCGCCACACCTACCCGTGTACGGAGCAAATGGTAAGATATGAAGTTCTAGTTACATTTTGGGATCAAAGTCGTGTAGTTTTGGGTCTCGGTGGCGCTGTCTCACACTCTGGTGTTTCAGACCATCAAGGAGTGCACGGCCGACATGGACCCAGACACGTGGAATGCCTACCACATAGTGAGCAACAGGGCGCGCTCGGTCTGCTACGCGACGCGGCAGCAGCTCTTCCGGCGGCGGGCGGAGCAAACTGTGAACGCTCTCATCACCACGGCAACGAGCCAACTGGCAGCAATGACACACCTGAAGGTAGGCTTCCCCCTTGGTCCCCCTACGGCCTCGTCACCGTTGTGTGCGCGGGATGCAAGAGGAGGAGGGTGGAAGAGCTGTTTGTGGGGTTTTCTGACAGGAGGGCCAGCTGGAGCTGAAGGAGCTGACCGCATCCTCCCTGGACAAGCTGCTGGACGGTCACAGCGCCCTGCAGGCCCAGCAGGGGAAGCTGTACGAGGGCCAGGGCCAAATGGAGAGTTCTCTGAAGGACAACCTGGAGCGCCTGGGCCAGGAGAAAGCCCTGATCGCCTCTGGACAGCAACTGGTAGCGCAGCTCATTCAGAGCATTACAAAGAGAATGGGTGAGGGCCTGCATGGACTGGACACCGAAGAGTATTCCGCATTGTCGCACCCTGCAGTATTGCATTGAGATGTATTCCTTTCCTGGCCGGTCTTAGAGAATGTGAGTGAACATCTGCAGACCCAAGGGTCCGAGGTGCAGGACAGCCACAAGGCAATTGTAAGGGACCTCGCAGATGTCCGACACCAAGCTCAGGACATCCACCAAAAAATCGGTAATCAAATCTATATCCATCGCTCAATTTTAAATCGAACTTGCCGTTGAAAATCAGGGATGTCTCCCATTTGTCTTCCCTTCCCTTGTGCACGTGGCTGATCAGACCACAGTATGTCAGAGTTTCTGCAGTACCAGGATCAGACCTCGCAGTACTACGCTGACCTGATGAGTAAACTGGAGCGCATGAACCACACCCTGGGGGCCACGCTGCACTTCTTGGACAACATGCAGAGCCGCATTGAGCAGCGGCTCCACATGATCCAGGGCTACCTTAGCTGGGCAGGTGAGACGTGACACCCACCGTGCAGGGCCCACGTTTGCCATTGAGCACACGTGTATTATCTAATTTTCCTTTTGATATCAGGTTTGAGCCTCACTGCCATGTGGACCTGCGTGGCACACACGGGCTACTTTGTCATGTGTGCGGCCCTGCTGACGTTCCTGCGTTGCTCCGCTTTCTCTCGAGCCATGCTGCTGCTCAGCGTGCCTCTTAATGCAGTGGCGGAAGTCAACCAGCAGCCGGCGCTGGATCTCCCCGGACTCAGCCTGCTGCTGCTCCTCCTCTCTCTGGGTACCAACCGTCAAGAGGCCACCACAACGTCTTCAAGTTTCTCATGAATGTGTTACAACGTTTTGTTTATTTCTTCCATCTCTGCAGGTCACTGGTTTGTGAGTCTGTTGTGCAAATGCATCCAGATCAGAGGAAAGCGGGCCTCCCCGTTGTCACTGGCCCCGAGTGACACAGTGAAGCCACTAAAGGACTCGTTTCCGCAGTCCTCTACGCCGCAGAAGTGGGTCCGCGGAGTTCATGATAAGCTGCTGCAGGCTGGGGCGGCAACACGTTATTAAATCAAAACAATTGATTTAATTCTTTTGTCTATAAAATGTTTTGGTTTATTGTCAGCTGGACAACGCAACATCTTGTTTAGTGCTGTTGTCTGTTTATTTTATCAGGGACGACAATGATTGCTTTGCAGAGCAGGATGACCTTTCGATTCAAGACAGCTTTATATCAGGTTTGACATTTATATTGTACCTAAAAAGCAAAATCTTCTACAAATAATGTGAGGAAAAACTAAAGTTTCCTTCACAAAATGAAAAGTATTCCTTTTGTCTTTTTGTACAGGTAACCTCGGGAT
This sequence comes from Pungitius pungitius, assembly GCF_949316345.1. NCBI lineage: Eukaryota > Metazoa > Chordata > Actinopteri > Perciformes > Gasterosteidae > Pungitius > Pungitius pungitius. The sequence continues at coordinate 4,451,434 of NC_084906.1, forward strand.
CTCTGCAGTGTCTCCCCGTCACAGGAATCCAGTGCCAGAGTCCAGGTTCATGGCGATAGTCGGCAGCTCGAATCACTCCACTCCCCGGACAGTTAATTCTGCGGGGAGCAAATCTAACGTGAGGGATGACTGAAGATCTGTTTACAGTACCTGTAAGTAGTAACTATTAGAGACGAGCCATCACGCAGCTGGTTTTTATTTCATAGGCTCTGGTTGCTAATATCCTCCCGAGAAACCTCGGCGGTATTTTTGAGGCTGTGAACAGCTCTCAGGATTTTGCAAATGACTCTCGAAGTGCAAGCCCGACCCCGTCGCTAGTCAGCAACAGGTCGGCATTTTCTGATCATTTCAACAAACTCGAGGCAGAAAAAAAAAATGCATTGAGTCCCGTGCTGCACATTAGCAAACGGATCATGATTTCCCTTTTCTCTTGTGCTGCAGCTCTCTATCAGCCCGTCAGCTGTGCAATGGGGTCACGAAAACCGGGAAGGCGTGTAAGAAGAGAGCAGTGCCAGGACAGGAGTACTGCAGATTCCACGAAGGGGGGCACACCTCCTATGTTGTCAAATGAGACCTTTTTTTTCTTTCTTTTTTTTAACACCACAGATGTTTTAGATCTTTTCAGGGCCATGTTTTAACTGTCCTCAGTCTGTACGTTGCTACAGGGTATTCTCTGCAAAACAACATTCTACTGATGTAGTGTTGTCATTGCAAATTTTTCCTAATGTTCATTTTTAAGTTAATAAATTATTTCTTTGTGTTCCATCTGTATGTCTATTCAAAAAATACTTTTAGTCCGAAAAGCTGGATTCAATTGCTGTTTATTTTCTTGTAAAAGAGGGACACCTTAAAGTATCCTCATTATGAAAGACCGCTTAATGATTTAGGCCAGACACAGTAATAAAACATGTATTGTGCCAATATGCTGACTGAAAATAACCAAGCCTCTACTTAAACAGTACCCTGCAAAACCTTCTAGTGTGTTCCTGTTGCAAAGTGCTTTTTCTGAACTAAAATTCTGCTTCCCTTTAGTTAATCAAAAAACATGCACTGAGCAGCAGCAGAGGAGTCTCATGTTATCTAAATCTCTCCCCCACAAAAGTTTAAAATGTAAAATCTAGGAAAAGTGCATGTTATGAAAATGAGTTATCCTAAACGTGTGGAAAAACTCAATTACACTAAATACTGATTGAATTGTATCTCATCACTAACGCCTTGATTAAACAGTGACTTCAAGCTAAATAAGCAATTCAAATGCTGAAGATGATTTATGGTAAATATAACATTTTGCCCAAACCAGATTTCAAAGTTGCACCACTTTAACAACTCCAATGAATAACCGCACAAAGAGAAATACACCAGTAGACGCAGGATTTCTCCATATACTCTAAAAAAACCAGTAACAGACTTTAACTGAGGGTCTGTCCAAATCAGTAACTCAACAATTCTTAAAACCATCTATCCAGAACATCTGTCCTCCTTGGCTTTCGTGGACCTCTTCATCGCCGTCTTCTCTACTCAGCTTCTATTCCAACAAAGCGGGAAAATCCAACTACTGACGGTACAGACTCCTTGGCAAGAATTTTCACTTCCGGGACAATTCATAGTTGGCCACAAACCAATCGCAGGTTTCCTTCAAAGCTGTAAGAAAGAGCTGGAAGAATCAGGCAGGCAGCAATACAGACACTGTATTTCCCAGCAATTATTTTGAATGTCTGCACTAACGTATCTAACCAGCAGAAGTCCGTCCCACCTTGTTTGAAGGGTGTGAAGGTGAAGTCCGGCTTGTAGCGGCGCAACTTTTCATTGCTGGCTGTCTTTTTGAACTGGCCGTCAGATTTACTGGTATCAAACTATAGGTCAAAGGTCAAGGTAAGTTCACAGAACTCATGTAGATATATTTTTTGAATAACCAAATTGATTGTACTATCTGATGGACTATAGTAACAATTATAAAATTATGGTGAGTGCAAAAATAAATTATATTTCAATGCCGCAAAAAGAAGGGTTTTGTAATCAATGTGCAACGAGAACCACCCACCAGCACTCTTACGGTGCGCGCATCACTCCTAAAAAATGGAACCTAAATAGTTTGCCAAGAGTTGTTGACCGAGGTATACAAAAAACCTTAACTTGGAACTCCCTGAAGTCTAGATCGTGAACCAATATGTTGAACACCGCAATAAAAAGCACGATCAGAAGGATACCACCACCTCTCCTTTAAAGTCCAGTGCTTGCACAACTGCTTCTGCTGCTTCTTTGATGGACACTTCATCCTCCTCTCCAACTGGAACCAGTGGACACAAACCAGACATCAGCACTTTGAACGTCATTCAGCCTTCACTGTGCATATGCCGCGTATGAGCACTCACCAGAAAGAATGATTGGATCGACCTCTGGATACTCTCTCAAGACCCACAGAAAGAGACGAGCCAGGTCCAGAGAGTAGATGAACTGCCTTCTGGGAGTGCCGGATCCCCAGACCACCAGGGGCTTACCCTCCTCTAATCATGCACCAAGAAGAAAAAAAGTAAACAATGTATATGAATCTATCGTTAATTGAATTGTATGGCGCTTGTACAGTACAAAGAATTGGTCAGCCAGCTCAAGCACTGAGCCACAGTCCCCCATAAAGAGATATTTTGTATTGGTGTTTTGTCAATATAGAAATGTTAGATTGTCTAAAAGAATGGGACGTACTTTGAGCAATGTACGCTTTGTGTATGAGGCCTGGCAGCACATGACCATCTTCAATGCTGAAGTTGTCATGGGGACCAAACACATTAGTGGGAATTACCGCTGTATAGCAACACCCATGCTGCTTGAAATATGCCCTGTGAAACACACACATATATACACAGATCATTTTACAGACAATTATTACTCATTTAACATTGTGAATTCACTAGCACAAAACTACAATTTCCCACCTGTTATGGACGTCAATCATTCGCTTTGCATAGGCATAACCGAAGTTTGACTCATGAGGTGGACCATTATGGATCTTATAAAAAGAAAGTAAAGTTAGTTGTCATTTACAAATGTACTAATGCCAGCTAAGATGACACATGCAGGGCTTCTACCATTGTCTCATCAATGGGGTATTTGGTCTTATCAGGAAAGATGCAGGTGGACAGGCAGGAAACAACTTTGACCACGGAAAATTCATGGGCAGCCTGCAGCACGTTGTCATTGATGTAGATATTGTTTCTCTGGAGGAGACAGACACACCAGTTAATAGCAATATAAAAATACCACAGATTCTTCTTAAACACGCACATGTCAAACACCATTCCAAACATCTGTTCTAATGTGTAAGCCAGTGACAGCAGAAGCGAGACTTCCTCATACCCAAAAGTCCAGGTTGTATTTTATGTTCTTGAAAAGCCCCCCAACCATAGCAGCCAGGTGAATGACGTGGGTTGGCCGGAATTTCTCAAACACTGCCCTTGTCTCCTCCATGCTCCTGAATAGAGGCCACAAAGACACAGCATGTGAACTATGGAATGCCACTTTATTTTATAATGGCATTGTATTTCATAATGGCACTGTATTTCATTTCATTTCATGTTCTTATATGCAAATCAGGGGGCGTGGCTATCTCTCACATTCAGAACAGACAACAAAGCCGTGTGCAAAAAAAGGCTGGCTAAGGGACGTGAGAGTGAAATAAAAGTACCATGAAATGATTAAATGTATTTAATATTTATCTATTTTTGCCTCATTTATTTATTTCACAATGTATTTCCAATGCATATTTCATTTATTTATCTATTTATTCAATTTGGAATAAAACGGCATTCCATAGTGAACAGTGCCGCTCCACTTTGTACTTTGTGCATGTACCAAGACAAGCGTATCGCATTATGGTAGCAGCTGGAGGACGTAGTCTCTCACATTAGATTGGCATCTTTGGAGGACAGAAAAATCCACTCTTCCCCCTCCTTGCCCCCGCCTTCCTCCTCTTTGACCACATGTTGTATGGCTCGGCCCACCAAGCCGGACCCTCCGGTCACCAAAACCCTCAACGCAGCGGTTTGATCACCCTGGCAGCTCATCTAGAAAAACAACAACGCACAAAAAACACTTAATGGAGGGGACGCATCAGTTTGTTGCACGTGATAGTCGAGCTTAAATGTCATTGCCAGTGGTGAAAGTAAGCCGGTACTGGCCGGTACGCCGTACCGGTAAGGAATTATGCTTCAGGAAGCCAGAAAAGGAAGAGGAGGGTAATAAAAAACAATATAGTAGTAAGTGATAATTTACCACCAAGAAATAAAAACTACTTTCACCCCTGGTCATTCCACAAACGTCCACAGGTGTGTGTGTGTGTGTGTGTGTGTGTGTTGTAGGTAACGTTAAGTGCCACGTCACTGAGCGGGGCAGTTTAGCAAACAACATCAAATGAGCCTTAAATAACCAACAATAGCTAACTTGCTATTGCTAACTTTAATAACGCAAAGTTTCCTCACCTTTCTGGTATCCAAAAGAGAACTTGTTTGTCACTATCCTTCCTTCTCATCGGAGGGGAGCAGTCTGTAAGGAACCGAGTTGTTGAGCTGAGGTAAGACAGCCCACGGGGAAAACGAAAGTTGATGTTAGCTATGCTGGCAGGTGCAGGTAACTCTAGGAAGCGACTCCACGTCCACTAAGCTACGTCACGTAGTTATGATGCGACGGGAGACGCATGGTAGTGACGTCAGCGGCGGCGAAACAACAATTTACCCGAAGATGGACTACAAAGAAGCGCATCTTAAATGCCTTCGTCCTTGTGTTGTCACAGTGCTATGCCATGCAGACGACATGAAACCACCAGGCACAAAGTATTACTTTAATAACAAGGTTGCCATATAGATGAGTTATGCTAATGCTTACTTACGTGATATGCGTTTCTCGGTCAGTTCTCGTGAACGGCCGAATTATACGTCACTATTGTATTACTGATTGTATTGGAATGATCTCATTTTCTCAGGAAGAGGAGCTTGCTCTGTTGTCAGCAATGCTCAAAACATCACTGTCACACGCTGCTTGGACATTTCAGTGATCCACATGGCATATGGGAGGAGCAGATCCTCACAGATGCAAAAACAAAAGGTGGTACATCAGTGTTCTTCTACTTCTTGGATTTGACCACTGTGGATGCCTAGCACCTCTACAAATGTCTGGTCTGGATCAGATGGATCTCCTGCATTTCAAGGCATCTGTAGCTTGTGTGCTCCTAAATGCAGGATCCGTCCAGACACGTGCGGGAGGAAGACCAAGTATCAGCCCACCTCCTTCGAGGTGCAGTGTCTGAGGCCCCATTGAGATCAAGTGTGTATTATATTATTTTATAGTTTTTACATCTTTATACCTCAGTGGACATGTTAAAATATTTTTGATGAAATCGATTTCTCAGAAACACATTATTTATATCACCGCCCGTGAATGAGATACAGTGACTCAGGGGTCACCTCGAGTTAAAAGGCCATTCAGAACCACCTCCGTTTATTCTTTGGTTTGTTACTTATCATTGTGCATTGTGGTAGGGATGCTTTCCCAGGACTTCAACTGGCGCTTGTGATTTCCATGTTTCAAAACTCTTTCACAGCTAAGTAAAGTTTTGCACTGATATTAAAAAAATTATTGTAAAAGGAAAGACAAACTGCAGGAATTTACGATATTGAAAAGTGTCTCACGAATGTATGATGCAACCATTAACACATGTGAGGCAATTCATGTTTTTATGCTGTATCAATTTTTCTAAAAGTAATAAAGAATAGGATTTCAGTAAAAATGAGATTTTTCTGTCACTAAAATAGAACTGTGGTGAAAGGAGCAAATATTTCAATAAGCTTTCACAGTTTTATTGTGAACCCATCTCATTATAACTACTGTCAAATTAACAGTCCTTTGAAAAACTCTGGTTACCGACATTAATCACTTTTAAACCCAAAGAAAAATAGATATATTCGTCAATTAAGTGCAATGGCAGACAACCCCCCCTCTAGTTAAATTCAATTAAATATCCCAGAAAATAAAGCATTCATTTCAAAAGGTTTTTTTTCTATTCTTCTTTTGAAAGGAACTTCAATTGGAACAAAATCTTCACCTGCTTGTTCTGTCTACTGAGGAGACGAGAACCTCCCGAGGAAAAGGATGGACTTGGTTTTATTGTGCCTGATGAAGAAGATGAAGGGGTGGTCCGCTGTGAAGTGCTCCTCCCTCAACATACAGAACGATACCATGGCTGCAGTGGCCGCCGCCGCCTCCGTTCCCTCCTCGTTCACCTCCACAAAGGCTTTGTGGGCCACCGTGGACAGGAAGAGTCCCCGTTCCCCGTTCATGCCAGACAGATCGGCCTTCGCCCCGCAGAACACGTCCGTCATTCCGAGTTTGGCCAAAGGCTCGTTGAGCTCGTAGTCTTCCTCCAGCTTGAACTTGGGCAGGTGAACGAGGACTTCTGAGTGGACATCCATGTTTTCCCTGTTGGTCCACTCGCCAAGCTTCTCCTGTGAGATCTCATTCTCCAGCTGGAACAAAACACAGGCACACATTATAGTATAGAGTATAGTATTATATAGAAGGTCTGTTATCTCTAGCTCATATAAATAGTAGACGTAAGCATCAGCTTGTTGATCCATGCTATACTCGTATCCTAATTTGGCTGAAGTAATCCTAATGTATGTCTTGTTTCTTGTTCTTCTGAGTTTGTATCTTGAAATGCACTTACTGTAAGTCACTTTGGATAAAAGCGTCAGCTAAATGACATGTAATGTAATATAGCCTTTATTTCATCAGGCAGTGTCATTGAAATCAAGAACTCTTTTGTAAGATGCAAAATCATTATTATTATGGATATTATTGGTTGTAATGGTTTTCCAAGGGTGCAAATATGTCATTATGCATCACAGCTACTATTACACCCCTTTTAGGCCGAGGTAGGCAGATGTACCTTCAGCAGCGGGTCAGAGCCATCTGCAGACTCCTCGGGCAGCAGGATGAACATGCTGAGCTCCTCATCCACGTACGGGAGCTCCAGGATCTGGAGTCCGAGCTCAGGAACGTAGTTGTAGGGCAGCTTCTTCATCTGGTACATCATCTGAACCGGCTTTGCCTCATTCTGACACACAGGAAACAACGTAAATCAAGGTTAATGGGTCATTTGACAAAGTTAAACAGTTTCATGTATTCCAGCTTCATGTCGCAACATCTGCAAACTTCACCTGGTTGACTTTGAAGGACATCTCTTTGGTGTTCGCCGGGTCAAAGCGGTTCAACCAGTTCCCCTTGAAGTAGATGGCGTTAACCAGAGCCAACCGTGTCATAGGAGTGACTGTTCCGGACTTCAGAAGATCTTTAATCTTATCTGGTAGGAAATACCAAGACAAAGCAAGCATTGATCACTGATTCACAGAGGACAAAACCGGGGGGTGTTAGGTTTGACTGCTTTATCCTACAGTTAGATTGTCACACTGGTGGAAAAAATGTGGTTATAATTTACAGTAATTTGGGATAAATGCGGGTGAAAATGATATTTATCCTATTGCAATAAAAAATGACCCTATTAATAATACTGCTATTAAGAAATGAAACAACCTGCTGAGTGTACGTGGATAAAGATGTACTGGCTAAATCGTGGGACCATCGCAGCAGCATCTTAACAATGGCTTCAGAAATTGTAGATGATACTTCATACCTAATAATTTGGTGATTATAAATAGAACAATGATTAATCAAAGAAATCAGTCAAATTAAGCCCCATCATAAAACTAAATTTTAATTCATAAAATACTTCAGGGGGGATCGAAATATTTTCTCTCTCTACTCTGGCGTTGTTTTTCTTCTCTGTCTGTGCATTGATACAACAGGTCAAATGGAATGAGGGCCAAAAGTCATATTTAAGACTACAAACAGCAAATTGAATGACACCGTATCTAAGCCTCTATCGCTCCTCGCTCCGTTTCAGTGCGTCGGACAGCGACAAAGTGACACAGATTTTGTCCAATAATGTTGTTTCTTCTTACTTTTCTTCTATAGATACATAACAATTAAACAGGGGGATCAAGGAGCAAACAAACAAACAATTTAAAGAGCCGTCAACAATTTTCCACACTTGACCAATCAGATCAGAATCAATTCTCACTCTCTAATGATTGTTGAACAAATCGTTATGCTAATATTCCCCGTCTGAGTAAGAAGAAGGACTCACTCTCCGTCTGCCGCTCCACCCAGCTGTTGATCTCCGCTCTGCAGGCCTCTGGAGCCCCCATAAAATCCACGGCCTTCAGGTCGGCCTGGTAGTGCTTCTGTGTGGCCGTGAGGAACAGCTGCAGTGAGGAGATAACGTTGTATAAACTCAGTCATGTTGTCTTATTCATTAATTAATAATAGACATAGCCTGAGTTCTCTCGTATTGAAATGTAAACTGATAACTCACCGGGAGGAAGTTGGCAGTCTTTTCTCCGTAGAGACGGTTGGCGAGTTTCAGGATGTATGAGGCGGAGGGTGAGTTGACGTCGGCGTTCAGTGTCTGGAAGTCCGCGTGGACGCTTTCACCGCAGTTGAATGAGAGGGCCTGTGTTTGGAACGACAGACTTTAATCTGGTAAGCGAGGACATTGTTCTGCCCTTCATTTATACCACTTTAAAAACACTTGTATCGCTCGCGGCGGAGTTCCGCCCCAAAGCGCACAGAGTCGTGCGCACTTCCACCAGCCCATAGAGAGAAATATGTTGCATGACAAGCAAACAAATATATCTGCTTTTTTTTTTTTAAACGCTCCCACGGTGCATCCACTGGCCTGGATTATTATTATATATTACAGACCCTTCAGGTCGGGGTTCGGTTTTTAGTTGAGGTGGGCAAAATAAAATCCCTGCTGCCTGGGTTTGTCATTAGCAGATCAAGGCCCATAGTTTGGAATGTTGTGTTACAACAATCATATGGATTTAATGTTCATGTGTCCTCATATTGTTGATCATATAGTGTAGTCTATATTTATATGTTGTTGTGTTTTGTGTATTCATGAAGTCAGTCATTTATCAACCTGCTGAACCACTACAGATAAAAATGTCCCTCATGGCTTGAGCTTTACACAGTTTGAACACAAAAGTCATTCATATTATTTATCGGATAAAGAAGAACCCGCCCTGACTATTTACTGAACTTACAAAAGCACATTTCATGAACTGAAGCCACATTGTCAACTAGTTTTTACAACCACAGGCGATTAATATGTTACTTGTTTCAAGGGAGCTTTTTCAGGTCGAAGTTCAGTTGTCATCCGACTTAGTCTGATGACACACCCTTCATGCTGTGCATACATACACACCTGGGCCCACAGCCGGCCCCTCAGAACTCACAAAAGGGTTTATGAAAGCAGTTTATCCGGCTGGAAGTGGAAGGGGGGGGGACCATGTGATAGAGAGTGCGCTGACCTTTGCCATCTGAGCAGCAGTGTCTCCTCTAGCCCCCAGGTAAACCATAGCCAGGGCGGAGCTGATGCTCAGCGGGGAAACAAAGATGTTGCCAGCGGGGCTGGCCTGGCTCAGAGTGCGGAGCAGCTCTAAGGCAAAACCTGTGTTGGATCTGCTGATGTCGGCCATAGCTGATGGTTTACAATTTTCCTGTAAGGACCAAATGACATTTCAATTGTTACACAGTATGATACCATTAGGTAAAATACATTTAAGACTGTTTTGAATGTGAAAATATGTTATAGTTCCTAGTTAGCGTTTATCGAAAACACACGGTCTTACATATATTAGGAAAGTTAACTTTTACATTTTTATCAAGCAGGTAATTGTATTTCATATCGTTACTTTACGCCAAAAATGTAAAACACTGGTATTGCTCTGTTACCCATAATCAATCCATGCAGACTATTGGTATTGGGTTCAACTGGATCCTCATCCATACCCTGGCGTTACATCCACTACCGCGTTTGAACTACTATAAAAACCTTTTAAAGCTTTTTGTTCATTTCAAAGTTAATCAACACAAAATAAATGACATAAAAATGTGGTATTATGTCGGATGCATTATTCTGAACAGTCACATTTCTGCCTGGGGCGAGTCACGATGCGTTCAGGTACCCGGAAATGAAACCCGCACACGAATCTCTCCAACAGATGGTACTAAACACGTAACGCCGAAGATATGTCGGGAATCCGCATTCAACTCCATTTTCACGTTACCTGAACTTCCTCCCGCAGCGGCCCGAGCGAAATCTGTTGGTGCGCACTGAGCGCGTGAAGCAGCGCAGTCAGAACGACGCACGCAAACGTGCCGTGAAATCGCGTGAAGTTGCAGAAGCCGCAGAGCGCGAGGACAGAGGCTGAAGCCAGGAGTCCGCCGCGTGTCATTTATATGGAACACGGGCCGGGCAGGGATCGTCACTGGTGTCCGTGGGTAGGACGCGTGACTGGGCGATGAGTCACCGACGGGTTACAGATAAAAGCCAGTGCAGTGAGGAAGAAACAACACGAGCCAGTGCGCCACACCCACCTCCTGCACTCTGTTACTGTCAGGATGTCATTGCTTTTTAGGCATGAAAAACAATATTTGGACTTTCTATTTTCTAATCCATTTTTTTCAAAAAATATTTTAACATGTCCACTCAGGTGGACAGTATGCGTTTGGGTTTTCAATGGAAGAAAAATATTTTAAAAAATCAATAAAATGATTTATAAAGATGTAAAAACGGAGGCCGTAGCTCATTAAAACAGGATTAAAATATATTTCAATTTTGTTTTCTTTTTTAGAATGGAGGATTAGATGGCCAACCACGGCTTCATATCCACCTAGAGTCACAGGCACTGAAATACCAACAGAGGGTCAATGTAAGAAATCATGAATGTGCAGGACTCGCTCTTTGATCCGTGATCAGGAGTCAAACTTAATCCAATACTCCATTCACTAAGTGAACCTCCATTAAAAAAACGCACAAATTTGGAGTTTGATATCCAAAATGTATTGCAAGACCAAAAATAGTAACTAAGTTTAACAATCTTATTTGTTTCACCCACACAGGAAATTCAGCATTATCTTCTCAGTTCGAATCCTTATGGTTAAACATAAACTTATACGAGATTTTTTAGTGCACCAAAATTCTAATGACTAGTTTGGTAGAGGGGTTTAAATACTTTCATATTCTTTTGTTGAACTTGAGACCTCCTGTTGTCTCGGTCTGCTGTGCCCCTCCCAGCTGATGGAGCATAGATTGCTGGATGAAGCAGCTCACGGTGAGCTGAGACAGAATGTACACTTAACTGGCTCAGACAGAATGGAAAGTTACACATTTTTTACATGATGTCCTGTACTTACTCTTTGTGCGAGAATTTCCCTTGCTTATTTTGTTTTATCCTTGCAATCATTTAAATGTAGATGATGCTGCAAACATGGCCCCGCCTTCAGCCATGTTCAGAGTGGCATGGCAATGCTAAAACAATTTAGTAAAGAAATAAAAGTTAAGTTACGGCTCAATGAAAAGAGTTGGAGTACGCACACAAGTTGTTCCCATTTTTTATTAAGACCGGCTGTGGTAGATTGATTCATAGCACTTTATTTCTCCTTTTTATCTCATGAAAACACATTTTTAGCATGACTAATACTACCACAACCTCGATGGAGACTACAGTGACAGTGTCCCGTTCCTGCCAGGAGGGGGCGTTAATGGACCACTTCTCTGATAACCTGTTGTCACTATAAATGGGATTTTTTTGCCATGTTTGCCTTTAGGTAAACTACATACAGGTATTTACATATTGGCTCAACGTACATACAAGAATATATCAAATAATTTGATTAAAATAAAAATGTAATAGAAAATAATTTATCCAAAAAATAATGTATTTTACATCTACAACTAATCTACAAGTTTGAGGAAATTAAAGGAAAAATCAGTAAAAACTGCTGAAAATGCTAAAAGCTGAAATACAGAATTGAAGGAAGCTGAAATTAATTCTAAACATTGCTGAACCAATAGAACTAGGAAAAGCTTAAATGCGAACAAATACAGAACTGTGAGAACCTGATATGAATTTGAAAAAATACAGAAATAATAAATGCTGAGAATTTTTTTGTAGTAATATAAGTAGTAGTATTATTTATAGTTGTAACTGTGGTACTAGTGGTAGTAGTAGTAAGAAGTAAGTTTTTGTTTAATAGTAGAAAAACGTACAAAAATAACAGTAATAGTGTTAGTAGTGGTACTAGTATAATCAGCTGTAATACTAATAATATTAGTCATAGTAGTAGTCGTAGTAATAATAGCAATAGAAGTAAAGTATTGATAGTAAAAGTAGTTACATTGGTAGTAGTACTACTAGTAGTAAAATCAGTATAAAACTTATAGTACTTTTCATAGTGGTAAGAGTAGTAATATCAGTTCCAGTGTCACTATTACTGGTAGTAATAGTATTTTAGTACTACTACTAGTAGTATAATAATAATCATTGATAATCATTGAGGCTTTTATTTTGAAACGATGGTATTGGGTGAGTGAAGAGGGAGGGTAGTTAAAGTAGATGAAGCATTGATAGCAGTAGAAAAACTAGTAGTGCTACTCTTACTCCTATAAAAAGTACTATAAGTTGCAGTGTCACTACTTCTGGTGGGAATTGTATTCTTAACCCTCCCGTTGTCCTCCCTCCCTCACCCCGTCCTCCCGCTCTCCAGTAGTCGTACGTACATAAGTCATGCATTCAGTTTTGAACAAATCACTGTGTAATGTGTATTCTGATAAGGTCTCCACCTCTGGAACAAAGCCAGTGACAGTGAGAAATGTGCAGCTCCTGCTGCAGCTGGAAAGTACCTTTTCACTTCACTTCTGCGAATACCAGCCCTTCATGGAAATACGGTCACGTGAGAAAAGAAAATCATCCATCTAGCTAAAGCTTTGTGGATATCTTGTTTTAGATTATTATTTTACCACGTGAAAACACTGTGATTTGTAGTTTTCGCTCCAGCCCACCGCACCACGTCAGTTTCCTGATTAGAGTAACAGTGTGTTTTATTAGGTTTATCTGGAGACACGCACATATCTAACATGTCCGTACCATGCCAGTTTTATTTTGGTGTTGAACTGACAGCCACTGCTTAGGCGACTCCATGCGTGATGGGCCGCAGCGACCCCCGGCTACAAGACTCCCGCCCCCGGCTCCACGACGCCTGACCGTGCTCCCTCCCCCCCGCCCTTTGGGGTTTTGGGTGCCAGCCGGAATTACGAAAGAATGCCTTGTTTTTGGAACTCTGCGTCTGTGGTCCTGCCTCTACCAGCCCCCAGCCCTCTGTGATAGTTTCCACTCTGGCCCAGCGCCGCGACTGTCTCCCGGCCGGTCTGGAAAGGCTCGGGGCAAAGGTGGCCCACAGCCAAGGCCACTTCTGCTCAGCTCCTACTTCTAGTAGTACTACTAGTACACCATTTAAACTTGTAAGAAGGGCTTGAATCATTTTTTAGAGTGTTTAAAGAGGTCTGAAGTTCAGCTGCCCACCACACACTACAGGTGGATGAGGCACCTGCAGTCTACTGCCAGAGGCTATGGGTCGAGGTTTGGCCTGTAGGTGCCAGTGAAATGCAGGCGGTGGATCTTTCTTGCTTTTACCAAAGAGGAGGGGCAAGTACATTATAGCTGCACACATGTTGACTCAGCAGAGACAACATTAAGTGAGAGCAGTTGATCTTGAGGAGAAGAATTAAACGGCAGTACAGAATGCCTTAGAGCTTTGAAGCATTGCATTTGTTTTTAATTTAGGAGCAAGGATAGAACATTTTCTTAACTAACCTTTTACATTTGTCTGATTTGTTCTCCACATTCATTTTCTAGTCGACCGCAGTAGACTCTTGGATCTGACAGATAATCTCACACGCACTGGTGAGTCTCCACTTTGTGGTTTTAGATTGGCCCCGTGAGTTAGTTTTCCGCCCGAGGCTGTTTAAACTGTAAGAGCCCGACCACAGGATGCCTTTGTGCAACAGTCCTTGTTCTAAGGAAGTTGAAAACCCCTTTACTGGGTGTGACTACTTTACCGTCACACCCGGTAACTATAATCATCATACAAATTCGTTAACTAGTTAGTTATATCATATAATAAAGTCCAGCTGTTTCTTGATCATTGGTTTTGTCTTATATTAATTTGAAGTGTTATGACCAGATGATTCAGGAATGCAGTGAGCCTACATTCCTCACCTGTTGACTGTGTCAGTTGAATGTGCCACACATTTACGATCCAATCACATCCCATGTGTGGTCTCCTAACATTAATGTAAACATAAGGAACAAAGCGTAAGTGTTGTTCGGTGCCTGGTGTGTCTCTAACTCCCATCCTCATCAGATCTGTGTCGGCCTGTTTGTCACTTTCCGCTTTTGCCCTTTGACCTTGCTCTCCTGGACAAGACAGTGACTCCCTAAATGTGCACTAGGAAAGAGATTTTGATTATGACCAACAGTTACTGCTACTTGTTCTACCTCACACGTGTAAACCAAGATACGAGGCAAATGAATAACCTTTTACACCACAACATCAATGTATTCATTTGCCAATTCAATAATACGAAATATGATCAAGAAATGCATTTTGAGGCATTTTTAAAAGATAAAACACAGGGAAGGGAAGGCCAAGCTACCCAGCAGAATAAAAGGAACATTGAAGCGATTAACACATTGGAAACCAGCCAACCTAGCCATTCCTAATGTCCAATATTTGTTGAAATGTTTCAGGCCGGCGCAAATTGGTGGAACATAATAACCATGTTTTTTTTTTAAATTAGCAAGTGGCATGACGGTAATTCTCCCATCTTTGTCTTGTCTATCAGTGAACTCCACCATGATCTGCATCACTGAGAGGTGGTGTCTGCCCAGGACTTACTTTCTTCTTCTTATCATCTCGGTTTTATTGTTATTGTTATTCTTGTAGTCCTTGTGTATCTGCGGTACATCTACAGACGCAGAGTAAGAGAATGTTGAACCACTAGTGTTTTGGACACTTAAGCCGGACAGGTGGGAGATAACATAAAGACACCCATAAGAGATGATGTGGTGCAAAACCACATTCACAAAGGTCCTTTATATTATAAACAAACTTCAGGGGTCACTCTGGTCTCTGTGGAAAAACCAGCAGTCTCATCTTTGTAAAAATATAGATACAGATGTCAGGAGCAGAAAGGATTATGGTGTAAAGTTAAGTGAGTTAAAACAGATAAGCAGTTCAGAAAATGAAAATTGAAATTGATCTAGAGAGTCACTCAAATACTTATTCTTTGTTACATTTGTTATAAAACACTCACAAGCTCTCTGACTTTCTCTCTTGACTTTTGACCCTGGCAAAGGCCACCTTCGGTAAAACTGTGATACGTGTGAGCGTAAGAGAATGCAGACACCACATTTCTCCTGATTAATACCAGCTTCTGAATACCTCAAAGGCTTGGAATAGGTAGCCATGACTGAGGTTTGTGGTCAGACCCCCAAAAATCAGCAGGTCAAAGGTCAGTGCACATAAATAGCAGCTCATAGCAGATGAATGGTTTTGATTAAAAATCCAGCAACCCAAATGTTTGACTGATATGTGAATGAAAATGAAAAAAGGAAGATAACTTTCCATCACAAAACCACATGATGTGGTGCGTCTGAGCTCTTACTGATCAATTGTGACATTGATCCTTCTCTGTGGAAGTGGGGAGATACATTTATTATAACGTTATAATACGCCTGTACACATGTCAGTTGACACGTTGTATCTCAGGGCTCTTGGAGTGACCAGAAATCAGCCTTAATCTTTCTCACATCGTCTTATGTGGGGAACCCGCAGCCTGTTTCACCAAGTAAAACCAAAACTGAGAGAGTGCTTTTTTTTTTAGCAACTGTAAAGACAGTGGTTTAGGTTAATATGCAATTTGCTTTGCTTTTATTTTTGTGAATCAAAGAAAATGAGAATGTGCTCTTCATGGTAATTTTTTCTCAATATGTGTTAATTTAGATTACAAAAGTTGTAATTAACCCTAATGTAAATTATTTAGTACTTAATGTTAAAAATATTGAATTGAACCTGATTACAAAGTTTAAAAGCAGGGCATAGAAATGTGTTTGTTGGGTGTGTACACAAAGTTTGGGGTTCCGAAAAAATGCTGTTCAAAGATGATGTGTGTGGTTTATTTTGAGTGCTTTCTGCATTTTTTGATCGACAGCAGACTCGTGCCAGAGTCCTGTGAGTTGCTCTTGTGGTGGGTTTTGGATTTTTTTTTTTTTACTGATTACAAAATAAAAGAAATGTGGTCATTTTTGTCATTGTTCATTTAAAGAAGACTTTTGATCTTACTCCTGCATCTCTTTGCACAATAGAAGTTAGATTACACGTTTCGATTACCGACACTAAAAGGATCAGACAGTGCCTGCAAACAGTTAAACAAACAGTCTAGGAAAGTTCATGGTGAGTCACAGCCGGTGCAGGTGTTCATTCGGGTGGGGCCGTTAAGGGAAATTACCTTATAATGACTCGTGTCACACTAAGAATAAGCAATTATAACACGGGTAGATGACATGCAGCGTTCTGATTGGTCAAGCGAGTCACGGGGGGGTGGGGCTTATACCCACACCCCTGCCCATCGTCTTCACTTCACCGGAACCTTTCACACGTTAACATCCTAAACTTAAGTTCCGTAAAGATGATTTTTAAGTTTAGCATCTTCGTCGTCCTCATCGGTAAGTGTTTAGTCTTTTTTGCCAAACTCCATTACGCGTGGAGTCGCCAAAGCTGTGGCTGTCGATTGAGATTTTCGCCATTCGATTTAACACCGAGATTAAACCCAAATAAAGCAGGCATGGCACGGACATGTTAGATACGCGCGTGTCTCCAGATAAACCTAATAAAACACGCTGTTACTCTAATCAGGAAACGGACGTGGGTCGGTGGGCTGGAGTGAAAACTACAAATCGCGGTGTTTTCGCGTGGTGAAATAATAATCTAAATCGGGGAATCAACCAAGTTTAGCTAAATGGATACTTTACTGTTACTTTACGAGACCGGATTCCAGTGAAGGTTTGGAATTCCCCCAAAGTGAATTGAGGGTACTTTCCAGGTTCGCAGCCAAGTGTCACTCCGCAGTCCGGTGTGTTCACTTGTCCACTGGCGTTCTTAGGATCACGGGATCGTCGGCGGTGAGGAGGCGTAGGTCTACGTGATGAAAAACGCCGCGTACAATCGCGCCATGATTACGTAACAACGTCGCCGTGACAGAACGTTCTTACTTTGATTCATTCACTCACCCCCGTCTGTGTTGCACTGACATGTGGATCTGTGGATCTTCCGGGTCCTCGATCTGACGCAACGTCACCAAGCTTTCCTTTCTCCCGATAGGAGTCAGAGGCAGTCAGCGCTATTCTCTGTCCCAGAGTTTGTACAAAGTTTGAAAGTAACTTAAGTGTTTTCAAAAGTTACTGTTACCTGTAAGTGAGAGTAGTTTATATGATTTTGTGTGTCTGGGGGACGTCACAGTGCTTAGTGTATGGGGCGATGGGGCAGGCGGATATGAGGCTGCAAGGGAGAAATGACAATATAGTCACTACAAAAATATAGATTACACCACTGTACCCCACGGCCTTTGATGTGGCCTCGAGCAAGACACTTGACTCGAAACATTGCTCCTGTAGCTGTGACTACAGTGTGTGTTACTGGTGGGTATGAATGATGACATTGATGACAGTGGTCAGGATACTTGAAAGGTGCTAAATCAAGTGCAGTTCATTGACCATTTACTTGGTTTAAGTACATGCAGGTTTGGCAAGAAGCTGTTATCGATAGAGGTTATAGATACATGAGGTGATGGTGGCATACAGTGAAAGTGTAGCGGGAAACCTGTGCCGCCGTTAACAGATCATTGTGTGCGCCACGCCCAAAGTCTGGAGAGGACTTCTGTGTGTGTGTGTGTGTGTGTCCGAGTGTTTGGGCCTCTGTCTTCAAAAAAGAAAGCGTGTCTCGCCTTAAGTCAACATTCCATGACCTGTCTGATGTGATAACTTTGAGCTCATTGTTTGAATAACGTTGCATCTCTGGTTTGAGTTTGAATTAAGTCTGTTGGTGGACTCTTTACAAAACTGGTTTTATTCATTCAATCACACTAAGCAGCATCTGCACTCTACGCAGCAAATGTCAGAGAGTTATATTGACTCTGTGAGATTCCATTTTAACTAAGCTGGTGTTTATATTGTCCCTATCAGGAATTAGGAAACATTTATTACCAAAATATGTCAGACACACAAGGAATTTGACTGGGCGGTAGGCGCTTAACAGCACCCAGTGAGCACAAGACGTTATTTCAACGTTGAAATATGGTTGAAATCGGGTTGAAATGAGGTCTGAACGTCTAAGACCTCATTTCAACGTCTTTTCAACCGGCGAAAAAGTGCGTGAAACTTCAAAGTGCTAGAAAAGGGTAAATTTCTCGAGTATGTGTCATGTGGTAACGTAAGGTTGAAAGAGAGACGATAATATCATTACGATTATCATAATAATGAATGAACTGGTCCGCCAAATTTGGTCTACGCAAAGACGTGATTTCAACGCATTTAAGATTTTTCTTAAAACGTCATGAATATGGAAATACAGAGTGTGTGTCTGTTACGCCGCCACCCCGGCTCGGGAGAGGAGGCGTAACAATATGCTTTAAGGACAAAATAATGCGGGCCGTTTCAAACATTAGTTGTAAACACGTAACTCTGATCACATCTGTAACGCGCATGCGCAAGTTCTTAGACGCTTGCAGCGCTTCCACCGGGTGCAGCGCGAGGGGAAGTGCGTCCGGGAGCAGAGCGACGTGAACGGGCTGATACAACCACGGCTACCGGCCCCAATACTCTGTAAGTACGTGAGTGTTTGAATGAAGCACACCTGGAACTATAACCAGTTATTTTACTGCTTCCCACTCGATACGGGAAAGACTGTTGTTTTGGTAAGCTAGTTAGCGTTAGCGCTATCGTTTGCTAGTTAGCATGCTAGCTCGGAGCTTGCTAGCGTTCAACATGAACTGGACCAAAAGTAAACCTCATAGAGTATTTTCCGTGTGTTTGGTGTTGCTAATGCGTTAGGTTGTTGCTGTACCCATATCATATTATTGCCGTTCCCATTTCATGTAGAAAATACACGTTTTTAAAGCAACGCGGCCTAAACACAGATTGCAGGTGAATTCAACAAGTTGTGGCCTGTAAACAAGCTAGCCAACACATTGTAAGTTACTGCATGCTTAAAGCAACATTGTAAAGTATGGTACTGTGTAATATACCTGGAAATGTTACTCCAGAAATGCCATAAATTGTTTATAATGTCATAAGTAAACAATCTATAAATAAGGGTTCTCAAACACCTCCTGCTGTTATCATTATTAAACTTTTTTTATTAGTGTCATTATAAACCCAAATTACACACGTTTCCCTAAAGTCTTTGTTCATCCCTCCTCACAGGTTCCTGTGGATGGAGGTTACATCTGATGGAGTTTGTCCCTGCAGTTGTCCTGCCTTACACCTGGTGTACTACTCTGAATATTTGAATAATTTCTGTTGCAGGAATTGAACGTACTGTACATCTTTAAGTTGTTCTTTCTGTACATACTTACTCCTCCACTGTTCACCCTTAAGTGTTGTCCAGTTGAAGGGAGTTTTATCTGTGCCGATGTGATGGTTTTGGGACAGGATGCTGCATGTTTAGACTGTAAAGCTCCCTCAGGCTTATTTTTCATTTTGGGTTGAACAAAATAAAATGAATTGAATTAACTTGTTGACTAGAGGCATCTGCAACTGAGGGGTGTTCTGCACATTCTGAATCATTGAAGTGACGATGAGGGAGACGGAGCTGATTTCAGGTATACGATCCGGATTCAAGTGACTCGGAGCCAGATCTTGTTACAGAATCTGAAAATGAAGTGCCAATGATTCAGAAAAATGGTTTACAAACACAAAATTCTAAACTAACTGGTTCATGTTGTTGCTCCACTTATAATTTCATAGTTTATTTTTTGACAAAATATAATTTATTTTTGTATTCTGTTTTGTATAGGAAAAGTGTTGTTATATTGATATGAATAAATACAAATTAATCAAATTGTGTTATCCTTGTTAAGGGCTGTTGACATGATTGACAACTGTCAACAGTTGATTGTGTGTAACTTGTACTTTTTCAGCGAGCAATTTTGCCGTTGAAAAGACGTTTAAAAGACGTCTATGGCCCGACGTTGAAAAGACGTTGAATATTGGTTTAAAAGTGAAAGTTGTTTCAACGTCTATTCGTAGACGTTGAAAAGACGTCTATGTTTAGACCCGTTTTCAACGTGATTTTTAATATCGGTGGTAAACGTACAAATGTGGACGTAATTTCTTTTTAGAACCTATAAAATAATGCTATAGCACAAAGTAGAGGATGACATTTTACCGTATTAAAAATGACGTCGATATGTGGTCTAAATATAGACGTCTTTTCAACGTCTACGAATAGACGTTGAAACAACTTTCACTTATAAACCATTTTGCAACGTCTTTTCAACGTCGGGCATAGACGTCTATTCAACGTCTTTTCAACCAAAAAATGTTCACTGGGCAGACAATGGACAACAAGACAGCATGCAGTGCAAGAGGAATAAAATATAATAAAATAGTTTGCTATGGCTTAGTACAGAGGTGGGCAATTATTTTTTCCAGGCGGTCACATGAGAAAAATAAAATATTGTGGGGGGCCAAGCAAAAGGCCGGACTAAATTATGCATACTATTAATTATTTCTTTATTAAAGCAGTACATACACAATGCAAAAATATCAATTTGTCACTTCATCTTGCATACGTTTCAAAAGTCCGACATTTTTCCCGGTGAGACTTGGACCGTCGTGCGTTGTGACACCTGCGAGTCGGTCCCATTTCAGACCCAGCGGGTTCATGCAGGCATCGACCTCCGTGAGTGGATCGCTCGATCCTTCCTGGATCAATCCTGGATCAATCCTGGATAGCGGGACTTGTCTTTTCAGCATCGGTCAAGCCTTTGTTCTCTGCTTGCTTCTCGTAATGCGACTCAAATTGAAATCCTTAAATACGGCGATACGCTCTCCGCAAACTAAACACACAACTTCAGTAAATAAATACTTATTTTTTGACTCTTGATTCAATCATGCGCGCGTATTCGATTTACGTTTTGCATCGTTACGTGAATAAAACACTTCAAAATAAAAGCACTGCAGCTTCAGGTAAAATTGCATCAGGTAAAATTAGAAAAAAACATTTACTTTTTAATTTCTAATCAACCTCACACGGGCCGGTCACGGACAGCCAAAGGGCCGGATGTGGCCTGCGGGCCGTACAATGCCCACCCCTGGCTTAGTATATAAGGCTATGGGTTAGTTTAAAAATAAAAGTTTAAAATAAAGTGCACCAGCGATCAGAAAGTGACATGTGTATGTGCATGTGGAGTGTGACTTACATTGCAATTTTTAACCCATGGTTTTTACATTTTAGTCCGATGAGCAATTAGGGGTTAGGTGTCTTGCTCAGGGACACTGGAGCAGCCAGGGTTCAAACCGCCAACCTCCTCGTGGTTCCCGATGCACCCTCCCCGGTACATTAACTCGAAGGATTTTGCTGTGTAGCGTCCACAGAAACCCACTTCAGTTTTGAATTCCACAACATAACAAACAGTCAGCGGTTACACCACGTAATCCATTCACAGAACATCAGCCACCCTTTATTTTAATTGACTGGCTTATTCCATGTATATTTAATATCGAGGTAGCTACAGTAACGGTAACAGTAGCTTTCCCTCGCAGCTGCAGGGTAAATCTAAGGTTTTTTCTTTTATTTCAACAAGCCCTGTGAGTGATCTCCTCCATAATAACACACCACCACAAATCGTTGTGCTTAAGTGGCATCAAAGTGTAAAGCAAACAGTCCATTCATCTGTTGTCTATAGAGCATGTGTTAAGTTACTTAGAGGATCAGTCTGACTCAGACAATCTAAAGTATATATTGTTAGTGTTGACAAATTAGATTTATGATACTTATGGGCACCTCACTCCTTCGATGGAGCAGACGTCCAGACTGAAAGGATCTTTTTGGATCTCTTTTGTTAATGTCTTGTTGTTATTTTTGTTGTCTTTGTTGAGTTGAATGGCTATTACTTCATTTGGGTTTCGGCTGACTGTAGTGGTTTTAAGTGTTGTTTCTATCATTCATTTCCCACCCTTTCTGTGGCTCTCAGTATCAAGCCCTTGAAGTTTCTGGACAAGTTGAAAACTGTTTGGTATCACAAGACGTGTCCTTTTAAAATACTCTGTTTGTAATGTATTCAAATCTCATTGTTTTCTTCACCTTTTGTTCCACATTTTTGCAATGACCTTAGAAGAAATGGACGGGTTGATGTCTGTTTGTTGAATGAGAGGTGAAAGGATTTTCCTTCCGTTTTTCTGGCCCGCTGCTATTTTCATTGACTCAGTTTCACAATAATGGAAAACAATGTCTAAATATGGTAAAACCAGTGTCTGCAACGCTTTCAAAAGTAACACATCTCAAAAAGGCCCATTAAAAAATTATACATGTTTATACATGTGGTTTGAAGTTTATCATAAGTTAAACTAAAATGTGGAGGAAGTGAGAAGATCCACATAAATACTTGATAGCAAAATAAACATTCATATACTATGAATGCTAAATTAAGGATAAAACTTTCACAAGTACTGTGGATCTTGCGTTGGCAGCTTGAACTTGAAAGCCTCACGCAGGGCATACACCCAGCTGTATGTAGCTACGGCGGCAACGGTAGTTACCTGACTTATTCAGTCTGGAATTTCCCCACATACCAAACAGTCGGCTTTTACACCGCACAAGCCATTCACAGAAAATCAGCCACCTCTCATTTTAAATGATTGAGCTTATTACATGTAACAACAATAATAATAATGATATCAAATATCTATTTAATCTAAGTCACAAAGTCAGTACCTGCAGTAACGGTAACGGTAGCTTTGCCTCATAGATGCAGGGGAACGTTTGAACAAGCCCTGTGAGGTGATCTCCTCCAAACAAACACACCACCACTGTAAAAGAAATCATTCTGCTTAAGTGACATCTAAGTGTTAAGCAAAAGATTTTTAAATTGGCTTAGAACAAACAAACAGGTTGATGTCTGTTTGTTGAAGGAGAGGTGAAAGCATTTTTTCTGGCCTGCTGCCCCTTTTTTTGACTCATTTTTGCAGTGATGGAAAACATTGTCTAAATATATTGACACCACATGTCTGCAACACTTTCAAAAGTTAAAAGCAACACACCTTACAAGCACCCCTGAAAAAATAACTTAATACATGTAGTTTGAAGTTTATCATAAATAAAACTAAAATGTGGAGGAAGAGTAAGAAGGAGATAATCCTAATGCTAAATTTGGGTTATGCTTTATAAACACAAGTACTGTGGTTCTCGCGTTGCCAGCCTCCCGGAGGGCATACACCCAGCCCCGAGGCTGTAGCGTTTCCTTGGTAACGATCATAATAGTCATCAACTTACTGGTAGTTTAATCTTTTTTGATGTATAGTATTTTATCAGTTTATGCTGTTTTGTTCTATTTGAACTTCTATACTCTTATTGTCCAAGATTTTAAATTTTATTTATTTATTTTGCCTATCAAACAAGATTTCATCACCGCCAATTCTACGTTTTTTTTTCAGGTTTTGTTTTTGCAGCCAACCCTCAATCCGATTTAACGTGCCAGGTCATCCCAAAAAACAATGCATTCATCTACCACCTGTCCCGACCCAGTTCCTCCGAGTGCAGAACGGGCTGGGAGACAGCAAACGTAAGTCCTTCACACTCAGCCCCAAACTGGGACTTTTACTAGGCTGAGATCACACTAGTGAGGAAACAGGAGCTGGCTACTGGTGTTAGCATGCTGATGCTAAGGTGTTGGTCACTCGCAGGTATTGCATGGAAAGAGGGCCTGTGATGTTGGAAAGTACTGTTTCACTGTGTGGATAAGCTCAGCTGTTTTACTTCTCCCGTGACAAGATGGAGAGGATCTATGTGCTAATGAATGCCACTAAATCATTCCCCGTCCTCTCATATTTCTTAAACATTTTTTAGAGAACTGTCATCGTGCGGAACCATAAGTCTTTCCCAGTGGTCCAGAACCTGTCCGACGAGTCGCTCACCCTGAATTACTGCGAGCCCATACTGCTTTACACAGTGGCCTGCGATGACAAGATCACCAACCTGATGGGGAGTACCATTAGTTAAGCACTACCTGCATGGAACTGTAGATTATGCATTTCCATTATCAATTCATGTTTTTATCCGTAATAAATATTTTCTATATAAGTGAAAAATACCCGTTGAATTTCCCAGAGGACAACTACAGCCAAATCTTGGTCAGCATTCAGATTTCATTTTTTCAACAATCTGCAGGTCAAAGATAGTCAGGTTACTATTATAAAAGAAAAGCATTGTAAATAATATAACAAGATCCACCTTGTTTGTACTTCCTGCTAATCACACCTGAGACATGTCCGGACATTTTTTCAGTGAAGATCTAGTTCAAATCTACCTTTGGCGCTTTAGATTCACTTATTTCTGTGTATCTATTTCCTTTTTAGGTCCGTGATGAAAAAGTCAGCTGTGAGTGTAAGTGTGGCAATAGAATATTTTTTTCTCACCTTTTCCGTTTTCCGTCCCTACACATTTTAAATTAACAGCAATTCAGGGGGGAATAGGACATTTTTTGAACATTTTTCTAATTTGTTCTCCACATTCTTTTTCTCCTCTAGTCGACTGCAGCAGATTCTTGGATCCAAAAGATAATCTCACACGCACTGGTGAGTCTCCACATTTCCTCTACAAAATAACTTTGTGGTTTAATATTGCCGCCTTGAGTGTATAAAACCCCCCCTTCAACACAGTCACACTTGGTAGCATGCTTGTGCGAATGTATGTATGCAATTCACACGTACTGTATAGCTACATTCAGAAGAAAGAAAACCGGGATTCTAAATGAAGTGTCGTGAGGCTCAGCGCACTTCGCATCACGTAGAAAGTGAAAAACACAAGAAGCGCAATGACAGAGGAAAGACAGGAGGATGTTTCACATACAGTAGTTTGTCACCTCATATTTGTTTAAGATGAACTAAGAAAATGTAGGGCTAGCTGTATCATATAAAGTCCAGCTGTTTCTTGTTCATTGGTTTTGGCTGATATGTATTTTTCAGCAATGCAGTGAGCCTACATTCCTCACCTTTTGACTGTCAGTCGAATGTGCCACACATTTAATCCCTATACAAGTTAACACGAGTTGTAAATAAATAAGTTGTTTTATCTAAATCATTTTTCAAAACAACCTTTACTGCTACTTGTTTTACTTCACACATGTACACTGAAACAATTCAAAGGCAAATGATCAACCTTTTACACCACAAAATATGGTAAATGAATGCGTTTTGATGTATTTTTACAAGATAAGACCACTGGGACAGCCAAGCCCAGCCATATAAAATGAGATGTTTCAGGTCGGAGTGAAGTGGTGAAATAACAGACATCATCCATAGGGCCACATTGCTAACTAATTGCTAATAATGACCATATTTTTGAAAAAATATTAAATAGCAATGACCCATTTTTTCTCATCTTTGTCTCATCTTTCAGGGAACTCCACCATCTGCATCACTGAGACTCAGTGTCTGCCCAAAGCCCACTTTGTTGGCATCATCTGTGGTATTATTAGTATTGTTCTTGTAGTTCTCTTTATGGTTCTGGGGTGCTACAGATGCAGAAGAAGAACATGTGGGACCAAGAGAGTTTTGTACACTAAAGCAAGTAACATGAAGCCACCCACAGTAGACATTGTCTGAACAAGGAAGAAGGAAACTGGCAATGTTCTTGATAAAATGATCATTCATAATAGTGTCTTATTGACAAATGATTAAATAAGATAAGAAAACTACATATACATAACAATTAATATTATATTATATATTACAACATAGATCCCTGCTGTGGAAGTGGGAGATTCATTTATTATAACTTATATAATACCTTTGTACACATGTCAGTCAGCATGTTGTATCTCAGGGCCAGACCAGGAATCAGCCTTAATCTTTCTCACGGCGTCTTATCTCAGAAACCTGGAGGCTGTTTTAAATATTTACCAAATAAAACCCAAACTAAGAGCTTAAACGGCTATAAAGCTGCGTGGAGCTGCAGTTATGGGATGTTCACCATGAGTGAATAATGAATAATACATTTGATGTATTCATGAAATAGTCATTCTGATTAATGCAACACACAGTGAATGTATGGTTTAGATTATTATGAAATGTGCTTTGCTTTTATTTTTGTGAATCAAGAAAATCAAAATGTGCTCTCCTTTTAATTATGCCAATTATTCGGAATGTGTTTTTTTAGATTACAAAAGTTTTAATTATGTAAACTTTTCAGTACTAAATTGTGAAAACAATTCTTTGCATTTGTTGTGTGCATTTTCTGTTCTGTATATTGAACCCAATTGGTAGCATGTGTTTGTTGGCTGTGTACACAAAGTTTGGGGTTAAGAAATAATGCTGTTCAAAGATGGTGTGTGGCTTATTATAAATGCTTCCTGCTAAATAAATAACTTTAAAAGACCGTCTCGATTGTTTTCCTCATGTCACAGTGCTGTGAGTTGCTCTTGTGGTGTTTTTTTTTTTGTACTGATTACAAAATGATTCAGGAAGTTCAGGGTGAGTCACCCGTCGCAGCTTTCAGGGGTCAGAGAAGAGGAGAAAACCTCTCAGTCTTACTTAGGAAAGCAACCTGAGTGCTCCGCTGCAAGGGTGAGTTTTGCTGCTGATTTTTAGCTGTAGTTCACGTGTAATAATGATCTTCTCATTTTGTAATTGTTAAATTAAAGCAGATTTTTTTGCATCTCACTCCAACATCTCTTTATACAAGTTAGCTTAGACGGGGAAATGGTTGCAATTTATAGGAAAAACAGTTTATAAATCATAATGTGATTGAAATTGTGTAATTACTTATTCAAATACATTTATAAAGAATTAATTTACACAGACAGGAAAATATCTGGAAATTTGTATTCTAATGTAGCATTTCAAACTTAAGGCCCTTGAAAATGTCATACGTGAACCAACTCTAAAATCTCCTTCACCAGCCAACTCTTTTTCAGATTAGGTGTAAAAGGAAACAATCAACAGTCACACAGTAATTCCACTTTTGAGAGGCTTTCATTTTGAAATGGTGAATCAGAATGTCTTGGGGATGTGTAAATCAGCCTGAAGTGGAATTACTGTCTAACTATTGTATAGTTTCATTTGAAATACCATGCGACATTGATTAGAAGTTGGCTCATGTATGACATTACGCAAGGGCCTTACGTTTTTAATTCTACATAAGAATAAGAAATTCCTGATATTTTCAGGTGTGATTATCCATTTCCCAGTTTTTATTTGGTAACGTATTATCACATTTGTATATAATTTACAGACTAATTCAATGCGTTTGGCCCGTTCACTGGAAGTGCTCCTCGTAATACGTGCAGGGCTCTCAGGTTTAAACGCTACTGGCCAACGGAGGAGAAGGAACCTACGCGCCTCTGACCGAGAAATAGGACGTGTAGCGGGAGTGCGGGGACGTGCGTGACTAAAAGACGAGTGACGTAACGCGCGAGGCTGCTTGACTGGAGTCTCGCACGATGAGTAAGTTGCAGGTGTCTCTCCGCGTGATTGAAGGCAACCTGCCGCAAGGGTGAGTTTTGCGACTCAGTTACTGTTCTTTAGCTTTAGTTGATTGTTAAATCCAAAATATAAAACAGAAGCGCGATGTTTCGTCGATGTCTCCTAAGATTAGATTTACTTCCTGTCTCGGTCACACGGACGTTCAGTGATCATAGTTATTGAACTTATTAAGCGGTCCTTTTTGACAGGCAGATCGAAGACACACTCAAGGCTCGTGTCTCTTTAAAGTTGTGCAAATGTAGTTAGATGCGCTCACACGGATTCACTCGCAATACCACGAACAATGTGCCAAAGTGAGGTGCTATTCCTTCTTTTCTCACCTTTGTCAATTTATTTGCGACGATCGGGTGGAGACGCATGCGGCGTTACGCCCGGGCATGTCCGCACCCCAGGTCTCTATCTATTCAACACATCATGTTCGGGACAAAGGATCCCAGTCTTTAACAGGAGGAAACTCAGCATCAGCATCCTTTGCAGGGGAGGAAGGATACACTTGTATGAATAATAAAGTTTCTCAGGATCTGTAATGACACGGTGAAATGTGTTGAAGAGACTTTTCAAACCACGCCTCAGGCCTCACAGCCCCCTGGCACATGCTGATAATGACTCCAGGACACTTTGAGTATGCGTAAACACGTGTTTTGATGTACATTCTATTTGACATACATAACAACTATGTGATGTCAAGAAAAAAATCTTAAGAAAACTCGATGAAATATGACTGAAATATGATGGCTCAATACATGAAATGACTGTACTGTACCTCAAAGAGACTCTCATAACAAAACTGCAGGAAGTAGAAATGGAACATTTACTTAACTTAATTCTTTATGGTTTATTCATTTTAACTTCACAACATTGCATTTAACACCATGCCAATAATGCCAATAAATCACTGGTGACGGATCAGCATGTTTTTTCTTGCACTTCCAAAACTACAGTAATCATTCCAGGCCAGTCAAATGTAGCACAGTAAGCCAAATATTATTTGAATCGAAATGATCAATTCCTTTGTTTCTCTGGCAGACAACTTATTGGCGTTCACGCATCTGCCGCTTGAATAAGAAACTAAGAAACAGACAGGATCACTTTGTTTTACTAAGGCCTCTCTCTTCTCCCTAGATGTCGTTCTTTTGCCAACGGCCCCTGAATCCAGGCGTCGGCCTTGTGGATCGGGTGTACAATGCCAGCAATGAAGACGGTCACATCTTTTTGAGGAACGGTACGCATCCACCCTGCTCCTCCACCGACCCGCCTCCGCCCTACAGCTGTGTGGTGTGTTTAGAACAGAAGGTTTATGCACTTTGCTCCAACCTATTGAACAAAGAGCAACTGGTGATGGAGGGGGACGGTCAGGAATTAGAGCTGATCACAAGCGGTAAGAGCTGGTATTCACTTGTTCCCTAGTTCTGCTAGTTCTTACAAACAGTAACAGTGGCTATAATGGGTGAATAACCTGTTATGTGTGTTTGATCGCAGATTGCCCCGGATTATCTGGTGAGTGTCCTTCAGATCTCTGATCCACTTGCGTGATTTACATCGGCTCTTGAACTAATTCTCATTCGTCTTTTAGCCAGAAATGAAAATGCTGACATATCTGCGGACGGCGAGGGTGAGTGATTCTGACTACAAGTGGTACGGATACTTATTGGTACTGACCCATGAGAGTCAGCACTTCTAGTGAGTCTTACACAATGTTTGCATGGGATTATTGTTCTAAAATCTGTAATTGGCTGATGAAATTGTTACGTATTGTACTTTCTCCATTAATTACAGTCTCAAACTCAACATTATTCTTTTAATACAACATTTATTACAATTATTAAAAGGAGAAGTAGCAAAACTTTACATTTGTAAAGCTAAAATTATTTTCTACATACAAATGACCACCAAAATAGTTGCAAATGAATTTTCTGTGAATTGACTTACTGAGCAATGAAATAAGTTTTAGCTGCATTACATTTCATAAACATTCAAAAGTTAAAATA
Organism: Pungitius pungitius; assembly: GCF_949316345.1. Classification (NCBI taxonomy): domain Eukaryota; kingdom Metazoa; phylum Chordata; class Actinopteri; order Perciformes; family Gasterosteidae; genus Pungitius; species Pungitius pungitius. The sequence goes on from NC_084906.1 coordinate 4,481,135, forward strand.
CCGGAAGGTAGTAAATGGATAAAAATGAAAATCGGCATTTCCTTTGGAGATTTTGTCTAGAAATGACCTATAAAAGTAAACTCATAGTAAAAGTACCCTTAAACGTGCACCTTATTAGAGAAGTATTGGAGAAGACAACTGCTGACTTCTCTTTTCTCTTGTTCTGTTGTTTCTTCTAGGTGAGAGGCAGAGGCTCTTCCTCCTCCTCCCGTTCCTCCTCCTCCTCGTCCTGTTCCTTTGGTTTGTTTGTCGGAAATGGAAACCAAAGTGTCTGAGAGGGTAAGGGAAGTAGTGCATGCAGTTTGCTTGAAGCAGTTGGTATGAAACGTCAAACAATGAACTGATGGGGATTGTCTCTCCTGCAGAAGACTTCAGTCAGACGGAAAGAGACCGACATTCAAGCCGGTTTTAGAAACAAACAAAGCAAGCTACATGTAGGAGAAATACTAGCTGTAATTTTACTATGTGAAACGGGATAGACTCATGTATTTCTTTATTTGACCTGTGTATAAATATATATAACTGTAAAAAGTAAAGGAACTAAAGCATAACCGTTTTATATCATGTTACAAGTTGCTTCACATCAATTTCAACAAAGTTTCAAACCTGCTCTCTGGAAATGTGGCAACCGCTTGTTATCGTTAACAGCGGTTGTCTTTGCGGCGCCAACTGAAAACATGGACGGACGAGCCGGCAAAATAAACGACACTCCGCTGCATTAGAAAAAGTCCCTTCAAAATAAAACCACTTTTTTTCCCCCCATGCAACGGCTAAAAACCCACTAAACCCACTACAGTAAAAACGGGACCCGCCAGTTAAGAACCACTGACCTAGCTTGTGTTCGTTTTGGAATTTGTAGCAGCAGGAGGGAGCAATTGTTTGTATATGGATCCTTTGGACTAATTATTTGTCTGCCCTTTTGTTCACAGGGAGTGGGGAGTAGATTTAGAGCCACCCCGGGGTACACATCACCCGTAGGTTTACTTCTGTCTAGAAACACCAGTTTAGACCTGAGCGGACCACCACCTGTACGTTTGGTTAGGGCGCCTCGACCGTGTGCCAGGAAGAGATTGTATTTTCTATTAGGGGTTAGGATAGATTAGGGGTGGGGACCTTTGTGTTTATTTCTTTGTTTTGGTCCGTCCAGCCCTCCCCTTTTCCCAGAAAGTTTTGTTTATTCATGTATATTTTTTCTCATGCTTAGATGAAAGCGTTTATACGGTATTTGGTGTTTGTGTCTTTTCCTCGCACGGCGACTCCGAGCAGTGGGTTGTCATGTTCTCCTCCCATGAAAATCATAAGGTACCCATTATTCACACTGAAAACTAGCTTGCACAGGAAGTAGAGCAGCAGGCCAGCCATTTGTGGTTAATGAGATTTTACTTAACTTTTCACTCATTCTCTTGCCTCATTCGTTTGAGTCGGTGCTATTAGGACTACTGCAAGTAACCTGAAGCTGCAGATAACTTTCCCACAAATGAAGCCGTTTGTCCCTCTATTCTGATAACAGTCGGATTTCTCTGTTATTATCACACTCTTTGACATCACATCTTTCAGAACTGACCACTTTAACATAGATAAGAGATAAGATGGGGAATATTTATACAGATAGCAACTATATAACACAGAGATTTTATTATTGCCACTGCATGCAGCAGCTGTGATCATGTGTCAACAGAAACCCACAAAGCAGATAAGGCAGCAAAAGGGCCGGCACAGAAATCACACAACCAATTTGTTTTTGAAACACTTGGATCACGACAAATGCTCTACGGCAAGAAAAAAACCTTTCTGGAAAAGAATGACTGTAAAATGCATGTGGGAGGGTTCTGGAAGTGACCAGAGGGTAAAATACCAGAACCAGAATACCCATTCCAACACACTTGCATGGACTTCATTGAATTAAATCAGTGTGAAGGGAATAAATATTTTCTGACAATTTCCCAAATGTGTGAAATATTTTCAACAAAAACACCAGATGCAAAGACACTGGCAGAAGCCTTAACAATTGACAATGACTTTATGCAAAGGTTTGGAAAACCAGAAAACCCCCAGAAGGATGTGCTCCCGGGTGACAGCTAATTACAAATGACGCTGCACAGAATTTCAGGCAAATTGTGGGATGTTGTTTTTCTTACCACAGGCCTACTGGATAAACACAAACAAGAGGCGAAACCCCTGGAGTATAATAAAACAACCTCCAAAAAAATAGCTTGCATAACTGAGGGATGTAACGGAGTGTACACCACGATAAAGAAGCCACAGCTGCTACCGCTCCGAGCCGGTAGAATCTAGTGGGGAACGTCATTTAAATTAGTGGTTATAGTAGTATAAATAAATAAATAAATAAATAAGAGGGTTATGTGGAGGTGACCAGTGGGGAGCGGATTCAGGCCTCCCCTCCTATGAGGAAGGGGGCACAGATGTTTGTTCGGCGTAGACTGTATGATTCAAATCCTTTAAGGAGATGATGCATCTGTATGTGTTTCAACTGCTCAATACTTTGCATTTTGATAAATGTCCCATTAATAATTTTACACTGTCAAGTTAGTTTCATATTAAAGATTTCTATTTTATTTATTGCATATTCAAGTATGAAAACATAAAAGATGCACTATACAAAGTAAAAAATAAGTCCAGTAAGAGCCAAATATCATTTTAAACTGAGAACATAAAAAACATTTCACCCCCTGATTCTTCCCTGTGCACAAAGCGATCTTCATCATAGCAGTTCACACGCAGTTAACCTAAACATCCGTCGGCCAGGAGTCATGAAAGCGTCAGGAAGAGCCCCCCCCGGTTCAGTCGGCCTTCAGGGCGTAGAGCACGTCGTCCTGGCTGACGTTGAGGCGGACCCGCTGCAGCACTCCCAGGCGGCTCGGCTCCAGCAGCAGTAGGCGGCAGCCTCCCAGACGCTGGCACACCGCCAGGCCCTCCGACACGCTGACGGGCTGCAGGCCCTCCACCCGACACAGAGCCTGGTGCTGCACAAACACCTGGGCGGCGGGGGAACAGAGGGCAGCGCGTTCATAGGGGCTTCAGGAGCCAAAGGCCCTCCGATGAGAACGGACAAGGCTTCGGGGAGGTGGGGGGGGGGGGGGGGGGTAGCCAGCTGCTATTTATGGATGGCCCGTACGGGACGGGGCCCTCCGCTCACAGGAGGACGACTTCCTCTTTACGCTACTTCAAGTTGCATAAAAATGTACGCAAATGAAAGCGGAAATAAAAGCAAGGGGGAGCCAAGTTGATTTGGGGGCACATGGCTGGGATAAGTGCGCGTCCACGGCTTTCTCGAGTCGACCACGGTATCGACCACAGATTCACTGACGCAGGAACTGGAGCAGACCAACACCATGCAGGCTTCACCCCAGCTGAGGAATTGGCCCTTTGTTTTGAAGCAGGGAAGGCCTGTGATGGAAGGGATGCAGGGTGGGACAGCTACTGACCCTGTCATTTCCTCCCTTGGTTTTGGGAGATGTGATTATCTAATCTTTCTGGCTTCTTTCTTTCTTTTTCTTTCTCCCCACCTCGCTCTGTGGACTTTTATCTGTGCCTCTGGCTTCGTCTTGCTAGTCTTTATAATCATTCCTCCAGGGCAGCGGTGTCAAAACTAATTTCATGTTTGGGCCAGATACTGCCCACTTTCATTAAAAGCAGGACAGACCATTAAAATCGGCTGCAGACGAGGGGGGGGCGTAGCAAAGCAAAGTCTAGAGCTGTTTGATGTGCTCAAAAGATTCAACTGGTAAATGGAGCAACTTCTGCATTTCTTGGTATGCAGAAACCCATAAGGAATATATCCTGGTTTATCTATTTATTATTAACAGCCCCCACGGCGAGTAAAAAATATGCAACTCGACCTTTACACTTCTCTGAAGTGTACTTCAGCGGACAGCATCCTTGTACCACATTTACATTTCGTACCTGTTGGAAGGTGGCCTCCTCCAATCCCAGCCGCCGAAACTCAGCGATGACCGCCCGCAGGAACAGCTGCTCCTGTAGTGACGCACATCTGGCGACACACACACACACACACACACACACACACACACACACACACACACACACACACACACACACACACACACACACACACACACACACACACACACACACACACACACACACACACACACACACACACACACACACACACACACCGGTCACCTCACCATCGTGGCACGTTCACAACGCCGCCCTTAATGGGACCCCGGTGAAGAGACTCACTTGATGGCGGTGATGTAGGCGGAGGAGAACATCTCGTTCAGCGCCTCCATCACGTGACCCATTCCGACCAGGCCCGTGGCCGACGGGTCGGAGGCCGAGTGCTCGCAGATCTCCGTCGCCCTGCGACAGATGTCCAGACAGCGGCGAGCGTCGCCTGACAGCGCGGCCACCTGGGGGGGGGGGGGGGAGCAGAGGGAGAGCGGTGAGGGAGGACGGATCCCGGGGGGGGGGGGGGGGCGCCAGCGAGACAGCGAGCGTTTGGCGTTTACCTTCCTGGACACGAGCTGCAGAGCGTCCTCCTCGAAGGCCTTGACCTTGTTCAGCCGCGACATGATGATCTGCTGCAGCTGCTTGAAGCTGTACGGCTGGAACGACATCCTGGTCAAACCCTGGAAAGACATTCAGGGGAAGAAAAAAAGAATAATTTGTGTAGATAATTCTTTACATTCCGTCATCTTTTTACCATCACAAACAATGAGAAGGTCTTGAGTAGCTGCTTAAATTCTTAGGAATACACAACTCATTTGCAGAGTGCAAACTGCACAAAAGGTCTGTGGGAGGGGGGGGGGGCATGTGGCGAGGTCTTTGTCTTAACTACAGGGCTGCTGGCTTCCTGTTTTCTTATCTTACATAAATCGCTTACATACAGATCCATCCTGTCAGGCTTTTAGGTAAGGGGTGGGAGGGGTGGGGGGGGGGGGGGTCGTGCAATAGTCGACCACAGAGGGCTAGCAGTCGGGAAGACGGTTCAGCACGAGTCCCTCTGGTGCACTCTGCCACGGTCTTGATTTGCTTATGTAATTAACTCCCCCCTTATCTAAAACTGGACCTCGCGTCCACATTACACCAGATCTAGCTTCCCTTCGTCGCTCCTGATGCCGACGGCACAATGTGCCGCTGACTCGCGTGGCCCGTGAGCTGTGAAGTCGCTCCCTTTACCAGTCTGCTGGCCACTCTGTTGATCATGATCCTCTCCGGCAGGTCCATGGTGTTGGCGATGGTCAGCACCACCAGGCGGGCGTGGCGTCGGGTCGGCCAGTCGAACAGGTTGTACATGACGTTCTGCTTGCGCGTCCACAACAGGTCCAACTACAGGTCGAAAGAAAGAAAAAAAAGGGGGGGGCGGTGGGGGGCCGGGAAATGTGGGTTTAGTCTTCGGTCACGCCATCACACCCTGACTTTAACGCTTTAGTACATTGATGAGGTCTATTTTAGGAGGTCTAATATGGAGTCACAATGGTTACAGTACTTTGTAGACGCAGCACATACATTTCCCCTCTGCTCCCACTCAATGATCAAGTGAGATCGAAATGGAGCGCTAGAGAAAGAGCAATGAGTCAGAAGAACAAAATATTACTTCTCTAATTGCGTCACAGCAGTTGGTTACTTTTCTGCTTCTTTGTCAGAAATGACCTGATTGTTTTTCCTTTATTCCAAGAAGTTAATACTGTCACTGAAATGTCAACCACAAGCAGTGGTTTATGCTTTCAACAGTGATGCAACAGTGACTCAGCAAGAAAGAAGTCTTCTCATACTGTCCCTCTGCAGGACTAAATATTTGACACATTTGACTCATTAGAATGTGAAATGGCAGCAATATGTGCTAGAATACAAGTGTTGTGGAGTCACTAAGACGTAGAAAGAAAAGTGCATTGAGGTGAATTTTTGCAGAAGTAAAACTTCTCGCTTTTGTCCTGATAAGAGAAAATTAGAATGCAATAACTCCACTTACATGTATCTATTTTGAATAATTTACGGAGTATTTAAGATGTGAATATTTCATTTAACTACACTTGCCCAAAAGAAAGTTGTAATTCTTGAAAAGTATAGTGTGTTGGGAAATCGATTCGTCCAACAAGGCCTGTACAGAGTAGGAATAAAGTACAGTGTGTATGAGTGTGTGTGTGTGTGTGTGTGTTCATGGTGATAAGGAACGTGTCACCCAGTGCAATAGTGTTAGGAATAATGCTGATTCTTCCAACATTCTTAACACGCCTACACTCTTTCCCCGTGTTTGAGGGGATGTATTATTTCGAGTCAGATTAAAACGCCATAAAGATCAAGCTAGGACACTTTTTTTTAAACCCGTCTTCAATTTAATACCAGTAAAAGGGGACTTTATTATAGTGTCATTTGGGAGATTCCCATGGAGTAAATGTTCTTACTTCGTCCACCAGCAGAACGGTAGTCTCCTTCCTGGGCGCTGGGTTGCTGAACCTCTTCTCCAGCAGAGCTGCCGCGTGGTCGGCTGTGGCCTTTTGACCAGTCAGCTTCTGCAGAGACAAGGTGGGTTTTCCCAATTTCCCAATCAGCACAGGGGGGGATTTACATTATTACATTACATGTTAATTAGCTGACGCTTTTATCCAAAGCGACTTACATTGCATTATAACCCGTGCATTACATTTGTGCCTGGGGAGCAATTAGGGGTAAGGAGTCTTGCTCAGGGACACTTCGACATGGCACATGGGGCAGCCGGGATTCAAACCACCAACCTTGCGGCCCCCAGCGCACTGCACTACTCCATGCACCACCATCACCCCTTATTTAGTGTCCCTAGTATGGGTCAAACTTGTACGTCCCACAATGCATCTAGATGAGGATGTTTATTACAACCTGCCAGCTGAATCATCACATCCACACACGCGAGTTCCTTTGCAGGATTAAATATCTTTTAGAGAACCAGTTCAAAAAGTAGATATAAAAAAAGGCCCTCCAGCAATTTGCAACATCAGCGACCTCACCTGCAGGATCTGGACGTAGGCCTGGTGAGGATCCGTCATCTTCATCCCGTTGATCTCGATGAAGTGGAAAGAAGGAATCTCGTCCACGTCGGCCGCGTGCTGCAGGCAGCGCATCACCTCCTGGACGGTGGCCGTCTTCCCCGTGCCCGGCACACCCGAGATGTACATGCACCTGGACATAACACACGCATTCTTTTAGCAATCAATGGGATTTTAAGCTTTTAGTTCAAACAGGGACATGTGGAATGCATCGATTTGTTTGTCTGCAAAACAAAAAATGTGCTTGTATTATTGTAAATAAAAATATTTGGGTTACAATGAAAAACGCTTTCTGATTTGCTATGTAATTTATTCCAAACTATTAATCAGTTGATTATTCAAAAGTAATCCATAAACTGTTAGAGACGTCGAATTTTAAAGCAGATAATACATTATCTATTTGTTGTTAGTTGTTAATTCAAATGGTTGCAAAAAGTTGTAAATCCTTAAGTTTCCAGGGAACTACGGAATTAATATAACAGCAAATCATATTTTAATAACTGCTACTGATGGAACAAAGAGATCCACATTATTGGAAGCATCCTGCAGTGGATTGTGTCAAAAACGGAGTGACTGCAACACTACTAAAATGTATTGGAGGATAACGTACACATCCAAAACAATTAGAGACAAACAAACGGTTTACGAGGTCTCAAACCGTCTCGCAGGGTTACACTCTGCAAACCCGGGACCTGGATCTTACCCCCCCGTGCCATCTTCGATCTTGCTCTCCACGAAGCTGTAGATGTCCTGAAACTCCTGCTCTCTGCAGGGCAGCGACTCCGGCACCGAGGACACGTGCAGCCTGAAGAGACACCGCAACGTTAACGCGGCTGCACAAGGGGCCAATGCTCAGCTGAATGTGGATCCCGCGCTTAACACTCTGGGATTCATGGAGTTTAGAGAACATAGAAAAAGTAGATTATGGTATGTTTCAGTAAAAATAAAAAGAGGACATAAAAATTAAGTGGAAAAAAAAAGATAACAAGTCACTCGTTAAATAAATAACAAGATTAAGTTTCTGCTTGAAATTGACTTCGCAGGAATAGAACAAAAAAAAAAAAAATATATATATATATATATATGTATGGTGGAATGTGTATCATGATGATTTTTAGAGCCCTGATGTGCAGTGTTAATTCATACCACACCGTTGAAAGGCTTGGAATCAGCTGATATATTGCGATTATTTCATTATTTTCCTCTCGCCTGAGCAGAGAGAACCCACAAATAGCGTATTCAAGCCTACTTGAGGGTCAGAGGTCACCGCTCGTTGGGTCTCACCTGGTTCGGGCCTCCTCCAGAACATTGGCCGGCTGTCGGGCCGGCAGCGACCTGCTGGGGATGCTGGGGGTTGCGCGGTGAGGAGTCCGCGGCGTGCCGGGTGTGATCTGCCGAAACGGTTGAAACGTTTAAAAGGAGGCGAGGTGGGGAAAGCAAACGATGATCCGCCCGTGGTCGGGACTTCACCTTCTTGTTTGGGGTCCTTTGAGGCGTTCTGGTCGAGGAGCGAATCCTCTGCTTTGGCCGAGGAGTACGAGACCCTGCAGCTGCACGTCTGCCCTTTTTATACACCACGTCGTCATCACTATCGAGCCCTGCCTCCTCTTCCTCCCCATCCTCCTCCTCCTCCTCCTCTTCCTCCTCCTCCTCACTGCTCTGAAGCTCCTTCTTGGATGGAACAAACTCCTCCTCATCCTCTTCGTCCGAGTTCAGGTCCTGCAGGTTTTCCAGGAGATTCCTGATCACACAGAAAAGCGAACATTCAGCCTTCTAGAATCGATCAAACAGTTGATCGATCAGTGTTCTGAGAGATCGAGGCTCCCCCTCCTGCACTCACAGCTGTTTCCTGATGCGCGACGACACCAGCTGGGCCGACTTCCTCTTCGAGCCCCTCGGCGTGGCGGCGACCGGCAGCATCGGAGAGATTTCATTATCCACTTCGGCCCTGTCCACAGACAGCACGACATCCGTCAGATTTTGGTGGAGTTTGGTCTATAAAATTGTCAGCTAAGCTCAGACAACATTGAGGCTTGTTAGTGTGTTCGTGTACGGCCAAAATGTCTGCTGGTAACGGTTTAAAATCAGATTCTGTGGGGAAATTTTAATTTAAAATACAAAACTTTATTGCTTATCCACATATTGTTCAGATTTCACATTGTGTATTTTAACACATAAAAAATTAACTAGATTAATTAGATTTTCTCCATTTTATTTTCTCTGATGTATCATGCAATACACATTCTGAGCCCTGACTGTGCTTTAGGGGGGTGTCAACAAAAAGATCAATGCAGCTCTGGGCTATTACTTGAGCGTTGTTTATTTTTACATTCATTTCTCCATGTAGTCATCTTTAAAAGTATGGCGAAAAAGCCATTAGAGGCGTAAAGGTTCTGCAGTTGTAAGAATTGAAATGGTGGACCTGCAGAAGTAATGAAGAGAAGATAAATAATCACACGAGTGTGTTGTGTCTGCGTGTTTGAAGTGATGTCGGAGAGGAGATGTGATGCTTTTACAAAGCGTCCACTCACAGGACTCCCAGCGCCGGTTCCTTCAGGGTGTCTCGGTCTTTTTTTCGAGATGGAGTGGTAGCTCTGTTTGAGGACACATTGGATTTCTTGGGTTACATTTCATTTGAGGAAAACACAGTCATTAGTGACTGAGCGGCGTGCGAGTTATCGCACTGGAACAGCTTCACCCGGCCGTGCAGACGCAAAACCTCAAAGAAAACAAAAACCACCACCATCTCTTGTCAGACAGCCAGTGCGAAGGTTTTCCCAGACGTGCCCCTTCGTTACAGTGACTACAGGCGTGCTGCGACTCACTTCTGCTCCCTGGTGGCGTACAGTCTCCTCGGCGTGGCGGCTCTTCTTCTGGGTGTCTTAAGCGAGCTGGTCATTGACCCCGCCTCCGTCACCTCGTCGCCCTGCTGAGGACTTTTATCCAACAGAAGAGGCGCCAGTGAGCCGGCATATTTGAACCGGTGGTCTCTGGCTGAAACCAGTTCGAAAGACGCGGGGACTCGCCCCTCCTTTTGCTAAGCACGACGGGAAAAAAAACTACAGTGACAATCGGGGGCGACGAAGAACCTGAAAAGGTTAAAAAATAGAGTTTGGTTTGTCCCTTCTAGGCTTGTGGGAAACAACGCGGTGCAATGTGACAGGCTCCGTGAAGTGGTAGAAAAGTAAAACTATCCTGTACTAGTTTGATCAATAACATTTTAGTTGGACGATTACACACTTTGTTTCTGTAATTAATTAAAAGGCATTATGAATGAAGCTCCAAAGCGGGAAAGCCCCCCTTGTGTTCAACGAGCAAGGAGAACAATGACAGGGGAAGCAGGTCTTTATTCCTGCTCAGTTGTGTGGGAATGAAGTGTACAGCCATGCTGTCTGCTGTGCTGTGTGAGCACTGGTCCTCACTGGAGACTAAACCGGTTTCCAGTGTTGTGCCTGAACGCGTTCATTGATCGATAGTTCATGAACTCGTTCATATTTTGGGGCGAACGTGAACTGAGCGTACTGTGTTAATGCCCGATGAACGTCACTGTGAACTCGTTCATTCTGGTGTCTGTGAACGGCGCGTCCTTTCAGGTTAACATCGTTCAAATAGGGTGCCAGATTTCTATAGAAAACACACCGTAAACGCGCCTTAATAAGTAGCGGAAAAAACTCTCAATCTGGCAACACCAGCCTCCAGCGTCGCACCGCGCATGCGTCAAAAAAAAAAGGAAATGCATGAAGGCGACGGCTGCGTGTAGCAAAGAGGCGCCGTATAATAATTTAAAAGACTTTTATGAAGTTACTGACAAGGTCGGTGAGGATGGGAGGAATCTGACCTTTCTTTGCAAACATTTGCACCTTAATGATAACTGTCGTGTTTTTATTCCTTATTTTAAAAAAGACCATTCAAGCAGCATGTGTGTGAGAATGTACTGTAGGGGTGAACGCTGCAGCTGCTGCTAGTGTGGAGTGAATGGACAGCAACATTAAAGCAACAAAGGGGAAATGCTGTCCCCTCAATGCTAATGTAAACTCTGGTTGGATAAGGATTTAAAATTGGATATGAAGATTAAATCTGATGCATGTGTTAAAACTGATAAAATAATTGCTGTCTGTGGTTCTGGGCTGTGGCGATAATTTTGAAAAATAATAGCTTGCAGCAACGTATGGGAAAAAAGAACTAAACTAGTTGGAACTGTGAATTTAGTTCAAATATTTTGAAGTTTGAACTATGAACTGAACTAGTTCATTTTAAAATTTGTGAACTGAACTTTGAACTAGTTCATGTAGAAAGTGAACTTTCCCAACACCGCCGGTTTCAATCATCTGCGAGTCTACTGACTGAAGGAGGATGTGGACAGCGCGGGACAGGTGACTCTCACCTGGCAGACGATGGAGGACTGGTCCTGTCGGAGACGGGCAGCTTCTGGAGGACGATGACTGAGGGCTTGAGGGAGAAGTTCCCCGGAGAGCCGGCGGCCTCTCGGGACCTCCGGAGGGGGGTGAGGGACAGGTCCTCGGGGGGGGAAGCCGACAGCCTTCCGACAGCCACCATCCCCTCCGACTGCAGCTCGTCGTCCAGCAGCTGGCCCAGGACGTCCTCGCCGACCATCAAATTCTTCTCCGGATCTGCCGAGAAATCAACACACCGAAGACATTATTAAAACTTTCAAATAAGATTAGAATTGTGCTTTAAAAAAAAAAAAAAAAAAAAACACAGAATATATCAGTCCTGTATTGCAATTTCTTGCTGCCAGTCGGCCAAAGAACAACGTTCCACCTCCTGCTTTGAAGGCACTCACTGCTGAGTTCCAGTTTCTTGCGCACGCCGGGCGTCCTGGCCGAGGCGTTCCTCCTCTTGGCGCTCAGACACTTGGAGGCCGACAGTTTGGTGGTGGAGTGGAGCGACTCCGCCTCGGCGGCGCGGGGCCTACCCGCGCTCATGGTGGCCCGGCTGCATCTCGCCTCCCCCTGCGCCGCCCGGCGCATCACGGTGAGGTCCGGCGTCGGGAGGGCGCGCCGCGCGGGGCCCCGAGGCGCCAGGGCCGCTGCCGGCGGGGAGCGCGGGGGGGAGGGCGGGAGCGAGGGCCTGGGACGGCGCGGCGGGGAGGGCGCCGGAGCGGGTTCAGACTCCGCCCGAGGGCGCTCAGCCGCTTTGAAGGTCTTTGAGTCCCAGGACAGCTTCACGTAGAGGGCGTCCGCGTCGCCCGAGTCCGGGAACGGAGCTGCCGCCTCCAGGTGCGTCACCTTTGGGTGAGTGAAGGCTCATTTCAACCGCAATCACACAAAACACTTTCCCGCTCCACTCCAGTAGTTTGATGTCGTGTAGGGGGGTCGAAAAGCATATGGAAAACATTTGGCTCCACGCCACGAGCAACGCGTGCACACAGTTGTCCCCTGATGTAGCAGCAACGTTAAACTCATGACGGGCAGGTGGAAGAGACAAAATCGCTGTGAATTGATTGAGTTTGACTTGATTGTTATTCACTTTTGCCAGTTGACAAAATTGTACTAACAGTTGTCATGGTTATGATTAAACGCTTATATGGATACAAGACTTTGTACAGAATGCCGTTTGCATAAAGTATTTCTGTAGGCCACCCATAGTGTTCATTTGGGGGCTGGAGTTGATGCCTGCTAGAATCAGCAAGGGACGGGGAACACTCTTTTTTTTTTTTATGGTGTTCTTTCAGGGGGGAGTTTGATGGAACCTTAGAAGACTACCAGCTGGATGAGTGGACTATATGAGACTGTCCTAGAGGACAACATGACAGCTACAGCAGCATTTATTCACTGAGTGTCACCTGCACGGGTTGGAGGATGGACCCGGCGTCGACCTCATCGTCACAGCTGCGCCCCTGGTAGTAGAAGATCTCCTGCGGGTGAGGCTCTCTGCCCAGCAGCTTCAGTTTGCTCGGAGGCACTTCAAACACACGAACAAACCACTGAACCACCGCCTTCTTCTGCTTCCCGCTATCTGAGAGAGAGAGAGAGAGAGTGAGATATTTGGCAACAAGTCCACAAGGAACGAAGTCAAGTGTAGCGTCAAGTGATGGCGACTCACCGTCGCCAAACAGCCTGATGACTTTGGCCACATACGGGTTGTCTTCATCCTCTCCCTCGATGAGGATGTGTTGGCCGATCTTAATGACAGTGACCCGCGGCAGACCTTCCACGCTGATGGCCAGAGAGCTGTAATTTACAGATTCAGATTGTTAATACAACGTGAATCAACAAAAGATGCATTATTATACACAACATATGATGAATTATTACAGATTATGCTGCCCAGACATACAGAAAGAAACTGATGAACATATTACGCATCAATGAATATAATATTAATATGGATTGTTGTAAGATGGGTCTGTCTGCATTATGAGTTCTAATAGTGCATTCGGTACATTTTGATGCAGGATTTTCCCAAAGGGTACATTTAAGCACCTACTAAGGACTACTACCTGTACTCAGGAAACAATATCTGAGTAGGGCTACTTCTTTATCCTCTGGTGAAAATAATATTAAATATAAAAAAGGAAAATAAGGCTAAATAGATTAAAACCATGCACCTACCACAGTAATACATTAACTTTAAAAAAATTACAAAGATATGAAAAGTCCAACATTGTACTCAACTAATTGATATATCTATATATCTATATATATGGATATAGATATATCACACACACACACACACACACACACACACACACACACACACACACACACACACACACACACACACACACACACACACGTGACAGCTTTAGTGACTTGACACTTGACAATAACTTGACAGATAACAGTTCATCACGCCCTGTGTTGTGAAAACAATGCATGTCTTGATGTGTTGATTTTGTGATACACAGAAAACACTAAAATAACGTTAGTTATTTCCATAAACTAATATATAATAACTGTAGACTCTTGGATCAGCTTAAAATGCATCGTCACACAACTGGGAACAGAGCTCATCATAGTTCACTTTTTAACGCCCAACTGTACAAATCCAAATGAAACAAACTCAGTACTCACCCATATTCATAGGTTTTCAACTTCCTGTTGAAACTTAAAGGCTTTCCACGCCACTCGTAGACCCGTCTGACCCTCAATCTGGTGAAATACTTCATCCTGAGTCCTGGCTGTCTGCTGCACGAGCTCAGATACAACAACACAAATGTGAATCTGTACAAAAACAAAAACGTGTGATTGTCCGCTTATCAGCGTTGATTAAAAACCCGCATGGAAAAAATAACTTTTACAAAAGTAGTCTCCAGAAAATACACAGCTCTATTCAGAGGTTTCGCGCGAAAATGACGTAGCTTCCGTTCTTCTTCTTCTCTAGTATTAAAGGCGTCGCCAAAGGAACGCAAATTGTAAATGCTGCCCTCTCCTGTACCGGAAGTGTTATATCATTAGTTTATGTCCAAGTACAATAATGACGACATTGTGCAGCAATAAGATAAAAATAAAATAAAAGTATAATAAAATATATGCTATGGGAAAAAATGGGTTAGTATTTGTACATGTCATTTCCTTTAACTTGCCCTACTCGCCTTTGATTCTGTTTGTAATGCAGAATCAGTTTGTAATAGAAATGAAAAAAGCTTAAATTAATTCTAAATATTGCTGAAAGAATAGAAATAGGAGAAGCTAAAATAAATTTAAAATATGCTAAAAATACAGAAATGAGAAAAGCTGAAATTAACTTAAAAGAATTGCAAAACAAACAGAAATGGGAGAAGCTTCTATGAATTTGGAAAAAATACAGAACTAATTAAAGCTTAAAAAGCTTAAACCCTGACAAGGTCGTGCCATTCAAACAGCCGGAAAGATCTACCTCCATTCAGCTACAAGGCTGAATAATCAGGGAGGTCAGGTTAAATTCCTGTGGGTTCTGGCGCATAGGGGTTAGTGGGAATGAGAGCTGGCAAAGAAGCCACTGGAGAAACGAAATATAGAAATGCACATAACTATCATCAAAGCAGAGGAAAAAATCTACGAATTGTGGCCAAAAAGGTGGGACAGAGAGGAGAAAGTGAGCCATACCATTTACAAAAGAGTGTCAAAGTTACAAGGAAGGGGCAGAAGGAACAGAAAAGAAGAGACAGTGATGACAAGGTTAAGGTAAGGCCATTGTGCTCCAAACAAAACTCTGAAAACTATAGGACGACATCAGAGAGGGTTGTGTGAAGGATGTGGAGAGGAGTCGGCCGAGCACATCGTTTTGAGGTGCTGGAAGTATGAGATGCAAAGAGAGAGGATGAGGACTCAGGTGAGGGAATCATTACAGACACTACTGACTGTGTGTGAGAGGGCACAGCGTGGAATACTGTTAGCCTTCCTAAAGGATGGAGTATTTTATTGGATATGATAGACATGCAGGAACGTGGTACAAAGGTGACTGTGGTATATGTATGTGTGTATGGATAGAAATAGTTGAATTTGATCTTTATCTTTTTTTCTTTATTTGTGTCTTTGTTTTTGGAGGGAAGGGTATTTTGGTAGAAAAACATGTAGTGTCTGATCCACACTCCGGCGCAGCAGGTGGCGGTAATGCACCAATTAGATGGATGCCAACTGCCATTGAACCAAAAAAGATGAAGACGAAGAAGAAGAAGATCGCAGGCTTTTGCGGTTGTGTTCTTGCTAGCAGAGCCATTCATTTTTCATTCCGATGGCAAACAGAACTGTTAAAGATGCCAACAGTATACACGGGACCAATCCGCAGTATCTGGTTGAGAAAATCATCCGGACTCGAATCTACGAGTCTAAATACTGGAAAGAGGAGTGCTTTGGTCTGACCGGTGAGTAGCATGTTAGCCAGCGAGCTAACATTAGCTTCCTCTCGGCTAACATCGTTATCAGACAACCTGGCGGATTCTAACGTTGCCCCCCTCGGATTTCTGATTAAAGCGTGTTAATATACAGAAAGGCCAGTGGATTATCTCTAACGTTTACGGAAACACTGGAATCCGTTAAGAAATGTATTGCATACTTTTAAAAACAGAAGAAAATGAGATTAACTACGCTAAAGCTAACTATGCCGTTTAACATCCCCACAAACCTGAAGTTTACAGTTCTAACTTTCTTTTATCTGACCAAAACTAAGTTATTTATATTATTTATTTAACATTGTAGGCTTCGTCAACTACTAACGATTATCATCCCATTTTGAAACTCTTGGCAATATATTTTTGGTTATTTGTTTAGCGACAACTAAGTGCAGTGGCCATATCGTTACCGCTTCTTATAAACACTTGACATTCGCACGTACTGTTGGACGTACATTTTTAGCATGTTGTGTTTCACAATGCCCGCTTATTGAAGCTTGTGCATGTTGTGTGATCCACAGCGGAGCTGGTTGTTGACAAAGCTATGGAGCTCAAGTACGTCGGTGGAGTTTTTGGAGGAAACATAAAGCCCACTCCTTTCCTCTGCCTCACACTGAAGATGCTGCAGATTCAACCAGAGAAAGACATTATTGTTGAGTTCATCAAAAATGAGGATTTCAAGTGAGTTTCATTTATTTTCATAGAGAGTCAATACTTGCTCTATGGTGTCTCGTCAGTACATTTTAACTGATTTAGTCAAAATAAATCTAAAATCTAGGAAAGTGTTTAAAATGTCTGATAGGGACCCTTTTTATGGTATTGTAGGACTTTGCAACACTGATTTCGTGAGGAAAAAATGAGATATTCAAGAACCTCCAGACCTGACAGAAAGATGTGGGCACTGTAAAAACTTGCATGCAATACATAAGCATGAATACAGTTTTGCACTTTGCTTGTAGTGGATCTTCTACGACCATCTCATCCTGCTCTCTTTCTGTCGCTCACTCAGATATGTTCGTTTACTTGGCGCGATGTACATGAGGTTGACTGGCACTGCAGTGGATTGCTACAAATACCTGGAGCCATTGTATAACGATTACAGAAAAGTCAAGAATCAGAACCGTAATGGGGGTGAGTTTTTGATTAATCGACTCAGGTTAAGAATATTTGTCATTGTGCAACAATGCACGCCTTGTAATCAAAAGAGTGGTTCCCTGGGCCTGCTGTTAGTCTTCTCTCCAACCCGAGCAGGACGAGTTATCCATCATTTTTTTATTTTTTGTTTTAGAATTTGAGTTGATGCACGTGGACGAGTTCATTGATGAGCTTCTTCATGCAGAGAGGATGTGTGACATCATTCTGCCCCGCCTCCAGGTAGGTTTACAGCTCATCTGTTCAGACACCGCTTGATTCAAGTGCCCACAGCACTGATTGTGTGTGTGTGTGTGTGTGTGTGTGTGCACTTGTATTACAGAAAAGACACGTCCTTGAGGAGGCTGAGATGTTAGATCCACGTATCAGCGCTCTGGAGGAAGATCTGGATGAGGTGGAAAGCAGTGATGAAGAAGATGAGGAAGAAGAGAAGGTAGGACAAGTTTTGGTCAAGAAACCTCATTGGGTTACATATGTATCTGTTTTTAATGGACCACAAGAACACAGTGGTGTATATTCTACCCTGAGCCCATTTCAACTTCAAATGTTTGTTTCTTTTGCCGGCAGCCCGAGCGACTCCAGACCCCTGAGCCCCACAGACGCCGTGACGGTTACCGCGACAACGACAGGCCTCGTCGTTCTCCGTCGCCTCGTTACAGACGCAGCCGCTCACCCAGACGGTTTGTGATTTAAATGTGTAAAATAACAAATTTCATCAGCCTCACTTTAGATTTTGCTTTGTGGGTGCAGCTCTAAATCAATCCTCATTTCTTCCAGGAGGAGCAGATCTCCAAAGAGGCGAAGGTACTTTAGCATTTACCCGTGGTCACCTTTTGAAACTAAAACGCATGTAGCTGTGACTTATTGATGTTTGTGTGTTGTGTGTACTCATGCAGCCCGTCGCCCAGGAGAGAGCGCCACCGCAGCAAGAGCCCCCGCCGCCACCGCAGCCGGTCCAGAGACCGACGCCACCGCTCCAAATCTCCAGGTAAAGAAATTGGTGTTGCCAAAATGAATGCCTTATTTTACGCGATCAATGTGGCCGAGATTAATGCGATTAAATATTGTAAGGTAATAACGGTGAGTGGCAATTAGACGACTTTACGCACTGCTAGGCTCAGCCCGCTGCTAGGCCGCACTGCGCGGCACGCAGTCTGCAGACTGTGTCCCTCAAAGACCCTGGTTTGGAAAATGTCCCGAGAGCACAGCTAGTTCAACATTTTCCACCCGGTATAATTCTGCCCCCAAGATGATCATGTGTGTAGTTTTGTGTTTAAAACAATAAAATGAAATCCAGCGCCATGATTGGTTGAGAGCGAGTCAGAAGAATGTAACCGTTCATCTAACAGCACCCCCAAACGGTACAGCCAGAAAAGTACAGCCTCTCGTACCGTTTTATTGGTTAATTAAACAAGTGTTTAAAATAAACACTTTCTAAATTACTAATTTCTTGTAATATTTAGTCTTTCTAAGAAAACAAACTTATTTAAATCTGATTTTATCAGGTTCAGGAGTTTTCAAAATGTCTTAAATACAACCAGACTGATTTCTTCAACTTCGTGGTTTTGCTTTTATTAGATTGTTTTTATTAAAATTTTAAGAAGATGAATAAACCCCTTGTATGCTTATTTGACGATGGTTGATTTATTCTTATTCCGTCATTATTTTTGAACCAGGTCACCACAGAAGCCACAGACATCGCAGCCACTCAAAGTCCCCCGAGAGGTGAGTGAGCTACTGTTAATATAACTAAAATATGCAATTCTATTTGTATTTTTTTATGGTAATACCACAGATTCAAGTCTAGACTTCCAATACATTTAAAAAAAAAAAGAAAGCTATTTTTTTAACCACATAAGTCAAAGCTACTGATTACAGAATCCCAATGATACATTTTTCCATACAAACTAATCAGTATTGCTTTTGTTCTTTGTTGTGACCCATGTCTGTGGCAAAAAGTCAGTATAGTGATCATATACCGTGATGTACGTCATATATTTTTCTGGATCGCCTTCCTTATTTGTGATGAATATGAATTTGATTGATTCCATTCAACATAATATTGTTTCTTTTACATCACAGGAGTTCAAAAAAGAGTCACAAGAAGAGTCGGAGAGGAAACGATTGATCGGTTTCCTCCTCTTTATTTTGCCTGTGATCTGTCAGCGAACTTGCGTCTAAATCTTTTTAAATTCAATGATGTTTTTTATTTTTTATTTTTTTTATTTTAAAAATAATTTTTCACTTCACATGTTTTCCCACTGACCAGTCTGTAAGATTTACAATGCAAAGCCCTCGTGTTTCAGCAGTGTGAATAAACCTGTATCCAATCACTCACCCCATCGGCAGCATTTCAGCCTCAATCAAGAGGAGACAATTCTGATTTAAAAGTACTCCCTTTTTTCATTAAGGTCTGGCCTTCATTGATCTCTTTGGATCTGTGTAAAAGTAGAAAAAGTGTTTCTGTATGTTAAGAAGGAACGTCACCATCAAACCTCTGATTTGTAAAATAAAGACCCTAATTTTGTGTGTGTGTGTGTACTTAATTACTGTGCCAACAACATTGCTGGGGTTACATGGTGCTTGTAAAGCCCATCAACAGATATTTTTTCTTTTACCTTTACTCTTCATTAAAATTGCTATTAATAAACTTTACTCAGATGTCCATCAAAATAATCTTTATTGTGACTTTGCTGTTTGCTCTAAAAACACTGCAAATGAAACTCAATTGATTATAATAAACTTCTAAATTTGTCTTAAAAGAATGAGTATAGATAAAAGTAAGTCTTTGCAGTAATACAATCCCAAAAAGACCCCTCCTTACCTGAGGGCCACCATAGCTGAGTGTCATATTGTTGTTTACAATATGCAAATGTTGCAACTAGATCCCCCCCTATATAAAGCACACTGTTCTTTAAAGTGGATTTAACTAGATTAGAGATATGATGCTTTGCCTCTTTTCCACATAATTACAATGATGTTTGCATACAAGAAAATATTTTTTAAAAGCAATTGTTACAACTATTAAATGTGCATCCAATCAGTTGCATCTGGCTGTAATATTCAGGCTCCATCAAATAAAGTGTTACATTAGAGACATTTCTATATTCCACTACTCAAAGGCATACAGCAAAGCAGATTTCATATACTGCTGGTAGTAGTATTAGTAATATTCTTCCATGAACAATAAACAGCAAACAGGAGAAAACAAACATAACAAGAATACAATAGACATACATCTGATCAATATCTATTGTCATAAACCAAGTAATTTCAAATAATGTCAATAACATTTAGACATGTCTACAGTAGAAGTCAAAGGCAGACAGCAAAGCAGCTTTCCTATTCAGCTAATAGTGGTGGTAGTAATATTCTTACAAAAACCTTAAAATAGAGAGCTGAGAGGAGAAAAAAAACAGGAATATAATAGACATTACATCTGATTAATATATATTGTAATAAACCATGTGATATCATATAATGGCAAAAACATTTAGACATTTATTTGAAAGACCACCGTTATTGAATTATGCAGCTTGTCACACACATTGAGTGTACTGCTTCCAATAAACTACCAAAGTGTAAACACTAGCAGAAAAGCTTTTTAAAGGATAGATTAATTTCTTTTTTTTAAGTATTTTTTTTAGGTAATGCAATACTTTTAACTTCTCCAGATATAGGACCAGTATAAAAATAACCCACTATGGCTCTTATAGGTTTTTCAGAAACTCCTTTATTTCTCTACACTTTCGGTTCCCGCCTTTGTTTTTAATCTTCTCAAGAGCTCTGATGCTGTTCTCACGACAGTAGGATTTTATCGGTATTGCTGCTGCCTTCATGTGATAATCTATTGACTGGTTGCTATCATTTAGATCGTGGAAGAGATATTGAGCATAGTGGTTGTAAAGCACCTGTTTCTCTGCAAGTTCCAGCTTCCTTTCGGGCAGTTCTTGGAACAAACATTTAGCTTCATTCTGCCTGTGATTGGACTTTGCATATATGTTTGCGAGGTCTATTTCCTCCACAATTGAAGAATCAGGGTAAAGAGAAATCACCTCCTTGTGGAGACTGACTGCTCTGTCGATCATGCTCTCATCTACGCCACACTTGCTGAAATAAATGATCTTCCATTTGAGAGTTAGTGCAGCAAATTTCTTCAGATAACGTTCTTCTGGATTGTTTTCCACAGCCTTTGCTGCCAAATCAATGGCCTCATCAATTAATTTACAGGTTCTGTAAACGTGAAGTATTGCTCTCATACCACTGTAGCTGCTGAAAGGGTTCATTGAAACACTTTCGACTAACTCATGTGCTTCGTCTTTAACGTCTTGCCCTTTCATTGCACGTAGCTGCAGGTAGTAAGCAGCAAGGTACAAATTCTCTGGATCCTGTTCCTTGGCGTCTCTCATTTTATCCAAGATGTCGGCCTCCATGTCGGCCTCCATATCTGTGCTGCCTCGTATAAAAGCATTCGCTAACCCGATGACGTGACTGGTGTTCCACTCCACCATGTCAGGCTGCATCCTGACGGCTTTCTGGAAGTAATCTGACACCAGCTTTCGTTCTATGTCGAGCATCATCAGGGTCCAGGCTTTTTCAGCGTAGAGCTCTGCATGGAGCTCGTCCTCTGATGGAATTGGGTATTTCTTCTTCAGGACGTCAACCTTTGAAAGGTAAGCCTCGCTCTCTGCTTGGTCTCCCAGGAGGTGGTGCAGCCAAGCCAGGTTCCCGTAATTCACCACCAACCAGGGACCTTCATCTGCCCCTCTCATCTGGCGGAAGGCCTCTGCAGCCTGGAGGAACAAACTCAGGGCGTCTTCGGTGGAGTCCAGCTTGCACTGAATGAACCCCCTCAGGTTGTAGATGTGACCAAGCCAGCTGTTTCCCTCCTCCGTGCCGATGTCCACCAGCTTGTCGTGGAGACGTAAAACAAAGATCTTGCTGAGATCCAGAGCCCAAGTGAAGTGACACTCCAGGGCCTCCAGTTTGGACCTCAGTGTTGTTTGCGTCTGATCAGCACTGATGTAGAATGAGAATGACAAATAAAACACATCACTAGATTAATATAATATCCTCAAAGACTATTTCTTGGATAATCATCAAAAGCATTTCATATTCAGCAAGGGATGAAGAAATAAATTGAGTTAGTAGAGATAAATGCTATGCTTTAAGAAACAATATGGACCCACAGAAAGCTGTAAAGAAAAAGTATGGCAGTGTTAATAAATTTAACTAATTAAAGTAGTACAAGTTATGGAAGCGAGGAGTTTCAGAATTGACCACAAGATGGCGCCAGAGAGAGGGCACAAGTCCAACAGGTAAAAGCTGGGCGTGGCTACTGTTTGGATTACAACCAATCGCTGAAGGCTGTAAAAGGAATGTGAACACACCCAGAAACAAAAAGCCTTTTCTTTTTGGGGAAACAAACAGGCTGAATTCCAATAGTGCTTTTGGCTTCAGAAGGTTCCTAAATGAGTGAAATGAGACGGAAAAAGTGTAAGTGGACGCGATAACAGCTGTTTTAATTTTATAATGCTAAGAAAAGGAGCTTCAATGCTTCCCTATTTAGCTCCTTTAGCGAAGGTAAACCACTGGACCATTTCTTACGAAAGGAAAGGAGATAATTCCGTCCCAAAATTTCTTGTGGCGGCAATATTTAAATAGTGACTTATCATTTGATCACGAGAAAAAAGACCAAGAAACACAGATCATGTAAGTAACCGTTAGCACAACTTATTTTATATTGCAACCTTGTTAATAAAGTAATACTTTGAACCTGGTTGTTTATGTCGTCCGCATGATTCAGCTTACTTCTGTTAATTATTAAATCCTTTTTGGTGTTAAATGTGAGACAGCTTTTTTTTACTTTGCACAACCGGCCTGCAGGCGAATGGAAAAGTGTTCTTAGAGAGGTTCAATCCCCACAGTAGGGAGAGTATACATGAAGAAGGACATCTTGAAAGACAACCAGACAACAGGACAAATGAAGCCAAATGAGTGGACGTAGAGTAAGGAATCAAGTCAATGGGACACTGGGAATGGATAAGAAAAGAGGTAGAAGAATGGACAAAATATAAAATAATGGATAGCAAAAAGAAATAAAGGCTGAAAGAAAACACAAAGTGAACAAAGTTTGCATTGAATGTTATTAAATTAAGAACGAGGAAGTTTGAGGATGGAAGAAAACAGTGTGGCGGGGTTAGGAAGGAGGAATCAAGTAAGTAAAAAAAAGAAAAAGTAGTGAAATGGTGTAAGCCACTGAGGAAGACTAAATGGAGTAAGAAGAAATCCAATTTAGCGAAAACAAATGATAAGTAACACTTGTTAAAAATGAGTGAAAATATTTATTCTTAAATCCCTTTCATAGTTTTTTAAAAAACAGAATCGATAAAACACGGGAGAAATCAACAAAGTAAAAACAGAAAGTTGGGAAAGCAGCAAGGAATTACTAACGATTAAACGGACATAATGACAATATGTTTGGGCTGTAGGACACAAGGATACAATGTTAAATTAATAAGAAAAACAGCTACTCACCTCATCATTGAACTGTTTCCTCAACTACGTTAGTGTGGCTGGTTCTTGGTGTTGATGCTGCTTCGGCTTCTCTGGTGTAAGTGACAAGATGTTTTTATATGTTCACGTTCCATTGTAACAGATACTGGAGGAAAAAACATTCCTTGGCTTTTGTTTCTCAGGAATGGAAACCTACGACAACATTAGTCATCAAAAGCTGAGACTACTGTATATTTTCTATTGTGAACATCGTTATTCCACATGTCCATTGTGCGTCTTTAAACTTGCACATTTTCCTCAAATAGGGAATAGTTGTGACACCTTTGATCTTTATGTTTTGCAATCTGTCTTGGAAGTCTCTTTCGTTTCCTGGAAATTGTAATTGTAATTCATAATCAAAAAATGCAGACACGGCGAGAACATGCAGACTCCACACAGAAAGGCCAGGGCCTTCTTGCTGTGAGGCGACAGTTCTGACCACCACAGTTAATGTTTCTTTGCAGTCATTAGATACATTACAATGCATGGAGCAACTAATATACATTATGATTGAAACGTAAGCAGAAGCATACTGCTCATATATTTCCATCCAAAATCACTATCAATTGGGTGATCCTCAAAAAAATGTTCATCTAAAAGAAAGAAGCAGATGAAGAAACGGAGAAAATACATCCACATCAATACACGCTGGTGGGAATGCACTGTAAGAATAACGTATGATCAGCATCTGACCAGTTTCTACTCTCTGCCAGCCGCTCAAACAGCAGAAAAGGTATCTGGGTCTTGTTCACAGCAGAGCCAACACCAACCCTTACACTCAACCTGCGTTCTTCCAGCTCTAGATTTTTAATTTCCATTTGACATAAATGAAATGCTTGAGTATTCAAAACCCAACAGGCCACCTCCTCATATAATTAAAATGTCACGTGGATTATCTTAACCACAGTCACATGAAGTTTGTACATTCCTGACCAGGCAGTCAGACGTGTTTTGGTAAGGACTATTACCGTGGTTACCTGGAGACAATTGCAGCATGACGCGATGCTCTCTTTGTCTCTTATAAACTTGTCTTGTTATGGCAATCCACCCATATCTTGCGTAGTGGTTGTAAAGCAGCTGTAAAGCAGTGAAGTGACACTCCAGGGCCTCCAGTTTGGACTTGAGTGTTGTTTGAGTCTGATCACCACTGATGTAGAATGAGAATGGCAAATATTAAAACACATCACTAATTTAATCTCTTCAAAGGCATGCTATTTTTGGAAAGCGGAGGAAGAAATAAATAGTCTAGCATTGTAGGAACAAGTCCAACAGGTAATAGCTGGGCGTGGCTACTGTTTGTCAGAATGACAAACATTAAAACTAGGGCTGTCAAAAATAGCGCGTTAACGGCGTTAATTAGCTGTTTGTTGTTATTGTTATTTCACGCATGCGCCGTGTGACAAATTATTCAGGTCAGTAAAGTGCCTCTTCCTCTAGGGAATGCACTTCATCCTATACAACACATTACTGCCACCTGCAGGCATATGTCAGGCCGTCAGGTTCAGCAAGTCGTTTGTGCCAGAGACCCCCCCCCCCCCGGTTCTCGCGCAGCAGAACAGAGAAGAAAAAAAGCTCCGCCCAGCAGAGCTTTGCTAAGAAAAATAAATAAAGAGCAGCGCTGATTTAGTAATACTGTTCTGAAACATGCGGAGGAAGAGAAGCCAATGCGATCTAAATCCTCCCAGGTATGGGAATATTTCACACTGAAATGGGGGGTGATAGCGGATTTCTTTGCAGCGCCAGTCGTTCTAATCGCCGCGCTTGACTTCAAGGTGTAACCTTTATTATTGTTCGGTCTGAAACGGCGCACCCAGTGACGGGTGGTGCAGCAATATTGTTGTTCGGGTGGAAATCGGGAGAAAGGTCGGTCCGGGAGATTTTCGGGACGGGCTTTGAAACATCGGGAGGGTTGACATGTCTGGTCATGTCTGGTCATCGCAGCCCTGGACCATCAGGAGCACAAACACACAGCAGAGTGGGATAAACTGCAGAGGCTCGAGACCCTTCTAGAGCCATGCAGGGAAATCAGTCTGTAACTTATCAAATAACATTGCTTTGATTATTTTCTGAAATTAATTAAAAAATCAAATATCAATAACATGTATTTATGTAAAAAATAATAATGATGATAATAATGATAATTATGTATCTGTGTCCTGTTATTTATCTTTAGTATGCATTTCAGAAAAAAAATGGTTAGGATTCAGGTGTGATTAATCATGATTAATCAACTGAAAATTCTAAATAATTTGATTAGAATTTTTTAGAATAATTAAAACACATCACATGCTGTATTTAGATTATCATCATCATTTCATATTGAGGAAGAGCGGAAGAAAAAAATGGAGTTAGCAGTGCTGAATGGATCAGGAAACAAAACTCCTTGAAGAAATAATATGGACCACAGAATGCCTCCAAGAAGAATTATGGTAGCGTCACAGTAGTATTTGAAGTAGTACAAGCATGACTAGTGGTAATATTATGTGTAATTTTATATATTAAAGCAATAAGGTACAAGAGGCTGTACTTTATTGTCCAATAATGTAAGAGTTCAATGATGTAGTTAGGCCTGACGTGCAGTGGACTGCCGGCAACCCTTGAACAGTTACATTATTAGACGATAAAGTAGTGCCTCAAATGCCTTCTTGCTTTTATAACACGGTTACCAGCGAAATTATAAATGATAAGTAAATAGCTTCCTTTCAGCACAAAATAGTTTTAGCCATCAAATGCTTTGTATCACATTTCATCAGTGGAAAAATAGTCCTCGTATGTGCATGTAAACAGAATTGGGTCCCACACCGTCTCATTCATTCACATTACTCATCACATCCACCTTAATTGTTTCGAAAGCTCGCATTGCCTCAAAACAATCATTTGTGGGATTTCCGGGTTTTTTCCGGCGATCGCCATGGAGCTAAAAGCTAAAATGTCAACTAACGGTCCCGCAAAAGCTAACTTGTTACTTTGAATGCGCAGTGATATGGAACGCTCAGCAACAGTAGAATAATGCTGAATAATGCAACCCCCATGACTCGCTCTAAACCAATCAGAGCGCTGGATTTCATCTACTCGTGTTATAAATATCAATATCTGTATCATTTCTTATAGCAAAAACCTTTTTGTTTTATTACATTATTATTAATGAGGTTCAGTTATGAAAGTGAGGGGTTTCAGAATTGACCACAAGAGAGAGGGAAGTCCAACAGGTAACAGCTGTAAAGTAAGATAGGAAGTTTGAGGCGTGGCTACTGTTTGAATTACAGCCAATCGCTGAAGGCTGTAAAAGGAACGTAAACACACCCAGAAACAAAGGCCTGCTTACGGGAATCAAAGGAACAGGCTGAATTACAACAGTGCTTTTGGCTTCAGAAGGTTCCTAACTAAGTGAAATGAGACGGAATAAGTGTAAGTGGACGTGATAAGAGCTGTTTGAATTATATAATGCTACTAATGCTAAGGAAAGGAGCTTCAATGCTCCTTTAGCATAGGAACCACTGGACCATTCTGTGATAGGAACTGAGATAATTCCATCCCAAAATTCCCTGCGGCCAAGAAACGCAGATCATGTAGGTAACCGTTAGCACAACTCATTGCAACTTTGTTAATAAAGTAATTCTGGTTGTTTATGTCGTCTGCATGATTCAGCTTGCTTCTTTTAATTATTAAATCATTTTTGGTATTAAACTTGAGCTAGCGTTTTTTTTTTTACTTTGCACAACCAGCCTGCAAGAGAAGGGAAAAGTGTTCTTAGAGATTCAATCTCTACAGTAGGACATCTTAAAAGAGAACCAGACAACAGGATAAAGGAAGCCAAACAAGTTCCAAATGTAGAGTAAGGAATAAAGGCAATGGGACAGTGGGAGGAAGGAATGGATACGAAAAGAGGTATTAGAATGGACAAAACATAAAATAATGGAGGGCAAGAAGAAATGAAAGCTGAAAGAACAAAGTAAATGGAGTGTGCATTGAATTTTATTAAAGTAAGATAGGAAGTTTGAGGATGGAAGAAAAAGGTGTGGCAGGCAAGGGACAGAAGAAAGAGAAATTAACTATTAAAGAGGTAAGGAAGGAGGAGTCAACTAAATAAGAAAGGAAAGTAGAGAAACTGTGTAAGCCACTGAGACCAAGAAAGAAAAAATACAATTGAGAAAACAACTGATAAGTAACACTTGTTAAGAATAAGTGAAACTTTATAATATTCCTTTGATAGAAAAACAGGATAGATGAAACACAGGAGAGATCAACGAAGTAGTCAGAAAGGTGTTTAAGCACCAAGGATTCACTAACGATTGAACTAAAATAAAGACATTGTCAGTACGGGGGGTGCGTGACCAAGGAGGGAGGACTCAGAGTATTGATGAAAAATAAAAGGACTTTAATCGTCAAAACTGAAAATGAAAATCGCTCCAACGAAAAAAGGGCAGGAAGGAGGCGAAAACAAAACTGACAAGAAAATCAGGGACCTGGACCAGAAAACACCTACAGACTTACTTTGCCATGAACCATCGACATGTAATGACGCCACACAAGACAAGAGACTCACAAGGGCTTAAATACACAAGGAGGTGCACGTGATTGGACGCAGGTGGAAACGATCAGGCACGGCAGACAATCACAGGGGAAGACAGGAAGTGAAGTTACCCAGGAACACAAGAGACATGAAAACTACAAAATAAAACAAGACAGAACCCAAACCGTGACAGACATTATGTCTGGGCTCTAGGACACAATTATGTGGCATTGTGTGGCACTTTAACAAACGCTCCTTAGCTTTCGTTTCTTGGGAACAGAAGCCAACCTTTGATTACAATCCTAAATTCTAAGTCATCAAAGGCCGAGACTATACAGTATATTCTCGTGTGAAGATCTTGAGTGAGAAAACTTTTTTCCTCACCTCAAGATTCCACATCTTTATACTTAGGACCGTTTCATCAAATGGAAATATTGAAATGTTACGACACCTTTGAAACTATCTTCGAATTCTCCTTTGTTTACGGGGGAATTGTAAACCTACATCTGCATCTATATATATATATAGGTCACCACAGAAGCCACAGACATCGCAGCCACTCAGTCACCCGAGAAGTGAGTGACGCCCCTGTTATTATAACTAACAGTATGCAAATCAATCAGTTTTTATGATAACAGCACAGATTTTAAGACTGGACTTTCAATACCAATATTGTCAATTAAAAGAAAAAGAAAGCTGCAGAATGCTTAATTGAACAACATGAGCATTGTTCTTGATATGTTGTGCCCCTTATACTTTTACAACTGTCCCAATAAGCCATCTTTTATTTTTCTGGATCTCCTGTCTTATTAGTAATGAGAAATGAATTTGTTTCATTCAACTTCATTTTATTTCTTTTACATCACAGGAGTAGAAGTAAGCGTCTCAAGAAGAGTCAGAGAGGAAACGTTTGATCTCTGTTTCCTCCTTTTTATTTTACCCGTCGGTGAACTTTTCTCTAAATATTTAGAAATTTGATGATGTTTTTACATATTTTTTTTTTACAAGTAGTTTCCACTTCAGATGTTGGACAACTGACGTCTCTGTAGGGTTTACAATGCAAAGCCCTCAGGTTTCAGCAGTGTGAATGCTCCTGTATTCAATCACTCACCCTATCGGCAGCCTTTCTGCCTCATTCTGTGGATGATTAAAAGTAAAAAAATTAAGGCCGGGACTTTAGCGCGTTAATTAAGATGAATTAATTAAAATGTGAGTTAAGATTAATTAATTACACATTATAATAACACATTAAACATTTTTTACCCATTTTCACACTTATTTTTTGCACCGCGGAACGTTTCTCACTGGATGAGTTTCGGCGGAGCAATTATACTGGAGCACCAACTAGCGTTCATGACTTCAGACAACAACAAACCACAGTAAACATGAACGAAGAAGCTGACGAGACCGTGTCGGGTGGCCTCGTGAATGGGAAATCTTATTATAATAAACACACGGATGGAAGCGTCGATAAGAGCATGGTTGTGTGCAAGCTGTGCAACAAGGAATTCACATCGAGCCTCAGTATCATCTCAACGCAAAACAATTAGCAGCTAGCGTGGACGTTAGCACGACCCGAGTACAAGGACCCACACCCAACCCACACTGCACCAGATGACTGGTTTAAGGACCAGGGTAACTAAGACCACGTCTAAGACCATGTTCTAAATGTATTTGAAAGTATTGGTCTACTTAAAAAAACATAGTTTACAGAAGGTCTACTTACCTATAGGCTACCTGAATTTCTAAGTACTATATTTCTAAATATGCTATTTATACACTTGTCTGCTGGAATCGGTTAAATAAAAATAAAAATCCATGTGAAAAAAATTACTTCTCACAGTTCTCAAGTCAAAAATGTATGCAATTAAAATGTGATTAATTTTGATTAATTAATTACAAAGCCTCTAATTAATTAGATTACTACTTTTAGTCGAGTCCCGGCCCTAATAATAATAATATTAACTAATAATATATATATTATATTATATATATATATATATTGACCGTACATATATTTTTTTATAATAATTTTTTACCTATTATTTAAAAAAAAATCTTTTCTATTTTGACCCTACATATTTTGACTTTTTTCACAATATTTTTTTTCCCATGACATTACTGGAATGATCTTAGATGGAGCAACCTACACGTCCCTGTCACTAATGCCAAATGCCCCAAATTTCTGTACTTTAAACCTTATCTGGGTTCAACCCTCAAGGGACATGGTGGGTCTTCCTAAATCGTTTTTTAGTTTTGGGTAACTGACATTTATAAAAAATCATAATGGGACATTGCCCCAGAGACGGATTGGTGCATCTTGGAGGATCAACCATGCTATTCATTCTTCCTGCATTGGTAAAGGCACAAGTGAGTTGAATTTGAATGTAACAGAAAATTGGAGGGTGGATGCACTAAAAAGGGTAAACAAATCTACACCCTGTGCCAGACTGTCAGTTTAAGGTTGTTCACAGGATGCCCTGAAGTAGACAAACATGTGATTGTCTTGAAAAATGCCCTCAGAGGCTGTAATAAGTTTTATGTCAGTGTGACCACTGAATGAGACACATCTGCTCATCTTTACTGACTCATCCGGCCTTCTCTCCCGTCAAAAAGGTGGAACCCTATAGGCTACATAGCATGGCTATTAAGTGCTAAAGCTAAAGCAGAGCAATTAACATGCAATTCATCATCATTCAAAAGATTCTTCATCATTCTTGACAATGCCATCATAACTCAAGTGAACCTGCCTTGTGTTTCTGCATAACCCCTAGGGTTCACTTCTCTGAAACAACCAATGGGGACAATACCCCCACTACTACCTCCACAGTAGTGTGCTCAAGACTTGGCAGGAGCGGGATTTGAACCCACTGGCGGCACGTACAGAGGCTTCTGGGCTCTAGCTTGCACCCCTACACTACCAGTCCTGGTCACATTTTGGCAACTTTGATTCTCCTATTTAACCTTGAGCATGTGAGTTAAACTTTAAAACTCTTTTAAATGCTATTTCAACATCTGGGCTTGAACCCACAACCTTCAAGTGGAGGCCAGGGGCTTATGTCAGCAGCTCTTCTGATGTGCTACTTCACCACACACTAATCAGCCCTTCGTTTGTTGTATTTAACCTTGAGCTTGCTACTCAAACCTGAAGTAAAGCCAAAGGCTCAAACCCAAGACTGGGCTTGAACCCACAACCTTCAAATGCAGTGCAGGCTTGTGGCAGCAGCTCTTCCACTGTACTATTTCATCACACACTGAACAAGGCTTTGTTTGTTGTATTTAACCTTGAGCTTTCTACTCAAACCTGAAGTAAGGCCAAAGGCTCAAACCCAAGACTGGGCTTGAACCCAAAACCTACAGGGTAAGGACAGTAGCTCCTCAGCTCTTGTGCTGCACTACCTCACCATGCACAAATTAAATTTTTGTTTCTCGTATTTAACCTTGAGACTGCTACTCAAACCTCAAAACTCTTTCAAAGAAGAAGTGATGTCTGAATGAAGGGGGCATGAACCCACAACCTCAGACAGCAGGTTGGAGCCTGCAGCCCTTCAGTTGGTCCCTTGTGCTATTCAATCACATGCCTCAATGTGTCCGTTTCTCATATTAGACCTTGGGATTGTTTACTAAACCTCAAAACTGTTTCAACGTTTACAGTTTGAAGCCCTGACTGCAACCAAACCCTTACCATACCGACTCCCCTATGGAGCTAAACCAGTCTGAGGGTCCTCCTCAGCTGAGTGGAAAATAAATCCTGGAAAAAATAAACACGTTTGACACACGACACCTTGAGGAGAGAGAATCAAATCCCAAATGTGGATCAGGAAGGTCAGCTTTGATTCCAATAGAGGCATTTTTACACTTTTTGCACCGCGGAACGTTTCTCACTTGATGAGTTTCGGGGGACCGATTATACTGGAGCACCAACTAGCGTTCATGACTTCAGACAACAACAAACCACAGTGAACATGAACAAAGAAGCTGACGAGACTGTGTCGGGTGGCCCCGTGAATGGGACATTTTATTATAATAAACACACGGATGGAAGCGTCGATAACAGCGTGGTTGTGTGCAAGCCATGCAACAAGGAATTCACATTCAGCCTCAAGTATCACCTCAACGCAAAACAATTAGCAGCTAGCGTGGATGTTAGCTCGACAAGTACAAGGACCCACACCCAACCCACACTGCACCAGATGACTGGTTTAAGGACCAGGGTAACTAAGTCCAAGTCTGAAAAAATAACCAATGTTCTGAATGTACTTGAAAGTATTGGTCTACTTAAAAAAACATAGTTTACAGAAGGTCTACTTACCTATAGGCTACCTGAATTTCTGAAAGTACTTTATTTCTAAATATGCTATTTCTACACTTGTCTGCTGGAATTGGTTGAACAAAAATAAAAAACCATGTGAAAAAAATTACTTCTCACTCTTCTCAGGTCAAATATTTATGCAATGAAAATGCGATTAATTTCGATTAATTAATTACAAAGCCTCTAAATAATTAGATTAATATTTTTAATCGAGTTCTTTTACCTTTACTCTTCATTAAAATTGCTATTAATAAACTTTACTCAGATGTCCATCAAAATAATCTTTTTTGTGACTTTGCTGTTTGCTGTTGTTGTTTTAAAAGTGAGTGACTTTGCAGTAATACAATCCCAAAAATACCGCTCCTTACCTGAGGGCCACCATAGCTGAGTGTCATATTGTTGTTTACAATATGCAACTGTTGCAACTAGATGCCCCTATATAAAGCACACTGTTCTTTAAAGTGGATTTAACTAGATTAGAGATATGATGCTTTGCCTCTTTTCCACATAATTACAATGATGTTTGCATACAAGAAAATATTTTTTAAAAGCAATTGTTACAACTATTAAATGTGCATCCAATCAGTTGCATCTGGCTGTAATATTCAGGCTCCATCAAATAAAGTGTTACATTAGAGACATTTCTATATTCCACTACTCAAAGGCATACAGCAAAGCAGATTTCATATACTGCTGGTAGTAGTATTAGTAATATTCTTCCATGAACAATAAACAGCAAACAGGAGAAAACAAACATAACAAGAATACAATAGACATACATCTGATCAATATCTATTGTCATAAACCATGTAATTTCACATAATGTCAATAACATTTACACATGTCCACAGTGGAAGTCAAAGGCAGACAGCAAAGCAGCTTTCCTATTCAGCTAATAGTGGTGGTAGTAATATTCTTACAAAAACCTTAAAATAGAGAGCTGAGAGGAGAAAAAAAACAGGAATATAATAGACATTACATCTGATTAATATATATTGTAATAAACCATGTGATATCATATAATGGAAAATAACATTTAGACATTTATTTGAAAGACCACCGTTATTGAATTATGCAGCTTGTCACACACATTGAGTGTACTGCTTCCAATAAACTACCAAAGTGTAAACACTAGCAGAAAAGCTTTTTAAAGGATAGATTAATTTCTTTTTTTTAAAGTATTTTTTTTAGGTAATGCAATACTTTTAACTTCTCCAGATATAGGACCAGTATAAAAACAACCCACTATGGCTCTTATAGGTTTTTCAGACACTCCTCTATTTCTCTACACTTTCGGTTCCTGCCTTTGTTTTTAATCTTCTCAAGAGCTTTAATGCTGTTCTCACGATGGTAGGATTTTATCGGTATGACTGCTACCTTCATGTTATATTCTATTGACTGGTTGCTATCTTTTAGATCAAACAAGAGATATTTAGCATAGTGATTGTAAAGCAGCTGTTTCTCTGCAGGTTCCAGCTCCCTTTCGAGCAGTTCTTGGAACAAACATTTAGCTTCATTCTGCCTGTGATTGGACTTTGCATATATATTTGCGAGGTCTATTTCCTCCACGATTGAAGAATCAGGGTAAAGAGAAATCACCTCCTTTTGGAGACTGACTGCTCTGTCGATCATGCTCTCATCTATGCGACACTTCCTGAAAAAAACTTCCAAAATCTTCCATTTGAGAGTTAGTGCAGCAAATTTCTTCAGATAACGTTCTTCTGGATTGTTTTCCACAGCCTTTGCTGCCAAATCAATGGCCTCATCAATTAATTTACAGGTTCTGTAAACGTGAAGTATTGCTCTCATACCACTGTAGCTGCTGAAAGGGTTCATTGAAACACTTTCGACTAACTCATGTGCTTCGTCTTTAACGTCTTGCCCTTTCATTGCACGTAGCTGCAGGTAGTAAGCAGCAAGGTACAAATTCTCTGGATCCTGTTCCTTGGCGTCCCTCATTTTATCCAAGATGTCGGCCTCCATATCTGTGCTGCCTCGTATAAAAGCATTCGCTAACCAGATGACGTGACTGGTGTTCCACTCCACCATGTCAGGCTGCATCCTGATGGCTTTCTGGAAGTAATCTGACACCAGCTCTCGTTCTATGTCGAGCATCATCAGGGTCCAGGCTTTTTCAGCGTAAAGCTCTGCATGGAGCTCGTCCTCCGATGGAGTTGGGTATTTCTTCTTCAGGGCGTCAACCTTTGAAAGGTAAGCCTCGCTCTCTGCTTGGTCTCCCAGGAGGTGGTGCAGCCAAGCCAGGTTCCCGTAATTCACCACCAACCAGGGACCTTCATCTGCCCCTCTCATCTGGCGGAAGGCCTCTGCAGCCTGGTGGAACAAACTCAGGGCGTCTTCGGTGGAGTCCAGCTTGCACTGAATGAACCCCCTCAGGTTGTAGATGTGACCCAACCAGCTGTTTCCCTCCTCCGTGCCGATGTCCACCAACTTGTCGTGGAGACGTAAAACAAAGATCTTGCTGAGATCCAGAGCCCAAGTGAAGTGACACTCCAGGGCCTCCAGTTTGGACCTCAGTGTTGTTTGCGTCTGATCAGCACTGATGTAGAATGAGAATGACAAATAAAACACATCACTAGATTAATATAATATCCTCAAAGACTATTTCTTGGATAATCATCAAAAGCATTTCATATTCAGCAAGGGATGATAGAGTTAGTAGAGATAAATGCTATGCTTTAAGAAACAATATGGACCCACAGAAAGCTGTAAAGAAAAAGTATGGCAGTGTTACTAATTAAAGTAGTACAAGTTATGGAAGCGAGGAGTTTCAGAATTGACCACAAGAAGGCGCCAGAGAGAGGGCACAAGTCCAACAGGTAAAAGCTGGGCGTGGCTACTGTTTGGATTACAACCAATCGCTGAAGGCTGTAAAAGGAATGTGAACACACCCAGAAACAAAAAGCCTTTTCTTTTTGGGGAAACAAACAGGCTGAATTCCAATAGTGCTTTTGGCTTCAGAAGGTTCCTAAATGAGTGAAATGAGACGGAATAAGTGTAAGTGGACGCGATAACAGCTGTTTTAATTTTATAATGCTAAGAAAAGGAGCTTCAATGCTTCCCTATTTAGCTCCTTTAGCGAAGGTAAACCACTGGACCATTCCTTACGAAAGGAAAGGAAATAATTCCGTCCCAAAATTTCTTGTGGCGGCAATATTTAAATAGTGACTTATCATTTGATCACGAGAAAAAAGACCAAGAAACACAGATCATGTGTGTAACCGTTAGCACGACTTATTTTATATTGCAACCTTGTTAATAAAGTAATACTTTGAACCTGGTTGTTTATGTCGTCCGCATGATTCAGCTTACTTCTGTTAATTATTAAATCCTTTTTGGTGTTAAATGTGAGACAGCTTTTTTTTTACTTTGCACAACCGGCCTGCAGGCGAATGGAAAAGTGTTCTTAGAGAGGTTCAATCCCCACAGTAGGGAGAGTATACATGAAGAAGGACATCTTGAAAGACAACCAGACAACAGGACAAATGAAACCAAATGAGTGGACGTAGAGTAAGGAATCAAGTCAATGGGACACTGGGAGGAAGGAATGGATGCAAAAAGAGGTATAAGAATGGACAAAATATAAAATAATGAATGGCAAGAAGAAATAAAGGCTGAAAGAAAACACACGTTGAACAAAGTTTGCATTGAATGTTATTAAATTAAGAAGGAGGAAGTTTGAGGAGTTTGAGGATGGAAGAAAAAGGTGTGGTGGGGTTAGGAAGGAGGAATCAAGTAAGTAAAAAAAAGGAAAAGTAGTGAAATGGTCACTGAGGAAGAGTAAATTGAGTAAGAAGAAATCCAATTCAGAGAAAACAAATAATAAGTAACACTTAAGTGAAACATTTTTCTTACATCCCTTCGATAGAATCTAAATAACACGATAGATGAAACACCGGAGATCAATGAAGTATAGACAAAAAGTTGGGAAAAAAGCAAGGAATTACTAACGATTAACATAATGACAATATGTTTGGGCTCTACATGATGATGAGATGATAATTCAATAAAAAAGAAACATCTACTTACCTCATCATTCAGCTGTTTCCTCAACTAGTTTAGTGTGGCTGGTTCTTGGTGTTGATGCTGCTTCAGCTTCTCTGGTGTAAGTGACAAGATGTTGGGCACGAAGCTTTATATGTTCACCGTCCTGTTGTAGCGTGTAGTTGAGGTGCGGCACTTTAACAAACGCTCCTTGGCTTTCGTTTCTTGGGAACAGAAGCCTACGAATTATTACAATCCTAAAACATAGGTCATCAAAATGTATATTTGATCTAAGATCTTTTAATCTGCAATACCTCAAGATTCCACATCTTCTGACACCTTTGAACCTATCTTAATTTTTTTGAAATCTCGATATTCAAATTCTCTTTCATTTGCGGGGAATTCAATCTGCATCTTGTCCAAAAATCACTATGGAATGGTGATATGAACGTGTCGTGAAACTTTCAAACACATTTAATTCACTTGAAACATAACACATCAACTTTTGTACATGTTACTGTACTACTGTACTACTAATGAAGGTTTTGGGGCTTTTGTACCTTTTGAGGGAACAAAATACACATCAATACGAATTTAATTTGCACAATCCTCAAAAATAGCTTTATAAACATTCCTCACGAGACAAAGTTTGGGGACCCCTGATCTAAAACATTGTCTTAGCTGAGAGCGACGCGCGAGCATCATCCCGCTGTCTCTTCTTTTTCTTTTTTCCGCCCCCGACTCTTGATGCCTTTTCGAAGCCATTTCAAAGCTGTCTTCCACATTTGAGATTTGAGGCATAATCAAACAAACCACTGGGAGGGGAGGCCGCACAGGAGGTTCCCCTTTTTCTCGACTAATTTGGTCTAGGCCTGTTACTTTTGTATTGCTTTTGCATATTAACATGCTTTAGACATATTTTATTTGTAATTTATACTAGTAGCCTACTGTGATGATTTTTCACGTCCCAGATTTTTTGATGCCCCCCCCAGGCACTTGCGCTGTCATTAACTCATAGCTTTCAGCTAGGACTTAGTTATCCCATACTTATCCAATTTTCTCAGAAGGTTGCTGTGATCTATCGTATGAAATGCCTTCTGGAGGTGAACATAAACTAGAATAATTGCATTCAACCAAGAGTGTACAGACCCAAAACAACAAAAATCAAGAAGATGCTGTTTTTTCGAGAAAGCCGAACTACAAAGTGACATAAGTAAGTGCCATTGCAGGTGCTAATCTTAAGATCTTAAGATGCCCAAGCTTTGCGGAAATAGATTATGATCATGCAACATTGGCTTGAGTATTCAAATTCAACATGTCACAATTTTTTTGCCCAACCTATCCATATTAAAAATGTCAAGATGTACATTCCTGACCAGGCAGTCAGTAAGGACTATTACCTCAGAAATCTGGAGACACCTGCATCATGACACGACGCTGCCCGCAGCAGTTTGGTGTGCCTTAAAATGATCTCATTTTGGAAAATCTCTCAATTGTCGCTTGTCATTTCCAAGTGCCTTCATCATTTCAAGTATTTCATTGTACAAAAAATGTTATATTCAATTTACATTGATACATTTCTCACATGCTCAACTACGTTAGCGTGGCTGGTTTTGCTTTTGATTCTGCTTCGGCTTCTCTGGTGTAAATGATCAGATGTTGGGCATGCAGCTTTATATGTTCACAAACATGTTGTAGCGTGTAGTTGAGGTGCGGCACTTTAGCAAAAGCTCCATGGCTTTCGTTTCTTGGGAACAGAAGCCTACGAATTATTACAATCCTAAAACATAGGTCATCAAAATGTATATTTGATCTAAGATCTTTTCATCTGCAACACCTCAAGATTCCACATCTGACACCTTCTAAATTTTTTGAAATCTCGAAATTCAAATTCTCTTTCATTTGCGGGGAATTCAATCTGCATCTTGTCCAAAAATCACTATGGAATGGTGATATGAACGTGTCGTGAAACTTTCAAACACATTTAATTCACTTGAAAGCAAAAGCTCCATGGCTTTCGTTTCTCGGGAATGGAAGCCCATGAATGATTAAAATCCTAAAACATAACTCCTTCAAAAGCTGAGACTTTGTTTTCTCTTGTGAAGAACTGGGGTAAGGAAACTTTTTTCTGCAACACTGGCTTGAATATAAAAAACAAGATTCCACATCTTTATATCTGGGACCTTCTCGTCCAATGGAATTGAGTTCAGATTAATAACTGAATTTTAAATCTGGATATTGAGATTATCCATTACTTATCCACCACACACTTGTGAGGCATTTATAGTCAAGATATTCAGCCCCTTTCTTAAAAATAGGTTGTATTGTAAGGAGGACTGAAGACAATCAGTCCCCACTCCATAATTAGATAAAACATCAAGATATTAAGAACTTTTATTCTTTGTTATTGAAGTACACAAGAGCCAAACAAATACATCCCATCAGACATTTAAAAATAAAACCCTTAGTTGGCTCAGTGACCTGATGATGATTAAACATTATCTCCAATAGAATGAGAGTTTCATTCTTTTAGGTTCACTGATCAAAATGTAATTTCAGGTTCAGTACAAGTATGAACCAGGCACTGACATATTGTGGCTATTTCATCAACTATTTTGTCTTTTGTTCTAGGATTTGAGTTTATGCACAAAGAAGATTTCTTTAGATGTGTGACATCATTCTGCCCCGCCTCCAGGCAGGTTACTGATCCTCTGTTCCCAGACGTCGCTTGAGTCATGTGCCCACAACACGGATTGTGTGTGTGTGTGTGTGTGCGCAGAAAAAAGACCCACCCTCGATGAGTCTAAAACGTTAGATGCATGTGTCAGCGCTCTAGAGGAAGATCTGGATGAGGTGGAGAGCAGTGATGAAGAAAATGAGAAAGAAGAGAAGTTATAACAATATGCTATAGCATTGGCAGATACGGTCATAGACAAGAGAAGATTTTGTATGTTCCAATCGGTTTTAAAACAGACATTTCTTTGTGTAGTTTAACGCGATCTCACATTTTTCAAGGTATTTATTAATATTTAGTTCTCTTATTTTGTTTTACACAGAGGTGTAACCACGCATCCATTGGGGAGGGGTTGTGTCCCCCCCAGTAATGAGAACGTATCAATCAGTCCCCCCCCAATATACAGCAGAAAATATGTAAAATACATGTTCTCCTGTTACAAACCCTGTCAATGGTTCAGA
This sequence comes from Pungitius pungitius, assembly GCF_949316345.1. Lineage (NCBI taxonomy): Eukaryota > Metazoa > Chordata > Actinopteri > Perciformes > Gasterosteidae > Pungitius > Pungitius pungitius. The sequence continues at coordinate 4,520,710 of NC_084906.1, forward strand.
CTCTTGGCTGGTTGTTTCCTGCACAGCGCTGTCGGCAGGGCCGGCTCTAGCCCATTGGCTGCCCTAGGCGATACTTAAATTTGCACCCCCCCCCCCACCCACCTATGCCCACAATGAACCATATCCACTCCATGTCAGCATTATGTTGTATGTATTACATTGTACTTTTTTTTTGGATAAATGTACTACAGGCAATATAATGATTTTTAGTGACTTCGGAAAACTTTTTACAAACTCCATAAATACTTGTAGGCAGCCATTGTTCTCGAGTTCGCTGGCCGTAGACACCAGCATGGTCTGGGGATGGTCGTAAGACTGTCCTGTGGCCTGTTGGTCAGCGGCTCCTCAGCTGAGATGTTCTTTAGAGCACAACACCCTTTCCTTTATTAAATACTTTTGATTTTAACTGTTCATTCCAAGATGTCTCCCGTCCGTCTGGTCTTTCTTCATTATTTGAACACAACATGAGTCATTATATGACGGGCAGTAAATACATCTAAATATTTTTCTTCTTTTAACAAGATCAGTGGTGTTTAATGGAGTAAATAATTATTCAAACATGTTTTCACACGCACTCACGCCACACATCCAATTTCTTGCGCAAAAAATAAATAAAAAAATTGGTCCGAGCCGCGTTGGTTCCTCCTCAACCTCCCCGGCGGTAGCCCCCCCCGTAGTGTAGCGTCCCCCCACCCACCTATGGTCACACGACAAAATCTCACTGCAATTTTTTTTTTAAGTTGGCTGCTCTGTTAACGTCACTTTTAGAAAACGCTAGCTAACGTCACTTGGTAAAATGAAACCGGTATAATAGACGTAATGTGTGTCCCAGACGAGTATTAATGTCGAGCCCTGAAGAGGTGTGTTTTGATTAGTGATTAGAATGTATCAAGTTAGCAGTGAGATAGGCAGAGATTGATGGTACGTAATACAGCGTTTTCAACATGATCTGGAAGATCAAAAACCCCTTTCATTTTGCAAATAAAGTCAGCATAAGAAAGGGTGGCAACTGCCTGGTTAAAATTGTTTTGGGCCACTGCCTGAAAACCAAGGAACACGGGAGGAGAAAACCTCTGCATTTACCCAAGTCTCCAGAGTAGGGTTCCGGGTCCGAGGCGTGGGCATCTCTGAGTGGAGGAGGCCTTGAGGAAGGAGCTGGGGGGAGCTGCTGGCTGGGTTGTGCAGAAATGGCTGCGGGGGTAAGTTGACTGGTCAGCTGAGTCCCCTGATCTCTTAGTTGAGAAATTTGGGTTACCGTAGCCTGGCTGTTTTCGAAAAAGGTCTGGAGATATTGCTGTTGTCCAAGTAGGGCGCCTTGGCTTGAAGTAGCTTTTTGGAAGGTGGATTCCTGACCCGGTTCTGCTGGGTCCAAATGGCCAGATCGTGCTGTCATGGTGAGTTGTGATGTGGGACTCAAGGGAAGAACACAGCCAAACAAGGTTCAACAGTCTTTACTAGTCGAGGACAAGTGGTCGCAATGTGGGGAGCAGGCTGGGCGAACGGTCAGCAGGCTGGGGCAGGTTGTGACGGGATTCAGGTTCCGTCGAGTCCGGAGTGGCAGAGAACCTGAGACTGGCGCAAACAGGAGAGCATTAATGGTAGACAAGCTTATGGCGCGCCAGCGCCGTTGCGTTAGTTCCCGGTTGGTGAACTGACGATCTGGCGAGGATTGTGTGGAAGGCTGGAGAATATAAGGCCTGGAGCTGATTAGCGAGATGCCTTTCAGCCGTGCAGGTCAATTGGTGGGAGGGGCACTCCCCAGACCACGACACAATCCTGCTCAAGAATGAGGTTTGGCCCACCTGAGCTCATTTTGCCTAAATAAATTAAAATGATTAAGCTGTACCTGGACTTTTGTTAAGGTACTTGTCGAAATGAGTGCCTCAAATCAATAATGTCGAGCCATTCTCTTCATATTATCATTTTACATTTTTCACCTGAAAGTAACTGTTTTTTATTGTTTTTAATTGTATGTATTATGCCTGGTTTATCTGTTGGTTTTATTGTTTATCTGTTTGTGCTATGTCTGTGCTGGTTTTACTTTAAAGTGTCTTTGAGTATCATGTAAAGTGCTCTATAAATAAAATGTAGTATTATTATTACTGAAGAATTTAGCTGACAAATAGTATTCTATCTTAATGTACAATCTGGTATATATATGCATTCCACATATGTTGTCTGGATTGTATTTATGGTAATGTAAATTTTAGATTCATGTGAATGTGTAATGTCCAGATGCACTCCAGAGACCCTCACCTCTTAAAGAAAGCTCAGCTGATCCCCCAGGTTCACCTCTCTCTGAACCTCGAAAAAGTTTTTCTTTATTATAGTTATTGGTGGTAGTAATAGTTTTAGTAGTAGAAGAAGTAGCAGTCTATAAATGCATATTAATAAAGCTAAAATCATCTGTAATAGTTCAATACACTCAAAATATGACATTACACTTCCATTCATTGTCTTACTTTAGGGTGTCTTCCTAACTTTGAGTTTGTGCCATTTTGCTTCCATATCATCTACCAGTGGAAAGAAAATACACGTTTAGGTTTTTATTTACAAGACAAGAAACAGAGACAGACAACCTAACCCTAACCTGGGAACCCTTTGAAGGATGTAAGTGGATCAAAAAATGGTCTTATTTGCACATCAAAGGTTCCAATCACAGCCGACTTCCTTCAGCAGGTGGTCGTCGGTAGTTGGTGGACCGTGAAGGGGTAAATCCCCATATATATATATATATATTTATAGATATATAGAGAGAGATATTTTATTGCATTTTACAGGCTTAGATGACATGCACATATAAAAAAAAAGGAAAACAAAGAACACCTGGTGTGTTATTAAGGATGACTTCATATATCTTATAATACCTAGGTTAAGAGTTAAAACTACAGAGCAGGTATTTCATATATATTCCAGAATATGGTCTTGCCTATAAGGTTAAAACATAGGCACTTTGAATTTATGTGTCTCTTCTTTCCTATCCTAAACCCTTAATGGTTCATCGTCCTTAAAACTTCATCTAACAACATTAACAATTTTGCATATTATGCTATCCTCTCAACAGTAGAAACCCTTAAAGTCGTTGAAATTGAGAGGCCTGATTACGATCAATGATATAATAACATATATTAATGCTATAATAAAGATGTGTCGGTCTTTAATGGACCACAAGAACATGGTGGTATTTGTTACACTATGGCTCTTGCAGGTTTTCCAGAAACTCCTCTACTTCTCCCCACATTGGGTCCCTGTGTCTCTCTACAACCTCCACCAGAATCTTAATGCTGTTCCTACGGAAGGAGGATTGATGTGGTATGGCCGCCACCTTCATGTGATATCTTATTGCCCTTTGGTACTCCCTTCGATCACACTTTGAGTATTTAGCATAATTGTTGTAAAGGAGCTGTTGGTCTTCAGGTTCCAGCTCACTTTTTAGCAGCTCCTGGTAGATTTGCTCGGCTTCATCCTTGCTGTGATTGGACTTTGCATGGATATTTGCGAGGTCTACTTTCTTCATAAGCGAACAATGAGGGTATAGAGAAATCACCTCCTTAAGGAGACTGATTGCTCTGTCCAGCGTCCTCTGCTCTGGTCGACTGTAGCTAAAATAAATTAACCATTTATAGTAGAGTGCGGCACATCTCTTCAAATAGCGTTCCTCTGGATGATCTTCCAGAGCCTGTTCTGCCAGATCAACGGCCTCCTCTATTGATAGATGGTTTCTATAAATCTTTAGTAACCCTTTTAGACCACTGTAGCTACTGACAGGGTTTCTCAAAACCTTTCTAGCCAACTGGCGTGCTTCATCTGCAATCATTTCCCCTTTCTTAGCGCGTTCCTCAAGGTAGTAAACTGCGAGGCGCAAGTTCTCCGGATCCTGTTCTTGGGCGACCCTTATTTTCTCCAAGGCGTCAGCGTCTAACCATGAGTTGCTGCACAGTACGTGACTGGTGTTCCACTCCACCATGTCTGGCTGCATCTTAATGGCTTTCTGGAAGTAAACTGACATCAGCTCTCGTTCTATGCCAAACTTCATCAGGGTCCAGGCTTTTTCAGCGTAGAGCTCTGCATGGAGCTCGTCCTCCGATGGAGTTGGGTATTTCTTCTTCAGGACGTCGACCTTTGAAAGGTAAGCCTCGCTCTCTGCTTGGTCTCCCAGGAGGTGGTGCAGCCAAGCCAGGTTCCCGTAATTCACCACCAACCAGGGACCTTCATCTGCCCCTCTCATCTGGCGGAAGGCCTCTGCAGCCTGGAGGAACAAACTCAGGGCGTCTTCGGTGGAGCCCAGCTTGCACTGAATGAACCCCCTCTGGTTGTAGATGTGACCCACCCAGCTGTTTCCCTCCTCCGTGCCGATGTCCACCAGCTTGTCCCTTAAATGTAAAAGTTTGTTCTTCTTGGGGTCGAGAATCCAAGTAAAGTGGCACTGGAGGGCCTCCAGTTTGGACCTCAGTGTTGCTTCACTCTGACCAGCACTGAATTAAAAATAATAGATATTACAAGACAAGAAACAGAGACAGACAGACGGTAATGGAGATGAGTTAACTAAAGGGTTGTCACAAATTGTATTCTAGAAAGAGGTACTAAAAGCACAAAAACATTTTCTGCTTAGAATTTTGTAAGAGTCTTGCCAAACCCTTCTTACCAAACATTTCACAATGCTTTTTCACAAAACATTTCACAAAGCATGACATATGTTGCAATCAATGGGACAGTAAAAGGAAACACACATTTGGAATGGCAACCCACAGAACCAGTCCAAGCCTCATCACTTCAAACAGACCTCAAGAGACATCACCTCTTTGTGACGGCTAGTAGCAACAGTCAACTCAGACTCAGATTGGTACTTTCAGACCACACCCATCTTTGCCTTCATTTTGATCTTAACTACCAGGGGCCAGGGGCGTAAAAAATGTCCAGAAAGGGGATAATGGCCCCCTTGCTTTGACCCCGCCCATCTTTAAACTTAACTCTAATATTGATCTAAACGACACATATGTTACGTGACTGCATCTTAGAGTTATAAAGCTATCGTAGTTACAAAATCTATTTACAGACACGCAGAGATAATCAAACAGGATAGTTCCTGCTACAATGGGTGTCTCGAGGATCGCATTTTTCCCCAATGACACAAACATGGATTCAAAATGTAAAATTGATACAAAGGGTACATTTGCAATGGGTTATGAAATGACCATCAATTATTTACTTCAACAACAATATTAAATGTAGCTGCAGCCACTTACCTCATCATTAGCTGTTTCATCCACTCAGCAGTTCTCTGAATATTAGTTAGAGTGGCTGGATTTTGCTCTTGATGTTGCTTTAGTTTCGCTGGTACAAAATCAGTAATGTCCAAGTTCTGCTTGGTTTTAAATGATCTGATATTGTTGCGCACGCAGCTTTAAATGTTGACAAAAAGGGAAAGCCAATTGTAGAGGCGGGGCAATTGCACATGAAGTCTCGGGTGATGTGGTAACACGCTTTTTTCTTTTGTTTCCCAGTAATGGAAACCTACAGCCTCATCTGGTTGAATTAAAACATGTCGTCAAGTTCTGTAAATATTTCTTCTCTTAAAGGAGCATTGCTAAATATTAAGAAATAGAATATGATATATATACAGCGGGTGAAATAAGTATTGAACACGTCACCATTTTTCTCAGTAAATATATTTCCAAAGGAGCTATTGACATGAAATGTTCACCAGATGATGGGAATAACCCAAGTAATACAAACAAAGAAACCAAAACCAAAAAGTTCAGAAATAAAGTTGTGTGTAATAATGTGAAATGATACCCGCTGTATAAGTATGTTTTTATCAGAGTATAATGGCCTGAAATTAAACATAAAGCCTTTTAAATCTAATCAAGGAATGGGTAGTTTTCCACCATCTTGCACTGCTGTGTTTGTAAAGCAGCTCAGAACGGACAATGGCTCTGAGCTCTTCCAACTCCAAAAACGAAATACATTGTGTCAGTGAGCAGAGTTGTTTGGGATGGGTCACGTTGAAGACGACTCTATTTAACTACAACTTTGCTCGTTACTGCATTAAAACATTCGCAAGGAAAATACCAACGCTTTACTAATACATCAGTTTAACAAACATAAACAAAAGTGAAACCTCATTCAATTTGCTGCTCTCAGCCATCACTCTACATTTACACACACATTCTTTGCTGGCTGACACATAAGTATATGGTACAAGTATATATACTTTTGACTATAGGCCTAGAACCAGCATGACCAGCATAATTAATGCTACTAAACCTGCAAGACCAGCATGTGTTGTGTTTTTGTGCTGGTTAAATGTAATGTAATGCCAAGAAACACTTGATATCAAATGATCTGGTCTGTGGCATCCAACAAAGACTACAGCTACTACTACTACTACCCAAAAAGGCCATACATTTCAATATTTGTAGCTTCTTTGCTAAGAATGTCAAATGTATAGCAAGGCATTAATGATGTCAAAAACACAAACACACACACACATACACGCACACACACACAGCAATGCGATGTATGACTTGATGGCAGCTGGTTTGGAGGGAATCCTCTTGCCTTTAGCCGCCTGGAGTGTGTGACAGAACTTCCACATTAGCCTTTAGTTTTTACACAGAACAGCGGTGGCTTGGAACAAGTCCTATGTTTGTCCAACTCAAGTGATGTCACTTGAGGACAGTTATCAAGCTTCAAATAGCTCCCTCTAGGCCCTGCATTCTCCATCACCAGGACAGTCACTGATGTCTAAAACTACTGGAGCATCACTTTAACAGCAATGCAGCATACCATTGGACCTGAAGGTGGTGTATTTTCAACAGATGACCACAGGGTGTCAGTGGTAGCTCGATGCTGGTTTAGTTTCCTGACTGGCCAAGGGATGCAAGACTGTAATCAATGTGCCATGCACATAAAGAGAAACAGCATATATTTAGTGTAGAAAACCCTCAGGCAGGTGACTACAACAACAACAACAAAACTACACTTACCATCCAAATGTTAAGTGTATAGTAAAGCATTCGTAATCAAAAACATACGCACACACAGCAATGTGATATATGACTTGAGTGCAAACGAATAGATTTCACTATTCAGCAGCTGGCTTGGGTACATCTGGAGCGGCGCATCATGCCTTTAGCCACCTGGAGTTCAGCCCAGAGAGTGAATGAGTGTGCTTCAGATCACAGGCCCTTGGCTGGCTGCTCATTACTGAACAAAGCATTAAATCCTTGACTGTAAATAACGCGATAACTGCTGTGCACTGCCCTGCGTTACTAGGAATGGGCAGGCATTTTTCTTTTTGTCCTCCCTGCTACCTTTCTCCCTTCATCAGTCTTTCTATTTCTTCACAATGACTCGAACTCAATTCTACACATGCTATGTAATTATTCCACCCCAGTTGCTCCAGGGGGAAGAGAACAAGAAGAGAGCAAGAGGGCTCATTCCTCAAAAGCAAGACCCCACAATTCATCCCCGCCTCCACCCTCACCCATCTCCATCCAGCCTCCAATGTGCTCCAGGAGACACAGGAGGAGGGAAATCACAGCGTTATTTCCACGGCTTCACATAAATGCCACATCAGCAGCTTTGGTGGAGAGAAAATCAAGGCATGGAATAAGAACACATGAGGCCATTCCACAGATACATGAGTGCAGGGACACTATTTATATGGGCGGTATAATGCAGGTTCATTTGCTTTGTATAGGTGACATCAAAATGCCTGTTGAGAAATGAACATGTAACTCTAACAGGGGGGGGGACTTCACTATGGGAGTGTTTTTCACAGCACGCCGAGCGAGTTTAGTATATCTGTGATAATTTCCCTTAATTTTTGGTAAGGTTTTTTGCACATAATGTGATTTTGTAGTAGCAGCAAGTAGAAAAGCTTTCTTCACACACTAAGGTCTCCAGTTTCACTAATTGGTTTATTGTATGTGAGCTTTCATAGACATACTTTCTTCAGACACAGAGCAGACTGAACAATGTGCTTCATAAAGGCATTACAGTATCTCTGTGTCCCTGAAAATAGATAAATATATTATAGATAACTTAAGGAGCTGTGTGGACTACAGAAATGCATTCAAGTTGCTTTATATAACCGTAATAAACCGTGATTGGATGAAAATAAAATACTAATATAATGAGGGGCAAATATAAATACAAGGTTGGATGATGGTTTCAATGAATGCTTCCAAAACTTTTGCCTTGATCAGATATCAACAAACCTTTAATCAGGCTGTTAGTTGAGGTCTTCACACAAGCGTGAAAAGTGTTGATTTAAAAGTAATATATAATCCTCAATAAAACAGATCTCAGTGTTTTGTTTGTAGATAGACTTGGATTTTTGATGTTTGAAGAGCCGTCTGAATCACTTGGCTTTTTGAGATTCCATGAACATTGTCTTGAAAAAAATCTATATCTAAACATATTGGTTTGACTTGCACAAGACCTGAAATGGCCTCCATACACGCAAAAACATATCTTGTTTGTGCCCATGTTGCTATATAACTGAGCCATCATTGCGATGCCACCTTGAATTCTTCTTTACATGCCTTCTCTGGTTGCTCAAATGCAATTAGATCTTCATGTTAATCCAATCCCCGGCACCGATTGTCTGTCTGTTTATTTGGCCATCTGCTTGGCTGCCTAGATCTCAGCTGCAGACATGATGGCAGTTAACACACGTACAGTGCAGCAGATCGGATGTACCTCACTGTAAACACGGCACACAAACAGGAGGTGACACAGGAACACAGGAATAAGACATCACCGGGGACTGAGTGTGCAGGAGCAAACTAAATGTGCTGTCAGAAAAGAGGCGTCTTTCTCCTCCAAGGAGTTACAGAGGGAGCGTGCAAGCTGTTGTGATGCTCACCATGGCGACCTTACAGGACAGGCTGCTTGTTTTCTTTCTTCTCATCTCTCTACGCCCTCATGCACCTCTTCCTCGTCTGTCTGTCTTTCCCTGTATCTGTATATCGGTGTCTGCTTCCGTCTATCAGAAGTAACAATGTAGTAGTGTCTCTCCAGCGTTCCTTTTGCCTTAACTTGCAATACACACAAGCTACAGCAGGTACAATGATTTCTACCTTCAGAGCCGACTCTATATCATGCATTATCTTAAGCTTTTTGACTTTTTGGGGTTTTTGTTTCACTTTGATCAGACGTTTTTGGGTGAAAAGAAAGTAAATGCATTAGTAATGTGAGAAATACAGAGATGTAGCCTCTTCTGAAGGTCTGAGGTCAGGTTTTGGAATATGTCTTTCACATGTGTAGTCTGGTTTAAGAAAAGAACTGTGTGAATAATCATTTTTTTTACATTGTTCTTTCTTTATTTAATTGAAGAAATTTTCCAAATACACTTTTCAATATCGCTGGCTATAAAATGTTTGGTGACGTCTTCTCCATTTGCTGATTTGGGGAAACTTTCACTCGGGCAACTGTATACCAGCAGAATACACCTTATGCATAACAGTCGACCCAAAGCCAGGATGTCACCGCTATGAAGTGCTCTCACCGATGTGATAAACACCGGTGCCTCTCCACAAACTCTGCGTTGACAGGAGCCCGACGTAGAATCCTTTTGAGATGTGAATTTAGCAAACATCTCAAATGCAAAACTGCGTTACCATGGCTGTTCAGAATCTGAATCGTGCACTGATCAACGTGTAGCTCTTAGAATAAGAACCAGGCCATCACAAGCAGACGACCCCACGGAGTTGCATAAACAGCTCCTGAGTGCTCCTTTTTTACAACACAGGTCTCTCTGTGATCTTTTTGGCTCGTCCCGGATGTGTGTGCTGCTCACTGGACGGAGGTCAGAAGGAGGTTGGAAATGCTACACGTACCCGAGAACCGTCTTGTGCTGGAGGGATGCTCATGTAGAGCTGAATGAAGCTGAACCGCTTCTGAGAAGTGATGCTTCACACAAAGGTTTCCATGGATACCTGCTCTGAGGGCTTTACTCCATCACATCCTGCTCCAACAACATGTTATTGCTATGAATGACATCCATGACACAGTCATTATGTGTATTTTGGGGATGAATATATTTATTCTTCCAGTTTGGAGCCAAAATGTACGTGTGTAGGACAAACTACACACACACACACACCAAAAACTCTTTTCCCTTTCCCAGCTCCGTGTGCTCTAAATATCTTGGCTGTAGCTGCTGGATGCCAGCAGGGGGTGGAAGGTGTTGCTAGGGGGTGAGAGGTGCCGGCTGTTGGGCAGCAGGGCGGTTGATGGAGTTTGGCAGTTACATCTGCCCCTGTAGGCTCCATGGCAATGAGTGACAGTGAGAAAGAAGCACCTTGGAAACCGGGGTCAGGGGTTAGACAGTTAGCATGTTGTTCACGAAGCCCGCGGGAATACATAATCATATTACTGTCAGAGGAAGCAGAGGAACATGTCCGCAGATGGCTGCAGGGTTGTGAATTGAAACTCTGTCTGGGATCCGGGAGTCGTAATTATTTTATAGGTTCTAGTGTACTTTAAAAAAAAAATAGTGAGTTAAATAAGGATATAGTTTGTACAAAAGACTGTATTTTTCTTTCACTGTCTTCAGGATGAAAAGCTTCAGGTCAAGTAATTAAGGTCACGGAGAAAACACAGTTAAAATGAAGGAGTATGATATCACGTCGATACATTACTCCAACCTTCAAACCCCTATTTTTCTTCTTGCTGTTTCCTGTGTTTAATACTATTTTTGCAGGGTTGCAGAGCTTGGAAAGATGTATGTCCTCAGCCTTAAATACCTTGAAACTAGGGTGGGTTGTGTTTTCTAGAACATTTTATTATATTCAACAGTAACGAATGAATCAAATGCTGCGGCAGAACTGTGTGAATAGGCCCGTCGACTCATTCCTTTGAGCTGAAAGTGATGATTGCGTGGACTACATGCATGTCTGCTGGTGAATTTATTGCTTATCACCGGCGTCTGCTGCGAGCCGCTAGCTCATAACCTGCGAGTACTAACAGTAGCCATGTTTGTCGTTTACGTTAACGGAGAGAGTTTTTGACAAATGGCTTTGGAGGGAGGCCTGAAGGGACACACAGTCAGTGTTGCCAACTTAGCAACTTTCGTGCCCGATTTAGTGACTACAGGAGTTCTACACTGGGCAGTATTTATCAGCTTTTCTCCATGTTACCCCTTTTAACCAAGTGTTTTAGTCTTTTTGTATACCAGCCTTTACTAGTGTGGTTTGTACATGTAATTCCTGGAAATGTCCACTGCAGGTGTAGAAGTATTTCACATTTTTGTCAGCCTCAAATGTTCACACATGATACACTTTCAGCTGTCCGATAAAAGCCGTGTTGCTCTACCCTGTCTCTGGCGTCCCTGTCTAGCTTCTCATCTTAGTGAAATGGTGTCACTTGCACATAATGTCTCCCTCGGGATGATTTAGGCTTCATACATATCCACCTCATTTATTTTGCAAGCCTTGGGACTGCAAACCGATTATGACTGCTCTCCGTGTGGGTGTTTGTGTGTGTGTGTGTGTGTGTGTGTGTGTGTAAGAGAGAGTTGTGCTCGACAATTTACCCTTAAACTCTTCTTCTTCTTCAGAAACAAAACAACCTGAGGAAACACTGTGCACCATCAGCCCGTCTCATCTCCTCTGCATTTACTGTAGCCCGCAGTGACTGACTCATCAATCCGTCCTTTCCTCTCTAAAGTTATGGCACCCGCCGGGAGGACTTACGGCCATCATGTCCCTCAGCATTTCTTTAATTGTTTTGTGCATTCCGTTGCCCTCCCCCGCACACACACTTTATTAGTCCACAGCCGACGGAATTTAGAGATGAAAAACATTTCCAGATTTGGTTTGAATCGAGACTTTTGCTTTCTTCATTTATATCACAACCTTACCTTTAATACATGTGTGTAATGTTTGGAGTGATTATGATGAAAGAAGTGAATGTTCTGTATTTCCCACTGCGTTTAATTTTTGTACTTTTTGTTAAATTGACTAAATTAAAGGTCAAACCAGTTGTACTGTATGCATTATAAACAATTTCAAAAATATAGACTTCCCCCTATCATTTGCCGGACATGTGCACTGCTCCACAAGCCTGCACATGAACACGCTTTCCCCAGCAGAGCCCTCAGTCAATAACCATGGCAACCGATTACGTCCACAATTTCCTCTCAAGCGTCTCACTTCATTTAAAAAAAAAAGAAAAAAAGCACAGCATAACAGTTTGGTCCTCATGGTCACACATCTACTCTTACAGCATTTTGCTGTTGAATACAATGCTGGTGTTTATCCTGCTAATTATGTTGCAGTCTTTTGCTCTGTGGCTGTCATCTAGCAAAGTGTCGCTATTCATAGAGGCAATCAATGCCAACCACCAGGAAGAGTGACAAAACAAAGCTCTTTGACGTGTGAGGCTGCTTTAGATAGCATCTATAAATAACCTGAACTGAGTCCGCTTGAAACAATTAAAGACTGGGCTGTTTATTAACGCTGTGTTTATTGTTTCCCTTTAAAAACTGAAGGAGGAGAACATGATGGGGTATTCGATCTGTATAAGAAAAATGTCACTGGCTTAAGGTGTATGCATTGATGAAGTTAATATTGGTTATCCAATACTACAGCACTATCAGAAAGATTCACTCTCAGACTCAACATTTCATTAATCATCTTTGCCCTGAACTGAAGCTGAACAAAGGTGCATGATTATTTTCGTTAATTATTAAATCCATGTGATGTCACCAAGTGGGGAAAAAAAGGAGAGTTGAGAAGACATGGTAAAAACCTTTATGTATTGTTTCATCTGGTATACCGACCAAAACTTAAATATTTACCATTCAGTTCAAAATTTTTAAAGACAGAAAATATGTTAAATCTGAAAAAAACTTAACTGATTAAGGGATTACCAAAATTGGTACAAATACATTCTTTGCTCCAACTATGGATTATCTATAAATGATAACTAGTAACTTTGGGCCAAATATTATGGCTTAGAGTTAACTGGTCCTAAGTTTGAACATTTCTCAAATGGCTTAAAAATTGAACAAAATATTATCACATATCTGCCGGACTGAACAAATGATCTGAATTTCCTCTTGATTTTTTGCCACTTTTGTCCCCCCGACACTGAAGTGCTGTAATCAAATACAGATGAATAAAAACTGACGGGAGTCCCAGTTGATCCTCTTTCCGAGTCGCTCGACTCTCTGTATCATCTGTGTTCAGCCACAGTAAAACAACGCCCTTCATTTGTTCAACTAAATAGTCTTGGCTACATTCATTGCCCTTCCCTCTGTCTCCTTGCTCTGTTCATAGCAACATTTGTCTTTATTCAGTTCCACTGCACCTAATGCAGGGCCAAACACTCATGGCACAGAAAAAGAGTCAAATATTGCATGACAATAAACAAATAAACACGGTGGCTCTTTGTTGTTCACCCGGACAGAAAAGCCAAAAGCATCTCGGCCCCCTTCTCACTCTTGCAGATCAATGGAGGGCATTGAGTGATGGTCAGAGTGAAGCCCCTTATTTGGTAACTTGAATGAACAAGCGTGAACAAAAACAAAATCTGTATGGAGGCCGAGGGTGGAATGGGGGGGGGGCAAAACGCTATGTTTGGTGGTCAATTGGCAAAAGCCTGCCTGCATCCCACTTAGTTTATTCCTGCTCTCCCCAACCTATCATGCCTCGCCTTTTCTTCTGAGTTATTGCACCGTGTGAATGCTCCCTGAGGGAGGGAGCGCCTGATTAGATGTAATCAACGTCATGTCTTTGCTTCCTATGGAGATGAGTGAGGAAGACGGGTAGTAATAAATTAGATATGCGAAAGACGTAGGTTTGATTATACAAAGTGTAGTTGGGGTGCACGGTATCATTTACTACATTCATACAAATGTATTTGATATGCTAAGTATCATTATTAATCACGGTTTCCATAATAATGGTAGTATAGACAAACACTGTAATGTCTCAGACAGAAATCCCAGTATCTATTTAAATGTCAGCACTGACCCTTTAAACAGACCTCACTAAGCAGGTTTTGAGACGCTGTGTCGGTGATCTGCTATGCTATGTTGGCATAGCTTATGTATAAAAGGTGATCCAAAAACTCTCCCCTGTGTGTGTGTGTGTGTGTGTGTGTGTGGGGGGGGGGGGGGGGGGGGGGCTGTGTTTGTGTTTGCATCACCCATCTGCTCTCCTCAGTATGTAAACAACCGAGCACGGCAGCATCACGAGGGTCTTTCTCTTCATCCGGCTCGCTGTCATTCCTCGCCGCTCTCTCACCTGTCTGTGTTTGTACGCCCTTAACCTTCACCCTGTGTGCACATTTGTCAACACATCTCATTATAAAAAAATGTGTAATGAAATAGCTGAGACGGGGGAGTCTTGTGTAATGTGATGTGTAACCTTGTCATTCAGGCAATTGGAAATTGTTTGACTTTAGAGAAAAATAATCAAAGGACACAAATTCTCTTTTGACAAAACAAAAACAACTGTATCTATTGTTTGTTTGTGGTGAAATTTACAAGCGTAGCAAATAAAGTGGGGAAAAGCCGTAAATTGGAAGAAATGATGAAACAGAAATGAGGGCAGCAACACTTGTGGCCAGAGAAATTGTGAAAGGTATGAACCAAACTTTTGATTGAGCTTTTACTTCGTACAATTTATATTTCTTGTGGCACAGCATCTGTGTCAAATCTGTAACAATAATAACAATCATATTAACGCTTGAATAGTTTTGTAATATCACTGCCCGATCTGGGGAAGGCATAGATCTGACCACACCGAACCAACAAGGGTGTGATCTGTTAAATGAATGCGTTGCTTGGATGTTTTACAGAATGTAGCAAAAATTGAAAAAAAAAATGACGACAACTAAGCAAAAATAAAAAGATCTACCCTTAACCTGAGGAATCCCTGAGCACTAACTGGTTGAACCCTCCTTTGACCTTTTGCCTGCAGAGACTCAAACTCATGAGTCTGTGTCATTGGATCAAAACGCTGGGATGGATCACGTATCCATCCCATACAATTGTCCGGACCCAATTTCGTCACATCTACTTTTTTTTTTTTTTTTTTTTTTACATCGATCTTATTCCAACTGTGAATAAATGAGTTATTCCACTGCACCGTCTGTGAAGCAGCATTATTTTCATACATATTTTTTTCATTATGCAGGATCTTTGTCACACGTGTGATATGCATGTACACAAAGGTCCAGCCTCCTACTCTTGTCATTCAGGCTCTCAGTCTACCTCTGCCCTTTCCTCACCCCACCTTATCCTCTTCCCCCCCCCCCCCCCCCCCCCCCCCCCTTCCCCCCAGTCTCTCATCCTTCCCCTCCCCGGGGAGCAACATGGTTTTGCGGCCATGTGATGTGAATTCCAACATCGGCGTCTATCTGCCAAGCCGAGTCCTGCGATGTCGATGCCCAGAATTTCTTGTTTTACCTTCCTTTGACTCCTACCGTGTCGATTATGTTCCCTCTGCAGCTCGGAGCTGGAAGTGCAATCACATCATGAACCAGAATTCAATTCACTTATTTGCCTCCATCACTTGTACTTGCTGTAGCCGACGGATAAATGCCTGATTCGACTCCCATGCAAGGAGCTAATTTGATGAACAAGAAAGCACAACATTGAAAGTGATCTTCAAGAACATCTGATGTGCTCGGTGGCACACATGGCACATGGATAAAGTCCTTGTTCTGCTGCCATGGGAACAAAAGCTCAGTTTAGATTGCCGAGGGATTCTGGGCTTCCGAACCGTTGATGTCTAGTTGTTCATTTTGCAAAAGCAAAAAATGCGATTATTCTGGTTTTGAAAGCTGCCGCTTGCTCAAATTTCATTCAGTTGGGGCATGTTGTAGTGTTTACACACAATATGTAAAGGAAGTCCACCTCTCTATGTTTTAATATAAAGGCCACGCTATGATTAACTTCCAAGACACTAGGTCTTTGAACTTGCCTGCAAGCCTCACCATTGGTGAAGTATTAATAGCTAGGATTTGTATCCGGTTTGGTCTCAGTTCAATAACCCATCCTCCCAAAATAAAAACCTATGTGACTGACAACAGAAATCCCAGAAAAAACAATTCTTCTTGCTTCTTGATAACAAAGGAGCGCCTTAGGTTTTCATGGATGTTTGCAGACAGATGAGGAATAGATTGGATATTTTGTAAACATATCATGTGGAACTGGGAAGGAAACAAAAAAAATATGGTTTTTATCACAATGGATTTTAAACATTGAACTGAGACTACCAGAACTTCATCGAGCAAATGCCATCGCAAAGACATCACAAACAATTCTACTGAAAATATTAAAACTTGATGGTAAATCTTCCCACGTAATGTACATTTTTAAAAGGCAAATGTGTATGAAAAGGGTTGATTCTATGTCTGTTATTTTTTTTTTTAGTGAAGACGCTTAGCCTCAGGGCTGGCCACCAGAAAGTGAAAAGGTCTGGTAAAATGTCAACGAGTTAAGAGCCTTGTGAGGGCTCTTGTTGGATTTCAGCCATTAAAACATGTTTTTGCTCTTCATTCTCTTGTGTTAGGAATTTCCTCGTTCTGCTTTGATGAATAACAATTGAAAAAAAGAGGTAATCTTTGTTATCATTATGACCTTGAATTAAATTGACGGTAGATACATATATATATATCCCTCTCATCATTAGCTATGTTGATATTCATGAGAAGCTGTGAGTCTTTTATGCCTGATGATGATTGTAGTCTGAAATATTTCAGGGAAGATTCGTGGACAGTGCGAGGAGTATAAGTGTAGCTCCTGGTGTAAGTGACTCACCCGGCTTTTTGTGGAGCTTCTGTTTGTGATGCAGTTGTAGTTGCCCCTAGTTGCTTGTGTAAGCTCCACACGATGCACGCTGTAGCAGCAGCGGTTGCCTGCACTGTAGCCAGAGGCTGGACACACATCATTATCTGCAATGGGATAACAGAGCATCGGTTTCACGTCTCCACTGGGGTATGAAATTGAAGAGAGGTGACTTTATTCTGCGAAACAACTTGCCTGCTGCTCATTGTATTCAACGAGGATGTGTTTACGAGGGGTGTGTGTTTGTGTGCGCTGGCTTGTATTTAAGGAGTTTAGCAATTTACTTGAGATTTTACGGACCTATATTTGCAATAGGAGGCGCTTGTGGCATTATATTTTACCAATAAACAAGCAGTACTTTTGACTACTTTATTTGAATAAGCAGAGACTTCATTCGATTGCAACACTTCTTTATTTAACATACAAAAATATGAATTGTGCAGTTTTTGATTGAACTTAATCCTTCTATGTGCTGTAGTTTTGGGGATTCAAACATCAAGTGACTGTTGGAACTTTAAAATCCCCATGCCTAGCGGTCAGTGTATCGTTGGCTTGTGTTCTAACATCAATCATTATGCGCACAATGTGTGATCAACCTCTTTAGACACACTGATTTCTGTCTTTCAAGCACGCCCTAACTTCTGTTCGCCATTGGTATCTTTCTTTATATTCCCTCTTATATACTCTATAATGATCTATTTAATCTGGAGCGGCACTCGTAAAATAGCGATTTGCTTTTTTGTTCATGTTTACTAGTGAGAAGGATCCATTTTTGATCGCTACATGAATACGGCCTTTTCAAAATAACACGGGTATTTTTAGAATTAGACAATTGGGGTTAAGGTCAAAGTAACTTTAGCAGTGACTTTACCGAAGTTCGGAATGTTACATTCCACAGCGCCGTCTTCTGGACAGATTGACCCCCCTCCCTACCCAACCATTTGCAATGTGATTTTTTTGCAGTCTTTGTACTTCCTGGTCAAATAGATGTTGTGGGATATGTACAAATTGCACATTTATTTTCACTGGTAAATCTCCAAACGCTGGATGAAAACAGATTGAATATTGTTCCTTTAGTGTTTCTGTATAATTGTTTGACTTTCCAGCACCCCGTTGGGAGATGTTTTATTCCAATGGGTCGTAGCCACCTTTTTCTTCATGTCGTCAAAACTTTCTTCCACCTCTCAATATCTTTAACAAAGTCAGTTCAGGTTGGCTTTACATGTTTGCGCATGCCAACAGCCAATTTAATTAGTAATTAGATAATTAGTTCCACAGAGGAATCCCTCATTAAATGCTCTAACTACCTGACTAGACATACTGCTGACCAGCAATTTAGACTCACTGCAATTCCTAATAACCTAGTCTAATTACTATTTTGATGTTTTCTCATCAACAAATTACACCCCTTGCTTCAATCCACGCTCAAACACATTATCGTCAATGAATGTAATTGTCATTTTGCTAAGAAGTAGAACATGACAAATAACGATCATCCTTCGACCTGTTAGCAAGTTAACATGCATCACCTGACATTTCCACCAGCCAGCTCATCAGAGTGTGCGGGTAGGAGGGGACAGTGGTGTTGTCTTTCACATGAAACGGCTTCGGTGACACCGGGTGAACAGATTGTGTATATTGAGCTGAGAGAGTCCACCCGCCACCTGCGTCAGGGCACCCACTCCTGAGAATGTCAAAGGTTTCATGTTGATGTTAGAGCTAAAAATAAACTGATTAAAAAGTCTCCTCATAAACATCGTTCAGTGTCTTGTTGAATTCAGTTAATCTTGTCAAACACCTTTTGCACGTTTCATCCCATTGATAGTGATCCCTAACTATCATGTAAAACAAATGTCTTTCTTACTGAGTTATGGGGTTGAGAACAGACTGAAAGTCTTCTGCACAGTCCATTATCCCAATGAGATTACAGAACCGACAAAGTCAATATGTGACAGTAGCTACAGGCAACAGCCAGTACATGCTACGTAATGTACAACACCGCAGCAGTACCAGAAAGTGGAGGCAAACAGCTTAGTGAAGTGAGGATGAATATTGTTAGAAAGTGACCCACGGTATTGTGTATGTCTGTGTAACACCCTCAAAGATGGCACGTCGGGTTGGTCTTGATCCACTTTTTATTTATTCAATGCAGGTGACTGCAAAACACAAAAACATACTCATCAGCACCACAGCGCCAACTGTCGACGTTCTCCCCTGCTCAGAACCGGAACAAGCCCTAACTATATGCTCAATAGCCACGTAAACAACAGCCCCTCTGTGGTCACGTGACCACCGAGGGAAATGGCATAGAAGCTAATAACACTGAAAACAAGCTAGTTAGAAAACATACATATAACCTATTTTAACCCACTAACGCATCAAAACTCACATTCTACGACACATAACATGCTATTTTGGCTTCATACACACATCTAATTATTCCGGACACCAGCTCACCTGCAAAACACAAAAACATACTCATCAGCACCACAGCGCCAACTGTCGACGTTCTTCCCTGCTCAGAACCGGAACAAGCCGGCTCCGCAGGAGCGGGCTTAGATAAAGCCACCACCATTCGAATCGCGCTGCTGCCGCCTAGCGGTGAAGCTGGTGTACTTGTTATACCTGCGCACTTACATGCGCACTGAGGGCGCAACATCTGCATTCTGTGAGAAAAAATATGATAGAAAGCAATGGAAGCAGTGGAAGCATGACTTGTTTTATTCCACAGTGCTTTGTTCGCCTGTTGTGCTGAACGCATGTGTGTTTGTTGTATTATGTACAGCAGAAGGATACATGCATAAAGGGAGAAGATAAAATAAAGACAGAAGTGATGGGAATTTTCTTGTAAACAAACAAACAAATCACATTATTAGATTTCCAACCTAAAAGCTTCACTGCCTTTGTTGGTGCATTAGCTTCTTTATTTTGGCGTTACACACTACAACTGTCCACAGGGGACCAAGTCTCACTCTTACATGAACCTGTGGTAATCAGTATAACTGACTAACCCTCGCCAAAGACAGGCAGTTTACACCCTTTGAAAGAAAAATGTACATAATTATGTGTCTGCTTTTGTTGTTTTTTAATATTGTTTTTCTTTTGGAAAATAAAATAACTCAATGCTTTCTTGAAATAATGTTTTTTTTTAATGGGTGTCGGCATGTTTTGAAATGTTAATTCTTCTTTTAAATGTATAATTTGAATCTCGGACGTTGGACCTTGAGCAGCGTTGTGACGATGTGTTTGCATGCATTGCAAGGTGTCAGTTGCTGTCTGCACAGCTTTATTAACAAGCACAAACATGTCCACTGTACTCAAGTGAGTTCCTACTACTGTAGTAGGATTCTGTGCCTTCATTTCCTTTCCAACTGTGATTTCCATTTCTTCAGTGTCTAGTGGCCGGGCTGTGGCTATTTCCTGAAAGCACTATACTGTATAGAGACCGACTACAGCTCACTCCCACTCCAATGTTTGCCTCGGTGCTTTTTTCCAGCACCACGCAGCAGCAGGGTGCAGATCTCCGGTGCTGAAACTGAGGACTGAAGACTACATTAATCAAACCGAGAAGATGGTCAGGACAGATGTTTCCATATTGATGTGATGGATTTAATCAAACAGTGAGCCCATTCATCTTTTAGAAGACCAAGGGCAATGCTCATCTTAACCTTTGACCAATTATTCCCATGGAAACTATGACTGGAATATATAGGTATTAACACGCTCATGCATGCATCCACACACACACACGCACACACACACACACACACACACACACACACACAGACAGACGGATGAGTGTTTAGCGAGTTTTTTTTACAATAGTCGATTATAGTAGAAAATGTAACATCTTGCTGATTCTCAGCAAATAATAGATACCGTACGCTCACCAATAGATACTGTAAAAGGCTAATAGACCTAAATTCAGCTGAAGGATTAACATTGTCATCCCTAGAGCCATACTACCAGTGTGGGTTAAAAAACTCAAAGAAACTGCATTCATTATGATTAATACAGACTGGGAACAATAAAAACAAGAAATTAGGTACAAAAACAGAACATCGAGACAAGAGGCCATTCAATCCTCTGCAGTGTGTTTATGGAAGTACTCTACTGTAACTTCTGAAAACTTGAGAAACAGAATATATTCCACATCACGAAAAGTAATCATCAGTATTAAAGAGACTGTGGTCTGAGCTCGGGGAGTCCTCTGAGGT
The DNA here is from genome assembly GCF_949316345.1 of Pungitius pungitius. Classification (NCBI taxonomy): domain Eukaryota; kingdom Metazoa; phylum Chordata; class Actinopteri; order Perciformes; family Gasterosteidae; genus Pungitius; species Pungitius pungitius. The sequence continues at coordinate 4,541,737 of NC_084906.1, forward strand.
TTATTTACCCCCGTAGCTCAAGAGGAATAATCTGCAGCTTCTCATTTGCTTCGGTTATTTCTGGCCGTCTATTTTGACTAAGGCCTGAATCTTCTGCTGTCATGGGTCTCATGATGACAGTTGACGCATATTTCCCGCGGTGCAATGCATGGCATACTGATAAGAAACGAAAAGAACCTTGAAGAGCTTTTGGTTTGAAACAGCATCAACCTCCATCCTCCATCCTCCATCCTCCGAGAATTTATAAATTACTAATGGAAAAGCTTTATGTTTCATTTATCAAAAGTATAGATGTTTTTCTTGGTATTGTTTGGACTGCTGATGTTTAATGCTTTCTCCATTAGGACGCATCACGCTGCAGCAGCCCACTGGGGGAATGTTCATGATGGAGATTCACCAGTGAACCCTGGGCAGGTCTTTTTTGTCCGCTGGATGTCTGGGTCACAGTGCTCTGAATAAGTAGCGGTCACAACGCGTTTGTGCGACATGCAAACTACGCCGCTATGTTGGAGGCTTGGTGTGTCTTAGAAGAGATAATTGGTTACCAAAGCACGGGCAAAGGAAGCACAGACTGCAGCTCACGTATAATGAAGTGGCACATGGTGTTCGCTAATGAGCAGTTTTGGTGATCGTTTGGCCATATTTCAGGAAAAAAAATCCGGTCCCCACTTCCTACCCCCTACTTCTCGATCTTCAAACTTGGCCTTCATTTTGTTCTTAGCTATACAGCTGTTTTGTGACTCCACTTGTGACGCTCTCATAGCAACAAAATCTCTCTGCGGAGAAATAAGCACTTGGAAAAATACTCAAAAGGCGGAAATTGTCACGAAGAGGCATTTGCTAACTGTTGCCTCTAAAGTGTAATTGTATAATTTAGAAGCAAGATTTCCCTTCATTTAAACTAAACAAGCCATGAAAATAGCCAGAGGACAAACGTAAACTGCACAATCCTTCGGTCTTATGATGTTTGTAGGTAGTTCCAATAGTTAGTTATGATGATTATGGCTTCTGTTTTCACCTTAAATGCTTTTGTGTTGCATTTACTGACTTGCCTCGTAGGAGAATTTGCTGAATTTTGTTGTATTCACTGTCACTCAGTGTTAGTTGCCTTCATTCTGTTGCCCCTTAAACCCTTCATAATTGAATTTTAAGAGGCTATAATTATTGCAAGAGAACACCTTCACGACAGAGCAATAATTATTACTGCCCGACCTTTGAATCACACTGTTTGCTTGTGTTATTTCCCCAGTGTCTCATCACATTTACTTATTATTGTGGTTGGCTCACTCTGTGAGTTTCCCTCTGGACTTCACTGTCGCTGTGTGAGTTTATCCAAAACCTGTTACCCAGCAAACTCTGGGGGAATCTAATTAAGTCTGTAATGCGGGATGTCTTAGAAAGCCCAGAAAAAAAACGTTTACTGTAAAAGAGTGACCAACTGGGTGAAAGGAGCAATGACAAAGACCTGTACAGGGAAATCATAATCTCTTCTTTTTGTACACCTCCTTAAAAAGCCGTGACTGTATGCATCCATGTCTGCCAGTGGGACCAATCGCTGCGCTACGTGTCTCCGACAAGTCCCGCCGCGCAACAGGGCCGCTCGCTTGAGTCTCCATGGCAATGCCGGAGTGAGGAGGAAGAGCGGGGAGGGTTTCAGAACCCATGTGGAGATCTCCATTGATCTGGACGAGCCTCGAGCTGAAGGGGATGATTCACTCACTCAACAAAGATAACAAGAGTGCAGGCTGGTGAGAGTGCACAAGGACATTTCAGAGTGAGGAGCTTTTTCAAGACAGCCGTGACTTGTTGAATTCACCCTTTAAGTCACAGTTTTGTCAACCGGGGCATGAATTAGATGTGAACTTATTATCGGACTGAAGGGACATTTAGTTAACACCTAGCAATTATTCATTGCTTTCTTCTTAGCCGTTTTCTACGGATTTAGTATCTGATATAATGACAGTTGACGCCAGGTCTTTGCTACTCTAGTTAGGTTAGCGTTAGCAACAATTTATGTTATGGCCTGAATAAAACAGTTGCCTTTACTGTCCTCCAGGCTGGGATCAGGTTCAACCGTCCTTATCTTTTTAGAAACTTCAGGGTTTACAGTTTTGTGAGACAGGGGTCCCGTGGGAAGAAAATATATTAGGGACCTGGGATTAGAGCGAGGTATCGTAATTTATTGACATAATAAGATATTCTTATTTAATAGGTCAACTGTCTAATATGTATTTTTGTCAAAACAATCCCCAAATATTTTGCTGCAGGGCAACCGAGAAGATGAAGCATTTAAAAAGAATTCCAACAAAAAATGGTTAAATAGTAGAAGAATGAGGGGGTGAATATATACTATGAATCCTGCTGAATAGTTTCCTGCGGTGTAATTCCTTATGTTCTTTTCTTTGTGTGTTGAGCGTACCTCTTGTAAATGTTCCTTCCTAGACCTTCATAAATCATGCTCTAATATGAGTGGCCCAACCTCATTATTTAATTCTCTGTTCATCCCCTACTCTTCGAGCTTCTACACATCCTTGCTTTCGGGTAGAAATGATGTTGCTATGGTGATCCTTATTGCTGTTATTGCTACAGCATGATGGAAGTACTGCTGTCGAAGAGGGAGAGACGCTTCATGTTTACATTCACAAACATTCGCTTTGCCATCCAGTATTCATTTCTCTGACCGCACGACTACCCTACCTCATTTATTCCTCCCATAATGTACAGCATTGCAGATCAGACCTGAACACAATGGGATGCATGGAAGATGAATTAATGGTACTAAATGATCGACAATGTGTGGCTGTTGGATGGATGTCTAACGTAGAACTCAAATATATTCAAGGCATGCTGTGTTGTCTTGTCAACACGTATGGCACTTGAAAATTCAAATAGCTGCTTTCAAAAGTTTTGTTACCAGTAATGGCAAGCTTGTTAAGGATTAAAGGAACACATTCTCCCAACCTGATACATTTTGGCAGCGTGTTCCCAGAAAAACTGAAAGAAAACTTTGATATTTTGTCAACTAAGTTGTTATTCACGTATCTTTGTCACTCATTCACTACAAATTCAAGTCAATATCAACAGCGTTTGCCTAAACTTGACATCCTGTGAAGAAAAGCTAACGCTAACTAATGGTATTGCTTTGATCTCTGAAGCCAAGGGGCACTGACCGAGACCTGATGTTGACAAGTTGGCAGAGAGAATGAGTTCTCAAGCAAGGCAAACTCCACCACTTTGGTCCAAACTTAAATCTCCAACGTCTGAAGGGGCATGAACAGTGGTTCTAGGAAACCACACCAGCCTGTGATGGTTTGGTCTGGATGCAGACGGGACAGGTGCCGACAACTCTTGGTTGTCTTTCTCCAGAGTAGGCCACCAAACCTCAGGGTCTGAGGGACGAATAGGTGGTCAGGAGCTAGGAATGGGCTGTATGGAAGTAAATCTGTGCCACCGGGGGTTGAAATAAAAAGTTGATTGAATTTCTAGCACTGAATATTTATGCATTGAAATTATGTACCTGAATGTTTTTCAACATTAAAACACCGCAAATAAAAATTCAACCTAAAAAAAAAAAATGTTGAAATATTTGAAATGGAGGCTACAATATTCAACCCCAAAAAATTCAACCTTGGCACACCAACATCCGGAGGTTACAATATTCAACCCAAATAAATTCAACCTTGGCACACCAACATCCGGGACACTAAGGAAGAGCAATCGATTCTAGATTCAAGATCAGGAGCGTGCGTCAAGCTAAAGGAGCGAGCACCCAAAACACCTTCGGCTTCGGATTGTAAACATGTCCAATAATAACGGGGCTTTAACTCTTCTTCATGTCATCAGTGTGGTTTGTTTCTGTAAGATTCCGTAATAGACAGCTGACATTTGTACATTAACAGACTGTGTTGGACATGAACTAAGCGGAAGTTAAACGGGAGCGTACAGCCGCTCACAATACGCCTCTTCTTCTAGTTTTGAATTCATTTAATGATGCTGAGATCCTTGGACAAGCTGTTAGGAGTGATTGGCGGAGTTTTGAATCCAGGAACGCGCTTGAAGAGGCACATGAGCCGCTGTAGCGTAGTGGGGGAGTTGGGGGGGGGGGGGGGGCAGCGGCTTTAGCGGAGCGTGCAGACGCATAAACCCGACAGGACATGCAGGAATAACCGCAGTAGCGTCGGTGGAAGGATCCTTTTTCACAGCGGCACAAGCCGATCTCAGTTGGGTATTAATCGACATTCAAAGTCCACGTAACGTAAATGAGTCTTCATGACCATGGGTAAACTTTTGAGGATCTGGCACAACACAGCGACCTGCAAGTAGCACAGAGTCTTACATAAAGGGATGTACGTCTTAATGCAAGGCTTTAGAATTTATCTCAAAGGGATCCTGTATTTGCTCGTAAAGTCTGAAACGAGAACCCATTTTTCAGTGACGGTGTTACGTGCCTACTGGTTTTTGAACATACTGGTTTGGCTACGGGTGCGTGTTTGTTTCCCCCCGGCAGGCAGGTGTTGTCTGCCTCCGTCACTTGAGTCGTCACACATTTGCAAACATATTGTTCTGAAAATGTTCAAAAATGCATCCCATATCCATTGCAGCGATTACGATTGTATAAGTGAGCACTACGTCACTGCCACGTATAAAGAAATACATAAAAGAACATTTATTAAAAGTCCGCCACATACGGGATTCGAACCGTGTCGCGCAAAATAACGTTGTGCCACAGAGCGGCTGTGCTACACACTCAGCCAACCGAGCTTGAGGGATTTTATTTGATTTGTATATTTTAATAGAGTTGTATATCGTAAGTGGCAAGCAAACGTTTTGGTTTAGGGTGAACATTATATGTTCTTTTATGTATTTCTTCATACGTTGCCACACTGATGGCATGAAGAAGAGTTAAAGTCCCGTTATTATTGGACATGGATACAATCCGAAGCCGAAGGTGTTTTGGGTGCTCGCTCCTTTAGCTTGACGCACGCTCCTGATCTTGAATCTAGAATCGATTGCTCTTCCTTAGTGTCCCGGATGTTGGTGTGCCAAGGTTGAATTTTTTGGGGTTGAATATTGTAGCCTCCATTTCGAATATTTCAACATTTTTTTTTTTTAGGTTGAATTTTTTTGCGGTGTTTTAATGTTGAAAAACATTCAGGTACATAATTTCAATGCATAAATATTCAGTGCTAGAAATTCAATCAACTTTTTATTTCAACCCCCGATGGCACAGATTTACTTCCATAGGGCTGGTCTTCCAGGGCGGCTAAGGATAAGGATAAGAAACAGGGACCATCTGGCTCGCTGAAAATTCAGTCACTTGGCAGAGTGAATATACTTGCGGTTCTTGTGATCTGTCCATACCAAAAAAGGGGAGACTAGTTCCCTCAAGCCAGTGGCGCCACTCTTCTCAAGGGCCAGCTTGACAGCTAGCAGCTCTCGGTTACCAACGTTGTTCTTTTCAGCATATGAGAGCCACCTTGAAATTAAACCGCAGTCCCGGCTGGGATAGGATGGCTCCTACCAAAACATCGGAGGCATGCACCTCCACAACAAAATGTCTCTGGGTCAGGGACTTGGAGGATAGGGACAGAAGAAAACTGCCACTGGAAACGTGCCTTGGATGGGGTAAGTCCCGTCAGTGGATGATCCTCCGGTAGAAGTTAGCGAACCCCAGGAATTGTTGCAGCTTTTATTTTGAAAGCCTTGAAAGACTGCTTGTACATGCTGAATGGTGAATGAAAAGCAGAAGATATCAATGATGTGATGTCGTTGAGGTCCCTGTAGTCAATGCAGGTGTTTTTTCTCCACAAAGAAGAACCCTGCCACAGAAGTTAAAGAAGAGGGACGAAGGTTCCCAGACACTAGAGAGGAACATATGTACGCCTCCATGGCCTGTCTTTCATGTGCAGCTAAACAGTACAGGCGGCCCCTGGGTGGAAGGGCAATGCTGGCCATCAGAGCCTTATGCTGCTTGATAACCCCCTCAATCCTCTCAAAAAGGCTCTCTGGTGCAGGGGTGTGTTCTGGGTACCATGACTGGCTAAATGGTAATGTAACTAAAATGAAAATATAAGGACCTAAATGCAACACACAAGAATGCTGAGATCTTTGGCTGTTATTTGCAGACTTTCGGTCTTTGTCTTTTGTCCTCCTTAGTGTGGTTGATGGGGATTTTTTTGTCCATTTCTTTCTCTTAACTCTTTCCTTCCATTCAGGCAGCTCACAACCCACTTGTCTTATCCACCAACCCCCTATTGCCATCCCCCCACTTTAAACAGCACTCCACATCCGCCTGCATTGAAATAGGCCAGTTGCTATGGCAACCCCATATTGCAGGATTTTTTCGCTTTCAGAATTTAGAAAAAGGGTCAATTAGTGATGATGTCGCTCCGTTGTGCAAACTACTCCTATTCCTGATCACAATTCCTTCAGAGTGGCCGGGCTGTGTGAGTGTGTGTGTGTTGGTCAACATACAATACATTTATGAGACTCTTCTCTCTGCAGCTCAAGGTAAAAGATGAAGGCCGACTTGAGGGGCCTCGGTAACCACTACCCATTGTGCCGGACAGCTAAAGTATGGCAGGATGAGAATTAGAAGTAGAATGAAATCCACTGACTTTTAGGCAGGAGGGTTAGATGAAAAAAAATAAATCAGAAACATCTCTGATTTTTGTGGGTGGAGAAGATTTTGTTTAGAAAATTGGGAGTTGACAAACAACAAGTTAATGCTAATGTACTTTGAGGAATTTCTACCTGGGCCAAATAGTGAAAAAAACGTGCTGCACAGTGTGATTAGATATGAACATTTCAAATATTCTACCAAAAGAACATGGAGAACTGAAAGCCTGTTGCCCGATTGATTTCTGAGTGGAAATAAATGGTTGGTCCAATATACACAGTGGGAAAATGGACATTTTTCTACCAAATACACCAAGCCTATTATTTGGAGTTAATTTTCCGGTGTTGGTCAAAAGTGTTGAAGTGCAGATTTGAAATCACACCGCAGAAAGATTCAACTCTTACAGAGTCAATTGTACGAAAGAGCTGGAGTCATAATCCAGTGTACAGATCAGATTCATTTGCAACATTTAAATTTACTCTTTGATCGGATTGAAATGTAACTGTACAGTGTCACACTTCTTGGTTTCAGGCTTAACTCCATGTAATATGGTGGAAGGATTGGTGAGGGTGGGCCAGGAACCACGGGGTTGTTGGTTTGAACCCTGACTTACCCATGATCCATGTCAAAGTGTCCCTGAGCAATACACCTAACCATGAATTACTCCCTGGGCTCATATGTAAACTCCATGTGTGAAAAATCCAACATAAGTTGCTTAAAAAAAGCATCAGCTAAATGACGTTGTATTCAACACGCAGATTTATTATGACACTTATTCCGAGTTAAATTGTCAACACTTCGTTGAGTGTTGATTTAACACTGACAAGATTGGAACAAAATAAACACCAGCTTAGAGTTAAAATTGAATCTCACAGAGTCAATTTAACTCTGTGAAATTTGCTGTGTAAAGCCCAAAGAAAACACATTATTTGAGTGGGAGGGTCAAATAGGTACAATGTCCATTTTCCATACTAATGCTTTCTTGTTATATTTTACATAGAATACTTATTACTTATCACCTTGCTGTAATTGTTTGGGGCTGTCAATCATATCAGCTGTTCTGATCTGCTGGTCTCATCTATCCAATAGCACAGGGACACCATCACATTGTTAGCATATCATCGTGCTGCGGCCTCATTCGAATACGATTGTCTCTCCACCTTCAACGCATTCATGTTTCTGTCATGCACATCTCTGGCCAGTCGTCGCAGATTCATCAGATTTATCAGATTCATCAACTTCATCAACGTCATCATCTCATCTTTCTATCAGCTTCATCAGCTACCAGCACCAGCAGTGTCTGGATTCTAATAGGGAGGATATATCTAGCTGCTAATTGCACATCTCCCTGTATTCCAAGTGTCAAAGACTTCATCATGACATATCAGCTGTTGATAATAAACATTTACATATTTCCCATCCAAAGTCGTTTAGTTGCCTAATTGTTTTTGTTTGAATTGAACATTGACCAAATAATTAAAGTGTCGCCAAGCGAGTTGGGATGACGATGTCTTTTAACAGGATTAATCTAATGGAAATTGATTTGACCTTGGACCTTTTTTTCATTTATTTTGCTTTCTGATAATCACTTAAAATAATGAGTAAAAATTCATTAATAACAAATTTTGTAATGCCGTATGATTGTAAAAACAGGCATGACATTTATCTCTAGTATATGTTGTGAAATGTTATACAAATAATAGTTATGAATTAAAAAAAGGCCGGTTTTACACATATGAAAAAAGACAACTTTAACGGAGAGTGTTTTCGTGACCACCCTTTTATTACAGTGGCACGGTCCTTTTCCTAAAGGATAAAAAAAATTGTTGTTTTATTTTTATTTTTTTATGTAGATGTGAAGAGCCATTTATCAATCACAAAAAGCAAGCTTATTTCCAAAAATAATTGATTGTGATTTAGAAATAGTGGACAAATTACATTAAAAAGCAACATTCGGTCTTGTCAAAAGATTCTCCACAGAACTCTCTGCCTCCATCTAAAGCTCAAGTGTTTTTTTTAGAAAAAGCCATTGTCAAAGTGAAAGCATGCCATTATTGCCTCAGCCCGGCTGCATCCCACTGCCTCCCTGATCAATCTCCAAGACCGTTGTTTGCAGTGCAGTGTTTATTGTTGCAACACCAGATAGAACACAAATTGAGATAACGCCACACACTTTTGGACAGTTTATCTTCAAAGGAACTTGGTGTTTCACACTTACAGAATTTGTTGGAAGGCAGCGTTTCCCTTCCCTCCTTTCTAAAAGAGAGTTTGGTTGCTGGAAGAGGATTTAGTAAGCATATATTTGGGAGATACAGGAGGCTTTGATGGTACTTTGAACCATTCTTACACTCGTGGCAGAAGCTATACCACACAAAAAGTCGCCCTGCTCATCAGGGGGCCAAACATTTGCGTCTGCCGTTTGATTGCAGGGGCCAGCAATCAATTGTGATGAATACACAACCACTCCAGAACCATCCTCTATTCATGTTATATTCTAACAGATTTTGCAGGTATTTATGATGCCACACTCTGTGTTAGGGGTCAAAAACAGATTTGTTTTCAATCCATGTCAGGCAGCAGACAGTCCATTATGCATTTTGAGGCGTTTACATTGTCCAATGACTGTCGAGGAAATGGAAGAGCTGTGAGTCAATGCTTGTCCTTTATCTGCTGCTCTCAACCCAATTCGCAACCGACAAACAGCTGTGAGATCCTGCCCCTCCTTGTGACAGCAGGTTTGCTTACTGGCCCCTTTTGACGACTAACTTGTTTGAGGCATACTGGAGCATTCATCATGTCAGTCCAGAATCTCACATAGGTGGTAACATATTATTCCAGTCAGGTCTATGCTCTACTTGCTCTATGCTGGAGGCATTGTTGGTCTTCAGGAAACCACTTCCAACGGGGGCTTGGGTCTTAATTAGTCTCCTTATCAATATAAAAGGTAATGTAAAGTGTCTCTCTAGCTTTGCTGGACCCACAAAACAGTGCCTTGATATTAGATGTTACTCATGAACTCGGATGCATCACACTACGTACTTAATGCTATCATAATTTGATAAAAGGTATGATGGCCGCTGTCCTTGGTCCTGATCTCTGGTTATATCTGGTAAACCATTACACCTCTAACACTAACACCATGCAGACACGTATTCAAGCGCACGCACCCCCCCCCCCCCACACACACACACACGCCGTCCTTGCTGTTCCATACACACACATCATTTTCTGTGTTGAATCGTGCATGTGTCAGTGTGCAGTGACAGCCTGTGTTAGGGTGTGTGTGCGCTAAAAAGAGAGAGAGAGAGAGAGAGAGAGAGAGAGAGAGGGAAGGAGAGGTAGAGGGGGAGAAATTCGCGGTGCATTCTTCTGTGGAGGGCGAAGGGAGCAGCTTCCATTCCACCCTCATCGCGCACTGTTTGGAAAATCTGAAGGCAAACACAAAGTCGCAGCGCGTTGGTCCCGATTGGAAGTCCCCAACCTTTCGTACGAACTGCATTTCGGGTGGAACTTGTGCCGCCTGGAGCCACCCATGAGGCTTGTCCCTCCGCAGCCCTGTGAGGGTTGATTTGTCCCCTGCCGAGGGCGCAGCGTTTCATCGGCCCGGACGATCCACAGAGTTGTATTTTGGAGGAATATCGATACAATGGTAAGATTTTGCAAAAACGCATGAATTAGAATTGCAGTGTGTTGATTTCCTCGATTCGATTTTGCACGGACGTGGATGTGTGGACTGGCTGTCTGCGAGGTGAATTGAAATCAGCTTGCCGGAATCTTGCGGCGTTACCGTGGCTCAGAGGAGGGGGGGGGGGGGTGCCTTCTTGTGGGGCACAGTTTGCACAATTGCTGCAGCATCCAGCGTGTGATTACAGTTACACATTGTAATATAGAGTAGAAAGCAGCTCGTTTACATGCATGAGGAGGCTCTGCCTTTTTCAAGTCTGGGTGGTTACTGAAATAATGTTTGAACTCGTGGGCACTAATGACGGTAATAGGCTGCCAATATATATGGTCTTATATTTCATTCATCCTTCAATGCATGCATTGTAGCAGGCCTGGAAAGCATTTAAGGATTCAAGATCCGAGTTCCTAAGACTATTAGTGCTCAGCTACAGCCACATTCATTAGGACCGATGAATGAGCGACCCATGAACCATACATTTTGACCGCTGGTTTAAAGCATGGTTTTGTAAAAGAATAACAATGAGATCCATGCTCTCCCTGGATGGCTGTTTTAGCTCTTTGAATAACTGAACAGATTAATCAAAAAAGAAAACTATGTTTGAAATGTTTTTGTTTCAATTTGCAGTTCCCAGCTGGGTCACTATGAGGCAAGCAGCAGATTCCTGTTTAGATTTGCTTAACAAACCGTGTCCGCAACATGTCATGAACAAGCAGCTGCTAAAATCTTTGTAAAAACATTTGCAATATTCATGCTGTCACACTCGGGCTGGGGCAGGTTGCAGTGAGGACCCAAGCGCAGAGTTTTTCCAATCAAAGTGCTCTTTATTCCTAAACAAACCAAAGACGTGCTCCAACGACGAGGGACATTAGACAATGACGCGACAAAGGACAACAGGCACACAGGGCTTAAATACACAAGGGAGGTGCAGGTGATTGGACAAAGGTGGAGACAATCACGCAATCACAAGACAAGGCAGGAAGTGAAGTTAACCCAGGACCACAAAGAACATGAAACTTCAAACTAAAACAGGAAGAGGGACCAAACCGTGACACATACAAAGATGTTGTCATGCATGAGACTGTGACTGACACATACATGCTGGTTACAAAAGGACATTGTGCAAAACTGCATATTTGGAGTGATATGTATATTGATATCTGGATGTCTAAATGTGTTTTGGGACCGCACAGTGCAAAGTTCCCTCGATGTTCCCCCTCTGGTCCGTTTAACCACTGCGTGTGCTCATTGGCACATGGCCCCAAAGGCACAGGTGTCCTTTTATCACATTACTAATGACTTCATTCTGTTTCTCTTTACCAGTTCAGGGACTCTGGTATTGCGTATGCTGGCATGGTTTACTGGGACACTTAATCCTTTGTGTTAATAATGTCATCTGTGGTCTCCTTGCTTCCATAAGTATACATATGGGCAATGCAAAGATGATAATACGAATAATGATGTATCTTTTATTTATCTGGTTGCTTTAGGAAGTTGGACAGGATCATGGCCTTGCATAGAAGAAGTGTGCCGTACGGAGGGAAACAGCTTTTATTATTTTACCGTAACGTTTCAAATGAAGCAATAAAAATCAGAAAGATGTTTTATTCTGCATACATTTTTAAATCTGGTTACAAGTCATGCAATGTGAAAACCTGCTGCCGGTAATCTTTGACTTGTACAGCAGTCTGAATACTCAAAAGAGATCATTCGGTCAGTTGATTCTGGCATTAAGCAGCGTGGTTCAGCCAAGTAGGAGACAATTTGGTTTCACTACTCCCCAGCTCATGTTGGAAACCAGAGGTCCTGGGACTGACATTCATTAGACATTTTTAAATGCACAGATAGCACGCTACATACTTTCATAAACATTCAAAATGTATCGAAAATGAAGGGAGGAGCCACAGATAACGTATTAAATGATCATTAAGATTAAAAGGGCTAGCTGTAGTACCCAAAGTAAGTATATAAACCCACTCTGCACACAAAGAAGAACGAATGAACTGGAAAGAGAGGATGAAGAGGAAGGAAAAGAGAACAGGAAAAGGAGAGAATTCAGGGAACCCTGTCCACTTTCTAATTTCTAAGGAGGCCACTCAGCCAACGCTTTAGTTCTGGCTTGTTCCATTAAATTAAATCCAACATCCAGCTTTAAAGCAAGAAATATCTGTGTACTTGTCACTGTGTATTTATTTTATTCATCCCGGGAAAAATCCTTTGTCATGTATCATATTATTTCAAACGACCTGGGTGTGTTTACTTTGCTCACCCTGAGAACCGCCTTTCTGACCTGTTCTGATCTGTCACACTTTTGGGGTGTTTTATTGGGAACCCGGCAGGATGCTCTGTGTGGACACACTGTACTCAGTCTTGATATTGAACAAGCAAGCACACGTTCAGCATGCTTTATTGTATGGACTGTGTCTTTTTCAAGATCTTACACAACTTCCCTGGTAAAATATGACTTTTGGTTATTTCCGTCGTTCCCGGTTTGTTGTGGAGGGAATCCGGCAAGTTCTAGCATGTCAGTCAGGATGATTTGAGATATTGTTTCAACTGTGTCTTTGTTCTAACGTGTCCTTGCCTCTGTCCCGTGACCATGCAACCCCCCCCCCAGTGAATTGTGTGAAAAATGGACGAAACCAGGCCAGTTTTAATACTCTCTCCATTCCTCTTGTCCTCCTTCTCTCTCTGCGAGAAGTGTACTTCTCTCTCCTATCCCCAAAATAATGAAGGCTAAGTCATGTCTGTGTAAATTAATTCCTCCCGTAATTCTTTGGGCTAAATATAGAGCTGGAGACATGAGTGACTCTTCATTACTCGATTCTGTGGGAATTAGACGCTGGATTAAAACATTAGCTGATGCTCATTCTTGATACATTTCTCTAGTTTTCTACATTTTCTTCTGAAAAAACAAGACGGCAATGCTGATGGGAAGATGAGAAGTAGAGAGAGAAGACGAGTTTGGGGTTAAGGGTCTGTTAGTGAGTCGAGGGGGGATAAGCCAGTGCATGCCTTCATGCTCCGGGCCACAACAGCTGTGAAAGCCTAACCAGACCGAAAACTGCCCCCAGTGTCCACAAGCAAACACGAAGACTTTTTCTCATCAGTGCTTCAGCATTGTAGGTGTGATCATTAGGAAAAGACCGTCTGTCCTCTGTTCCCACTCGTTCCCACTACTTCTTCTCCCAAGAGGAACTGTTTTCTCTTAACACAAACAATCCGCACATTCCCAAGCAATTCCTTCCTTTTTCAGTTCCTTTTTCAGCTATTCTCCACCCTCTCTTGGGTGAAACTTTGCAAGGAATATCTTTTAATGCTATCATGAAGCTAAAATCCCGCTCGGCTGTGCATGTGTGCTCGTCAGACGGAGCATCAAACATTACACACGCTCGAGCTGACAGTGTTCAACATGAAAGCCGCTGAGAATCATTAAGCCACTGATTACAGCTCGGGGAGAACAGTCCTCAGCAGCTGCAGTGCCCCCCCCCCCCCCCCCTCCCACACACACACACACACACATATATAAACACATTCCTGTAGTCCTGTCTTTGCAATGAGCCCTGCTAACATTATCTACTCCCCTGCCCAATACCCAAACCTTGACTTAATGCCTGGCACCAACCTTTGACCCTTGACCCTTAACCCCAACCCAGTGGTTCCCAAACCTTTCTGAGATGGAAAGACTCAAATGAAAATGATCCCTCTCAATCACCACTCATTATTTTATTTAGGCTCCCTGTTCTCTGCACGTAAGTTTCTTATTTCGTGTTCTGAACCTCAGAAAATGTAAAGAGCCAGGAAGTAAGCATACTGTATGTCCAAGAAGAAGATAGGAAAATAGTGGACCCAATGTTGGAAACCTGCAAATATAGCAAGAGGAACCTGAAATCCATTGTGTTTACTGACCACAACCCACACGTCCGTCTAGGTCTACCTTCATGTGAGGCCAAGGCCCTAGGCCCCAAGACCCTAATAGGCCCAAATGTCTTAGCATATCAGTTGGTTTTGGTAATTTAATCAAAGTTAAGGATTTTACCTTCAGAAAAAAATATTACACATTACAATATTAAACATTACATTTATCTGCTTAATGAATTTGGATCACTGAGTGTGTCAAAGCAGTAATAAAGTGATGGATTTGCAGAGCTCAGTGTCAGAGTTGTTAGAGCTTGTTCACTACAGCACCACTCTCTGCAGATCTCTTATCTCCCATTCACTGATCCGTGCATCACTAAAGAGTACTACAACAAGCCATTTTTAATGTGTTAATTTAACCTTTGATTAGCGTATATATATATAATTTTTATATATTAAAAGAAAATGTCTTGATTTACTCTTTACAACTGTTACTGATCGCTACCAGCTGTTCACTCTACACAACTTTCTGTTTTTTTTGCTCCACATGACTGAGCAGAGGAACCCCAGATTTGCCCTCCACACAACACTCTGTCACAAATAATACACACAAGATCTTTGGGTAAATAACATCACTTCCCTTCTCGCTCTGAAATGTGCGGTGAGTGCGCTGAACAGAAAGCGAATGTGGCTCTGCATCAAGGGCCCAACTGTAAATGTAAGTGTTAAATCACTCATTGTAGACCACCAATGTGAGTGCTTCGCAGATAGTTGATCTTGCTCTTTTCTTCTTGATCTCTTGACACACGCACACAGACGCACACAGACACACACATACTGAGACATTTCTGACTGTGGCAGGGTGAGATACCATCAGTGTCTTTATGTGGGGTATCTTTTCTTTTCCTTAGAAATGAATTAGTGGCAGTTTGTGCTCGAGCACTCCTCGTGAAAGCTTTTCTCCCGAATGGCATCAGCAGCCATTATGGTGGCCTTGGCAAAGCTGCAGACTCCCATTCACGTCGTGTCTTGTTATTTTTCTTTTTGGTTTGCCTGTGTGTGTCCTTTTGTGACTCATTCTCGCAAAAATATGAATGAAGGTTCTCTCTGTGTGGGCTGGTAAGGCATTAATATTCAGCATGCAGGACTCAAATCAAATGTGCACATTTTGAATGTCGAAATCAGTTTTTTTTCTATAGCGGAACTTATTGAAATCTGCGTTGAGTTTCATTTCAATGAGGATTCAATGTCTGGCATCATGTTAAAACTGAAGCACATGATGAAATGTGAATCTATTTACAGTAGAGCAGAAGAGGGAGCAGAAGGAAGTTCAGGTCCACGTGGTTCAGATCCAAACTCAGCAGCTCTCTCAGCTGTTGCTCCTGACAACGGCAGGGGGAGGGGCTTGCTGCTGGCAGGGTTTTGGTAAAGTAGGAATGCCAAGCTGCCAAGCTCTCCCTATGGGACAAGGCCTGACTGCTCAGTCCTGCTACTTGGCTTCACTCATGTGAACCCCCCCCCCCCCCCCCCCCCCGGGCCTGCAGAGTCAGGCTTCATCGATGAGATGCAAGCACATGGGCTCATACTGATTTCCTTTATCTGCCCTTTTAGTCACTACCATGTCAAATAGCTTTCTCCTAACCCAAAGGGACATATTTAAACCCAACCAAGGGTCCAAGATGCAGATATTTATTTTGAAGAAAGAAGAAAAATCTGCAAAATAAATCATGTTTGACAAGCTGGAAGTAGGGTGATCTGTTTGTCTCCTCAGTGGATTGGTTGCAGGATATCCCCAAAACATTAATGGGGAATACAAGAGGGTCAGCCAACAAGGGGGGGGGGGGGGGGGGGTTTGCAGACACAAACTTTTCATCTCATGAACTAACATTTGAAACCTGCATTTCCCAAAAGATGCAACAAGTGTTTTGTTTGAAGCATGTTAAAAACCAAAGAGTAAAATAAGGCTTAAGAGCAAAGCAGAAGGTAAACTAACGAGCTGAACCCAGACAGACCCAGAAATAGATGGTGATTTTATAAACATTTCAACTGTTAGAACTTCCTCAGAGTGCTCTTAAGGTTGTTGAGATTTATATACACACTTGAAAAGAGCTTTTATGAAAGAACTCTAATATTATTAATACTACTATGGAGACACAACGTGAACAAACTGTCTTGATGTCCCAAACTCTTGTGTTTTTCAGGTGTGAAGGTCAGCTGACGTCCTGTTTCGTCCACCTCACAACTTTATGTTGGGAAGAAATTAAGAAACACAACATGTGTTCGGCCAACGTCAACCCGCTGATCCTCACCCTCCTCTTCCTCCTCTTACCCTGGGTGAGTTCCTTTTTTGAATTGTTTTTCTTTCTTTTTCTTGTACTTTTCAAAGGACAACATGTCTACTCTACGTCGAGTTTCTGTGTGTGAGTAATCATGCAAGCAGACACGGCGACAGGTGGAGCTTTGCATGAATAAATTCAGCAAACAGGTGTCGAATCCTGATGTTGGTGCACTTCAAGTCGTTCCCATAGTTGGAGTCAGCGGATGGAGTGTCTGCATCAATAATTGATGATCGGTGTGTGTGGATAAGGATGGGCGCTCATCACTTATTCATTGTTTATTCAACATTATTCCTGTCTGTTAAATCTCCATATTCTCTCCTCTCCTCCTCTCCTCCTCTCCTCTTCTCCTCTTCTCCACTCTCCTTTCCATTAAAAGCTGTGAGGAAAGCAAGCTTTTATTACTGTTGTTAAATGTGAGTCATCAACCTTGAGCTGAAGTGTTTTCTGAGAAACTGAGGGATGAGCTCGAGGGAAAATGGTGGATGAAAGCAGCAAGTTGTCAATGTAGCTGTGAGAATATACTCTAAATTAAAATATCTCTAAAAATGTCTCTAAATTACTCAACTAACCTCTTGGACAAGTTATGCTTTGTGTTTAAATTGAACGTATTTTCAAATAATACAGATGATTGGGTTAATCAGTGCAGATGTGATTATAGAAGACTCAATAAACGAGTAGGAAATCAGTCCCTGTGGAGAATATTGGGTGGAAACAACATGAATGTTGTGCTTTGGAAATAAGACACTTAAATAAGACAAATAAAGCACTTGAAAATGGTGCTGAATACTGCAGAATGTGCAGAGTTAAGCCAGTTATCAACAGATCTGCGAGCTGATGACTCACCGTGTGTAGGCGTCCCCCAGGGTCAGTGCTCTGTAAGTACGCTTTAAGCTCCTAACTCCAGCTTGAATTTCAATAGAACATTGGGATTTAAAGGAGATGAATTTACTTTGAATAATTTTCATAGATTTAGACCCCAAATTCTTGTGGTCTATTTGAAGCTGGAATCACGTAATTGCTGCTGTTGTTTGACCAATGAAAATATATTGTTTTTCAATTCTAAACACTGCAAGAAAACCCATAGCAAATTACTCTCATTTACTGAGAATATTCCCAACAGAATGAAATTGAAGTATCATTTAATGCCACAGCATAAAATAATGGAGTTAAGTAGTCTAACTGGTTTTAAATTTTCAATGAAACAGATTCACATTTGATCACGCTCATGTACATGTGGTGTGAATCCTGGCAGCATCCTGGCTGTACACAGCTTGACTTAGTTAAGTATTGTGGATTTATTTAGGGCAGAAAGATACACTATAATTAGTCGCAGGAGATTAAACATCTAAGAAATAAACCCGGAAACTGCTCTCAAAACCTTGCAAGATACACACAGTGTGTGCTGGCTCTGCTGCTGCTCCCACCCATAAATCAGCAACCCAACAAGTTAACTTCATACACACTTGAGCTGCATCAACAATCCGTGCTCGCTGGCAGCATTCAGTGCCTAAGAATGAAGTACTTTCATATACAACCACGAAAAGATAATGACACGAACCCCAGGACGAAAGTGTGTGGATATGTATCCACCCAGTCTTTCATCCTGGGGTCGTATATATATTTATTTATGAGTAATAAATGCTCTCAACTCTGTTTAGCCTAAATCTAAAACACAAAATCAAGTTTCAACATCATACTTCAACAACGAGCCAAGTATTTTATTTTCTCACCATTTTACTCTGCCTCCTCCCACTCATTTCACCCGAAGGCCTTCTCTCGGTGGAGTTGGTTCACCTGTGAAGGAAAAGGACAAATGACTGACACACGTTGAAATGAAAGGAGCTGCACCCCACTTCAACCCGAGCAGATGCCTTAACAGCAATATCGACAATATGTTTTCTTCCAAACCGAATGATATGACTTTTACCGACTGACCATGAACACACTCAGATCCAGAGAAAAAATCCTCACTGTGCTTTCAAGCTGCACCCACGCAGACACGCTGCTGCTGCACATACATCATTGGCCAGATTCGACACCTTAGACACATTAGACACCTGTTCCACACGGGGCCCCCGAAGCCCCCGCGTCTTTATCACTCTGCCGATCTCTGAGCGGGTGCCGCTGTGCTGCTGACGTCAGCGGATGAATCCTCAACTGCTCATTCTGCTCCACCTCGTGAAGCCGCTACGCGACGTCTCTCGGTCTGACGCCAAAAATGGAGGGACACTTTTTTCGTCTTCTCCCCCCCTGCCCTGTCTCCCTTACAGCGATGCCCCTCTGCTGGTTCAGTAAGCCCAGGGAGGTGGCCATAAACCCTGAAATGGTTTGTTTAATTGGTTGAGTGATTAAACAGATCCCAGAGCTGAGACCTCTCCCACATTGTGGTGTGAACTGCATGGTGAAGCTAATGAAGCAGCCTTATCTATTTTACCTTTGGGCCCTTCTTCTGCGTTCTAATCTTTTCCTCTCTATGTGTGTGTGTGTGTGTGTGTGTGTGTTCATGTGGTTTCCCAGGATTCGAGACAACAGGCGCCCTCTAACTGTGTGATCAAGATGGAGCAGGAGAAATGCATGGAAATGATAGCCTCGCACGATCCTGGGAATGATCCAGAATTCGGTAGGCTTTCTGCTAGCGCTTCTGTGACTGATTCTGTTGTGACCTGCTTTTCTGCACGGAGATACTTTTAGAAAGACTTAACTCGAAGCATAAATAACAGGGCCGAGCAAATCCTTCTCATATTTGAAACCTCAGCGAGGGAGGGACTGAGGCTTTAGTCGACCGCATCTCACAATGATGATCCTTCAAACGAGGGTTGATCGGAGACCGTGAGTGACAGGCGCCTCTCTGGGTGATGGATGAAGGCTCGATCCAACTGAGGCAGAGGCTTTGTGTCAATTCTCCTTCCTGACCTTGTTGAGAAGGTCCTCCAAAAACAGAGCAACAAGGTGTAAAATGAAGCCTCTACGGTTGGGGATGTAATTTTGAAGCTGAAACCGTGAACAAGGATTGTTGGATCTTCAGTCCCAAAGAGTTCATCGCAGGACTCGTGATTACACCATGAAACTACTGCATTAGACATGGTTAGCGTGCTGACCTGACTGTGTTGTACAAGCACAGCGAACCAGCGCTGTCTTTCTCACCATTCTATTTTCGTTGCAGTTAAACACACTACTGAAGTTGGGTTGCAGCAGCAGCAGCAGCAGCAGAAGGTTAATCAAGTCTCACACGAAACAGAGCAGGCATGACCTTTACTGATGGCTACCATGGTTTAAGCCAATGCCGTACGGCCATTTTAACCAGCTAACCTGCATGTTTGTGTCTAATCTAAATGGATTTCAAATTAGCGTGAGCATATTATATCATGTACTACTGTAGCCAATCATTACACATAAAAATATGAAGGCCCCTTTGCCTTTCTCTCTTTTATTTGTTGGAAAACTTGATCTCTTCCGGATGTCTTTCGACCATTTTATTTGAAATGAAAAGATGCAGCAACATATACACATCCATCAAAAAGAAGATGTGAGTTAAAAAGAGAATATATATTTGTTCCTAGTGGGGGGCTGACATTTCAGTCGCCGCATGCCAGTTTCAAGGATCTGTGATTTTGAAGTAACGACAAATGCGCTGCAGGTGGCCAAGGTTCTTCTTCCCCGAAAGAAACACATGCCGCTCGATAATCCAAAACTGCTCCACCATGTGTTTGTCCACCTGTGGTGTCCCCAGGCTGTCCGTGGTTTTGGGACAACTTGACGTGTTGGCAGCCCGCCAGGATCGGTGAGGTGGTCGAAGTCAACTGTCCCGAACTCTTCTCTCAGTTCATGAGTGACGAAGACTTTGGTCAGTTACTAAACGTTATTTACACTTATTTATCATTAGCATCTTCTGTAGAGTCCCTGTTTTTGTTATTTGACTGGGTGATTTTACCGTGTTTTTTCAAATATGCAAGTGCTCAGTGAAAATAAAAAGCATGACACATTTCTGTGTTCCCTTCCTACGTGGCCCACAGAGGTGGGGAAGGTGAGTCGTAACTGCACTGAGTTCGGCTGGACAGAGACCTTCCCTTATTACATCGACGCCTGCCTGTACGAGGAAGGGAACGGCACTCATCTGGTTAGTGAACCGCTGTCCGCCGCTGCGGAAACGAGACGTTCTACAATAAAAGGAGGAACCATTTCAGTTTGCGTTGTGCTTGTGTTTCAGGACATGTACTATGTGTCAGTGAAGGCTCTGTACACCGTGGGCTACAGCACCTCTCTGGTCTCCCTCACCATGGCCATGGTCATCCTGTGCAGGTTCAGGTGAGGCGTTAGTAGTTAGTTAGTTAGTTTTTCATAGATGTACTGCTTTTAGACGTTTTAAGGTTAAATAGGTGGTGTCACACAGAACATGTGGGCGATGGTGGCCCGATGTCATGTAACATTGTTTCGCTCTAAATTTAGTTAACTCAAAAGTAGAGAAATGACCTGGCAGACCAGTCAATTAATGTCATAAAATATATTTTAGTACTATTAACACTACTGTTGCTACTACCAGTACTGCTGCTATTATTTCCTAGTACTAGCATCACTCCACATGTTAGTACTTCTGCCACGACCTTCTGCTACTACTGTGTGACTGTGATGAACGACAGCGTACTTACTGATGACTTCCAGCAGAACAAGAGAGCGTTCTCCTTCTTTTCTTTAACAAAAAGTGTTCCGTGGCATTCTGGGTGTTGCGGTGTGCGTTTTACAGGAAGCTGCACTGCACCAGGAACTTCATCCACATGAACCTATTTGTGTCGTTCATCTTGAGAGCTATTTCCGTCTTCATCAAAGATGGCGTCCTGTACGCCAAAGAGGACAGCGAGCACTGCTTCATACACACTGTGAGTCACGCCCGCAGGCCTGACTGCTCTCACGTCGACACGCAGCAGACCATTTGTACATCGGTTGTTTCTTTATTTTAATCAATTGAACCATTTCTTCCCTTTTTGCGTTTTTTCCCCCAAAGCTTGAGTGTCGAGCGGTGATGATATTCTTCCACTACTGCGTCCTCTCAAACTACTTTTGGCTCTTCATAGAGGGTCTGTACCTCTTCACCCTGCTGGTGGAGACCTTCTTCCCCGAAAGGAGATACTTCTACTGGTACATCATCATTGGCTGGGGTGAGACAACTTTCACATGACGCACACAAAGACTCACCCCCCTTGACGAGTGGACACATCTTAATTGAGCTCCGTATTGTGCTCACAACAGGGACCCCCACGGTGTGTGTGATCGTCTGGGCGGTGCTGAGGTGGCACTTTGATGACAGCGGGTGAGTTATGGGCATCGGTGTTTTTATGTGGGAGGGGGGGTCTGCTCCTGCACTGACTGGGCTGCGGTCCCCTCGGCTCTTTCAGGTGCTGGGACATGAACGACCACGCCGCCATCTGGTGGGTGATCAAGGGACCTGTGCTCGCTTCCATAATGGTACGTCACCGCTCTGTTGTTGCAGGTGTGGCCACATCAAAGTAATCCGTTCATTACCAAAAAGATACGGTCTTTACGTTACATTTTGTCTCCACAGATCAACTTTGTGCTCTTCATCGGCATCATCGTCATCCTTGTCCAAAAGTTACAGTCCCCAGATATCGGTGGAAATGAATCCAGTATTTACCTGTAAGTCTGTTTGCATTTACTTTTTGTTCGACCCTTTTCCGTCCCGCATTTAATTTATTATCTGAATTTAAAAATAGATAAATAATAATAATAATAATAAAGTATAAAATGCTTCTCCTGGGGTTATAAACCCGTTTTACCCATCAATCCACCCCTACTCCTCACACATACTTATTAACAATACTATTTTTAATTGTGCTAAATCCGCTGTTGAATTTATTGAAACGGGCCGTTGCGGTTGCTGTGCGAGCTCGTTGTAATGAGGACACGCTTTGTGTAGTCTCGTTCATAATTGCGAGTGCGTTACTTTGCAGGAGGTTGGCTCGCTCCACTCTGCTTCTGATCCCCCTGTTTGGGATCCACTACACCGTGTTCGCCTTCTCCCCCGAGAACGTCAGCAAGAGGGAGCGCCTGGTGTTTGAGCTCGGCCTCGGATCCTTCCAGGTGACCGTTTCTCCTCCATGGCCTGCATTTAGAACAATGAATGTACAAAGGGAAGGAGGATGGGGATACTCTGCTGCGACGCTACGCTCACACGGACACATCTTT